>NC_137501.1:37264665-38734665 GCF_041902795.1 Electrophorus electricus | reverse complement strand
GAAATCAGGGAAACACTACTTGTACATACATATGAAACATTTTCACATAAATAGCCTACTACTTACATTTGTGTATAATAATTTAAACTCGCATATACACGCACTTGCCCACTCAATCTCTGGTGCGTAAACAAAGAGTTGCACTATGCTTATGTTGGTATGGGGGTGTCTGTGTGTATATAACAATTTTCAGTGCGCCCGGAAGTCATTTCATTGTCATTTCAAGGCAGATATTTAACATGTGTACAGTGCGTATAATAGACAGAGGAAGACTGTTGAACTATTAATATTAGGACGGTTATTGACATTTGTGTAATGAGTAGTGCTTCTCTTAATGACAAATGTAACCGTTTTCCCATATAGAATTGTGTGCTTTATATTGTTTGGAGGAACTTTTTCTTCTCATTTAGAAATATGTGGACTAAGTGCTCAGATTGTTTTATTATTTCTTATGCTCAGTCTCACCATTTTTGGCAGATTTCACCACGTTATTACGAAAGTGGATACGTCATCTTATAATTAGAAGCAGTGTGAGATGTGAAGCTAAGCGAAGCACATGTGCAGAATTTCTAACAATAGCCTGTTTTGTATAGCCTGGCTAACTGACCAATCAGTGAAATTAAATGTGGTTGCTGAGCCTGTTGCAGCTGGGTCAATTTAATTTGATTTCATTGTGTTTAATTTTAAACTCAGCTGCGTGCCATGAGACAAGTTAATCTGAGCATTTTTTGTTCTAACGCCGACTTAACCTAGCCATGTTTTACAGTTATCTTGAAATAATTGAGGTTCATCGCTAGAGGGTGTTGTTCATCTTTTTTTTTCTTTTTTTCTATTATTGATCAGGAAAAAACGATAAAACAGAGAATTTGTGGATAAAATTATTATGAGATTATTTATAATCAAATGACTACACTACACAACCACTTCTTCCTTTTATTTACATATTATACAGATATTTACATTTTTATTTACCCGCATGCGTCTCTCTTCTCCAATGTAGCGGAGAGATATGAAAGGATAAAAGGGGAAAAGAATAAAATGCACGTCGGTTTTAAATTCGCAGGCTACCTGCGCTGAAGGCGTGGAAAACGAGCACGTGACGGAAAGGCTTCCGTACCTGATGGGTCCAAATCACATGCGCAGCAAAGTAGCTTTAAACCTGGACACACAATGGAGACCATTTGACCCTTTAAAATCATACTACAACCAGACTTCCAGGTCACACAGTCATGCCCAGCAAAGGAGCTCTGCGCCTGGGCAGACCATGCAGTTTGACCCTTTAACCAAAACTAGAAACAGACCTCCAAGCCCAGGAGGTCACAGAATCATACCCAGTAAAGTAGCTAGCTAGCTTTCAGCTCAGTAAACCATACAATCAAATGTCCACCAAGCATTTAAACCAAAAGCATTTAAACCACTAGATACCGCTAGTTACCGGCTGCACGGTTAACAGTGCAAAGCCATTACCAAGCTACCTAGCTAGCTACAGTAGCTAGCTAGCTACTGACTTTGCACTGTTAAAAGTGCTTCCGGTAGCTAGCTAGCTAGCTAGATGGCAGCTCAGTAACCGTACAAATTCGCCTGCTGCTGAAAACTGTCAAGTTGTATTTATAGCTTTCGTTTTAGTTCTCTCAGCTTACTTATTTGGTTTTTTTGTGTGTGTGTTTTTTTTAGGGAAGTTTAATAATTTCTTAGAAATCTTGGAACATTTTGCCAGTTGGCATCTAGGAAAGCCTTTCTGCCCACAGACAATAAACACAAGCCAGAATTCCTCAAACAGGAATGAATCTACTAATTTAGTAACATTTCAGGCACATGAGTGGAGGAACTAGCAAATTCTAAATGATGAAATCGAAGCTGATAAAAATCCATGAAAATATAAACTGGTCATGAAAAAATGCTTGTGAATTGAAAATGTAAGTGATAGGATTAAAACAGTCTTGATTTGATATATTTTTAAAAATCAAATATCAAGTTTGATCATTCATGACCAAGGGAGTTTCTATGAGGGTGTAAACAACAAATGCATGTGAACTAAATACTACAGTGGTATATAATTAAATAATTGGAATAACTTTGTGTCACGTCATTTAACGTTTAACTCAAGCCGTTTGTGTTACCGGACTCTTTTATCACTTAACATTAGTAACTGTTTTAGTTGCCTTGTTTATCCAATAACATTCATTATTTAATCAATCAATCCATGGTTTAACCCAAGCAATTTTCGTTACTTCCGCCTCTCGAGGCAAAAATGTCAATCAGAACGTTGCGCCCGCAAACTTCAAATAAACGATAAATAAGGCAAGTAATAAAAATGGATAAAGTTGAAAGATAAGTTGATTAAACTTGAGTCAAATAAAACTACTTATCAGTCAAAACGTCAATTCATATGCATTTTACTGACTCTAAATTTAATTTACGTGCATTTTAATCAGCCATATTTTTGGTGTATAGACCTGAGTTTTGTCGTTGAAGAGAATAAAAGAATCCGTCATGTAAACTTACGCCATCTGCAGGCTGAGATGGTGTTGGGTTGACCCGGATGTGACATTTGCCAAGCTGATGACATATCACGATATTAATTGTGAGATTTCCTTACCGTCTTTGCTCTTCGCAGAAGGGCACAGTGTGGTTTACAGGGCACAGTTTGACCCTTTAAATAATACTACAACCAGACTTCCAGGCACAAGAGGTCACACAGTCATGCCCAGCAAAGGAGCTCTGGGCCTGGGCACACTTCATGCAGTTTGACTCTTTAAATAATACTACAACCAGACTTCCAGGCACAAGAGGTCACACAGTCATGCCCAGCAAAGTAGCTCGGGGCCTGGGCACACTTCATGCAACAAGAGGTCACACAGTCATGCCCAGCAAGGTTGCATTAAACGTGGGCACACTTCAGACCGTTTCACTCTTTAAATCGTTCAAAGCACCACATTTCAAGGCCCAAGAGGTCACAGAATCATGCCCAGCAACGTAGCTCTGGGCCTGGGCACACTTCATGCAGTTTGACCCTTTAAATAATACTACAACCAGACTTCCATGCACAAGAGTTCACACAGTCATGCCCAGCAAAGGAGCTCTGGGCCTGGGCACACTTCATGCAGTTTGACTCTTTAAATAATACTACAACCAGACTTCCAGGCACAAGAGGTCACACAGTCATGCCCAGCAAAGGAGCTCTGGGCCTGGGCACACTTCATGCAGTTTGACCCTTTAAATAATACTACAACCAGACTTCCAGGCACAAGAGGTCACACAGTCATGCCCAGCAAAGTAGCTCGGGGCCTGGGCACACTTCATGCAACAAGAGGTCACACAGTCATGCCCAGCAAAGGAGCTCTGGGCCTGGGCACACTTCATGCAGTTTGACTCTTTAAATAATACTACAACCAGACTTCCAGGCACAAGAGGTCACACAGTCATGCCCAGCAAAGGAGCTCTGGGCCTGGGCACACTTCATGCAGTTTGACCCTTTAAATAATACTACAACCAGACTTCCAGGCACAAGAGGTCACACAGTCATGCCCAGCAAAGTAGCTCGGGGCCTGGGCACACTTCATGCAACAAGAGGTCACACAGTCATGCCCAGCAAGGTTGCATTAAACGTGGGCACACTTCAGACCGTTTCACTCTTTAAATCGTTCAAAGCACCACATTTCAAGGCCCAAGAGGTCACAGAATCATGCCCAGCAACGTAGCTCTGGGCCTGGGCACACTTCATGCAGTTTGACCCTTTAAATAATACTACAACCAGACTTCCATGCACAAGAGGTCACACAGTCATGCCCAGCAAAGGAGCTCTGGGCCTGGGAACACTTCATGCAATTTGACCCTTTAAATAATACTACAACCAGACTTCCATGCACAAGAGTTCACACAGTCATGCCCAGCAAAGGAGCTCTGGGCCTGGGCACACTTCATGCAGTTTGACTCTTTAAATAATACTACAACCAGACTTCCAGGCACAAGAGGTCACACAGTCATGCCCAGCAAAGTAGCTCTGGGCCTGGGCACACTTCACGCAGTTTGACCCTTTAAATAATACTACAACCAGACACATACAGGTGGGCACATATACACAGATACACATTCTGTTTAATTTCTTCACATCTGCAGACTAGAGTAAGCTGAGGGTATAGTGTTCAACCAGGTACTACATAAACAGTATATAGTATACATAAAGAGTATATAGTTTGACCAAAAGATCGTGCTGATCTTTGATCTCCTGGTTCTTCATCTCCAGCGCCACTTTCAGACTCATAATGTCCTCCTCTATGGGCTGGTATAACCCACACACACGAATCATCACTACAGCCAGTACAATGGAAAGGTGGGAATGTGTACTGAATGTGTACTGACTTTATAAGTGAAAGGTGGAGGTACTGGTGGATGTGTACTGACACTAGAAGGGATCTCTACCTGCAGTGACAGTCTGAGCTTCTCAAGTTCTTCCTCCAGAGATTTCTTCTCCTGTTCACAGGCCATTTTCATATCTGCCAGAGCAAGTATCATTACTCCTGGATATAACACAGATTGTATATACTACATAATTACTACTGAATATATAAAATATAATATATATAGTACTATACATATATTAGTATCACTTTTATTGGAGCCTAAAGGCTAACATTCATTATTAGTTATGTTAGTATTATTGCATTTCCATAGTACTTACTCTTGATGGACCTGTTATGCTGCTCCTCCTCCTCCTGCTGTTTCTGCAGGAGCTCTGTCTCCTCCTGCTGCTTGTGTTTCAGCATCTCCTGAAGAACCTGCAGCTCCTTCTGCTTCTGCAACCTCAACTCCTTCAGCTGCTCCAACAAACTGTTCTCCAACTCCTCCTTCTCACACCGCAAACACTCCAATCGGGCCACAGGCCCCACTAGTGACACAGAACCACACACACACACACACACACACACACACACACACACACACACACACACACACACAAAGAGAGAGATAAACATGTATAAATGTATAAGAATTTGTGGATAAAATTATTATGAGATTATTTATAATCAAACGACTACACTACACAACCACATCTTCCTTTTATTTACATATTATACAGATATTTAGAGATATTTACATTTTATTTACCCGCGTGCGTCTCTCTTCTCCAATGTAGCGGAGAGATATGAAAGGATAAAAGGGGAAAAGAATAAAATGCACGTCGGTTTTAAATTCGCAGGCTACCTGCGCTGAAGGCGTGGAAAACGAGCACGTGACGGAAAGGCTTCCGTACCCGATGGGTCCAAATTACATGCCCAGCAAAGTAGCCTTAAACCTGGACACACAATGGAGACCATTTGACCCTTTAAAATCATACTACAACCAGACTTCCAGGCCCAAGAGGTCACACAGTCATGCCCAGCAAAGGAGCTCTGGGCCTGGGCACACCATGCAGTTTGACCCTTTAAATAATACTACAACCAGACTTCCAGGCACAAGAGGTCACACAGTCATGCCCAGCAAAGTAGCTCGTGGCCTGGGCACACCATGCAGTTTGACCCTTTAAATAATACTACAACCAGACTTCCAGGCACAAGAGGTCACACAGTCAGCCCAGCAAAGTAGCTCGGGGCCTGGGCACACTTCATGCAGTTTGACCCTTTAAATAATACTACAACCAGACTTCCAGGCACAAGAGGTCACACAGTCATGCCCAGCAAGGTTGCTTTAAACGTGGGCACACTTCAGACCGTTTCATTCTTTAAATCGTTCAAAGCACCACATTTCAAGGCACAAGAGGTCACAGAATCATGCCCAGCAAAGTAGCTTTGGGGCTGGGCACACTTCATGCAGTTTGACCCTTTAAATAATACTACAACCAGACTTCCAGGCCCAAGAGGTCACACAGTCATGCCCAGCAAAGGAGCTCTGGGCCTGGGCACACCATGCAGTTTGACCCTTTAAATAATACTACAACCAGACTTCCAGGCACAAGAGGTCACACAGTCATGCCCAGCAAAGTAGCTCGTGGCCTGGGCACACCATGCAGTTTGACCCTTTAAATAATACTACAACCAGACTTCCAGGCACAAGAGGTCACACAGTCAGCCCAGCAAAGTAGCTCGGGGCCTGGGCACACTTCATGCAGTTTGACCCTTTAAATAATATTACAACCAGACTTCCAGGCACAAGAGGTCACACAGTCATGCCCAGCAAGGTTGCTTTAAACGTGGGCACACTTCAGACCGTTTCATTCTTTAAATCGTTCAAAGCACCACATTTCAAGGCACAAGAGGTCACAGAATCATGCCCAGCAAAGTAGCTTTGGGGCTGGGCACACTTCATGCAGTTTGACCCTTTAAATAATACTACAACCAGACTTCCATGCACAAGAGTTCACACAGTCATGCCCAGCAAAGGAGCTCTGGGCCTGGGCACACTTCATGCAGTTTGACCCTTTAAATAATACTACAACCAGACTTCCAGGCACAAGAGGTCACACAGTCATGCCCAGCAAGGTTGCTTTAAACGTGGGCACACTTCAGACCGTTTCACTCTTTAAATCGTTCAAAGCACCACATTTCAAGGCCCAAGAGGTCACAGAATCATGCCCAGCAAAGGAGCTCTGGGCCAGGGCACACTTCATGCAGTTTGACCCTTTAAATAATACTACAACCAGACTTCCATGCACAAGAGTTCACACAGTCAGTCATGCCCAGCAAAGGAGCTCTGGGCCTGGTCACACCATGCAGTTTGACCATTTAAATAATACTACAACCAGACTTCCATGCACAAGAGTTCACACAGTCATGCCCAGCAAAGGAGCTCTGGGCCTGGGCACACTTCATGCAGTTTGACTCTTTAAATAATACTACAACCAGACTTCCAGGCACAAGAGGTCACACAGTCATGCCCAGCAAAGTAGCTCTGGGCCTGGGCACACTTCATGCAGTTTGACCCTTTAAATAATACTACAACCAGACTTCCATGCACAAGAGGTCACACAGTCATGCCCAGCAAAGGAGCTCTGGGCCTGGGCACACTTCATGCAGTTTGACCCTTTAAATAATACTACAACCAGACTTCCAGGCCCAAGAGGTCAGACAGTCATGCCCAGCAAAGTAGCTCTGGGCCTGGGCACACTTCATGCAGTTTGACTTTTTAAATCGTTCAAAGCACCACATTTCAAGGCCCAAGAGGTCACAGAATCATGCCCAGCAACGTAGCTCTGGGCCTGGGCACACTTCATGCAGTTTGACCCTTTAAATAATACTACAACCAGACTTCCAGGCACAAGAGGTCACGCAGTCATGCCCAGCAAAGTAGCTCTGGGCCTGGGCACACCATGCAGTTTGACCCTTTAAATAATACTACAACCAGACTTCCAGGCACAAGAGGTCACACAGTCATGCTCAGCAAGGTTGCTTTAAACGTGGGCACACTTCAGACCGTTTCACTCTTTAAATCGTTCAAAGCACCACATTTCAAGGCCCAAGAGGTCACAGAATCATGCCCAGCAAAGGAGCTGGGCCTGGGCACACTTCACGCAGTTTGACCGTTTAAATAAAACTAGAAACAGACTTCCTGGCCCAAGAGGTCACAGTCATACCCAGCAAAGTACGTTTAAACCTGGAAACAAATCAGATCCTTTCTGTCATTCAAAGGATTGGGCCTGCAACTCACAACCACATGCCCAGTGAAGCGCACCGTCACCCAGCCACACTACGCCACCTTGCCCCTCCTGGAACAAGCACACCTCCAGGGCACCACATGCCAATCTCTCATGCACAGCAAACTGCAACCTCACCCAGCCAGGCCACACACCGTCTCCCTTTGTACCGTCCAGGGACGCACCCCTCCACAAACCTGGTGTTCACGCGCACACACGCAATTACAACGAATTGGAGGAGAAAGTTTAAACAAACGCGCTGACTTTGAACACTCACATCTAGGTCGGGCCAAGTCCAAATGGCCTGCAACTCGGTGCGCATCACCCCCATGACTGTCCCTAACGAACGCCACGTGCCACGCTTTCGGCCCGTCCCTGGCGGCTTTAAAAAAAATCGTAGCGTGAGAATGGTGGGTCCGATCCGCGTGCCGCTCGAAGGCGATTAGAGGGGAGATGCAGCCCTTTCCAAAGAGCCATGAACAGACTTTCTACTCCCAAGGAGCCCAGAGATATTACGCCGCAAAGACGTCCGGCGCGCGACTTTTCTCCGCCGCCCGCCACGTTTAAAAAATCGTAGCGTGAGAATGGCGTGTCCGATCTGGATGGCGCTAGCACCGGCTGAATCCTGAGATCCAGAGCTTTCCAACGACCCCGCGTGCGTCTCTCTTCTCCAAGGTAGCGGAGAGATATGAAAGGATAAACGGGGAAAAGAATAAAATGCGCGTCGGTTTTAAATTCGCAGGCTACCTGCGCTGAAGGCGTGGAAAACGAGCACGTGACGGAAAGGCTTCCGTACCCGATGGGTCCAAATCACATGCGCAGCAAAGTAGCTTTAAACCTGGACACACAATGGAGACCATTTGACCCTTTAAAATCATACTACAACCAGACTTCCAGGTCACACAGTCATGCCCAGCAAAGGAGCTCTGCGCCTGGGCAGACCATGCAGTTTGACCCTTTAACCAAAACTAGAAACAGACCTCCAAGCCCAGGAGGTCACAGAATCATACCCAGTAAAGTAGCTAGCTAGCTTTCAGCTCAGTAAACCATACAATCAAATGTCCACCAAGCATTTAAACCAAAAGCATTTAAACCACTAGATACCGCTAGTTACCGGCTGCACGGTTAACAGTGCAAAGCCATTACCAAGCTACCTAGCTAGCTACCGGAAGCACTTTTAACAGTGCAAAGTCAGTAGCTAGCTAGCTACTGTAGCTAGCTAGCTAGCTAGCTACTGACTTTGCACTGTTAAAAGTGCTTCCGGTAGCTAGCTAGCTAGCTAGATGGCAGCTCAGTAACCGTACAAATTCGCCTGCTGCTGAAAACTGTCAAGTTGTATTTATAGCTTTCGTTTTAGTTTTCTCAGCTTACTTATTTGGTTTTTTTGTGTGTGTTTTTTTTTAGGGAAGTTTAATAATTTCTTAGAAATCTTGGAACATTTTGCCAGTTGGCATCTAGGAAAGCCTTTCTGCCCACAGACAATAAACACAAGCCAGAATTCCTCAAACAGGAATGAATCTACTAATTTAGTAACATTTCAGGCACATGAGTGGAGGAACTAGCAAATTCTAAATGATGAAATCGAAGCTGATAAAAATCCATGAAAATATAAACTGGTCATGAAAAAATGCTTGTGAATTGAAAATGTAAGTGATAGGATTAAAACAGTCTTGATTTGATATATTTTTAAAAATCAAATATCAAGTTTGATCATTCATGACCAAGGGAGTTTCTATGAGGGTGTAAACAACAAATGCATGTGAACTAAATACTACAGTGGTATATAATTAAATAATTGGAATAACTTTGTGTCACGTCATTTAACGTTTAACTCAAGCCGTTTGTGTTACCGGACTCTTTTATCACTTAACATTAGTAACTGTTTTAGTTGCCTTGTTTATCCAATAACATTCATTAATTAATCAATCCATGGTTTAACCCAAGCAATTTTCGTTACTTCCGCCTCTCGAGGCAAAAATGTCAATCAGAACGTTGCGCCCGCAAACTTCAAATAAACGATAAATAAGGCAAGTAATAAAAATGGATAAAGTTGAAAGATAAGTTGATTAAACTTGAGTCAAATAAAACTACTTATCAGTCAAAACGTCAATTCATATGCATTTTATTGACTCTAAATTTAATTTACGTGCATTTTAATCAGCCATATTTTTGGTGTATAGACCTGAGTTTTGTCGTTGAAGAGAATAAAAGAATCCGTCGTGTAAACTTACGCCATCTGCAGGCTGAGATGGTGTTGGGTTGACCCGGATGTGACATTTGCCAAGCTGATGACATATCACGATATTAATTGTGAGATTTCCTTACCGTCTTTGCTCTTCGCAGAAGGGCACAGTGTGGTTTACAGGGCACAGTTTGACCCTTTAAATAATACTACAACCAGACTTCCAGGCACAAGAGGTCACACAGTCATGCCCAGCAAAGGAGCTCTGGGCCTGGGCACACTTCATGCAGTTTGACTCTTTAAATAATACTACAACCAGACTTCCAGGCACAAGAGGTCACACAGTCATGCCCAGCAAAGGAGCTCTGGGCCTGGGCACACTTCATGCAGTTTGACCCTTTAAATAATACTACAACCAGACTTCCAGGCACAAGAGGTCACACAGTCATGCCCAGCAAAGTAGCTCGGGGCCTGGGCACACTTCATGCAACAAGAGGTCACACAGTCATGCCCAGCAAGGTTGCATTAAACGTGGGCACACTTCAGACCGTTTCACTCTTTAAATCGTTCAAAGCACCACATTTCAAGGCCCAAGAGGTCACAGAATCATGCCCAGCAACGTAGCTCTGGGCCTGGGCACACTTCATGCAGTTTGACCCTTTAAATAATACTACAACCAGACTTCCATGCACAAGAGTTCACACAGTCATGCCCAGCAAAGGAGCTCTGGGCCTGGGCACACTTCATGCAGTTTGACTCTTTAAATAATACTACAACCAGACTTCCAGGCACAAGAGGTCACACAGTCATGCCCAGCAAAGGAGCTCTGGGCCTGGGCACACTTCATGCAGTTTGACCCTTTAAATAATACTACAACCAGACTTCCAGGCACAAGAGGTCACACAGTCATGCCCAGCAAAGTAGCTCGGGGCCTGGGCACACTTCATGCAACAAGAGGTAACACAGTCATGCCCAGCAAGGTTGCATTAAACGTGGGCACACTTCAGACCGTTTCACTCTTTAAATCGTTCAAAGCACCACATTTCAAGGCCCAAGAGGTCACAGAATCATGCCCAGCAACGTAGCTCTGGGCCTGGGCACACTTCAAGCAGTTTGACCCTTTAAATAATACTACAACCAGACTTCCATGCACAAGAGTTCACACAGTCATGCCCAGCAAAGGAGCTCTGGGCCTGGGCACACTTCATGCAGTTTGACTCTTTAAATAATACTACAACCAGACTTCCAGGCACAAGAGGTCACACAGTCATGCCCAGCAAAGGAGCTCTGGGCCTGGGCACACTTCATGCAGTTTGACCCTTTAAATAATACTACAACCAGACTTCCAGGCACAAGAGGTCACACAGTCATGCCCAGCAAAGTAGCTCGGAGCCTGGGCACACTTCATGCAACAAGAGGTCACACAGTCATGCCCAGCAAGGTTGCATTAAACGTGGGCACAATTCAGACCGTTTCACTCTTTAAATCGTTCAAAGCACCACATTTCAAGGCCCAAGAGGTCACAGAATCATGCCCAGCAACGTAGCTCTGGGCCTGGGCACACTTCATGCAGTTTGACCCTTTAAATAATACTACAACCAGACTTCCAGGCACAAGAGGTCACACAGTCATGCCCAGCAAAGTAGCTCGGGGCCTGGGCACACTTCATGCACAAGAGTTCACACAGTCATGCCCAGCAAGGTTGCATTAAACGTGGGCACACTTCAGACCGTTTCACTCTTTAAATCGTTCAAAGCACCACATTTCAAGGCCCAAGAGGTCACAGAATCATGCCCAGCAACGTAGCTCTGGGCCTGGGCACACTTCATGCAGTTTGACCCTTTAAATAATACTACAACCAGACTTCCATGCACAAGAGGTCACACAGTCATGCCCAGCAAAGGAGCTCTGGGCCTGGGCACACTTCATGCAGTTTGACCCTTTAAATAATACTACAACCAGACTTCCAGGCCCAAGAGGTCAGACAGTCATGCCCAGCAAAGTAGCTCTGGGCCTGGGCACACTTCAGACCGTTTCACTCTTTAAATCGTTCAAAGCACCACATTTCAAGGCCCAAGAGGTCACAGAATCATGCCCAGCAACGTAGCTCTGGGCCTGGGCACACTTCATGCAGTTTGACCCTTTAAATAATACTACAACCAGACTTCCATGCACAAGAGGTCACACAGTCATGCCCAGCAAAGGAGCTCTGGGCCTGGGCACACTTCATGCAGTTTGACCCTTTAAATAATACTACAACCAGACTTCCAGGCCCAAGAGGTCAGACAGTCATGCCCAGCAAAGTAGCTCTGGGCCTGGGCACACTTCATGCAGTTTGACTCTTTAAATAATACTACAACCAGACTTCCAGGCACAAGAGGTCACACAGTCATGCCCAGCAAAGTAGCTCTGGGCCTGGGCACACTTCAGACCGTTTCACTCTTTAAATCGTTCAAAGCACCACATTTCAAGGCCCAAGAGGTCACAGAATCATGCCCAGCAACGTAGCTCTGGGCCTGGGCACACTTCATGCAGTTTGACCCTTTAAATAATACTACAACCAGACTTCCAGGCACAAGAGGTCACACAGTCATGCCCAGCAAAGTAGCTTTAAACGTGGGCACACTTCAGACCGTTTCATTCTTTAAATCGTTCAAAGCACCACATTTCAAGGCCCAAGAGGTCACGCAGTCATGCCCAGCAACGTAGCTCTGGGCCTGGGCACACTTCATGCAGTTTGACCCTTTAAATAATACTACAACCAGACTTCCATGCACAAGAGTTCACACAGTCATGCCCAGCAAAGGAGCTCTGGGCCTGGGCACACTTCATGCAGTTTGACTCTTTAAATAATACTACAACCAGACTTCCAGGCACAAGAGGTCACACAGTCATGCCCAGCAAAGTAGCTCTGGGCCTGGGCACACCATGCAGTTTGACCCTTTAAATAATACTACAACCAGACTTCCAGGCACAAGAGGTCACACAGTCATGCCCAGCAAAGTAGCTCGGGGCCTGGGCACACTTCATGCAGTTTGACCCTTTAAATAATACTACAACCAGACTTCCATGCACAAGAGTTCACACAGTCATGCCCAGCAAAGGAGCTCTGGGCCTGGGCACACTTCATGCAGTTTGACTCTTTAAATAATACTACAACCAGACTTCCAGGCACAAGAGGTCACACAGTCATGCCCAGCAAAGTAGCTCGGGGCCTGGGCACACTTCATGCAACAAGAGGTCACACAGTCATGCCCAGCAAAGGAGCTCTGGGCCTGGGCACACTTCATGCAGTTTGACTCTTTAAATAATACTACAACCAGACTTCCAGGCACAAGAGGTCACACAGTCATGCCCAGCAAAGGAGCTCTGGGCCTGGGCACACTTCATGCAGTTTGACCCTTTAAATAATACTACAACCAGACTTCCAGGCACAAGAGGTCACACAGTCATGCCCAGCAAAGTAGCTCGGGGCCTGGGCACACTTCATGCAACAAGAGGTCACACAGTCATGCACAGCAAGGTTGCATTAAACGTGGGCACACTTCAGACCGTTTCACTCTTTAAATCGTTCAAAGCACCACATTTCAAGGCCCAAGAGGTCACAGAATCATGCCCAGCAACGTAGCTCTGGGCCTGGGCACACTTCATGCAGTTTGACCCTTTAAATAATACTACAACCAGACTTCCATGCACAAGAGGTCACACAGTCATGCCCAGCAAAGGAGCTCTGGGCCTGGGAACACTTCATGCAATTTGACCCTTTAAATAATACTACAACCAGACTTCCATGCACAAGAGTTCACACAGTCATGCCCAGCAAAGGAGCTCTGGGCCTGGGCACACTTCATGCAGTTTGACTCTTTAAATAATACTACAACCAGACTTCCAGGCACAAGAGGTCACACAGTCATGCCCAGCAAAGTAGCTCTGGGCCTGGGCACACTTCACGCAGTTTGACCCTTTAAATAATACTACAACCAGACACATACAGGTGGGCACATATACACAGATACACATTCTGTTTAATTTCTTCACATCTGCAGACTAGAGTAAGCTGAGGGTATAGTGTTCAACCAGGTACTACATAAACAGTATATAGTATACATAAAGAGTATATAGTTTGACCAAAAGATCGTGCTGATCTTTGATCTCCTGGTTCTTCATCTCCAGCGCCACTTTCAGACTCATAATGTCCTCCTCTATGGGCTGGTATAACCCACACACACGAATCATCACTACAGCCAGTACAATGGAAAGGTGGGAATGTGTACTGAATGTGTACTGACTTTATAAGTGAAAGGTGGAGGTACTGGTGGATGTGTACTGACACTAGAAGGGATCTCTACCTGCAGTGACAGTCTGAGCTTCTCAAGTTCTTCCTCCAGAGATTTCTTCTCCTGTTCACAGGCCATTTTCATATCTGCCAGAGCAAGTATCATTACTCCTGGATATAACACAGATTGTATATACTACATAATTACTACTGAATATATAAAATATAATATATATAGTACTATACATATATTAGTATCACTTTTATTGGAGCCTAAAGGCTAACATTCATTATTAGTTATGTTAGTATTATTGCATTTCCATAGTACTTACTCTTGATGGACCTGTTATGCTGCTCCTCCTCCTCCTGCTGTTTCTGCAGGAGCTCTGTCTCCTCCTGCTGCTTGTGTTTCAGCATCTCCTGAAGAACCTGCAGCTCCTTCTGCTTCTGCAACCTCAACTCCTTCAGCTGCTCCAACAAACTGTTCTCCAACTCCTCCTTCTCACACCGCAAACACTCCAATCGGGCCACAGGCCCCACTAGTGACACAGAACCACACACACACACACACACACACACACACACACACACACACACACACACACACACAAAGAGAGAGATAAACATGTATAAATGTATAAGAATTTGTGGATAAAATTATTATGAGATTATTTATAATCAAACGACTACACTACACAACCACATCTTCCTTTTATTTACATATTATACAGATATTTAGAGATATTTACATTTTATTTACCCGCGTGCGTCTCTCTTCTCCAATGTAGCGGAGAGATATGAAAGGATAAAAGGGGAAAAGAATAAAATGCACGTCGGTTTTAAATTCGCAGGCTACCTGCGCTGAAGGCGTGGAAAACGAGCACGTGACGGAAAGGCTTCCGTACCCGATGGGTCCAAATTACATGCCCAGCAAAGTAGCCTTAAACCTGGACACACAATGGAGACCATTTGACCCTTTAAAATCATACTACAACCAGACTTCCAGGCCCAAGAGGTCACACAGTCATGCCCAGCAAAGGAGCTCTGGGCCTGGGCACACCATGCAGTTTGACCCTTTAAATAATACTACAACCAGACTTCCAGGCACAAGAGGTCACACAGTCATGCCCAGCAAAGTAGCTCGTGGCCTGGGCACACCATGCAGTTTGACCCTTTAAATAATACTACAACCAGACTTCCAGGCACAAGAGGTCACACAGTCAGCCCAGCAAAGTAGCTCGGGGCCTGGGCACACTTCATGCAGTTTGACCCTTTAAATAATACTACAACCAGACTTCCAGGCACAAGAGGTCACACAGTCATGCCCAGCAAGGTTGCTTTAAACGTGGGCACACTTCAGACCGTTTCATTCTTTAAATCGTTCAAAGCACCACATTTCAAGGCACAAGAGGTCACAGAATCATGCCCAGCAAAGTAGCTTTGGGGCTGGGCACACTTCATGCAGTTTGACCCTTTAAATAATACTACAACCAGACTTCCAGGCCCAAGAGGTCACACAGTCATGCCCAGCAAAGGAGCTCTGGGCCTGGGCACACCATGCAGTTTGACCCTTTAAATAATACTACAACCAGACTTCCAGGCACAAGAGGTCACACAGTCATGCCCAGCAAAGTAGCTCGTGGCCTGGGCACACCATGCAGTTTGACCCTTTAAATAATACTACAACCAGACTTCCAGGCACAAGAGGTCACACAGTCAGCCCAGCAAAGTAGCTCGGGGCCTGGGCACACTTCATGCAGTTTGACCCTTTAAATAATATTACAACCAGACTTCCAGGCACAAGAGGTCACACAGTCATGCCCAGCAAGGTTGCTTTAAACGTGGGCACACTTCAGACCGTTTCATTCTTTAAATCGTTCAAAGCACCACATTTCAAGGCACAAGAGGTCACAGAATCATGCCCAGCAAAGTAGCTTTGGGGCTGGGCACACTTCATGCAGTTTGACCCTTTAAATAATACTACAACCAGACTTCCATGCACAAGAGTTCACACAGTCATGCCCAGCAAAGGAGCTCTGGGCCTGGGCACACTTCATGCAGTTTGACCCTTTAAATAATACTACAACCAGACTTCCAGGCACAAGAGGTCACACAGTCATGCCCAGCAAGGTTGCTTTAAACGTGGGCACACTTCAGACCGTTTCACTCTTTAAATCGTTCAAAGCACCACATTTCAAGGCCCAAGAGGTCACAGAATCATGCCCAGCAAAGGAGCTCTGGGCCAGGGCACACTTCATGCAGTTTGACCCTTTAAATAATACTACAACCAGACTTCCATGCACAAGAGTTCACACAGTCAGTCATGCCCAGCAAAGGAGCTCTGGGCCTGGTCACACCATGCAGTTTGACCATTTAAATAATACTACAACCAGACTTCCATGCACAAGAGTTCACACAGTCATGCCCAGCAAAGGAGCTCTGGGCCTGGGCACACTTCATGCAGTTTGACTCTTTAAATAATACTACAACCAGACTTCCAGGCACAAGAGGTCACACAGTCATGCCCAGCAAAGTAGCTCTGGGCCTGGGCACACTTCATGCAGTTTGACCCTTTAAATAATACTACAACCAGACTTCCATGCACAAGAGGTCACACAGTCATGCCCAGCAAAGGAGCTCTGGGCCTGGGCACACTTCATGCAGTTTGACCCTTTAAATAATACTACAACCAGACTTCCAGGCCCAAGAGGTCAGACAGTCATGCCCAGCAAAGTAGCTCTGGGCCTGGGCACACTTCATGCAGTTTGACTTTTTAAATCGTTCAAAGCACCACATTTCAAGGCCCAAGAGGTCACAGAATCATGCCCAGCAACGTAGCTCTGGGCCTGGGCACACTTCATGCAGTTTGACCCTTTAAATAATACTACAACCAGACTTCCAGGCACAAGAGGTCACGCAGTCATGCCCAGCAAAGTAGCTCTGGGCCTGGGCACACCATGCAGTTTGACCCTTTAAATAATACTACAACCAGACTTCCAGGCACAAGAGGTCACACAGTCATGCTCAGCAAGGTTGCTTTAAACGTGGGCACACTTCAGACCGTTTCACTCTTTAAATCGTTCAAAGCACCACATTTCAAGGCCCAAGAGGTCACAGAATCATGCCCAGCAAAGGAGCTGGGCCTGGGCACACTTCACGCAGTTTGACCGTTTAAATAAAACTAGAAACAGACTTCCTGGCCCAAGAGGTCACAGTCATACCCAGCAAAGTACGTTTAAACCTGGAAACAAATCAGATCCTTTCTGTCATTCAAAGGATTGGGCCTGCAACTCACAACCACATGCCCAGTGAAGCGCACCGTCACCCAGCCACACTACGCCACCTTGCCCCTCCTGGAACAAGCACACCTCCAGGGCACCACATGCCAATCTCTCATGCACAGCAAACTGCAACCTCACCCAGCCAGGCCACACACCGTCTCCCTTTGTACCGTCCAGGGACGCACCCCTCCACAAACCTGGTGTTCACGCGCACACACGCAATTACAACGAATTGGAGGAGAAAGTTTAAACAAACGCGCTGACTTTGAACACTCACATCTAGGTCGGGCCAAGTCCAAATGGCCTGCAACTCGGTGCGCATCACCCCCATGACTGTCCCTAACGAACGCCACGTGCCACGCTTTCGGCCCGTCCCTGGCGGCTTTAAAAAAAATCGTAGCGTGAGAATGGTGGGTCCGATCCGCGTGCCGCTCGAAGGCGATTAGAGGGGAGATGCAGCCCTTTCCAAAGAGCCATGAACAGACTTTCTACTCCCAAGGAGCCCAGAGATATTACGCCGCAAAGACGTCCGGCGCGCGACTTTTCTCCGCCGCCCGCCACGTTTAAAAAATCGTAGCGTGAGAATGGCGTGTCCGATCTGGATGGCGCTAGCACCGGCTGAATCCTGAGATCCAGAGCTTTCCAACGACCCCGCGTGCGTCTCTCTTCTCCAAGGTAGCGGAGAGATATGAAAGGATAAACGGGGAAAAGAATAAAATGCGCGTCGGTTTTAAATTCGCAGGCTACCTGCGCTGAAGGCGTGGAAAACGAGCACGTGACGGAAAGGCTTCCGTACCCGATGGGTCCAAATCACATGCGCAGCAAAGTAGCTTTAAACCTGGACACACAATGGAGACCATTTGACCCTTTAAAATCATACTACAACCAGACTTCCAGGTCACACAGTCATGCCCAGCAAAGGAGCTCTGCGCCTGGGCAGACCATGCAGTTTGACCCTTTAACCAAAACTAGAAACAGACCTCCAAGCCCAGGAGGTCACAGAATCATACCCAGTAAAGTAGCTAGCTAGCTTTCAGCTCAGTAAACCATACAATCAAATGTCCACCAAGCATTTAAACCAAAAGCATTTAAACCACTAGATACCGCTAGTTACCGGCTGCACGGTTAACAGTGCAAAGCCATTACCAAGCTACCTAGCTAGCTACCGGAAGCACTTTTAACAGTGCAAAGTCAGTAGCTAGCTAGCTACTGTAGCTAGCTAGCTAGCTAGCTACTGACTTTGCACTGTTAAAAGTGCTTCCGGTAGCTAGCTAGCTAGCTAGATGGCAGCTCAGTAACCGTACAAATTCGCCTGCTGCTGAAAACTGTCAAGTTGTATTTATAGCTTTCGTTTTAGTTTTCTCAGCTTACTTATTTGGTTTTTTTGTGTGTGTTTTTTTTTAGGGAAGTTTAATAATTTCTTAGAAATCTTGGAACATTTTGCCAGTTGGCATCTAGGAAAGCCTTTCTGCCCACAGACAATAAACACAAGCCAGAATTCCTCAAACAGGAATGAATCTACTAATTTAGTAACATTTCAGGCACATGAGTGGAGGAACTAGCAAATTCTAAATGATGAAATCGAAGCTGATAAAAATCCATGAAAATATAAACTGGTCATGAAAAAATGCTTGTGAATTGAAAATGTAAGTGATAGGATTAAAACAGTCTTGATTTGATATATTTTTAAAAATCAAATATCAAGTTTGATCATTCATGACCAAGGGAGTTTCTATGAGGGTGTAAACAACAAATGCATGTGAACTAAATACTACAGTGGTATATAATTAAATAATTGGAATAACTTTGTGTCACGTCATTTAACGTTTAACTCAAGCCGTTTGTGTTACCGGACTCTTTTATCACTTAACATTAGTAACTGTTTTAGTTGCCTTGTTTATCCAATAACATTCATTATTTAATCAATCAATCCATGGTTTAACCCAAGCAATTTTCGTTACTTCCGCCTCTCGAGGCAAAAATGTCAATCAGAACGTTGCGCCCGCAAACTTCAAATAAACGATAAATAAGGCAAGTAATAAAAATGGATAAAGTTGAAAGATAAGTTGATTAAACTTGAGTCAAATAAAACTACTTATCAGTCAAAACGTCAATTCATATGCATTTTACTGACTCTAAATTTAATTTACGTGCATTTTAATCAGCCATATTTTTGGTGTATAGACCTGAGTTTTGTCGTTGAAGAGAATAAAAGAATCCGTCATGTAAACTTACGCCATCTGCAGGCTGAGATGGTGTTGGGTTGACCCGGATGTGACATTTGCCAAGCTGATGACATATCACGATATTAATTGTGAGATTTCCTTACCGTCTTTGCTCTTCGCAGAAGGGCACAGTGTGGTTTACAGGGCACAGTTTGACCCTTTAAATAATACTACAACCAGACTTCCAGGCACAAGAGGTCACACAGTCATGCCCAGCAAAGGAGCTCTGGGCCTGGGCACACTTCATGCAGTTTGACTCTTTAAATAATACTACAACCAGACTTCCAGGCACAAGAGGTCACACAGTCATGCCCAGCAAAGGAGCTCTGGGCCTGGGCACACTTCATGCAGTTTGACCCTTTAAATAATACTACAACCAGACTTCCAGGCACAAGAGGTCACACAGTCATGCCCAGCAAAGTAGCTCGGGGCCTGGGCACACTTCATGCAACAAGAGGTCACACAGTCATGCCCAGCAAGGTTGCATTAAACGTGGGCACACTTCAGACCGTTTCACTCTTTAAATCGTTCAAAGCACCACATTTCAAGGCCCAAGAGGTCACAGAATCATGCCCAGCAACGTAGCTCTGGGCCTGGGCACACTTCATGCAGTTTGACCCTTTAAATAATACTACAACCAGACTTCCATGCACAAGAGTTCACACAGTCATGCCCAGCAAAGGAGCTCTGGGCCTGGGCACACTTCATGCAGTTTGACTCTTTAAATAATACTACAACCAGACTTCCAGGCACAAGAGGTCACACAGTCATGCCCAGCAAAGGAGCTCTGGGCCTGGGCACACTTCATGCAGTTTGACCCTTTAAATAATACTACAACCAGACTTCCAGGCACAAGAGGTCACACAGTCATGCCCAGCAAAGTAGCTCGGGGCCTGGGCACACTTCATGCAACAAGAGGTAACACAGTCATGCCCAGCAAGGTTGCATTAAACGTGGGCACACTTCAGACCGTTTCACTCTTTAAATCGTTCAAAGCACCACATTTCAAGGCCCAAGAGGTCACAGAATCATGCCCAGCAACGTAGCTCTGGGCCTGGGCACACTTCAAGCAGTTTGACCCTTTAAATAATACTACAACCAGACTTCCATGCACAAGAGTTCACACAGTCATGCCCAGCAAAGGAGCTCTGGGCCTGGGCACACTTCATGCAGTTTGACTCTTTAAATAATACTACAACCAGACTTCCAGGCACAAGAGGTCACACAGTCATGCCCAGCAAAGGAGCTCTGGGCCTGGGCACACTTCATGCAGTTTGACCCTTTAAATAATACTACAACCAGACTTCCAGGCACAAGAGGTCACACAGTCATGCCCAGCAAAGTAGCTCGGAGCCTGGGCACACTTCATGCAACAAGAGGTCACACAGTCATGCCCAGCAAGGTTGCATTAAACGTGGGCACAATTCAGACCGTTTCACTCTTTAAATCGTTCAAAGCACCACATTTCAAGGCCCAAGAGGTCACAGAATCATGCCCAGCAACGTAGCTCTGGGCCTGGGCACACTTCATGCAGTTTGACCCTTTAAATAATACTACAACCAGACTTCCAGGCACAAGAGGTCACACAGTCATGCCCAGCAAAGTAGCTCGGGGCCTGGGCACACTTCATGCACAAGAGTTCACACAGTCATGCCCAGCAAGGTTGCATTAAACGTGGGCACACTTCAGACCGTTTCACTCTTTAAATCGTTCAAAGCACCACATTTCAAGGCCCAAGAGGTCACAGAATCATGCCCAGCAACGTAGCTCTGGGCCTGGGCACACTTCATGCAGTTTGACCCTTTAAATAATACTACAACCAGACTTCCATGCACAAGAGGTCACACAGTCATGCCCAGCAAAGGAGCTCTGGGCCTGGGCACACTTCATGCAGTTTGACCCTTTAAATAATACTACAACCAGACTTCCAGGCCCAAGAGGTCAGACAGTCATGCCCAGCAAAGTAGCTCTGGGCCTGGGCACACTTCAGACCGTTTCACTCTTTAAATCGTTCAAAGCACCACATTTCAAGGCCCAAGAGGTCACAGAATCATGCCCAGCAACGTAGCTCTGGGCCTGGGCACACTTCATGCAGTTTGACCCTTTAAATAATACTACAACCAGACTTCCATGCACAAGAGGTCACACAGTCATGCCCAGCAAAGGAGCTCTGGGCCTGGGCACACTTCATGCAGTTTGACCCTTTAAATAATACTACAACCAGACTTCCAGGCCCAAGAGGTCAGACAGTCATGCCCAGCAAAGTAGCTCTGGGCCTGGGCACACTTCATGCAGTTTGACTCTTTAAATAATACTACAACCAGACTTCCAGGCACAAGAGGTCACACAGTCATGCCCAGCAAAGTAGCTCTGGGCCTGGGCACACTTCAGACCGTTTCACTCTTTAAATCGTTCAAAGCACCACATTTCAAGGCCCAAGAGGTCACAGAATCATGCCCAGCAACGTAGCTCTGGGCCTGGGCACACTTCATGCAGTTTGACCCTTTAAATAATACTACAACCAGACTTCCAGGCACAAGAGGTCACACAGTCATGCCCAGCAAAGTAGCTTTAAACGTGGGCACACTTCAGACCGTTTCATTCTTTAAATCGTTCAAAGCACCACATTTCAAGGCCCAAGAGGTCACGCAGTCATGCCCAGCAACGTAGCTCTGGGCCTGGGCACACTTCATGCAGTTTGACCCTTTAAATAATACTACAACCAGACTTCCATGCACAAGAGTTCACACAGTCATGCCCAGCAAAGGAGCTCTGGGCCTGGGCACACTTCATGCAGTTTGACTCTTTAAATAATACTACAACCAGACTTCCAGGCACAAGAGGTCACACAGTCATGCCCAGCAAAGTAGCTCTGGGCCTGGGCACACCATGCAGTTTGACCCTTTAAATAATACTACAACCAGACTTCCAGGCACAAGAGGTCACACAGTCATGCCCAGCAAAGTAGCTCGGGGCCTGGGCACACTTCATGCAGTTTGACCCTTTAAATAATACTACAACCAGACTTCCATGCACAAGAGTTCACACAGTCATGCCCAGCAAAGGAGCTCTGGGCCTGGGCACACTTCATGCAGTTTGACTCTTTAAATAATACTACAACCAGACTTCCAGGCACAAGAGGTCACACAGTCATGCCCAGCAAAGTAGCTCGGGGCCTGGGCACACTTCATGCAACAAGAGGTCACACAGTCATGCCCAGCAAAGGAGCTCTGGGCCTGGGCACACTTCATGCAGTTTGACTCTTTAAATAATACTACAACCAGACTTCCAGGCACAAGAGGTCACACAGTCATGCCCAGCAAAGGAGCTCTGGGCCTGGGCACACTTCATGCAGTTTGACCCTTTAAATAATACTACAACCAGACTTCCAGGCACAAGAGGTCACACAGTCATGCCCAGCAAAGTAGCTCGGGGCCTGGGCACACTTCATGCAACAAGAGGTCACACAGTCATGCACAGCAAGGTTGCATTAAACGTGGGCACACTTCAGACCGTTTCACTCTTTAAATCGTTCAAAGCACCACATTTCAAGGCCCAAGAGGTCACAGAATCATGCCCAGCAACGTAGCTCTGGGCCTGGGCACACTTCATGCAGTTTGACCCTTTAAATAATACTACAACCAGACTTCCATGCACAAGAGGTCACACAGTCATGCCCAGCAAAGGAGCTCTGGGCCTGGGAACACTTCATGCAATTTGACCCTTTAAATAATACTACAACCAGACTTCCATGCACAAGAGTTCACACAGTCATGCCCAGCAAAGGAGCTCTGGGCCTGGGCACACTTCATGCAGTTTGACTCTTTAAATAATACTACAACCAGACTTCCAGGCACAAGAGGTCACACAGTCATGCCCAGCAAAGTAGCTCTGGGCCTGGGCACACTTCACGCAGTTTGACCCTTTAAATAATACTACAACCAGACACATACAGGTGGGCACATATACACAGATACACATTCTGTTTAATTTCTTCACATCTGCAGACTAGAGTAAGCTGAGGGTATAGTGTTCAACCAGGTACTACATAAACAGTATATAGTATACATAAAGAGTATATAGTTTGACCAAAAGATCGTGCTGATCTTTGATCTCCTGGTTCTTCATCTCCAGCGCCACTTTCAGACTCATAATGTCCTCCTCTATGGGCTGGTATAACCCACACACACGAATCATCACTACAGCCAGTACAATGGAAAGGTGGGAATGTGTACTGAATGTGTACTGACTTTATAAGTGAAAGGTGGAGGTACTGGTGGATGTGTACTGACACTAGAAGGGATCTCTACCTGCAGTGACAGTCTGAGCTTCTCAAGTTCTTCCTCCAGAGATTTCTTCTCCTGTTCACAGGCCATTTTCATATCTGCCAGAGCAAGTATCATTACTCCTGGATATAACACAGATTGTATATACTACATAATTACTACTGAATATATAAAATATAATATATATAGTACTATACATATATTAGTATCACTTTTATTGGAGCCTAAAGGCTAACATTCATTATTAGTTATGTTAGTATTATTGCATTTCCATAGTACTTACTCTTGATGGACCTGTTATGCTGCTCCTCCTCCTCCTGCTGTTTCTGCAGGAGCTCTGTCTCCTCCTGCTGCTTGTGTTTCAGCATCTCCTGAAGAACCTGCAGCTCCTTCTGCTTCTGCAACCTCAACTCCTTCAGCTGCTCCAACAAACTGTTCTCCAACTCCTCCTTCTCACACCGCAAACACTCCAATCGGGCCACAGGCCCCACTAGTGACACAGAACCACACACACACACACACACACACACACACACACACACACACACACACACACACACAAAGAGAGAGATAAACATGTATAAATGTATAAGAATTTGTGGATAAAATTATTATGAGATTATTTATAATCAAACGACTACACTACACAACCACATCTTCCTTTTATTTACATATTATACAGATATTTAGAGATATTTACATTTTATTTACCCGCGTGCGTCTCTCTTCTCCAATGTAGCGGAGAGATATGAAAGGATAAAAGGGGAAAAGAATAAAATGCACGTCGGTTTTAAATTCGCAGGCTACCTGCGCTGAAGGCGTGGAAAACGAGCACGTGACGGAAAGGCTTCCGTACCCGATGGGTCCAAATTACATGCCCAGCAAAGTAGCCTTAAACCTGGACACACAATGGAGACCATTTGACCCTTTAAAATCATACTACAACCAGACTTCCAGGCCCAAGAGGTCACACAGTCATGCCCAGCAAAGGAGCTCTGGGCCTGGGCACACCATGCAGTTTGACCCTTTAAATAATACTACAACCAGACTTCCAGGCACAAGAGGTCACACAGTCATGCCCAGCAAAGTAGCTCGTGGCCTGGGCACACCATGCAGTTTGACCCTTTAAATAATACTACAACCAGACTTCCAGGCACAAGAGGTCACACAGTCAGCCCAGCAAAGTAGCTCGGGGCCTGGGCACACTTCATGCAGTTTGACCCTTTAAATAATACTACAACCAGACTTCCAGGCACAAGAGGTCACACAGTCATGCCCAGCAAGGTTGCTTTAAACGTGGGCACACTTCAGACCGTTTCATTCTTTAAATCGTTCAAAGCACCACATTTCAAGGCACAAGAGGTCACAGAATCATGCCCAGCAAAGTAGCTTTGGGGCTGGGCACACTTCATGCAGTTTGACCCTTTAAATAATACTACAACCAGACTTCCAGGCCCAAGAGGTCACACAGTCATGCCCAGCAAAGGAGCTCTGGGCCTGGGCACACCATGCAGTTTGACCCTTTAAATAATACTACAACCAGACTTCCAGGCACAAGAGGTCACACAGTCATGCCCAGCAAAGTAGCTCGTGGCCTGGGCACACCATGCAGTTTGACCCTTTAAATAATACTACAACCAGACTTCCAGGCACAAGAGGTCACACAGTCAGCCCAGCAAAGTAGCTCGGGGCCTGGGCACACTTCATGCAGTTTGACCCTTTAAATAATATTACAACCAGACTTCCAGGCACAAGAGGTCACACAGTCATGCCCAGCAAGGTTGCTTTAAACGTGGGCACACTTCAGACCGTTTCATTCTTTAAATCGTTCAAAGCACCACATTTCAAGGCACAAGAGGTCACAGAATCATGCCCAGCAAAGTAGCTTTGGGGCTGGGCACACTTCATGCAGTTTGACCCTTTAAATAATACTACAACCAGACTTCCATGCACAAGAGTTCACACAGTCATGCCCAGCAAAGGAGCTCTGGGCCTGGGCACACTTCATGCAGTTTGACCCTTTAAATAATACTACAACCAGACTTCCAGGCACAAGAGGTCACACAGTCATGCCCAGCAAGGTTGCTTTAAACGTGGGCACACTTCAGACCGTTTCACTCTTTAAATCGTTCAAAGCACCACATTTCAAGGCCCAAGAGGTCACAGAATCATGCCCAGCAAAGGAGCTCTGGGCCAGGGCACACTTCATGCAGTTTGACCCTTTAAATAATACTACAACCAGACTTCCATGCACAAGAGTTCACACAGTCAGTCATGCCCAGCAAAGGAGCTCTGGGCCTGGTCACACCATGCAGTTTGACCATTTAAATAATACTACAACCAGACTTCCATGCACAAGAGTTCACACAGTCATGCCCAGCAAAGGAGCTCTGGGCCTGGGCACACTTCATGCAGTTTGACTCTTTAAATAATACTACAACCAGACTTCCAGGCACAAGAGGTCACACAGTCATGCCCAGCAAAGTAGCTCTGGGCCTGGGCACACTTCATGCAGTTTGACCCTTTAAATAATACTACAACCAGACTTCCATGCACAAGAGGTCACACAGTCATGCCCAGCAAAGGAGCTCTGGGCCTGGGCACACTTCATGCAGTTTGACCCTTTAAATAATACTACAACCAGACTTCCAGGCCCAAGAGGTCAGACAGTCATGCCCAGCAAAGTAGCTCTGGGCCTGGGCACACTTCATGCAGTTTGACTTTTTAAATCGTTCAAAGCACCACATTTCAAGGCCCAAGAGGTCACAGAATCATGCCCAGCAACGTAGCTCTGGGCCTGGGCACACTTCATGCAGTTTGACCCTTTAAATAATACTACAACCAGACTTCCAGGCACAAGAGGTCACGCAGTCATGCCCAGCAAAGTAGCTCTGGGCCTGGGCACACCATGCAGTTTGACCCTTTAAATAATACTACAACCAGACTTCCAGGCACAAGAGGTCACACAGTCATGCTCAGCAAGGTTGCTTTAAACGTGGGCACACTTCAGACCGTTTCACTCTTTAAATCGTTCAAAGCACCACATTTCAAGGCCCAAGAGGTCACAGAATCATGCCCAGCAAAGGAGCTGGGCCTGGGCACACTTCACGCAGTTTGACCGTTTAAATA
This sequence comes from Electrophorus electricus, assembly GCF_041902795.1. Taxonomy (NCBI): domain Eukaryota; kingdom Metazoa; phylum Chordata; class Actinopteri; order Gymnotiformes; family Gymnotidae; genus Electrophorus; species Electrophorus electricus. The sequence continues at coordinate 38,707,656 of NC_137501.1, read as the reverse complement.
AAACTAGAAACAGACTTCCTGGCCCAAGAGGTCACAGTCATACCCAGCAAAGTACGTTTAAACCTGGAAACAAATCAGATCCTTTCTGTCATTCAAAGGATTGGGCCTGCAACTCACAACCACATGCCCAGTGAAGCGCACCGTCACCCAGCCACACTACGCCACCTTGCCCCTCCTGGAACAAGCACACCTCCAGGGCACCACATGCCAATCTCTCATGCACAGCAAACTGCAACCTCACCCAGCCAGGCCACACACCGTCTCCCTTTGTACCGTCCAGGGACGCACCCCTCCACAAACCTGGTGTTCACGCGCACACACGCAATTACAACGAATTGGAGGAGAAAGTTTAAACAAACGCGCTGACTTTGAACACTCACATCTAGGTCGGGCCAAGTCCAAATGGCCTGCAACTCGGTGCGCATCACCCCCATGACTGTCCCTAACGAACGCCACGTGCCACGCTTTCGGCCCGTCCCTGGCGGCTTTAAAAAAAATCGTAGCGTGAGAATGGTGGGTCCGATCCGCGTGCCGCTCGAAGGCGATTAGAGGGGAGATGCAGCCCTTTCCAAAGAGCCATGAACAGACTTTCTACTCCCAAGGAGCCCAGAGATATTACGCCGCAAAGACGTCCGGCGCGCGACTTTTCTCCGCCGCCCGCCACGTTTAAAAAATCGTAGCGTGAGAATGGCGTGTCCGATCTGGATGGCGCTAGCACCGGCTGAATCCTGAGATCCAGAGCTTTCCAACGACCCCGCGTGCGTCTCTCTTCTCCAAGGTAGCGGAGAGATATGAAAGGATAAACGGGGAAAAGAATAAAATGCGCGTCGGTTTTAAATTCGCAGGCTACCTGCGCTGAAGGCGTGGAAAACGAGCACGTGACGGAAAGGCTTCCGTACCCGATGGGTCCAAATCACATGCGCAGCAAAGTAGCTTTAAACCTGGACACACAATGGAGACCATTTGACCCTTTAAAATCATACTACAACCAGACTTCCAGGTCACACAGTCATGCCCAGCAAAGGAGCTCTGCGCCTGGGCAGACCATGCAGTTTGACCCTTTAACCAAAACTAGAAACAGACCTCCAAGCCCAGGAGGTCACAGAATCATACCCAGTAAAGTAGCTAGCTAGCTTTCAGCTCAGTAAACCATACAATCAAATGTCCACCAAGCATTTAAACCAAAAGCATTTAAACCACTAGATACCGCTAGTTACCGGCTGCACGGTTAACAGTGCAAAGCCATTACCAAGCTACCTAGCTAGCTACCGGAAGCACTTTTAACAGTGCAAAGTCAGTAGCTAGCTAGCTACTGTAGCTAGCTAGCTAGCTAGCTACTGACTTTGCACTGTTAAAAGTGCTTCCGGTAGCTAGCTAGCTAGCTAGATGGCAGCTCAGTAACCGTACAAATTCGCCTGCTGCTGAAAACTGTCAAGTTGTATTTATAGCTTTCGTTTTAGTTTTCTCAGCTTACTTATTTGGTTTTTTTGTGTGTGTTTTTTTTTAGGGAAGTTTAATAATTTCTTAGAAATCTTGGAACATTTTGCCAGTTGGCATCTAGGAAAGCCTTTCTGCCCACAGACAATAAACACAAGCCAGAATTCCTCAAACAGGAATGAATCTACTAATTTAGTAACATTTCAGGCACATGAGTGGAGGAACTAGCAAATTCTAAATGATGAAATCGAAGCTGATAAAAATCCATGAAAATATAAACTGGTCATGAAAAAATGCTTGTGAATTGAAAATGTAAGTGATAGGATTAAAACAGTCTTGATTTGATATATTTTTAAAAATCAAATATCAAGTTTGATCATTCATGACCAAGGGAGTTTCTATGAGGGTGTAAACAACAAATGCATGTGAACTAAATACTACAGTGGTATATAATTAAATAATTGGAATAACTTTGTGTCACGTCATTTAACGTTTAACTCAAGCCGTTTGTGTTACCGGACTCTTTTATCACTTAACATTAGTAACTGTTTTAGTTGCCTTGTTTATCCAATAACATTCATTAATTAATCAATCCATGGTTTAACCCAAGCAATTTTCGTTACTTCCGCCTCTCGAGGCAAAAATGTCAATCAGAACGTTGCGCCCGCAAACTTCAAATAAACGATAAATAAGGCAAGTAATAAAAATGGATAAAGTTGAAAGATAAGTTGATTAAACTTGAGTCAAATAAAACTACTTATCAGTCAAAACGTCAATTCATATGCATTTTATTGACTCTAAATTTAATTTACGTGCATTTTAATCAGCCATATTTTTGGTGTATAGACCTGAGTTTTGTCGTTGAAGAGAATAAAAGAATCCGTCGTGTAAACTTACGCCATCTGCAGGCTGAGATGGTGTTGGGTTGACCCGGATGTGACATTTGCCAAGCTGATGACATATCACGATATTAATTGTGAGATTTCCTTACCGTCTTTGCTCTTCGCAGAAGGGCACAGTGTGGTTTACAGGGCACAGTTTGACCCTTTAAATAATACTACAACCAGACTTCCAGGCACAAGAGGTCACACAGTCATGCCCAGCAAAGGAGCTCTGGGCCTGGGCACACTTCATGCAGTTTGACTCTTTAAATAATACTACAACCAGACTTCCAGGCACAAGAGGTCACACAGTCATGCCCAGCAAAGGAGCTCTGGGCCTGGGCACACTTCATGCAGTTTGACCCTTTAAATAATACTACAACCAGACTTCCAGGCACAAGAGGTCACACAGTCATGCCCAGCAAAGTAGCTCGGGGCCTGGGCACACTTCATGCAACAAGAGGTCACACAGTCATGCCCAGCAAGGTTGCATTAAACGTGGGCACACTTCAGACCGTTTCACTCTTTAAATCGTTCAAAGCACCACATTTCAAGGCCCAAGAGGTCACAGAATCATGCCCAGCAACGTAGCTCTGGGCCTGGGCACACTTCATGCAGTTTGACCCTTTAAATAATACTACAACCAGACTTCCATGCACAAGAGTTCACACAGTCATGCCCAGCAAAGGAGCTCTGGGCCTGGGCACACTTCATGCAGTTTGACTCTTTAAATAATACTACAACCAGACTTCCAGGCACAAGAGGTCACACAGTCATGCCCAGCAAAGGAGCTCTGGGCCTGGGCACACTTCATGCAGTTTGACCCTTTAAATAATACTACAACCAGACTTCCAGGCACAAGAGGTCACACAGTCATGCCCAGCAAAGTAGCTCGGGGCCTGGGCACACTTCATGCAACAAGAGGTAACACAGTCATGCCCAGCAAGGTTGCATTAAACGTGGGCACACTTCAGACCGTTTCACTCTTTAAATCGTTCAAAGCACCACATTTCAAGGCCCAAGAGGTCACAGAATCATGCCCAGCAACGTAGCTCTGGGCCTGGGCACACTTCAAGCAGTTTGACCCTTTAAATAATACTACAACCAGACTTCCATGCACAAGAGTTCACACAGTCATGCCCAGCAAAGGAGCTCTGGGCCTGGGCACACTTCATGCAGTTTGACTCTTTAAATAATACTACAACCAGACTTCCAGGCACAAGAGGTCACACAGTCATGCCCAGCAAAGGAGCTCTGGGCCTGGGCACACTTCATGCAGTTTGACCCTTTAAATAATACTACAACCAGACTTCCAGGCACAAGAGGTCACACAGTCATGCCCAGCAAAGTAGCTCGGAGCCTGGGCACACTTCATGCAACAAGAGGTCACACAGTCATGCCCAGCAAGGTTGCATTAAACGTGGGCACAATTCAGACCGTTTCACTCTTTAAATCGTTCAAAGCACCACATTTCAAGGCCCAAGAGGTCACAGAATCATGCCCAGCAACGTAGCTCTGGGCCTGGGCACACTTCATGCAGTTTGACCCTTTAAATAATACTACAACCAGACTTCCAGGCACAAGAGGTCACACAGTCATGCCCAGCAAAGTAGCTCGGGGCCTGGGCACACTTCATGCACAAGAGTTCACACAGTCATGCCCAGCAAGGTTGCATTAAACGTGGGCACACTTCAGACCGTTTCACTCTTTAAATCGTTCAAAGCACCACATTTCAAGGCCCAAGAGGTCACAGAATCATGCCCAGCAACGTAGCTCTGGGCCTGGGCACACTTCATGCAGTTTGACCCTTTAAATAATACTACAACCAGACTTCCATGCACAAGAGGTCACACAGTCATGCCCAGCAAAGGAGCTCTGGGCCTGGGCACACTTCATGCAGTTTGACCCTTTAAATAATACTACAACCAGACTTCCAGGCCCAAGAGGTCAGACAGTCATGCCCAGCAAAGTAGCTCTGGGCCTGGGCACACTTCAGACCGTTTCACTCTTTAAATCGTTCAAAGCACCACATTTCAAGGCCCAAGAGGTCACAGAATCATGCCCAGCAACGTAGCTCTGGGCCTGGGCACACTTCATGCAGTTTGACCCTTTAAATAATACTACAACCAGACTTCCATGCACAAGAGGTCACACAGTCATGCCCAGCAAAGGAGCTCTGGGCCTGGGCACACTTCATGCAGTTTGACCCTTTAAATAATACTACAACCAGACTTCCAGGCCCAAGAGGTCAGACAGTCATGCCCAGCAAAGTAGCTCTGGGCCTGGGCACACTTCATGCAGTTTGACTCTTTAAATAATACTACAACCAGACTTCCAGGCACAAGAGGTCACACAGTCATGCCCAGCAAAGTAGCTCTGGGCCTGGGCACACTTCAGACCGTTTCACTCTTTAAATCGTTCAAAGCACCACATTTCAAGGCCCAAGAGGTCACAGAATCATGCCCAGCAACGTAGCTCTGGGCCTGGGCACACTTCATGCAGTTTGACCCTTTAAATAATACTACAACCAGACTTCCAGGCACAAGAGGTCACACAGTCATGCCCAGCAAAGTAGCTTTAAACGTGGGCACACTTCAGACCGTTTCATTCTTTAAATCGTTCAAAGCACCACATTTCAAGGCCCAAGAGGTCACGCAGTCATGCCCAGCAACGTAGCTCTGGGCCTGGGCACACTTCATGCAGTTTGACCCTTTAAATAATACTACAACCAGACTTCCATGCACAAGAGTTCACACAGTCATGCCCAGCAAAGGAGCTCTGGGCCTGGGCACACTTCATGCAGTTTGACTCTTTAAATAATACTACAACCAGACTTCCAGGCACAAGAGGTCACACAGTCATGCCCAGCAAAGTAGCTCTGGGCCTGGGCACACCATGCAGTTTGACCCTTTAAATAATACTACAACCAGACTTCCAGGCACAAGAGGTCACACAGTCATGCCCAGCAAAGTAGCTCGGGGCCTGGGCACACTTCATGCAGTTTGACCCTTTAAATAATACTACAACCAGACTTCCATGCACAAGAGTTCACACAGTCATGCCCAGCAAAGGAGCTCTGGGCCTGGGCACACTTCATGCAGTTTGACTCTTTAAATAATACTACAACCAGACTTCCAGGCACAAGAGGTCACACAGTCATGCCCAGCAAAGTAGCTCGGGGCCTGGGCACACTTCATGCAACAAGAGGTCACACAGTCATGCCCAGCAAAGGAGCTCTGGGCCTGGGCACACTTCATGCAGTTTGACTCTTTAAATAATACTACAACCAGACTTCCAGGCACAAGAGGTCACACAGTCATGCCCAGCAAAGGAGCTCTGGGCCTGGGCACACTTCATGCAGTTTGACCCTTTAAATAATACTACAACCAGACTTCCAGGCACAAGAGGTCACACAGTCATGCCCAGCAAAGTAGCTCGGGGCCTGGGCACACTTCATGCAACAAGAGGTCACACAGTCATGCACAGCAAGGTTGCATTAAACGTGGGCACACTTCAGACCGTTTCACTCTTTAAATCGTTCAAAGCACCACATTTCAAGGCCCAAGAGGTCACAGAATCATGCCCAGCAACGTAGCTCTGGGCCTGGGCACACTTCATGCAGTTTGACCCTTTAAATAATACTACAACCAGACTTCCATGCACAAGAGTTCACACAGTCATGCCCAGCAAAGGAGCTCTGGGCCTGGGCACACTTCATGCAGTTTGACTCTTTAAATAATACTACAACCAGACTTCCAGGCACAAGAGGTCACACAGTCATGCCCAGCAAAGGAGCTCTGGGCCTGGGCACACTTCATGCAGTTTGACCCTTTAAATAATACTACAACCAGACTTCCAGGCACAAGAGGTCACACAGTCATGCCCAGCAAAGTAGCTCGGGGCCTGGGCACACTTCATGCAACAAGAGGTCACACAGTCATGCCCAGCAAGGTTGCATTAAACGTGGGCACAATTCAGACCGTTTCACTCTTTAAATCGTTCAAAGCACCACATTTCAAGGCCCAAGAGGTCACAGAATCATGCCCAGCAACGTAGCTCTGGGCCTGGGCACACTTCATGCAGTTTGACCCTTTAAATAATACTACAACCAGACTTCCAGGCACAAGAGGTCACACAGTCATGCCCAGCAAAGTAGCTCTGGGCCTGGGCACACTTCACGCAGTTTGACCCTTTAAATAATACTACAACCAGACACATACAGGTGGGCACATATACACAGATACACATTCTGTTTAATTTCTTCACATCTGCAGACTAGAGTAAGCTGAGGGTATAGTGTTCAACCAGGTACTACATAAACAGTATATAGTATACATAAAGAGTATATAGTTTGACCAAAAGATCGTGCTGATCTTTGATCTCCTGGTTCTTCATCTCCAGCGCCACTTTCAGACTCATAATGTCCTCCTCTATGGGCTGGTATAACCCACACACACGAATCATCACTACAGCCAGTACAATGGAAAGGTGGGAATGTGTACTGAATGTGTACTGACTTTATAAGTGAAAGGTGGAGGTACTGGTGGATGTGTACTGACACTAGAAGGGATCTCTACCTGCAGTGACAGTCTGAGCTTCTCAAGTTCTTCCTCCAGAGATTTCTTCTCCTGTTCACAGGCCATTTTCATATCTGCCAGAGCAAGTATCATTACTCCTGGATATAACACAGATTGTATATACTACATAATTACTACTGAATATATAAAATATAATATATATAGTACTATACATATATTAGTATCACTTTTATTGGAGCCTAAAGGCTAACATTCATTATTAGTTATGTTAGTATTATTACATTTCCATAGTACTTACTCTTGATGGACCTGTTATGCTCCTCCTCCTCCTGCTGTTTCTGCAGGAGCTCTGTCTCCTCCTGCTGCTTGTGTTTCAGCATCTCCTGAAGAACCTGCAGCTCCTTCTGCTTCTGCAACCTCAACTCCTTCAGCTGCTCCAACAAACTGTTCTCCAACTCCTCCTTCTCACACCGCAAACACTCCAATCGGGCCACAGGCCCCACTAGTGACACAGAACCACACACACACACACACACACACACACACACACACACACAAAGAGAGAGATAAACATGTATAAATGTATAAGAATTTGTGGATAAAATTATTATGAGATTATTTATAATCAAACGACTACACTACACAACCACATCTTCCTTTTATTTACATATTATACAGATATTTAGAGATATTTACATTTTATTTACCCGCGTGCGTCTCTCTTCTCCAATGTAGCGGAGAGATATGAAAGGATAAAAGGGGAAAAGAATAAAATGCACGTCGGTTTTAAATTCGCAGGCTACCTGCGCTGAAGGCGTGGAAAACGAGCACGTGACGGAAAGGCTTCCGTACCCGATGGGTCCAAATTACATGCCCAGCAAAGTAGCCTTAAACCTGGACACACAATGGAGACCATTTGACCCTTTAAAATCATACTACAACCAGACTTCCAGGCCCAAGAGGTCACACAGTCATGCCCAGCAAAGGAGCTCTGGGCCTGGGCACACCATGCAGTTTGACCCTTTAAATAATACTACAACCAGACTTCCAGGCACAAGAGGTCACACAGTCATGCCCAGCAAAGTAGCTCGTGGCCTGGGCACACCATGCAGTTTGACCCTTTAAATAATACTACAACCAGACTTCCAGGCACAAGAGGTCACACAGTCAGCCCAGCAAAGTAGCTCGGGGCCTGGGCACACTTCATGCAGTTTGACCCTTTAAATAATACTACAACCAGACTTCCAGGCACAAGAGGTCACACAGTCATGCCCAGCAAGGTTGCTTTAAACGTGGGCACACTTCAGACCGTTTTATTCTTTAATTCGTTCAAAGCACCACATTTCAAGGCACAAGAGGTCAGAGAATCATGCCCAGCAAAGTAGCTTTGGGGCTGGGCACACTTCATGCAGTTTGACCCTTTAAATAATACTACAACCAGACTTCCATGCACAAGAGTTCACACAGTCATGCCCAGCAAAGGAGCTCTGGGCCTGGGCACACTTCATGCAGTTTGACCCTTTAAATAATACTACAACCAGACTTCCAGGCACAAGAGGTCACACAGTCATGCCCAGCAAGGTTGCTTTAAACGTGGGCACACTTCAGACCGTTTCACTCTTTAAATCGTTCAAAGCACCACATTTCAAGGCCCAAGAGGTCACAGAATCATGCCCAGCAAAGGAGCTCTGGGCCAGGGCACACTTCATGCAGTTTGACCCTTTAAATAATACTACAACCAGACTTCCATGCACAAGAGTTCACACAGTCAGTCATGCCCAGCAAAGGAGCTCTGGGCCTGGTCACACCATGCAGTTTGACCCTTTAAATAATACTACAACCAGACTTCCAGGCACAAGAGGTCACACAGTCATGCCCAGCAAAGTAGCTCTGGGCCTGGGCACACTTCATGCAGTTTGACCCTTTAAATAATACTACAACCAGACTTCCAGGCACAAGAGGTCACACAGTCATGCCCAGCAACGTAGCTTTAAACGTGGGCACACTTCAGACCGTTTCATTCTTTAAATCGTTCAAAGCACCACATTTCAAGGCCCAAGAGGTCACGCAGTCATGCCCAGCAACGTAGCTCTGGGCCTGGGCACACTTCATGCAGTTTGACCATTTAAATAATACTACAACCAGACTTCCATGCACAAGAGTTCACACAGTCATGCCCAGCAAAGGAGCTCTGGGCCTGGGCACACTTCATGCAGTTTGACTCTTTAAATAATACTACAACCAGACTTCCAGGCACAAGAGGTCACACAGTCATGCCCAGCAAAGTAGCTCTGGGCCTGGGCACACTTCATGCAGTTTGACCCTTTAAATAATACTACAACCAGACTTCCATGCACAAGAGGTCACACAGTCATGCCCAGCAAAGTAGCTCTGGGCCTGGGCACACTTCATGCAGTTTGACCCTTTAAATAATACTACAACCAGACTTCCATGCACAAGAGTTCACACAGTCATGCCCAGCAAAGGAGCTCTGGGCCTGGGCACACTTCATGCAGTTTGACCCTTTAAATAATACTACAACCAGACTTCCAGGCACAAGAGGTCACACAGTCATGCCCAGCAACGTAGCTTTAAACGTGGGCACACTTCAGACCGTTTCATTCTTTAAATCGTTCAAAGCACCACATTTCAAGGCCCAAGAGGTCACGCAGTCATGCCCAGCAACGTAGCTCTGGGCCTGGGCACACTTCATGCAGTTTGACCATTTAAATAATACTACAACCAGACTTCCATGCACAAGAGTTCACACAGTCATGCCCAGCAAAGGAGCTCTGGGCCTGGGCACACTTCATGCAGTTTGACTCTTTAAATAATACTACAACCAGACTTCCAGGCACAAGAGGTCACACAGTCATGCCCAGCAAAGTAGCTCTGGGCCTGGGCACACTTCATGCAGTTTGACCCTTTAAATAATACTACAACCAGACTTCCATGCACAAGAGGTCACACAGTCATGCCCAGCAAAGAAGCTCTGGGCCTGGGCACACTTCATGCAGTTTGACCCTTTAAATAATACTACAACCAGACTTCCATGCACAAGAGTTCACACAGTCATGCCCAGCAAAGGAGCTCTGGGCCTGGGCACACTTCATGCAGTTTGACCCTTTAAATAATACTACAACCAGACTTCCAGGCACAAGAGGTCACACAGTCATGCCCAGCAAGGTTGCTTTAAACGTGGGCACACTTCAGACCGTTTCACTCTTTAAATCGTTCAAAGCACCACATTTCAAGGCCCAAGAGGTCACACAGTCATGTCAGGCAAAGTAGCTCTGGGCCTGGGCACACTTCATGCAGTTTGACTCTTTAAATCGTTCAAAGCACCACATTTCAAGGCCCAAGAGGTCACAGAATCATGCCCAGCAACGTAGCTCTGGGCCTGGGCACACTTCATGCAGTTTGACCCTTTAAATAATACTACAACCAGACTTCCAGGCACAAGAGGTCACGCAGTCATGCCCAGCAAAGTAGCTCTGGGCCTGGGCACACCATGCAGTTTGACCCTTTAAATAATACTACAACCAGACTTCCAGGCACAAGAGGTCACACAGTCATGCTCAGCAAGGTTGCTTTAAACGTGGGCACACTTCAGACCGTTTCACTCTTTAAATCGTTCAAAGCACCACATTTCAAGGCCCAAGAGGTCACAGAATCATGCCCAGCAAAGGAGCTGGGCCTGGGCACACTTCACGCAGTTTGACCGTTTAAATAAAACTAGAAACAGACTTCCTGGCCCAAGAGGTCACAGTCATACCCAGCAAAGTACGTTTAAACCTGGAAACAAATCAGATCCTTTCTGTCATTCAAAGGATTGGGCCTGCAACTCACAACCACATGCCCAGTGAAGCGCACCGTCACCCAGCCACACTACGCCACCTTGCCCCTCCTGGAACAACCACACCTCCAGGGCACCACATGCCAATCTCTCATGCACAGCAAACTGCAACCTCACCCAGCCAGGCCACACACCGTCTCCCTTTGTACCGTCCAGGGACGCACCCCTCCACAAACCTGGTGTTCACGCGCACACACGCAATTACAACGAATTGGAGGAGAAAGTTTAAACAAACGCGCTGACTTTGAACACTCACATCTAGGTCGGGCCAAGTCCAAATGGCCTGCAACTCGGTGCGCATCACCCCCATGACTGTCCCTAACGAACGCCACGTGCCACGCTTTCGGCCCGTCCCTGGCGGCTTTAAAAAAAATCGTAGCGTGAGAATGGTGGGTCCGATCCGCGTGCCGCTCGAAGGCGATTAGAGGGGAGATGCAGCCCTTTCCAAAGAGCCATGAACAGACTTTCTACTCCCAAGGAGCCCAGAGATATTACGCCGCAAAGACGTCCGGCGCGCGACTTTTCTCCGCCGCCCGCCACGTTTAAAAAATCGTAGCGTGAGAATGGCGTGTCCGATCTGGATGGCGCTAGCACCGGCTGAATCCTGAGATCCAGAGCTTTCCAACGACCCCGCGTGCGTCTCTCTTCTCCAAGGTAGCGGAGAGATATGAAAGGATAAACGGGGAAAAGAATAAAATGCGCGTCGGTTTTAAATTCGCAGGCTACCTGCGCTGAAGGCGTGGAAAACGAGCACGTGACGGAAAGGCTTCCGTACCCGATGGGTCCAAATCACATGCGCAGCAAAGTAGCTTTAAACCTGGACACACAATGGAGACCATTTGACCCTTTAAAATCATACTACAACCAGACTTCCAGGTCACACAGTCATGCCCAGCAAAGGAGCTCTGCGCCTGGGCAGACCATGCAGTTTGACCCTTTAACCAAAACTAGAAACAGACCTCCAAGCCCAGGAGGTCACAGAATCATACCCAGTAAAGTAGCTAGCTAGCTTTCAGCTCAGTAAACCATACAATCAAATGTCCACCAAGCATTTAAACCAAAAGCATTTAAACCACTAGATACCGCTAGTTACCGGCTGCACGGTTAACAGTGCAAAGCCATTACCAAGCTACCTAGCTAGCTACCGGAAGCACTTTTAACAGTGCAAAGTCAGTAGCTAGCTAGCTAGCTAGCTACTGACTGCACTGTTAAAAGTGCTTCCGGTAGCTAGCTAGCTAGCTAGATGGCAGCTCAGTAACCGTACAAATTCGCCTGCTGCTGAAAACTGTCAAGTTGTATTTATAGCTTTCGTTTTAGTTCTCTCAGCTTACTTATTTGGTTTTTTTGTGTGTGTTTTTTTTTAGGGAAGTTTAATAATTTCTTAGAAATCTTGGAACATTTTGCCAGTTGGCATCTAGGAAAGCCTTTCTGCCCACAGACAATAAACACAAGCCAGAATTCCTCAAACAGGAATGAATCTACTAATTTAGTAACATTTCAGGCACATGAGTGGAGGAACTAGCAAATTCTAAATGATGAAATCGAAGCTGATAAAAATCCATGAAAATATAAACTGGTCATGAAAAAATGCTTGTGAATTGAAAATGTAAGTGATAGGATTAAAACAGTCTTGATTTGATATATTTTTAAAAATCAAATATCAAGTTTGATCATTCATGACCAAGGGAGTTTCTATGAGGGTGTAAACAACAAATGCATGTGAACTAAATACTACAGTGGTATATAATTAAATAATTGGAATAACTTTGTGTCACGTCATTTAACGTTTAACTCAAGCCGTTTGTGTTACCGGACTCTTTTATCACTTAACATTAGTAACTGTTTTAGTTGCCTTGTTTATCCAATAACATTCATTATTTAATCAATCAATCCATGGTTTAACCCAAGCAATTTTCGTTACTTCCGCCTCTCGAGGCAAAAATGTCAATCAGAACGTTGCGCCCGCAAACTTCAAATAAACGATAAATAAGGCAAGTAATAAAAATGGATAAAGTTGAAAGATAAGTTGATTAAACTTGAGTCAAATAAAACTACTTATCAGTCAAAACGTCAATTCATATGCATTTTACTGACTCTAAATTTAATTTACGTGCATTTTAATCAGCCATATTTTTGGTGTATAGACCTGAGTTTTGTCGTTGAAGAGAATAAAAGAATCCGTCATGTAAACTTACGCCATCTGCAGGCTGAGATGGTGTTGGGTTGACCCGGATGTGACATTTGCCAAGCTGATGACATATCACGATATTAATTGTGAGATTTCCTTACCGTCTTTGCTCTTCGCAGAAGGGCACAGTGTGGTTTACAGGGCACAGTTTGACCCTTTAAATAATACTACAACCAGACTTCCAGGCACAAGAGGTCACACAGTCATGCCCAGCAAAGGAGCTCTGGGCCTGGGCACACTTCATGCAGTTTGACTCTTTAAATAATACTACAACCAGACTTCCAGGCACAAGAGGTCACACAGTCATGCCCAGCAAAGTAGCTCGGGGCCTGGGCACACTTCATGCAACAAGAGGTCACACAGTCATGCCCAGCAAGGTTGCATTAAACGTGGGCACACTTCAGACCGTTTCACTCTTTAAATCGTTCAAAGCACCACATTTCAAGGCCCAAGAGGTCACAGAATCATGCCCAGCAACGTAGCTCTGGGCCTGGGCACACTTCATGCAGTTTGACCCTTTAAATAATACTACAACCAGACTTCCATGCACAAGAGTTCACACAGTCATGCCCAGCAAAGGAGCTCTGGGCCTGGGCACACTTCATGCAGTTTGACTCTTTAAATAATACTACAACCAGACTTCCAGGCACAAGAGGTCACACAGTCATGCCCAGCAAAGGAGCTCTGGGCCTGGGCACACTTCATGCAGTTTGACCCTTTAAATAATACTACAACCAGACTTCCAGGCACAAGAGGTCACACAGTCATGCCCAGCAAAGTAGCTCGGGGCCTGGGCACACTTCATGCAACAAGAGGTCACACAGTCATGCCCAGCAAAGGAGCTCTGGGCCTGGGCACACTTCATGCAGTTTGACTCTTTAAATAATACTACAACCAGACTTCCAGGCACAAGAGGTCACACAGTCATGCCCAGCAAAGGAGCTCTGGGCCTGGGCACACTTCATGCAGTTTGACCCTTTAAATAATACTACAACCAGACTTCCAGGCACAAGAGGTCACACAGTCATGCCCAGCAAAGTAGCTCGGGGCCTGGGCACACTTCATGCAACAAGAGGTCACACAGTCATGCCCAGCAAGGTTGCATTAAACGTGGGCACACTTCAGACCGTTTCACTCTTTAAATCGTTCAAAGCACCACATTTCAAGGCCCAAGAGGTCACAGAATCATGCCCAGCAACGTAGCTCTGGGCCTGGGCACACTTCATGCAGTTTGACCCTTTAAATAATACTACAACCAGACTTCCATGCACAAGAGGTCACACAGTCATGCCCAGCAAAGGAGCTCTGGGCCTGGGAACACTTCATGCAATTTGACCCTTTAAATAATACTACAACCAGACTTCCATGCACAAGAGTTCACACAGTCATGCCCAGCAAAGGAGCTCTGGGCCTGGGCACACTTCATGCAGTTTGACTCTTTAAATAATACTACAACCAGACTTCCAGGCACAAGAGGTCACACAGTCATGCCCAGCAAAGTAGCTCTGGGCCTGGGCACACTTCACGCAGTTTGACCCTTTAAATAATACTACAACCAGACACATACAGGTGGGCACATATACACAGATACACATTCTGTTTAATTTCTTCACATCTGCAGACTAGAGTAAGCTGAGGGTATAGTGTTCAACCAGGTACTACATAAACAGTATATAGTATACATAAAGAGTATATAGTTTGACCAAAAGATCGTGCTGATCTTTGATCTCCTGGTTCTTCATCTCCAGCGCCACTTTCAGACTCATAATGTCCTCCTCTATGGGCTGGTATAACCCACACACACGAATCATCACTACAGCCAGTACAATGGAAAGGTGGGAATGTGTACTGAATGTGTACTGACTTTATAAGTGAAAGGTGGAGGTACTGGTGGATGTGTACTGACACTAGAAGGGATCTCTACCTGCAGTGACAGTCTGAGCTTCTCAAGTTCTTCCTCCAGAGATTTCTTCTCCTGTTCACAGGCCATTTTCATATCTGCCAGAGCAAGTATCATTACTCCTGGATATAACACAGATTGTATATACTACATAATTACTACTGAATATATAAAATATAATATATATAGTACTATACATATATTAGTATCACTTTTATTGGAGCCTAAAGGCTAACATTCATTATTAGTTATGTTAGTATTATTACATTTCCATAGTACTTACTCTTGATGGACCTGTTATGCTCCTCCTCCTCCTGCTGTTTCTGCAGGAGCTCTGTCTCCTCCTGCTGCTTGTGTTTCAGCATCTCCTGAAGAACCTGCAGCTCCTTCTGCTTCTGCAACCTCAACTCCTTCAGCTGCTCCAACAAACTGTTCTCCAACTCCTCCTTCTCACACCGCAAACACTCCAATCGGGCCACAGGCCCCACTAGTGACACAGAACCACACACACACACACACACACACACACACACACACACACACACACAAAGAGAGAGATAAACATGTATAAATGTATAAGAATTTGTGGATAAAATTATTATGAGATTATTTATAATCAAACGACTACACTACACAACCACATCTTCCTTTTATTTACATATTATACAGATATTTAGAGATATTTACATTTTATTTACCCGCGTGCGTCTCTCTTCTCCAATGTAGCGGAGAGATATGAAAGGATAAAAGGGGAAAAGAATAAAATGCACGTCGGTTTTAAATTCGCAGGCTACCTGCGCTGAAGGCGTGGAAAACGAGCACGTGACGGAAAGGCTTCCGTACCCGATGGGTCCAAATTACATGCCCAGCAAAGTAGCCTTAAACCTGGACACACAATGGAGACCATTTGACCCTTTAAAATCATACTACAACCAGACTTCCAGGCCCAAGAGGTCACACAGTCATGCCCAGCAAAGGAGCTCTGGGCCTGGGCACACCATGCAGTTTGACCCTTTAAATAATACTACAACCAGACTTCCAGGCACAAGAGGTCACACAGTCATGCCCAGCAAAGTAGCTCGTGGCCTGGGCACACCATGCAGTTTGACCCTTTAAATAATACTACAACCAGACTTCCAGGCACAAGAGGTCACACAGTCAGCCCAGCAAAGTAGCTCGGGGCCTGGGCACACTTCATGCAGTTTGACCCTTTAAATAATACTACAACCAGACTTCCAGGCACAAGAGGTCACACAGTCATGCCCAGCAAGGTTGCTTTAAACGTGGGCACACTTCAGACCGTTTCATTCTTTAAATCGTTCAAAGCACCACATTTCAAGGCACAAGAGGTCACAGAATCATGCCCAGCAAAGTAGCTTTGGGGCTGGGCACACTTCATGCAGTTTGACCCTTTAAATAATACTACAACCAGACTTCCAGGCCCAAGAGGTCACACAGTCATGCCCAGCAAAGGAGCTCTGGGCCTGGGCACACCATGCAGTTTGACCCTTTAAATAATACTACAACCAGACTTCCAGGCACAAGAGGTCACACAGTCATGCCCAGCAAAGTAGCTCGTGGCCTGGGCACACCATGCAGTTTGACCCTTTAAATAATACTACAACCAGACTTCCAGGCACAAGAGGTCACACAGTCAGCCCAGCAAAGTAGCTCGGGGCCTGGGCACACTTCATGCAGTTTGACCCTTTAAATAATATTACAACCAGACTTCCAGGCACAAGAGGTCACACAGTCATGCCCAGCAAGGTTGCTTTAAACGTGGGCACACTTCAGACCGTTTCATTCTTTAAATCGTTCAAAGCACCACATTTCAAGGCACAAGAGGTCACAGAATCATGCCCAGCAAAGTAGCTTTGGGGCTGGGCACACTTCATGCAGTTTGACCCTTTAAATAATACTACAACCAGACTTCCATGCACAAGAGTTCACACAGTCATGCCCAGCAAAGGAGCTCTGGGCCTGGGCACACTTCATGCAGTTTGACCCTTTAAATAATACTACAACCAGACTTCCAGGCACAAGAGGTCACACAGTCATGCCCAGCAAGGTTGCTTTAAACGTGGGCACACTTCAGACCGTTTCACTCTTTAAATCGTTCAAAGCACCACATTTCAAGGCCCAAGAGGTCACAGAATCATGCCCAGCAAAGGAGCTCTGGGCCAGGGCACACTTCATGCAGTTTGACCCTTTAAATAATACTACAACCAGACTTCCATGCACAAGAGTTCACACAGTCAGTCATGCCCAGCAAAGGAGCTCTGGGCCTGGTCACACCATGCAGTTTGACCATTTAAATAATACTACAACCAGACTTCCATGCACAAGAGTTCACACAGTCATGCCCAGCAAAGGAGCTCTGGGCCTGGGCACACTTCATGCAGTTTGACTCTTTAAATAATACTACAACCAGACTTCCAGGCACAAGAGGTCACACAGTCATGCCCAGCAAAGTAGCTCTGGGCCTGGGCACACTTCATGCAGTTTGACCCTTTAAATAATACTACAACCAGACTTCCATGCACAAGAGGTCACACAGTCATGCCCAGCAAAGGAGCTCTGGGCCTGGGCACACTTCATGCAGTTTGACCCTTTAAATAATACTACAACCAGACTTCCAGGCCCAAGAGGTCAGACAGTCATGCCCAGCAAAGTAGCTCTGGGCCTGGGCACACTTCATGCAGTTTGACTTTTTAAATCGTTCAAAGCACCACATTTCAAGGCCCAAGAGGTCACAGAATCATGCCCAGCAACGTAGCTCTGGGCCTGGGCACACTTCATGCAGTTTGACCCTTTAAATAATACTACAACCAGACTTCCAGGCACAAGAGGTCACGCAGTCATGCCCAGCAAAGTAGCTCTGGGCCTGGGCACACCATGCAGTTTGACCCTTTAAATAATACTACAACCAGACTTCCAGGCACAAGAGGTCACACAGTCATGCTCAGCAAGGTTGCTTTAAACGTGGGCACACTTCAGACCGTTTCACTCTTTAAATCGTTCAAAGCACCACATTTCAAGGCCCAAGAGGTCACAGAATCATGCCCAGCAAAGGAGCTGGGCCTGGGCACACTTCACGCAGTTTGACCGTTTAAATAAAACTAGAAACAGACTTCCTGGCCCAAGAGGTCACAGTCATACCCAGCAAAGTACGTTTAAACCTGGAAACAAATCAGATCCTTTCTGTCATTCAAAGGATTGGGCCTGCAACTCACAACCACATGCCCAGTGAAGCGCACCGTCACCCAGCCACACTACGCCACCTTGCCCCTCCTGGAACAAGCACACCTCCAGGGCACCACATGCCAATCTCTCATGCACAGCAAACTGCAACCTCACCCAGCCAGGCCACACACCGTCTCCCTTTGTACCGTCCAGGGACGCACCCCTCCACAAACCTGGTGTTCACGCGCACACACGCAATTACAACGAATTGGAGGAGAAAGTTTAAACAAACGCGCTGACTTTGAACACTCACATCTAGGTCGGGCCAAGTCCAAATGGCCTGCAACTCGGTGCGCATCACCCCCATGACTGTCCCTAACGAACGCCACGTGCCACGCTTTCGGCCCGTCCCTGGCGGCTTTAAAAAAAATCGTAGCGTGAGAATGGTGGGTCCGATCCGCGTGCCGCTCGAAGGCGATTAGAGGGGAGATGCAGCCCTTTCCAAAGAGCCATGAACAGACTTTCTACTCCCAAGGAGCCCAGAGATATTACGCCGCAAAGACGTCCGGCGCGCGACTTTTCTCCGCCGCCCGCCACGTTTAAAAAATCGTAGCGTGAGAATGGCGTGTCCGATCTGGATGGCGCTAGCACCGGCTGAATCCTGAGATCCAGAGCTTTCCAACGACCCCGCGTGCGTCTCTCTTCTCCAAGGTAGCGGAGAGATATGAAAGGATAAACGGGGAAAAGAATAAAATGCGCGTCGGTTTTAAATTCGCAGGCTACCTGCGCTGAAGGCGTGGAAAACGAGCACGTGACGGAAAGGCTTCCGTACCCGATGGGTCCAAATCACATGCGCAGCAAAGTAGCTTTAAACCTGGACACACAATGGAGACCATTTGACCCTTTAAAATCATACTACAACCAGACTTCCAGGTCACACAGTCATGCCCAGCAAAGGAGCTCTGCGCCTGGGCAGACCATGCAGTTTGACCCTTTAACCAAAACTAGAAACAGACCTCCAAGCCCAGGAGGTCACAGAATCATACCCAGTAAAGTAGCTAGCTAGCTTTCAGCTCAGTAAACCATACAATCAAATGTCCACCAAGCATTTAAACCAAAAGCATTTAAACCACTAGATACCGCTAGTTACCGGCTGCACGGTTAACAGTGCAAAGCCATTACCAAGCTACCTAGCTAGCTACCGGAAGCACTTTTAACAGTGCAAAGTCAGTAGCTAGCTAGCTACTGTAGCTAGTTAGCTAGCTAGCTACTGTAGCAAGCTAGCTAGCTAGCTACTGACTTTGCACTGTTAAAAGTGCTTCCGGTAGCTAGCTAGCTAGCTAGATGGCAGCTCAGTAACCGTACAAATTCGCCTGCTGCTGAAAACTGTCAAGTTGTATTTATAGCTTTCGTTTTAGTTTTCTCAGCTTACTTATTTGGTTTTTTTGTGTGTGTTTTTTTTTAGGGAAGTTTAATAATTTCTTAGAAATCTTGGAACATTTTGCCAGTTGGCATCTAGGAAAGCCTTTCTGCCCACAGACAATAAACACAAGCCAGAATTCCTCAAACAGGAATGAATCTACTAATTTAGTAACATTTCAGGCACATGAGTGGAGGAACTAGCAAATTCTAAATGATGAAATCGAAGCTGATAAAAATCCATGAAAATATAAACTGGTCATGAAAAAATGCTTGTGAATTGAAAATGTAAGTGATAGGATTAAAACAGTCTTGATTTGATATATTTTTAAAAATCAAATATCAAGTTTGATCATTCATGACCAAGGGAGTTTCTATGAGGGTGTAAACAACAAATGCATGTGAACTAAATACTACAGTGGTATATAATTAAATAATTGGAATAACTTTGTGTCACGTCATTTAACGTTTAACTCAAGCCGTTTGTGTTACCGGACTCTTTTATCACTTAACATTAGTAACTGTTTTAGTTGCCTTGTTTATCCAATAACATTCATTAATTAATCAATCCATGGTTTAACCCAAGCAATTTTCGTTACTTCCGCCTCTCGAGGCAAAAATGTCAATCAGAACGTTGCGCCCGCAAACTTCAAATAAACGATAAATAAGGCAAGTAATAAAAATGGATAAAGTTGAAAGATAAGTTGATTAAACTTGAGTCAAATAAAACTACTTATCAGTCAAAACGTCAATTCATATGCATTTTATTGACTCTAAATTTAATTTACGTGCATTTTAATCAGCCATATTTTTGGTGTATAGACCTGAGTTTTGTCGTTGAAGAGAATAAAAGAATCCGTCGTGTAAACTTACGCCATCTGCAGGCTGAGATGGTGTTGGGTTGACCCGGATGTGACATTTGCCAAGCTGATGACATATCACGATATTAATTGTGAGATTTCCTTACCGTCTTTGCTCTTCGCAGAAGGGCACAGTGTGGTTTACAGGGCACAGTTTGACCCTTTAAATAATACTACAACCAGACTTCCAGGCACAAGAGGTCACACAGTCATGCCCAGCAAAGGAGCTCTGGGCCTGGGCACACTTCATGCAGTTTGACTCTTTAAATAATACTACAACCAGACTTCCAGGCACAAGAGGTCACACAGTCATGCCCAGCAAAGGAGCTCTGGGCCTGGGCACACTTCATGCAGTTTGACCCTTTAAATAATACTACAACCAGACTTCCAGGCACAAGAGGTCACACAGTCATGCCCAGCAAAGTAGCTCGGGGCCTGGGCACACTTCATGCAACAAGAGGTCACACAGTCATGCCCAGCAAGGTTGCATTAAACGTGGGCACACTTCAGACCGTTTCACTCTTTAAATCGTTCAAAGCACCACATTTCAAGGCCCAAGAGGTCACAGAATCATGCCCAGCAACGTAGCTCTGGGCCTGGGCACACTTCATGCAGTTTGACCCTTTAAATAATACTACAACCAGACTTCCATGCACAAGAGTTCACACAGTCATGCCCAGCAAAGGAGCTCTGGGCCTGGGCACACTTCATGCAGTTTGACTCTTTAAATAATACTACAACCAGACTTCCAGGCACAAGAGGTCACACAGTCATGCCCAGCAAAGGAGCTCTGGGCCTGGGCACACTTCATGCAGTTTGACCCTTTAAATAATACTACAACCAGACTTCCAGGCACAAGAGGTCACACAGTCATGCCCAGCAAAGTAGCTCGGGGCCTGGGCACACTTCATGCAACAAGAGGTAACACAGTCATGCCCAGCAAGGTTGCATTAAACGTGGGCACACTTCAGACCGTTTCACTCTTTAAATCGTTCAAAGCACCACATTTCAAGGCCCAAGAGGTCACAGAATCATGCCCAGCAACGTAGCTCTGGGCCTGGGCACACTTCAAGCAGTTTGACCCTTTAAATAATACTACAACCAGACTTCCATGCACAAGAGTTCACACAGTCATGCCCAGCAAAGGAGCTCTGGGCCTGGGCACACTTCATGCAGTTTGACTCTTTAAATAATACTACAACCAGACTTCCAGGCACAAGAGGTCACACAGTCATGCCCAGCAAAGGAGCTCTGGGCCTGGGCACACTTCATGCAGTTTGACCCTTTAAATAATACTACAACCAGACTTCCAGGCACAAGAGGTCACACAGTCATGCCCAGCAAAGTAGCTCGGAGCCTGGGCACACTTCATGCAACAAGAGGTCACACAGTCATGCCCAGCAAGGTTGCATTAAACGTGGGCACAATTCAGACCGTTTCACTCTTTAAATCGTTCAAAGCACCACATTTCAAGGCCCAAGAGGTCACAGAATCATGCCCAGCAACGTAGCTCTGGGCCTGGGCACACTTCATGCAGTTTGACCCTTTAAATAATACTACAACCAGACTTCCAGGCACAAGAGGTCACACAGTCATGCCCAGCAAAGTAGCTCGGGGCCTGGGCACACTTCATGCACAAGAGTTCACACAGTCATGCCCAGCAAGGTTGCATTAAACGTGGGCACACTTCAGACCGTTTCACTCTTTAAATCGTTCAAAGCACCACATTTCAAGGCCCAAGAGGTCACAGAATCATGCCCAGCAACGTAGCTCTGGGCCTGGGCACACTTCATGCAGTTTGACCCTTTAAATAATACTACAACCAGACTTCCATGCACAAGAGGTCACACAGTCATGCCCAGCAAAGGAGCTCTGGGCCTGGGCACACTTCATGCAGTTTGACCCTTTAAATAATACTACAACCAGACTTCCAGGCCCAAGAGGTCAGACAGTCATGCCCAGCAAAGTAGCTCTGGGCCTGGGCACACTTCAGACCGTTTCACTCTTTAAATCGTTCAAAGCACCACATTTCAAGGCCCAAGAGGTCACAGAATCATGCCCAGCAACGTAGCTCTGGGCCTGGGCACACTTCATGCAGTTTGACCCTTTAAATAATACTACAACCAGACTTCCATGCACAAGAGGTCACACAGTCATGCCCAGCAAAGGAGCTCTGGGCCTGGGCACACTTCATGCAGTTTGACCCTTTAAATAATACTACAACCAGACTTCCAGGCCCAAGAGGTCAGACAGTCATGCCCAGCAAAGTAGCTCTGGGCCTGGGCACACTTCATGCAGTTTGACTCTTTAAATAATACTACAACCAGACTTCCAGGCACAAGAGGTCACACAGTCATGCCCAGCAAAGTAGCTCTGGGCCTGGGCACACTTCAGACCGTTTCACTCTTTAAATCGTTCAAAGCACCACATTTCAAGGCCCAAGAGGTCACAGAATCATGCCCAGCAACGTAGCTCTGGGCCTGGGCACACTTCATGCAGTTTGACCCTTTAAATAATACTACAACCAGACTTCCAGGCACAAGAGGTCACACAGTCATGCCCAGCAAAGTAGCTTTAAACGTGGGCACACTTCAGACCGTTTCATTCTTTAAATCGTTCAAAGCACCACATTTCAAGGCCCAAGAGGTCACGCAGTCATGCCCAGCAACGTAGCTCTGGGCCTGGGCACACTTCATGCAGTTTGACCCTTTAAATAATACTACAACCAGACTTCCATGCACAAGAGTTCACACAGTCATGCCCAGCAAAGGAGCTCTGGGCCTGGGCACACTTCATGCAGTTTGACTCTTTAAATAATACTACAACCAGACTTCCAGGCACAAGAGGTCACACAGTCATGCCCAGCAAAGTAGCTCTGGGCCTGGGCACACCATGCAGTTTGACCCTTTAAATAATACTACAACCAGACTTCCAGGCACAAGAGGTCACACAGTCATGCCCAGCAAAGTAGCTCGGGGCCTGGGCACACTTCATGCAGTTTGACCCTTTAAATAATACTACAACCAGACTTCCATGCACAAGAGTTCACACAGTCATGCCCAGCAAAGGAGCTCTGGGCCTGGGCACACTTCATGCAGTTTGACTCTTTAAATAATACTACAACCAGACTTCCAGGCACAAGAGGTCACACAGTCATGCCCAGCAAAGTAGCTCGGGGCCTGGGCACACTTCATGCAACAAGAGGTCACACAGTCATGCCCAGCAAAGGAGCTCTGGGCCTGGGCACACTTCATGCAGTTTGACTCTTTAAATAATACTACAACCAGACTTCCAGGCACAAGAGGTCACACAGTCATGCCCAGCAAAGGAGCTCTGGGCCTGGGCACACTTCATGCAGTTTGACCCTTTAAATAATACTACAACCAGACTTCCAGGCACAAGAGGTCACACAGTCATGCCCAGCAAAGTAGCTCGGGGCCTGGGCACACTTCATGCAACAAGAGGTCACACAGTCATGCACAGCAAGGTTGCATTAAACGTGGGCACACTTCAGACCGTTTCACTCTTTAAATCGTTCAAAGCACCACATTTCAAGGCCCAAGAGGTCACAGAATCATGCCCAGCAACGTAGCTCTGGGCCTGGGCACACTTCATGCAGTTTGACCCTTTAAATAATACTACAACCAGACTTCCATGCACAAGAGTTCACACAGTCATGCCCAGCAAAGGAGCTCTGGGCCTGGGCACACTTCATGCAGTTTGACTCTTTAAATAATACTACAACCAGACTTCCAGGCACAAGAGGTCACACAGTCATGCCCAGCAAAGGAGCTCTGGGCCTGGGCACACTTCATGCAGTTTGACCCTTTAAATAATACTACAACCAGACTTCCAGGCACAAGAGGTCACACAGTCATGCCCAGCAAAGTAGCTCGGGGCCTGGGCACACTTCATGCAACAAGAGGTCACACAGTCATGCCCAGCAAGGTTGCATTAAACGTGGGCACAATTCAGACCGTTTCACTCTTTAAATCGTTCAAAGCACCACATTTCAAGGCCCAAGAGGTCACAGAATCATGCCCAGCAACGTAGCTCTGGGCCTGGGCACACTTCATGCAGTTTGACCCTTTAAATAATACTACAACCAGACTTCCAGGCACAAGAGGTCACACAGTCATGCCCAGCAAAGTAGCTCTGGGCCTGGGCACACTTCACGCAGTTTGACCCTTTAAATAATACTACAACCAGACACATACAGGTGGGCACATATACACAGATACACATTCTGTTTAATTTCTTCACATCTGCAGACTAGAGTAAGCTGAGGGTATAGTGTTCAACCAGGTACTACATAAACAGTATATAGTATACATAAAGAGTATATAGTTTGACCAAAAGATCGTGCTGATCTTTGATCTCCTGGTTCTTCATCTCCAGCGCCACTTTCAGACTCATAATGTCCTCCTCTATGGGCTGGTATAACCCACACACACGAATCATCACTACAGCCAGTACAATGGAAAGGTGGGAATGTGTACTGAATGTGTACTGACTTTATAAGTGAAAGGTGGAGGTACTGGTGGATGTGTACTGACACTAGAAGGGATCTCTACCTGCAGTGACAGTCTGAGCTTCTCAAGTTCTTCCTCCAGAGATTTCTTCTCCTGTTCACAGGCCATTTTCATATCTGCCAGAGCAAGTATCATTACTCCTGGATATAACACAGATTGTATATACTACATAATTACTACTGAATATATAAAATATAATATATATAGTACTATACATATATTAGTATCACTTTTATTGGAGCCTAAAGGCTAACATTCATTATTAGTTATGTTAGTATTATTACATTTCCATAGTACTTACTCTTGATGGACCTGTTATGCTCCTCCTCCTCCTGCTGTTTCTGCAGGAGCTCTGTCTCCTCCTGCTGCTTGTGTTTCAGCATCTCCTGAAGAACCTGCAGCTCCTTCTGCTTCTGCAACCTCAACTCCTTCAGCTGCTCCAACAAACTGTTCTCCAACTCCTCCTTCTCACACCGCAAACACTCCAATCGGGCCACAGGCCCCACTAGTGACACAGAACCACACACACACACACACACACACACACACACACACACACAAAGAGAGAGATAAACATGTATAAATGTATAAGAATTTGTGGATAAAATTATTATGAGATTATTTATAATCAAACGACTACACTACACAACCACATCTTCCTTTTATTTACATATTATACAGATATTTAGAGATATTTACATTTTATTTACCCGCGTGCGTCTCTCTTCTCCAATGTAGCGGAGAGATATGAAAGGATAAAAGGGGAAAAGAATAAAATGCACGTCGGTTTTAAATTCGCAGGCTACCTGCGCTGAAGGCGTGGAAAACGAGCACGTGACGGAAAGGCTTCCGTACCCGATGGGTCCAAATTACATGCCCAGCAAAGTAGCCTTAAACCTGGACACACAATGGAGACCATTTGACCCTTTAAAATCATACTACAACCAGACTTCCAGGCCCAAGAGGTCACACAGTCATGCCCAGCAAAGGAGCTCTGGGCCTGGGCACACCATGCAGTTTGACCCTTTAAATAATACTACAACCAGACTTCCAGGCACAAGAGGTCACACAGTCATGCCCAGCAAAGTAGCTCGTGGCCTGGGCACACCATGCAGTTTGACCCTTTAAATAATACTACAACCAGACTTCCAGGCACAAGAGGTCACACAGTCAGCCCAGCAAAGTAGCTCGGGGCCTGGGCACACTTCATGCAGTTTGACCCTTTAAATAATACTACAACCAGACTTCCAGGCACAAGAGGTCACACAGTCATGCCCAGCAAGGTTGCTTTAAACGTGGGCACACTTCAGACCGTTTTATTCTTTAATTCGTTCAAAGCACCACATTTCAAGGCACAAGAGGTCAGAGAATCATGCCCAGCAAAGTAGCTTTGGGGCTGGGCACACTTCATGCAGTTTGACCCTTTAAATAATACTACAACCAGACTTCCATGCACAAGAGTTCACACAGTCATGCCCAGCAAAGGAGCTCTGGGCCTGGGCACACTTCATGCAGTTTGACCCTTTAAATAATACTACAACCAGACTTCCAGGCACAAGAGGTCACACAGTCATGCCCAGCAAGGTTGCTTTAAACGTGGGCACACTTCAGACCGTTTCACTCTTTAAATCGTTCAAAGCACCACATTTCAAGGCCCAAGAGGTCACAGAATCATGCCCAGCAAAGGAGCTCTGGGCCAGGGCACACTTCATGCAGTTTGACCCTTTAAATAATACTACAACCAGACTTCCATGCACAAGAGTTCACACAGTCAGTCATGCCCAGCAAAGGAGCTCTGGGCCTGGTCACACCATGCAGTTTGACCCTTTAAATAATACTACAACCAGACTTCCAGGCACAAGAGGTCACACAGTCATGCCCAGCAAAGTAGCTCTGGGCCTGGGCACACTTCATGCAGTTTGACCCTTTAAATAATACTACAACCAGACTTCCAGGCACAAGAGGTCACACAGTCATGCCCAGCAACGTAGCTTTAAACGTGGGCACACTTCAGACCGTTTCATTCTTTAAATCGTTCAAAGCACCACATTTCAAGGCCCAAGAGGTCACGCAGTCATGCCCAGCAACGTAGCTCTGGGCCTGGGCACACTTCATGCAGTTTGACCATTTAAATAATACTACAACCAGACTTCCATGCACAAGAGTTCACACAGTCATGCCCAGCAAAGGAGCTCTGGGCCTGGGCACACTTCATGCAGTTTGACTCTTTAAATAATACTACAACCAGACTTCCAGGCACAAGAGGTCACACAGTCATGCCCAGCAAAGTAGCTCTGGGCCTGGGCACACTTCATGCAGTTTGACCCTTTAAATAATACTACAACCAGACTTCCATGCACAAGAGGTCACACAGTCATGCCCAGCAAAGTAGCTCTGGGCCTGGGCACACTTCATGCAGTTTGACCCTTTAAATAATACTACAACCAGACTTCCATGCACAAGAGTTCACACAGTCATGCCCAGCAAAGGAGCTCTGGGCCTGGGCACACTTCATGCAGTTTGACCCTTTAAATAATACTACAACCAGACTTCCAGGCACAAGAGGTCACACAGTCATGCCCAGCAACGTAGCTTTAAACGTGGGCACACTTCAGACCGTTTCATTCTTTAAATCGTTCAAAGCACCACATTTCAAGGCCCAAGAGGTCACGCAGTCATGCCCAGCAACGTAGCTCTGGGCCTGGGCACACTTCATGCAGTTTGACCATTTAAATAATACTACAACCAGACTTCCATGCACAAGAGTTCACACAGTCATGCCCAGCAAAGGAGCTCTGGGCCTGGGCACACTTCATGCAGTTTGACTCTTTAAATAATACTACAACCAGACTTCCAGGCACAAGAGGTCACACAGTCATGCCCAGCAAAGTAGCTCTGGGCCTGGGCACACTTCATGCAGTTTGACCCTTTAAATAATACTACAACCAGACTTCCATGCACAAGAGGTCACACAGTCATGCCCAGCAAAGAAGCTCTGGGCCTGGGCACACTTCATGCAGTTTGACCCTTTAAATAATACTACAACCAGACTTCCATGCACAAGAGTTCACACAGTCATGCCCAGCAAAGGAGCTCTGGGCCTGGGCACACTTCATGCAGTTTGACCCTTTAAATAATACTACAACCAGACTTCCAGGCACAAGAGGTCACACAGTCATGCCCAGCAAGGTTGCTTTAAACGTGGGCACACTTCAGACCGTTTCACTCTTTAAATCGTTCAAAGCACCACATTTCAAGGCCCAAGAGGTCACACAGTCATGTCAGGCAAAGTAGCTCTGGGCCTGGGCACACTTCATGCAGTTTGACTCTTTAAATCGTTCAAAGCACCACATTTCAAGGCCCAAGAGGTCACAGAATCATGCCCAGCAACGTAGCTCTGGGCCTGGGCACACTTCATGCAGTTTGACCCTTTAAATAATACTACAACCAGACTTCCAGGCACAAGAGGTCACGCAGTCATGCCCAGCAAAGTAGCTCTGGGCCTGGGCACACCATGCAGTTTGACCCTTTAAATAATACTACAACCAGACTTCCAGGCACAAGAGGTCACACAGTCATGCTCAGCAAGGTTGCTTTAAACGTGGGCACACTTCAGACCGTTTCACTCTTTAAATCGTTCAAAGCACCACATTTCAAGGCCCAAGAGGTCACAGAATCATGCCCAGCAAAGGAGCTGGGCCTGGGCACACTTCACGCAGTTTGACCGTTTAAATAAAACTAGAAACAGACTTCCTGGCCCAAGAGGTCACAGTCATACCCAGCAAAGTACGTTTAAACCTGGAAACAAATCAGATCCTTTCTGTCATTCAAAGGATTGGGCCTGCAACTCACAACCACATGCCCAGTGAAGCGCACCGTCACCCAGCCACACTACGCCACCTTGCCCCTCCTGGAACAACCACACCTCCAGGGCACCACATGCCAATCTCTCATGCACAGCAAACTGCAACCTCACCCAGCCAGGCCACACACCGTCTCCCTTTGTACCGTCCAGGGACGCACCCCTCCACAAACCTGGTGTTCACGCGCACACACGCAATTACAACGAATTGGAGGAGAAAGTTTAAACAAACGCGCTGACTTTGAACACTCACATCTAGGTCGGGCCAAGTCCAAATGGCCTGCAACTCGGTGCGCATCACCCCCATGACTGTCCCTAACGAACGCCACGTGCCACGCTTTCGGCCCGTCCCTGGCGGCTTTAAAAAAAATCGTAGCGTGAGAATGGTGGGTCCGATCCGCGTGCCGCTCGAAGGCGATTAGAGGGGAGATGCAGCCCTTTCCAAAGAGCCATGAACAGACTTTCTACTCCCAAGGAGACCAGAGATATTATCAGATAAAGCGTTACGCTCCAGTCGGATGAGCGAGAAACGCTAGTACAATTGCAACGAATAGGAGGAGAAAGTTTAAACAAACGCGCTGACTTTGAACGCTCACATCTAGGCCGGCCCAGGTCCAAATGGCCTGCAACTCGGTGCGCATCACCTCCATGATTGTCCCTAACGAACGCCACCTGCCACGCTTTCGGCCCGTCCCTGGCGGCATTAAAAAATCGTAGCGTGATAACGATGGTTCCGATCCGCGTGCCGCTCGAAGGCGATTACAGGGGAGATGCAGCCCTTTCCAAAGAGCCATGAACAGACTTCCTACTCCCAAGGAGACAAGAAATATTAAGCCGCAATGACGTCCGACGCGCGCATTTTCTCCGCCGCGCACCACATTTAAAAAATCGTAGCGTGATAACGGTGGGTCCGATCCGCGTGCCGCTTAAAGGCGATTAGAGGTGAGATGCATCCCTTTCCAAAGAGCCATGAACAGACTTCCTACTCCCAAGGAGACAAGAAATATTAAGCCGCAATGACGTCCGAAGCGCGCATTTTCTCGGCCGCGCACCACATTTAAAAAATCGTAGTGTGAGAACGGTGGGTCCGATCCGCGTGCCGCTCAAAGGCGATTACAGGGGAGTTGCAGCCCTTTCCAAAGAGCCATGAACAGACTTTCTACTCCCAAGGAGACAAGAGATATTAACATATAAAGCGTTACGCTCCAGTCGGATGAGCGAGAAACGCTTGAGCAGTTGCAACGAATTGGAGGAGAAAGTTTAAACAAACGCGCTGACTTTGAACGCTCACATCTAGTTCTGGCCAAGTCCAAATGGCCTGCAACTCGGTGCGCATAACCTCCATGACTGTCCCTAACGAACGCCACCTGCCACGCTTTCGGCCCGTCCCTGGCGGCATTAAAAAATCGTAGCGTAAGAACGGAAGGTCCGATCCGCGTGCCGCTTAAAGGCGATTACATGGGAGATGCCACCCTTTCCAAAGAGCCATGAACAAACTTTCTACTCCCAAGGAGACAAGAGATATTAAGCCGCAATGACGTCCTACGCGCGTCTTTTCTACGCCGCGCACCACATTTAAAAAATCGTAGCGTAAGAACGGTGGGTACGATCCGCGTGCCGCTTAAAGGCGATTACAGGGGAGATGCAACCCTTTCCAAAGAGCCATGAAAAGACTTTCTACTCCCAAAGAGACAAGAGATATTAAGCCGAAATGACGTCCGACGCGCGCATTTTCTCAGCCGCGCACCACATTTAAAAAAATCATAGCGTGAAAACCGTGGGTTCGATCCGCGTGCCGCTTGAAGGCGATTACAGGGGAGATGCAGCCCTTTCCAAAGAGCCATGAACAGACTTCCTACTCCCAAGGAGACAAGAGATATTAAGCCGCAAATACGTCCTACGCGCGTCTTTTCTACGCCGCGCACCACATTTAAAAAATCGTAGCGTAAGAACGGTGGGTCCGATCCGCGTGCCGCTCGAAGGCGATTACAGGGGAGATGCAGCCCTTTCCAAATAGCCATGAACAGACATTCTACTCCCAAGGAGACAAGAGATATTAAGCCGCAAATACGTCCGGCGAGCGTCTTTTCTCCGCAGCGCAACACATTTAAAAAAATCGTAGCGTGAAAACCGTGGGTTCGATCCGCGTGCCGCTCGAAGGTGATTACAGGGGAGATGCATCCCTTTCCAAAGAGCCATGAACAGACTTTCTACTCCCAAGGAGACCAGAGATATTAACAGATAAAGCGTTACGCTCCAGTCGGATGAGCGAGAAACGCTTGTACAATTGCAACGAATTGGAGGAGAAAGTTTAAACAAACGCGCTGACTTTGAACGCTCACATCTAGGCCGGCCCAGGTACAAATGGCCTGCAACTCGATGCGCATCACCTCCATGATTGTCCCTAACGAACGCCACCTGCCACGCTTTCGGCCCGTCCCTGGCGGCATTAAAAAATCGTAGCGTGATAACGATGGTTCCGATCCGCGTGCCGCTCGAAGGCGATTACAGGGGAGATGCAGCCCTTTCCAAAGAGCCATGAACAGACTTCCTACTCCCAAGGAGACAAGAAATATTAAGCCGCAATGACGTCCGAAGCGCGCATTTTCTCCGCCGCGCACCACATTTAAAAAATCGTAGTGTGAGAACGGTGGGTCCGATCCGCGTGCCGCTCAAAGACGATTACAGGGGAGATGCAGCCCTTTCCAAAGAGCCATGAACAGACTTTCTACTCCCAAGGAGACAAGAGATATTAACATATAAAGCGTTACGCTCCAGTCGGATGAGCGAGAAACGCTTGAGCAGTTGCAACGAATTGGAGGAGAAAATTTAAACAAACGCGCTGACTTTGAACGCTCACATCTAGTTCTGGCCAAGTCCAAATGGCCTGCAACTCGGTGCGCATAACCTCCATGACTGTCCCTAACGAACGCCACCTGCCACGCTTTCGGCCCGTCCCTGGCGGCATTAAAAAATCGTAGCGTAAGAACGGAAGGTCCGATCCGCGTGCCGCTTAAAGGCGATTACATGGGAGATGCAACCCTTTCCAAAGAGCCATGAACAAACTTTCTACTCCCAAGGAGACAAGAGATATTAAGCCGCAATGACGTCCTACGCGCGTCTTTTCTACGCCGCGCACCACATTTAAAAAATCGTAGCGTAAGAACGGTGGGTACGATCCGCGTGCCGCTTAAAGGCGATTACAGGGGAGATGCAACCCTTTCCAAAGAGCCATGAACAGACTTCCTACTCCCAAGGAGACAAGAAATATTAAGCCGCAATGACGTCCGAAGCGCGCATTTTCTCGGCCGCGCACCACATTTAAAAAATCGTAGTGTGAGAACGGTGGGTCCGATCCGCGTGCCGCTCAAAGGCGATTACAGGGGAGTTGCAGCCCTTTCCAAAGAGCCATGAACAGACTTTCTACTCCCAAGGAGACAAGAGATATTAACATATAAAGCGTTACGCTCCAGTCGGATGAGCGAGAAACGCTTGAGCAGTTGCAACGAATTGGAGGAGAAAGTTTAAACAAACGCGCTGACTTTGAACGCTCACATCTAGTTCTGGCCAAGTCCAAATGGCCTGCAACTCGGTGCGCATAACCTCCATGACTGTCCCTAACGAACGCCACCTGCCACGCTTTCGGCCCGTCCCTGGCGGCATTAAAAAATCGTAGCGTAAGAACGGAAGGTCCGATCCGCGTGCCGCTTAAAGGCGATTACATGGGAGATGCAACCCTTTCCAAAGAGCCATGAACAAACTTTCTACTCCCAAGGAGACAAGAGATATTAAGCCGCAATGACGTCCTACGCGCGTCTTTTCTACGCCGCGCACCACATTTAAAAAATCGTAGCGTAAGAACGGTGGGTACGATCCGCGTGCCGCTTAAAGGCGATTACAGGGGAGATGCAACCCTTTCCAAAGAGCCATGAAAAGACTTTCTACTCCCAAAGAGACAAGAGATATTAAGCCGAAATGACGTCCGACGCGCGCATTTTCTCAGCCGCGCACCACATTTAAAAAAATCATAGCGTGAAAACCGTGGGTTCGATCCGCGTGCCGCTTGAAGGCGATTACAGGGGAGATGCAGCCCTTTCCAAAGAGCCATGAACAGACTTCCTACTCCCAAAGAGACAAGAGATATTAAGCCGCAATGACGTCCAACGCGCGCATTTTCTCCGCCGCGCACCACATTTAAAAAATCGTAGCGTGATAACGGTGGGTCCGATCCGCGTGCCGCTTAAGGCCATTACAGGTGAGATGCAGCCCTTTCCAAAGAGCCATGAACAGACTTTCTACTCCCAAGGAGACCAGAGATATTAACAGATAAATCGTTACGCTCCAGTCGGATGAGCGAGAAACGCTTGAGCAGTTGCAACGAATTGGAGGAGAAAGTTTAAACAAACGCGCTGACTTTGAACGCTCACATCTAGGTCGGGCCAAGTCCAAATGGCCTGCAACTTGGTGCGCATCACCTCCATCACTGTCCCTAACGAACGCCACCTGCCACGCTTTCGGCCCGTGCCTGGCGGCATAAAAAAATCGTAGCGTGATAACGATGGTTCCGATCCGCGTGCCACTCGAATGCGATTACAGGGGAGACGCAGCCCTTTCCAAAGAGCCATGAACAGACTTTCTACTCCCAAGGAGCCCAAAGATATTAAGCCGCAAATACGTCCTACGCGCGTCTTTTCTACGCCGCGCACCACATTTAAAAAATCGTAGCGTAAGAACGGTGGGTCCGATCCGCGTGCCGCTCGAAGGCGATTACAGGGGAGATGCAGCCCTTTCCAAATAGCCATGAACAGACATTCTACTCCCAAGGAGACAAGAGATATTAAGCCGCAAATACGTCCGGCGAGCGTCTTTTCTCCGCAGCGCAACACATTTAAAAAAATCGTAGCGTGAAAACCGTGGGTTCGATCCGCGTGCCGCTCGAAGGTGATTACAGGGGAGATGCATCCCTTTCCAAAGAGCCATGAACAGACTTTCTACTCCCAAGGAGACCAGAGATATTAACAGATAAAGCGTTACGCTCCAGTCGGATGAGCGAGAAACGCTTGTACAATTGCAACGAATTGGAGGAGAAAGTTTAAACAAACGTGCTGACTTTGAACGCTCACATCTAGGCCGGCCCAGGTCCAAATGGCCTGCAACTCGATGCGCATCACCTCCATGATTGTCCCTAACGAACGCCACCTGCCACGCTTTCGGCCCGTCCCTGGCGGCATTAAAAAATCGTAGCGTGATAACGATGGTTCCGATCCGCGTGCCGCTCGAAGGCGATTACAGGGGAGATGCAGCCCTTTCCAAAGAGCCATGAACAGACTTCCTACTCCCAAGGAGACAAGAAATATTAAGCCGCAATGACGTCCGAAGCGCGCATTTTCTCCGCCGCGCACCACATTTAAAAAATCGTAGTGTGAGAACGGTGGGTCCGATCCGCGTGCCGCTCAAAGACGATTACAGGGGAGATGCAGCCCTTTCCAAAGAGCCATGAACAGACTTTCTACTCCCAAGGAGACAAGAGATATTAACATATAAAGCGTTACGCTCCAGTCGGATGAGCGAGAAACGCTTGAGCAGTTGCAACGAATTGGAGGAGAAAATTTAAACAAACGCGCTGACTTTGAACGCTCACATCTAGTTCTGGCCAAGTCCAAATGGCCTGCAACTCGGTGCGCATAACCTCCATGACTGTCCCTAACGAACGCCACCTGCCACGCTTTCGGCCCGTCCCTGGCGGCATTAAAAAATCGTAGCGTAAGAACGGAAGGTCCGATCCGCGTGCCGCTTAAAGGCGATTACATGGGAGATGCAACCCTTTCCAAAGAGCCATGAACAAACTTTCTACTCCCAAGGAGACAAGAGATATTAAGCCGCAATGACGTCCTACGCGCGTCTTTTCTAGGCCGCGCACCACATTTAAAAAATCGTAGCGTAAGAACGGTGGGTACGATCCGCGTGCCGCTTAAAGGCGATTACAGGGGAGATGCAACCCTTTCCAAAGAGCCATGAAAAGACTTTCTACTCCCAAAGAGACAAGAGATATTAAGCCGAAATGACGTCCGACGCGCGCATTTTCTCATCCGCGCACCACATTTAAAAAAATCATAGCGAGAAAACCGTGGGTTCGATCCGCATGCCGCTCGAAGGCGATTAAAGGGGAGATGCAGCCCTTTCCAAAGAGCCATGAACAGACTTTCTACTCCCAAGGAGACAAGAAATATTAAGCCGCAATGACGTCCGAAGCGCGCATTTTCTCGGCCGCGCACCACATTTAAAAAATCGTAGTGTGAGAACGGTGGGTCCGATCCGCGTGCCGCTCAAAGGCGATTACAGGGGAGTTGCAGCCCTTTCCAAAGAGCCATGAACAGACTTCCTACTCCCAAAGAGACAAGAGATATTAAGCCGCAATGACGTCCAACGCGCGCATTTTCTCCGCCGCGCACCACATTTAAAAAATCGTAGCGTGATAACGGTGGGTCCGATCCGCGTGCCGCTTAAGGCCATTACAGGGGAGATGCAGCCCTTTCCAAAGAGCCATGAACAGACTTTCTACTCCCAAGGAGACCAGAGATATTAACAGATAAATCGTTACGCTCCAGTCGGATGAGCGAGAAACGCTTGAGCAGTTGCAACGAATTGGAGGAGAAAGTTTAAACAAACGCGCTGACTTTGAACGCTCACATCTAGGTCGGGCCAAGTCCAAATGGCCTGCAACTTGGTGCGCATCACCTCCATCACTGTCCCTAACGAACGCCACCTGCCACGCTTTCGGCCCGTGCCTGGCGGCATAAAAAAATCGTAGCGTGATAACGATGGTTCCGATCCGCGTGCCACTCGAATGCGATTACAGGGGAGACGCAGCCCTTTCCAAAGAGCCATGAACAGACTTTCTACTCCCAAGGAGCCCAAAGATATTAAGCCGCAAATACGTCCTACGCGCGTCTTTTCTACGCCGCGCACCACATTTAAAAAATCGTAGCGTAAGAACGGTGGGTCCGATCCGCGTGCCGCTCGAAGGCGATTACAGGGGAGATGCAGCCCTTTCCAAATAGCCATGAACAGACATTCTACTCCCAAGGAGACAAGAGATATTAAGCCGCAAATACGTCCGGCGAGCGTCTTTTCTCCGCAGCGCAACACATTTAAAAAAATCGTAGCGTGAAAACCGTGGGTTCGATCCGCGTGCCGCTCGAAGGTGATTACAGGGGAGATGCATCCCTTTCCAAAGAGCCATGAACAGACTTTCTACTCCCAAGGAGACCAGAGATATTAACAGATAAAGCGTTACGCTCCAGTCGGATGAGCGAGAAACGCTTGTACAATTGCAACGAATTGGAGGAGAAAGTTTAAACAAACGCGCTGACTTTGAACGCTCACATCTAGGCCGGCCCAGGTCCAAATGGCCTGCAACTCGATGCGCATCACCTCCATGATTGTCCCTAACGAACGCCACCTGCCACGCTTTCGGCCCGTCCCTGGCGGCATTAAAAAATCGTAGCGTGATAACGATGGTTCCGATCCGCGTGCCGCTCGAAGGCGATTACAGGGGAGATGCAGCCCTTTCCAAAGAGCCATGAACAGACTTCCTACTCCCAAGGAGACAAGAAATATTAAGCCGCAATGACGTCCGAAGCGCGCATTTTCTCCGCCGCGCACCACATTTAAAAAATCGTAGTGTGAGAACGGTGGGTCCGATCCGCGTGCCGCTCAAAGACGATTACAGGGGAGATGCAGCCCTTTCCAAAGAGCCATGAACAGACTTTCTACTCCCAAGGAGACAAGAGATATTAACATATAAAGCGTTACGCTCCAGTCGGATGAGCGAGAAACGCTTGAGCAGTTGCAACGAATTGGAGGAGAAAATTTAAACAAACGCGCTGACTTTGAACGCTCACATCTAGTTCTGGCCAAGTCCAAATGGCCTGCAACTCGGTGCGCATAACCTCCATGACTGTCCCTAACGAACGCCACCTGCCACGCTTTCGGCCCGTCCCTGGCGGCATTAAAAAATCGTAGCGTAAGAACGGAAGGTCCGATCCGCGTGCCGCTTAAAGGCGATTACATGGGAGATGCAACCCTTTCCAAAGGGCCATGAACAAACTTTCTACTCCCAAGGAGACAAGAGATATTAAGCCGCAATGACGTCCTACGCGCGTCTTTTCTACGCCGCGCACCACATTTAAAAAATCGTAGCGTAAGAACGGTGGGTACGATCCGCGTGCCGCTTAAAGGCGATTACAGGGGAGATGCAACCCTTTCCAAAGAGCCATGAACAGACTTCCTACTCCCAAGGAGACAAGAAATATTAAGCCGCAATGACGTCCGAAGCGCGCATTTTCTCGGCCGCGCACCACATTTAAAAAATCGTAGTGTGAGAACGGTGGGTCCGATCCGCGTGCCGCTCAAAGGCGATTACAGGGGAGTTGCAGCCCTTTCCAAAGAGCCATGAACAGACTTTCTACTCCCAAGGAGACCAGAGATATTAACAGATAAATCGTTACGCTCCAGTCGGATGAGCGAGAAACGCTTGAGCAGTTGCAACGAATTGGAGGAGAAAGTTTAAACAAACGCGCTGACTTTGAACGCTCACATCTAGGTCGGGCCAAGTCCAAATGGCCTGCAACTTGGTGCGCATCACCTCCATCACTGTCCCTAACGAACGCCACCTGCCACGCTTTCGGCCCGTGCCTGGCGGCATAAAAAAATCGTAGCGTGATAACGATGGTTCCGATCCGCGTGCCACTCGAATGAGATTACAGGGGAGACGCAGCCCTTTCCAAAGAGCCATGAACAGACTTTCTACTCCCAAGGAGCCCAAAGATATTAAGCCGCAAATACGTCCTACGCGCGTCTTTTCTACGCCGCGCACCACATTTAAAAAATCGTAGCGTAAGAACGGTGGGTCCGATCCGCGTGCCGCTCGAAGGCGATTACAGGGGAGATGCAGCCCTTTCCAAATAGCCATGAACAGACATTCTACTCCCAAGGAGACAAGAGATATTAAGCCGCAAATACGTCCGGCGAGCGTCTTTTCTCCGCAGCGCAACACATTTAAAAAAATCGTAGCGTGAAAACCGTGGGTTCGATCCGCGTGCCGCTCGAAGGTGATTACAGGGGAGATGCATCCCTTTCCAAAGAGCCATGAACAGACTTTCTACTCCCAAGGAGACCAGAGATATTAACAGATAAAGCGTTACGCTCCAGTCGGATGAGCGAGAAACGCTTGTACAATTGCAACGAATTGGAGGAGAAAGTTTAAACAAACGCGCTGACTTTGAACGCTCACATCTAGGCCGGCCCAGGTCCAAATGGCCTGCAACTCGATGCGCATCACCTCCATGATTGTCCCTAACGAACGCCACCTGCCACGCTTTCGGCCCGTCCCTGGCGGCATTAAAAAATCGTAGCGTGATAACGATGGTTCCGATCCGCGTGCCGCTCGAAGGCGATTACAGGGGAGATGCAGCCCTTTCCAAAGAGCCATGAACAGACTTCCTACTCCCAAGGAGACAAGAAATATTAAGCCGCAATGACGTCCGAAGCGCGCATTTTCTCCGCCGCGCACCACATTTAAAAAATCGTAGTGTGAGAACGGTGGGTCCGATCCGCGTGCCGCTCAAAGACGATTACAGGGGAGATGCAGCCCTTTCCAAAGAGCCATGAACAGACTTTCTACTCCCAAGGAGACAAGAGATATTAACATATAAAGCGTTACGCTCCAGTCGGATGAGCGAGAAACGCTTGAGCAGTTGCAACGAATTGGAGGAGAAAATTTAAACAAACGCGCTGACTTTGAACGCTCACATCTAGTTCTGGCCAAGTCCAAATGGCCTGCAACTCGGTGCGCATAACCTCCATGACTGTCCCTAACGAACGCCACCTGCCACGCTTTCGGCCCGTCCCTGGCGGCATTAAAAAATCGTAGCGTAAGAACGGAAGGTCCGATCAGCGTGCCGCTTAAAGGCGATTACATGGGAGATGCAACCCTTTCCAAAGAGCCATGAACAAACTTTCTACTCCCAAGGAGACAAGAGATATTAAGCCGCAATGACGTCCTACGCGCGTCTTTTCTACGCCGCGCACCACATTTAAAAAATCGTAGCGTAAGAACGGTGGGTACGATCCGCGTGCCGCTTAAAGGCGATTACAGGGGAGATGCAACCCTTTCCAAAGAGCCATGAAAAGACTTTCTACTCCCAAAGAGACAAGAGATATTAAGCCGAAATGACGTCCGACGCGCGCATTTTCTCATCCGCGCACCACATTTAAAAAAATCATAGCGTGAAAACCGTGGGTTCGATCCGCATGCCGGTCGAAGGCGATTAAAGGGGAGATGCAGCCCTTTCCAAAGAGCCATGAACAGACTTTCTACTCCCAAGGAGACAAGAGATATTAAGCCGCAATGACGTCCGATGCGCGCATTTTCTCCGCCGCGCACCACATATAAAAAATCGTAGCGTGAGAACGGTGGGTCCGATCCGCGTGCAGCTTAACGGCGATTACAGGGGAGATGCAGCCCTTTCCAAAGCGCCATGAACAGACTTTCTACTCCCAAGGAGACAAGAGATATTAAGCCGCAATGACTTCCGACGCGCGTCTTTTCTACGCCGCGCACCACATTTAAAAAATCGTAGCGTAAGAACGGTGGGTCCGATCCGCGTGCCGCTTAAAGGCGATTACAGGGGAGATGCAACCCTTTCCAAAGAGGCATGAACAGACTTTCTACTCCCAAGGAGACAAGAGATATTAAGCCGCAAATACGTCCGACGCGCGCATTTTCTCCGACGCGCACCACGTTTAAAAAATCGTAGCGTGAGAACGGTGGGTCCGATCCGCGTGACGCTTAAAGGCGATTACAGGGGAGATGCAGCCCTTTCCAAAGAGCCATGAACAGACTTTCTACTACCAATGAGACAAGAGATATTAAGCCGCAAATACGTCCGGCGAGCGTCTTTTCTCCGCAGCGCAACACATTTAAAAAAATCGTAGCGTGAAAACCGTGGGTTCGATCCGCGTGCCGCTCGAAGGTGATTACAGGGGAGATGCATCCCTTTCCAAAGAGCCATGAACAGACTTTCTACTCCCAAGGAGACCAGAGATATTAACAGATAAAGCGTTACGCTCCAGTCGGATGAGCGAGAAACGCTTGTACAATTGCAACGAATTGGAGGAGAAAGTTTAAACAAACGCGCTGACTTTGAACGCTCACATCTAGGCCGGCCCAGGTCCAAATGGCCTGCAACTCGATGCGCATCACCTCCATGATTGTCCCTAACGAACGCCACCTGCCACGCTTTCGGCCCGTCCCTGGCGGCATTAAAAAATCGTAGCGTGATAACGATGGTTCCGATCCGCGTGCCGCTCGAAGGCGATTACAGGGGAGATGCAGCCCTTTCCAAAGAGCCATGAACAGACTTCCTACTCCCAAGGAGACAAGAAATATTAAGCCGCAATGACGTCCGAAGCGCGCATTTTCTCCGCCGCGCACCACATTTAAAAAATCGTAGTGTGAGAACGGTGGGTCCGATCCGCGTGCCGCTCAAAGACGATTACAGGGGAGATGCAGCCCTTTCCAAAGAGCCATGAACAGACTTTCTACTCCCAAGGAGACAAGAGATATTAACATATAAAGCGTTACGCTCCAGTCGGATGAGCGAGAAACGCTTGAGCAGTTGCAACGAATTGGAGGAGAAAATTTAAACAAACGCGCTGACTTTGAACGCTCACATCTAGTTCTGGCCAAGTCCAAATGGCCTGCAACTCGGTGCGCATAACCTCCATGACTGTCCCTAACGAACGCCACCTGCCACGCTTTCGGCCCGTCCCTGGCGGCTTTAAAAAAATCGTAGCGTGAGAATGATGGGTCCGATCCGCGTGCCGCTCGAAGTCGATTAGAGGGGAGATGCAGCCCTTTCCAAAGAGCCATGAACAGACTTTCTACTCCCAAGGAGACCAGAGATATTATCAGATAAAGCGTTACGCTCCAGTCGGATGAGCGAGAAACGCTAGTACAATTGCAACGAATAGGAGGAGAAAGTTTAAACAAACGCGCTGACTTTGAACGCTCACATCTAGGCCGGCCCAGGTCCAAATGGCCTGCAACTCGGTGCGCATCACCTCCATGATTGTCCCTAACGAACGCCACCTGCCACGCTTTCGGCCCGTCCCTGGCGGCATTAAAAAATCGTAGCGTGATAACGATGGTTCCGATCCGCGTGCCGCTCGAAGGCGATTAGAGGTGAGATGCATCCCTTTCCAAAGAGCCATGAACAGACTTCCTACTCCCAAGGAGACAAGAAATATTAAGCCGCAATGACGTCCGAAGCGCGCATTTTCTCCGCCGCGCACCACATTTAAAAAATCGTAGTGTGAGAACGGTGGGTCCGATCCGCGTGCCGCTCAAAGGCGATTACAGGGGAGTTGCAGCCCTTTCCAAAGAGCCATGAACAGACTTTCTACTCCCAAGGAGACAAGAGATATTAACATATAAAGCGTTACGCTCCAGTCGGATGAGCGAGAAACGCTTGAGCAGTTGCAACGAATTGGAGGAGAAAGTTTAAACAAACGCGCTGACTTTGAACGCTCACATCTAGTTCTGGCCAAGTCCAAATGGCCTGCAACTCGGTGCGCATAACCTCCATGACTGTCCCTAACGAACGCCACCTGCCACGCTTTCGGCCCGTCCCTGGCGGCATTAAAAAATCGTAGCGTAAGAACGGAAGGTCCGATCCGCGTGCCGCTTAAAGGCGATTACATGGGAGATGCAACCCTTTCCAAAGAGCCATGAACAAACTTTCTACTCCCAAGGAGACAAGAGATATTAAGCCGCAATGACGTCCTACGCGCGTCTTTTCTACGCCGCGCACCACATTTAAAAAATCGTAGCGTAAGAACGGTGGGTACGATCCGCGTGCCGCTTAAAGGCGATTACAGGGGAGATGCAACCCTTTCCAAAGAGCCATGAAAAGACTTTCTACTCCCAAAGAGACAAGAGATATTAAGCCGAAATGACGTCCGACGCGCGCATTTTCTCAGCCGCGCACCACATTTAAAAAAATCATAGCGTGAAAACCGTGGGTTCGATCCGCGTGCCGCTTGAAGGCGATTACAGGGGAGATGCAGCCCTTTCCAAAGAGCCATGAACAGACTTCCTACTCCCAAAGAGACAAGAGATATTAAGCCGCAATGACGTCCAACGCGCGCATTTTCTCCGCCGCGCACCACATTTAAAAAATCGTAGCGTGATAACGGTGGGTCCGATCCGCGTGCCGCTTAAGGCCATTACAGGGGAGATGCAGCCCTTTCCAAAGAGCCATGAACAGACTTTCTACTCCCAAGGAGACCAGAGATATTAACAGATAAATCGTTACGCTCCAGTCGGATGAGCGAGAAACGCTTGAGCAGTTGCAACGAATTGGAGGAGAAAGTTTAAACAAACGCGCTGACTTTGAATGCTCACATCTAGGTCGGGCCAAGTCCAAATGGCCTGCAACTTGGTGCGCATCACCTCCATCACTGTCCCTAACGAACGCCACCTGCCACGCTTTCGGCCCGTGCCTGGCGGCATAAAAAAATCGTAGCGTGATAACGATGGTTCCGATCCGCGTGCCACTCGAAGGCGATTATAGGGGAGACGCAGCCCTTTCCAAAGAGCCATGAACAGACTTTCTACTCCCAAGGAGCCCAAAGATATTAAGCCGCAAATACGTCCTACGCGCGTCTTTTCTACGCCGCGCACCACATTTAAAAAATCGTAGCGTAAGAACGGTGGGTCCGATCCGCGTGCCGCTCGAAGGCGATTACAGGGGAGATGCAGCCCTTTCCAAATAGCCATGAACAGACATTCTACTCCCAAGGAGACAAGAGATATTAAGCCGCAATGATGTTCGACGCGCGCATTTTCTCCGCCGCGCACCACATTTAAAAAATCGTAGCGTGAGAACGGTGGGTCCGATCCGCGTGCCGCTCGAAGGCGATTACAGGGGAGATGCAGCCCTTTCCAAAGAGCCATGAACAGACTTTCTACTCCCAAGGAGACCAGAGATATTAACAGATAAAGCGTTACGCTCCAGTCGGATGAGCGAGAAACGCTTGTACAATTGCAACGAATTGGAGGAGAAAGTTTAAACAAACGCGCTGACTTTGAACGCTCACATCTAGGCCGGCCCAGGTCCAAATGGCCTGCAACTCGATGCGCATCACCTCCATGATTGTCCCTAACGAACGCCACCTGCCACGCTTTCGGCCCGTCCCTGGCGGCATTAAAAAATCGTAGCGTGATAACGATGGTTCCGATCCGCGTGCCGCTCGAAGGCGATTACAGGGGAGATGCAACCCTTTCCAAAGAGCCATGAAAAGACTTTCTACTCCCAAAGAGACAAGAGATATTAAGCCGAAATGACGTCCGACGCGCGCATTTTCTCATCCGCGCACCACATTTAAAAAAATCATAGCGTGAAAACCGTGGGTTCGATCCGCATGCCGCTCGAAGGCGATTAAAGGGGAGATGCAGCCCTTTCCAAAGAGCCATGAACAGACTTTCTACTCCCAAGGAGACAAGAGATATTAAGCCGCAATGACGTCCGATGCGCGCATTTTCTCCGCCGCGCACCACATATAAAAAATCGTAGCGTGAGAACGGTGGGTCCGATCCGCGTGCAGCTTAACGGCGATTACAGGGGAGATGCAGCCCTTTCCAAAGAGCCATGAACAGACTTTCTACTCCCAAGGAGACAAGAGATATTAAGCCGCAATGACTTCCGACGCGCGTCTTTTCTACGCCGCGCACCACATTTAAAAAATCGTAGCGTAAGAACGGTGGGTCCGATCCGCGTGACGCTTAAAGGCGATTACAGGGGAGATGCAGCCCTTTCCAAAGAGCCATGAACAGACTTTCTACTACCAATGAGACAAGAGATATTAAGCCGCAAATACGTCCGGCGAGCGTCTTTTCTCCGCAGCGCAACACATTTAAAAAAATCGTAGCGTGAAAACCGTGGGTTCGATCCGCGTGCCGCTCGAAGGTGATTACAGGGGAGATGCATCCCTTTCCAAAGAGCCATGAACAGACTTTCTACTCCCAAGGAGACCAGAGATATTAACAGATAAAGCGTTACGCTCCAGTCGGATGAGCGAGAAACGCTTGTACAATTGCAACGAATTGGAGGAGAAAGTTTAAACAAACGCGCTGACTTTGAACGCTCACATCTAGGCCGGCCCAGGTCCAAATGGCCTGCAACTCGATGCGCATCACCTCCATGATTGTCCCTAACGAACGCCACCTGCCACGCTTTCGGCCCGTCCCTGGCGGCATTAAAAAATCGTAGCGTGATAACGATGGTTCCGATCCGCGTGCCGCTCGAAGGCGATTACAGGGGAGATGCA
The DNA here is from genome assembly GCF_041902795.1 of Electrophorus electricus. Classification (NCBI taxonomy): domain Eukaryota; kingdom Metazoa; phylum Chordata; class Actinopteri; order Gymnotiformes; family Gymnotidae; genus Electrophorus; species Electrophorus electricus. The sequence goes on along the minus strand of NC_137501.1, from coordinate 38,663,607 downwards.
GCCCTTTCCAAAGAGCCATGAACAGACTTCCTACTCCCAAGGAGACAAGAAATATTAAGCCGCAATGACGTCCGAAGCGCGCATTTTCTCCGCCGCGCACCACATTTAAAAAATCGTAGTGTAAGAACGGTGGGTCCGATCCGCGTGCCGCTCAAAGACGATTACAGGGGAGATGCAGCCCTTTCCAGAGAGCCATGAACAGACTTTCTACTCCCAAGGAGACAAGAGATATTAACATATAAAGCGTTACGCTCCAGTCGGATGAGCGAGAAACGCTTGAGCAGTTGCAACGAATTGGAGGAGAAAGTTTAAACAAACGCGCTGACTTTGAACGCTCACATCTAGTTCTGGCCAAGTCCAAATGGCCTGCAACTCGGTGCGCATAACCTCCATGACTGTCCCTAACGAACGCCACCTGCCACGCTTTCGGCCCGTCCCTGGCGGCATTAAAAAATCGTAGCGTAAGAACGGAAGGTCCGATCCGCGTGCCGCTTAAAGGCGATTACATGGGAGATGCAACCCTTTCCAAAGAGCCATGAACAAACTTTCTACTCCCAAGGAGACAAGAGATATTAAGCCGCAATGACGTCCTACGCGCGTCTTTTCTACGCCGCGCACCACATTTAAAAAATCGTAGCGTAAGAACGGTGGGTACGATCCGCGTGCCGCTTAAAGGCGATTACAGGGGAGATGCAACCCTTTCCAAAGAGCCATGAAAAGACTTTCTACTCCCAAAGAGACAAGAGATATTAAGCCGAAATGACGTCCGACGCGCGCATTTTCTCAGCCGCGCACCACATTTAAAAAAATCATAGCGTGAAAACCGTGGGTTCGATCCGCGTGCCGCTTGAAGGCGATTACAGGGGAGATGCAGCCCTTTCCAAAGAGCCATGAACAGACTTCCTACTCCCAAAGAGACAAGAGATATTAAGCCGCAATGACGTCCGACGCGCGCATTTTCTCCGCCGCGCACCACATTTAAAAAATCGTAGCGTGATAACGGTGGGTCCGATCCGCGTGCCGCTTAAGGCCATTACAGGGGAGATGCAGCCCTTTCCAAAGAGCCATGAACAGACTTTCTACTCCCAAGCAGACCAGAGATATTAACAGATAAATCGTTACGCTCCAGTCGGATGAGCGAGAAACGCTTGAGCAGTTGCAACGAATTGGAGGAGAAAGTTTAAACAAACGCGCTGACTTTGAACGCTCACATCTAGGTCGGGCCAAGTCCAAATGGCCTGCAACTTGGTGCGCATCACCTCCATCACTGTCCCTAACGAACGCCACCTGCCACGCTTTCGGCCCGTGCCTGGCGGCATAAAAAAATCGTAGCGTGATAACGATGGTTCCGATCCGCGTGCCACTCGAATGCGATTACAGGGGAGACGCAGCCCTTTCCAAAGAGCCATGAACAGACTTTCTACTCCCAAGGAGCCCAAAGATATTAAGCCGCAAATACGTCCTACGCGCGTCTTTTCTACGCCGCGCACCACATTTAAAAAATCGTAGCGTAAGAACGGTGGGTCCGATCCGCGTGCCGCTCGAAGGCGATTACAGGGGAGATGCAGCCCTTTCCAAATAGCCATGAACAGACATTCTACTCCCAAGGAGACAAGAGATATTAAGCCGCAATGATGTCCGCCGCGCGCATTTTCTCCGCCGCGCACCACATTTAAAAAATCGTAGCGTGAGAACGGTGGGTCCGATCCGCGTGCCGCTCGAAGGCGATTACAGGGGAGATGCAGCCCTTTCCAAAGAGCCATGAACAGACTTCCTACTCCCAAGGAGACAAGAGATATTAAGCCGCAATGACGTCCGACGCGCGCATTTACTCCGCCGCGCAACACATTTAAAAAAATCATAGCGTGAAAACCGTGGGTTCGATCCGCATGCCGCTCGAAGGCGATTAAAGGGGAGATGCAGCCCTTTCCAAAGAGCCATGAACAGACTTTCTACTCCCAAGGAGACAAGAGATATTAAGCCGCAATGACGTCCGACGCGCGCATTTTCTCCGCCGCGCACCACATATAAAAAATCGTAGCGTGAGAACGGTGGGTCCGATCCGCGTGCAGCTTAACGGCGATTACAGGGGAGATGCAGCCCTTTCCAAAGAGCCATGAACAGACTTTCTACTCCCAAGGAGACAAGAGATATTAAGCCGCAATGACTTCCGACGCGCGTCTTTTCTACGCCGCGCACCACATTTAAAAAATCGTAGCGTAAGAACGGTGGGTCCGATCCGCGTGCCGCTTAAAGGCAATTACAGGGGAGATGCAACCCTTTCCAAAGAGGCATGAACAGACTTTCTACTCCCAAGGAGACAAGAGATATTAAGCCGCAAATACGTCCGACGCGCGCATTTTCTCCGACGCGCACCACGTTTAAAAAATCGTAGCGTGAGAACGGTGGGTCCGATCCGCGTGCCGCTTAAAGGCGATTACAGGGGAGATGCAGCCCTTTCCAAAGAGCCATGAACAGACTTTCTACTCCCAAAGAGACAAGAGATATTAAGCCGCAATGACGTCCGACGCGCGCATTTTCTCCGCCGCGCACCACATTTAAAAAATCGTAGCGTGATAACGGTGGGTCCGATCCGCGTGCCGCTTAAGGCCATTACAGGGGAGATGCAGCCCTTTCCAAAGAGCCATGAACAGACTTTCTACTCCCAAGCAGACCAGAGATATTAACAGATAAATCGTTACGCTCCAGTCGGATGAGCGAGAAACGCTTGAGCAGTTGCAACGAATTGGAGGAGAAAGTTTAAACAAACGCGCTGACTTTGAACGCTCACATCTAGGTCGGGCCAAGTCCAAATGGCCTGCAACTTGGTGCGCATCACCTCCATCACTGTCCCTAACGAACGCCACCTGCCACGCTTTCGGCCCGTGCCTGGCGGCATAAAAAAATCGTAGCGTGATAACGATGGTTCCGATCCGCGTGCCACTCGAATGCGATTACAGGGGAGACGCAGCCCTTTCCAAAGAGCCATGAACAGACTTTCTACTCCCAAGGAGCCCAAAGATATTAAGCCGCAAATACGTCCTACGCGCGTCTTTTCTACGCCGCGCACCACATTTAAAAAATCGTAGCGTAAGAACGGTGGGTCCGATCCGCGTGCCGCTCGAAGGCGATTACAGGGGAGATGCAGCCCTTTCCAAATAGCCATGAACAGACATTCTACTCCCAAGGAGACAAGAGATATTAAGCCGCAATGATGTCCGACGCGCGCATTTTCTCCGCCGCGCACCACATTTAAAAAATCGTAGCGTGAGAACGGTGGGTCCGATCCGCGTGCCGCTCGAAGGCGATTACAGGGGAGATGCAGCCCTTTCCAAAGAGCCATGAACAGACTTCCTACTCCCAAGGAGACAAGAGATATTAAGCCGCAATGACGTCCGACGCGCGCATTTACTCCGCCGCGCAACACATTTAAAAAAATCATAGCGTGAAAACCGTGGGTTCGATCCGCATGCCGCTCGAAGGCGATTAAAGGGGAGATGCAGCCCTTTCCAAAGAGCCATGAACAGACTTTCTACTCCCAAGGAGACAAGAGATATTAAGCCGCAATGACGTCCGACGCGCGCATTTTCTCCGCCGCGCACCACATATAAAAAATCGTAGCGTGAGAACGGTGGGTCCGATCCGCGTGCAGCTTAACGGCGATTACAGGGGAGATGCAGCCCTTTCCAAAGAGCCATGAACAGACTTTCTACTCCCAAGGAGACAAGAGATATTAAGCCGCAATGACTTCCGACGCGCGTCTTTTCTACGCCGCGCACCACATTTAAAAAATCGTAGCGTAAGAACGGTGGGTCCGATCCGCGTGCCGCTTAAAGGCGATTACAGGGGAGATGCAACCCTTTCCAAAGAGGCATGAACAGACTTTCTACTCCCAAGGAGACAAGAGATATTAAGCCGCAAATACGTCCGACGCGCGCATTTTCTCCGACGCGCACCACGTTTAAAAAATCGTAGCGTGAGAACGGTGGGTCCGATCCGCGTGCCGCTTAAAGGCGATTACAGGGGAGATGCAGCCCTTTCCAAAGAGCCATGAACAGACTTTCTACTACCAATGAGACAAGAGATATTAAGCCGCAAATACGTCCGGCGAGCGTCTTTTCTCCGCAGCGCAACACATTTAAAAAAATCGTAGCGTGAAAACCGTGGGTTCGATCCGCGTGCCGCTCGAAGGTGATTACAGGGGAGATGCATCCCTTTCCAAAGAGCCATGAACAGACTTTCTACTCCCAAGGAGACCAGAGATATTAACAGATAAAGCGTTACGCTCCAGTCGGATGAGCGAGAAACGCTTGTACAATTGCAACGAATTGGAGGAGAAAGTTTAAACAAACGCGCTGACTTTGAACGCTCACATCTAGGCCGGCCCAGGTCCAAATGGCCTGCAACTCGATGCGCATCACCTCCATGATTGTCCCTAACGAACGCCACCTGCCACGCTTTCGGCCCGTCCCTGGCGGCATTAAAAAATCGTAGCGTGATAACGATGGTTCCGATCCGCGTGCCGCTCGAAGGCGATTACATGGGAGATGCAACCCTTTCCAAAGAGCCATGAACAAACTTTCTACTCCCAAGGAGACAAGAGATATTAAGCCGCAATGACGTCCTACGCGCGTCTTTTCTACGCCGCGCACCACATTTAAAAAATCGTAGCGTAAGAACGGTGGGTACGATCCGCGTGCCGCTTAAAGGCGATTACAGGGGAGATGCAACCCTTTCCAAAGAGCCATGAAAAGACTTTCTACTCCCAAAGAGACAAGAGATATTAAGCCGAAATGACGTCCGACGCGCGCATTTTCTCATCCGCGCACCACATTTAAAAAAATCATAGCGTGAAAACCGTGGGTTCGATCCGCATGCCGGTCGAAGGCGATTAAAGGGGAGATGCAGCCCTTTCCAAAGAGCCATGAACAGACTTTCTACTCCCAAGGAGACAAGAGATATTAAGCCGCAATGACGTCCGATGCGCGCATTTTCTCCGCCGCGCACCACATATAAAAAATCGTAGCGTGAGAACGGTGGGTCCGATCCGCGTGCAGCTTAACGGCGATTACAGGGGAGATGCAGCCCTTTCCAAAGCGCCATGAACAGACTTTCTACTCCCAAGGAGACAAGAGATATTAAGCCGCAATGACTTCCGACGCGCGTCTTTTCTACGCCGCGCACCACATTTAAAAAATCGTAGCGTAAGAACGGTGGGTCCGATCCGCGTGCCGCTTAAAGGCGATTACAGGGGAGATGCAACCCTTTCCAAAGAGGCATGAACAGACTTTCTACTCCCAAGGAGACAAGAGATATTAAGCCGCAAATACGTCCGACGCGCGCATTTTCTCCGACGCGCACCACGTTTAAAAAATCGTAGCGTGAGAACGGTGGGTCCGATCCGCGTGACGCTTAAAGGCGATTACAGGGGAGATGCAGCCCTTTCCAAAGAGCCATGAACAGACTTTCTACTACCAATGAGACAAGAGATATTAAGCCGCAAATACGTCCGGCGAGCGTCTTTTCTCCGCAGCGCAACACATTTAAAAAAATCGTAGCGTGAAAACCGTGGGTTCGATCCGCGTGCCGCTCGAAGGTGATTACAGGGGAGATGCATCCCTTTCCAAAGAGCCATGAACAGACTTTCTACTCCCAAGGAGACCAGAGATATTAACAGATAAAGCGTTACGCTCCAGTCGGATGAGCGAGAAACGCTTGTACAATTGCAACGAATTGGAGGAGAAAGTTTAAACAAACGCGCTGACTTTGAACGCTCACATCTAGGCCGGCCCAGGTCCAAATGGCCTGCAACTCGATGCGCATCACCTCCATGATTGTCCCTAACGAACGCCACCTGCCACGCTTTCGGCCCGTCCCTGGCGGCATTAAAAAATCGTAGCGTGATAACGATGGTTCCGATCCGCGTGCCGCTCGAAGGCGATTACAGGGGAGATGCAGCCCTTTCCAAAGAGCCATGAACAGACTTCCTACTCCCAAGGAGACAAGAAATATTAAGCCGCAATGACGTCCGAAGCGCGCATTTTCTCCGCCGCGCACCACATTTAAAAAATCGTAGTGTGAGAACGGTGGGTCCGATCCGCGTGCCGCTCAAAGACGATTACAGGGGAGATGCAGCCCTTTCCAAAGAGCCATGAACAGACTTTCTACTCCCAAGGAGACAAGAGATATTAACATATAAAGCGTTACGCTCCAGTCGGATGAGCGAGAAACGCTTGAGCAGTTGCAACGAATTGGAGGAGAAAATTTAAACAAACGCGCTGACTTTGAACGCTCACATCTAGTTCTGGCCAAGTCCAAATGGCCTGCAACTCGGTGCGCATAACCTCCATGACTGTCCCTAACGAACGCCACCTGCCACGCTTTCGGCCCGTCCCTGGCGGCTTTAAAAAAATCGTAGCGTGAGAATGATGGGTCCGATCCGCGTGCCGCTCGAAGGCGATTAGAGGGGAGATGCAGCCCTTTCCAAAGAGCCATGAACAGACTTTCTACTCCCAAGGAGACCAGAGATATTATCAGATAAAGCGTTACGCTCCAGTCGGATGAGCGAGAAACGCTAGTACAATTGCAACGAATAGGAGGAGAAAGTTTAAACAAACGCGCTGACTTTGAACGCTCACATCTAGGCCGGCCCAGGTCCAAATGGCCTGCAACTCGGTGCGCATCACCTCCATGATTGTCCCTAACGAACGCCACCTGCCACGCTTTCGGCCCGTCCCTGGCGGCATTAAAAAATCGTAGCGTGATAACGATGGTTCCGATCCGCGTGCCGCTCGAAGGCGATTAGAGGTGAGATGCATCCCTTTCCAAAGAGCCATGAACAGACTTCCTACTCCCAAGGAGACAAGAAATATTAAGCCGCAATGACGTCCGAAGCGCGCATTTTCTCCGCCGCGCACCACATTTAAAAAATCGTAGTGTGAGAACGGTGGGTCCGATCCGCGTGCCGCTCAAAGGCGATTACAGGGGAGTTGCAGCCCTTTCCAAAGAGCCATGAACAGACTTTCTACTCCCAAGGAGACAAGAGATATTAACATATAAAGCGTTACGCTCCAGTCGGATGAGCGAGAAACGCTTGAGCAGTTGCAACGAATTGGAGGAGAAAGTTTAAACAAACGCGCTGACTTTGAACGCTCACATCTAGTTCTGGCCAAGTCCAAATGGCCTGCAACTCGGTGCGCATAACCTCCATGACTGTCCCTAACGAACGCCACCTGCCACGCTTTCGGCCCGTCCCTGGCGGCATTAAAAAATCGTAGCGTAAGAACGGAAGGTCCGATCCGCGTGCCGCTTAAAGGCGATTACATGGGAGATGCAACCCTTTCCAAAGAGCCATGAACAAACTTTCTACTCCCAAGGAGACAAGAGATATTAAGCCGCAATGACGTCCTACGCGCGTCTTTTCTACGCCGCGCACCACATTTAAAAAATCGTAGCGTAAGAACGGTGGGTACGATCCGCGTGCCGCTTAAAGGCGATTACAGGGGAGATGCAACCCTTTCCAAAGAGCCATGAAAAGACTTTCTACTCCCAAAGAGACAAGAGATATTAAGCCGAAATGACGTCCGACGCGCGCATTTTCTCAGCCGCGCACCACATTTAAAAAAATCATAGCGTGAAAACCGTGGGTTCGATCCGCGTGCCGCTTGAAGGCGATTACAGGGGAGATGCAGCCCTTTCCAAAGAGCCATGAACAGACTTCCTACTCCCAAAGAGACAAGAGATATTAAGCCGCAATGACGTCCAACGCGCGCATTTTCTCCGCCGCGCACCACATTTAAAAAATCGTAGCGTGATAACGGTGGGTCCGATCCGCGTGCCGCTTAAGGCCATTACAGGGGAGATGCAGCCCTTTCCAAAGAGCCATGAACAGACTTTCTACTCCCAAGGAGACCAGAGATATTAACAGATAAATCGTTACGCTCCAGTCGGATGAGCGAGAAACGCTTGAGCAGTTGCAACGAATTGGAGGAGAAAGTTTAAACAAACGCGCTGACTTTGAATGCTCACATCTAGGTCGGGCCAAGTCCAAATGGCCTGCAACTTGGTGCGCATCACCTCCATCACTGTCCCTAACGAACGCCACCTGCCACGCTTTCGGCCCGTGCCTGGCGGCATAAAAAAATCGTAGCGTGATAACGATGGTTCCGATCCGCGTGCCACTCGAAGGCGATTATAGGGGAGACGCAGCCCTTTCCAAAGAGCCATGAACAGACTTTCTACTCCCAAGGAGCCCAAAGATATTAAGCCGCAAATACGTCCTACGCGCGTCTTTTCTACGCCGCGCACCACATTTAAAAAATCGTAGCGTAAGAACGGTGGGTCCGATCCGCGTGCCGCTCGAAGGCGATTACAGGGGAGATGCAGCCCTTTCCAAATAGCCATGAACAGACATTCTACTCCCAAGGAGACAAGAGATATTAAGCCGCAATGATGTCCGACGCGCGCATTTTCTCCGCCGCGCACCACATTTAAAAAATCGTAGCGTGAGAACGGTGGGTCCGATCCGCGTGCCGCTCGAAGGCGATTACAGGGGAGATGCAGCCCTTTCCAAAGAGCCATGAACAGACTTTCTACTCCCAAGGAGACCAGAGATATTAACAGATAAAGCGTTACGCTCCAGTCGGATGAGCGAGAAACGCTTGTACAATTGCAACGAATTGGAGGAGAAAGTTTAAACAAACGCGCTGACTTTGAACGCTCACATCTAGGCCGGCCCAGGTCCAAATGGCCTGCAACTCGATGCGCATCACCTCCATGATTGTCCCTAACGAACGCCACCTGCCACGCTTTCGGCCCGTCCCTGGCGGCATTAAAAAATCGTAGCGTGATAACGATGGTTCCGATCCGCGTGCCGCTCGAAGGCGATTACAGGGGAGATGCAACCCTTTCCAAAGAGCCATGAAAAGACTTTCTACTCCCAAAGAGACAAGAGATATTAAGCCGAAATGACGTCCGACGCGCGCATTTTCTCATCCGCGCACCACATTTAAAAAAATCATAGCGTGAAAACCGTGGGTTCGATCCGCATGCCGCTCGAAGGCGATTAAAGGGGAGATGCAGCCCTTTCCAAAGAGCCATGAACAGACTTTCTACTCCCAAGGAGACAAGAGATATTAAGCCGCAATGACGTCCGATGCGCGCATTTTCTCCGCCGCGCACCACATATAAAAAATCGTAGCGTGAGAACGGTGGGTCCGATCCGCGTGCAGCTTAACGGCGATTACAGGGGAGATGCAGCCCTTTCCAAAGAGCCATGAACAGACTTTCTACTCCCAAGGAGACAAGAGATATTAAGCCGCAATGACTTCCGACGCGCGTCTTTTCTACGCCGCGCACCACATTTAAAAAATCGTAGCGTAAGAACGGTGGGTCCGATCCGCGTGACGCTTAAAGGCGATTACAGGGGAGATGCAGCCCTTTCCAAAGAGCCATGAACAGACTTTCTACTACCAATGAGACAAGAGATATTAAGCCGCAAATACGTCCGGCGAGCGTCTTTTCTCCGCAGCGCAACACATTTAAAAAAATCGTAGCGTGAAAACCGTGGGTTCGATCCGCGTGCCGCTCGAAGGTGATTACAGGGGAGATGCATCCCTTTCCAAAGAGCCATGAACAGACTTTCTACTCCCAAGGAGACCAGAGATATTAACAGATAAAGCGTTACGCTCCAGTCGGATGAGCGAGAAACGCTTGTACAATTGCAACGAATTGGAGGAGAAAGTTTAAACAAACGCGCTGACTTTGAACGCTCACATCTAGGCCGGCCCAGGTCCAAATGGCCTGCAACTCGATGCGCATCACCTCCATGATTGTCCCTAACGAACGCCACCTGCCACGCTTTCGGCCCGTCCCTGGCGGCATTAAAAAATCGTAGCGTGATAACGATGGTTCCGATCCGCGTGCCGCTCGAAGGCGATTACAGGGGAGATGCAGCCCTTTCCAAAGAGCCATGAACAGACTTCCTACTCCCAAGGAGACAAGAAATATTAAGCCGCAATGACGTCCGAAGCGCGCATTTTCTCCGCCGCGCACCACATTTAAAAAATCGTAGTGTGAGAACGGTGGGTCCGATCCGCGTGCCGCTCAAAGACGATTACAGGGGAGATGCAGCCCTTTCCAGAGAGCCATGAACAGACTTTCTACTCCCAAGGAGACAAGAGATATTAACATATAAAGCGTTACGCTCCAGTCGGATGAGCGAGAAACGCTTGAGCAGTTGCAACGAATTGGAGGAGAAAGTTTAAACAAACGCGCTGACTTTGAACGCTCACATCTAGTTCTGGCCAAGTCCAAATGGCCTGCAACTCGGTGCGCATAACCTCCATGACTGTCCCTAACGAACGCCACCTGCCACGCTTTCGGCCCGTCCCTGGCGGCATTAAAAAATCGTAGCGTAAGAACGGAAGGTCCGATCCGCGTGCCGCTTAAAGGCGATTACATGGGAGATGCAACCCTTTCCAAAGAGCCATGAACAAACTTTCTACTCCCAAGGAGACAAGAGATATTAAGCCGCAATGACGTCCTACGCGCGTCTTTTCTACGCCGCGCACCACATTTAAAAAATCGTAGCGTAAGAACGGTGGGTACGATCCGCGTGCCGCTTAAAGGCGATTACAGGGGAGATGCAACCCTTTCCAAAGAGCCATGAAAAGACTTTCTACTCCCAAAGAGACAAGAGATATTAAGCCGAAATGACGTCCGACGCGCGCATTTTCTCAGCCGCGCACCACATTTAAAAAAATCATAGCGTGAAAACCGTGGGTTCGATCCGCGTGCCGCTTGAAGGCGATTACAGGGGAGATGCAGCCCTTTCCAAAGAGCCATGAACAGACTTCCTACTCCCAAAGAGACAAGAGATATTAAGCCGCAATGACGTCCGACGCGCGCATTTTCTCCGCCGCGCACCACATTTAAAAAATCGTAGCGTGATAACGGTGGGTCCGATCCGCGTGCCGCTTAAGGCCATTACAGGGGAGATGCAGCCCTTTCCAAAGAGCCATGAACAGACTTTCTACTCCCAAGCAGACCAGAGATATTAACAGATAAATCGTTACGCTCCAGTCGGATGAGCGAGAAACGCTTGAGCAGTTGCAACGAATTGGAGGAGAAAGTTTAAACAAACGCGCTGACTTTGAACGCTCACATCTAGGTCGGGCCAAGTCCAAATGGCCTGCAACTTGGTGCGCATCACCTCCATCACTGTCCCTAACGAACGCCACCTGCCACGCTTTCGGCCCGTGCCTGGCGGCATAAAAAAATCGTAGCGTGATAACGATGGTTCCGATCCGCGTGCCACTCGAATGCGATTACAGGGGAGACGCAGCCCTTTCCAAAGAGCCATGAACAGACTTTCTACTCCCAAGGAGCCCAAAGATATTAAGCCGCAAATACGTCCTACGCGCGTCTTTTCTACGCCGCGCACCACATTTAAAAAATCGTAGCGTAAGAACGGTGGGTCCGATCCGCGTGCCGCTCGAAGGCGATTACAGGGGAGATGCAGCCCTTTCCAAATAGCCATGAACAGACATTCTACTCCCAAGGAGACAAGAGATATTAAGCCGCAATGATGTCCGCCGCGCGCATTTTCTCCGCCGCGCACCACATTTAAAAAATCGTAGCGTGAGAACGGTGGGTCCGATCCGCGTGCCGCTCGAAGGCGATTACAGGGGAGATGCAGCCCTTTCCAAAGAGCCATGAACAGACTTCCTACTCCCAAGGAGACAAGAGATATTAAGCCGCAATGACGTCCGACGCGCGCATTTACTCCGCCGCGCAACACATTTAAAAAAATCATAGCGTGAAAACCGTGGGTTCGATCCGCATGCCGCTCGAAGGCGATTAAAGGGGAGATGCAGCCCTTTCCAAAGAGCCATGAACAGACTTTCTACTCCCAAGGAGACAAGAGATATTAAGCCGCAATGACGTCCGACGCGCGCATTTTCTCCGCCGCGCACCACATATAAAAAATCGTAGCGTGAGAACGGTGGGTCCGATCCGCGTGCAGCTTAACGGCGATTACAGGGGAGATGCAGCCCTTTCCAAAGAGCCATGAACAGACTTTCTACTCCCAAGGAGACAAGAGATATTAAGCCGCAATGACTTCCGACGCGCGTCTTTTCTACGCCGCGCACCACATTTAAAAAATCGTAGCGTAAGAACGGTGGGTCCGATCCGCGTGCCGCTTAAAGGCAATTACAGGGGAGATGCAACCCTTTCCAAAGAGGCATGAACAGACTTTCTACTCCCAAGGAGACAAGAGATATTAAGCCGCAAATACGTCCGACGCGCGCATTTTCTCCGACGCGCACCACGTTTAAAAAATCGTAGCGTGAGAACGGTGGGTCCGATCTGCGTGCCGCTTAAAGGCGATTACAGGGGAGATGCAGCCCTTTCCAAAGAGCCATGAACAGACTTTCTACTCCCAAAGAGACAAGAGATATTAAGCCGCAATGACGTCCGACGCGCGCATTTTCTCCGCCGCGCACCACATTTAAAAAATCGTAGCGTGATAACGGTGGGTCCGATCCGCGTGCCGCTTAAGGCCATTACAGGGGAGATGCAGCCCTTTCCAAAGAGCCATGAACAGACTTTCTACTCCCAAGCAGACCAGAGATATTAACAGATAAATCGTTACGCTCCAGTCGGATGAGCGAGAAACGCTTGAGCAGTTGCAACGAATTGGAGGAGAAAGTTTAAACAAACGCGCTGACTTTGAACGCTCACATCTAGGTCGGGCCAAGTCCAAATGGCCTGCAACTTGGTGCGCATCACCTCCATCACTGTCCCTAACGAACGCCACCTGCCACGCTTTCGGCCCGTGCCTGGCGGCATAAAAAAATCGTAGCGTGATAACGATGGTTCCGATCCGCGTGCCACTCGAATGCGATTACAGGGGAGACGCAGCCCTTTCCAAAGAGCCATGAACAGACTTTCTACTCCCAAGGAGCCCAAAGATATTAAGCCGCAAATACGTCCTACGCGCGTCTTTTCTACGCCGCGCACCACATTTAAAAAATCGTAGCGTAAGAACGGTGGGTCCGATCCGCGTGCCGCTCGAAGGCGATTACAGGGGAGATGCAGCCCTTTCCAAATAGCCATGAACAGACATTCTACTCCCAAGGAGACAAGAGATATTAAGCCGCAATGATGTCCGACGCGCGCATTTTCTCCGCCGCGCACCACATTTAAAAAATCGTAGCGTGAGAACGGTGGGTCCGATCCGCGTGCCGCTCGAAGGCGATTACAGGGGAGATGCAGCCCTTTCCAAAGAGCCATGAACAGACTTCCTACTCCCAAGGAGACAAGAGATATTAAGCCGCAATGACGTCCGACGCGCGCATTTACTCCGCCGCGCAACACATTTAAAAAAATCATAGCGTGAAAACCGTGGGTTCGATCCGCATGCCGCTCGAAGGCGATTAAAGGGGAGATGCAGCCCTTTCCAAAGAGCCATGAACAGACTTTCTACTCCCAAGGAGACAAGAGATATTAAGCCGCAATGACGTCCGACGCGCGCATTTTCTCCGCCGCGCACCACATATAAAAAATCGTAGCGTGAGAACGGTGGGTCCGATCCGCGTGCAGCTTAACGGCGATTACAGGGGAGATGCAGCCCTTTCCAAAGAGCCATGAACAGACTTTCTACTCCCAAGGAGACAAGAGATATTAAGCCGCAATGACTTCCGACGCGCGTCTTTTCTACGCCGCGCACCACATTTAAAAAATCGTAGCGTAAGAACGGTGGGTCCGATCCGCGTGCCGCTTAAAGGCGATTACAGGGGAGATGCAACCCTTTCCAAAGAGGCATGAACAGACTTTCTACTCCCAAGGAGACAAGAGATATTAAGCCGCAAATACGTCCGACGCGCGCATTTTCTCCGACGCGCACCACGTTTAAAAAATCGTAGCGTGAGAACGGTGGGTCCGATCCGCGTGCCGCTTAAAGGCGATTACAGGGGAGATGCAGCCCTTTCCAAAGAGCCATGAACAGACTTTCTACTACCAATGAGACAAGAGATATTAAGCCGCAAATACGTCCGGCGAGCGTCTTTTCTCCGCAGCGCAACACATTTAAAAAAATCGTAGCGTGAAAACCGTGGGTTCGATCCGCGTGCCGCTCGAAGGTGATTACAGGGGAGATGCATCCCTTTCCAAAGAGCCATGAACAGACTTTCTACTCCCAAGGAGACCAGAGATATTAACAGATAAAGCGTTACGCTCCAGTCGGATGAGCGAGAAACGCTTGTACAATTGCAACGAATTGGAGGAGAAAGTTTAAACAAACGCGCTGACTTTGAACGCTCACATCTAGGCCGGCCCAGGTCCAAATGGCCTGCAACTCGATGCGCATCACCTCCATGATTGTCCCTAACGAACGCCACCTGCCACGCTTTCGGCCCGTCCCTGGCGGCATTAAAAAATCGTAGCGTGATAACGATGGTTCCGATCCGCGTGCCGCTCGAAGGCGATTACAGGGGAGATGCAGCCCTTTCCAAAGAGCCATGAACAGACTTCCTACTCCCAAGGAGACAAGAAATATTAAGCCGCAATGACGTCCGAAGCGCGCATTTTCTCCGCCGCGCACCACATTTAAAAAATCGTAGTGTGAGAACGGTGGGTCCGATCCGCATGCCGCTCAAAGACGATTACAGGGGAGATGCAGCCCTTTCCAAAGAGCCATGAACAGACTTTCTACTCCCAAGGAGACAAGAGATATTAACATATAAAGCGTTACGCTCCAGTCGGATGAGCGAGAAACGCTTGAGCAGTTGCAACGAATTGGAGGAGAAAGTTTAAACAAACGCGCTGACTTTGAACGCTCACATCTAGTTCTGGCCAAGTCCAAATGGCCTGCAACTCGGTGCGCATAACCTCCATGACTGTCCCTAACGAACGCCACCTGCCACGCTTTCGGCCCGTCCCTGGCGGCATTAAAAAATCGTAGCGTAAGAACGGAAGGTCCGATCCGCGTGCCGCTTAAAGGCGATTACATGGGAGATGCAACCATTTCCAAAGAGCCATGAACAAACTTTCTACTCCCAAGGAGACAAGAGATATTAAGCCGCAATGACGTCCTACGCGCGTCTTTTCTCAGCCGCGCACCACATTTAAAAAAATCATAGCGTGAAAACCGTGGGTTCGATCCGCGTGCCGCTTGAAGGCGATTACAGGGGAGATGCAGCCCTTTCCAAAGAGCCATGAACAGACTTCCTACTCCCAAAGAGACAAGAGATATTAAGCCGCAATGACGTCCGACGCGCGCATTTTCTCCGCCGCGCACCACATTTAAAAAATCGTAGCGTGATAACGGTGGGTCCGATCCGCGTGCCGCTTAAGGCCATTACAGGGGAGATGCAGCCCTTTCCAAAGAGCCATGAACAGACTTTCTACTCCCAAGCAGACCAGAGATATTAACAGATAAATCGTTACGCTCCAGTCGGATGAGCGAGAAACGCTTGAGCAGTTGCAACGAATTGGAGGAGAAAGTTTAAACAAACGCGCTGACTTTGAACGCTCACATCTAGGTCGGGCCAAGTCCAAATGGCCTGCAACTTGGTGCGCATCACCTCCATCACTGTCCCTAACGAACGCCACCTGCCACGCTTTCGGCCCGTGCCTGGCGGCATAAAAAAATCGTAGCGTGATAACGATGGTTCCGATCCGCGTGCCACTCGAATGCGATTACAGGGGAGACGCAGCCCTTTCCAAAGAGCCATGAACAGACTTTCTACTCCCAAGGAGCCCAAAGATATTAAGCCGCAAATACGTCCTACGCGCGTCTTTTCTACGCCGCGCACCACATTTAAAAAATCGTAGCGTAAGAACGGTGGGTCCGATCCGCGTGCCGCTCGAAGGCGATTACAGGGGAGATGCAGCCCTTTCCAAATAGCCATGAACAGACATTCTACTCCCAAGGAGACAAGAGATATTAAGCCGCAATGATGTCCGCCGCGCGCATTTTCTCCGCCGCGCACCACATTTAAAAAATCGTAGCGTGAGAACGGTGGGTCCGATCCGCGTGCCGCTCGAAGGCGATTACAGGGGAGATGCAGCCCTTTCCAAAGAGCCATGAACAGACTTCCTACTCCCAAGGAGACAAGAGATATTAAGCCGCAATGACGTCCGACGCGCGCATTTACTCCGCCGCGCAACACATTTAAAAAAATCATAGCGTGAAAACCGTGGGTTCGATCCGCATGCCGCTCGAAGGCGATTAAAGGGGAGATGCAGCCCTTTCCAAAGAGCCATGAACAGACTTTCTACTCCCAAGGAGACAAGAGATATTAAGCCGCAATGACGTCCGACGCGCGCATTTTCTCCGCCGCGCACCACATATAAAAAATCGTAGCGTGAGAACGGTGGGTCCGATCCGCGTGCAGCTTAACGGCGATTACAGGGGAGATGCAGCCCTTTCCAAAGAGCCATGAACAGACTTTCTACTCCCAAGGAGACAAGAGATATTAAGCCGCAATGACTTCCGACGCGCGTCTTTTCTACGCCGCGCACCACATTTAAAAAAATCGTAGCGTAAGAACGGTGGGTCCGATCCGCGTGCCGCTTAAAGGCAATTACAGGGGAGATGCAACCCTTTCCAAAGAGGCATGAACAGACTTTCTACTCCCAAGGAGACAAGAGATATTAAGCCGCAAATACGTCCGACGCGCGCATTTTCTCCGACGCGCACCACGTTTAAAAAATCGTAGCGTGAGAACGGTGGGTCCGATCCGCGTGCCGCTTAAAGGCGATTACAGGGGAGATGCAGCCCTTTCCAAAGAGCCATGAACAGACTTTCTACTCCCAAAGAGACAAGAGATATTAAGCCGCAATGACGTCCGACGCGCGCATTTTCTCCGCCGCGCACCACATTTAAAAAATCGTAGCGTGATAACGGTGGGTCCGATCCGCGTGCCGCTTAAGGCCATTACAGGGGAGATGCAGCCCTTTCCAAAGAGCCATGAACAGACTTTCTACTCCCAAGGAGACAAGAGATATTAAGCCGCAATGACTTCCGACGCGCGTCTTTTCTACGCCGCGCACCACATTTAAAAAAATCGTAGCGTAAGAACGGTGGGTCCGATCCGCGTGCCGCTTAAAGGCAATTACAGGGGAGATGCAACCCTTTCCAAAGAGGCATGAACAGACTTTCTACTCCCAAGGAGACAAGAGATATTAAGCCGCAAATACGTCCGACGCGCGCATTTTCTCCGACGCGCACCACGTTTAAAAAATCGTAGCGTGAGAACGGTGGGTCCGATCCGCGTGCCGCTTAAAGGCGATTACAGGGGAGATGCAGCCCTTTCCAAAGAGCCATGAACAGACTTTCTACTCCCAAAGAGACAAGAGATATTAAGCCGCAATGACGTCCGACGCGCGCATTTTCTCCGCCGCGCACCACATTTAAAAAATCGTAGCGTGATAACGGTGGGTCCGATCCGCGTGCCGCTTAAGGCCATTACAGGGGAGATGCAGCCCTTTCCAAAGAGCCATGAACAGACTTTCTACTCCCAAGCAGACCAGAGATATTAACAGATAAATCGTTACGCTCCAGTCGGATGAGCGAGAAACGCTTGAGCAGTTGCAACGAATTGGAGGAGAAAGTTTAAACAAACGCGCTGACTTTGAACGCTCACATCTAGGTCGGGCCAAGTCCAAATGGCCTGCAACTTGGTGCGCATCACCTCCATCACTGTCCCTAACGAACGCCACCTGCCACGCTTTCGGCCCGTGCCTGGCGGCATAAAAAAATCGTAGCGTGATAACGATGGTTCCGATCCGCGTGCCACTCGAATGCGATTACAGGGGAGACGCAGCCCTTTCCAAAGAGCCATGAACAGACTTTCTACTCCCAAGGAGCCCAAAGATATTAAGCCGCAAATACGTCCTACGCGCGTCTTTTCTACGCCGCGCACCACATTTAAAAAATCGTAGCGTAAGAACGGTGGGTCCGATCCGCGTGCCGCTCGAAGGCGATTACAGGGGAGATGCAGCCCTTTCCAAATAGCCATGAACAGACATTCTACTCCCAAGGAGACAAGAGATATTAAGCCGCAATGATGTCCGACGCGCGCATTTTCTCCGCCGCGCACCACATTTAAAAAATCGTAGCGTGAGAACGGTGGGTCCGATCCGCGTGCCGCTCGAAGGCGATTACAGGGGAGATGCAGCCCTTTCCAAAGAGCCATGAACAGACTTCCTACTCCCAAGGAGACAAGAGATATTAAGCCGCAATGACGTCCGACGCGCGCATTTACTCCGCCGCGCAACACATTTAAAAAAATCATAGCGTGAAAACCGTGGGTTCGATCCGCATGCCGCTCGAAGGCGATTAAAGGGGAGATGCAGCCCTTTCCAAAGAGCCATGAACAGACTTTCTACTCCCAAGGAGACAAGAGATATTAAGCCGCAATGACGTCCGACGCGCGCATTTTCTCCGCCGCGCACCACATATAAAAAATCGTAGCGTGAGAACGGTGGGTCCGATCCGCGTGCAGCTTAACGGCGATTACAGGGGAGATGCAGCCCTTTCCAAAGAGCCATGAACAGACTTTCTACTCCCAAGGAGACAAGAGATATTAAGCCGCAATGACTTCCGACGCGCGTCTTTTCTACGCCGCGCACCACATTTAAAAAATCGTAGCGTAAGAACGGTGGGTCCGATCCGCGTGCCGCTTAAAGGCGATTACAGGGGAGATGCAACCCTTTCCAAAGAGGCATGAACAGACTTTCTACTCCCAAGGAGACAAGAGATATTAAGCCGCAAATACGTCCGACGCGCGCATTTTCTCCGACGCGCACCACGTTTAAAAAATCGTAGCGTGAGAACGGTGGGTCCGATCCGCGTGCCGCTTAAAGGCGATTACAGGGGAGATGCAGCCCTTTCCAAAGAGCCATGAACAGACTTTCTACTACCAATGAGACAAGAGATATTAAGCCGCAAATACGTCCGGCGAGCGTCTTTTCTCCGCAGCGCAACACATTTAAAAAAATCGTAGCGTGAAAACCGTGGGTTCGATCCGCGTGCCGCTCGAAGGTGATTACAGGGGAGATGCATCCCTTTCCAAAGAGCCATGAACAGACTTTCTACTCCCAAGGAGACCAGAGATATTAACAGATAAAGCGTTACGCTCCAGTCGGATGAGCGAGAAACGCTTGTACAATTGCAACGAATTGGAGGAGAAAGTTTAAACAAACGCGCTGACTTTGAACGCTCACATCTAGGCCGGCCCAGGTCCAAATGGCCTGCAACTCGATGCGCATCACCTCCATGATTGTCCCTAACGAACGCCACCTGCCACGCTTTCGGCCCGTCCCTGGCGGCATTAAAAAATCGTAGCGTGATAACGATGGTTCCGATCCGCGTGCCGCTCGAAGGCGATTACAGGGGAGATGCAGCCCTTTCCAAAGAGCCATGAACAGACTTCCTACTCCCAAGGAGACAAGAAATATTAAGCCGCAATGACGTCCGAAGCGCGCATTTTCTCCGCCGCGCACCACATTTAAAAAATCGTAGTGTGAGAACGGTGGGTCCGATCCGCATGCCGCTCAAAGACGATTACAGGGGAGATGCAGCCCTTTCCAAAGAGCCATGAACAGACTTTCTACTCCCAAGGAGACAAGAGATATTAACATATAAAGCGTTACGCTCCAGTCGGATGAGCGAGAAACGCTTGAGCAGTTGCAACGAATTGGAGGAGAAAGTTTAAACAAACGCGCTGACTTTGAACGCTCACATCTAGTTCTGGCCAAGTCCAAATGGCCTGCAACTCGGTGCGCATAACCTCCATGACTGTCCCTAACGAACGCCACCTGCCACGCTTTCGGCCCGTCCCTGGCGGCATTAAAAAATCGTAGCGTAAGAACGGAAGGTCCGATCCGCGTGCCGCTTAAAGGCGATTACATGGGAGATGCAACCATTTCCAAAGAGCCATGAACAAACTTTCTACTCCCAAGGAGACAAGAGATATTAAGCCGCAATGACGTCCTACGCGCGTCTTTTCTCAGCCGCGCACCACATTTAAAAAAATCATAGCGTGAAAACCGTGGGTTCGATCCGCGTGCCGCTTGAAGGCGATTACAGGGGAGATGCAGCCCTTTCCAAAGAGCCATGAACAGACTTCCTACTCCCAAAGAGACAAGAGATATTAAGCCGCAATGACGTCCGACGCGCGCATTTTCTCCGCCGCGCACCACATTTAAAAAATCGTAGCGTGATAACGGTGGGTCCGATCCGCGTGCCGCTTAAGGCCATTACAGGGGAGATGCAGCCCTTTCCAAAGAGCCATGAACAGACTTTCTACTCCCAAGCAGACCAGAGATATTAACAGATAAATCGTTACGCTCCAGTCGGATGAGCGAGAAACGCTTGAGCAGTTGCAACGAATTGGAGGAGAAAGTTTAAACAAACGCGCTGACTTTGAACGCTCACATCTAGGTCGGGCCAAGTCCAAATGGCCTGCAACTTGGTGCGCATCACCTCCATCACTGTCCCTAACGAACGCCACCTGCCACGCTTTCGGCCCGTGCCTGGCGGCATAAAAAAATCGTAGCGTGATAACGATGGTTCCGATCCGCGTGCCACTCGAATGCGATTACAGGGGAGACGCAGCCCTTTCCAAAGAGCCATGAACAGACTTTCTACTCCCAAGGAGCCCAAAGATATTAAGCCGCAAATACGTCCTACGCGCGTCTTTTCTACGCCGCGCACCACATTTAAAAAATCGTAGCGTAAGAACGGTGGGTCCGATCCGCGTGCCGCTTAAAGGCGATTACAGGGGAGATGCAACCCTTTCCAAAGAGGCATGAACAGACTTTCTACTCCCAAGGAGACAAGAGATATTAAGCCGCAATGACGTCCGACGCGCGCATTTTCTCCGCCGCGCACCACATATAAAAAATCGTAGCGTGAGAACGGTGGGTCCGATCCGCGTGCAGCTTAACGGCGATTACAGGGGAGATGCAGCCCTTTCCAAAGAGCCATGAACAGACTTTCTACTCCCAAGGAGACAAGAGATATTAAGCCGCAATGACTTCCGACGCGCGTCTTTTCTACGCCGCGCACCACATTTAAAAAATCGTAGCGTAAGAACGGTGGGTCCGATCCGCGTGCCGCTTAAAGGCAATTACAGGGGAGATGCAACCCTTTCCAAAGAGGCATGAACAGACTTTCTACTCCCAAGGAGACAAGAGATATTAAGCCGCAAATACGTCCGACGCGCGCATTTTCTCCGACGCGCACCACGTTTAAAAAATCGTAGCGTGAGAACGGTGGGTCCGATCCGCGTGCCGCTTAAAGGCGATTACAGGGGAGATGCAGCCCTTTCCAAAGAGCCATGAACAGACTTTCTACTCCCAAAGAGACAAGAGATATTAAGCCGCAATGACGTCCGACGCGCGCATTTTCTCCGCCGCGCACCACATTTAAAAAATCGTAGCGTGATAACGGTGGGTCCGATCCGCGTGCCGCTTAAGGCCATTACAGGGGAGATGCAGCCCTTTCCAAAGAGCCATGAACAGACTTTCTACTCCCAAGCAGACCAGAGATATTAACAGATAAATCGTTACGCTCCAGTCGGATGAGCGAGAAACGCTTGAGCAGTTGCAACGAATTGGAGGAGAAAGTTTAAACAAACGCGCTGACTTTGAACGCTCACATCTAGGTCGGGCCAAGTCCAAATGGCCTGCAACTTGGTGCGCATCACCTCCATCACTGTCCCTAACGAACGCCACCTGCCACGCTTTCGGCCCGTGCCTGGCGGCATAAAAAAATCGTAGCGTGATAACGATGGTTCCGATCCGCGTGCCACTCGAATGCGATTACAGGGGAGACGCAGCCCTTTCCAAAGAGCCATGAACAGACTTTCTACTCCCAAGGAGCCCAAAGATATTAAGCCGCAAATACGTCCTACGCGCGTCTTTTCTACGCCGCGCACCACATTTAAAAAATCGTAGCGTAAGAACGGTGGGTCCGATCCGCGTGCCGCTCGAAGGCGATTACAGGGGAGATGCAGCCCTTTCCAAATAGCCATGAACAGACATTCTACTCCCAAGGAGACAAGAGATATTAAGCCGCAATGATGTCCGACGCGCGCATTTTCTCCGCCGCGCACCACATTTAAAAAATCGTAGCGTGAGAACGGTGGGTCCGATCCGCGTGCCGCTCGAAGGCGATTACAGGGGAGATGCAGCCCTTTCCAAAGAGCCATGAACAGACTTCCTACTCCCAAGGAGACAAGAGATATTAAGCCGCAATGACGTCCGACGCGCGCATTTACTCCGCCGCGCAACACATTTAAAAAAATCATAGCGTGAAAACCGTGGGTTCGATCCGCATGCCGCTCGAAGGCGATTAAAGGGGAGATGCAGCCCTTTCCAAAGAGCCATGAACAGACTTTCTACTCCCAAGGAGACAAGAGATATTAAGCCGCAATGACGTCCGACGCGCGCATTTTCTCCGCCGCGCACCACATATAAAAAATCGTAGCGTGAGAACGGTGGGTCCGATCCGCGTGCAGCTTAACGGCGATTACAGGGGAGATGCAGCCCTTTCCAAAGAGCCATGAACAGACTTTCTACTCCCAAGGAGACAAGAGATATTAAGCCGCAATGACTTCCGACGCGCGTCTTTTCTACGCCGCGCACCACATTTAAAAAATCGTAGCGTAAGAACGGTGGGTCCGATCCGCGTGCCGCTTAAAGGCGATTACAGGGGAGATGCAACCCTTTCCAAAGAGGCATGAACAGACTTTCTACTCCCAAGGAGACAAGAGATATTAAGCCGCAAATACGTCCGACGCGCGCATTTTCTCCGACGCGCACCACGTTTAAAAAATCGTAGCGTGAGAACGGTGGGTCCGATCCGCGTGCCGCTTAAAGGCGATTACAGGGGAGATGCAGCCCTTTCCAAAGAGCCATGAACAGACTTTCTACTACCAATGAGACAAGAGATATTAAGCCGCAAATACGTCCGGCGAGCGTCTTTTCTCCGCAGCGCAACACATTTAAAAAAATCGTAGCGTGAAAACCGTGGGTTCGATCCGCGTGCCGCTCGAAGGTGATTACAGGGGAGATGCATCCCTTTCCAAAGAGCCATGAACAGACTTTCTACTCCCAAGGAGACCAGAGATATTAACAGATAAAGCGTTACGCTCCAGTCGGATGAGCGAGAAACGCTTGTACAATTGCAACGAATTGGAGGAGAAAGTTTAAACAAACGCGCTGACTTTGAACGCTCACATCTAGGCCGGCCCAGGTCCAAATGGCCTGCAACTCGATGCGCATCACCTCCATGATTGTCCCTAACGAACGCCACCTGCCACGCTTTCGGCCCGTCCCTGGCGGCATTAAAAAATCGTAGCGTGATAACGATGGTTCCGATCCGCGTGCCGCTCGAAGGCGATTACAGGGGAGATGCAGCCCTTTCCAAAGAGCCATGAACAGACTTCCTACTCCCAAGGAGACAAGAAATATTAAGCCGCAATGACGTCCAAAGCGCGCATTTTCTCCGCCGCGCACCACATTTAAAAAATCGTAGTGTGAGAACGGTGGGTCCGATCCGCATGCCGCTCAAAGACGATTACAGGGGAGATGCAGCCCTTTCCAAAGAGCCATGAACAGACTTTCTACTCCCAAGGAGACAAGAGATATTAACATATAAAGCGTTACGCTCCAGTCGGATGAGCGAGAAACGCTTGAGCAGTTGCAACGAATTGGAGGAGAAAGTTTAAACAAACGCGCTGACTTTGAACGCTCACATCTAGTTCTGGCCAAGTCCAAATGGCCTGCAACTCGGTGCGCATAACCTCCATGACTGTCCCTAACGAACGCCACCTGCCACGCTTTCGGCCCGTCCCTGGCGGCATTAAAAAATCGTAGCGTAAGAACGGAAGGTCCGATCCGCGTGCCGCTTAAAGGCGATTACATGGGAGATGCAACCATTTCCAAAGAGCCATGAACAAACTTTCTACTCCCAAGGAGACAAGAGATATTAAGCCGCAATGACGTCCTACGCGCGTCTTTTCTCAGCCGCGCACCACATTTAAAAAAATCATAGCGTGAAAACCGTGGGTTCGATCCGCGTGCCGCTTGAAGGCGATTACAGGGGAGATGCAGCCCTTTCCAAAGAGCCATGAACAGACTTCCTACTCCCAAAGAGACAAGAGATATTAAGCCGCAATGACGTCCGACGCGCGCATTTTCTCCGCCGCGCACCACATTTAAAAAATCGTAGCGTGATAACGGTGGGTCCGATCCGCGTGCCGCTTAAGGCCATTACAGGGGAGATGCAGCCCTTTCCAAAGAGCCATGAACAGACTTTCTACTCCCAAGCAGACCAGAGATATTAACAGATAAATCGTTACGCTCCAGTCGGATGAGCGAGAAACGCTTGAGCAGTTGCAACGAATTGGAGGAGAAAGTTTAAACAAACGCGCTGACTTTGAACGCTCACATCTAGGTCGGGCCAAGTCCAAATGGCCTGCAACTTGGTGCGCATCACCTCCATCACTGTCCCTAACGAACGCCACCTGCCACGCTTTCGGCCCGTGCCTGGCGGCATAAAAAAATCGTAGCGTGATAACGATGGTTCCGATCCGCGTGCCACTCGAATGCGATTACAGGGGAGACGCAGCCCTTTCCAAAGAGCCATGAACAGACTTTCTACTCCCAAGGAGCCCAAAGATATTAAGCCGCAAATACGTCCTACGCGCGTCTTTTCTACGCCGCGCACCACATTTAAAAAATCGTAGCGTAAGAACGGTGGGTCCGATCCGCGTGCCGCTCGAAGGCGATTACAGGGGAGATGCAGCCCTTTCCAAATAGCCATGAACAGACATTCTACTCCCAAGGAGACAAGAGATATTAAGCCGCAATGATGTCCGACGCGCGCATTTTCTCCGCCGCGCACCACATTTAAAAAATCGTAGCGTGAGAACGGTGGGTCCGATCCGCGTGCCGCTCGAAGGCGATTACAGGGGAGATGCAGCCCTTTCCAAAGAGCCATGAACAGACTTCCTACTCCCAAGGAGACAAGAGATATTAAGCCGCAATGACGTCCGACGCGCGCATTTACTCCGCCGCGCAACACATTTAAAAAAATCATAGCGTGAAAACCGTGGGTTCGATCCGCATGCCGCTCGAAGGCGATTAAAGGGGAGATGCAGCCCTTTCCAAAGAGCCATGAACAGACTTTCTACTCCCAAGGAGACAAGAGATATTAAGCCGCAATGACGTCCGACGCGCGCATTTTCTCCGCCGCGCACCACATATAAAAAATCGTAGCGTGAGAACGGTGGGTCCGATCCGCGTGCAGCTTAACGGCGATTACAGGGGAGATGCAGCCCTTTCCAAAGAGCCATGAACAGACTTTCTACTCCCAAGGAGACAAGAGATATTAAGCCGCAATGACTTCCGACGCGCGTCTTTTCTACGCCGCGCACCACATTTAAAAAATCGTAGCGTAAGAACGGTGGGTCCGATCCGCGTGCCGCTTAAAGGCGATTACAGGGGAGATGCAACCCTTTCCAAAGAGGCATGAACAGACTTTCTACTCCCAAGGAGACAAGAGATATTAAGCCGCAAATACGTCCGACGCGCGCATTTTCTCCGACGCGCACCACGTTTAAAAAATCGTAGCGTGAGAACGGTGGGTCCGATCCGCGTGCCGCTTAAAGGCGATTACAGGGGAGATGCAGCCCTTTCCAAAGAGCCATGAACAGACTTTCTACTACCAATGAGACAAGAGATATTAAGCCGCAAATACGTCCGGCGAGCGTCTTTTCTCCGCAGCGCAACACATTTAAAAAAATCGTAGCGTGAAAACCGTGGGTTCGATCCGCGTGCCGCTCGAAGGTGATTACAGGGGAGATGCATCCCTTTCCAAAGAGCCATGAACAGACTTTCTACTCCCAAGGAGACCAGAGATATTAACAGATAAAGCGTTACGCTCCAGTCGGATGAGCGAGAAACGCTTGTACAATTGCAACGAATTGGAGGAGAAAGTTTAAACAAACGCGCTGACTTTGAACGCTCACATCTAGGCCGGCCCAGGTCCAAATGGCCTGCAACTCGATGCGCATCACCTCCATGATTGTCCCTAACGAACGCCACCTGCCACGCTTTCGGCCCGTCCCTGGCGGCATTAAAAAATCGTAGCGTGATAACGATGGTTCCGATCCGCGTGCCGCTCGAAGGCGATTACAGGGGAGATGCAGCCCTTTCCAAAGAGCCATGAACAGACTTCCTACTCCCAAGGAGACAAGAAATATTAAGCCGCAATGACGTCCGAAGCGCGCATTTTCTCCGCCGCGCACCACATTTAAAAAATCGTAGTGTGAGAACGGTGTGTCCGATCCGCGTGCCGCTCAAAGACGATTACAGGGGAGATGCAGCCCTTTCCAAAGAGCCATGAACAGACTTTCTACTCCCAAGGAGACAAGAGATATTAACATATAAAGCGTTACGCTCCAGTCGGATGAGCGAGAAACGCTTGAGCAGTTGCAACGAATTGGAGGAGAAAGTTTAAACAAACGCGCTCACTTTGAACGCTCACATCTAGTTCTGGCCAAGTCCAAATGGCCTGCAACTCGGTGCGCATAACCTCCATGACTGTCCCTAACGAACGCCACCTGCCACGCTTTCGGCCCGTCCCTGGCGGCATTAAAAAATCGTAGCGTAAGAACGGAAGGTCCGATCCGCGTGCCGCTTAAAGGCGATTACATGGGAGATGCAACCCTTTCCAAAGAGCCATGAACAAACTTTCTACTCCCAAGGAGACAAGAGATATTAAGCCGCAATGACGTCCTACGCGCGTCTTTTCTCAGCCGCGCACCACATTTAAAAAAATCATAGCGTGAAAACCGTGGGTTCGATCCGCGTGCCGCTTGAAGGCGATTACAGGGGAGATGCAGCCCTTTCCAAAGAGCCATGAACAGACTTCCTAATCCCAAAGAGACAAGAGATATTAAGCCGCAATGACGTCCGACGCGCGCATTTTCTCCGCCGCGCACCACATTTAAAAAATCGTAGCGTGATAACGGTGGGTCCGATCCGCGTGCCGCTTAAGGCCATTACAGGGGAGATGCATCCCTTTCCAAAGAGCCATGAACAGACTTTCTACTCCCAAGGAGACCAGAGATATTAACAGATAAATCGTTACGCTCCAGTCGGATGAGCGAGAAACGCTTGAGCAGTTGCAACGAATTGGAGGAGAAAGTTTAAACAAACTCGCTGACTTTGAACGCTCACATCTAGGTCGGGCCAAGTCCAAATGGCCTGCAACTTGGTGCGCATCACCTCCATCACTGTCCCTAACGAACGCCACCTGCCACGCTTTCGGCCCGTGCCTGGCGGCATAAAAAAATCATAGCGTGATAACGATGGTTCCGATCCGCGTGCCACTCGAATGCGATTACAGGGGAGACGCAGCCCTTTCCAAAGAGCCATGAACAGACTTTCTACTCCCAAGGAGCCCAAAGATATTAAGCCGCAAATACGTCCTACGCGCGTCTTTTCTACGCCGCGCACCACATTTAAAAAATCGTAGCGTAAGAACGGTGGGTCCGATCCGCGTGCCGCTCGAAGGCGATTACAGGGGAGATGCAGCCCTTTCCAAATAGCCATGAACAGACATTCTACTCCCAAGGAGACAAGAGATATTAAGCCGCAATGATGTCCGACGCGCGCATTTTCTCCGCCGCGCACCACATTTAAAAAATCGTAGCGTGAGAACGGTGGGTCCGATCCGCGTGCCGCTCGAAGGCGATTACAGGGGAGATGCAGCCCTTTCCAAAGAGCCATGAACAGACTTTCTACTCCCAAGGAGACAAGAGATATTAAGCCGCAATGACGTCCGACGCGCGCATTTTCTCCGCCGCGCACCACATATAAAAAATCGTAGCGTGAGAACGGTGGGTCCGATCCGCGTGCAGCTTAACGGCGATTACAGGGGAGATGCAGCCCTTTCCAAAGAGCCATGAACAGACTTTCTACTCCCAAGGAGACAAGAGATATTAAGCCGCAATGACTTCCGACGCGCGTCTTTTCTACGCCGCGCACCACATTTAAAAAATCGTAGCGTAAGAACGGTGGGTCCGATCCACGTGCCGCTTAAAGGCGATTACAGGGGAGATGCAACCCTTTCCAAAGAGGCATGAACAGACTTTCTACTCCCAAGGAGACAAGAGATATTAAGCCGCAAATACGTCCGACGCGCGCATTTTCTCCGACGCGCACCACGTTTAAAAAATCGTAGCGTGAGAACGGTGGGTCCGATCCGCGTGCCGCTTAAAGGCGATTACAGGGGAGATGCAGCCCTTTCCAAAGAGCCATGAACAGACTTTCTACTACCAATGAGACAAGAGATATTAAGCCGCAAATACGTCCGGCGAGCGTCTTTTCTCCGCAGCGCAACACATTTAAAAAAATCGTAGCGTGAAAACCGTGGGTTCGATCCGCGTGCCGCTCGAAGGTGATTACAGGGGAGATGCATCCCTTTCCAAAGAGCCATGAACAGACTTTCTACTCCCAAGGAGACCAGAGATATTAACAGATAAAGCGTTATGCTCCAGTCGGATGAGCGAGAAACGCTTGTACAATTGCAACGAATTGGAGGAGAAAGTTTAAACAAACGCGCTGACTTTGAACGCTCACATCTAGGCCGGCCCAGGTCGAAATGGCCTGCAACTCGATGCGCATCACCTCCATGATTGTCCCTAACGAACGCCACCTGCCACGCTTTCGGCCCGTCCCTGGCGGCATTAAAAAATCGTAGCGTGATAACGATGGTTCCGATCCGCGTGCCGCTCGAAGGCGATTACAGGGGAGATGCAGCCCTTTCCAAAGAGCCATGAACAGACTTCCTACTCCCAAGGAGACAAGAAATATTAAGCAGCAATGACGTCCGAAGCGCGCATTTTCTCCGCCGCGCACCACATTTAAAAAATCGTAGTGTGAGAACGGTGGGTCCGATCCGCGTGCCGCTCAAAGACGATTACAGGGGAGATGCAGCCCTTTCCAAAGAGCCATGAACAGACTTTCTACTCCCAAGGAGACAAGAGATATTAACATATAAAGCGTTACGCTCCAGTCGGATGAGCGAGAAACGCTTGAGCAGTTGCAACGAATTGGAGGAGAAAGTTTAAACAAACGCGCTGACTTTGAACGCTCATATCTAGTTCTGGCCAAGTCCAAATGGCCTGCAACTCGGTGCGCATAACCTCCATGACTGTCCCTAACGAACGCCACCTGCCACGCTTTCGGCCCGTCCCTGGCGGCATTAAAAAATCGTAGCGTAAGAACGGAAGGTCCGATCCGCGTGCCGCTTAAAGGCGATTACATGGGAGATGCAACCCTTTCCAAAGAGCCATGAACAAACTTTCTACTCCCAAGGAGCCCAGAGATATTAAGCCGCAATGACGTGCTACGCTCGTCTTTTCTACGCCGCGCACCACATTTAAAAAATCGTAGCGTAAGAACGGTGGGTACGATCCGCGTGCCGCTTAAAGGCGATTACAGGGGAGATGCAACCCTTTCCAAAGAGCCATGAAAAGACTTTCTACTCCCAAAGAGACAAGAGATATTAAGCCGAAATGACGTCCGACGCGCGCATTTTCTAAGCCGCGCACCACATTTAAAAAAATCATAGCGTGAAAACCGTGGGTTCGATCCGCGTGCCGCTTGAAGGCGATTACAGGGGAGATGCAGCCCTTTCCAAAGAGCCATGAACAGACTTCCTACTCCCAAAGAGACAAGAGATATTAAGCCGCAATGACGTCCGACGCGCGCATTTTCTCCGCCGCGCACCACATTTAAAAAATCGTAGCGTGATAACGGTGGGTCCGATCCGCGTGCCGCTTAAGGCCATTACAGGGGAGATGCAGCCCTTTCCAAAGAGCCATGAACAGACTTTCTACTCCCAAGGAGACCAGAGATATTAACAGATAAATCGTTACGCTCCAGTCGGATGAGCGAGAAACGCTTGAGCAGTTGCAACGAATTGGAGGAGAAAGTTTAAACAAACGCGCTGACTTTGAACGCTCACATCTAGGTCGGGCCAAGTCCAAATGGCCTGCAACTTGGTGCGCATCACCTCCATCACTGTCCCTAACGAACGCCACCTGCCACGCTTTCGGCCCGTGCCTGGCGGCATAAAAAAATCGTAGCGTGATAACGATGGTTCCGATCCGCGTGCCACTCGAATGCGATTACAGGGGAGACGCAGCCCTTTCCAAAGAGCCATGAACAGACTTTCTACTCCCAAGGAGCCCAAAGATATTAAGCCGCAAATACGTCCTACGCGCGTCTTTTCTACGCCGCGCACCACATTTAAAAAATCGTAGCGTAAGAACGGTGGGTCCGATCCGCGTGCCGCTCGAAGGCGATTACAGGGGAGATGCAGCCCTTTCCAAATAGCCATGAACAGACATTCTACTCCCAAGGAGACAAGAGATATTAAGCCGCAATGATGTCCGACGCGCGCATTTTCTCCGCCGCGCACCACATTTAAAAAATCGTAGCGTGAGAACGGTGGGTCCGATCCGCGTGCCGCTCGAAGGCGATTACAGGGGAGATGCAGCCCTTTCCAAAGAGCCATGAACAGACTTCCTACTCCCAAGGAGACAAGAGATATCAAGCCGCAATGACGTCCGACGCGCGCATTTACTCCGCCGCGCAACACATTTAAAAAAATCATAGCGTGAAAACCGTGGGTTCGATCCGCATGCCGCTCGAAGGCGATTAAAGGGGAGATGCAGCCCTTTCCAAATAGCCATGAACAGACATTCTACTCCCAAGGAGACAAGAGATATTAAGCCGCAATGATGTCCGACGCGCGCATTTTCTCCGCAGCGCACCACATTTAAAAAATCGTAGCGTGAGAACGGTGGGTCCGATCCGCGTGCCGCTCGAAGGCGATTACAGGGGAGATGCAGCCCTTTCCAAAGAGCCATGAACAGACTTCCTACTCCCAAGGAGACAAGAGATATTAAGCCGCAATGACGTCCGACGCGCGCATTTACTCCGCCGCGCAACACATTTAAAAAAATCATAGCGTGAAAACCGTGGGTTCGATCCGCATGCCGCTCGAAGGCGATTAAAGGGGAGATGCAGCCCTTTCCAAAGAGCCATGAACAGACTTTCTACTCCCAAGGAGACAAGAGATATTAAGCCGCAATGATGTCCGACGCGCGCATTTTCTCCGCCGCGCACCACATATAAAAAATCGTAGCGTGAGAACGGTGGGTCCGATCCGCGTGCAGCTTAACGGCGATTACAGGGGAGATGCAGCCCTTTCCAAAGAGCCATGAACAGACTTTCTACTCCCAAGGAGACAAGAGATATTAAGCCGCAATGACTTCCGACGCGCGTCTTTTCTACGCCGCGCACCACATTTAAAAAATCGTAGCGTAAGAACGGTGGGTCCGATCTGCGTGCCGCTTAAAGGCGATTACAGGGGAGATGCAACCCTTTCCAAAGAGGCATGAAGAGACTTTCTACTCCCAAGGAGACAAGAGATATTAAGCCGCAAATACGTCCGACGCGCGCATTTTCTCCGACGCGCACCACGTTTAAAAAATCGTAGCGTGAGAACGGTGGGTCCGATCCGCGTGCCGCTTAAAGGCGATTACAGGGGAGATGCAGCCCTTTCCAAAGAGCCATGAACAGACTTTCTACTACCAATGAGACAAGAGATATTAAGCCGCAAATACGTCCGGCGAGCGTCTTTTCTCCGCAGCGCAACACATTTAAAAAAATCGTAGCGTGAAAACCGTGGGTTCGATCCGCGTGCCGCTCGAAGGTGATTACAGGGGAGATGCATCCCTTTCCAAAGAGCCATGAACAGACTTTCTACTCCCAAGGAGACCAGAGATATTAACAGATAAAGCGTTACGCTCCAGTCGGATGAGCGAGAAACGCTTGTAGAATTGCAACGAATTGGAGGAGAAAGTTTAAACAAACGCGCTGACTTTGAACGCTCACATCTAGGCCGGCCCAGGTCCAAATGGCCTGCAACTCGATGCGCATCACCTCCATGATTGTCCCTAACGAACGCCACCTGCCACGCTTTCGGCCCGTCCCTGGCGGCATTAAAAAATCGTAGCGTGATAACGATGGTTCCGATCCGCGTGCCGCTCGAAGGCGATTACAGGGGAGATGCAGCCCTTTCCAAAGAGCCATGAACAGACTTCCTACTCCCAAGGAGACAAGAAATATTAAGCCGCAATGACGTCCGAAGCGCGCATTTTCTCCGCCGCGCACCACATTTAAAAAATCGTAGTGTGAGAACGGTGGGTCCGATCCGCGTGCCGCTCAAAGACGATTACAGGGGAGATGCAGCCCTTTCCAAAGAGCCATGAACAGACTTTCTACTCCCAAGGAGACAAGAGATATTAACATATAAAGCGTTACGCTCCAGTCGGATGAGCGAGAAACGCTTGAGCAGTTGCAACGAATTGGAGGAGAAAGTTTAAACAAACGCGCTCACTTTGAACGCTCACATCTAGTTCTGGCCAAGTCCAAATGGCCTGCAACTCGGTGCGCATAACCTCCATGACTGTCCCTAACGAACGCCACCTGCCACGCTTTCGGCCCGTCCCTGGCGGCATTAAAAAATTGTAGCGTAAGAACGGAAGGTCCGATCCGCGTGCCGCTTAAAGGCGATTACATGGGAGATGCAACCCTTTCCAAAGAGCCATGAACAAACTTTCTACTCCCAAGGAGACAAGAGATATTAAGCCGCAATGACGTCCTACGCGCGTCTTTTCTCAGCCGCGCACCACATTTAAAAAAATCATAGCGTGAAAACCGTGGGTTCGATCCGCGTGCCGCTTGAAGGCGATTACAGGGGAGATGCAGCCCTTTCCAAAGAGCCATGAACAGACTTCCTAATCCCAAAGAGACAAGAGATATTAAGCCGCAATGACGTCCGACGCGCGCATTTTCTCCGCCGCGCACCACATTTAAAAAATCGTAGCGTGATAACGGTGGGTCCGATCCGCGTGCCGCTTAAGGCCATTACAGGGGAGATGCATCCCTTTCCAAAGAGCCATGAACAGACTTTCTACTCCCAAGGAGACCAGAGATATTAACAGATAAATCGTTACGCTCCAGTCGGATGAGCGAGAAACGCTTGAGCAGTTGCAACGAATTGGAGGAGAAAGTTTAAACAAACTCGCTGACTTTGAACGCTCACATCTAGGTCGGGCCAAGTCCAAATGGCCTGCAACTTGGTGCGCATCACCTCCATCACTGTCCCTAACGAACGCCACCTGCCACGCTTTCGGCCCGTGCCTGGCGGCATAAAAAAATCATAGCGTGATAACGATGGTTCCGATCCGCGTGCCACTCGAATGCGATTACAGGGGAGACGCAGCCCTTTCCAAAGAGCCATGAACAGACTTTCTACTCCCAAGGAGCCCAAAGATATTAAGCCGCAAATACGTCCTACGCGCGTCTTTTCTACGCCGCGCACCACATTTAAAAAATCGTAGCGTAAGAACGGTGGGTCCGATCCGCGTGCCGCTCGAAGGCGATTACAGGGGAGATGCAGCCCTTTCCAAATAGCCATGAACAGACATTCTACTCCCAAGGAGACAAGAGATATTAAGCCGCAATGATGTCCGACGCGCGCATTTTCTCGGCCGCGCACCACATTTAAAAAATCGTAGCGTGAGAACGGTGGGTCCGATCCGCGTGCCGCTCGAAGGCGATTACAGGGGAGATGCAGCCCTTTCCAAAGAGCCATGAACAGACTTTCTACTCCCAAGGAGACAAGAGATATTAAGCCGCAATGACGTCCGACGCGCGCATTTTCTCCGCCGCGCACCACATATAAAAAATCGTAGCGTGAGAACGGTGGGTCCGATCCGCGTGCAGCTTAACGGCGATTACAGGGGAGATGCAGCCCTTTCCAAAGAGCCATGAACAGACTTTCTACTACCAATGAGACAAGAGATATTAAGCCGCAAATACGTCCGGCGAGCGTCTTTTCTCCGCAGCGCAACACATTTAAAAAAATCGTAGCGTGAAAACCGTGGGTTCGATCCGCGTGCCGCTCGAAGGTGATTACAGGGGAGATGCATCCCTTTCCAAAGAGCCATGAACAGACTTTCTACTCCCAAGGAGACCAGAGATATTAACAGATAAAGCGTTACGCTCCAGTCGGATGAGCGAGAAACGCTTGTACAATTGCAACGAATTGGAGGAGAAAGTTTAAACAAACGCGCTGACTTTGAACGCTCACATCTAGGCCGGCCCAGGTCCAAATGGCCTGCAACTCGATGCGCATCACCTCCATGATTGTCCCTAACGAACGCCACCTGCCACGCTTTCGGCCCGTCCCTGGCGGCATTAAAAAATCGTAGCGTGATAACAATGGTTCCGATCCGCGTGCCGCTCGAAGGCGATTACAGGGGAGATGCAGCCCTTTCCAAAGAGCCATGAACAGACTTCCTACTCCCAAGGAGACAAGAAATATTAAGCCGCAATGACGTCCGAAGCGCGCATTTTCTCCGCCGCGCACCACATTTAAAAAATCGTAGTGTGAGAACGGTGGGTCCGATCCGCGTGCCGCTCAAAGACGATTACAGGGGAGATGCAGCCCTTTCCAAAGAGCCATGAACAGACTTTCTACTCCCAAGGAGACAAGAGATATTAACATATAAAGCGTTACGCTCCAGTCGGATGAGCGAGAAACGCTTGAGCAGTTGCAACGAATTGGAGGAGAAAGTTTAAACAAACGCGCTGACTTTGAACGCTCACATCTAGTTCTGGCCAAGTCCAAATGGCCTGCAACTCGGTGCGCATAACCTCCATGACTGTCCCTAACGAACGCCACCTGCCACGCTTTCGGCCCGTCCCTGGCGGCATTAAAAAATCGTAGCGTAAGAACGGAAGGTCCGATCCGCGTGCCGCTTAAAGGCGATTACATGGGAGATGCAACCCTTTCCAAAGAGCCATGAACAAACTTTCTACTCCCAAGGAGACAAGAGATATTAAGCCGCAATGACGTCCTACGCGCGTCTTTTCTACGCCGCGCACCACATTTAAAAAATCGTAGCGTAAGAACGGTGGGTACGATCCGCGTGCCGCTTAAAGGCGATTACAGGGGAGATGCAACCCTTTCCAAAGAGCCATGAAAAGACTTTCTACTCCCAAAGAGACAAGAGATATTAAGCCGAAATGACGTCCGACGCGCGCATTTTCTAAGCCGCGCACCACATTTAAAAAAATCATAGCGTGAAAACCGTGGGTTCGATCCGCGTGCCGCTTGAAGGCGATTACAGGGGAGATGCAGCCCTTTCCAAAGAGCCATGAACAGACTTCCTACTCCCAAAGAGACAAGAGATATTAAGCCGCAATGACGTCCGACGCGCGCATTTTCTCCGCCGCGCACCACATTTAAAAAATCGTAGCGTGATAACGGTGGGTCCGATCCGCGTGCCGCTTAAGGCCATTACAGGGGAGATGCAGCCCTTTCCAAAGAGCCATGAACAGACTTTCTACTCCCGAGGAGACCAGAGATATTAACAGATAAATCGTTACGCTCCAGTCGGATGAGCGAGAAACGCTTGAGCAGTTGCAACGAATTGGAGGAGAAAGTTTAAACAAACGCGCTGACTTTGAACGCTCACATCTAGGTCGGGCCAAGTCCAAATGGCCTGCAACTTGGTGCGCATCACCTCCATCACTGTCCCTAACGAACGCCACCTGCCACGCTTTCGGCCCGTGCCTGGCGGCATAAAAAAATCGTAGCGTGATAACGATGGTTCCGATCCGCGTGCCACTCGAATGCGATTACAGGGGAGACGCAGCCCTTTGCAAAGAGCCATGAACAGACTTTCTACTCCCAAGGAGCCCAAAGATATTAAGCCGCAAATACGTCCTACGCGCGTCTTTTCTACGCCGCGCACCACATTTAAAAAATCGTAGCGTAAGAACGGTGGGTCCGATCCGCGTGCCGCTCGAAGGTGATTACAGGGGAGATGCAGCCCTTTCCAAATAGCCATGAACAGACATTCTACTCCCAAGGAGACAAGAGATATTAAGCCGCAATGATGTCCGACGCGCGCATTTTCTCCGCCGCGCACCACATTTAAAAAATCGTAGCGTGAGAACGGTGGGTCCGATCCGCGTGCCGCTCGAAGGCGATTACAGGGGAGATGCAGCCCTTTCCAAAGAGCCATGAACAGACTTCCTACTCCCAAGGAGACAAGAGATATTAAGCCGCAATGACGTCCGACGCGCGCATTTACTCCGCCGCGCAACACATTTAAAAAAATCATAGCGTGAAAACCGTGGGTTCGATCCGCATGCCGCTCGAAGGCGATTAAAGGGGAGATGCAGCCCTTTCCAAAGAGCCATGAACAGACTTTCTACTCCCAAGGAGACAAGAGATATTAAGCCGCAATGACGTCCGACGCGCGCATTTTCTCCGCCGCGCACCACATATAAAAAATCGTAGCGTGAGAACGGTGGGTCCGATCCGCGTGCAGCTTAACGGCGATTACAGGGGAGATGCAGCCCTTTCCAAAGAGCCATGAACAGACTTTCTACTCCCAAGGAGACAAGAGATATTAAGCCGCAATGACTTCCGACGCGCGTCTTTTCTACGCCGCGCACCACATTTAAAAAATCGTAGCGTAAGAACGGTGGGTCCGATCCGCGTGCCGCTTAAAGGCGATTACATGGGAGATGCAACCCTTTCCAAAGAGCCATGAACAAACTTTCTACTCCCAAGGAGACAAGAGATATTAAGCCGCAATGACGTCCTACGCGCGTCTTTTCTCAGCCGCGCACCACATTTAAAAAAATCATAGCGTGAAAACCGTGGGTTCGATCCGCGTGCCGCTTGAAGGCGATTACAGGGGAGATGCAGCCCTTTCCAAAGAGCCATGAACAGACCTCCTACTCCCAAAGAGACAAGAGATATTAAGCCGCAATGACGTCCGACGCGCGCATTTTCTCCGCCGCGCACCACATTTAAAAAATCGTAGCGTGATAACGGTGGGTCCGATCCGCGTGCCGCTTAAGGCCATTACAGGGGAGATGCATCCCTTTCCAAAGAGCCATGAACAGACTTTCTACTCCCAAGGAGACCAGAGATATTAACAGATAAATCGTTACGCTCCAGTCGGATGAGCGAGAAACGCTTGAGCAGTTGCAACGAATTGGAGGAGAAAGTTTAAACAAACGCGCTGACTTTGAACGCTCACATCTAGGTCGGGCCAAGTCCAAATGGCCTGCAACTTGGTGCGCATCACCTCCATCACTGTCCCTAACGAACGCCACCTGCCACGCTTTCGGCCCGTGCCTGGCGGCATAAAAAAATCGGAGCGTGATAACGATGGTTCCGATCCGCGTGCCACTCGAATGCGATTACAGGGGAGACGCAGCCCTTTCCAAAGAGCCATGAACAGACTTTCTACTCCCAAGGAGCGCAAAGATATTAAGCCGCAAATACGTCCTACGCGCGTCTTTTCTACGCCGCGCACCACATTTAAAAAATCGTAGCGTAAGAACGGTGGGTCCGATCCGCGTGCCGCTCGAAGGCGATTACAGGGGAGATGCAGCCCTTTCCAAAGAGCCATGAACAGACTTTCTACTCCCAAGGAGACAAGAGATATTAAGCCGCAATGACGTCCGACGCGCGCATTTTCTCCGCCGCGCACCACATATAAAAAATTGTAGTGTGAGAACGGTGGGTCCGATCCGCGTGCCGCTCAAAGGCGATTACAGGGGAGATGCAGCCCTTTCCAAAGAGCCATGAACAGACTTTCTACTCCCAAGGAGACAAGAGATATTAACATATAAAGCGTTACGCTCCAGTCGGATGAGCGAGAAACGCTTGAGCAGTTGCAACGAATTGGAGGAGAAAGTTTAAACAAACGCGCTGACTTTGAACGCTCACATCTAGTTCTGGCCAAGTCCAAATGGCCTGCAACTCGGTGCGCATAACCTCCATGACTGTCCCTAACGAACGCCACCTGCCACGCTTTCGGCCCGTCCCTTGCGGCATTAAAAAATCGTAGCGTAAGAACGGAAGGTCCGATCCGCGTGCCGCTTAAAGGCGATTACATGGGAGATGCAACCCTTTCCAAAGAGCCATGAACAAACTTTCTACTCCCAAGGAGACAAGAGATATTAAGCCGCAATGACGTCCTACGCGCGTCTTTTCTACGCCGCGCACCACATTTAAAAAATCGTAGCGTAAGAACGGTGGGTACGATCCGCGTGCCGCTTAAAGGCGATTACAGGGGAGATGCAACCCTTTCCAAAGAGCCATGAAAAGACTTTCTACTCCCAAAGAGACAAGAGATATTAAGCCGAAATGACGTCCGACGCGCGCATTTTCTCAGCCGCGCACCACATTTAAAAAAATCATAGCGTGAAAACCGTGGGTTCGATCCGCGTGCCGCTTGAAGGCGATTACAGGGGAGATGCAGCCCTTTCCAAAGAGCCATGAACAGACTTCCTACTCCCAAAGAGACAAGAGATATTAAGCCGCAATGACGTCCGACGCGCGCATTTTCTCCGCCGCGCACCACATATAAAAAATTGTAGTGTGAGAACGGTGGGTCCGATCCGCGTGCCGCTCAAAGGCGATTACAGGGGAGATGCAGCCCTTTCCAAAGAGCCATGAACAGACTTTCTACTCCCAAGGAGACAAGAGATATTAACATATAAAGCGTTACGCTCCAGTCGGATGAGCGAGAAACGCTTGAGCAGTTGCAACGAATTGGAGGAGAAAGTTTAAACAAACGCGCTGACTTTGAACGCTCACATCTAGTTCTGGCCAAGTCCAAATGGCCTGCAACTCGGTGCGCATAACCTCCATGACTGTCCCTAACGAACGCCACCTGCCACGCTTTCGGCCCGTCCCTGGCGGCATTAAAAAATCGTAGCGTAAGAACGGAAGGTCCGATCCGCGTGCCGCTTAAAGGCAATTACATGGGAGATGCAACCCTTTCCAAAGAGCCATGAACAAACTTTCTACTCCCAAGGAGACAAGAGATATTAAGCCGCAATGACGTCCTACGCGCGTCTTTTCTACGCCGCGCACCACATTTAAAAAATCGTAGCGTAAGAACGGTGGGTACGATCCGCGTGCCGCTTAAAGGCGATTACAGGGGAGATGCAACCCTTTCCAAAGAGCCATGAAAAGACTTTCTACTCCCAAAGAGACAAGAGATATTAAGCCGAAATGACGTCCGACGCGCGCATTTTCTCAGCCGCGCACCACATTTAAAAAAATCATAGCGTGAAAACCGTGGGTTCGATCCGCGTGCCGCTTGAAGGCGATTACAGGGGAGATGCAGCCCTTTCCAAAGAGCCATGAACAGACTTCCTACTCCCAAAGAGACAAGAGATATTAAGCCGCAATGACGTCCGACGCGCGCATTTTCTCCGCCGCGCACCACATTTAAAAAATCGTAGCGTGATAACGGTGGGTCCGATCCGCGTGCCGCTTAAGGCCATTACAGGGGAGATGCAGCCCTTTCCAAAGAGCCATGAACAGACTTTCTACTCCCAAGGAGACCAGAGATATTAACAGATAAATCGTTACGCTCCAGTCGGATGAGCAAGAAACGCTTGAGCAGTTGCAACGAATTGGAGGAGAAAGTTTAAACAAACGCGCTGACTTTGAACGCTCACATCTAGGTCGGGCCAAGTCCAAATGGCCTGCAACTTGGTGCGCATCACCTCCATCACTGTCCCTAACGAACGCCACCTGCCACGCTTTCGGCCCGTGCCTGGCGGCATAAAAAAATCGTAGCGTGATAACGATGGTTCCGATCCGCGTGCCACTCGAATGCGATTACAGGGGAGACGCAGCCCTTTCCAAAGAGCCATGAACAGACTTTCTACTCCCAAGGAGCCCAAAGATATTAAGCCGCAAATACGTCCTACGCGCGTCTTTTCTACGCCGCGCACCACATTTAAAAAATCGTAGCGTAAGAACGGTGGGTCCGATCCGCGTGCCGCTCGAAGGCGATTACAGGGGAGATGCAGCCCTTTCCAAACAGCCATGAACAGACATTCTACTCCCAAGGAGACAAGAGATATTAAGCCGCAATGATGTCCGACGCGCGCATTTTCTCCGCCGCGCACCACATTTAAAAAATCGTAGCGTGAGAACGGTGGGTCCGATCCGCGTGCCGCTCGAAGGCGATTAGAGGGGAGATGCAGCCCTTTCCAATGAGCCATGAACAGACTTCCTACTCCCAAGGAGACAAGAGATATTAAGCCGCAATGACGTCCGACGCGCGCATTTACTCCGCCGCGCAACACATTTAAAAAAATCATAGCGTGAAAACCGTGGGTTCGATCCGCATGCCGCTCGAAGGCAATTAAAAGGGAGATGCAGCACTTTCCAAAGAGCCATGAACAGACTTTCTACTCCCAAGGAGACAAGAGATATTAAGCCGCAATGACGTCCGACGCGCGCATTTTCTCCGCCGCGCACCACATATAAAAAATCGTAGCGTGAGAACGGTGGGTCCGATCCGCGTGCAGCTTAACGGCGATTACAGGGGAGATGCAGCCCTTTCCAAAGAGCCATGAACAGACTTTCTACTCCCAAGGAGACAAGAGATATTAAGCCGCAATGACTTCCGACGCGCGTATTTCTACGCCGCGCACCACATTTAAAAAATCGTAGCGTAAGAACGGTGGGTCCGATCCGCGTGCCGCTTAAAGGCGATTACAGGGGAGATGCAACCCTTTCCAAAGAGGCATGAACAGACTTTCTACTCCCAAGGAGACAAGAGATATTAAGCCGCAAATACGTCCGACGCGCGCATTTTCTCCGACGCGCACCACGTTTAAAAAATCGTAGCGTGAGAACGGTGGGTCCGATCCGCGTGCCGCTTAAAGGCGATTACAGGGGAGATGCAGCCCTTTCCAAAGAGCCATGAACAGACTTTCTACTCCCAATGAGACAAGAGATATTAAGCCGCAAATACGTCCGGCGAGCGTCTTTTCTCCGCAGCGCAACACATTTAAAAAAATCGTAGCGTGAAAACCGTGGGTTCGATCCGCGTGCCGCTCGAAGGTGATTACAGGGGAGATGCATCCCTTTCCAAAGAGCCATGAACAGACTTTCTACTCCCAAGGAGACCAGAGATATTAACAGATAAAGCGTTACGCTCCAGTCGGATGAGCGAGAAACGCTTGTACAATTGCAACGAATTGGAGGAGAAAGTTTAAACAAACGCGCTGACTTTGAACGCTCACATCTAGGCCGGCCCAGGTCCAAATGGCCTGCAACTCGGTGCGTATCACCTCCATGATTGTCCCTAACGAACGCCACCTGCCACGCTTTCGGCCCGTCCCTGGCGGCATTAAAAAATCGTAACGTGATAACGATGGTTCCGATCCGCGTGCCGCTCGAAGGCGATTACAGGGGAGATGCAGCCCTTTCCAAAGAGCCATGAACAGACTTCCTACTCCCAAGGAGACAAGAAATATTAAGCCGCAATGACGTCCGAAGCGCGCATTTTCTCCGCCGCGCACCACATTTAAAAAATCGTAGTGTGAGAACGGTGGGTCCGATCCGCGTGCCGCTCAAAGACGATTACAGGGGAGATGCAGCCCTTTCCAAAGAGCCATGAACAGACTTTCTACTCCCAAGGAGACAAGAGATATTAACATATAAAGCGTTACGCTCCAGTCGGATGAGCGAGAAACGCTTGAGCAGTTGCAACGAATTGGAGGAGAAAATTTAAACAAACGCGCTGACTTTGAACGCTCACATCTAGTTCTGGCCAAGTCCAAATGGCCTGCAACTCGGTGCGCATAACCTCCATGACTGTCCCTAACGAACGCCACCTGCCACGCTTTCGGCCCGTCCCTGGCGGCATTAAAAAATCGTAGCGTAAGAACGGAAGGTCCGATCCACGTGCCGCTCGAAGGCGATTAAAGGGGAGATGCAGCCCTTTCCAAAGAGCCATGAACAGACTTTCTACTCCCAAGGAGACAAGAGATATTAAGCCGCAATGACGTCCGATGCGCGCATTTTCTCCGCCGCGCACCACATATAAAAAATCGTAGCGTGAGAACGGTGGGTCCGATCCGCGTGCAGCTTAACGGCGATTACAGGGGAGATGCAGCCCTTTCCAAAGAGCCATGAACAGACTTTCTACTCCCCAGGAGACAAGAGATATTAAGCCGCAATGACTTCCGACGCGCGTCTTTTCTACGCCGCGCACCACATTTAAAAAATCGTAGCGTAAGAACGGTGGGTCCGATCCGCGTGCCGCTTAAAGGCGATTACAGGGGAGATGCAACCCTTTCCAAAGAGGCATGAACAGACTTTCTACTCCCAAGGAGACAAGAGATATTAAGCCGCAAATACGTCCGACGCGCGCATTTTCTCCGACGCGCACCACGTTTAAAAAATCGTAGCGTGAGAACGGTGGGTCCGATCCGCGTGACGCTTAAAGGCGATTACAGGGGAGATGCAGCCCTTTCCAAAGAGCCATGAACAGACTTTCTACTACCAATGAGACAAGAGATATTAAGCCGCAAATACGTCCGGCGAGCGTCTTTTCTCCGCAGCGCAACACATTTAAAAAAATCGTAGCGTGAAAACCGTGGGTTCGATCCGCGTGCCGCTCGAAGGTGATTACAGGGGAGATGCATCCCTTTCCAAAGAGCCATGAACAGACTTTCTACTCCCAAGAAGACCAGAGATATTAACAGATAAAGCGTTACGCTCCAGTCGGATGAGCGAGAAACGCTTGTACAATTGCAACGAATTGGAGGAGAAAGTTTAAACAAACGCGCTGACTTTGAACGCTCACATCTAGGCCGGCCCAGGTCCAAATGGCCTGCAACTCGATGCGCATCACCTCCATGATTGTCCCTAACGAACGCCACCTGCCACGCTTTCGGCCCGTCCCTGGCGGCATTAAAAAATCGTAGCGTGATAAGGATGGTTCCGATCCGCGTGCCGCTCGAAGGCGATTACAGGGGAGATGCAGCCCTTTCCAAAGAGCCATGAACAGACTTCCTACTCCCAAGGAGACAAGAAATATTAAGCCGCAATGACGTCCGAAGCGCGCATTTTCTCCGCCGCGCACCACATTTAAAAAATCGTAGTGTGAGAACGGTGGGTCCGATCCGCGTGCCGCTCAAAGACGATTACAGGGGAGATGCAGCCCTTTCCAAAGAGCCATGAACAGACTTTCTACTCCCAAGGAGACAAGAGATATTAACATATAAAGCGTTACGCTCCAGTCGGATGAGCGAGAAACGCTTGAGCAGTTGCAACGAATTGGAGGAGAAAGTTTAAACAAACGCGCTGACTTTGAACGCTCACATCTAGTTCTGGCCAAGTCCAAATGGCCTGCAACTCGGTGAGCATAACCTCCATGACTGTCCCTAACGAACGCCACCTGCCACGCTTTCGGCCCGTCCCTGGCGGCATTAAAAAATCGTAGCGTAAGAACGGAAGGTCCGATCCGCGTGCCGCTTAAAGGCGATTACATGGGAGATGCAACCCTTTCCAAAGAGCCATGAACAAACTTTCTACTCCCAAGGAGACAAGAGATATTAAGCCGCAATGACGTCCTACGCGCGTCTTTTCTCAGCCGCGCACCACATTTAAAAAAATCATAGCGTGAAAACCTTGGGTTCGATCCGCGTGCCGCTTGAAGGCGATTACAGGGGAGATGCAGCCCTTTCCAAAGAGCCATGAACAGACTTCCTACTCCCAAAGAGACAAGAGATATTAAGCCGCAATGACGTCCGCCGCGCGCATTTTCTCCGCCGCGCACCACATTTAAAAAATCGTAGCGTGATAACGGTGGGTCCGATCCGCGTGCCGCTTAAGGCCATTACAGGGGAGATGCATCCCTTTCCAAAGAGCCATGAACAGACTTTCTACTCCCAAGGAGACCAGAGATATTAACAGATAAATCGTTACGCTCCAGTTGGATGAGCGAGAAACGCTTGAGCAGTTGCAACGAATTGGAGGAGAAAGTTTAAACAAACGCGCTGACTTTGAACGCTCACATCTAGGTCGGGCCAAGTCCAAATGGCCTGCAACTTGGTGCGCATCACCTCCATCACTGTCCCTAACGAACGCCACCTGCCACGCTTTCGGCCCGTCCCTGGCGGCTTTAAAAAAATCGTAGCGTGAGAATGGTGGGTCCGATCCGCGTGCCGCTCGAAGGCGATTAGAGGGGAGATGCAGCCCTTTCCAAAGAGCCATGAACAGACTTTCTACTCCCAAGGAGACCAGAGATATTATCAGATAAAGCGTTACGCTCCAGTCGGATGAGCGAGAAACGCTAGTACAATTGCAACGAATAGGAGGAGAAAGTTTAAACAAACGCGCTGACTTTGAACGCTCACATCTAGGCCGGCCCAGGTCCAAATGGCCTGCAACTCGGTGCGCATCACCTCCATGATTGTCCCTAACGAACGCCACCTGCCACGCTTTCGGCCCGTCCCTGGCGGCATTAAAAAATCGTAGCGTGATAACGATGGTTCCGATCCGCGTGCCGCTCGAAGGCGATTACAGGGGAGATGCAGCCCTTTCCAAAGAGCCATGAACAGACTTCCTACTCCCAAGGAGACAAGAAATATTAAGCCGCAATGACGTCCGAAGCGCGCATTTTCTCCGCCGCGCACCACATTTAAAAAATCGTAGTGTGAGAACGGTGGGTCCGATCCGCGTGCCGCTCAAAGACGATTACAGGGGAGATGCAGCCCTTTCCAAAGAGCCATGAACAGACTTTCTACTCCCAAGGAGACAAGAGATATTAACATATAAAGCGTTACGCTCCAGTCGGATGAGCGAGAAACGCTTGAGCAGTTGCAACGAATTGGAGGAGAAAATTTAAACAAACGCGCTGACTTTGAACGCTCACATCTAGTTCTGGCCAAGTCCAAATGGCCTGCAACTCGGTGCGCATAACCTCCATGACTGTCCCTAACGAACGCC
This sequence comes from Electrophorus electricus, assembly GCF_041902795.1. Classification (NCBI taxonomy): domain Eukaryota; kingdom Metazoa; phylum Chordata; class Actinopteri; order Gymnotiformes; family Gymnotidae; genus Electrophorus; species Electrophorus electricus. The sequence goes on along the minus strand of NC_137501.1, from coordinate 38,618,645 downwards.
ACCTGCCACGCTTTCGGCCCGTCCCTGGCGGCATTAAAAAATCGTAGCGTAAGAACGGAAGGTCCGATCCACGTGCCGCTTAAAGGCGATTACATGGGAGATGCAACCCTTTCCAAAGAGCCATGAACAAACTTTCTACTCCCAAGGAGACAAGAGATATTAAGCCGCAATGACGTCCTACGCGCGTCTTTTCTACGCCGCGCACCACATTTAAAAAATCGTAGCGTAAGAACGGTGGGTCCGATCCGCGTGCCGCTTAAAGGCGATTACAGGGGAGATGCAACCCTTTCCAAAGAGCCATGAAAAGACTTTCTACTCCCAAAGAGACAAGAGATATTAAGCCGAAATGACGTCCGACGCGCGCATTTTCTCAGCCGCGCACCACATTTAAAAAAATCATAGCGTGAAAACCGTGGGTTCGATCCGCATGCCGCTCGAAGGCGATTAAAGGGGAGATGCAGCCCTTTCCAAAGAGCCATGAACAGACTTTCTACTCCCAAGGAGACAAGAGATATTAAGCCGCAATGACGTCCGATGCGCGCATTTTCTCCGCCGCGCACCACATATAAAAAATCGTAGCGTGAGAACGGTGGGTCCGATCCGCGTGCAGCTTAACGGCGATTACAGGGGAGATGCAGCCCTTTCCAAAGAGCCATGAACAGACTTTCTACTCCCCAGGAGACAAGAGATATTAAGCCGCAATGACTTCCGACGCGCGTCTTTTCTACGCCGCGCACCACATTTAAAAAATCGTAGCGTAAGAACGGTGGGTCCGATCCGCGTGCCGCTTAAAGGCGATTACAGGGGAGATGCAACCCTTTCCAAAGAGGCATGAACAGACTTTCTACTCCCAAGGAGACAAGAGATATTAAGCCGCAAATACGTCCGACGCGCGCATTTTCTCCGACGCGCACCACGTTTAAAAAATCGTAGCGTGAGAACGGTGGGTCCGATCCGCGTGACGCTTAAAGGCGATTACAGGGGAGATGCAGCCCTTTCCAAAGAGCCATGAACAGACTTTCTACTACCAATGAGACAAGAGATATTAAGCCGCAAATACGTCCGGCGAGCGTCTTTTCTCCGCAGCGCAACACATTTAAAAAAATCGTAGCGTGAAAACCGTGGGTTCGATCCGCGTGCCGCTCGAAGGTGATTACAGGGGAGATGCATCCCTTTCCAAAGAGCCATGAACAGACTTTCTACTCCCAAGAAGACCAGAGATATTAACAGATAAAGCGTTACGCTCCAGTCGGATGAGCGAGAAACGCTTGTACAATTGCAACGAATTGGAGGAGAAAGTTTAAACAAACGCGCTGACTTTGAACGCTCACATCTAGGTCGGGCCAAGTCCAAATGGCCTGCAACTTGGTGCGCATCACCTCCATCACTGTCCCTAACGAACGCCACCTGCCACGCTTTCGGCCCGTCCCTGGCGGCTTTAAAAAAATCGTAGCGTGAGAATGGTGGGTCCGATCCGCGTGCCGCTCGAAGGCGATTAGAGGGGAGATGCAGCCCTTTCCAAAGAGCCATGAACAGACTTTCTACTCCCAAGGAGACCAGAGATATTATCAGATAAAGCGTTACGCTCCAGTCGGATGAGCGAGAAACGCTAGTACAATTGCAACGAATAGGAGGAGAAAGTTTAAACAAACGCGCTGACTTTGAACGCTCACATCTAGGCCGGCCCAGGTCCAAATGGCCTGCAACTCGGTGCGCATCACCTCCATGATTGTCCCTAACGAACGCCACCTGCCACGCTTTCGGCCCGTCCCTGGCGGCATTAAAAAATCGTAGCGTGATAACGATGGTTCCGATCCGCGTGCCGCTCGAAGGCGATTACAGGGGAGATGCAGCCCTTTCCAAAGAGCCATGAACAGACTTCCTACTCCCAAGGAGACAAGAAATATTAAGCCGCAATGACGTCCGAAGCGCGCATTTTCTCCGCCGCGCACCACATTTAAAAAATCGTAGTGTGAGAACGGTGGGTCCGATCCGCGTGCCGCTCAAAGACGATTACAGGGGAGATGCAGCCCTTTCCAAAGAGCCATGAACAGACTTTCTACTCCCAAGGAGACAAGAGATATTAACATATAAAGCGTTACGCTCCAGTCGGATGAGCGAGAAACGCTTGAGCAGTTGCAACGAATTGGAGGAGAAAATTTAAACAAACGCGCTGACTTTGAACGCTCACATCTAGTTCTGGCCAAGTCCAAATGGCCTGCAACTCGGTGCGCATAACCTCCATGACTGTCCCTAACGAACGCCACCTGCCACGCTTTCGGCCCGTCCCTGGCGGCATTAAAAAATCGTAGCGTAAGAACGGAAGGTCCGATCCACGTGCCGCTTAAAGGCGATTACATGGGAGATGCAACCCTTTCCAAAGAGCCATGAACAAACTTTCTACTCCCAAGGAGACAAGAGATATTAAGCCGCAATGACGTCCTACGCGCGTCTTTTCTACGCCGCGCACCACATTTAAAAAATCGTAGCGTAAGAACGGTGGGTCCGATCCGCGTGCCGCTTAAAGGCGATTACAGGGGAGATGCAACCCTTTCCAAAGAGCCATGAAAAGACTTTCTACTCCCAAAGAGACAAGAGATATTAAGCCGAAATGACGTCCGACGCGCGCATTTTCTCAGCCGCGCACCACATTTAAAAAAATCATAGCGTGAAAACCGTGGGTTCGATCCGCATGCCGCTCGAAGGCGATTAAAGGGGAGATGCAGCCCTTTCCAAAGAGCCATGAACAGACTTTCTACTCCCAAGGAGACAAGAGATATTAAGCCGCAATGACGTCCGATGCGCGCATTTTCTCCGCCGCGCACCACATATAAAAAATCGTAGCGTGAGAACGGTGGGTCCGATCCGCGTGCAGCTTAACGGCGATTACAGGGGAGATGCAGCCCTTTCCAAAGAGCCATGAACAGACTTTCTACTCCCCAGGAGACAAGAGATATTAAGCCGCAATGACTTCCGACGCGCGTCTTTTCTACGCCGCGCACCACATTTAAAAAATCGTAGCGTAAGAACGGTGGGTCCGATCCGCGTGCCGCTTAAAGGCGATTACAGGGGAGATGCAACCCTTTCCAAAGAGGCATGAACAGACTTTCTACTCCCAAGGAGACAAGAGATATTAAGCCGCAAATACGTCCGACGCGCGCATTTTCTCCGACGCGCACCACGTTTAAAAAATCGTAGCGTGAGAACGGTGGGTCCGATCCGCGTGACGCTTAAAGGCGATTACAGGGGAGATGCAGCCCTTTCCAAAGAGCCATGAACAGACTTTCTACTACCAATGAGACAAGAGATATTAAGCCGCAAATACGTCCGGCGAGCGTCTTTTCTCCGCAGCGCAACACATTTAAAAAAATCGTAGCGTGAAAACCGTGGGTTCGATCCGCGTGCCGCTCGAAGGTGATTACAGGGGAGATGCATCCCTTTCCAAAGAGCCATGAACAGACTTTCTACTCCCAAGAAGACCAGAGATATTAACAGATAAAGCGTTACGCTCCAGTCGGATGAGCGAGAAACGCTTGTACAATTGCAACGAATTGGAGGAGAAAGTTTAAACAAACGCGCTGACTTTGAACGCTCACATCTAGGCCGGCCCAGGTCCAAATGGCCTGCAACTCGATGCGCATCACCTCCATGATTGTCCCTAACGAACGCCACCTGCCACGCTTTCGGCCCGTCCCTGGCGGCATTAAAAAATCGTAGCGTGATAAGGATGGTTCCGATCCGCGTGCCGCTCGAAGGCGATTACAGGGGAGATGCAGCCCTTTCCAAAGAGCCATGAACAGACTTCCTACTCCCAAGGAGACAAGAAATATTAAGCCGCAATGACGTCCGAAGCGCGCATTTTCTCCGCCGCGCACCACATTTAAAAAATCGTAGTGTGAGAACGGTGGGTCCGATCCGCGTGCCGCTCAAAGACGATTACAGGGGAGATGCAGCCCTTTCCAAAGAGCCATGAACAGACTTTCTACTCCCAAGGAGACAAGAGATATTAACATATAAAGCGTTACGCTCCAGTCGGATGAGCGAGAAACGCTTGAGCAGTTGCAACGAATTGGAGGAGAAAGTTTAAACAAACGCGCTGACTTTGAACGCTCACATCTAGTTCTGGCCAAGTCCAAATGGCCTGCAACTCGGTGAGCATAACCTCCATGACTGTCCCTAACGAACGCCACCTGCCACGCTTTCGGCCCGTCCCTGGCGGCATTAAAAAATCGTAGCGTAAGAACGGAAGGTCCGATCCGCGTGCCGCTTAAAGGCGATTACATGGGAGATGCAACCCTTTCCAAAGAGCCATGAACAAACTTTCTACTCCCAAGGAGACAAGAGATATTAAGCCGCAATGACGTCCTACGCGCGTCTTTTCTCAGCCGCGCACCACATTTAAAAAAATCATAGCGTGAAAACCTTGGGTTCGATCCGCGTGCCGCTTGAAGGCGATTACAGGGGAGATGCAGCCCTTTCCAAAGAGCCATGAACAGACTTCCTACTCCCAAAGAGACAAGAGATATTAAGCCGCAATGACGTCCGCCGCGCGCATTTTCTCCGCCGCGCACCACATTTAAAAAATCGTAGCGTGATAACGGTGGGTCCGATCCGCGTGCCGCTTAAGGCCATTACAGGGGAGATGCATCCCTTTCCAAAGAGCCATGAACAGACTTTCTACTCCCAAGGAGACCAGAGATATTAACAGATAAATCGTTACGCTCCAGTTGGATGAGCGAGAAACGCTTGAGCAGTTGCAACGAATTGGAGGAGAAAGTTTAAACAAACGCGCTGACTTTGAACGCTCACATCTAGGTCGGGCCAAGTCCAAATGGCCTGCAACTTGGTGCGCATCACCTCCATCACTGTCCCTAACGAACGCCACCTGCCACGCTTTCGGCCCGTCCCTGGCGGCTTTAAAAAAATCGTAGCGTGAGAATGGTGGGTCCGATCCGCGTGCCGCTCGAAGGCGATTAGAGGGGAGATGCAGCCCTTTCCAAAGAGCCATGAACAGACTTTCTACTCCCAAGGAGACCAGAGATATTATCAGATAAAGCGTTACGCTCTAGTCGGATGAGCGAGAAACGCTAGTACAATTGCAACGAATAGGAGGAGAAAGTTTAAACAAACGCGCTGACTTTGAACGCTCACATCTAGGCCGGCCCAGGTCCAAATGGCCTGCAACTCGGTGCGCATCACCTCCATGATTGTCCCTAACGAACGCCACCTGCCACGCTTTCGGCCCGTCCCTGGCGGCATTAAAAAATCGTAGCGTGATAACGATGGTTCCGATCCGCGTGCCGCTCGAAGGCGATTACAGGGGAGATGCAGCCCTTTCCAAAGAGCCATGAACAGACTTCCTACTCCCAAGGAGACAAGAAATATTAAGCCGCAATGACGTCCGACGCGCGCATTTTCTCCGCCGCGCACCACATTTAAAAAATCGTAGCGTGATAACGGTGGGTCCGATCCGCGTGCCGCTTAAAGGCGATTAGAGGTGAGATGCATCCCTTTCCAAAGAGCCATGAACAGACTTCCTACTCCCAAGGAGACAAGAAATATTAAGCCGCAATGACGTCCGAAGCGCGCATTTTCTCGGCCGCGCACCACATTTAAAAAATCGTAGTGTGAGAACGGTGGGTCCGATCCGCGTGCTGCTCAAAGGCGATTACAGGGGAGTTGCAGCCCTTTCCAAAGAGCCATGAACAGACTTTCTACTCCCAAGGAGACAAGAGATATTAACATATAAAGCGTTACGCTCCAGTCGGATGAGCGAGAAACGCTTGAGCAGTTGCAACGAATTGGAGGAGAAAGTTTAAACAAACGCGCTGACTTTGAACGCTCACATCTAGTTCTGGCCAAGTCCAAATGGCCTGCAACTCGGTGCGCATAACCTCCATGACTGTCCCTAACGAACGCCACCTGCCACGCTTTCGGCCCGTCCCTGGCGGCATTAAAAAATCGTAGCGTAAGAACGGAAGGTCCGATCCGCGTGCCGCTTAAAGGCGATTACATGGGAGATGCAACCCTTTCCAAAGAGCCATGAACAAACTTTCTACTCCCAAGGAGACAAGAGATATTAAGCCGCAATGACGTCCTACGCGCGTCTTTTCTACGCCGCGCACCACATTTAAAAAATCGTAGCGTAAGAACGGTGGGTACGATCCGCGTGCCGCTTAAAGGCGATTACAGGGGAGATGCAACCCTTTCCAAAGAGCCATGAAAAGACTTTCTACTCCCAAAGAGACAAGAGATATTAAGCCGAAATGACGTCCGACGCGCGCATTTTCTCAGCCGCGCACCACATTTAAAAAAATCATAGCGTGAAAACCGTGGGTTCGATCCGCGTGCCGCTTGAAGGCGATTACAGGGGAGATGCAGCCCTTTCCAAAGAGCCATGAACAGACTTCCTACTCCCAAAGAGACAAGAGATATTAAGCCGCAATGACGTCCAACGCGCGCATTTTCTCCGCCGCGCACCACATTTAAAAAATCGTAGCGTGATAACGGTGGGTCCGATCCGCGTGCCGCTTAAGGCCATTACAGGGGAGATGCAGCCCTTTCCAAAGAGCCATGAACAGACTTTCTACTCCCAAGGAGACCAGAGATATTAACAGATAAATCGTTACGCTCCAGTCGGATGAGCGAGAAACGCTTGAGCAGTTGCAACGAATTGGAGGAGAAAGTTTAAACAAACGCGCTGACTTTGAACGCTCACATCTAGGTCGGGCCAAGTCCAAATGGCCTGCAACTTGGTGCGCATCACCTCCATCACTGTCCCTAACGAACGCCACCTGCCACGCTTTCGGCCCGTGCCTGGCGGAATAAAAAAATCGTAGCGTGATAACGATGGTTCCGATCCGCGTGCCACTCGAATGCGATTACAGGGGAGACGCAGCCCTTTCCAAAGAGCCATGAACAGACTTTCTACTCCCAAGGAGCGCAAAGATATTAAGCCGCAAATACGTCCTACGCGCGTCTTTTCTACGCCGCGCACCACATTTAAAAAATCGTAGCGTAAGAACGGTGGGTCCGATCCGCGTGCCGCTCGAAGGCGATTACAGGGGAGATGCAGCCCTTTCCAAAGAGCCATGAACAGACTTCCTACTCCCAAGGAGACAAGAAATATTAAGCCGCAATGACGTCCGAAGCGCGCATTTTCTCCGCCGCGCACCACATTTAAAAAATCGTAGTGTGAGAACGGTGGGTCCGATCCGCGTGCCGCTCAAAGACGATTACAGGGGAGATGCAGCCCTTTCCAAAGAGCCATGAACAGACTTTCTACTCCCAAGGAGACAAGAGATATTAACATATAAAGCGTTACGCTCCAGTCGGATGAGCGAGAAACGCTTGAGAAGTTGCAACGAATTGGAGGAGAAAGTTTAAACAAACGCGCTGACTTTGAACGCTCACATCTAGTTCTGGCCAAGTCCAAATGGCCTGCAACTCGGTGAGCATAACCTCCATGACTGTCCCTAACGAACGCCACCTGCCACGCTTTCGGCCCGTCCCTGGCGGCATTAAAAAATCGTAGCGTAAGAACGGAAGGTCCGATCCGCGTGCCGCTTAAAGGCGATTACATGGGAGATGCAACCCTTTCCAAAGAGCCATGAACAAACTTTCTACTCCCAAGGAGACAAGAGATATTAAGCCGCAATGACGTCCTACGCGCGTCTTTTCTCAGCCGCGCACCACATTTAAAAAAATCATAGCGTGAAAACCTTGGGTTCGATCCGCGTGCCGCTTGAAGGCGATTACAGGGGAGATGCAGCCCTTTCCAAAGAGCCATGAACAGACTTCCTACTCCCAAAGAGACAAGAGATATTAAGCCGCAATGACGTCCGACGCGCGCATTTTCTCCGCCGCGCACCACATTTAAAAAATCGTAGCGTGATAACGGTGGGTCCGATCCGCGTGCCGCTTAAGGCCATTACAGGGGAGATGCATCCCTTTCCAAAGAGCCATGAACAGACTTTCTACTCCCAAGGAGACCAGAGATATTAACAGATAAATCGTTACGCTCCAGTCGGATGAGCGAGAAACGCTTGAGCAGTTGCAACGAATTGGAGGAGAAAGTTTAAACAAACGCGCTGACTTTGAACGCTCACATCTAGGTCGGGCCAAGTCCAAATGGCCTGCAACTTGGTGCGCATCACCTCCATCACTGTCCCTAACGAACGCCACCTGCCACGCTTTCGGCCCGTCCCTGGCGGCTTTAAAAAAATCGTAGCGTGAGAAAGGTGGGTCCGATCCGCGTGCCGCTCGAAGGCGATTAGAGGGGAGATGCAGCCCTTTCCAAAGAGCCATGAACAGACTTTCTACTCCCAAGGAGACCAGAGATATTATCAGATAAAGCGTTACGCTCCAGTCGGATGAGCGAGAAACGCTAGTACAATTGCAACGAATAGGAGGAGAAAGTTTAAACAAACGCGCTGACTTTGAACGCTCACATCTAGGCCGGCCCAGGTCCAAATGGCCTGCAACTCGGTGCGCATCACCTCCATGATTGTCCCTAACGAACGCCACCTGCCACGCTTTCGGCCCGTCCCTGGCGGCATTAAAAAATCGTAGCGTGATAACGATGGTTCCGATCCGCGTGCCGCTCGAAGGCGATTACAGGGGAGATGCAGCCCTTTCCAAAGAGCCATGAACAGACTTCCTACTCCCAAGGAGACAAGAAATATTAAGCCGCAATGACGTCCGACGCGCGCATTTTCTCCGCCGCGCACCACATTTAAAAAATCGTAGCGTGATAACGGTGGGTCCGATCCGCGTGCCGCTTAAAGGCGATTAGAGGTGAGATGCATCCCTTTCCAAAGAGCCATGAACAGACTTCCTACTCCCAAGGAGACAAGAAATATTAAGCCGCAATGACGTCCGAAGCGCGCATTTTCTCGGCCGCGCAACACATTTAAAAAAATCGTAGCGTGAAAACCGTGTGTTCGATCCGCGTGCCGCTCGAAGGTGATTACAGGGGAGATGCATCCCTTTCCAAAGAGCCATGAACAGACTTTCTACTCCCAAGGAGACAAGAGATATTAACAGATAAATCGTTACGCTCCAGTCGGATGAGCGAGAAACGCTTGAGCAGTTGCAACGAATTGGAGGAGAAAGTTTAAACAAACGCGCTGACTTTGAACGCTCACATCTAGTTCTGGCCAAGTCCAAATGGCCTGCAACTCGGTGCGCATAACCTCCATGACTGTCCCTAACGAACGCCACCTGCCACGCTTTCGGCCCGTCCCTGGCGGCATTAAAAAATCGTAGCGTAAGAACGGAAGGTCCGATCCGCGTGCCGCTTAAAGGCGATTACATGGGAGATGCAACCCTTTCCAAAGAGCCATGAACAAACTTTCTACTCCCAAGGAGACAAGAGATATTAAGCCGCAATGACGTCCTACGCGCGTCTTTTCTACGCCGCGCACCACATTTAAAAAATCGTAGCGTAAGAACGGTGGGTACGATCCGCGTGCCGCTTAAAGGCGATTACAGGGGAGATGCAACCCTTTCCAAAGAGCCATGAAAAGACTTTCTACTCCCAAAGAGACAAGAGATATTAAGCCGAAATGACGTCCGACGCGCGCATTTTCTCAGCCGCGCACCACATTTAAAAAAATCATAGCGTGAAAACCGTGGGTTCGATCCGCGTGCCGCTTGAAGGCGATTACAGGGGAGATGCAGCCCTTTCCAAAGAGCCATGAACAGACTTCCTACTCCCAAAGAGACAAGAGATATTAAGCCGCAATGACTTCCGACGCGCGCATTTTCTCCGCCGCGCACCACATTTAAAAAATCGTAGCGTGATAACGGTGGGTCCGATCCGCGTGCCGCTTAAGGCCATTACAGGGGAGATGCAGCCCTTTCCAAAGAGCCATGAACAGACTTTCTACTCCCAAGGAGACCAGAGATATTAACAGATAAATCGTTACGCTCCAGTCGGATGAGCGAGAAACGCTTGAGCAGTTGCAACGAATTGGAGGAGAAAGTTTAAACAAACGCGCTGACTTTGAACGCTCACATCTAGGTCGGGCCAAGTCCAAATGGCCTGCAACTTGGTGCGCATCACCTCCATCACTGTCCCTAACGAACGCCACCTGCCACGCTTTCGGCCCGTGCCTGGCGGAATAAAAAAATCGTAGCGTGATAACGATGGTTCCGATCCGCGTGCCACTCGAATGCGATTACAGGGGAGACGCAGCCCTTTCCAAAGAGCCATGAACAGACTTTCTACTCCCTAGGAGCGCAAAGATATTAAGCCGCAAATACGTCCTACGCGCGTCTTTTCTACGCCGCGCACCACATTTAAAAAATCGTAGCGTAAGAACGGTGGGTCCGATCCGCGTGCCGCTCGAAGGCGATTACAGGCGAGATGCAGCCCTTTCCAAAGAGCCATGAACAGACTTCCTACTCCCAAGGAGACAAGAAATATTAAGCCGCAATGATGTCCGAAGCGCGCATTTTCTCCGCCGCGCACCACATTTAAAAAATCGTAGTGTGAGAACGGTGGGTCCGATCCGCGTGCCGCTCAAAGACGATTACAGGGGAGATGCAGCCCTTTCCAAAGAGCCATGAACAGACTTTCTACTCCCAAGGAGACAAGAGATATTAACATATAAAGCGTTACGCTCCAGTCGGATGAGCGAGAAACGCTTGAGCAGTTGCAACGAATTGGAGGAGAAAGTTTAAACAAACGCGCTGACTTTGAACGCTCACATCTAGTTCTGGCCAAGTCCAAATGGCCTGCAACTCGGTGAGCATAACCTCCATGACTGTCCCTAACGAACGCCACCTGCCACGCTTTCGGCCCGTCCCTGGCGGCATTTAAAAATCGTAGCGTAAGAACGGAAGGTCCGATCCGCGTGCCGCTTAAAGGCGATTACATGGGAGATGCAACCCTTTCCAAAGAGCCATGAACAAACTTTCTACTCCCAAGGAGACAAGAGATATTAAGCCGCAATGACGTCCTACGCGCGTCTTTTCTCAGCCGCGCACCACATTTAAAAAAATCATAGCGTGAAAACCTTGGGTTCGATCCGCGTGCCGCTTGAAGGCGATTACAGGGGAGATGCAGCCCTTTCCAAAGAGCCATGAACAGACTTCCTACTCCCAAAGAGACAAGAGATATTAAGCCGCAATGACGTCCGACGCGCGCATTTTCTCCGCCGCGCACCACATTTAAAAAATCGTAGCGTGATAACGGTGGGTCCGATCCGCGTGCCGCTTAAGGCCATTACAGGGGAGATGCATCCCTTTCCAAAGAGCCATGAACAGACTTTCTACTCCCAAGGAGACCAGATATATTAACAGATAAATCGTTATGCTCCAGTCGGATGAGCGAGAAACGCTTGAGCAGTTGCAACGAATTGGAGGAGAAAGTTTAAACAAACGCGCTGACTTTGAACGCTCACATCTAGGTCGGGCCAAGTCCAAATGGCCTGCAACTTGGTGCGCATCACCTCCATCACTGTCCCTAACGAACGCCACCTGCCACGCTTTCGGCCCGTCCCTGGCGGCTTTAAAAAAATCGTAGCGTGAGAAAGGTGGGTCCGATCCGCGTGCCGCTCGAAGGCGATTAGAGGGGAGATGCAGCCCTTTCCAAAGAGCCATGAACAGACTTTCTACTCCCAAGGAGACCAGAGATATTATCAGATAAAGCGTTACGCTCCAGTCGGATGAGCGAGAAACGCTAGTACAATTGCAACGAATAGGAGGAGAAAGTTTAAACAAACGCGCTGACTTTGAACGCTCACATCTAGGCCGGCCCAGGTCCAAATGGCCTGCAACTCGGTGCGCATCACCTCCATGATTGTCCCTAACGAACGCCACCTGCCACGCTTTCGGCCCGTCCCTGGCGGCATTAAAAAATCGTAGCGTGATAACGATGGTTCCGATCCGCGTGCCGCTCGAAGGCGATTACAGGGGAGATGCAGCCCTTTCCAAAGAGCCATGAACAGACTTCCTACTCCCAAGGAGACAAGAAATATTAAGCCGCAATGACGTCCGACGCGCGCATTTTCTCCGCCGCGCACCACATTTAAAAAATCGTAGCGTGATAACGGTGGGTCCGATCCGCGTGCCGCTTAAAGGCGATTAGAGGTGAGATGCATCCCTTTCCAAAGAGCCATGAACAGACTTCTTACTCCCAAGGAGACAAGAAATATTAAGCCGCAATGACGTCCGAAGCGCGCATTTTCTCGGCCGCGCACCACATTTAAAAAATCGTAGTGTGAGAACGGTGGGTCCGATCCGCGTGCCGCTCAAAGGCGATTACAGGGGAGTTGCAGCCCTTTCCAAAGAGCCATGAACAGACTTTCTACTCCCAAGGAGACAAGAGATATTAACATATAAAGCGTTACGCTCCAGTCGGATGAGCGAGAAACGCTTGAGCAGTTGCAACGAATTGGAGGAGAAAGTTTAAACAAACGCGCTGACTTTGAACGCTCACATCTAGTTCTGGCCAAGTCCAAATGGCCTGCAACTCGGTGCGCATAACCTCCATGACTGTCCCTAACGAACGCCACCTGCCATGCTTTCGGCCCGTCCCTGGCGGCATTAAAAAATCGTAGCGTAAGAACGGAAGGTCCGATCCGCGTGCCGCTTAAAGGCGATTACATGGGAGATGCAACCCTTTCCAAAGAGCCATGAACAAACTTTCTACTCCCAAGGAGACAAGAGATATTAAGCCGCAATGACGTCCTACGCGCGTCTTTTCTACGCCGCGCACCACATTTAAAAAATCGTAGCGTAAGAACGGTGGGTACGATCCGCGTGCCGCTTAAAGGCGATTACAGGGGAGATGCAACCCTTTCCAAAGAGCCATGAAAAGACTTTCTACTCCCAAAGAGACAAGAGATATTAAGCCGAAATGACGTCCGACGCGCGCATTTTCTCAGCCGCGCACCACATTTAAAAAAATCATAGCGTGAAAACCGTGGGTTCGATCCGCGTGCCGCTTGAAGGCGATTACAGGGGAGATGCAGCCCTTTCCAAAGAGCCATGAACAGACTTCCTACTCCCAAAGAGACAAGAGATATTAAGCCGCAATGACGTCCAACGCGCGCATTTTCTCCGCCGCGCACCACATTTAAAAAATCGTAGCGTGATAACGGTGGGTCCGATCCGCGTGCCGCTTAAGGCCATTACAGGGGAGATGCAGCCCTTTCCAAAGAGCCATGAACAGACTTTCTACTCCCAAGGAGACCAGAGATATTAACAGATAAATCGTTACGCTCCAGTCGGATGAGCGAGAAACGCTTGAGCAGTTGCAACGAATTGGAGGAGAAAGTTTAAACAAACGCGCTGACTTTGAATGCTCACATCTAGGTCGGGCCAAGTCCAAATGGCCTGCAACTTGGTGCGCATCACCTCCATCACTGTCCCTAACGAACGCCACCTGCCACGCTTTCGGCCCGTGCCTGGCGGCATAAAAAAATCGTAGCGTGATAACGATGGTTCCGATCCGCGTGCCACTCGAATGCGATTACAGGGGAGACGCAGCCCTTTCCAAAGAGCCATGAACAGACTTTCTACTCCCAAGGAGCCCAAAGATATTAAGCCGCAAATACGTCCTACGCGCGTCTTTTCTACGCCGCGCACCACATTTAAAAAATCGTAGCGTAAGAACGGTGGGTCCGATCCGCGTGCCGCTCGAAGGCGATTACAGGGGAGATGCAGCCCTTTCCAAACAGCCATGAACAGACATTCTACTCCCAAGGAGACAAGAGATATTAAGCCGCAATGATGTCCGACGCGCGCATTTTCTCCGCCGCGCACCACATTTAAAAAATCGTAGCGTGAGAACGGTGGGTCCGATCCGCGTGCCGCTCGAAGGCGATTAGAGGGGAGATGCAGCCCTTTCCAATGAGCCATGAACAGACTTCCTACTCCCAAGGAGACAAGAGATATTAAGCCGCAATGACGTCCGACGCGCGCATTTTCTCCGCCGCGCACTACATATAAAAAATCGTAGCGTGAGAACGGTGGGTCCGATCCGCGTGCAGCTTAACGGCGATTACAGGGGAGATGCAGCCCTTTCCAAAGAGCCATGAACAGACTTTCTACTCCCAAGGAGACAAGAGATATTAAGCCGCAATGACTTCCGACGCGCGTCTTTTCTACGCCGCGCACCACATTTAAAAAAATCGTAGCGTAAGAACGGTGGGTCCGATCCGCGTGCCGCTTAAAGGCGATTACAGGGGAGATGCAACCCTTTCCAAAGAGGCATGAACAGACTTTCTACTCCCAAGGAGACAAGAGATATTAAGCCGCAAATACGTCCGACGCGCGCATTTTCTCCGACGCGCACCACGTTTAAAAAATCGTAGCGTGAGAACGGTGGGTCCGATCCGCGTGCCGCTTAAAGGCGATTACAGGGGAGATGCAGCCCTTTCCAAAGAGCCATGAACAGACTTTCTACTACCAATGAGACAAGAGATATTAAGCCGCAAATACGTCCGGCGAGCGTCTTTTCTCCGCAGCGCAACACATTTAAAAAAATCGTAGCGTGAAAACCGTGGGTTCGATCCGCGTGCCGCTCGAAGGTGATTACAGGGGAGATGCATCCCTTTCCAAAGAGCCATGAACAGACTTTCTACTCCCAAGGAGACCAGAGATATTAACAGATAAAGCGTTACGCTCCAGTCGGATGAGCGAGAAACGCTTGTACAATTGCAACGAATTGGAGGAGAAAGTTTAAACAAACGCGCTGACTTTGAACGCTCACATCTAGGCCGGCCCAGGTCCAAATGGCCTGCAACTCGATGCGCATCACCTCCATGATTGTCCCTAACGAACGCCACCTGCCACGCTTTTGGCCCGTCCCTGGCGGCATTAAAAAATCGTAGCGTGATAACGATGGTTCCGATCCGCGTGCCGCTCGAAGGCGATTACAGGGGAGATGCAGCCCTTTCCGAAGAGCCATGAACAGACTTCCTACTCCCAAGGAGACAAGAAATATTAAGCCGCAATGACGTCCGAAGCGCGCATTTTCTCCGCCGCGCACCACATTTAAAAAATCGTAGTGTGAGAACGGTGGGTCCGATCCGCGTGCCGCTCAAAGACGATTACAGGGGAGATGCAGCCCTTTCCAAAGAGCCATGAACAGACTTTCTACTCCCAAGGAGACAAGAGATATTAACATATAAAGCGTTACGCTCCAGTCGGATGAGCGAGAAACGCTTGAGCAGTTGCAACGAATTGGAGGAGAAAGTTTAAACAAACGCGCTGACTTTGAACGCTCACATCTAGTTCTGGCCAAGTCCAAATGGCCTGCAACTCGGTGCGCATAACCTCCATGACTGTCCCTAACGAACGCCACCTGCCACGCTTTCGGCCCGTCCCTGGCGGCATTAAAAAATCGTAGCGTAAGAACGGAAGGTCCGATCCGCGTGCCGCTTAAAGGCGATTACATGGGAGATGCAACCCTTTCCAAAGAGCCATGAACAAACTTTCTACTCCCAAGGAGACAAGAGATATTAAGCCGCAATGACGTCCTACGCGCGTCTTTTCTACGCCGCGCACCACATTTAAAAAATCGTAGCGTAAGAACGGTGGGTACGATCCGCGTGCCGCTTAAAGGCGATTACAGGGGAGATGCAACCATTTCCAAAGAGCCATGAAAAGACTTTCTACTCCCAAAGAGACAAGAGATATTAAGCCGAAATGACGTCCGACGCGCGCATTTTCTCAGCCGCGCACCACATTTAAAAAAATCATAGCGTGAAAACCGTGGGTTCGATCCGCGTGCCGCTTGAAGGCGATTACAGGGGAGATGCAGCCCTTTCCAAAGAGCCATGAACAGACTTCCTACTCCCAAAGAGACAAGAGATATTAAGCCGCAATGACGTCCAACGCGCGCATTTTCTCCGCCGCGCACCACATTTAAAAAATCGTAGCGTGATAACGGTGGGTCCGATCCGCGTGCCGCTTAAGGCCATTACAGGGGAGATGCAGCCCTTTCCAAAGAGCCATGAACAGACTTTCTACTCCCAAGGAGACCAGAGATATTAACAGATAAATCGTTACGCTCCAGTCGGATGAGCGAGAAACGCTTGAGCAGTTGCAACGAATTGGAGGAGAAAGTTTAAACAAACGCGCTGACTTTGAACGCTCACATCTAGGTCGGGCCAAGTCCAAATGGCCTGCAACTTGGTGCGCATCACCTCCATCACTGTCCCTAACGAACGCCACCTGCCACGCTTTCGGCCCGTGCCTGGCGGCATAAAAAAATCGTAGCGTGATAACGATGGTTCCGATCCGCGTGCCACTCGAATGCGATTACAGGGGAGACGCAGCCCTTTCCAAAGAGCCATGAACAGACTTTCTACTCCCAAGGAGCCCAAAGATATTAAGCCGCAAATACGTCCTACGCGCGTCTTTTCTACGCCGCGCACCACATTTAAAAAATCGTAGCGTAAGAACGGTGGGTCCGATCCGCGTGCCGCTCGAAGGCGATTACAGGGGAGATGCAGCCCTTTCCAAATAGCCATGAACAGACATTCTACTCCCAAGGAGACAAGAGATATTAAGCCGCAATGATGTCCGACGCGCGCATTTTCTCCGCCGCGCACCACATTTAAAAAATCGTAGCGTGAGAACGGTGGGTCCGATCCGCGTGCCGCTCGAAGGCGATTACAGGGGAGATGCAGCCCTTTCCAAAGAGCCATGAACAGACTTCCTACTCCCAAGGAGACAAGAGATATTAAGCCGCAATGACGTCCGACGCGCGCATTTACTCCGCCGCGCAACACATTTAAAAAAATCATAGCGTGAAAACCGTGGGTTCGATCCGCATGCCGCTCGAAGGCGATTAAAGGGGAGATGCAGCCCTTTCCAAAGAGCCATGAACAGACTTTCTACTCCCAAGGAGACAAGAGATATTAAGCCGCAATGACGTCCGACGCGCGCATTTTCTCCGCCGCGCACCACATATAAAAAATCGTAGCGTGAGAACGGTGGGTCCGATCCGCGTGCAGCTTAACGGCGATTACAGGGGAGATGCAGCCCTTTCCAAAGAGCCATGAACAGACTTTCTACTCCCAAGGAGACAAGAGATATTAAGCCGCAATGACTTCCGACGCGCGTCTTTTCTACGCCGCGCACCACATTTAAAAAAATCGTAGCGTAAGAACGGTGGGTCCGATCCGCGTGCCGCTTAAAGGCGATTACAGGGGAGATGCAACCCTTTCCAAAGAGGCATGAACAGACTTTCTACTCCCAAGGAGACAAGAGATATTAAGCCGCAAATACGTCCGACGCGCGCATTTTCTCCGACGCGCACCACGTTTAAAAAATCGTAGCGTGAGAACGGTGGGTCCGATCCGCGTGCCGCTTAAAGGCGATTACAGGGGAGATGCAGCCCTTTCCAAAGAGCCATGAACAGACTTTCTACTACCAATGAGACAAGAGATATTAAGCCGCAAATACGTCCGGCGAGCGTCTTTTCTCCGCAGCGCAACACATTTAAAAAAATCGTAGCGTGAAAACCGTGGGTTCGATCCGCGTGCCGCTTGAAGGCGATTACAGGGGAGATGCAGCCCTTTCCAAAGAGCCATGAACAGACTTCCTACTCCCAAAGAGACAAGAGATATTAAGCCGCAATGACGTCCGACGCGCGCATTTTCTCCGCCGCGCACCACATTTAAAAAATCGTAGCGTGATAACGGTGGGTCCGATCCGCGTGCCGCTTAAGGCCATTACAGGGGAGATGCATCCCTTTCCAAAGAGCCATGAACAGACTTTCTACTCCCAAGGAGACCAGAGATATTAACAGATAAATCGTTACGCTCCAGTCGGATGAGCGAGAAACGCTTGAGCAGTTGCAACGAATTGGAGGAGAAAGTTTAAACAAACGCGCTGACTTTGAACGCTCACATCTAGGTCGGGCCAAGTCCAAATGGCCTGCAACTTGGTGCGCATCACCTCCATCACTGTCCCTAACGAACGCCACCTGCCACGCTTTCGGCCCGTCCCTGGCGGCTTTAAAAAAATCGTAGCGTGAGAAAGGTGGGTCCGATCCGCGTGCCGCTCGAAGGCGATTAGAGGGGAGATGCAGCCCTTTCCAAAGAGCCATGAACAGACTTTCTACTCCCAAGGAGACCAGAGATATTATCAGATAAAGCGTTACGCTCCAGTCGGATGAGCGAGAAACGCTAGTACAATTGCAACGAATAGTAGGAGAAAGTTTAAACAAACGCGCTGACTTTGAACGCTCACATCTAGGCCGGCCCAGGTCCAAATGGCCTGCAACTCGGTGCGCATCACCTCCATGATTGTCCCTAACGAACGCCACCTGCCACGCTTTCGGCCCGTCCCTGGCGGCATTAAAAAATCGTAGCGTGATAACGATGGTTCCGATCCGCGTGCCGCTCGAAGGCGATTACAGGGGAGATGCAGCCCTTTCCAAAGAGCCATGAACAGACTTCCTACTCCCAAGGAGACAAGAAATATTAAGCCGCAATGACGTCCGACGCGCGCATTTTCTCCGCCGCGCACCACATTTAAAAAATCGTAGCGTGATAACGGTGGGTCCGATCCGCGTGCCGCTTAAAGGCGATTAGAGGTGAGATGCATCCCTTTCCAAAGAGCCATGAACAGACTTCCTACTCCCAAGGAGACAAGAAATATTAAGCCGCAATGACGTCCGAAGCGCGCATTTTCTCGGCCGCGCACCACATTTAAAAAATCGTAGTGTGAGAACGGTGGGTCCGATCCGCGTGCCGCTCAAAGGCGATTACAGGGGAGTTGCAGCCCTTTCCAAAGAGCCATGAACAGACTTTCTACTCCCAAGGAGACAAGAGATATTAACATATAAAGCGTTACGCTCCAGTCGGATGAGCGAGAAACGCTTGAGCAGTTGCAACGAATTGGAGGAGAAAGTTTAAACAAACGCGCTGACTTTGAACGCTCACATCTAGTTCTGGCCAAGTCCAAATGGCCTGCAACTCGGTGCGCATAACCTCCATGACTGTCCCTAACGAACGCCACCTGCCACGCTTTCGGCCCGTCCCTGGCGGCATTAAAAAATCGTAGCGTAAGAACGGAAGGTCCGATCCGCGTGCCGCTTAAAGGCGATTACATGGGAGATGCAACCCTTTCCAAAGAGCCATGAACAAACTTTCTACTCCCAAGGAGACAAGAGATATTAAGCCGCAATGACGTCCTACGCGCGTCTTTTCTACGCCGCGCACCACATTTAAAAAATCGTAGCGTAAGAACGGTGGGTACGATCCGCGTGCCGCTTAAAGGCGATTACAGGGGAGATGCAACCCTTTCCAAAGAGCCATGAAAAGACTTTCTACTCCCAAAGAGACAAGAGATATTAAGCCGAAATGACGTCCGACGCACGCATTTTCTCAGCCGCGCACCACATTTAAAAAAATCATAGCGTGAAAACCGTGGGTTCGATCCGCGTGCCGCTTGAAGGCGATTACAGGGGAGATGCAGCCCTTTCCAAAGAGCCATGAACAGACTTTCTACTACCAATGAGACAAGAGATATTAAGCCGCAAATACGTCCGGCGAGCGTCTTTTCTCCGCAGCGCAACACATTTAAAAAAATCGTAGCGTGAAAACCGTGGGTTCGATCCGCGTGCCGCTCGAAGGTGATTACAGGGGAGATGCATCCCTTTCCAAAGAGCCATGAACAGACTTTCTACTCCCAAGGAGACCAGAGATATTAACAGATAAAGCGTTACGCTCCAGTCGGATGAGCGAGAAACGCTTGTACAATTGCAACGAATTGGAGGAGAAAGTTTAAACAAACGCGCTGACTTTGAACGCTCACATCTAGGCCGGCCCAGGTCCAAATGGCCTGCAACTCGATGCGCATCACCTCCATGATTGTCCCTAACGAACGCCACCTGCCACGCTTTCGGCCCGTCCCTGGCGGCATTAAAAAATCGTAGCGTGATAACGATGGTTCCGATCCGCGTGCCGCTCGAAGGCGATTACAGGGGAGATGCAGCCCTTTCCGAAGAGCCATGAACAGACTTCCTACTCCCAAGGAGACAAGAAATATTAAGCCGCAATGACGTCCGAAGCGCGCATTTTCTCCGCCGCGCACCACATTTAAAAAATCGTAGTGTGAGAACGGTGGGTCCGATCCGCGTGCCGCTCAAAGACGATTACAGGGGAGATGCAGCCCTTTCCAAAGAGCCATGAACAGACTTTCTACTCCCAAGGAGACAAGAGATATTAACATATAAAGCGTTACGCTCCAGTCGGATGAGCGAGAAACGCTTGAGCAGTTGCAACGAATTGGAGGAGAAAGTTTAAACAAACGCGCTGACTTTGAACGCTCACATCTAGTTCTGGCCAAGTCCAAATGGCCTGCAACTCGGTGCGCATAACCTCCATGACTGTCCCTAACGAACGCCACCTGCCACGCTTTCGGCCCGTCCCTGGCGGCATTAAAAAATCGTAGCGTAAGAACGGAAGGTCCGATCCGCGTGCCGCTTAAAGGCGATTACATGGGAGATGCAACCCTTTCCAAAGAGCCATGAACAAACTTTCTACTCCCAAGGAGACAAGAGATATTAAGCCGCAATGACGTCCTACGCGCGTCTTTTCTACGCCGCGCACCACATTTAAAAAATCGTAGCGTAAGAACGGTGGGTCCGATCCGCGTGCCGCTCGAAGGCGATTACAGGGGAGATGCAGCCCTTTCCAAATAGCCATGAACAGACATTCTACTCCCAAGGAGACAAGAGATATTAAGCCGCAATGATGTCCGACGCGCGCATTTTCTCCGCCGCGCACCACATTTAAAAAATCGTAGCGTGAGAACGGTGGGTCCGATCCGCGTGCCGCTCGAAGGCGATTACAGGGGAGATGCAGCCCTTTCCAAAGAGCCATGAACAGACTTCCTACTCCCAAGGAGACAAGAGATATTAAGCCGCAATGACGTCCGACGCGCGCATTTACTCCGCCGCGCAACACATTTAAAAAAATCATAGCGTGAAAACCGTGGGTTCGATCCGCATGCCGCTCGAAGGCGATTAAAGGGGAGATGCAGCCCTTTCCAAAGAGCCATGAACAGACTTTCTACTCCCAAGGAGACAAGAGATATTAAGCCGCAATGACGTCCGACGCGCGCATTTTCTCCGCCGCGCACCACATATAAAAAATCGTAGCGTGAGAACGGTGGGTCCGATCCGCGTGCAGCTTAACGGCGATTACAGGGGAGATGCAACCCTTTCCAAAGAGGCATGAACAGACTTTCTACTCCCAAGGAGACAAGAGATATTAAGCCGCAAATACGTCCGACGCGCGCATTTTCTCCGACGCGCACCACGTTTAAAAAATCGTAGCGTGAGAACGGTGGGTCCGATCCGCGTGCCGCTTAAAGTCGATTACAGGGGAGATGCAGCCCTTTCCAAAGAGCCATGAACAGACTTTCTACTACCAATGAGACAAGAGATATTAAGCCGCAAATACGTCCGGCGAGCGTCTTTTCTCCGCAGCGCAACACATTTAAAAAAATCGTAGCGTGAAAACCGTGGGTTCGATCCGCGTGCCGCTCGAAGGTGATTACAGGGGAGATGCATCCCTTTCCAAAGAGCCATGAACAGACTTTCTACTCCCAAGGAGACCAGAGATATTAACAGATAAAGCGTTACGCTCCAGTCGGATGAGCGAGAAACGCTTGTACAATTGCAACGAATTGGAGGAGAAAGTTTAAACAAACGCGCTGACTTTGAACGCTCACATCTAGGCCGGCCCAGGTCCAAATGGCCTGCAACTCGATGCGCATCACCTCCATGATTGTCCCTAACGAACGCCACCTGCCACGCTTTCGGCCCGTCCCTGGCGGCATTAAAAAATCGTAGCGTGATAACGATGGTTCCGATCCGCGTGCCGCTCGAAGCCGATTACAGGGGAGATGCAGCCCTTTCCAAAGAGCCATGAACAGACTTCCTACTCCCAAGGAGACAAGAAATATTAAGCCGCAATGACGTCCGAAGCGCGCATTTTCTCCGCCGCGCACCACATTTAAAAAATCGTAGTGTGAGAACGGTGGGTCCGATCCGCGTGCCGCTCAAAGACGATTACAGGGGAGATGCAGCCCTTTCCAAAGAGCCATGAACAGACTTTCTACTCCCAAGGAGACCAGAGATATTAACAGATAAATCGTTACGCTCCAGTCGGATGAGCGAGAAACGCTTGAGCAGTTGCAACGAATTGGAGGAGAAAGTTTAAACAAACGCGCTGACTTTGAACGCTCACATCTAGGTCGGGCCAAGTCCAAATGGCCTGCAACTTGGTGCGCATCACCTCCATCACTGTCCCTAACGAACGCCACCTGCCACGCTTTCGGCCCGTGCCTGGCGGCATAAAAAAATCGTAGCGTGATAACGATGGTTCCGATCCGCGTGCCACTCGAATGCGATTACAGGGGAGACGCAGCCCTTTCCAAAGAGCCATGAACAGACTTTCTACTCCCAAGGAGCGCAAAGATATTAAGCCGCAAATACGTCCTACGCGCGTCTTTTCTACGCCGCGCACCACATTTAAAAAATCGTAGCGTAAGAACGGTGGGTCCGATCCGCGTGCCGCTCGAAGGCAATTACAGGGGAGATGCAGCCCTTTCCAAATAGCCATGAACAGACATTCTACTCCCAAGGAGACAAGAGATATTAAGCCGCAATGATGTCCGACGCGCGCATTTTCTCCGCCGCGCACCACATTTAAAAAATCGTAGCGTGAGAACGGTGGGTCCGATCCGCGTGCCGCTCGAAGGCGATTACAGGGGAGATGCAGCCCTTTCCAAAGAGCCATGAACAGACTTCCTACTCCCAAGGAGACAAGAGATATTAAGCCGCAATGACGTCCGACGCGCGCATTTACTCCGCCGCGCAACACATTTAAAAAAATCATAGCGTGAAAACCGTGGGTTCGATCCGCATGCCGCTCGAAGGCGATTAAAGGGGAGATGCAGCCCTTTCCAAAGAGCCATGAACAGACTTTCTACTCCCAAGGAGACAAGAGATATTAAGCCGCAATGACGTCCGACGCGCGCATTTTCTCCGCCGCGCACCACATATAAAAAATCGTAGCGTGAGAACGGTGGGTCCGATCCGCGTGCAGCTTAACGGCGATTACAGGGGAGATGCAGCCCTTTCCAAAGAGCCATGAACAGACTTTCTACTCCCAAGGAGACAAGAGATATTAAGCCGCAATGACTTCCGACGCGCGTCTTTTCTACGCCGCGCACCACATTTAAAAAAATCGTAGCGTAAGAACGGTGGGTCCGATCCGCGTGCCGCTTAAAGGCGATTACAGGGGAGATGCAACCCTTTCCAAAGAGGCATGAACAGACTTTCTACTCCCAAGGAGACAAGAGATATTAAGCCGCAAATACGTCCGACGCGCGCATTTTCTCCGACGCGCACCACGTTTAAAAAATCGTAGCGTGAGAACGGTGGGTCCGATCCGCGTGCCGCTTAAAGGCGATTACAGGGGAGATGCAGCCCTTTCCAAAGAGCCATGAACAGACTTTCTACTACCAATGAGACAAGAGATATTAAGCCGCAAATACGTCCGGCGAGCGTCTTTTCTCCGCAGCGCAACACATTTAAAAAAATCGTAGCGTGAAAACCGTGGGTTCGATCCGCGTGCCGCTCGAAGGTGATTACAGGGGAGATGCATCCCTTTCCAAAGAGCCATGAACAGACTTTCTACTCCCAAGGAGACCAGAGATATTAACAGATAAAGCGTTACGCTCCAGTCGGATGAGCGAGAAACGCTTGTACAATTGCAACGAATTGGAGGAGAAAGTTTAAACAAACGCGCTGACTTTGAACGCTCACATCTAGGCCGGCCCAGGTCCAAATGGCCTGCAACTCGATGCGCATCACCTCCATGATTGTCCCTAACGAACGCCACCTGCCACGCTTTCGGCCCGTCCCTGGCGGCATTAAAAAATCGTAGCGTGATAACGATGGTTCCGATCCGCGTGCCGCTCGAAGGCGATTACAGGGGAGATGCAGCCCTTTCCAAAGAGCCATGAACAGACTTCCTACTCCCAAGGAGACAAGAAATATTAAGCCGCAATGACGTCCGAAGCGCGCATTTTCTCCGCCGCGCACCACATTTAAAAAATCGTAGTGTGAGAACGGTGGGTCCGATCCGCGTGCCGCTCAAAGACGATTACAGGGGAGATGCAGCCCTTTCCAAAGAGCCATGAACAGACTTTCTACTCCCAAGGAGACAAGAGATATTAAGCCGCAATGACGTCCTACGCGCGTCTTTTCTCAGCCGCGCACCACATTTAAAAAAATCATAGCGTGAAAACCGTGGGTTCGATCCGCGTGCCGCTTGAAGGCGATTACAGGGGAGATGCAGCCCTTTCCAAAGAGCCAAGAACAGACTTCCTACTCCCAAAGAGACAAGAGATATTAAGCCGCAATGACGTCCGACGCGCGCATTTTCTCCGCCGCGCACCACATTTAAAAAATCGTAGCGTGATAACGGTGGGTCCGATCCGCGTGCCGCTTAAGGCCATTACAGGGGAGATGCATCCCTTTCCAAAGAGCCATGAACAGACTTTCTACTCCCAAGGAGACCAGAGATATTAACAGATAAATCGTTACGCTCCAGTCGGATGAGCGAGAAACGCTTGAGCAGTTGCAACGAATTGGAGGAGAAAGTTTAAACAAACGCGCTGACTTTGAACGCTCACATCTAGGTCGGGCCAAGTCCAAATGGCCTGCAACTTGATGCGCATCACCTCCATCACTGTCCCTAACGAACGCCACCTGCCACGCTTTCGGCCCGTGCCTGGCGGCATAAAAAAATCGTAGCGTGATAACGATGGTTCCGATCCGCGTGCCACTCGAATGCGATTACAGGGGAGACGCAGCCCTTTCCAAAGAGCCATGAACAGACTTTCTACTCCCAAGGAGCGCAAAGATATTAAGCCGCAAATACGTCCTACGCGCGTCTTTTCTACGCCGCGCACCACATTTAAAAAATCGTAGCGTAAGAACGGTGGGTCCGATCCGCGTGCCGCTCGAAGGCGATTACAGGGGAGATGCAGCCCTTTCCAAATAGCCATGAACAGACATTCTACTCCCAAGGAGACAAGAGATATTAAGCCGCAATGATGTCCGACGCGCGCATTTTCTCCGCCGCGCACCACATTTAAAAAATCGTAGCGTGAGAACGGTGGGTCCGATCCGCGTGCCGCTCGAAGGCGATTACAGGGGAGATGCAGCCCTTTCCAAAGAGCCATGAACAGACTTCCTACTCCCAAGGAGACAAGAGATATTAAGCCGCAATGACGTCCGACGCGCGCATTTACTCCGCCACGCAACACATTTAAAAAAATCATAGCGTGAAAACCGTGGGTTCGATCCGCATGCCGCTCGAAGGCGATTAAAGGGGAGATGCAGCCCTTTCCAAAGAGCCATGAACAGACTTTCTACTCCCAAGGAGACAAGAGATATTAAGCCGCAATGACGTCCGACGCGCGCATTTTCTCCGCCGCGCACCACATATAAAAAATCGTAGCGTGAGAACGGTGGGTCCGATCCGCGTGCAGCTTAACGGCGATTACAGGGGAGATGCAGCCCTTTCCAAAGAGCCATGAACAGACTTTCTACTCCCAAGGAGACAAGAGATATTAAGCCGCAAATACGTCCGACGCGCGCATTTTCTCCGACGCGCACCACGTTTAAAAAATCGTAGCGTGAGAACGGTGGGTCCGATCCGCGTGCCGCTTAAAGGCGATTACAGGGGAGATGCAGCCCTTTCCAAAGAGCCATGAACAGACTTTCTACTACCAATGAGACAAGAGATATTAAGCCGCAAATACGTCCGGCGAGCGTCTTTTCTCCGCAGCGCAACACATTTAAAAAAATCGTAGCGTGAAAACCGTGGGTTCGATCCGCGTGCCGCTCGAAGGTGATTACAGGGGAGATGCATCCCTTTCCAAAGAGCCATGAACAGACTTTCTACTCCCAAGGAGACCAGAGATATTAACAGATAAAGCGTTACACTCCAGTCGGATGAGCGAGAAACGCTTGTACAATTGCAACGAATTGGAGGAGAAAGTTTAAACAAACGCGCTGACTTTGAACGCTCACATCTAGGCCGGCCCAGGTCCAAATGGCCTGCAACTCGATGCGCATCACCTCCATGATTGTCCCTAACGAACGCCACCTGCCACGCTTTCGGCCCGTCCCTGGCGGCATTAAAAAATCGTAGCGTGATAACGATGGTTCCGATCCGCGTGCCGCTCGAAGGCGATTACAGGGGAGATGCAGCCCTTTCCAAAGAGCCATGAACAGACTTCCTACTCCCAAGGAGACAAGAAATATTAAGCCGCAATGACGTCCGAAGCGCGCATTTTCTCCGCCGCGCACCACATTTAAAAAATCGTAGTGTGAGAACGGTGGGTCCGATCCGCGTGCCGCTCAAAGACGATTACAGGGGAGATGCAGCCCTTTCCAAAGAGCCATGAACAGACTTTCTACTCCCAAGGAGACAAGAGATATTAAGCCGCAATGACGTCCTACGCGCGTCTTTTCTCAGCCGCGCACCACATTTAAAAAAATCATAGCGTGAAAACCGTGGGTTCGATCCGCGTGCCGCTTGAAGGCGATTACAGGGGAGATGCAGCCCTTTCCAAAGAGCCATGAACAGACTTCCTACTCCCAAAGAGACAAGAGATATTAAGCCGCAATGACGTCCGACGCGCGCATTTTCTCCGCCGCGCACCACATTTAAAAAATCGTAGCGTGATAACGGTGGGTCCGATCCGCGTGCCGCTTAAGGCCATTACAGGGGAGATGCATCCCTTTCCAAAGAGCCATGAACAGACTTTCTACTCCCAAGGAGACCAGAGATATTAACAGATAAATCGTTACGCTCCAGTCGGATGAGCGAGAAACGCTTGAGCAGTTGCAACGAATTGGAGGAGAAAGTTTAAACAAACGCGCTGACTTTGAACGCTCACATCTAGGTCGGGCCAAGTCCAAATGGCCTGCAACTTGGTGCGCATCACCTCCATCACTGTCCCTAACGAACGCCACCTGCCACGCTTTCGGCCCGTGCCTGGCGGCATAAAAAAATCGTAGCGTGATAACGATGGTTCCGATCCGCGTGCCACTCGAATGCGATTACAGGGGAGACGCAGCCCTTTCCAAAGAGCCATGAACAGACTTTCTACTCCCAAGGAGCGCAAAGATATTAAGCCGCAAATACGTCCTACGCGCGTCTTTTCTACGCCGTGCACCACATTTAAAAAATCGTAGCGTAAGAACGGTGGGTCCGATCCGCGTGCCGCTCGAAGGCGATTACAGGGGAGATGCAGCCCTTTCCAAATAGCCATGAACAGACATTCTACTCCCAAGGAGACAAGAGATATTAAGCCGCAATGATGTCCGACGCGCGCATTTTCTCCGCCGCGCACCACATTTAAAAAATCGTAGCGTGAGAACGGTGGGTCCGATCCGCGTGCCGCTCGAAGGCGATTACAGGGGAGATGCAGCCCTTTCCAAAGAGCCATGAACAGACTTCCTACTCCCAAGGAGACAAGAGATATTAAGCCGCAATGACGTCCGACGTGCGCATTTACTCCGCCGCGCAACACATTTAAAAAAATCATAGCGTGAAAACCGTGGGTTCGATCCGCATGCCGCTCGAAGGCGATTAAAGGGGAGATGCAGCCCTTTCCAAAGAGCCATGAACAGACTTTCTACTCCCAAGGAGACAAGAGATATTAAGCCGCAATGACGTCCGACGCGCGCATTTTCTCCGCCGCGCACCACATATAAAAAATCGTAGCGTGAGAACGGTGGGTCCGATCCGCGTGCAGCTTAACAGCGATTACAGGGGAGATGCAGCCCTTTCCAAAGAGCCATGAACAGACTTTCTACTCCCAAGGAGACAAGAGATATTAAGCCGCAATGACTTCCGACGCGCGTCTTTTCTACGCCGCGCACCACATTTAAAAAAATCGTAGCGTAAGAACGGTGGGTCCGATCCGCGTGCCGCTTAAAGGCGATTACAGGGGAGATGCAACCCTTTCCAAAGAGGCATGAACAGACTTTCTACTCCCAAGGAGACAAGAGATATTAAGCCGCAAATACGTCCGACGCGCGCATTTTCTCCGACGCGCACCACGTTTAAAAAATCGTAGCGTGAGAACGGTGGGTCCGATCCGCGTGCCGCTTAAAGGCGATTACAGGGGAGATGCAGCCCTTTCCAAAGAGCCATGAACAGACTTTCTACTACCAATGAGACAAGAGATATTAAGCCGCAAATACGTCCGGCGAGCGTCTTTTCTCCGCAGCGCAACACATTTAAAAAAATCGTAGCGTGAAAACCGTGGGTTCGATCCGCGTGCCGCTCGAAGGTGATTACAGGGGAGATGCATCCCTTTCCAAAGAGCCATGAACAGACTTTCTACTCCCAAGGAGACCAGAGATATTAACAGATAAAGCGTTACGCTCCAGTCGGATGAGCGAGAAACGCTTGTACAATTGCAACGAATTGGAGGAGAAAGTTTAAACAAACGCGCTGACTTTGAACGCTCACATCTAGGCCGGCCCAGGTCCAAATGGCCTGCAACTCGATGCGCATCACCTCCATGATTGTCCCTAACGAACGCCACCTGCCACGCTTTCGGCCCGTCCCTGGCGGCATTAAAAAATCGTAGCGTGATAACGATGGTTCCGATCCGCGTGCCGCTCGAAGGCGATTACAGGGGAGATGCAGCCCTTTCCGAAGAGCCATGAACAGACTTCCTACTCCCAAGGAGACAAGAAATATTAAGCCGCAATGACGTCCGAAGCGCGCATTTTCTCCGCCGCGCACCACATTTAAAAAATCGTAGTGTGAGAACGGTGGGTCCGATCCGCGTGCCGCTCAAAGACGATTACAGGGGAGATGCAGCCCTTTCCAAAGAGCCATGAACAGACTTTCTACTCCCAAGGAGACAAGAGATATTAACATATAAAGCGTTACGCTCCAGTCGGATGAGCGAGAAACGCTTGAGCAGTTGCAACGAATTGGAGGAGAAAGTTTAAACAAACGCGCTGACTTTGAACGCTCACATCTAGTTCTGGCCAAGTCCAAATGGCCTGCAACTCGGTGCGCATAACCTCCATGACTGTCCCTAACGAACGCCACCTGCCACGCTTTCGGCCCGTCCCTGGCGGCATTAAAAAATCGTAGCGTAAGAACGGAAGGTCCGATCCGCGTGCCGCTTAAAGGCGATTACATGGGAGATGCAACCCTTTCCAAAGAGCCATGAACAAACTTTCTACTCCCAAGGAGACAAGAGATATTAAGCCGCAATGACGTCCTACGCGCGTCTTTTCTACGCCGCGCACCACATTTAAAAAATCGTAGCGTAAGAACGGTGGGTCCGATCCGCGTGCCGCTCGAAGGCGATTACAGGGGAGATGCAGCCCTTTCCAAATAGCCATGAACAGACATTCTACTCCCAAGGAGACAAGAGATATTAAGCCGCAATGATGTCCGACGCGCGCATTTTCTCCGCCGCGCACCACATTTAAAAAATCGTAGCGTGAGAACGGTGGGTCCGATCCGCGTGCCGCTCGAAGGCGATTACAGGGGAGATGCAGCCCTTTCCAAAGAGCCATGAACAGACTTCCTACTCCCAAGGAGACAAGAGATATTAAGCCGCAATGACGTCCGACGCGCGCATTTACTCCGCCGCGCAACACATTTAAAAAAATCATAGCGTGAAAACCGTGGGTTCGATCCGCATGCCGCTCGAAGGCGATTAAAGGGGAGATGCAGCCCTTTCCAAAGAGCCATGAACAGACTTTCTACTCCCAAGGAGACAAGAGATATTAAGCCGCAATGACGTCCGACGCGCGCATTTTCTCCGCCGCGCACCACATATAAAAAATCGTAGCGTGAGAACGGTGGGTCCGATCCGCGTGCAGCTTAACGGCGATTACAGGGGAGATGCAACCCTTTCCAAAGAGGCATGAACAGACTTTCTACTCCCAAGGAGACAAGAGATATTAAGCCGCAAATACGTCCGACGCGCGCATTTTCTCCGACGCGCACCACGTTTAAAAAATCGTAGCGTGAGAACGGTGGGTCCGATCCGCGTGCCGCTTAAAGTCGATTACAGGGGAGATGCAGCCCTTTCCAAAGAGCCATGAACAGACTTTCTACTACCAATGAGACAAGAGATATTAAGCCGCAAATACGTCCGGCGAGCGTCTTTTCTCCGCAGCGCAACACATTTAAAAAAATCGTAGCGTGAAAACCGTGGGTTCGATCCGCGTGCCGCTCGAAGGTGATTACAGGGGAGATGCATCCCTTTCCAAAGAGCCATGAACAGACTTTCTACTCCCAAGGAGACCAGAGATATTAACAGATAAAGCGTTACGCTCCAGTCGGATGAGCGAGAAACGCTTGTACAATTGCAACGAATTGGAGGAGAAAGTTTAAACAAACGCGCTGACTTTGAACGCTCACATCTAGGCCGGCCCAGGTCCAAATGGCCTGCAACTCGATGCGCATCACCTCCATGATTGTCCCTAACGAACGCCACCTGCCACGCTTTCGGCCCGTCCCTGGCGGCATTAAAAAATCGTAGCGTGATAACGATGGTTCCGATCCGCGTGCCGCTCGAAGCCGATTACAGGGGAGATGCAGCCCTTTCCAAAGAGCCATGAACAGACTTCCTACTCCCAAGGAGACAAGAAATATTAAGCCGCAATGACGTCCGAAGCGCGCATTTTCTCCGCCGCGCACCACATTTAAAAAATCGTAGTGTGAGAACGGTGGGTCCGATCCGCGTGCCGCTCAAAGACAATTACAGGGGAGATGCAGCCCTTTCCAAAGAGCCATGAACAGACTTTCTACTCCCAAGGAGACAAGAGATATTAAGCCGCAATGACGTCCTACGCGCGTCTTTTCTCAGCCGCGCACCACATTTAAAAAAATCATAGCGTGAAAACCGTGGGTTCGATCCGCGTGCCGCTTGAAGGCGATTACAGGGGAGATGCAGCCCTTTCCAAAGAGCCAAGAACAGACTTCCTACTCCCAAAGAGACAAGAGATATTAAGCCGCAATGACGTCCGACGCGCGCATTTTCTCCGCCGCGCACCACATTTAAAAAATCGTAGCGTGATAACGGTGGGTCCGATCCGCGTGCCGCTTAAGGCCATTACAGGGGAGATGCATCCCTTTCCAAAGAGCCATGAACAGACTTTCTACTCCCAAGGAGACCAGAGATATTAACAGATAAATCGTTACGCTCCAGTCGGATGAGCGAGAAACGCTTGAGCAGTTGCAACGAATTGGAGGAGAAAGTTTAAACAAACGCGCTGACTTTGAACGCTCACATCTAGGTCGGGCCAAGTCCAAATGGCCTGCAACTTGGTGCGCATCACCTCCATCACTGTCCCTAACGAACGCCACCTGCCACGCTTTCGGCCCGTGCCTGGCGGCATAAAAAAATCGTAGCGTGATAACGATGGTTCCGATCCGCGTGCCACTCGAATGCGATTACAGGGGAGACGCAGCCCTTTCCAAAGAGCCATGAACAGACTTTCTACTCCCAAGGAGCGCAAAGATATTAAGCCGCAAATACGTCCTACGCGCGTCTTTTCTACGCCGCGCACCACATTTAAAAAATCGTAGCGTAAGAACGGTGGGTCCGATCCGCGTGCCGCTCGAAGGCGATTACAGGGGAGATGCAGCCCTTTCCAAATAGCCATGAACAGACATTCTACTCCCAAGGAGACAAGAGATATTAAGCCGCAATGATGTCCGACGCGCGCATTTTCTCCGCCGCGCACCACATTTAAAAAATCGTAGCGTGAGAACGGTGGGTCCGATCCGCGTGCCGCTCGAAGGCGATTACAGGGGAGATGCAGCCCTTTCCAAAGAGCCATGAACAGACTTCCTACTCCCAAGGAGACAAGAGATATTAAGCCGCAATGACGTCCGACGCGCGCATTTACTCCGCCACGCAACACATTTAAAAAAATCATAGCGTGAAAACCGTGGGTTCGATCCGCATGCCGCTCGAAGGCGATTAAAGGGGAGATGCAGCCCTTTCCAAAGAGCCATGAACAGACTTTCTACTCCCAAGGAGACAAGAGATATTAAGCCGCAATGACGTCCGACGCGCGCATTTTCTCCGCCGCGCACCACATATAAAAAATCGTAGCGTGAGAACGGTGGGTCCGATCCGCGTGCAGCTTAACGGCGATTACAGGGGAGATGCAGCCCTTTCCAAAGAGCCATGAACAGACTTTCTACTCCCAAGGAGACAAGAGATATTAAGCCGCAATGACTTCCGACGCGCGTCTTTTCTACGCCGCGCACCACATTTAAAAAAATCGTAGCGTAAGAACGGTGGGTCCGATCCGCGTGCCGCTTAAAGGCGATTACAGGGGAGATGCAACCCTTTCCAAAGAGGCATGAACAGACTTTCTACTCCCAAGGAGACAAGAGATATTAAGCCGCAAATACGTCCGACGCGCGCATTTTCTCCGACGCGCACCACGTTTAAAAAATCGTAGCGTGAGAACGGTGGGTCCGATCCGCGTGCCGCTTAAAGGCGATTACAGGGGAGATGCAGCCCTTTCCAAAGAGCCATGAACAGACTTTCTACTACCAATGAGACAAGAGATATTAAGCCGCAAATACGTCCGGCGAGCGTCTTTTCTCCGCAGCGCAACACATTTAAAAAAATCGTAGCGTGAAAACCGTGGGTTCGATCCGCGTGCCGCTCGAAGGTGATTACAGGGGAGATGCATCCCTTTCCAAAGAGCCATGAACAGACTTTCTACTCCCAAGGAGACCAGAGATATTAACAGATAAAGCGTTACACTCCAGTCGGATGAGCGAGAAACGCTTGTACAATTGCAACGAATTGGAGGAGAAAGTTTAAACAAACGCGCTGACTTTGAACGCTCACATCTAGGCCGGCCCAGGTCCAAATGGCCTGCAACTCGATGCGCATCACCTCCATGATTGTCCCTAACGAACGCCACCTGCCACGCTTTCGGCCCGTCCCTGGCGGCATTAAAAAATCGTAGCGTGATAACGATGGTTCCGATCCGCGTGCCGCTCGAAGGCGATTACAGGGGAGATGCAGCCCTTTCCAAAGAGCCATGAACAGACTTCCTACTCCCAAGGAGACAAGAAATATTAAGCCGCAATGACGTCCGAAGCGCGCATTTTCTCCGCCGCGCACCACATTTAAAAAATCGTAGTGTGAGAACGGTGGGTCCGATCCGCGTGCCGCTCAAAGACGATTACAGGGGAGATGCAGCCCTTTCCAAAGAGCCATGAACAGACTTTCTACTCCCAAGGAGACAAGAGATATTAAGCCGCAATGACGTCCTACGCGCGTCTTTTCTCAGCCGCGCACCACATTTAAAAAAATCATAGCGTGAAAACCGTGGGTTCGATCCGCGTGCCGCTTGAAGGCGATTACAGGGGAGATGCAGCCCTTTCCAAAGAGCCATGAACAGACTTCCTACTCCCAAAGAGACAAGAGATATTAAGCCGCAATGACGTCCGACGCGCGCATTTTCTCCGCCGCGCACCACATTTAAAAAATCGTAGCGTGATAACGGTGGGTCCGATCCGCGTGCCGCTTAAGGCCATTACAGGGGAGATGCAGCCCTTTCCAAAGAGCCATGAACAGACTTTCTACTCCCAAGGAGACCAGAGATATTAACAGATAAATCGTTACGCTCCAGTCGGATGAGCGAGAAACGCTTGAGCAGTTGCAACGAATTGGAGGAGAAAGTTTAAACAAACGCGCTGACTTTGAACGCTCACATCTAGGTCGGGCCAAGTCCAAATGGCCTGCAACTTGGTGCGCATCACCTCCATCACTGTCCCTAACGAACGCCACCTGCCACGCTTTCGGCCCGTGCCTGGCGGCATAAAAAAATCGTAGCGTGATAACGATGGTTCCGATCCGCGTGCGACTCGAATGCGATTACAGGGGAGACGCAGCCCTTTCCAAAGAGCCATGAACAGACTTTCTACTCCCAAGGAGCCCAAAGATATTAAGCCGCAAATACGTCCTACGCGCGTCTTTTCTACGCCGCGCACCACATTTAAAAAATCGTAGCGTAAGAACGGTGGGTCCGATCCGCGTGCCGCTCGAAGGCGATTACAGGGGAGATGCAGCCCTTTCCAAACAGCCATGAACAGACATTCTACTCCCAAGGAGACAAGAGATATTAAGCCGCAATGATGTCCGACGCGCGCATTTTCTCCGCCGCGCACCACATTTAAAAAATCGTAGCGTGAGAACGGTGGGTCCGATCCGCGTGCCGCTCGAAGGCGATTAGAGGGGAGATGCAGCCCTTTCCAATGAGCCATGAACAGACTTCCTACTCCCAAGGAGACAAGAGATATTAAGCCGCAATGACGTCCGACGCGCGCATTTACTCCGCCGCGCAACACATTTAAAAAAATCATAGCGTGAGAACGGTGGGTCCGATCCGCGTGCAGCTTAACGGCGATTACAGGGGAGATGCAGCCCTTTCCAAAGAGCCATGAACAGACTTTCTACTCCCAAGGAGACAAGAGATATTAAGCCGCAATGACTTCCGACGCGCGTCTTTTCTACGCCGCGCACCACATTTAAAAAATCGTAGCGTAAGAACGGTGGGTCCGATCCGCGTGCCGCTTAAAGGCGATTACAGGGGAGATGCAACCCTTTCCAAAGAGGCATGAACAGACTTTCTACTCCCATGGAGACAAGAGATATTAAGCCGCAAATACGTCCGACGCGCGCATTTTCTCCGACGCGCACCACGTTTAAAAAATCGTAGCGTGAGAACGGTGGGTCCGATCCGCGTGCCGCTTAAAGGCGATTACAGGGGAGATGCAGCCCTTTCCAAAGAGCCATGAACAGACTTTCTACTCCCAATGAGACAAGAGATATTAAGCCGCAAATACGTCCGGCGAGCGTCTTTTCTCCGCAGCGCAACACATTTAAAAAAATCGTAGCGTGAAAACCGTGGGTTCGATCCGCGTGCCGCTCGAAGGTGATTACAGGGGAGATGCATCCCTTTCCAAAGAGCCATGAACAGACTTTCTACTCCCAAGGAGACCAGAGATATTAACAGATAAAGCGTTACGCTCCAGTCGGATGAGCGAGAAACGCTTGTACAATTGCAACGAATTGGAGGAGAAAGTTTAAACAAACGCGCTGACTTTGAACGCTCACATCTAGGCCGGCCCAGGTCCAAATGGCCTGCAACTCGGTGCGCATCACCTCCATGATTGTCCCTAACGAACGCCACCTGCCACGCTTTCGGCCCGTCCCTGGCGGCATTAAAAAATCGTAACGTGATAACGATGGTTCCGATCCGCGTGCCGCTCGAAGGCGATTACAGGGGAGATGCAGCCCTTTCCAAAGAGCCATGAACAGACTTCCTACTCCCAAGGAGACAAGAAATATTAAGCCGCAATGACGTCCGAAGCGCGCATTTTCTCCGCCGCGCACCACATTTAAAAAATCGTAGTGTGAGAACGGTGGGTCCGATCCGCGTGCCGCTCAAAGACGATTACAGGGGAGATGCAGCCCTTTCCAAAGAGCCATGAACAGACTTTCTACTCCCAAGGAGACAAGAGATATTAACATATAAAGCGTTACGCTCCAGTCGGATGAGCGAGAAACGCTTGAGCAGTTGCAACGAATTGGAGGAGAAAATTTAAACAAACGCGCTGACTTTGAACGCTCACATCTAGTTCTGGCCAAGTCCAAATGGCCTGCAACTCGGTGCGCATAACCTCCATGACTGTCCCTAACGAACGCCACCTGCCACGCTTTCGGCCCGTCCCTGGCGGCATTAAAAAATCGTAGCGTAAGAACGGAAGGTCCGATCCGCGTGCCGCTTAAAGGCGATTACATGGGAGATGCAACCCTTTCCAAAGAGCCATGAACAAACTTTCTACTCCCAAGGAGACAAGAGATATTAAGCCGCAATGACGTCCTACGCGCGTCTTTTCTACGCCGCGCACCACATTTAAAAAATCGTAGCGTAAGAACGGTGGGTACGATCCGCGTGCCGCTTAAAGGCGATTACAGGGGAGATGCAACCCTTTCCAAAGAGCCATGAAAAGACTTTCTACTCCCAAAGAGACAAGAGATATTAAGCCGAAATGACGTCCGACGCGCGCATTTTCTCAGCCGCGCACCACATTTAAAAAAATCATAGCGTGAAAACCGTGGGTTCGATCCGCATGCCGCTCGAAGGCGATTAAAGGGGAGTTGCAGCCCTTTCCAAAGAGCCATGAACAGACTTTCTACTCCCAAGGAGACAAGAGATATTAAGCCGCAATGACGTCCGATGCGCACATTTTCTCCGCCGCGCACCACATATAAAAAATCGTAGCGTGAGAATGGTGGGTCCGATCCGCGTGCAGCTTAACGGCGATTACAGGGGAGATGCAGCCCTTTCCAAAGAGCCATGAACAGACTTTCTACTCCCAAGGAGACAAGAGATATTAAGCCGCAATGACTTCCGACGCGCGTCTTTTCTACGCCGCGCACCACATTTAAAAAATCGTAGCGTAAGAACGGTGGGTCCGATCCGCGTGCCGCTTAAAGGCCATTACAGGGGAGATGCAACCCTTTCCAAAGAGCCATGAACAGACTTCCTACTCCCAAAGAGACAAGAGATATTAAGCCGCAATGACGTCCGACGCGCGCATTTTCTCCGCCGCGCACCACATTTAAAAAATCGTAGCGTGATAACGGTGGGTCCGATCCGCGTGCCGCTTAAGGCCATTACAGGGGAGATGCAGCCCTTTCCAAAGAGCCATGAACAGACTTTCTACTCCCAAGGAGACCAGAGATATTAACAGATAAATCGTTACGCTCCAGTCGGATGAGCGAGAAACGCTTGAGCAGTTGCAACGAATTGGAGGAGAAAGTTTAAACAAACGCGCTGACTTTGAACGCTCACATCTAGGTCGGGCCAAGTCCAAATGGCCTGCAACTTGGTGCGCATCACCTCCATCACTGTCCCTAACGAACGCCACCTGCCACGCTTTCGGCCCGTGCCTGGCGGCATAAAAAAATCGTAGCGTGATAACGATGGTTCCGATCCGCGTGCCACTCGAATGCGATTACAGGGGAGACGCAGCCCTTTCCAAAGAGCCATGAACAGACTTTCTACTCCCAAGGAGCCCAAAGATATTAAGCCGCAAATACGTCCTACGCGCGTCTTTTCTACGCCGCGCACCACATTTAAAAAATCGTAGCGTAAGAGCGGTGGGTCCGATCCGCGTGCCGCTCGAAGGCGATTACAGGGGAGATGCAGCCCTTTCCAAATAGCCATGAACAGACATTCTACTCCCAAGGAGACAAGAGATATTAAGCCGCAATGATGTCCGACGCGCGCATTTTCTCCGCCGCGCACCACATTTAAAAAATCGTAGCGTGAGAACGGTGGGTCCGATCCGTGTGCCGCTCGAAGGCGATTACAGGGGAGATGCAGCCCTTTCCAAAGAGCCATGAACAGACTTCCTACTCCCAAGGAGACAAGAGATATTAAGCCGCAATGACGTCCGACGCGCGCATTTACTCCGCCGCGCAACACATTTAAAAAAATCATAGCGTGAAAACCGTGGGTTCGATCCGCATGCCGCTCGAAGGCGATTAAAGGGGAGATGCAGCCCTTTCCAAAGAGCCATGAACAGACTTTCTACTCCCAAGGAGACAAGAGATATTAAGCCGCAATGACGTCCGACGCGCGCATTTTCTCCGCCGCGCACCACATATAAAAAATCGTAGCGTGAGAACGGTGGGTCCGATCCGCGTGCAGCTTAACTGCGATTACAGGGGAGATGCAGCCCTTTCCAAAGAGCCATGAACAGACTTTCTACTCCCAAGGAGACAAGAGATATTAAGCCGCAATGACTTCCGACGCGCGTCTTTTCTACGCCGCGCACCACATTTAAAAAATCGTAGCGTAAGAACGGTGGGTCCGATCCGCGTGCCGCTTAAAGGCGATTACAGGGGAGATGCAACCCTTTCCAAAGAGGCATGAACAGACTTTCTACTCCCAAGGAGACAAGAGATATTAAGCCGCAAATACGTCCGACGCGCGCATTTTCTCCGACGCGCACCACGTTTAAAAAATCGTAGCGTGAGAACGGTGGGTCCGATCCGCGTGCCGCTTAAAGGCGATTACAGGGGAGATGCAGCCCTTTCCAAAGAGCCATGAACAGACTTTCTACTACCAATGAGACAAGAGATATTAAGCCGCAAATACGTCCGGCGAGCGTCTTTTCTCCGCAGCGCAACACATTTAAAAAAATCGTAGCGTGAAAACCGTGGGTTCGATCCGCGTGCCGCTCAAAGGTGATTACAGGGGAGATGCATCCCTTTCCAAAGAGCCATGAACAGACTTTCTACTCCCAAGGAGACCAGAGATATTAACAGATAAAGCGTTACGCTCCAGTCGGATGAGCGAGAAACGCTTGTACAATTGCAACGAATTGGAGGAGAAAGTTTAAACAAACGCGCTGACTTTGAACGCTCACATCTAGGCCGGCCCAGGTCCAAATGGCCTGCAACTCGATGCGCATCACCTCCATGATTGTCCCTAACGAACGCCACCTGCCACGCTTTCGGCCCGTCCCTGGCGGCATTAAAAAATCGTAGCGTGATAACGATGGTTCCGATCCGCGTGCCGCTCGAAGGCGATTACAGGGGAGATGCAGCCCTTTCCAAAGAGCCATGAACAGACTTCCTACTCCCAAGGAGACAAGAAATATTAAGCCGCAATGACGTCCGAAGCGCGCATTTTCTCCGCCGCGCACCACATTTAAAAAATCGTAGTGTGAGAACGGTGGATCCGATCCGCGTGCCGCTCAAAGACGATTACAGGGGAGATGCAGCCCTTTCCAAAGAGCCATGAACAGACTTTCTACTCCCAAGGAGACAAGAGATATTAACATATAAAGCGTTACGCTCCAGTCGGATGAGCGAGAAACGCTTGAGCAGTTGCAACGAATTGGAGGAGAAAGTTTAAACAAACGCGCTGACTTTGAACGCTCACATCTAGTTCTGGCCAAGTCCAAATGGCCTGCAACTCGGTGCGCATAACCTCCATGACTGTCCCTAACGAACGCCACCTGCCACGCTTTCGGCCCGTCCCTGGCGGCATTAAAAAATCGTAGCGTAAGAACGGAAGGTCCGATCCGCGTGCCGCTTAAAGGCGATTACATGGGAGATGCAACCCTTTCCAAAGAGCCATGAACAAACTTTCTACTCCCAAGGAGACAAGAGATATTAAGCCGCAATGACGTCCTACGCGCGTCTTTTCTACGCCGCGCACCACATTTAAAAAATCGTAGCGTAAGAACGGTGGGTACGATCCGCATGCCGCTTAAAGGCGATTACAGGGGAGATGCAACCCTTTCCAAAGAGCCATGAAAAGACTTTCTACTCCCAAAGAGACAAGAGATATTAAGCCGAAATGACGTCCGACGCGCGCATTTTCTCAGCCGCGCACCACATTTAAAAAAATCATAGCGTGAAAACCGTGGGTTCGATCCGCGTGCCGCTTGAAGGCGATTACAGGGGAGATGCAGCCCTTTCCAAAGAGCCATGAACAGACTTCCTACTCCCAAAGAGACAAGAGATATTAAGCCGCAATGACCTCCGACGCGCGCATTTTCTCCGCCGCGCACCACATTTAAAAAATCGTAGCGTGATAACGGTGGGTCCGATCCGCGTGCCGCTTAAGGCCATTACAGGGGAGATGCAGCCCTTTCCAAAGAGCCATGAACAGACTTTCTACTCCCAAGCAGACCAGAGATATTAACAGATAAATCGTTACGCTCCAGTCGGATGAGCGAGAAACGCTTGAGCAGTTGCAACGAATTGGAGGAGAAAGTTTAAACAAACGCGCTGACTTTGAACGCTCACATCTAGGTCGGGCCAAGTCCAAATGGCCTGCAACTTGGTGCGCATCACCTCCATCACTGTCCCTAACGAACGCCACCTGCCACGCTTTCGGCCCGTGCCTGGCGGCATAAAAAAATCATAGCGTGATAACGATGGTTCCGATCCGCGTGCCACTCGAATGCGATTACAGGGGAGACGCAGCCCTTTCCAAAGAGCCATGAACAGACTTTCTACTCCCAAGGAGCCCAAAGATATTAAGCCGCAAATACGTCCTACGCGCGTCTTTTCTACGCCGCGCACCACATTTAAAAAATCGTAGCGTAAGAACGGTGGGTCCGATCCGCGTGCCGCTCGAATGCGATTACAGGGGAGATGCAGCCCTTTCCAAATAGCCATGAACAGACATTCTACTCCCAAGGAGACAAGAGATATTAAGCCGCAATGATGTCCGACGCGCGCATTTTCTCCGCCGCGCACCACATTTAAAAAATCGTAGCGTGAGAACGGTGGGTCCGATCCGCGTGCCGCTCGAAGGCGATTACAGGGGAGATGCAGCCCTTTCCAAAGAGCCATGAACAGACTTCCTACTCCCAAGGAGACAAGAGATATTAAGCCGCAATGACGTCCGACGCGCGCATTTACTCCGCCGCGCAACACATTTAAAAAAATCATAGCGTGAAAACCGTGGGTTCGATCCGCATGCCGCTCGAAGGCGATTAAAGGGGAGATGCAGCCCTTTCCAAAGAGCCATGAACAGACTTTCTACTCCCAAGGAGACAAGAGATATTAAGCCGCAATGACGTCCGACGCGGGCATTTTCTCCGCCGCGCACCACATATAAAAAATCGTAGCGTGAGAACGGTGGGTCCGATCCGCGTGCAGCTTAACGGCGATTACAGGGGAGATGCAGCCCTTTCCAAAGAGCCATGAACAGACTTTCTACTCCCAAGGAGACAAGAGATATTAAGCCGCAATGACTTCCGACGCGCGTCTTTTCTACGCCGCGCACCACATTTAAAAAATCGTAGCGTAAGAACGGTGGGTCCGATCCGCGTGCCGCTTAAAGGCGATTACAGGGGAGATGCAACCCTTTCCAAAGAGGCATGAACAGACTTTCTACTCCCAAGGAGACAAGAGATATTAAGCCGCAAATACGTCCGACGCGCGCATTTTCTCCGACGCGCACCACGTTTAAAAAATCGTAGCGTGAGAACGGTGGGTCCGATCCGCGTGCCGCTTAAAGGCGATTACAGGGGAGATGCAGCCCTTTCCAAAGAGCCATGAACAGACTTTCTACTACCAATGAGACAAGAGATATTAAGCCGCAAATACGTCCGGCGAGCGTCTTTTCTCCGCAGCGCAACACATTTAAAAAAATCGTAGCGTGAAAACCGTGGGTTCGATCCGCGTGCCGCTCGAAGGTGATTACAGGGGAGATGCATCCCTTTCCAAAGAGCCATGAACAGACTTTCTACTCCCAAGGAGACCAGAGATATTAACAGATAAAGCGTTACGCTCCAGTCGGATGAGCGAGAAACGCTTGTACAATTGCAACGAATTGGAGGAGAAAGTTTAAACAAACGCGCTGACTTTGAACGCTCACATCTAGGCCGGCCCAGGTCCAAATGGCCTGCAACTCGATGCGCATCACCTCCATGATTGTCCCTAACGAACGCCACCTGCCACGCTTTCGGCCCGTCCCTGGCGGCATTAAAAAATCGTAGCGTGATAACGATGGTTCCGATCCGCGTGCCGCTCGAAGGCGATTACAGGGGAGATGCAGCCCTTTCCAAAGAGCCATGAACAGACTTCCTACTCCCAAGGAGACAAGAAATATTAAGCCGCAATGACGTCCGAAGCGCGCATTTTCTCCGCCGCGCACCACATTTAAAAAATCGTAGTGTGAGAACGGTGGGTCCGATCCGCGTGCCGCTCAAAGACGATTACAGGGGAGATGCAGCCCTTTCCAAAGAGCCATGAACAGACTTTCTACTCCCAAGGAGACAAGAGATATTAACATATAAAGCGTTACGCTCCAGTCGGATGAGCGAGAAACGCTTGAGCAGTTGCAACGAATTGGAGGAGAAAGTTTAAACAAACGCGCTGACTTTGAACGCTCACATCTAGTTCTGGCCAAGTCCAAATGGCCTGCAACTCGGTGCGCATAACCTCCATGACTGTCCCTAACGAACGCCACCTGCCACGCTTTCGGCCCGTCCCTGGCGGCATTAAAAAATCGTAGCGTAAGAACGGAAGGTCCGATCCGCGTGCCGCTTAAAGGCGATTACATGGGAGATGCAACCCTTTCCAAAGAGCCATGAACAAACTTTCTACTCCCAAGGAGACAAGAGATATTAAGCCGCAATGACGTCCTACGCGCGTCTTTTCTACGCCGCGCACCACATTTAAAAAATCGTAGCGTAAGAACGGTGGGTACGATCCGCGTGCCGCTTAAAGGCGATTACAGGGGAGATGCAACCCTTTCCAAAGAGCCATGAAAAGACTTTCTACTCCCAAAGAGACAAGAGATATTAAGCCGAAATGACGTCCGACGCGTGCATTTTCTCAGCCGCGCACCACATTTAAAAAAATCATAGCGTGAAAACCGTGGGTTCGATCCGCGTGCTGCTTGAAGGCGATTACAGGGGAGATGCAGCCCTTTCCAAAGAGCCATGAACAGACTTCCTACTCCCAAAGAGACAAGAGATATTAAGCCGCAATGACGTCCGACGCGCGCATTTTCTCCGCCGCGCACCACATTTAAAAAATCGTAGCGTGATAACGGTGGGTCCGATCCGCGTGCCGCTTAAGGCCATTACAGGGGAGATGCAGCCCTTTCCAAAGAGCCATGAACAGACTTTCTACTCCCAAGGAGACCAGAGATATTAACAGATAAATCGTTACGCTCCAGTCGGATGAGCGAGAAACGCTTGAGCAGTTGCAACGAATTGGAGGACAAAGTTTAAACAAACGCGCTGACTTTGAACGCTCACATCTAGGTCGGGCCAAGTCCAAATGGCCTGCAACTTGGTGCGCATCACCTCCATCACTGTCCCTAACGAACGCCACCTGCCACGCTTTCGGCCCGTGCCTGGCGGCATAAAGAAATCGTAGCGTGATAACGATGGTTCCGATCCGCGTGCCACTCGAATGCGATTACAGGGGAGACGCAGCCCTTTCCAAAGAGCCATGAACAGACTTTCTACTCCCAAGGAGCCCAAAGATATTAAGCCGCAAATACGTCCTACGCGCGTCTTTTCTACGCCGCGCACCACATTTAAAAAATCGTAGCGTAAGAACGGTGGGTCCGATCCGCGTGCCGCTCGAAGGCGATTACAGGGGAGATGCAGCCCTTTCCAAATAGCCATGAACAGACATTCTACTCCCAAGGAGACAAGAGATATTAAGCCGCAATGATGTCCGACGCGCGCATTTTCTCCGCCGCGCACCACATTTAAAAAATCGTAGCGTGAGAACGGTGGGTCCGATCCGCGTGCCGCTCGAAGGCGATTACAGGGGAGATGCAGCCCTTTCCAAAGAGCCATGAACAGACTTCCTACTCCCAAGGAGACAAGAGATATTAAGCCGCAATGACGTCCGACGCGCGCATTTACTCCGCCGCGCAACACATTTAAAAAAATCATAGCGTGAAAACCATGGGTTCGATCCGCATGCCGCTCGAAGGCGATTAAAGGGGAGATGCAGCCCTTTCCAAAGAGCCATGAACAGACTTTCTACTCCCAAGGAGACAAGAGATATTAAGCCGCAATGACGTCCGACGCGCGCATTTTCTCCGCCGCGCACCACATATAAAAAATCGTAGCGTGAGAACGGTGGGTCCGATCCGCGTGCAGCTTAACGGCGATTTCAGGGGAGATGCAGCCCTTTCCAAAGAGCCATGAACAGACTTTCTACTCCCAAGGAGACAAGAGATATTAAGCCGCAATGACTTCCGACGCGCGTCTTTTCTACGCCGCGCACCACATTTAAAAAATCGTAGCGTAAGAACGGT
Source organism: Electrophorus electricus (assembly GCF_041902795.1). NCBI lineage: Eukaryota > Metazoa > Chordata > Actinopteri > Gymnotiformes > Gymnotidae > Electrophorus > Electrophorus electricus. The sequence goes on along the minus strand of NC_137501.1, from coordinate 38,574,745 downwards.
GGGTCCGATCCGCGTGCCGCTTAAAGGCGATTACAGGGGAGATGCAACCCTTTCCAAAGAGGCATGAACAGACTTTCTACTCCCAAGGAGACAAGAGATATTAAGCCGCAAATACGTCCGACGCGCGCATTTTCTCCGACGCGCACCACGTTTAAAAAATCGTAGCGTGAGAACGATGGGTCCGATCCGCGTGCCGCTTAAAGGCGATTACAGGGGAGATGCAGCCCTTTCCAAAGAGCCATGAACAGACTTTCTACTACCAATGAGACAAGAGATATTAAGCCGCAAATACGTCCGGCGAGCGTCTTTTCTCCGCAGCGCAACACATTTAAAAAAATCGTAGCGTGAAAACCGTGGGTTCGATCCGCGTGCCGCTCGAAGGTGATTACAGGGGAGATGCATCCCTTTCCAAAGAGCCATGAACAGACTTTCTACTCCCAAGGAGACCAGAGATATTAACAGATAAAGCGTTACGCTCCAGTCGGATGAGCGAGAAACGCTTGTACAATTGCAACGAATTGGAGGAGAAAGTTTAAACAAACGCGCTGACTTTGAACGCTCACATCTAGGCCGGCCCAGGTCCAAATGGCCTGCAACTCGATGCGCATCACCTCCATGATTGTCCCTAACGAACGCCACCTGCCACGCTTTCGGCCCGTCCCTGGCGGCATTAAAAAATCGTAGCGTGATAACGATGGTTCCGATCCGCGTGCCGCTCGAAGGCGATTACAGGGGAGATGCAGCCCTTTCCAAAGAGCCATGAACAGACTTCCTACTCCCAAGGAGACAAGAAATATTAAGCCGCAATGACGTCCGAAGCGCGCATTTTCTCCGCCGCGCACCACATTTAAAAAATCGTAGTGTGAGAACGGTGGGTCCGATCCGCGTGCCGCTCAAAGACGATTACAGGGGAGATGCAGCCCTTTCCAAAGAGCCATGAACAGACTTTCTACTCCCAAGGAGACAAGAGATATTAACATATAAAGCGTTACGCTCCAGTCGGATGAGCGAGAAACGCTTGAGCAGTTGCAACGAATTGGAGGAGAAAATTTAAACAAACGCGCTGACTTTGAACGCTCACATCTAGTTCTGGCCAAGTCCAAATGGCCTGCAACTCGGTGCGCATAACCTCCATGACTGTCCCTAACGAACGCCACCTGCCACGCTTTCGGCCCGTCCCTGGCGGCATTAAAAAATCGTAGCGTAAGAACGGAAGGTCCGATCCGCGTGCCGCTTAAAGGCGATTACATGGGAGATGCAACCCTTTCCAAAGAGCCATGAACAAACTTTCTACTCCCAAGGAGACAAGAGATATTAAGCCGCAATGATGTCCTACGCGCGTCTTTTCTACGCCGCGCACCACATTTAAAAAATCGTAGCGTAAGAACGGTGGGTACGATCCGCGTGCCGCTTAAAGGCGATTACAGGGGAGATGCAACCCTTTCCAAAGAGCCATGAAAAGACTTTCTACTCCCAAGGAGACAAGAGATATTAAGCCGCAATGACGTCCTACGCGCGTCTTTTCTCAGCCGCGCACCACATTTAAAAAAATCATAGCGTGAAAACCGTGGGTTCGATCTGCGTGCCGCTTGAAGGCGATTACAGGGGAGATGGAGCCCTTTCCAAAGAGCCATGAACAGACTTCCTACTCCCAAAGAGACAAGAGATATTAAGCCGCAATGACGTCCGACGCGCGCATTTTCTCCGCCGCGCACCACATTTAAAAAATCGTAGCGTGATAACGGTGGGTCCGATCCGCGTGCCGCTTAAGGCCATTACAGGGGAGATGCATCCCTTTCCAAAGAGCCATGAACAGACTTTCTACTCCCAAGGAGACCAGAGATATTAACAGATAAATCGTTACGCTCCAGTCGGATGAGCGAGAAACGCTTGAGCAGTTGCAACGAATTGGAGGAGAAAGTTTAAACAAACGCGCTGACTTTGAACGCTCACATCTAGTTCTGGCCAAGTCCAAATGGCCTGCAACTCGGTGCGCATAACCTCCATGACTGTCCCTAACGAACGCCACCTGCCACGCTTTCGGCCCGTGCCTGGCGGCATAAAAAAATCGTAGCGTGATAACGATGGTTCCGATCCGCGTGCCACTCGAATGCGATTACAGGGGAGACGCAGCCCTTTCCAAAGAGCCATGAACAGACTTTCTACTCCCAAGGAGCCCAAAGATATTAAGCCGCAAATACGTCCTACGCGCGTCTTTTCTACGCCGCGCACCACATTTAAAAAATCGTAGCGTAAGAACGGTGGGTCCGATCCGCGTGCCGCTCGAAGGCGATTACAGGGGAGATGCAGCCCTTTCCAAATAGCCATGAACAGACATTCTACTCCCAAGGAGACAAGAGATATTAAGCCGCAATGATGTCCGACGCGCGCATTTTCTCCGCCGCGCACCACATTTAAAAAATCGTAGCGTGAGAACGGTGGGTCCGATCCGCGTGCCGCTCGAAGGCGATTACAGGGGAGATGCAGCCCTTTCCAAAGAGCCATGAACAGACTTCCTACTCCCAAGGAGACAAGAGATATTAAGCCGCAATGACGTCCGACGCGCGCATTTACTCCGCCGCGCAACACATTTAAAAAAATCATAGCGTGAAAACCGTGGGTTCGATCCGCATGCCGCTCGAAGGCGATTAAAGGGGAGATGCAGCACTTTCCAAAGAGCCATGAACAGACTTTCTACTCCTAAGGAGACAAGAGATATTAAGCCGCAATGACGTCCGACGCGCGCATTTTCTCCGCCGCGCACCACATATAAAAAATCGTAGCGTGAGAACGGTGGGTCCGATCCGCGTGCAGCTTAACGGCGATTACAGGGGAGATGCAGCCCTTTCCAAAGAGCCATGAACAGACTTTCTACTCCCAAGGAGACAAGAGATATTAAGCCGCAATGACTTCCGACACGCGTCTTTTCTACGCCGCGCACCACATTTAAAAAATCGTAGCGTAAGAACGGTGGGTCCGATCCGCGTGCCGCTTAAAGGCGATTACAGGGGAGATGCAACCCTTTCCAAAGAGGCATGAACAGACTTTCTACTCCCAAGGAGACAAGAGATATTAAGCCGCAAATACGTCCGACGCGCGCATTTTCTCCGACGCGCACCACGTTTAAAAAATCGTAGCGTGAGAACGGTGGGTCCGATCCGCGTGCCGCTGAAAGGCGATTACAGGGGAGATGCAGCCCTTTCCAAAGAGCCATGAACAGACTTTCTACTACCAATGAGACAAGAGATATTAAGCCGCAAATACGTCCGGCGAGCGTCTTTTCTCCGCAGCGCAACACATTTAAAAAAATCGTAGCGTGAAAACCGTGGGTTCGATCCGCGTGCCGCTCGAAGGTGATTACAGGGGAGATGCATCCCTTTCCAAAGAGCCATGAACAGACTTTCTACTCCCAAGGAGACCAGAGATATTAACAGATAAAGCGTTACGCTCCAGTCGGATGAGCGAGAAACGCTTGTACAATTGCAACGAATTGGAGGAGAAAGTTTAAACAAACGCGCTGACTTTGAACGCTCACATCTAGGCCGGGCCAGGTCCAAATGGCCTGCAACTCGATGCGCATCACCTCCATGATTGTCCCTAACGAACGCCACCTGCCACGCTTTCGGCCCGTCCCTGGCGGCATTAAAAAATCGTAGCGTGATAACGATGGTTCCGATCCGCGTGCCGCTCGAAGGCGATTACAGGGGAGATGCAGCCCTTTCCAAAGAGCCATGAACAGACTTCCTACTCCCAAGGAGACAAGAAATATTAAGCCGCAATGACGTCCGAAGCGCGCATTTTCTTAGCTGCGCACCACATTTAAAAAATCGTAGCGTAAGAACGGTGGGTCCGATCCGCGTGCCGCTTAAAGGCGATTACAGGGGAGATGCAACCCTTTCCAAAGAGGCATGAACAGACTTTCTACTCCCAAGGAGACAAGAGATATTAAGCCGCAAATACGTCCGACGCGCGCATTTTCTCCGACGCGCACCACGTTTAAAAAATCGTAGCGTGAGAACGGTGGGTCCGATCCGCGTGCCGCTGAAAGGCGATTACAGGGGAGATGCAGCCCTTTCCAAAGAGCCATGAACAGACTTTCTACTACCAATGAGACAAGAGATATTAAGCCGCAAATACGTCCGGCGAGCGTCTTTTCTCCGCAGCGCAACACATTTAAAAAAATCGTAGCGTGAAAACCGTGGGTTCGATCCGCGTGCCGCTCGAAGGTGATTACAGGGGAGATGCATCCCTTTCCAAAGAGCCATGAACAGACTTTCTACTCCCAAGGAGACCAGAGATATTAACAGATAAAGCGTTACGCTCCAGTCGGATGAGCGAGAAACGCTTGTACAATTGCAACGAATTGGAGGAGAAAGTTTAAACAAACGCGCTGACTTTGAACGCTCACATCTAGGCCGGCCCAGGTCCAAATGGCCTGCAACTCGATGCGCATCACCTCCATGATTGTCCCTAACGAACGCCACCTGCCACGCTTTCGGCCCGTCCCTGGCGGCATTAAAAAATCGTAGCGTGATAACGATGGTTCCGATCCGCGTGCCGCTCGAAGGCGATTACAGGGGAGATGCAGCCCTTTCCAAAGAGCCATGAACAGACTTCCTACTCCCAAGGAGACAAGAAATATTAAGCCGCAATGACGTCCGAAGCGCGCATTTTCTCCGCCGCGCACCACATTTAAAAAATCGTAGTGTGAGAACGGTGGGTCCGATCCGCGTGCCGCTCAAAGACGATTACAGGGGAGATGCAGCCCTTTCCAAAGAGCCATGAACAGACTTTCTACTCCCAAGGAGACAAGAGATATTACCATATAAAGCGTTACGCTCCAGTCGGATGAGCGAGAAACGCTTGAGCAGTTGCAACGAATTGGAGGAGAAAGTTTAAACAAACGCGCTGACTTTGAACGCTCACATCTAGTTCTGGCCAAGTCCAAATGGCCTGCAACTCGGTGCGCATAACCTCCATGACTGTCCCTAACGAACGCCACCTGCCACGCTTTCGGCCCGTCCCTGGCGGCATTAAAAAATCGTAGCGTAAGAACGGAAGGTCCGATCCGCGTGCCGCTTAAAGGCGATTACATGGGAGATGCAACCCTTTCCAAAGAGCCATGAACAAACTTTCTACTCCCAAGGAGACAAGAGATATTAAGCCGCAATGACGTCCTACGCGCGTCTTTTCTCAGCCGCGCACCACATTTAAAAAAATCATAGCGTGAAAACCGTGGGTTCGATCCGCGTGCCGCTTGAAGGCGATTACAGGGGAGATGCAGCCCTTTCCAAAGAGCCATGAACAGACTTCCTACTCCCAAAGAGACAAGAGATATTAAGCCGCAATGACGTCCGACGCGCGCATTTTCTCCGCCGCGAACCACATTTAAAAAATCGTAGCGTGATAACGGTGGGTCCGATCCGCGTGCCGCTTAAGGCCATTACAGGGGAGATGCATCCCTTTCCAAAGAGCCATGAACAGACTTTCTACTCCCAAGGAGCCCAAAGATATTAAGCCGCAAATACGTCCTACGCGCGTCTTTTCTACGCCGCGCACCACATTTAAAAAATCGTAGCGTAAGAACGGTGGGTCCGATCCGCGTGCCGCTCGAAGGCGATTACAGGGGAGATGCAGCCCTTTCCAAATAGCCATGAACAGACATTCTACTCCCAAGGAGACAAGAGATATTAAGCCGCAATGATGTCCGACGCGCGCATTTTCTCCGCCGCGCACCACATTTAAAAAATCGTAGCGTGAGAACGGTGGGTCCGATCCGCGTGCCGCTCGAAGGCGATTACAGGGGAGATGCAGCCCTTTCCAAAGAGCCATGAACAGACTTTCTACTCCCAAGGAGACAAGAGATATTAAGCCGCAATGACGTCCGACGCGCGCATTTTCTCCGCCGCGCACCACATATAAAAAATCGTAGCGTGAGAACGGTGGGTCCGATCCGCGTGCAGCTTAACGGCGATTACAGGGGAGATGCAGCCCTTTCCAAAGAGCCATGAATAGACTTTCTACTCCCAAGGAGACAAGAGATATTAAGCCGCAATGACTTCCGACGCGCGTCTTTTCTACGCCGCGCACCACATTTAAAAAATCGTAGCGTAAGAACGGTGGGTCCGATCCACGTGCCGCTTAAAGTCGATTACAGGGGAGATGCAACCCTTTCCAAAGAGGCATGAACAGACTTTCTACTCCCAAGGAGACAAGAGATATTAAGCCGCAAATACGTCCGACGCGCGCATTTTCTCCGACGCGCACCACGTTTAAAAAATCGTAGCGTGAGAACGGTGGGTCCCATCCGCGTGCCGCTTAAAGGCGATTACAGGGGAGATGCAGCCCTTTCCAAAGAGCCATGAACAGACTTTCTACTACCAATGAGACAAGAGATATTAAGCCGCAAATACGTCCGGCGAGCGTCTTTTCTCCGCAGCGCAACACATTTAAAAAAATCGTAGCGTGAAAACCGTGGGTTCGATCCGCGTGCTGCTCGAAGGTGATTACAGGGGAGATGCATCCCTTTCCAAAGAGCCATGAACAGACTTTCTACTCCCAAGGAGACCAGAGATATTAACAGATAAAGCGTTACGCTCCAGTCGGATGAGCGAGAAACGCTTGTACAATTGCAACGAATTGGAGGAGAAAGTTTAAACAAACGCGCTGACTTTGAACGCTCACATCTAGGCCGGCCCAGGTCCAAATGGCCTGCAACTCGATGCGCATCACCTCCATGATTGTCCCTAACGAACGCCACCTGCCACGCTTTCGGCCCGTCCCTGGCGGCATTAAAAAATCGTAGCGTGATAACGATGGTTCCGATCCGCGTGCCGCTCGAAGGCGATTACAGGGGAGATGCAGCCCTTTCCAAAGAGCCATGAACAGACTTCCTACTCCCAAGGAGACAAGAAATATTAAGCCGCAATGACGTCCGAAGCGCGCATTTTCTCCGCCGCGCACCACATTTAAAAAATCGTAGTGTGAGAACGGTGGGTCCGATCCGCGTGCCGCTCAAAGACGATTACAGGGGAGATGCAGCCCTTTCCAAAGAGCCATGAACAGACTTTCTACTCCCAAGCAGACAAGAGATATTAACATATAAAGCGTTACGCTCCAGTCGGATGAGCGAGAAACGCTTGAGCAGTTGCAACGAATTGGAGGAGAAAGTTTAAACAAACGCGCTGACTTTGAACGCTCACATCTAGTTCTGGCCAAGTCCAAATGGCCTGCAACTCGGTGCGCATAACCTCCATGACTGTCCCTAACGAACGCCACCTGCCACGCTTTCGGCCCGTCCCTGGCGGCATTAAAAAATCGTAGCGTAAGAACGGAAGGTCCGATCCGCGTGCCGCTTAAAGGCGATTACATGGGAGATGCAACCCTTTCCAAAGAGCCATGAACAAACTTTCTACTCCCAAGGAGACAAGAGATATTAAGCCGCAATGACGTCCTACGCGCGTCTTTTCTCAGCCGCGCACCACATTTAAAAAAATCATAGCGTGAAAACCGTGGGTTCGATCCGCGTGCCGCTTGAAGGCGATTACAGGGGAGATGCAGCCCTTTCCAAAGAGCCATGAACAGACTTCCTACTCCCAAAGAGACAAGAGATATTAAGCCGCAATGACGTCCGACGCGCGCATTTTCTCCGCCGCGAACCACATTTAAAAAATCGTAGCGTGATAACGGTGGGTCCGATCCGCGTGCCGCTTAAGGCCATTACAGGGGAGATGCATCCCTTTCCAAAGAGCCATGAACAGACTTTCTACTCCCAAGGAGCCCAAAGATATTAAGCCGCAAATACGTCCTACGCGCGTCTTTTCTACGCCGCGCACCACATTTAAAAAATCGTAGCGTAAGAACGGTGGGTCCGATCCGCGTGCCGCTCGAAGGCGATTACAGGGGAGATGCAGCCCTTTCCAAATAGCCATGAACAGACATTCTACTCCCAAGGAGACAAGAGATATTAAGCCGCAATGATGTCCGACGCGCGCATTTTCTCCGCCGCGCACCACATTTAAAAAATCGTAGCGTGAGAACGGTGGGTCCGATCCGCGTGCCGCTCGAAGGCGATTACAGGGGAGATGCAGCCCTTTCCAAAGAGCCATGAACAGACTTTCTACTCCCAAGGAGACAAGAGATATTAAGCCGCAATGACGTCCGACGCGCGCATTTTCTCCGCCGCGCACCACATATAAAAAATCGTAGCGTGAGAACGGTGGGTCCGATCCGCGTGCAGCTTAACGGCGATTACAGGGGAGATGCAGCCCTTTCCAAAGAGCCATGAATAGACTTTCTACTCCCAAGGAGACAAGAGATATTAAGCCGCAATGACTTCCGACGCGCGTCTTTTCTACGCCGCGCACCACATTTAAAAAATCGTAGCGTAAGAACGGTGGGTCCGATCCACGTGCCGCTTAAAGTCGATTACAGGGGAGATGCAACCCTTTCCAAAGAGGCATGAACAGACTTTCTACTCCCAAGGAGACAAGAGATATTAAGCCGCAAATACGTCCGACGCGCGCATTTTCTCCGACGCGCACCACGTTTAAAAAATCGTAGCGTGAGAACGGTGGGTCCCATCCGCGTGCCGCTTAAAGGCGATTACAGGGGAGATGCAGCCCTTTCCAAAGAGCCATGAACAGACTTTCTACTACCAATGAGACAAGAGATATTAAGCCGCAAATACGTCCGGCGAGCGTCTTTTCTCCGCAGCGCAACACATTTAAAAAAATCGTAGCGTGAAAACCGTGGGTTCGATCCGCGTGCTGCTCGAAGGTGATTACAGGGGAGATGCATCCCTTTCCAAAGAGCCATGAACAGACTTTCTACTCCCAAGGAGACCAGAGATATTAACAGATAAAGCGTTACGCTCCAGTCGGATGAGCGAGAAACGCTTGTACAATTGCAACGAATTGGAGGAGAAAGTTTAAACAAACGCGCTGACTTTGAACGCTCACATCTAGGCCGGCCCAGGTCCAAATGGCCTGCAACTCGATGCGCATCACCTCCATGATTGTCCCTAACGAACGCCACCTGCCACGCTTTCGGCCCGTCCCTGGCGGCATTAAAAAATCGTAGCGTGATAACGATGGTTCCGATCCGCGTGCCGCTCGAAGGCGATTACAGGGGAGATGCAGCCCTTTCCAAAGAGCCATGAACAGACTTCCTACTCCCAAGGAGACAAGAAATATTAAGCCGCAATGACGTCCGAAGCGCGCATTTTCTCCGCCGCGCACCACATTTAAAAAATCGTAGTGTGAGAACGGTGGGTCCGATCCGCGTGCCGCTCAAAGACGATTACAGGGGAGATGCAGCCCTTTCCAAAGAGCCATGAACAGACTTTCTACTCCCAAGCAGACAAGAGATATTAACATATAAAGCGTTACGCTCCAGTCGGATGAGCGAGAAACGCTTGAGCAGTTGCAACGAATTGGAGGAGAAAGTTTAAACAAACGCGCTGACTTTGAACGCTCACATCTAGTTCTGGCCAAGTCCAAATGGCCTGCAACTCGGTGCGCATAACCTCCATGACTGTCCCTAACGAACGCCACCTGCCACGCTTTCGGCCCGTCCCTGGCGGCATTAAAAAATCGTAGCGTAAGAACGGAAGGTCCGATCCGCGTGCCGCTTAAAGGCGATTACATGGGAGATGCAACCCTTTCCAAAGAGCCATGAACAAACTTTCTACTCCCAAGGAGACAAGAGATATTAAGCCGCAATGACGTCCTACGCGCGTCTTTTCTACGCCGCGCACCACATTTAAAAAATCGTAGCGTAAGAACGGTGGGTACGATCCGCGTGCCGCTTAAAGGCGATTACAGGGGAGATGCAACCCTTTCCAAAGAGCCATGAAAAGACTTTCTACTCCCAAAGAGACAAGAGATATTAAGCCGAAATGACGTCCGACGCGCGCATTTTCTAAGCCGCGCACCACATTTAAAAAAATCATAGCGTGAAAACCGTGGGTTCGATCCGCGTGCCGCTTGAAGGCGATTACAGGGGAGATGCAGCACTTTCCAAAGAGCCATGAACAGACTTTCTACTCCCAAGGAGACCAGAGATATTAACAGATAAATCGTTACGCTCCAGTCGGATGAGCGAGAAACGCTTGAGCAGTTGCAACGAATTGGAGGAGAAAGTTTAAACAAACGCGCTGACTTTGAACGCTCACATCTAGGTCGGGCCAAGTCCAAATGGCCTGCAACTTGGTGCGCATCACCTCCATCACTGTCCCTAACGAACGCCACCTGCCATGCTTTCGGCCCGTGCCTGGCGGCATAAAAAAATCGTAGCGTGATAACGATGGTTCCGATCCGCGTGCCACTCGAATGAGATTACAGGGGAGACGCAGCCCTTTCCAAAGAGCCATGAACAGACTTTCTACTCCCAAGGAGCGCAAAGATATTAAGCCGCAAATACGTCCTACGCGCGTCTTTTCTACGCCGCGCACCACATTTAAAAAATCGTAGCGTAAGAACGGTGGGTCCGATCCGCGTGCCGCTCGAAGGCGATTACAGGGGAGATGCAGCCCTTTCCAAAGAGCCATGAACAGACTTTCTACTCCCAAGGAGACAAGAGATATTAAGCCGCAATGACGTCCGACGCGCGCATTTTCTCCGCCGCGCACCACATATAAAAAATCGTAGTGTGAAAACGGTGGGTCCGATCCGCGTGCCGCTCAAAGGCGATTACAGGGGAGATGCAGCCCTTTCCAAAGAGCCATGAACAGACTTCCTACTCCCAAGGAGACAAGAGATATTAAGCCGCAATGACGTCCGACGCGCGCATTTACTCCGCCGCGCAACACATTTAAAAAAATCATAGCGTGAAAACCGTGGGTTCGATCCGCATGCCGCTCGAAGGCGATTAAAGGGGAGATGCAGCACTTTCCAAAGAGCCATGAACAGACTTTCTACTCCCAAGGAGACAAGAGATATTAACAGATAAAGCGTTACGCTCCAGTCGGATGAGCGAGAAACGCTTGAGCAGTTGCAACGAATTGGAGGAGAAAGTTTAAACAAACGCGCTGACTTTGAACGCTCACATCTAGTTCTGGCCAAGTCCAAATGGCCTGCAACTCGGTGCGCATAACCTCCATGACTGTCCCTAACGAACGCCACCTGCCACGCTTTCGGCCCGTCCCTGGCGGCATTAAAAAATCGTAGCGTAAGAACGGAAGGTCCGATCCGCGTGCCGCTTAAAGGCGATTACATGGGAGATGCAACCCTTTCCAAAGAGCCATGAACAAACTTTCTACTCCCAAGGAGACAAGAGATATTAAGCCGCAATGACGTCCTACGCGCGTCTTTTCTACGCCGCGCACCACATTTAAAAAATCGTAGCGTAAGAACGGTGGGTACGATCCGCGTGCCGCTTAAAGGCGATTACAGGGGAGATGCAACCCTTTCCAAAGAGCCATGAAAAGACTTTCTGCTCCCAAAGAGACAAGAGATATTAAGCCGAAATGACGTCCGACGCGCGCATTTTCTCAGCCGCGCACCACATTTAAAAAAATCATAGCGTGAAAACCGTGGGTTGGATCCGCGTGCCGCTTGAAGGCGATTACAGGGGAGATGCAGCCCTTTCCAAAGAGCCATGAACAGACTTCCTACTCCCAAAGAGACAAGAGATATTAAGCCGCAATGACGTCCGACGCGCGCATTTTCTCCGCCGCGCACCACATTTAAAAAATCGTAGCGTGATAACGGTGGGTCCGATCCGCGTGCCGCTTAAGGCCATTACAGGGGAGATGCAGCCCTTTCCAAAGAGCCATGAACAGACTTTCTACTCCCAAGGAGACCAGAGATATTAACAGATAAATCGTTACGCTCCAGTCGGATGAGCGAGAAACGCTTGAGCAGTTGCAACGAATTGGAGGAGAAAGTTTAAACAAACGCGCTGACTTTGAACGCTCACATCTAGGTCGGGCCAAGTCCAAATGGCCTGCAACTTGGTGCGCATCACCTCCATCACTGTCCCTAACGAACGCCACCTGCCACGCTTTCGGCCCGTGCCTGGCGGCATAAAAAAATCGTAGCGTGATAACGATGGTTCCGATCCGCGTGCCACTCGAATGAAATTACAGGGGAGACGCAGCCCTTTCCAAAGAGCCATGAACAGACTTTCTACTCCCAAGGAGCGCAAAGATATTAAGCCGCAAATACGTCCTACGCGCGTCTTTTCTACGACGCGCACCACATTTAAAAAATCGTAGCGTAAGAACGGTGGGTCCGATCCGCGTGCCGCTCGAAGGCAATTACAGGGGAGATGCAGCCCTTTCCAAAGAGCCATGAACAGACTTTCTACTCCCAAGGAGACAAGAGATATTAAGCCGCAATGACGTCCGACGCGCGCATTTTCTCCGCCGCGCACCACATATAAAAAATCGTAGTGTGAAAACGGTGGGTCCGATCCGCGTGCCGCTCAAAGGCGATTACAGGGGAGATGCAGCCCTTTCCAAAGAGCCATGAACAGACTTTCTACTCCCAAGGAGACAAGAGATATTAACATATAAAGCGTTACGCTCCAGTCGGATGAGCGAGAAACGCTTGAGCAGTTGCAACGAATTGGAGGAGAAAGTTTAAACAAACGCGCTGACTTTGAACGCTCACATCTAGTTCTGGCCAAGTCCAAATGGCCTGCAACTCGGTGCGCATAACCTCCATGACTGTCCCTAACGAACGCCACCTGCCACGCTTTCGGCCCGTCCCTGGCGGCATTAAAAAATCGTAGCGTAAGAACGGAAGGTCCGATCCGCGTGCCGCTTAAAGGTGATTACAGGGGAGATGCAACCCTTTCCAAAGAGCCATGAAAAGACTTTCTACTCCCAAAGAGACAAGAGATATTAAGCCGAAATGACGTCCGACGCGCGCATTTTCTCAGCCGCGCACCACATTTAAAAAAATCATAGCGTGAAAACCGTGGGTTCGATCCGCGTGCCGCTTGAAGGCGATTACAGGGGAGATGCAGCCCTTTCCAAAGAGCCATGAACAGACTTCCTACTCCCAAAGAGACAAGAGATATTAAGCCGCAATGACGTCCGACGCGCGCATTTTCTCCGCCGCGCACCACATTTAAAAAATCGTAGCGTGATAACGGTGGGTCCGATCCGCGTGCCGCTTAAGGCCATTACAGGGGAGATGCAGCCCTTTCCAAAGAGCCATGAACAGACTTTCTACTCCCAAGGAGACCAGAGATATTAACAGATAAATCGTTACGCTCCAGTCGGATGAGCGAGAAACGCTTGAGCAGTTGCAACGAATTGGAGGAGAAAGTTTAAACAAACGCGCTGACTTTGAACGCTCACATCTAGGTCGGGCCAAGTCCAAATGGCCTGCAACTTGGTGCGCATCACCTCCATCACTGTCCCTAACGAACGCCACCTGCCACGCTTTCGGCCCGTGCCTGGCGGCATAAAAAAATCGTAGCGTGATAACGATGGTTCCGATCCGCGTGCCACTCGAATGAAATTACAGGGGAGACGCAGCCCTTTCCAAAGAGCCATGAACAGACTTTCTACTCCCAAGGAGCGCAAAGATATTAAGCCGCAAATACGTCCTACGCGCGTCTTTTCTACGCCGCGCACCACATTTAAAAAATCGTAGCGTAAGAACGGTGGGTCCGATCCGCGTGCCGCTCGAAGGCGATTACAGGGGAGATGCAGCCCTTTCCAAAGAGCCATGAACAGACTTTCTACTCCCAAGGAGAGAAGAGATATTAAGCCGCAATGACGTCCGACGCGCGCATTTTCTCCGCCGCGCACCACATATAAAAAATCGTAGTGTGAAAACGGTGGGTCCGATCCGCGTGCCGCTCAAAGGCGATTACAGGGGAGATGCAGCCCTTTCCAAAGAGCCATGAACAGACTTTCTACTCCCAAGGAGACAAGAGATATTAACATATAAAGCGTTACGCTCCAGTCGGATGAGCGAGAAACGCTTGAGCAGTTGCAACGAATTGGAGGAGAAAGTTTAAACAAACGCGCTGACTTTGAACGCTCACATCTAGTTCTGGCCAAGTCCAAATGGCCTGCAACTCGGTGCGCATAACCTCCATGACTGTCCCTAACGAACGCCACCTGCCACGCTTTCGGCCCGTCCCTGGCGGCATTAAAAAATCGTAGCGTAAAAACGGAAGGTCCGATCCGCGTGCCGCTTAAAGGTGATTACATGGGAGATGCAACCCTTTCCAAAGAGCCATGAACAAACTTTCTAATCCCAAGGAGACAAGAGATATTAAGCCGCAATGACGTCCTACGCGCGTCTTTTCTACGCCGCGCACCACATTTAAAAAATCGTAGCGTAAGAACGGTGGGTACGATCCGCGTGCCGCTTAAAGGCGATTACAGGGGAGATGCAACCCTTTCCAAAGAGCCATGAACAGACTTCCTACTCCCAAGGAGACAAGAGATATTAAGCCGCAATGACGTCCGACGCGCGCATTTACTCCGCCGCGCAACATATTTAAAAAAATCATAGCGTCAAAACCGTGGGTTCGATCCGCATGCCGCTCGAAGGCGATTAAAGGGGAGATGCAGCCCTTTCCAAAGAGCCATGAACAGACTTTCTACTCCCAAGGAGACAAGAGATATTAAGCCGCAATGACGTCCGATGCGCGCATTTTCTCCGCCGCGCACCACATATAAAAAATCGTAGCGTGAGAACGGTGGGTCCGATCCGCGTGCCGCTCGAAGGCAATTACAGGGGAGATGCAGCCCTTTCCAAATAGCCATGAACAGACATTCTACTCCCAAGGAGACAAGAGATATTAAGCCGCAATGATGTCCGACGAGCGCATTTTCTCCGCCGCGCACCACATTTAAAAAATCGTAGCGTGAGAACGGTGGGTCCGATCCGCGTGCCGCTCGAAGGCGATTACAGGGGAGATGCAGCCCTTTCCAAAGAGCCATGAACAGACTTCCTACTCCCAAGGAGACAAGAGATATTAAGCCGCAATGACGTCCGACGCGCGCATTTACTCCGCCGCGCAACACATTTAAAAAAATCATAGCGTGAAAAACGTGGGTTCGATCCGCATGCCGCTCGAAGGCGATTAAAGGGGAGATGCAGCACTTTCCAAAGAGCCATGAACAGACTTTCTACTCCCAAGGAGACAAGAGATATTAAGCCGCAATGACGTCCGACGCGCGCATTTTCTCCGCCGCGCACCACATATAAAAAATCGTAGCGTAAGAACGGTGGGTCCGATCCGCGTGCCGCTTAAAGGCGATTACAGGGGAGATGCAACCCTTTCCATAGAGGCATGAACAGACTTTCTACTCCCAAGGAGACAAGAGATATTAAGCCGCAAATACGTCCGACGCGCGCATTTTCTCCGACGCGCACCACGTTTAAAAAATCGTAGCGTGAGAACGGTGGGTCCGATCCGCGTGCCGCTTAAAGGCGATTACAGGGGAGATGCAGCCCTTTCCAAAGAGCCATGAACAGACTTTCTACTCCCAATGAGACAAGAGATATTAAGCCGCAAATACGTCCGGCGAGCGTCTTTTCTCCGCAGCGCAACACATTTAAAAAAATCGTAGCGTGAAAACCGTGGGTTCGATCTGCGTGCCGCTCGAAGGTGATTACAGGGGAGATGCATCCCTTTCCAAAGAGCCATGAACAGACTTTCTACTCCCAAGGAGACCAGAGATATTAACAGATAAAGCTTTACGCTCCAGTCGGATGAGCGAGAAACGCTTGTACAATTGCAACGAATTGGAGGAGAAAGTTTAAACAAACGCGCTGACTTTGAACGCTCACATCTAGGCCGGCCCAGGTCCAAATGGCCTGCAACTCGGTGCGCATCACCTCCATGATTGTCCCTAACGAACGCCACCTGCCACGCTTTCGGCCCGTCCCTGGCGGCATTAAAAAATCGTAGCGTGATAATGATGGTTCCGATCCGCATGCCGCTCGAAGGCGATTACAGGGGAGATGCAGCCCTTTCCAAAGAGCCATGAACAGACTTCCTACTCCCAAGGAGACAAGAAATATTAAGCCGCAATGACGTCCGAAGCGCGCATTTTCTCCGCCGAGCACCACATTTAAAAAATCGTAGTGTGAGAACGGTGGGTCCGATCCGCGTGCCGCTCAAAGGCGATTACAGGGGAGATGCAGCCCTTTCCAAAGAGCCATGAACAGACTTTCTACTCCCAAGGAGACAAGAGATATTAACATATAAAGCGTTACGCTCCAGTCGGATGAGCGAGAAACGCTTGAGCAGTTGCAACGAATTGGAGGAGAAAGTTTAAACAAACGCGCTGACTTTGAACGCTCACATCTAGTTCTGGCCAAGTCCAAATGGCCTGCAACTCGGTGCGCATAACCTCCATGACTGTCCCTAACGAACGCCACCTGCCACGCTTTCGGCCCGTCCCTGGCGGCATTAAAAAATCGTAGCGTAAGAACGGAAGGTCCGATCCGCGTGCCGCTTAAAGGTGATTACATGGGAGATGCAACCCTTTCCAAAGAGCCATGAACAAACTTTCTACTCCCAAGGAGACAAGAGATATTAAGCCGCAAATACGTCCGACGCGCGCATTTTCTCCGACGCGCACCACGTTTAAAAAATCGTAGCGTGAGAACGGTGGGTCCGATCCGCGTGCCGCTTAAAGGCGATTACAGGGGAGATGCAGCCCTTTCCAAAGAGCCATGAACAGACTTTCTACTACCAATGAGACAAGAGATATTAAGCCGCAAATACGTCCGGCGAGCGTCTTTTCTCCGCAGCGCAACACATTTAAAAAAATCGTAGCGTGAAAACCGTGGGTTCGATCCGCGTGCCGCTCGAAGGTGATTACAGGGGAGATGCATCCCTTTCCAAAGAGCCATGAACAGACTTTCTACTCCCAAGGAGACCAGAGATATTAACAGATAAAGCGTTACGCTCCAGTCGGATGAGCGAGAAACGCTTGAGCAGTTGCAACGAATTGGAGGAGAAAGTTTAAACAAACGCGCTGACTTTGAACGCTCACATCTAGTTCTGGCCAAGTCCAAATGGCCTGCAACTCGGTGCGCATAACCTCCATGACTGTCCCTAACGAACGCCACCTGCCACGCTTTCGGCCCGTCCCTGGCGGCATTAAAAAATCGTAGCGTAAGAACGGAAGGTCCGATCCGCGTGCCGCTTAAAGGCGATTACATGGGAGATGCAACCCTTTCCAAAGAGCCATGAACAAACTTTCTACTCCCAAGGAGACAAGAGATATTAAGCCGCAATGACGTCCTACGCGCGTCTTTTCTACGCCGCGCACCACATTTAAAAAATCGTAGCGTAAGAACGGTGGGTACGATCCGCGTGCCGCTTAAAGGCGATTACAGGGGAGATGCAACCCTTTCCAAAGAGCCATGAAAAGACTTTCTACTCCCAAAGAGACAAGAGATATTAAGCCGAAATGACGTCCGACGCGCGCATTTTCTCAGCCGCGCACCACATTTAAAAAAATCATAGCGTGAAAACCGTGGGTTCGATCCGCGTGCCGCTTGAAGGCGATTACAGGGGAGATGCAGCCCTTTCCAAAGAGCCATGAACAGACTTCCTACTCCCAAAGAGACAAGAGATATTAAGCCGCAATGACGTCCGACGCGCGCATTTTCTCCGCCGCGCACCACATTTAAAAAATCGTAGCGTGATAACGGTGGGTCCGATCCGCGTGCCGCTTAAGGCCATTACAGGGGAGATGCAGCCCTTTCCAAAGAGCCATGAACAGACTTTCTACTCCCAAGGAGACCAGAGATATTAACAGATAAATCGTTACGCTCCAGTCGGATGAGCGAGAAACGCTTGAGCAGTTGCAACGAATTGGAGGAGAAAGTTTAAACAAACGCGCTGACTTTGAACGCTCACATCTAGGTCGGGCCAAGTCCAAATGGCCTGCAACTTGGTGCGCATCACCTCCATCACTGTCCCTAACGAACGCCACCTGCCACGCTTTCGGTCCGTGCCTGGCGGCATAAAAAAATCGTAGCGTGATAACGATGGTTCCGATCCGCGTGCCACTCGAATGCGATTACAGGGGAGACGCAGCCCTTTCCAAAGAGCCATGAACAGACTTTCTACTCCCTAGGAGCCCAAAGATATTAAGCCGCAAATACGTCCTACGCGCGTCTTTTCTACGCCGCGCACCACATTTAAAAAATCGTAGCGTAAGAACGGTGGGTCCGATCCGCGTGCCGCTCGAAGGCGATTACAGGGGAGATGCAGCCCTTTCCAAATAGCCATGAACAGACATTCTACTCCCAAGGAGACAAGAGATATTAAGCCGCAATGATGTCCGACGCGCGCATTTTCTCCGCCGCGCACCACATTTAAAAAATCGTAGCGTGAGAACGGTGGGTCCGATCCGCGTGCCGCTCGAAGGCGATTACAGGGGAGATGCAGCCCTTTCCAAAGAGCCATGAACAGACTTCCTACTCCCAAGGAGACAAGAGATATTAAGCCGCAATGACGTCCGACGCGCGCATTTACTCCGCCGCGCAACACATTTAAAAAAATCATAGCGTGAAAACCGTGGGTTCGATCCGCATGCCGCTCGAAGGCGATTAAAGGGGAGATGCAGCACTTTCCAAAGAGCCATGAACAGACTTTCTACTCCCAAGGAGACAAGAGATATTAAGCCGCAATGACGTCCGACGCGCGCATTTTCTCCGCCGCGCACCACATATAAAAAATCGTAGCGTAAGAACGGTGGGTCCGATCCGCGTGCCGCTTAAAGGCGATTACAGGGGAGATGCAACCCTTTCCAAAGAGGCATGAACAGACTTTCTACTCCCAAGGAGACAAGAGATATTAAGCCGCAAATACGTCCGACGCGCGCATTTTCTCCGACGCGCACCACGTTTAAAAAATCGTAGCGTGAGAACGGTGGGTCCGATCTGCGTGCCGCTTAAAGGCGATTACAGGGGAGATGCAGCCCTTTCCAAAGAGCCATGAACAGACTTTCTACTCCCAATGAGACAAGAGATATTAAGCCGCAAATACGTCCGGCGAGCGTCTTTTCTCCGCAGCGCAACACATTTAAAAAAATCGTAGCGTAAAAACCGTGGGTTCGATCCGCGTGCCGCTCGAAGGTGATTACAGGGGAGATGCATCCCTTTCCAAAGAGCCATGAACAGACTTTCTACTCCCAAGGAGACCAGAGATATTAACAGATAAAGCGTTACGCTCCAGTCGGATGAGCGAGAAACGCTTGTACAATTGCAACGAATTGGAGGAGAAAGTTTAAACAAACGCGCTGACTTTGAACGCTCACATCTAGGCCGGCCCAGGTCCAAATGGCCTGCAACTCGGTGCGCATCACCTCCATGATTGTCCCTAACGAACGCCACCTGCCACGCTTTCGGCCCGTCCCTGGCGGCATTAAAAAATCGTAGCGTGATAATGATGGTTCCGATCCGCGTGCCGCTCGAAGGCGATTACAGGGGAGATGCAGCCCTTTCCAAAGAGCCATGAACAGACTTCCTACTCCCAAGGAGACAAGAAATATTAAGCCGCAATGACGTCCGAAGTGCGCATTTTCTCCGCCGCGCACCACATTTAAAAAATCATAGTGTGAGAAGGGTGGGTCCGATCCGCGTGCCGCTCAAAGGCGATTACAGGGGAGATGCAGCCCTTTCCAAAGAGCCATGAACAGACTTTCTACTCCCAAGGAGACAAGAGATATTAACATATAAAGCGTTACGCTCCAGTCGGATGAGCGAGAAACGCTTGAGCAGTTGCAACGAATTGGAGGAGAAAGTTTAAACAAACGCGCTGACTTTGAACGCTCACATCTAGTTCTGGCCAAGTCCAAATGGCCTGCAACTCGGTGCGCATAACCTCCATGACTGTCCCTAACGAACGCCACCTGCCACGCTTTCGGCCCGTCCCTGGCGGCATTAAAAAATCGTAGCGTAAGAACGGAAGGTCCGATCCGCGTGCCGCTTAAAGGTGATTACATGGGAGATGTAACCCTTTCCAAAGAGCCATGAACAAACTTTCTACTCCCAAGGAGACAAGAGATATTAAGCCGCAAATACGTCCGACGCGCGCATTTTCTCCGACGCGCACCACGTTTAAAAAATCGTAGCGTGAGAACGGTGGGTCCGATCCGCGTGCCGCTTAAAGGCGATTACAGGGGAGATGCAGCCCTTTCCAAAGAGCCATGAACAGACTTTCTACTACCAATGAGACAAGAGATATTAAGCCGCAAATACGTCCGGCGAGCGTCTTTTCTCCGCAGCGCAACACATTTAAAAAAATCGTAGCGTGAAAACCGTGGGTTCGATCCGCGTGCCGCTCGAAGGTGATTACAGGGGAGATGCATCCCTTTCCAAAGAGCCATGAACAGACTTTCTACTCCCAAGGAGACCAGAGATATTAACAGATAAATCGTTACGCTCCAGTCGGATGAGCGAGAAACGCTTGAGCAGTTGCAACGAATTGGAGGAGAAAGTTTAAACAAACGCGCTGACTTTGAACGCTCACATCTAGGTCGGGCCAAGTCCAAATGGCCTGCAACTTGGTGCGCATCACCTCCATCACTGTCCCTAACGAACGCCACCTGCCACGCTTTCGGCCCGTGCCTGGCGGCATAAAAAAATCGTAGCGTGATAACGATGGTTCCGATCCGCGTGCCACTCGAATGCGATTACAGGGGAGACGCAGCCCTTTCCAAAGAGCCATGAACAGACTTTCTACTCTCAAGGAGCCCAAAGATATTAAGCCGCAAATACGTCCTACGCGCGTCTTTTCTACGCCGCGCACCACATTTAAAAAATCGTAGCGTAAGAACGGTGGGTCCGATCCGCGTGCCGCTCGAAGGCGATTACAGGGGAGATGCAGCCCTTTCCAAATAGCCATGAACAGACATTCTACTCCCAAGGAGACAAGAGATATTAAGCCGCAATGATGTCCGACGCGCGCATTTTCTCCGCCGCGCACCACATTTAAAAAATCGTAGCGTGAGAACGGTGGGTCCGATCCGCGTGCCGCTCGAAGGCGATTACAGGGGAGATGCAGCCCTTTCCAAAGAGCCATGAACAGACTTCCTACTCCCAAGGAGACAAGAGATATTAAGCCGCAATGACGTCCGACGCGCGCATTTACTCCGCCGCGCAACACATTTAAAAAAATCATAGCGTGAAAACCGTGGGTTCGATCCGCATGCCGCTCGAAGGCGATTAAAGGGGAGATGCAGCACTTTCCAAAGAGCCATGAACAGACTTTCTACTCCCAAGGAGACAAGAGATATTAAGCCGCAATGACGTCCGACGCGCGCATTTTCTCCGCCGCGCACCACATATAAAAAATCGTAGCGTAAGAACGGTGGGTCCGATCCGCGTGCCGCTTAAATGCGATTACAGGGGAGATGCAACCCTTTCCAAAGAGGCATGAATAGACTTTCTACTCCCAAGGAGACAAGAGATATTAAGCCGCAAATACGTCCGACGCGCGCATTTTCTCCGACGCGCACCACGTTTAAAAAATCGTAGCGTGAGAACGGTGGGTCCGATCCGCGTGCCGCTTAAAGGCGATTACAGGGGAGATGCAGCCCTTTCCAAAGAGCCATGAACAGACTTTCTACTCCCAAGGAGACAAGAGATATTAACATATAAAGCGTTACGCTCCAGTCGGATGAGCGAGAAACGCTTGAGCAGTTGCAACGAATTGGAGGAGAAAGTTTAAACAAACGCGCTGACTTTGAACGCTCACATCTAGTTCTGGCCAAGTCCAAATGGCCTGCAACTCGGTGCGCATAACCTCCATGACTGTCCCTAACGAACGCCACCTGCCACGCTTTCGGCCCGTCCCTGGCGGCATTAAAAAATCGTAGCGTAAGAACGGAAGGTCCGATCCGCGTGCCGCTTAAAGGTGATTACATGGGAGATGTAACCCTTTCCAAAGAGCCATGAACAAACTTTCTACTCCCAAGGAGACAAGAGATATTAAGCCGCAAATACGTCCGACGCGCGCATTTTCTCCGACGCGCACCACGTTTAAAAAATCGTAGCGTGAGAACGGTGGGTCCGATCCGCGTGCCGCTTAAAGGCGATTACAGGGGAGATGCAGCCCTTTCCAAAGAGCCATGAACAGACTTTCTACTACCAATGAGACAAGAGATATTAAGCCGCAAATACGTCCGGCGAGCGTCTTTTCTCCGCAGCGCAACACATTTAAAAAAATCGTAGCGTGAAAACCGTGGGTTCGATCCGCGTGCCGCTTAAAGGCGATTACAGGGGAGATGCAGCCCTTTCCAAAGAGCCATGAACAGACTTTCTACTCCCAATGAGACAAGAGATATTAACAGATAAAGCGTTACGCTCCAGTCGGATGAGCGAGAAACGCTTGTACAATTGCAACGAATTGGAGGAGAAAGTTTAAACAAACGCGCTGACTTTGAACGCTCACATCTAGGCCGGCCCAGGTCCAAATGGCCTGCAACTCGGTGCGCATCACCTCCATGATTGTCCCTAACGAACGCCACCTGCCACGCTTTCGGCCCGTCCCTGGCGGCATTAAAAAATCGTAGCGTGATAATGATGGTTCCGATCCGCGTGCCGCTCGAAGGCGATTACAGGGGAGATGCAGCCCTTTCCAAAGAGCCATGAACAGACTTCCTACTCCCAAGGAGACAAGAAATATTAAGCCGCAATGACGTCCGAAGCGTGCATTTTCTCCGCCGCGCACCACATTTAAAAAATCGTAGTGTGAGAACGGTGGGTCCGATCCGCGTGCCGCTCAAAGGCGATTACAGGGGAGATGCAGCCCTTTCCAAAGAGCCATGAACAGACTTTCTACTCCCAAGGAGACAAGAGATATTAACATATAAAGCGTTACGCTCCAGTCGGATGAGCGAGAAACGCTTGAGCAGTTGCAACGAATTGGAGGAGAAAGTTTAAACAAACGCGCTGACTTTGAACGCTCACATCTAGTTCTGGCCAAGTCCAAATGGCCTGCAACTCGGTGCGCATAACCTCCATGACTGTCCCTAACGAACGCCACCTGCCACGCTTTCGGCCCGTCCCTGGCGGCATTAAAAAATCGTAGCGTAAGAACGGAAGGTCCGATCCGCGTGCCGCTTAAAGGTGATTACATGGGAGATGCAACCCTTTCCAAAGAGCCATGAACAAACTTTCTACTCCCAAGGAGACAAGAGATATTAAGTCGCAAATACGTCCGACGCGCGCATTTTCTCCGACGCGCACCACGTTTAAAAAATCGTAGCGTGAGAACGGTGGGTCCGATCCGCGTGCCGCTTAAAGGCGATTACAGGGGAGATGCAGCCCTTTCCAAAGAGCCATGAACAGACTTTCTACTACCAATGAGACAAGAGATATTAAGCCGCAAATACGTCCGGCGAGCGTCTTTTCTCCGCAGCGCAACACATTTAAAAAAATCGTAGCGTGAAAACCGTGGGTTCGATCCGCGTGCCGCTCGAAGGTGATTACAGGGGAGATGCATCCCTTTCCAAAGAGCCATGAACAGACTTTCTACTCCCAAGGAGACCAGAGATATTAACAGATAAAGCGTTACGCTCCAGTCGGATGAGCGAGAAACGCTTGAGCAGTTGCAACGAATTGGAGGAGAAAGTTTAAACAAACGCGCTGACTTTGAACGCTCACATCTAGTTCTGGCCAAGTCCAAATGGCCTGCAACTCGGTGCGCATAACCTCCATGACTGTCCCTAACGAACGCCACCTGCCACGCTTTCGGCCCGTCCCTGGCGGCATTAAAAAATCGTAGCGTAAGAACGGAAGGTCCGATCCGCGTGCCGCTTAAAGGCGATTACATGGGAGATGCAACCCTTTCCAAAGAGCCATGAACAAACTTTCTACTCCCAAGGAGACAAGAGATATTAAGCCGCAATGACGTCCTACGCGCGTCTTTTCTCAGCCGCGCACCACATTTAAAAAAATCATAGCGTGAAAACCGTGGGTTCGATCCGCGTGCCGCTTGAAGGCGATTACAGGGGAGATGCAGCCCTTTCCAAAGAGCCATGAACAAACTTCCTACTCCCAAAGAGACAAGAGATATTAAGCCGCAATGACGTCCGACGCGCGCATTTTCTCCGCCGCGCACCACATTTAAAAAATCGTAGCGTGATAACGGTGGGTCCGATCCGCGTGCCGCTTAAGGCCATTACAGGGGAGATGCATCCCTTTCCAAAGAGCCATGAACAGACTTTCTACTCCCAAGGAGACCAGAGATATTAACAGATAAATCGTTACGCTCCAGTCGGATGAGCGAGAAACGCTTGAGCAGTTGCAACGAATTGGAGGAGAAAGTTTAAACAAACGCGCTGACTTTGAACGCTCACATCTAGGTCGGGCCAAGTCCAAATGGCCTGCAACTTGGTGCGCATCACCTCCATCACTGTCCCTAACGAACGCCACCTGCCACGCTTTCGGCCCGTCCCTGGCGGCTTTAAAAAAATCGTAGCGTGAGAATGGTGGGTCCGATCCCCGTGCCGCTCGAAGGCGATTAGAGGGGAGATGCAGCCCTTTCCAAAGAGCCATGAACAGACTTTCTACTCCCAAGGAGACCAGAGATATTATCAGATAAAGCGTTACGCTCCAGTCGGATGAGCGAGAAACGCTAGTACAATTGCAACGAATAGGAGGAGAAAGTTTAAACAAACGCGCTGACTTTGAACGCTCACATCTAGGCCGGCCCAGGTCCAAATGGCCTGCAACTCGGTGCGCATCACCTCCATGATTGTCCCTAACGAACGCCACCTGCCACGCTTTCGGCCCGTCCCTGGCGGCATTAAAAAATCGTAGCGTGATAACGATGGTTCCGATCCGCGTGCCGCTCGAAGGCGATTACAGGGGAGACGCAGCCCTTTCCAAAGAGCCATGAACAGACTTTCTACTCCCAAGGAGCCCAAAGATATTAAGCCGCAAATACGTCCTACGCGCGTCTTTTCTACGCCGCGCACCACATTTAAAAAATCGTAGCGTAAGAACGGTGGGTCCGATCCGCGTGCCGCTCGAAGGCGATTACAGGGGAGATGCAGCCCTTTCCAAATAGCCATGAACAGACATTCTACTCCCAAGGAGACAAGAGATATTAAGCCGCAATGATGTCCGACGCGCGCATTTTCTCCGCCGCGCACCACATTTAAAAAATCGTAGCGTGAGAACGGTGGGTCCGATCCGTGTGCCGCTCGAAGGCGATTACAGGGGAGATGCAGCCCTTTCCAAAGAGCCATGAACAGACTTCCTACTCCCAAGGAGACAAGAGATATTAAGCCGCAATGAAGTCCGACGCGCGCATTTACTCCGCCGCGCAACACATTTAAAAAAATCATAGCGTGAAAACCGTGGGTTCGATCCGCATGCCGCTCGAAGGCGATTAAAGGGGAGATGCAGCCCTTTCCAAAGAGCCATGAACAGACTTTCTACTCCCAAGGAGACAAGAGATATTAAGCCGCAATGACGTCCGACGCGCGCATTTTCTCCGCCGCGCACCACATATAAAAAATCGTAGCGTGAGAACGGTGGGTCCGATCCGCGTGCAGCTTAACGGCGATTACAGGGGAGATGCAGCCCTTTCCAAAGAGCCATGAACAGACTTTCTACTCCCAAGGAGACAAGAGATATTAAGCCGCAATGACTTCCGACGCGCGTCTTTTCTACGCCGCGCACCACATTTAAAAAAATCGTAGCGTAAGAACGGTGGGTCCGATCCGCGTGCTGCTTAAAGGCGATTACAGGGGAGATGCAACCCTTTCCAAAGAGGCATGAACAGACTTTCTACTCCCAAGGAGACAAGAGATATTAAGCCGCAAATACGTCCGACGCGCGCATTTTCTCCGACGCGCACCACGTTTAAAAAATCGTAGCGTGAGAACGGTGGGTCCGATCCGCGTGCCGCTTAAAGGCGATTACAGGGGAGATGCAGCCCTTTCCAAAGAGCCATGAACAGACTTTCTACTACCAATGAGACAAGAGATATTAAGCCGCAAATACGTCCGGCGAGCGTCTTTTCTCCGCAGCGCAACACATTTAAAAAAATCGTAGCGTTAAAACCGTGGGTTCGATCCGCGTGCCGCTCGAAGGTGATTACAGGGGAGATGCATCCCTTTCCAAAGAGCCATGAACAGACTTTCTACTCCCAAGGAGACCAGAGATATTAACAGATAAAGCGTTACGCTCCAGTCGGATGAGCGAGAAACGCTTGTACAATTGCAACGAATTGGAGGAGAAAGTTTAAACAAACGCGCTGACTTTGAACGCTCACATCTAGGCCGGCCCAGGTCCAAATGGCCTGCAACTCGATGCGCATCACCTCCATGATTGTCCCTAACGAACGCCACCTGCCACGCTTTCGGCCCGTCCCTGGCGGCATTAAAAAATCGTAGCGTGATAACGATGGTTCCGATCCGCGTGCCGCTCGAAGGCGATTACAGGGGAGATGCAGCCCTTTCCAAAGAGCCATGAACAGACTTCCTACTCCCAAGGAGACAAGAAATATTAAGCCGCAATGACGTCCGAAGCGCGCATTTTCTCCGCCGCGCACCACATTTAAAAAATCGTAGTGTGAGAACGGTGGGTCCGATCCGCGTGCCGCTCAAAGACGATTACAGGGGAGATGCAGCCCTTTCCAAAGAGCCATGAACAGACTTTCTACTCCCAAGGAGACAAGAGATATTAACATATAAAGCGTTACGCTCAAGTCGGATGAGCGAGAAACGCTTGAGCAGTTGCAA
This sequence comes from Electrophorus electricus, assembly GCF_041902795.1. Lineage (NCBI taxonomy): Eukaryota > Metazoa > Chordata > Actinopteri > Gymnotiformes > Gymnotidae > Electrophorus > Electrophorus electricus. Next base: position 38,548,050 of record NC_137501.1, on the reverse strand, counting down.
CGAATTGGAGGAGAAAATTTAAACAAACGCGCTGACTTTGAACGCTCACATCTAGTTCTGGCCAAGTCCAAATGGCCTGCAACTCGGTGCGCATAACCTCCATGACTGTCCCTAACGAACGCCACCTGCCACGCTTTCGGCCCGTCCCTGGCGGCTTTAAAAAAATCGTAGCGTGAGAATGGTGGGTCCGATCCGCGTGCCGCTCGAAGGCGATTAGAGGGGAGATGCAGCCCTTTCCAAAGAGCCATGAACAGACTTTCTACTCCCAAGGAGACCAGAGATATTATCAGATAAAGCGTTACGCTCCAGTCGGATGAGCGAGAAACACTAGTACAATTGCAACGAATAGGAGGAGAAAGTTTAAACAAACGCGCTGACTTTGAACGCTCACATCTAGGCCGGCCCAGGTCCAAATGGCCTGCAACTCGGTGCGCATCACCTCCATGATTGTCCCTAACGAACGCCACCTGCCACGCTTTCGGCCCGTCCCTGGCGGCATTAAAAAATCGTAGCGTGATAACGATGGTTCCGATCCGCGTGCCGCTCGAAGGCGATTACAGGGGAGATGCAGCCCTTTCCAAAGAGCCATGAACAGACTTCCTACTCCCAAGGAGACAAGAAATATTAAGCCGCAATGACGTCCGACGCGCGCATTTTCTCCGCCGCGCACCACATTTAAAAAATCGTAGCGTGATAACGGTGGGTCCGATCCGCGTGCCGCTTAAAGGCGATTAGAGGTGAGATGCATCCCTTTCCAAAGAGCCATGAAAAGACTTCCTACTCCCAAGGAGACAAGAAATATTAAGCCGCAATGACGTCCGAAGCGCGCATTTTCTCCGCCGCGCACCACATTTAAAAAATCGTAGTGTGAGAACGGTGGGTCCGATCCGCGTGCCGCTCAAAGGCGATTACAGGGGAGTTGCAGCCCTTTCCAAAGAGCCATGAACAGACTTTCTACTCCCAAGGAGACAAGAGATATTAACATATAAAGCGTTACGCTCCAGTCGGATGAGCGAGAAACGCTTGAGCAGTTGCAACGAATTGGAGGAGAAAGTTTAAACAAACGCGCTGACTTTGAACGCTCACATCTAGTTCTGGCCAAGTCCAAATGGCCTGCAACTCGGTGCGCATAACCTCCATGACTGTCCCTAACGAACGCCACCTGCCACGCTTTCGGCCCGTCCCTGGCGGCATTAAAAAATCGTAGCGTAAGAACGGAAGGTCCGATCCGCGTGCCGCTTAAAGGCGATTACATGGGAGATGCAACCCTTTCCAAAGAGCCATGAACAAACTTTCTACTCCCAAGGAGACAAGAGATATTAAGCCGCAATGACGTCCTACGCGCGTCTTTTCTACGCCGCGCACCACATTTAAAAAATCGTAGCGTAAGAACGGTGGGTACGATCCGCGTGCCGCTTAAAGGCGATTACAGGGGAGATGCAACCCTTTCCAAAGAGCCATGAAAAGACTTTCTACTCCCAAAGAGACAAGAGATATTAAGCCGAAATGACGTCCGACGCGCGCATTTTCTCAGCCGCGCACCACATTTAAAAAAATCATAGCGTGAAAACCGTGGGTTCGATCCGCGTGCCGCTTGAAGGCGATTACAGGGGAGATGCAGCCCTTTCCAAAGAGCCATGAACAGACTTCCTACTCCCAAAGAGACAAGAGATATTAAGCCGCAATGACGTCCGACGCGCGCATTTTCTCCGCCGCGCACCACATTTAAAAAATCGTAGCGTGATAACGGTGGGTCCGATCCGCGTGCCGCTTAAGGCCATTACAGGGGAGATGCAGCCCTTTCCAAAGAGCCATGAACAGACTTTCTACTCCCAAGGAGACCAGAGATATTAACAGATAAATCGTTACGCTCCAGTCGGATGAGCGAGAAACGCTTGAGCAGTTGCAACGAATTGGAGGAGAAAGTTTAAACAAACGCGCTGACTTTGAACGCTCACATCTAGGTCGGGCCAAGTCCAAATGGCCTGCAACTTGGTGCGCATCACCTCCATCACTGTCCCTAACGAACGCCACCTGCCACGCTTTCGGCCCGTGCCTGGCGGCATAAAAAAATCGTAGCGTGATAACGATGGTTCCGATCCGCGTGCCACTCGAATGCGATTACAGGGGAGACGCAGCCCTTTCCAAAGAGCCATGAACAGACTTTCTACTCCCAAGGAGCCCAAAGATATTAAGCCGCAAATACGTCCTACGCGCGTCTTTTCTACGCCGCGCACCACATTTAAAAAATCGTAGCGTAAGAACGGTGGGTCCGATCCGCGTGCCGCTCGAAGGCGATTACAGGGGAGATGCAGCCCTTTCCAAATAGCCATGAACAGACATTCTACTCCCAAGGAGACAAGAGATATTAAGCCGCAATGATGTCCGACGCGCGCATTTTCTCCGCCGCGCACCACATTTAAAAAATCGTAGCGTGAGAACGGTGGGTCCGATCCGCGTGCCGCTCGAAGGCGATTACAGGGGAGATGCAGCCCTTTCCAAAGAGCCATGAACAGACTTCCTACTCCCAAGGAGACAAGAGATATTAAGCCGCAATGACGTCCGACGCGCGCATTTACTCCGCCGCGCAACACATTTAAAAAAATCATAGCGTGAAAACCGTGGGTTCGATCCGCATGCCGCTCGAAGGCGATTAAAGGGGAGATGCAGCCCTTTCCAAAGAGCCATGAACAGACTTTCTACTCCCAAGGAGACAAGAGATATTAAGCCGCAATGACGTCCGACGCGCGCATTTTCTCCGCCGCGCACCACATATAAAAAATCGTAGCGTGAGAACGGTGGGTCCGATCCGCGTGCAGCTTAACTGCGATTACAGGGGAGATGCAGCCCTTTCCAAAGAGCCATGAACAGACTTTCTACTCCCAAGGAGACAAGAGATATTAAGCCGCAATGACTTCCGACGCGCGTCTTTTCTACGCCGCGCACCACATTTAAAAAATCGTAGCGTAAGAACGGTGGGTCCGATCCGCGTGCCGCTTAAAGGCGATTACAGGGGAGATGCAACCCTTTCCAAAGAGGCATGAACAGACTTTCTACTCCCAAGGAGACAAGAGATATTAAGCCGCAAATACGTCCGACGCGCGCATTTTCTCCGACGCGCACCACGTTTAAAAAATCGTAGCGTGAGAACGGTGGGTCCGATCCGCGTGCCGCTTAAAGGCGATTACAGGGGAGATGCAGCCCTTTCCAAAGAGCCATGAACAGACTTTCTACTACCAATGAGACAAGAGATATTAAGCCGCAAATACGTCCGGCGAGCGTCTTTTCTCCGCAGCGCAACACATTTAAAAAAATCGTAGCGTGAAAACCGTGGGTTCGATCCGCGTGCCGCTCAAAGGTGATTACAGGGGAGATGCATCCCTTTCCAAAGAGCCATGAACAGACTTTCTACTCCCAAGGAGACCAGAGATATTAACAGATAAAGCGTTACGCTCCAGTCGGATGAGCGAGAAACGCTTGTACAATTGCAACGAATTGGAGGAGAAAGTTTAAACAAACGCGCTGACTTTGAACGCTCACATCTAGGCCGGCCCAGGTCCAAATGGCCTGCAACTCGATGCGCATCACCTCCATGATTGTCCCTAACGAACGCCACCTGCCACGCTTTCGGCCCGTCCCTGGCGGCATTAAAAAATCGTAGCGTGATAACGATGGTTCCGATCCGCGTGCCGCTCGAAGGCGATTACAGGGGAGATGCAGCCCTTTCCAAAGAGCCATGAACAGACTTCCTACTCCCAAGGAGACAAGAAATATTAAGCCGCAATGACGTCCGAAGCGCGCATTTTCTCCGCCGCGCACCACATTTAAAAAATCGTAGTGTGAGAACGGTGGGTCCGATCCGCGTGCCGCTCAAAGACGATTACAGGGGAGATGCAGCCCTTTCCAAAGAGCCATGAACAGACTTTCTACTCCCAAGGAGACAAGAGATATTAACATATAAAGCGTTACGCTCCAGTCGGATGAGCGAGAAACGCTTGAGCAGTTGCAACGAATTGGAGGAGAAAGTTTAAACAAACGCGCTGACTTTGAACGCTCACATCTAGTTCTGGCCAAGTCCAAATGGCCTGCAACTCGGTGCGCATAACCTCCATGACTGTCCCTAACGAACGCCACCTGCCACGCTTTCGGCCCGTCCCTGGCGGCATTAAAAAATCGTAGCGTAAGAACGGAAGGTCCGATCCGCGTGCCGCTTAAAGGCGATTACATGGGAGATGCAACCCTTTCCAAAGAGCCATGAACAAACTTTCTACTCCCAAGGAGACAAGAGATATTAAGCCGCAATGACGTCCTACGCGCGTCTTTTCTACGCCGCGCACCACATTTAAAAAATCGTAGCGTAAGAACGGTGGGTACGATCCGCATGCCGCTTAAAGGCGATTACAGGGGAGATGCAACCCTTTCCAAAGAGCCATGAAAAGACTTTCTACTCCCAAAGAGACAAGAGATATTAAGCCGAAATGACGTCCGACGCGCGCATTTTCTCAGCCGCGCACCACATTTAAAAAAATCATAGCGTGAAAACCGTGGGTTCGATCCGCGTGCCGCTTGAAGGCGATTACAGGGGAGATGCAGCCCTTTCCAAAGAGCCATGAACAGACTTCCTACTCCCAAAGAGACAAGAGATATTAAGCCGCAATGACCTCCGACGCGCGCATTTTCTCCGCCGCGCACCACATTTAAAAAATCGTAGCGTGATAACGGTGGGTCCGATCCGCGTGCCGCTTAAGGCCATTACAGGGGAGATGCAGCCCTTTCCAAAGAGCCATGAACAGACTTTCTACTCCCAAGCAGACCAGAGATATTAACAGATAAATCGTTACGCTCCAGTCGGATGAGCGAGAAACGCTTGAGCAGTTGCAACGAATTGGAGGAGAAAGTTTAAACAAACGCGCTGACTTTGAACGCTCACATCTAGGTCGGGCCAAGTCCAAATGGCCTGCAACTTGGTGCGCATCACCTCCATCACTGTCCCTAACGAACGCCACCTGCCACGCTTTCGGCCCGTGCCTGGCGGCATAAAAAAATCATAGCGTGATAACGATGGTTCCGATCCGCGTGCCACTCGAATGCGATTACAGGGGAGACGCAGCCCTTTCCAAAGAGCCATGAACAGACTTTCTACTCCCAAGGAGCCCAAAGATATTAAGCCGCAAATACGTCCTACGCGCGTCTTTTCTACGCCGCGCACCACATTTAAAAAATCGTAGCGTAAGAACGGTGGGTCCGATCCGCGTGCCGCTCGAATGCGATTACAGGGGAGATGCAGCCCTTTCCAAATAGCCATGAACAGACATTCTACTCCCAAGGAGACAAGAGATATTAAGCCGCAATGATGTCCGACGCGCGCATTTTCTCCGCCGCGCACCACATTTAAAAAATCGTAGCGTGAGAACGGTGGGTCCGATCCGCGTGCCGCTCGAAGTCGATTACAGGGGAGATGCAGCCCTTTCCAAAGAGCCATGAACAGACTTCCTACTCCCAAGGAGACAAGAGATATTAAGCCGCAATGACGTCCGACGCGCGCATTTACTCCGCCGCGCAACACATTTAAAAAAATCATAGCGTGAAAACCGTGGGTTCGATCCGCATGCCGCTCGAAGGCGATTAAGGGGAGATGCAGCCCTTTCCAAAGAGCCATGAACAGACTTTCTACTCCCAAGGAGACAAGAGATATTAAGCCGCAATGACGTCCGACGCGGGCATTTTCTCCGCCGCGCACCACATATAAAAAATCGTAGCGTGAGAACGGTGGGTCCGATCCGCGTGCAGCTTAACGGCGATTACAGGGGAGATGCAGCCCTTTCCAAAGAGCCATGAACAGACTTTCTACTCCCAAGGAGACAAGAGATATTAAGCCGCAATGACTTCCGACGCGCGTCTTTTCTACGCCGCGCACCACATTTAAAAAATCGTAGCGTAAGAACGGTGGGTCCGATCCGCGTGCCGCTTAAAGGCGATTACAGGGGAGATGCAACCCTTTCCAAAGAGGCATGAACAGACTTTCTACTCCCAAGGAGACAAGAGATATTAAGCCGCAAATACGTCCGACGCGCGCATTTTCTCCGCCGCGCACCACATTTAAAAAATCGTAGCGTGAGAACGGTGGGTCCGATCCGCGTGCCGCTCGAAGGCGATTACAGGGGAGATGCAGCCCTTTCCAAAGAGCCATGAACAGACTTCCTACTCCCAAGGAGACAAGAGATATTAAGCCGCAATGACGTCCGACGCGCGCATTTACTCCGCCGCGCAACACATTTAAAAAAATCATAGCGTGAAAACCGTGGGTTCGATCCGCATGCCGCTCGAAGGCGATTAAAGGGGAGATGCAGCACTTTCCAAAGAGCCATGAACAGACTTTCTACTCCTAAGGAGACAAGAGATATTAAGCCGCAATGACGTCCGACGCGCGCATTTTCTCCGCCGCGCACCACATATAAAAAATCGTAGCGTGAGAACGGTGGGTCCGATCCGCGTGCAGCTTAACGGCGATTACAGGGGAGATGCAGCCCTTTCCAAAGAGCCATGAACAGACTTTCTACTCCCAAGGAGACAAGAGATATTAAGCCGCAATGACTTCCGACACGCGTCTTTTCTACGCCGCGCACCACATTTAAAAAATCGTAGCGTAAGAACGGTGGGTCCGATCCGCGTGCCGCTTAAAGGCGATTACAGGGGAGATGCAACCCTTTCCAAAGAGGCATGAACAGACTTTCTACTCCCAAGGAGACAAGAGATATTAAGCCGCAAATACGTCCGACGCGCGCATTTTCTCCGACGCGCACCACGTTTAAAAAATCGTAGCGTGAGAACGGTGGGTCCGATCCGCGTGCCGCTGAAAGGCGATTACAGGGGAGATGCAGCCCTTTCCAAAGAGCCATGAACAGACTTTCTACTACCAATGAGACAAGAGATATTAAGCCGCAAATACGTCCGGCGAGCGTCTTTTCTCCGCAGCGCAACACATTTAAAAAAATCGTAGCGTGAAAACCGTGGGTTCGATCCGCGTGCCGCTCGAAGGTGATTACAGGGGAGATGCATCCCTTTCCAAAGAGCCATGAACAGACTTTCTACTCCCAAGGAGACCAGAGATATTAACAGATAAAGCGTTACGCTCCAGTCGGATGAGCGAGAAACGCTTGTACAATTGCAACGAATTGGAGGAGAAAGTTTAAACAAACGCGCTGACTTTGAACGCTCACATCTAGGCCGGGCCAGGTCCAAATGGCCTGCAACTCGATGCGCATCACCTCCATGATTGTCCCTAACGAACGCCACCTGCCACGCTTTCGGCCCGTCCCTGGCGGCATTAAAAAATCGTAGCGTGATAACGATGGTTCCGATCCGCGTGCCGCTCGAAGGCGATTACAGGGGAGATGCAGCCCTTTCCAAAGAGCCATGAACAGACTTCCTACTCCCAAGGAGACAAGAAATATTAAGCCGCAATGACGTCCGAAGCGCGCATTTTCTTAGCTGCGCACCACATTTAAAAAATCGTAGCGTAAGAACGGTGGGTCCGATCCGCGTGCCGCTTAAAGGCGATTACAGGGGAGATGCAACCCTTTCCAAAGAGGCATGAACAGACTTTCTACTCCCAAGGAGACAAGAGATATTAAGCCGCAAATACGTCCGACGCGCGCATTTTCTCCGACGCGCACCACGTTTAAAAAATCGTAGCGTGAGAACGGTGGGTCCGATCCGCGTGCCGCTGAAAGGCGATTACAGGGGAGATGCAGCCCTTTCCAAAGAGCCATGAACAGACTTTCTACTACCAATGAGACAAGAGATATTAAGCCGCAAATACGTCCGGCGAGCGTCTTTTCTCCGCAGCGCAACACATTTAAAAAAATCGTAGCGTGAAAACCGTGGGTTCGATCCGCGTGCCGCTCGAAGGTGATTACAGGGGAGATGCATCCCTTTCCAAAGAGCCATGAACAGACTTTCTACTCCCAAGGAGACCAGAGATATTAACAGATAAAGCGTTACGCTCCAGTCGGATGAGCGAGAAACGCTTGTACAATTGCAACGAATTGGAGGAGAAAGTTTAAACAAACGCGCTGACTTTGAACGCTCACATCTAGGCCGGCCCAGGTCCAAATGGCCTGCAACTCGATGCGCATCACCTCCATGATTGTCCCTAACGAACGCCACCTGCCACGCTTTCGGCCCGTCCCTGGCGGCATTAAAAAATCGTAGCGTGATAACGATGGTTCCGATCCGCGTGCCGCTCGAAGGCGATTACAGGGGAGATGCAGCCCTTTCCAAAGAGCCATGAACAGACTTCCTACTCCCAAGGAGACAAGAAATATTAAGCCGCAATGACGTCCGAAGCGCGCATTTTCTCCGCCGCGCACCACATTTAAAAAATCGTAGTGTGAGAACGGTGGGTCCGATCCGCGTGCCGCTCAAAGACGATTACAGGGGAGATGCAGCCCTTTCCAAAGAGCCATGAACAGACTTTCTACTCCCAAGGAGACAAGAGATATTACCATATAAAGCGTTACGCTCCAGTCGGATGAGCGAGAAACGCTTGAGCAGTTGCAACGAATTGGAGGAGAAAGTTTAAACAAACGCGCTGACTTTGAACGCTCACATCTAGTTCTGGCCAAGTCCAAATGGCCTGCAACTCGGTGCGCATAACCTCCATGACTGTCCCTAACGAACGCCACCTGCCACGCTTTCGGCCCGTCCCTGGCGGCATTAAAAAATCGTAGCGTAAGAACGGAAGGTCCGATCCGCGTGCCGCTTAAAGGCGATTACATGGGAGATGCAACCCTTTCCAAAGAGCCATGAACAAACTTTCTACTCCCAAGGAGACAAGAGATATTAAGCCGCAATGACGTCCTACGCGCGTCTTTTCTCAGCCGCGCACCACATTTAAAAAAATCATAGCGTGAAAACCGTGGGTTCGATCCGCGTGCCGCTTGAAGGCGATTACAGGGGAGATGCAGCCCTTTCCAAAGAGCCATGAACAGACTTCCTACTCCCAAAGAGACAAGAGATATTAAGCCGCAATGACGTCCGACGCGCGCATTTTCTCCGCCGCGAACCACATTTAAAAAATCGTAGCGTGATAACGGTGGGTCCGATCCGCGTGCCGCTTAAGGCCATTACAGGGGAGATGCATCCCTTTCCAAAGAGCCATGAACAGACTTTCTACTCCCAAGGAGCCCAAAGATATTAAGCCGCAAATACGTCCTACGCGCGTCTTTTCTACGCCGCGCACCACATTTAAAAAATCGTAGCGTAAGAACGGTGGGTCCGATCCGCGTGCCGCTCGAAGGCGATTACAGGGGAGATGCAGCCCTTTCCAAATAGCCATGAACAGACATTCTACTCCCAAGGAGACAAGAGATATTAAGCCGCAATGATGTCCGACGCGCGCATTTTCTCCGCCGCGCACCACATTTAAAAAATCGTAGCGTGAGAACGGTGGGTCCGATCCGCGTGCCGCTCGAAGGCGATTACAGGGGAGATGCAGCCCTTTCCAAAGAGCCATGAACAGACTTTCTACTCCCAAGGAGACAAGAGATATTAAGCCGCAATGACGTCCGACGCGCGCATTTTCTCCGCCGCGCACCACATATAAAAAATCGTAGCGTGAGAACGGTGGGTCCGATCCGCGTGCAGCTTAACGGCGATTACAGGGGAGATGCAGCCCTTTCCAAAGAGCCATGAATAGACTTTCTACTCCCAAGGAGACAAGAGATATTAAGCCGCAATGACTTCCGACGCGCGTCTTTTCTACGCCGCGCACCACATTTAAAAAATCGTAGCGTAAGAACGGTGGGTCCGATCCACGTGCCGCTTAAAGGCGATTACAGGGGAGATGCAGCCCTTTCCAAAGAGCCATGAACAGACTTTCTACTACCAATGAGACAAGAGATATTAAGCCGCAAATACGTCCGGCGAGCGTCTTTTCTCCGCAGCGCAACACATTTAAAAAAATCGTAGCGTGAAAACCGTGGGTTCGATCCGCGTGCTGCTCGAAGGTGATTACAGGGGAGATGCATCCCTTTCCAAAGAGCCATGAACAGACTTTCTACTCCCAAGGAGACCAGAGATATTAACAGATAAAGCGTTACGCTCCAGTCGGATGAGCGAGAAACGCTTGTACAATTGCAACGAATTGGAGTAGAAAGTTTAAACAAACGCGCTGACTTTGAACGCTCACATCTAGGCCGGCCCAGGTCCAAATGGCCTGCAACTCGATGCGCATCACCTCCATGATTGTCCCTAACGAACGCCACCTGCCACGCTTTCGGCCCGTCCCTGGCGGCATTAAAAAATCGTAGCGTGATAACGATGGTTCCGATCCGCGTGCCGCTCGAAGGCGATTACAGGGGAGATGCAGCCCTTTCCAAAGAGCCATGAACAGACTTCCTACTCCCAAGGAGACAAGAAATATTAAGCCGCAATGACGTCCGAAGCGCGCATTTTCTCCGCCGCGCACCACATTTAAAAAATCGTAGTGTGAGAACGGTGGGTCCGATCCGCGTGCCGCTCAAAGACGATTACAGGGGAGATGCAGCCCTTTCCAAAGAGCCATGAACAGACTTTCTACTCCCAAGCAGACAAGAGATATTAACATATAAAGCGTTACGCTCCAGTCGGATGAGCGAGAAACGCTTGAGCAGTTGCAACGAATTGGAGGAGAAAGTTTAAACAAACGCGCTGACTTTGAACGCTCACATCTAGTTCTGGCCAAGTCCAAATGGCCTGCAACTCGGTGCGCATAACCTCCATGACTGTCCCTAACGAACGCCACCTGCCACGCTTTCGGCCCGTCCCTGGCGGCATTAAAAAATCGTAGCGTAAGAACGGAAGGTCCGATCCGCGTGCCGCTTAAAGGCGATTACATGGGAGATGCAACCCTTTCCAAAGAGCCATGAACAAACTTTCTACTCCCAAGGAGACAAGAGATATTAAGCCGCAATGATGTCCTACGCGCGTCTTTTCTACGCCGCGCACCACATTTAAAAAATCGTAGCGTAAGAACGGTGGGTACGATCCGCGTGCCGCTTAAAGGCGATTACAGGGGAGATGCAACCCTTTCCAAAGAGCCATGAAAAGACTTTCTACTCCCAAGGAGACAAGAGATATTAAGCCGCAATGACGTCCTACGCGCGTCTTTTCTCAGCCGCGCACCACATTTAAAAAAATCATAGCGTGAAAACCGTGGGTTCGATCTGCGTGCCGCTTGAAGGCGATTACAGGGGAGATGCAGCCCTTTCCAAAGAGCCATGAACAGACTTCCTACTCCCAAAGAGACAAGAGATATTAAGCCGCAATGACGTCCGACGCGCGCATTTTCTCCGCCGCGCACCACATTTAAAAAATCGTAGCGTGATAACGGTGGGTCCGATCCGCGTGCCGCTTAAGGCCATTACAGGGGAGATGCATCCCTTTCCAAAGAGCCATGAACAGACTTTCTACTCCCAAGGAGACCAGAGATATTAACAGATAAATCGTTACGCTCCAGTCGGATGAGCGAGAAACGCTTGAGCAGTTGCAACGAATTGGAGGAGAAAGTTTAAACAAACGCGCTGACTTTGAACGCTCACATCTAGTTCTGGCCAAGTCCAAATGGCCTGCAACTCGGTGCGCATAACCTCCATGACTGTCCCTAACGAACGCCACCTGCCACGCTTTCGGCCCGTGCCTGGCGGCATAAAAAAATCGTAGCGTGATAACGATGGTTCCGATCCGCGTGCCACTCGAATGCGATTACAGGGGAGACGCAGCCCTTTCCAAAGAGCCATGAACAGACTTTCTACTCCCAAGGAGCCCAAAGATATTAAGCCGCAAATACGTCCTACGCGCGTCTTTTCTACGCCGCGCACCACATTTAAAAAATCGTAGCGTAAGAACGGTGGGTCCGATCCGCGTGCCGCTCGAAGGCGATTACAGGGGAGATGCAGCCCTTTCCAAATAGCCATGAACAGACATTCTACTCCCAAGGAGACAAGAGATATTAAGCCGCAATGATGTCCGACGCGCGCATTTTCTCCGCCGCGCACCACATTTAAAAAATCGTAGCGTGAGAACGGTGGGTCCGATCCGCGTGCCGCTCGAAGGCGATTACAGGGGAGATGCAGCCCTTTCCAAAGAGCCATGAACAGACTTCCTACTCCCAAGGAGACAAGAGATATTAAGCCGCAATGACGTCCGACGCGCGCATTTACTCCGCCGCGCAACACATTTAAAAAAATCATAGCGTGAAAACCGTGGGTTCGATCCGCATGCCGCTCGAAGGCGATTAAAGGGGAGATGCAGCACTTTCCAAAGAGCCATGAACAGACTTTCTACTCCTAAGGAGACAAGAGATATTAAGCCGCAATGACGTCCGACGCGCGCATTTTCTCCGCCGCGCACCACATATAAAAAATCGTAGCGTGAGAACGGTGGGTCCGATCCGCGTGCAGCTTAACGGCGATTACAGGGGAGATGCAGCCCTTTCCAAAGAGCCATGAACAGACTTTCTACTCCCAAGGAGACAAGAGATATTAAGCCGCAATGACTTCCGACACGCGTCTTTTCTACGCCGCGCACCACATTTAAAAAATCGTAGCGTAAGAACGGTGGGTCCGATCCGCGTGCCGCTTAAAGGCGATTACAGGGGAGATGCAACCCTTTCCAAAGAGGCATGAACAGACTTTCTACTCCCAAGGAGACAAGAGATATTAAGCCGCAAATACGTCCGACGCGCGCATTTTCTCCGACGCGCACCACGTTTAAAAAATCGTAGCGTGAGAACGGTGGGTCCGATCCGCGTGCCGCTGAAAGGCGATTACAGGGGAGATGCAGCCCTTTCCAAAGAGCCATGAACAGACTTTCTACTACCAATGAGACAAGAGATATTAAGCCGCAAATACGTCCGGCGAGCGTCTTTTCTCCGCAGCGCAACACATTTAAAAAAATCGTAGCGTGAAAACCGTGGGTTCGATCCGCGTGCCGCTCGAAGGTGATTACAGGGGAGATGCATCCCTTTCCAAAGAGCCATGAACAGACTTTCTACTCCCAAGGAGACCAGAGATATTAACAGATAAAGCGTTACGCTCCAGTCGGATGAGCGAGAAACGCTTGTACAATTGCAACGAATTGGAGGAGAAAGTTTAAACAAACGCGCTGACTTTGAACGCTCACATCTAGGCCGGGCCAGGTCCAAATGGCCTGCAACTCGATGCGCATCACCTCCATGATTGTCCCTAACGAACGCCACCTGCCACGCTTTCGGCCCGTCCCTGGCGGCATTAAAAAATCGTAGCGTGATAACGATGGTTCCGATCCGCGTGCCGCTCGAAGGCGATTACAGGGGAGATGCAGCCCTTTCCAAAGAGCCATGAACAGACTTCCTACTCCCAAGGAGACAAGAAATATTAAGCCGCAATGACGTCCGAAGCGCGCATTTTCTTAGCTGCGCACCACATTTAAAAAATCGTAGCGTAAGAACGGTGGGTCCGATCCGCGTGCCGCTTAAAGGCGATTACAGGGGAGATGCAACCCTTTCCAAAGAGGCATGAACAGACTTTCTACTCCCAAGGAGACAAGAGATATTAAGCCGCAAATACGTCCGACGCGCGCATTTTCTCCGACGCGCACCACGTTTAAAAAATCGTAGCGTGAGAACGGTGGGTCCGATCCGCGTGCCGCTGAAAGGCGATTACAGGGGAGATGCAGCCCTTTCCAAAGAGCCATGAACAGACTTTCTACTACCAATGAGACAAGAGATATTAAGCCGCAAATACGTCCGGCGAGCGTCTTTTCTCCGCAGCGCAACACATTTAAAAAAATCGTAGCGTGAAAACCGTGGGTTCGATCCGCGTGCCGCTCGAAGGTGATTACAGGGGAGATGCATCCCTTTCCAAAGAGCCATGAACAGACTTTCTACTCCCAAGGAGACCAGAGATATTAACAGATAAAGCGTTACGCTCCAGTCGGATGAGCGAGAAACGCTTGTACAATTGCAACGAATTGGAGGAGAAAGTTTAAACAAACGCGCTGACTTTGAACGCTCACATCTAGGCCGGCCCAGGTCCAAATGGCCTGCAACTCGATGCGCATCACCTCCATGATTGTCCCTAACGAACGCCACCTGCCACGCTTTCGGCCCGTCCCTGGCGGCATTAAAAAATCGTAGCGTGATAACGATGGTTCCGATCCGCGTGCCGCTCGAAGGCGATTACAGGGGAGATGCAGCCCTTTCCAAAGAGCCATGAACAGACTTCCTACTCCCAAGGAGACAAGAAATATTAAGCCGCAATGACGTCCGAAGCGCGCATTTTCTCCGCCGCGCACCACATTTAAAAAATCGTAGTGTGAGAACGGTGGGTCCGATCCGCGTGCCGCTCAAAGACGATTACAGGGGAGATGCAGCCCTTTCCAAAGAGCCATGAACAGACTTTCTACTCCCAAGGAGACAAGAGATATTACCATATAAAGCGTTACGCTCCAGTCGGATGAGCGAGAAACGCTTGAGCAGTTGCAACGAATTGGAGGAGAAAGTTTAAACAAACGCGCTGACTTTGAACGCTCACATCTAGTTCTGGCCAAGTCCAAATGGCCTGCAACTCGGTGCGCATAACCTCCATGACTGTCCCTAACGAACGCCACCTGCCACGCTTTCGGCCCGTCCCTGGCGGCATTAAAAAATCGTAGCGTAAGAACGGAAGGTCCGATCCGCGTGCCGCTTAAAGGCGATTACATGGGAGATGCAACCCTTTCCAAAGAGCCATGAACAAACTTTCTACTCCCAAGGAGACAAGAGATATTAAGCCGCAATGACGTCCTACGCGCGTCTTTTCTCAGCCGCGCACCACATTTAAAAAAATCATAGCGTGAAAACCGTGGGTTCGATCCGCGTGCCGCTTGAAGGCGATTACAGGGGAGATGCAGCCCTTTCCAAAGAGCCATGAACAGACTTCCTACTCCCAAAGAGACAAGAGATATTAAGCCGCAATGACGTCCGACGCGCGCATTTTCTCCGCCGCGAACCACATTTAAAAAATCGTAGCGTGATAACGGTGGGTCCGATCCGCGTGCCGCTTAAGGCCATTACAGGGGAGATGCATCCCTTTCCAAAGAGCCATGAACAGACTTTCTACTCCCAAGGAGCCCAAAGATATTAAGCCGCAAATACGTCCTACGCGCGTCTTTTCTACGCCGCGCACCACATTTAAAAAATCGTAGCGTAAGAACGGTGGGTCCGATCCGCGTGCCGCTCGAAGGCGATTACAGGGGAGATGCAGCCCTTTCCAAATAGCCATGAACAGACATTCTACTCCCAAGGAGACAAGAGATATTAAGCCGCAATGATGTCCGACGCGCGCATTTTCTCCGCCGCGCACCACATTTAAAAAATCGTAGCGTGAGAACGGTGGGTCCGATCCGCGTGCCGCTCGAAGGCAATTACAGGGGAGATGCAGCCCTTTCCAAAGAGCCATGAACAGACTTTCTACTCCCAAGGAGACAAGAGATATTAAGCCGCAATGACGTCCGACGCGCGCATTTTCTCCGCCGCGCACCACATATAAAAAATCGTAGCGTGAGAACGGTGGGTCCGATCCGCGTGCAGCTTAACGGCGATTACAGGGGAGATGCAGCCCTTTCCAAAGAGCCATGAATAGACTTTCTACTCCCAAGGAGACAAGAGATATTAAGCCGCAATGACTTCCGACGCGCGTCTTTTCTACGCCGCGCACCACATTTAAAAAATCGTAGCGTAAGAACGGTGGGTCCGATCCACGTGCCGCTTAAAGGCGATTACAGGGGAGATGCAGCCCTTTCCAAAGAGCCATGAACAGACTTTCTACTACCAATGAGACAAGAGATATTAAGCCGCAAATACGTCCGGCGAGCGTCTTTTCTCCGCAGCGCAACACATTTAAAAAAATCGTAGCGTGAAAACCGTGGGTTCGATCCGCGTGCTGCTCGAAGGTGATTACAGGGGAGATGCATCCCTTTCCAAAGAGCCATGAACAGACTTTCTACTCCCAAGGAGACCAGAGATATTAACAGATAAAGCGTTACGCTCCAGTCGGATGAGCGAGAAACGCTTGTACAATTGCAACGAATTGGAGTAGAAAGTTTAAACAAACGCGCTGACTTTGAACGCTCACATCTAGGCCGGCCCAGGTCCAAATGGCCTGCAACTCGATGCGCATCACCTCCATGATTGTCCCTAACGAACGCCACCTGCCACGCTTTCGGCCCGTCCCTGGCGGCATTAAAAAATCGTAGCGTGATAACGATGGTTCCGATCCGCGTGCCGCTCGAAGGCGATTACAGGGGAGATGCAGCCCTTTCCAAAGAGCCATGAACAGACTTCCTACTCCCAAGGAGACAAGAAATATTAAGCCGCAATGACGTCCGAAGCGCGCATTTTCTCCGCCGCGCACCACATTTAAAAAATCGTAGTGTGAGAACGGTGGGTCCGATCCGCGTGCCGCTCAAAGACGATTACAGGGGAGATGCAGCCCTTTCCAAAGAGCCATGAACAGACTTTCTACTCCCAAGCAGACAAGAGATATTAACATATAAAGCGTTACGCTCCAGTCGGATGAGCGAGAAACGCTTGAGCAGTTGCAACGAATTGGAGGAGAAAGTTTAAACAAACGCGCTGACTTTGAACGCTCACATCTAGTTCTGGCCAAGTCCAAATGGCCTGCAACTCGGTGCGCATAACCTCCATGACTGTCCCTAACGAACGCCACCTGCCACGCTTTCGGCCCGTCCCTGGCGGCATTAAAAAATCGTAGCGTAAGAACGGAAGGTCCGATCCGCGTGCCGCTTAAAGGCGATTACATGGGAGATGCAACCCTTTCCAAAGAGCCATGAACAAACTTTCTACTCCCAAGGAGACAAGAGATATTAAGCCGCAATGACGTCCTACGCGCGTCTTTTCTACGCCGCGCACCACATTTAAAAAATCGTAGCGTAAGAACGGTGGGTACGATCCGCGTGCCGCTTAAAGGCGATTACAGGGGAGATGCAACCCTTTCCAAAGAGCCATGAAAAGACTTTCTACTCCCAAAGAGACAAGAGATATTAAGCCGAAATGACGTCCGACGCGCGCATTTTCTAAGCCGCGCACCACATTTAAAAAAATCATAGCGTGAAAACCGTGGGTTCGATCCGCGTGCCGCTTGAAGGCGATTACAGGGGAGATGCAGCACTTTCCAAAGAGCCATGAACAGACTTTCTACTCCCAAGGAGACCAGAGATATTAACAGATAAATCGTTACGCTCCAGTCGGATGAGCGAGAAACGCTTGAGCAGTTGCAACGAATTGGAGGAGAAAGTTTAAACAAACGCGCTGACTTTGAACGCTCACATCTAGGTCGGGCCAAGTCCAAATGGCCTGCAACTTGGTGCGCATCACCTCCATCACTGTCCCTAACGAACGCCACCTGCCATGCTTTCGGCCCGTGCCTGGCGGCATAAAAAAATCGTAGCGTGATAACGATGGTTCCGATCCGCGTGCCACTCGAATGAGATTACAGGGGAGACGCAGCCCTTTCCAAAGAGCCATGAACAGACTTTCTACTCCCAAGGAGCGCAAAGATATTAAGCCGCAAATACGTCCTACGCGCGTCTTTTCTACGCCGCGCACCACATTTAAAAAATCGTAGCGTAAGAACGGTGGGTCCGATCCGCGTGCCGCTCGAAGGCGATTACAGGGGAGATGCAGCCCTTTCCAAAGAGCCATGAACAGACTTTCTACTCCCAAGGAGACAAGAGATATTAAGCCGCAATGACGTCCGACGCGCGCATTTTCTCCGCCGCGCACCACATATAAAAAATCGTAGTGTGAAAACGGTGGGTCCGATCCGCGTGCCGCTCAAAGGCGATTACAGGGGAGATGCAGCCCTTTCCAAAGAGCCATGAACAGACTTCCTACTCCCAAGGAGACAAGAGATATTAAGCCGCAATGACGTCCGACGCGCGCATTTACTCCGCCGCGCAACACATTTAAAAAAATCATAGCGTGAAAACCGTGGGTTCGATCCGCATGCCGCTCGAAGGCGATTAAAGGGGAGATGCAGCACTTTCCAAAGAGCCATGAACAGACTTTCTACTCCCAAGGAGACAAGAGATATTAACAGATAAAGCGTTACGCTCCAGTCGGATGAGCGAGAAACGCTTGAGCAGTTGCAACGAATTGGAGGAGAAAGTTTAAACAAACGCGCTGACTTTGAACGCTCACATCTAGTTCTGGCCAAGTCCAAATGGCCTGCAACTCGGTGCGCATAACCTCCATGACTGTCCCTAACGAACGCCACCTGCCACGCTTTCGGCCCGTCCCTGGCGGCATTAAAAAATCGTAGCGTAAGAACGGAAGGTCCGATCCGCGTGCCGCTTAAAGGCGATTACATGGGAGATGCAACCCTTTCCAAAGAGCCATGAACAAACTTTCTACTCCCAAGGAGACAAGAGATATTAAGCCGCAATGACGTCCTACGCGCGTCTTTTCTACGCCGCGCACCACATTTAAAAAATCGTAGCGTAAGAACGGTGGGTACGATCCGCGTGCCGCTTAAAGGCGATTACAGGGGAGATGCAACCCTTTCCAAAGAGCCATGAAAAGACTTTCTACTCCCAAAGAGACAAGAGATATTAAGCCGAAATGACGTCCGACGCGCGCATTTTCTCAGCCGCGCACCACATTTAAAAAAATCATAGCGTGAAAACCGTGGGTTCGATCCGCGTGCCGCTTGAAGGCGATTACAGGGGAGATGCAGCCCTTTCCAAAGAGCCATGAACAGACTTCCTACTCCCAAAGAGACAAGAGATATTAAGCCGCAATGACGTCCGACGCGCGCATTTTCTCCGCCGCGCACCACATTTAAAAAATCGTAGCGTGATAACGGTGGGTCCGATCCGCGTGCCGCTTAAGGCCATTACAGGGGAGATGCAGCCCTTTCCAAAGAGCCATGAACAGACTTTCTACTCCCAAGGAGACCAGAGATATTAACAGATAAATCGTTAAGCTCCAGTCGGATGAGCGAGAAACGCTTGAGCAGTTGCAACGAATTGGAGGAGAAAGTTTAAACAAACGCGCTGACTTTGAACGCTCACATCTAGGTCGGGCCAAGTCCAAATGGCCTGCAACTTGGTGCGCATCACCTCCATCACTGTCCCTAACGAACGCCACCTGCCACGCTTTCGGCCCGTGCCTGGCGGCATAAAAAAATCGTAGCGTGATAACGATGGTTCCGATCCGCGTGCCACTCGAATGAAATTACAGGGGAGACGCAGCCCTTTCCAAAGAGCCATGAACAGACTTTCTACTCCCAAGGAGCGCAAAGATATTAAGCCGCAAATACGTCCTACGCGCGTCTTTTCTACGCCGCGCACCACATTTAAAAAATCGTAGCGTAAGAACGGTGGGTCCGATCCGCGTGCCGCTTAAAGGCGATTACAGGGGAGATGCAGCCCTTTCCAAAGAGCCATGAACAGACTTTCTACTCCCAATGAGACAAGAGATATTAAGCCGCAAATACGTCCGGCGAGCGTCTTTTCTCCGCAGCGCAACACATTTAAAAAAATCGTAGCGTGAAAACCGTGGGTTCGATCTGCGTGCCGCTCGAAGGTGATTACAGGGGAGATGCATCCCTTTCCAAAGAGCCATGAACAGACTTTCTACTCCCAAGGAGACCAGAGATATTAACAGATAAAGCTTTACGCTCCAGTCGGATGAGCGAGAAACGCTTGTACAATTGCAACGAATTGGAGGAGAAAGTTTAAACAAACGCGCTGACTTTGAACGCTCACATCTAGGCCGGCCCAGGTCCAAATGGCCTGCAACTCGGTGCACATCACCTCCATGATTGTCCCTAACGAACGCCACCTGCCACGCTTTCGGCCCGTCCCTGGCGGCATTAAAAAATCGTAGCGTGATAATGATGGTTCCGATCCGCATGCCGCTCGAAGGCGATTACAGGGGAGATGCAGCCCTTTCCAAAGAGCCATGAACAGACTTCCTACTCCCAAGGAGACAAGAAATATTAAGCCGCAATGACGTCCGAAGCGCGCATTTTCTCCGCCGAGCACCACATTTAAAAAATCGTAGTGTGAGAACGGTGGGTCCGATCCGCGTGCCGCTCAAAGGCGATTACAGGGGAGATGCAGCCCTTTCCAAAGAGCCATGAACAGACTTTCTACTCCCAAGGAGACAAGAGATATTAACATATAAAGTGTTACGCTCCAGTCGGATGAGCGAGAAACGCTTGAGCAGTTGCAACGAATTGGAGGAGAAAGTTTAAACAAACGCGCTGACTTTGAACGCTCACATCTAGTTCTGGCCAAGTCCAAATGGCCTGCAACTCGGTGCGCATAACCTCCATGACTGTCCCTAACGAACGCCACCTGCCACGCTTTCGGCCCGTCCCTGGCGGCATTAAAAAATCGTAGCGTAAGAACGGAAGGTCCGATCCGCGTGCCGCTTAAAGGTGATTACATGGGAGATGCAACCCTTTCCAAAGAGCCATGAACAAACTTTCTACTCCCAAGGAGACAAGAGATATTAAGCCGCAAATACGTCCGACGCGCGCATTTTCTCCGACGCGCACCACGTTTAAAAAATCGTAGCGTGAGAACGGTGGGTCCGATCCGCGTGCCGCTTAAAGGCGATTACAGGGGAGATGCAGCCCTTTCCAAAGAGCCATGAACAGACTTTCTACTACCAATGAGACAAGAGATATTAAGCCGCAAATACGTCCGGCGAGCGTCTTTTCTCCGCAGCGCAACACATTTAAAAAAATCGTAGCGTGAAAACCGTGGGTTCGATCCGCGTGCCGCTCGAAGGTGATTACAGGGGAGATGCATCCCTTTCCAAAGAGCCATGAACAAACTTTCTACTCCCAAGGAGACAAGAGATATTAAGCCGCAATGACGTCCTACGCGCGTCTTTTCTACGCCGCGCACCACATTTAAAAAATCGTAGCGTAAGAACGGTGGGTACGATCCGCGTGCCGCTTAAAGGCGATTACAGGGGAGATGCAACCCTTTCCAAAGAGCCATGAAAAGACTTTCTACTCCCAAAGAGACAAGAGATATTAAGCCGAAATGACGTCCGACGCGCGCATTTTCTCAGCCGCGCACCACATTTAAAAAAATCATAGCGTGAAAACCGTGGGTTCGATCCGCGTGCCGCTTGAAGGCGATTACAGGGGAGATGCAGCCCTTTCCAAAGAGCCATGAACAGACTTCCTACTCCCAAAGAGACAAGAGATATTAAGCCGCAATGACGTCCGACGCGCGCATTTTCTCCGCCGCGCACCACATTTAAAAAATCGTAGCGTGATAACGGTGGGTCCCATCCGCGTGCCGCTTAAGGCCATTACAGGGGAGATGCAGCCCTTTCCAAAGAGCCATGAACAGACTTTCTACTCCCAAGGAGACCAGAGATATTAACAGATAAATCGTTACGCTCCAGTCGGATGAGCGAGAAACGCTTGAGCAGTTGCAACGAATTGGAGGAGAAAGTTTAAACAAACGCGCTGACTTTGAACGCTCACATCTAGGTCGGGCCAAGTCCAAATGGCCTGCAACTTGGTGCGCATCACCTCCATCACTGTCCCTAACGAACGCCACCTGCCACGCTTTCGGCCCGTCCCTGGCGGCATTAAAAAATCGTAGCGTAAAAACGGAAGGTCCGATCCGCGTGCCGCTTAAAGGTGATTACATGGGAGATGCAACCCTTTCCAAAGAGCCATGAACAAACTTTCTAATCCCAAGGAGACAAGAGATATTAAGCCGCAATGACGTCCTACGCGCGTCTTTTCTACGCCGCGCACCACATTTAAAAAATCGTAGCGTAAGAACGGTGGGTACGATCCGCGTGCCGCTTAAAGGCGATTACAGGGGAGATGCAACCCTTTCCAAAGAGCCATGAACAGACTTCCTACTCCCAAGGAGACAAGAGATATTAAGCCGCAATGACGTCCGACGCGCGCATTTACTCCGCCGCGCAACATATTTAAAAAAATCATAGCGTCAAAACCGTGGGTTCGATCCGCATGCCGCTCGAAGGCGATTAAAGGGGAGATGCAGCCCTTTCCAAAGAGCCATGAACAGACTTTCTACTCCCAAGGAGACAAGAGATATTAAGCCGCAATGACGTCCGATGCGCGCATTTTCTCCGCCGCGCACCACATATAAAAAATCGTAGCGTGAGAACGGTGGGTCCGATCCGCGTGCCGCTCGAAGGCGATTACAGGGGAGATGCAACCCTTTCCATAGAGGCATGAACAGACTTTCTACTCCCAAGGAGACAAGAGATATTAAGCCGCAAATACGTCCGACGCGCGCATTTTCTCCGACGCGCACCACGTTTAAAAAATCGTAGCGTGAGAACGGTGGGTCCGATCCGCGTGCCGCTTAAAGGCGATTACAGGGGAGATGCAGCCCTTTCCAAAGAGCCATGAACAGACTTTCTACTCCCAATGAGACAAGAGATATTAAGCCGCAAATACGTCCGCCGAGCGTCTTTTCTCCGCAGCGCAACACATTTAAAAAAATCGTAGCGTGAAAACCGTGGGTTCGATCTGCGTGCCGCTCGAAGGTGATTACAGGGGAGATGCATCCCTTTCCAAAGAGCCATGAACAGACTTTCTACTCCCAAGGAGACCAGAGATATTAACAGATAAAGCTTTACGCTCCAGTCGGATGAGCGAGAAACGCTTGTACAATTGCAACGAATTGGAGGAGAAAGTTTAAACAAACGCGCTGACTTTGAACGCTCACATCTAGGCCGGCCCAGGTCCAAATGGCCTGCAACTCGGTGCACATCACCTCCATGATTGTCCCTAACGAACGCCACCTGCCACGCTTTCGGCCCGTCCCTGGCGGCATTAAAAAATCGTAGCGTGATAATGATGGTTCCGATCCGCATGCCGCTCGAAGGCGATTACAGGGGAGATGCAGCCCTTTCCAAAGAGCCATGAACAGACTTCCTACTCCCAAGGAGACAAGAAATATTAAGCCGCAATGACGTCCGAAGCGCGCATTTTCTCCGCCGAGCACCACATTTAAAAAATCGTAGTGTGAGAACGGTGGGTCCGATCCGCGTGCCGCTCAAAGGCGATTACAGGGGAGATGCAGCCCTTTCCAAAGAGCCATGAACAGACTTTCTACTCCCAAGGAGACAAGAGATATTAACATATAAAGCGTTACGCTCCAGTCGGATGAGCGAGAAACGCTTGAGCAGTTGCAACGAATTGGAGGAGAAAGTTTAAACAAACGCGCTGACTTTGAACGCTCACATCTAGTTCTGGCCAAGTCCAAATGGCCTGCAACTCGGTGCGCATAACCTCCATGACTGTCCCTAACGAACGCCACCTGCCACGCTTTCGGCCCGTCCCTGGCGGCATTAAAAAATCGTAGCGTAAGAACGGAAGGTCCGATCCGCGTGCCGCTTAAAGGTGATTACATGGGAGATGCAACCCTTTCCAAAGAGCCATGAACAAACTTTCTACTCCCAAGGAGACAAGAGATATTAAGCCGCAAATACGTCCGACGCGCGCATTTTCTCCGACGCGCACCACGTTTAAAAAATCGTAGCGTGAGAACGGTGGGTCCGATCCGCGTGCCGCTTAAAGGCGATTACAGGGGAGATGCAGCCCTTTCCAAAGAGCCATGAACAGACTTTCTACTACCAATGAGACAAGAGATATTAAGCCGCAAATACGTCCGGCGAGCGTCTTTTCTCCGCAGCGCAACACATTTAAAAAAATCGTAGCGTGAAAACCGTGGGTTCGATCCGCGTGCCGCTCGAAGGTGATTACAGGGGAGATGCATCCCTTTCCAAAGAGCCATGAACAAACTTTCTACTCCCAAGGAGACAAGAGATATTAAGCCGCAATGACGTCCTACGCGCGTCTTTTCTACGCCGCGCACCACATTTAAAAAATCGTAGCGTAAGAACGGTGGGTACGATCCGCGTGCCGCTTAAAGGCGATTACAGGGGAGATGCAACCCTTTCCAAAGAGCCATGAAAAGACTTTCTACTCCCAAAGAGACAAGAGATATTAAGCCGAAATGACGTCCGACGCGCGCATTTTCTCAGCCGCGCACCACATTTAAAAAAATCATAGCGTGAAAACCGTGGGTTCGATCCGCGTGCCGCTTGAAGGCGATTACAGGGGAGATGCAGCCCTTTCCAAAGAGCCATGAACAGACTTCCTACTCCCAAAGAGACAAGAGATATTAAGCCGCAATGACGTCCGACGCGCGCATTTTCTCCGCCGCGCACCACATTTAAAAAATCGTAGCGTGATAACGGTGGGTCCGATCCGCGTGCCGCTTAAGGCCATTACAGGGGAGATGCAGCCCTTTCCAAAGAGCCATGAACAGACTTTCTACTCCCAAGGAGACCAGAGATATTAACAGATAAATCGTTACGCTCCAGTCGGATGAGCGAGAAACGCTTGAGCAGTTGCAACGAATTGGAGGAGAAAGTTTAAACAAACGCGCTGACTTTGAACGCTCACATCTAGGTCGGGCCAAGTCCAAATGGCCTGCAACTTGGTGCGCATCACCTCCATCACTGTCCCTAACGAACGCCACCTGCCACGCTTTCGGCCCGTGCCTGGCGGCATAAAAAAATCGTAGCGTGATAACGATGGTTCCGATCCGCGTGCCACTCGAATGCGATTACAGGGGAGACGCAGCCCTTTCCAAAGAGCCATGAACAGACTTTCTACTCCCTAGGAGCCCAAAGATATTAAGCCGCAAATACGTCCTACGCGCGTCTTTTCTACGCCGCGCACCACATTTAAAAAATCGTAGCGTAAGAACGGTGGGTACGATCCGCGTGCCGCTTAAAGGCGATTACAGGGGAGATGCAACCCTTTCCAAAGAGCCATGAACAGACTTCCTACTCCCAAGGAGACAAGAGATATTAAGCCGCAATGACGTCCGACGCGCGCATTTACTCCGCCGCGCAACATATTTAAAAAAATCATAGCGTCAAAACCGTGGGTTCGATCCGCATGCCGCTCGAAGGCGATTAAAGGGGAGATGCAGCCCTTTCCAAAGAGCCATGAACAGACTTTCTACTCCCAAGGAGACAAGAGATATTAAGCCGCAATGACGTCCGATGCGCGCATTTTCTCCGCCGCGCACCACATATAAAAAATCGTAGCGTGAGAACGGTGGGTCCGATCCGCGTGCCGCTCGAAGGCGATTACAGGGGAGATGCAACCCTTTCCATAGAGGCATGAACAGACTTTCTACTCCCAAGGAGACAAGAGATATTAAGCCGCAAATACGTCCGACGCGCGCATTTTCTCCGACGCGCACCACGTTTAAAAAATCGTAGCGTGAGAACGGTGGGTCCGATCCGCGTGCCGCTTAAAGGCGATTACAGGGGAGATGCAGCCCTTTCCAAAGAGCCATGAACAGACTTTCTACTCCCAATGAGACAAGAGATATTAAGCCGCAAATACGTCCGCCGAGCGTCTTTTCTCCGCAGCGCAACACATTTAAAAAAATCGTAGCGTGAAAACCGTGGGTTCGATCTGCGTGCCGCTCGAAGGTGATTACAGGGGAGATGCATCCCTTTCCAAAGAGCCATGAACAGACTTTCTACTCCCAAGGAGACCAGAGATATTAACAGATAAAGCTTTACGCTCCAGTCGGATGAGCGAGAAACGCTTGTACAATTGCAACGAATTGGAGGAGAAAGTTTAAACAAACGCGCTGACTTTGAACGCTCACATCTAGGCCGGCCCAGGTCCAAATGGCCTGCAACTCGGTGCACATCACCTCCATGATTGTCCCTAACGAACGCCACCTGCCACGCTTTCGGCCCGTCCCTGGCGGCATTAAAAAATCGTAGCGTGATAATGATGGTTCCGATCCGCATGCCGCTCGAAGGCGATTACAGGGGAGATGCAGCCCTTTCCAAAGAGCCATGAACAGACTTCCTACTCCCAAGGAGACAAGAAATATTAAGCCGCAATGACGTCCGAAGCGCGCATTTTCTCCGCCGAGCACCACATTTAAAAAATCGTAGTGTGAGAACGGTGGGTCCGATCCGCGTGCCGCTCAAAGGCGATTACAGGGGAGATGCAGCCCTTTCCAAAGAGCCATGAACAGACTTTCTACTCCCAAGGAGACAAGAGATATTAACATATAAAGCGTTACGCTCCAGTCGGATGAGCGAGAAACGCTTGAGCAGTTGCAACGAATTGGAGGAGAAAGTTTAAACAAACGCGCTGACTTTGAACGCTCACATCTAGTTCTGGCCAAGTCCAAATGGCCTGCAACTCGGTGCGCATAACCTCCATGACTGTCCCTAACGAACGCCACCTGCCACGCTTTCGGCCCGTCCCTGGCGGCATTAAAAAATCGTAGCGTAAGAACGGAAGGTCCGATCCGCGTGCCGCTTAAAGGTGATTACATGGGAGATGCAACCCTTTCCAAAGAGCCATGAACAAACTTTCTACTCCCAAGGAGACAAGAGATATTAAGCCGCAAATACGTCCGACGCGCGCATTTTCTCCGACGCGCACCACGTTTAAAAAATCGTAGCGTGAGAACGGTGGGTCCGATCCGCGTGCCGCTTAAAGGCGATTACAGGGGAGATGCAGCCCTTTCCAAAGAGCCATGAACAGACTTTCTACTACCAATGAGACAAGAGATATTAAGCCGCAAATACGTCCGGCGAGCGTCTTTTCTCCGCAGCGCAACACATTTAAAAAAATCGTAGCGTGAAAACCGTGGGTTCGATCCGCGTGCCGCTCGAAGGTGATTACAGGGGAGATGCATCCCTTTCCAAAGAGCCATGAACAAACTTTCTACTCCCAAGGAGACAAGAGATATTAAGCCGCAATGACGTCCTACGCGCGTCTTTTCTACGCCGCGCACCACATTTAAAAAATCGTAGCGTAAGAACGGTGGGTACGATCCGCGTGCCGCTTAAAGGCGATTACAGGGGAGATGCAACCCTTTCCAAAGAGCCATGAAAAGACTTTCTACTCCCAAAGAGACAAGAGATATTAAGCCGAAATGACGTCCGACGCGCGCATTTTCTCAGCCGCGCACCACATTTAAAAAAATCATAGCGTGAAAACCGTGGGTTCGATCCGCGTGCCGCTTGAAGGCGATTACAGGGGAGATGCAGCCCTTTCCAAAGAGCCATGAACAGACTTCCTACTCCCAAAGAGACAAGAGATATTAAGCCGCAATGACGTCCGACGCGCGCATTTTCTCCGCCGCGCACCACATTTAAAAAATCGTAGCGTGATAACGGTGGGTCCGATCCGCGTGCCGCTTAAGGCCATTACAGGGGAGATGCAGCCCTTTCCAAAGAGCCATGAACAGACTTTCTACTCCCAAGGAGACCAGAGATATTAACAGATAAATCGTTACGCTCCAGTCGGATGAGCGAGAAACGCTTGAGCAGTTGCAACGAATTGGAGGAGAAAGTTTAAACAAACGCGCTGACTTTGAACGCTCACATCTAGGTCGGGCCAAGTCCAAATGGCCTGCAACTTGGTGCGCATCACCTCCATCACTGTCCCTAACGAACGCCACCTGCCACGCTTTCGGCCCGTGCCTGGCGGCATAAAAAAATCGTAGCGTGATAACGATGGTTCCGATCCGCGTGCCACTCGAATGCGATTACAGGGGAGACGCAGCCCTTTCCAAAGAGCCATGAACAGACTTTCTACTCCCTAGGAGCCCA
Source organism: Electrophorus electricus (assembly GCF_041902795.1). Lineage (NCBI taxonomy): Eukaryota > Metazoa > Chordata > Actinopteri > Gymnotiformes > Gymnotidae > Electrophorus > Electrophorus electricus. Next base: position 38,520,341 of record NC_137501.1, on the reverse strand, counting down.
AAGATATTAAGCCGCAAATACGTCCTACGCGCGTCTTTTCTACGCCGCGCACCACATTTAAAAAATCGTAGCGTAAGAACGGTGGGTCCGATCCGCGTGCCGCTCGAAGGCGATTACAGGGGAGATGCAGCCCTTTCCAAATAGCCATGAACAGACATTCTACTCCCAAGGAGACAAGAGATATTAAGCCGCAATGATGTCCGACGCGCGCATTTTCTCCGCCGCGCACCACATTTAAAAAATCGTAGCGTGAGAACGGTGGGTCCGATCCGCGTGCCGCTCGAAGGCGATTACAGGGGAGATGCAGCCCTTTCCAAAGAGCCATGAACAGACTTCCTACTCCCAAGGAGACAAGAGATATTAAGCCGCAATGACGTCCGACGCGCGCATTTACTCCGCCGCGCAACACATTTAAAAAAATCATAGCGTGAAAACCGTGGGTTCGATCCGCATGCCGCTCGAAGGCGATTAAAGGGGAGATGCAGCACTTTCCAAAGAGCCATGAACAGACTTTCTACTCCCAAGGAGACAAGAGATATTAAGCCGCAATGACGTCCGACGCGCGCATTTTCTCCGCCGCGCACCACATATAAAAAATCGTAGCGTAAGAACGGTGGGTCCGATCCGCGTGCCGCTTAAAGGCGATTACAGGGGAGATGCAACCCTTTCCAAAGAGGCATGAACAGACTTTCTACTCCCAAGGAGACAAGAGATATTAAGCCGCAAATACGTCCGACGCGCGCATTTTCTCCGACGCGCACCACGTTTAAAAAATCGTAGCGTGAGAACGGTGGGTCCGATCTGCGTGCCGCTTAAAGGCGATTACAGGGGAGATGCAGCCCTTTCCAAAGAGCCATGAACAGACTTTCTACTCCCAATGAGACAAGAGATATTAAGCCGCAAATACGTCCGGCGAGCGTCTTTTCTCCGCAGCGCAACACATTTAAAAAAATCGTAGCGTGAAAACCGTGGGTTCGATCCGCGTGCCGCTCGAAGGTGATTACAGGGGAGATGCATCCCTTTCCAAAGAGCCATGAACAGACTTTCTACTCCCAAGGAGACCAGAGATATTAACAGATAAAGCGTTACGCTCCAGTCGGATGAGCGAGAAACGCTTGTACAATTGCAACGAATTGGAGGAGAAAGTTTAAACAAACGCGCTGACTTTGAACGCTCACATCTAGGCCGGCCCAGGTCCAAATGGCCTGCAACTCGGTGCGCATCACCTCCATGATTGTCCCTAACGAACGCCACCTGCCACGCTTTCGGCCCGTCCCTGGCGGCATTAAAAAATCGTAGCGTGATAATGATGGTTCCGATCCGCGTGCCGCTCGAAGGCGATTACAGGGGAGATGCAGCCCTTTCCAAAGAGCCATGAACAGACTTCCTACTCCCAAGGAGACAAGAAATATTAAGCCGCAATGACGTCCGAAGCGCGCATTTTCTCCGCCGCGCACCACATTTAAAAAATCATAGTGTGAGAAGGGTGGGTCCGATCCGCGTGCCGCTCAAAGGCGATTACAGGGGAGATGCAGCCCTTTCCAAAGAGCCATGAACAGACTTTCTACTCCCAAGGAGACAAGAGATATTAACATATAAAGCGTTACGCTCCAGTCGGATGAGCGAGAAACGCTTGAGCAGTTGCAACGAATTGGAGGAGAAAGTTTAAACAAACGCGCTGACTTTGAACGCTCACATCTAGTTCTGGCCAAGTCCAAATGGCCTGCAACTCGGTGCGCATAACCTCCATGACTGTCCCTAACGAACGCCACCTGCCACGCTTTCGGCCCGTCCCTGGCGGCATTAAAAAATCGTAGCGTAAGAACGGAAGGTCCGATCCGCGTGCCGCTTAAAGGTGATTACATGGGAGATGTAACCCTTTCCAAAGAGCCATGAACAAACTTTCTACTCCCAAGGAGACAAGAGATATTAAGCCGCAAATACGTCCGACGCGCGCATTTTCTCCGACGCGCACCACGTTTAAAAAATCGTAGCGTGAGAACGGTGGGTCCGATCCGCGTGCCGCTTAAAGGCGATTACAGGGGAGATGCAGCCCTTTCCAAAGAGCCATGAACAGACTTTCTACTACCAATGAGACAAGAGATATTAAGCCGCAAATACGTCCGGCGAGCGTCTTTTCTCCGCAGCGCAACACATTTAAAAAAATCGTAGCGTGAAAACCGTGGGTTCGATCCGCGTGCCGCTCGAAGGTGATTACAGGGGAGATGCATCCCTTTCCAAAGAGCCATGAACAGACTTTCTACTCCCAAGGAGACCAGAGATATTAACAGATAAATCGTTACGCTCCAGTCGGATGAGCGAGAAACGCTTGAGCAGTTGCAACGAATTGGAGGAGAAAGTTTAAACAAACGCGCTGACTTTGAACGCTCACATCTAGGTCGGGCCAAGTCCAAATGGCCTGCAACTTGGTGCGCATCACCTCCATCACTGTCCCTAACGAACGCCACCTGCCACGCTTTCGGCCCGTGCCTGGCGGCATAAAAAAATCGTAGCGTGATAACGATGGTTCCGATCCGCGTGCCACTCGAATGCGATTACAGGGGAGACGCAGCCCTTTCCAAAGAGCCATGAACAGACTTTCTACTCTCAAGGAGCCCAAAGATATTAAGCCGCAAATACGTCCTACGCGCGTCTTTTCTACGCCGCGCACCACATTTAAAAAATCGTAGCGTAAGAACGGTGGGTCCGATCCGCGTGCCGCTCGAAGGCGATTACAGGGGAGATGCAGCCCTTTCCAAATAGCCATGAACAGACATTCTACTCCCAAGGAGACAAGAGATATTAAGCCGCAATGATGTCCGACGCGCGCATTTTCTCCGCCGCGCACCACATTTAAAAAATCGTAGCGTGAGAACGGTGGGTCCGATCCGCGTGCCACTCGAAGGCGATTACAGGGGAGATGCAGCCCTTTCCAAAGAGCCATGAACAGACTTCCTACTCCCAAGGAGACAAGAGATATTAAGCCGCAATGACGTCCGACGCGCGCATTTACTCCGCCGCGCAACACATTTAAAAAAATCATAGCGTGAAAACCGTGGGTTCGATCCGCATGCCGCTCGAAGGCGATTAAAGGGGAGATGCAGCACTTTCCAAAGAGCCATGAACAGACTTTCTACTCCCAAGGAGACAAGAGATATTAAGCCGCAATGACGTCCGACGCGCGCATTTTCTCCGCCGCGCACCACATATAAAAAATCGTAGCGTAAGAACGGTGGGTCCGATCCGCGTGCCGCTTAAATGCGATTACAGGGGAGATGCAACCCTTTCCAAAGAGGCATGAATAGACTTTCTACTCCCAAGGAGACAAGAGATATTAAGCCGCAAATACGTCCGACGCGCGCATTTTCTCCGACGCGCACCACGTTTAAAAAATCGTAGCGTGAGAACGGTGGGTCCGATCCGCGTGCCGCTTAAAGGCGATTACAGGGGAGATGCAGCCCTTTCCAAAGAGCCATGAACAGACTTTCTACTCCCAATGAGACAAGAGATATTAAGCCGCAAATACGTCCGGCGAGCGTCTTTTCTCCGCAGCGCAACACATTTAAAAAAATCGTAGCGTGAAAACCGTGGGTTCGATCCGCGTGCCGCTCGAAGGTGATTACAGGGGAGATGCATCCCTTTCCAAAGAGCCATGAACAGACTTTCTACTCCCAAGGAGACCAGAGATATTAACAGATAAAGCGTTACGCTCCAGTCGGATGAGCGAGAAACGCTTGTACAATTGCAACGAATTGGAGGAGAAAGTTTAAACAAACGCGCTGACTTTGAACGCTCACATCTAGGCCGGCCCAGGTCCAAATGGCCTGCAACTCGGTGCGCATCACCTCCATGATTGTCCCTAACGAACGCCACCTGCCACGCTTTCGGCCCGTCCCTGGCGGCATTAAAAAATCGTAGCGTGATAATGATGGTTCCGATCCGCGTGCCGCTCGAAGGCGATTACAGGGGAGATGCAGCCCTTTCCAAAGAGCCATGAACAGACTTCCTACTCCCAAGGAGACAAGAAATATTAAGCCGCAATGACGTCCGAAGCGTGCATTTTCTCCGCCGCGCACCACATTTAAAAAATCGTAGTGTGAGAACGGTGGGTCCGATCCGCGTGCCGCTCAAAGGCGATTACAGGGGAGATGCAGCCCTTTCCAAAGAGCCATGAACAGACTTTCTACTCCCAAGGAGACAAGAGATATTAACATATAAAGCGTTACGCTCCAGTCGGATGAGCGAGAAACGCTTGAGCAGTTGCAACGAATTGGAGGAGAAAGTTTAAACAAACGCGCTGACTTTGAACGCTCACATCTAGTTCTGGCCAAGTCCAAATGGCCTGCAACTCGGTGCGCATAACCTCCATGACTGTCCCTAACGAACGCCACCTGCCACGCTTTCGGCCCGTCCCTGGCGGCATTAAAAAATCGTAGCGTAAGAACGGAAGGTCCGATCCGCGTGCCGCTTAAAGGTGATTACATGGGAGATGCAACCCTTTCCAAAGAGCCATGAACAAACTTTCTACTCCCAAGGAGACAAGAGATATTAAGTCGCAAATACGTCCGACGCGCGCATTTTCTCCGACGCGCACCACGTTTAAAAAATCGTAGCGTGAGAACGGTGGGTCCGATCCGCGTGGGGCTTAAAGGCGATTACAGGGGAGATGCAGCCCTTTCCAAAGAGCCATGAACAGACTTTCTACTACCAATGACACAAGAGATATTAAGCCGCAAATACGTCCGGCGAGCGTCTTTTCTCCGCAGCGCAACACATTTAAAAAAATCGTAGCGTGAAAACCGTGGGTTCGATCCGCGTGCCGCTCGAAGGTGATTACAGGGGAGATGCATCCCTTTCCAAAGAGCCATGAACAGACTTTCTACTCCCAAGGAGACCAGAGATATTAACAGATAAAGCGTTACGCTCCAGTCGGATGAGCGAGAAACGCTTGAGCAGTTGCAACGAATTGGAGGAGAAAGTTTAAACAAACGCGCTGACTTTGAACGCTCACATCTAGTTCTGGCCAAGTCCAAATGGCCTGCAACTCGGTGCGCATAACCTCCATGACTGTCCCTAACGAACGCCACCTGCCACGCTTTCGGCCCGTCCCTGGCGGCATTAAAAAATCGTAGCGTAAGAACGGAAGGTCCGATCCGCGTGCCGCTTAAAGGCGATTACATGGGAGATGCAACCCTTTCCAAAGAGCCATGAACAAACTTTCTACTCCCAAGGAGACAAGAGATATTAAGCCGCAATGACGTCCTACGCGCGTCTTTTCTACGCCGCGCACCACATTTAAAAAATCGTAGCGTAAGAACGGTGGGTACGATCCGCGTGCCGCTTAAAGGCGATTACAGGGGAGATGCAACCCTTTCCAAAGAGCCATGAAAAGACTTTCTACTCCCAAAGAGACAAGAGATATTAAGCCGAAATGACGTCCGACGCGCGCATTTTCTCAGCCGCGCACCACATTTAAAAAAATCATAGCGTGAAAACCGTGGGTTCGATCCGCGTGCCGCTTGAAGGCGATTACAGGGGAGATGCAGCCCTTTCCAAAGAGCCATGAACAGACTTCCTACTCCCAAAGAGACAAGAGATATTAAGCCGCAATGACGTCCGACGCGCGCATTTTCTCCGCCGCGCACCACATTTAAAAAATCGTAGCGTGATAACGGTGGGTCCGATCCGCGTGCCGCTTAAGGCCATTACAGGGGAGATGCAGCCCTTTCCAAAGAGCCATGAACAGACTTTCTACTCCCAAGGAGACCAGAGATATTAACAGATAAATCGTTACGCTCCAGTCGGATGAGCGAGAAACGCTTGAGCAGTTGCAACGAATTGGAGGAGAAAGTTTAAACAAACGCGCTGACTTTGAACGCTCACATCTAGGTCGGGCCAAGTCCAAATGGCCTGCAACTTGGTGCGCATCACCTCCATCACTGTCCCTAACGAACGCCACCTGCCACGCTTTCGGCCCGTGCCTGGCGGCATAAAAAAATCGTAGCGTGATAACGATGGTTCCGATCCGCGTGCCACTCGAATGCGATTACAGGGGAGACGCAGCCCTTTCCAAAGAGCCATGAACAGACTTTCTACTCCCAAGGAGCCCAAAGATATTAAGCCGCAAATACGTCCTACGCGCGTCTTTTCTACGCCGCGCACCACATTTAAAAAATCGTAGCGTAAGAACGGTGGGTCCGATCCGCGTGCCGCTCGAAGGCGATTACAGGGGAGATGCAGCCCTTTCCAAACAGCCATGAACAGACATTCTACTCCCAAGGAGACAAGAGATATTAAGCCGCAATGATGTCCGACGCGCGCATTTTCTCCGCCGCGCACCACATTTAAAAAATCGTAGCGTGAGAACGGTGGGTCCGATCCGCGTGCCGCTCGAAGGCGATTACAGGGGAGATGCAGCCCTTTCCAAAGAGCCATGAACAGACTTCCTACTCCCAAGGAGACAAGAGATATTAAGCCGCAATGACGTCCGACGCGCGCATTTACTCCGCCGCGCAACACATTTAAAAAAATCATAGCGTGAAAACCGTGGGTTCGATCCGCATGCCGCTCGAAGGCGATTAAAGGGGAGATGCAGCACTTTCCAAAGAGCCATGAACAGACTTTCTACTCCCAAGGAGACAAGAGATATTAAGCCGCAATGACGTCCGACGCGCGCATTTTCTCCGCCGCGCACCACATATAAAAAATCGTAGCGTAAGAACGGTGGGTCCGATCCGCGTGCCGCTTAAAGGCGATTACAGGCGAGATGCAACCCTTTCCAAAGAGGCATGAACAGACTTTCTACTCCCAAGGAGACAAGAGATATTAAGCCGCAAATACGTCCGGCGAGCGTCTTTTCTCCGCAGCGCAACACATTTAAAAAAATCGTAGCGTGAAAACCGTGGGTTCGATCCGCGTGCCGCTCGAAGGTGATTACAGGGGAGATGCATCCCTTTCCAAAGAGCCATGAACAGACTTTCTACTCCCAAGGAGACCAGAGATATTAACAGATAAAGCGTTACGCTCCAGTCGGATGAGCGAGAAACGCTTGTACAATTGCAACGAATTGGAGGAGAAAGTTTAAACAAACGCGCTGACTTTGAACGCTCACATCTAGGCCGGCCCAGGTCCAAATGGCCTGCAACTCGATGCGCATCACCTCCATGATTGTCCCTAACGAACGCCACCTGCCACGCTTTCGGCCCGTCCCTGGCGGCATTAAAAAATCGTAGCGTGATAACGATGGTTCCGATCCGCGTGCCGCTCGAAAGCGATTACAGGGGAGATGCAGCCCTTTCCAAAGAGCCATGAACAGACTTCCTACTCCCAAGGAGACAAGAAATATTAAGCCGCAATGACGTCCGAAGCGCGCATTTTCTCCGCCGCGCACCACATTTAAAAAATCGTAGTGTGAGAACGGTGGGTCCGATCCGCGTGCCGCTCAAAGACGATTACAGGGGAGATGCAGCCCTTTCCAAAGAGCCATGAACAGACTTTCTACTCCCAAGGAGACAAGAGATATTAACATATAAAGCGTTACGCTCCAGTCGGATGAGCGAGAAACGCTTGAGCAGTTGCACCGAATTGGAGGAGAAAGTTTAAACAAACGCGCTGACTTTGAACGCTCACATGTAGTTCTGGCCAAGTCCAAATGGCCTGCAACTCGGTGCGCATAACCTCCATGACTGTCCCTAACGAACGCCACCTGCCACGCTTTCGGCCCGTCCCTGGCGGCATTAAAAAATCGTAGCGTAAGAACGGAAGGTCCGATCCGCCTGCCGCTTAAAGGCGATTACATGGGAGATGCAACCCTTTCCAAAGAGCCATGAACAAACTTTCTACTCCCAAGGAGACAAGAGATATTAAGCCGCAATGACGTCCTACGCGCGTCTTTTCTCAGCCGCGCACCACATTTAAAAAAATCATAGCGTGAAAACCGTGGGTTCGATCCGCGTGCCGCTTGAAGGCGATTACAGGGGAGATGCAGCCCTTTCCAAAGAGCCATGAACAGACTTCCTACTCCCAAAGAGACAAGAGATATTAAGCCGCAATGACGTCCGACGCGCGCATTTTCTCCGCCGCGCACCACATTTAAAAAATAGTAGCGTGATAACGGTGGGTCCGATCCGCGTGCCGCTTAAGGCCATTACAGGGGAGTTGCAGCCCTTTCCAAAGAGCCATGAACAGACTTTCTACTCCCAAGGAGACAAGAGATATTAACATATAAAGCGTTACGCTCCAGTCGGATGAGCGAGAAACGCTTGAGCAGTTGCAACGAATTGGAGGAGAAAGTTTAAACAAACGCGCTGACTTTGAACGCTCACATCTAGTTCTGGCCAAGTCCAAATGGCCTGCAACTCGGTGCGCATAACCTCCATGACTGTCCCTAACGAACGCCACCTGCCACGCTTTCGGCCCGTCCCTGGCGGCATTAAAAAATCGTAGCGTAAGAACGGAAGGTCCGATCCGCGTGCCGCTTAAAGGCGATTACATGGGAGATGCAACCCTTTCCAAAGAGCCATGAACAAACTTTCTACTCCCAAGGAGACAAGAGATATTAAGCCGCAATGACGTCCGACGCGCGCATTTTCTCCGACGCGCACCACGTTTAAAAAATCGTAGCGTGAGAACGGTGGGTCCGATCCGCGTGCCGCTCGAAGGCGATTACAGGGGAGATGCAGCCCTTTCCAAAGAGCCATGAACAGACTTCCTACTCCCAAGGAGACAAGAGATATTAAGCCGCAATGACGTCCGACGCGCGCATTTACTCCGCCGCGCAACACATTTAAAAAAATCATAGCGTGAAAACCGTGGGTTCGATCCGCATGCCGCTCGAAGGCGATTAAAGGGGAGATGCAGCACTTTCCAAAGAGCCATGAACAGACTTTCTACTCCCAAGGAGACAAGAGATATTAAGCCGCAATGACGTCCGACGCGCGCATTTTCTCCGCCGCGCACCACATATAAAAAATCGTAGCGTAAGAACGGTGGGTCCGATCCGCGTGCCGCTTAAAGGCGATTACAGGCGAGATGCAACCCTTTCCAAAGAGGCATGAACAGACTTTCTACTCCCAAGGAGACAAGAGATATTAAGCCGCAAATACGTCCGGCGAGCGTCTTTTCTCCGCAGCGCAACACATTTAAAAAAATCGTAGCGTGAAAACCGTGGGTTCGATCCGCGTGCCGCTCGAAGGTGATTACAGGGGAGATGCATCCCTTTCCAAAGAGCCATGAACAGACTTTCTACTCCCAAGGAGACCAGAGATATTAACAGATAAAGCGTTACGCTCCAGTCGGATGAGCGAGAAACGCTTGTACAATTGCAACGAATTGGAGGAGAAAGTTTAAACAAACGCGCTGACTTTGAACGCTCACATCTAGGCCGGCCCAGGTCCAAATGGCCTGCAACTCGATGCGCATCACCTCCATGATTGTCCCTAACGAACGCCACCTGCCACGCTTTCGGCCCGTCCCTGGCGGCATTAAAAAATCGTAGCGTGATAACGATGGTTCCGATCCGCGTGCCGCTCGAAAGCGCTTACAGGGGAGATGCAGCCCTTTCCAAAGAGCCATGAACAGACTTCCTACTCCCAAGGAGACAAGAAATATTAAGCCGCAATGACGTCCGAAGCGCGCATTTTCTCCGCCGCGCACCACATTTAAAAAATCGTAGTGTGAGAACGGTGGGTCCGATCCGCGTGCCGCTCAAAGACGATTACAGGGGAGATGCAGCCCTTTCCAAAGAGCCATGAACAGACTTTCTACTCCCAAGGAGACAAGAGATATTAACATATAAAGCGTTACGCTCCAGTCGGATGAGCGAGAAACGCTTGAGCAGTTGCACCGAATTGGAGGAGAAAGTTTAAACAAACGCGCTGACTTTGAACGCTCACATCTAGTTCTGGCCAAGTCCAAATGGCCTGCAACTCGGTGCGCATAACCTCCATGACTGTCCCTAACGAACGCCACCTGCCACGCTTTCGGCCCGTCCCTGGCGGCATTAAAAAATCGTAGCGTAAGAACGGAAGGTCCGATCCGCCTGCCGCTTAAAGGCGATTACATGGGAGATGCAACCCTTTCCAAAGAGCCATGAACAAACTTTCTACTCCCAAGGAGACAAGAGATATTAAGCCGCAATGACGTCCTACGCGCGTCTTTTCTCAGCCGCGCACCACATTTAAAAAAATCATAGCGTGAAAACCGTGGGTTCGATCCGCGTGCCGCTTGAAGGCGATTACAGGGGAGATGCAGCCCTTTCCAAAGAGCCATGAACAGACTTCCTACTCCCAAAGAGACAAGAGATATTAAGCCGCAATGACGTCCGACGCGCGCATTTTCTCCGCCGCGCACCACATTTAAAAAATAGTAGCGTGATAACGGTGGGTCCGATCCGCGTGCCGCTTAAGGCCATTACAGGGGAGTTGCAGCCCTTTCCAAAGAGCCATGAACAGACTTTCTACTCCCAAGGAGACAAGAGATATTAACATATAAAGCGTTACGCTCCAGTCGGATGAGCGAGAAACGCTTGAGCAGTTGCAACGAATTGGAGGAGAAAGTTTAAACAAACGCGCTGACTTTGAACGCTCACATCTAGTTCTGGCCAAGTCCAAATGGCCTGCAACTCGGTGCGCATAACCTCCATGACTGTCCCTAACGAACGCCACCTGCCACGCTTTCGGCCCGTCCCTGGCGGCATTAAAAAATCGTAGCGTAAGAACGGAAGGTCCGATCCGCGTGCCGCTTAAAGGCGATTACATGGGAGATGCAACCCTTTCCAAAGAGCCATGAACAAACTTTCTACTCCCAAGGAGACAAGAGATATTAAGCCGCAATGACGTCCGACGCGCGCATTTTCTCCGACGCGCACCACGTTTAAAAAATCGTAGCGTGAGAACGGTGGGTCCGATCCGCGTGCCGCTTAAAGGCGATTAGAGGTGAGATGCATCCCTTTCCAAAGAGCCATCAACAGACTTTCTACTCCCAAGGAGACCAGAGATATTAACATATAAAGCGTTACGCTCCAGTCGGATGAGCGAGAAACGCTTGAGCAGTTGCAACGAATTGGAGGAGAAAGTTTAAACAAACGCGCTGACACATCTAGGCCGGGCCAGGTCCTAATGGCCTGCAACTCGGTGCGCATCACCTCCATGACTGTCACTAACGAACGCCACCTGCCACGCTTTCGGCCCGTCCCTGGCGGCATTAAAAAATCATAGCGTGATAACGATGGTTCTGATCCGCGTGCCGCTCGAAGGCGATTACAGGGGATATGCAGCCCTTTCCAAAGAGCCATGAACAGACTTTCTACTCCCAAGGAGACAAGAGATATTAAGCCGCAATGACTTCCGACGCGCGTCTTTTCTACGCCGCGTACCACATTTAAAAAATCGTAGCGTAAGAACGGTGGGTCCGATCCGCGTGCCGCTTAAAGGCGATTACAGGGGAGATGCAGCCCTTTCCAAAGAGCCATGAACAGACTTTCTACTCCCAATGAGACAAGAGATATTAAGCCGCAAATACGTCCGGCGCGCGTTTTTTCTCCGCAGCGCAACACATTTAAAAAAATCGTAGCGTGAAAACCGTGGGTTCGATCCGCGTGCCGCTCGAAGGCGATTACAGGGGAGATGCAACCCTTTCCAAAGAGCCATGAACAGACTTCCTACTCCCAAGGAGACAAGAGATATTAAGCCGCAATGACGTCCGACGCGCGCATTTACTCCGCCGCGCAACACATTTAAAAAAATCATAGCGTGAAAACCGTGGGTTCGATCCGCATGCCGGTCGAAGGCGATTAAAGGGGAGATGCAGCCCTTTCCAAAGAGCCATGAACAGACTTTCTACTCCCAAGGAGACAAGAGATATTAAGCCGCAATGACGTCCGACGCGCGCATTTTCTCCGCCGAGCACCACATATAAAAAATCGTAGCGTGAGAACGGTGGGTCCGATCCGCGTGCAGCTTAACGGAGATTACAGGGGAGATGCAGCCCTTTCCAAAGAGCCATGAAAAGACTTTCTACTCCCAAGGAGACAAGAGATATTAAGCCGCAATGACGTCCGACGCACGCATTTTCTCCGCCGCGCACGACATTTAAAAAAATCATAGCGTGAAAACCGTGGGTTCGATCCGCGTGCCGCGCGAAGGCGATTACAGGGGAGATGCAGCCCTTTCCAAAGAGCCATGAACAGACTTTCTACTCCCAATGAGACAAGAGATATTAACATATAAAGCGTTACGCTCCAGTCGGATGAGCGAGAAACGCTTGAGCAGTTGCAACGAATTGGAGGAGAAAGTTTAAACAAAGACGCTGACTTTGAACGCTCACATCTAGGTCTGGCCAAGTCCAAATAGCCTGCAACTCGGTGCGCATCACCTCCGTGACTGTCCCTAACGAACGCCACCAGCCACGCTTTCGGCCCGTCCCTGGCGGCTTTAAAAAATCGTAGCGTGATAACCGTGGGTCCGATCCGCTTGCCGCTCGAAGGCGATTAGAGGGGAGATGCAGCCCTTTCCAAAGAGCCATGAACAGACTTTCTACTCCCAAGGAGCCCAAAGATATTAAGCCGCAAATACATCCTACGCGCGCCTTTTCTACGCCGCGCACCACATTTAAAAAATCGTATCGTAAGAACGGTGGGTCCGATCCGAGTGCCGCTTAAAGGCGATTACAGGGGAGATGCATCCCTTTCCAAAGAGCCATGAACAGACTTTCTACTCCCAAGGAGACAAGAGATATTAAGCCGCAATGACGTCCGACGCGCGCATTTTCTCCGCCGCGCACCACATTTAAAAAAATCATAGCGTGAAAACCGTGGGTTCGATCCGCGTGCCGCTCGAAGGCGATTACAGGGGACATGCAGCCCTTTCCAAAGAGCCATGAACAGACTTTCTACTCCCAAGGAGACAAGAGATATTAAGCCGCAATGACGTCCGACGCGCGCATTTTCTCCGCCGCGCACCACATATAAAAAATCGTAGCGTGAGAACGGTGGGTCCGATCCGCGTGCAGCTTAACGGAGATTACAGGGGAGATGCAGCCCTTTCCAAAGAGCCATGAAAAGACTTTCTACTCCCAAGGAGACAAGAGATATTAAGCCGCAATGACGTCCGACGCACGCATTTTCTCCGCCGCGCACGACATTTAAAAAAATCATAGCGTGAAAACCGTGGGTTCGATCCGCGTGCCGCGCGAAGGCGATTACAGGGGAGATGCAGCCCTTTCCAAAGAGCCATGAACAGACTTTCTACTCCCAATGAGACAAGAGATATTAACATATAAAGCGTTACGCTCCAGTCGGATGAGCGAGAAACGCTTGAGCAGTTGCAACGAATTGGAGGAGAAAGTTTAAACAAACACGCTGACTTTGAACGCTCACATCTAGGTCTGGCCAAGTCGAAATAGCCTGCAACTCGGTGCGCATCACCTCCGTGACTGTCCCTAACGAACGCCACCAGCCACGTTTTCGGCCCGTCCCTGGCGGCTTTAAAAAATCGTAGCGTGATAACCGTGGGTCCGATCCGCTTGCCGCTCGAAGGCGATTAGAGGGGAGATGCAGCCCTTTCCAAAGAGCCATGAACAGACTTTCTACTCCCAAGGAGACAAGAGATATTAAGCCGCAAATACGTCCGGCGCGCGTTTTTTCTCCGCAGCGCAACACATTTAAAAAAATCGTAGCGTGAAAACCGTGGGTTCGATCCGCGTGCCGCTCGAAGGCGATTACAGGGGAGATGCAACCCTTTCCAAAGAGCCATGAACAGACTTCCTACTCCCAAGGAGACAAGAGATATTAAGCCGCAATGACGTCCGACGCGCGCATTTACTCCGCCGCGCAACACATTTAAAAAAATCATAGCGTGAAAACGGAGGGTTCGATCCGCATGCCGGTCGAAGGCGATTAAAGGGGAGATGCAGCCCTTTCCAAAGAGCCATGAACAGACTTTCTACTCCCAAGGAGACAAGAGATATTAAGCCGCAATGACGTCCGACGCGCGCATTTTCTCCGCCGCGCACCACATATAAAAAATCGTAGCGTGAGAACGGTGGGTCCGATCCGCGTGCAGCTTAACGGAGATTACAGGGGAGATGCAGCCCTTTCCAAAGAGCCATGAAAAGACTTTCTACTCCCAAGGAGACAAGAGATATTAAGCCGCAATGACGTCCGACGCACGCATTTTCTCCGCCGCGCACGACATTTAAAAAAATCATAGCGTGAAAACCGTGGGTTCGATCCGCGTGCCGCGCGAAGGCGATTACAGGGGAGATGCAGCCCTTTCCAAAGAGCCATGAACAGACTTTCTACTCCCAATGAGACAAGAGATATTAACATATAAAGCGTTACGCTCCAGTCGGATGAGCGAGAAACGCTTGAGCAGTTGCAACGAATTGGAGGAGAAAGTTTAAACAAACACGCTGACTTTGAACGCTCACATCTAGGTCTGGCCAAGTCCAAATAGCCTGCAACTCGGTGCGCATCACCTCCGTGACTGTCCCTAACGAACGCGACCAGCCACGCTTTCGGCCCGTCCCTGGCGGCTTTAAAAAATCGTAGCGTGATAACCGTGGGTCCGATCCGCTTGCCGCTCGAAGGCGATTAGAGGGGAGATGCAGCCCTTTCCAAAGAGCCATGAACAGACTTTCTACTCCCAAGGAGCCCAAAGATATTAAGCCGCAAATACATCCTACGCGCGTATTTTCTACGCCGCGCACCACATTTAAAAAATCGTATCGTAAGAACGGTGGGTCCGATCCGAGTGCCGCTTAAAGGCGATTACAGGGGAGATGCATCCCTTTCCAAAGAGCCATGAACAGACTTCCTACTCCCAAGGAGACAAGAGATATTAAGCCGCAATGACGTCCGACGCGCGCATTTACTCCGCCGCGCAACACATTTAAAAAAAATCATAGCGTGAAAACCGTGGGTTCGATCCGCATGCCGCTCGAAGGCGATTAAAGGGGAGATGCAGCCCTTTCCAAAGAGCCATGAACAGACTTTCTACTCCCAAGGAGACAAGAGATATTAAGCCGCAATGACGTCCGACGCGCGCATTTTCTCCGCCGCGCACCACATATAAAAAATCGTAGCGTGAGAACGGTGGGTCCGATCCGCGTGCAGCTTAACGGAGATTACAGGGGAGATGCAGCCCTTTCCAAAGAGCCATGAAAAGACTTTCTACTCCCAAGGAGACAAGAGATATTAAGCCGCAATGACGTCCGACGCACGCATTTTCTCCGCCGCGCACGACATTTAAAAAAATCATAGCGTGAAAACCGTGGGTTCGATCCGCGTGCCGCGCGAAGGCGATTACAGGGGAGATGCAGCCCTTTCCAAAGAGCCATGAACAGACTTTCTACTCCCAATGAGACAAGAGATATTAACATATAAAGCGTTACGCTCCAGTCGGATGAGCGAGAAACGCTTGAGCAGTTGCAACGAATTGGAGGAGAAAGTTTAAACAAACACGCTGACTTTGAACGCTCACATCTAGGTCTGGCCAAGTCGAAATAGCCTGCAACTCGGTGCGCATCACCTCCGTGACTGTCCCTAACGAACGCCACCAGCCACGCTTTCGGCCCGTCCCTGGCGGCTTTAAAAAATCGTAGCGTGATAACCGTGGGTCCGATCCGCTTGCCGCTCGAAGGCGATTAGAGGGGAGATGAAGCCCTTTCCAAAGAGCCATGAACAGACTTTCTACTCCCAAGGAGCCCAAAGATATTAAGCCGCAAATACATCCTACGCGCGTCTTTTCTACGCCGCGCACCACATTTAAAAAATCGTATCGTAAGAACGGTGGGTCCGATCCGAGTGCCGCTTAAAGGCGATTACAGGGGAGATGCATCCCTTTCCAAAGAGCCATGAACAGACTTTCTACTCCCAAGGAGACAAGAGATATTAAGCCGCAATGACGTCCGACGCGCGCATTTTCTCCGCCGCGCACCACATTTAAAAAAATCATTGCGTGAAAACCGTGGGTTCGATCCGCGTGCCGCTCGAAGGCGATTACAGGGGAGATGCAGCCCTTTCCAAAGAGCCATGAACAGACTTTCTACTCCCAATGAGACAAGAGATATTAACATATAAAGCGTTATGCTCCAGTCGGATGAGCGAGAAACGCTTGAGCAGTTGCAACGAATTGGAGGAGAAAGTTTAAACAAACGCGCTGACTTTGAACGCTCACATCTAGGTCTGGCCAAGTCCAAATGGCCTGCAACTTGGTGCGCATCACCTCCGTGACTGTCCCTAACGAACGCCACCAGCCACGCTTTCGGCCCGTCCCTGGCGGCTTTAAAAAATCGTAGCGTGATAACCGTGGGTCCGATCCGCTTGCCGCTCGAAGGCGATTAGAGGGGAGATGCAGCCCTTTCCAAAGAGCCATGAACAGACTTTCTACTCCCAAGGAGACAAGAGATATTAAGCCGCAAATACGTCCGGCGCGCGTTTTTTCTCCGCAGCGCAACACATTTAAAAAAATCGTAGCGTGAAAACCGTGGGTTCGATCCGCGTGCCGCTCGAAGGCGATTACAGGGGAGATGCAACCCTTTCCAAAGAGCCATGAACAGACTTCCTACTCCCAAGGAGACAAGAGATATTAAGCCGCAATGACGTCCGACGCGCGCATTTACTCCGCCGCGCAACACATTTAAAAAAATCATAGCGTGAGAACGGTGGGTCCGATCCGCGTGCAGCTTAACGGAGATTACAGGGGAGATGCAGCCCTTTCCAAAGAGCCATGAAAAGACTTTCTACTCCCAAGGAGACAAGAGATATTAAGCCGCAATGACGTCCGACGCACGCATTTTCTCCGCCGCGCACGACATTTAAAAAAATCATAGCGTGAAAACCGTGGGTTCGATCCGCGTGCCGCGCGAAGGCGATTACAGGGGAGATGCAGCCCTTTCCAAAGAGCCATGAACAGACTTTCTACTCCCAATGAGACAAGAGATATTAACATATAAAGCGTTACGCTCCAGTCGGATGAGCGAGAAACGCTTGAGCAGTTGCAACGAATTGGAGGAGAAAGTTTAAACAAACACGCTGACTTTGAACGCTCACATCTAGGTCTGGCCAAGTCCAAATAGCCTGCAACTCGGTGCGCATCACCTCCGTGACTGTCCCTAACGAACGCGACCAGCCACGCTTTCGGCCCGTCCCTGGCGGCTTTAAAAAATCGTATCGTAAGAACGGTGGGTCCGATCCGAGTGCCGCTTAAAGGCGATTACAGGGGAGATGCATCCCTTTCCAAAGAGCCATGAACAGACTTCCTACTCCCAAGGAGACAAGAGATATTAAGCCGCAATGACGTCCGACGCGCGCATTTACTCCGCCGCGCAACACATTTAAAAAAAATCATAGCGTGAAAACCGTGGGTTCGATCCGCATGCCGCTCGAAGGCGATTAAAGGGGAGATGCAGCCCTTTCCAAAGAGCCATGAACAGACTTTCTACTCCCAAGGAGACAAGAGATATTAAGCCGCAATGACGTCCGACGCGCGCATTTTCTCCGCCGCGCACCACATATAAAAAAATCGTAGCGTGAGAACGGTGGGTCCGATCCGCGTGCAGCTTAACGGAGATTACAGGGGAGATGCAGCCCTTTCCAAAGAGCCATGAAAAGACTTTCTACTCCCAAGGAGACAAGAGATATTAAGCCGCAATGACGTCCGACGCACGCATTTTCTCCGCCGCGCACGACATTTAAAAAAATCATAGCGTGAAAACCGTGGGTTCGATCCGCGTGCCGCGCGAAGGCGATTACAGGGGAGATGCAGCCCTTTCCAAAGAGCCATGAACAGACTTTCTACTCCCAATGAGACAAGAGATATTAACATATAAAGCGTTACGCTCCAGTCGGATGAGCGAGAAACGCTTGAGCAGTTGCAACGAATTGGAGGAGAAAGTTTAAACAAACACGCTGACTTTGAACGCTCACATCTAGGTCTGGCCAAGTCCAAATAGCCTGCAACTCGGTGCGCATCACCTCCGTGACTGTCCCTAACGAACGCCACCAGCCACGCTTTCGGCCCGTCCCTGGCGGCTTTAAAAAATCGTAGCGTGATAACCGTGGGTCCGATCCGCTTGCCGCTCGAAGGCGATTAGAGGGGAGATGCAGCCCTTTCCAAAGAGCCATGAACAGACTTTCTACTCCCAAGGAGCCCAAAGATATTAAGCCGCAAATACATCCTACGCGCGTCTTTTCTACGCCGCGCACCACATTTAAAAAATCGTATCGTAAGAACGGTGGGTCCGATCCGAGTGCCGCTTAAAGGCGATTACAGGGGAGATGCATCCCTTTCCAAAGAGCCATGAACAGACTTTCTACTCCCAAGGAGACAAGAGATATTAAGCCGCAATGACGTCCGACGCGCGCATTTTCTCCGACGCGCACCACGTTTAAAAAATCGTAGCGTGAGAACGGTTGGTCCGATCCGCGTGCCGCTTAAAGGCGATTACAGGGGAGATGCAACCCTTTCCAAAGAGCCATGAAAAGACTTTCTACTCCCAAGGAGACAAGAGATATTAAGCGGCAATGACGTCCGACGCGCGCATTTTCTCCGCCGCGCACCACATTTAAAAAAATCATAGCGTGAAAACCGTGGGTTCGATCCGCGTGCCGCTCGAAGGCGATTACAGGGGAGATGCAGCCCTTTCCAAAGAGCCATGAACAGACTTTCTACTCCCAATGAGACAAGAGATATTAACATATAAAGCGTTATGCTCCAGTCGGATGAGCGAGAAACGCTTGAGCAGTTGCAACGAATTGGA
Source organism: Electrophorus electricus (assembly GCF_041902795.1). NCBI lineage: Eukaryota > Metazoa > Chordata > Actinopteri > Gymnotiformes > Gymnotidae > Electrophorus > Electrophorus electricus. The sequence continues at coordinate 38,501,582 of NC_137501.1, read as the reverse complement.
GGAGAAAGTTTAAACAAACGCGCTGACTTTGAACGCTCACATCTAGGTCTGGCCAAGTCCAAATGGCCTGCAACTTGGTGCGCATCACCTCCGTGACTGTCCCTAACGAACGCCACCAGCCACGCTTTCGGCCCGTCCCTGGCGGCTTTAAAAAATCGTAGCGTGATAACCGTGGGTCCGATCCGCTTGCCGCTCGAAGGCGATTAGAGGGGAGATGCAGCCCTTTCCAAAGAGCCATGAACAGACTTTCTACTCCCAAGGAGACAAGAGATATTAAGCCGCAAATACGTCCGGCGCGCGTCTTTTCTCCGCCGCGCACCACATTTTAAAAAATCGTAGCGTGAAAACCGTGGGTTCGATCCGCGTGCCGCTCAAAGGCGATTACAGGGGATATGCAGCCCTTTCCAAAGAGCCATGAACAGACTTTCTACTCCCAAGGAGACAAGAGATATTAAGCCGCAATGACTTCCGACGCGCGTCTTTTCTACGCCGCGCACCACATTTAAAAAATCGTAGCGTAAGAACGGTGGGTCCGATCCGCGTGCCGCTTAAAGGCGATTAGAGGTGAGATGCAACCCTTTCCAAAGAGGCATGAACAGACTTTCTACTCCCAAGGAGACAAGAGATATTAAGCCGCAATGACGTCCGACGCGCGCATTTTCTCCGACGCGCACCACGTTTAAAAAATCGTAGCGTGAGAACGGTGGGTCCGATCCGCGTGCCGCTTAAAGGCGATTAGAGGTGAGATGCATCCCTTTCCAAAGAGCCATCAACAGACTTTCTACTCCCAAGGAGACCAGAGATATTAACATATAAAGCGTTACGCTCCAGTCGGATGAGCGAGAAACGCTTGAGCAGTTGCAACGAATTGGAGGAGAAAGTTTAAACAAACGCGCTGACACATCTAGGCCGGGCCAGGTCCTAATGGCCTGCAACTCGGTGCGCATCACCTCCATGACTGTCACTAACGAACGCCACCTGCCACGCTTTCGGCCCGTCCCTGGCGGCATTAAAAAATCATAGCGTGATAACGATGGTTCTGATCCGCGTGCCGCTCGAAGGCGATTACAGGGGATATGCAGCCCTTTCCAAAGAGCCATGAACAGACTTTCTACTCCCAAGGAGACAAGAGATATTAAGCCGCAATGACTTCCGACGCGCGTCTTTTCTACGCCGCGTACCACATTTAAAAAATCGTAGCGTAAGAACGGTGGGTCCGATCCGCGTGCCGCTTAAAGGCGATTACAGGGGAGATGCAGCCCTTTCCAAAGAGCCATGAACAGACTTTCTACTCCCAATGAGACAAGAGATATTAAGCCGCAAATACGTCCGGCGCGCGTTTTTTCTCCGCAGCGCAACACATTTAAAAAAATCGTAGCGTGAAAACCGTGGGTTCGATCCGCGTGCCGCTCGAAGGTGATTACAGGGGAGATGCAACCCTTTCCAAAGAGCCATGAACAGACTTCCTACTCCCAAGGAGACAAGAGATATTAAGCCGCAATGACGTCCGACGCGCGCATTTACTCCGCCGCGCAACACATTTAAAAAAATCATAGCGTGAAAACCGTGGGTTCGATCCGCATGCCGGTCGAAGGCGATTAAAGGGGAGATGCAGCCCTTTCCAAAGAGCCATGAACAGACTTTCTACTCCCAAGGAGACAAGAGATATTAAGCCGCAATGACGTCCGACGCGCGCATTTTCTCCGCCGCGCACCACATATAAAAAATCGTAGCGTGAGAACGGTGGGTCCGATCCGCGTGCAGCTTAACGGAGATTACAGGGGAGATGCAGCCCTTTCCAAAGAGCCATGAAAAGACTTTCTACTCCCAAGGAGACAAGAGATATTAAGCCGCAATGACGTCCGACGCACGCATTTTCTCCGCCGCGCACGACATTTAAAAAAATCATAGCGTGAAAACCGTGGGTTCGATCCGCGTGCCGCGCGAAGGCGATTACAGGGGAGATGCAGCCCTTTCCAAAGAGCCATGAACAGACTTTCTACTCCCAATGAGACAAGAGATATTAACATATAAAGCGTTACGCTCCAGTCGGATGAGCGAGAAACGCTTGAGCAGTTGCAACGAATTGGAGGAGAAAGTTTAAACAAACACGCTGACTTTGAACGCTCACATCTAGGTCTGGCCAAGTCCAAATAGCCTGCAACTCGGTGCGCATCACCTCCGTGACTGTCCCTAACGAACGCCACCAGCCACGCTTTCGGCCCGTCCCTGGCGGCTTTAAAAAATCGTAGCGTGATAACCGTGGGTCCGATCCGCTTGCCGCTCGAAGGCGATTAGAGGGGAGATGCAGCCCTTTCCAAAGAGCCATGAACAGACTTTCTACTCCCAAGGAGCCCAAAGATATTAAGCCGCAAATACATCCTACGCGCGTCTTTTCTACGCCGCGCACCACATTTAAAAAATCGTATCGTAAGAACGGTGGGTCCGATCCGAGTGCCGCTTAAAGGCGATTACAGGGGAGATGCATCCCTTTCCAAAGAGCCATGAACAGACTTTCTACTCCCAAGGAGACAAGAGATATTAAGCCGCAATGACGTCCGACGCGCGCATTTTCTCCGCCGCGCACCACATTTAAAAAAATCATAGCGTGAAAACCGTGGGTTCGATCCGCGTGCCGCTCGAAGGCGATTACAGGGGAGATGCAGCCCTTTCCAAAGAGCCATGAACAGACTTTCTACTCCCAATGAGACAAGAGATATTAACATATAAAGCGTTATGCTCCAGTCGGATGAGCGAGAAACGCTTGAGCAGTTGCAACGAATTGGAGGAGAAAGTTTAAACAAACGCGCTGACTTTGAACGCTCACATCTAGGTCTGGCCAAGTCCAAATGGCCTGCAACTTGGTGCGCATCACCTCCGTGACTGTCCCTAACGAACGCCACCAGCCACGCTTTCGGCCCGTCCCTGGCGGCTTTAAAAAATCGTAGCGTGATAACCGTGGGTCCGATCCGCTTGCCGCTCGAAGGCGATTAGAGGGGAGATGCAGCCCTTTCCAAAGAGCCATGAACAGACTTTCTACTCCCAAGGAGACAAGAGATATTAAGCCGCAAATACGTCCGGCGCGCGTTTTTTCTCCGCAGCGCAACACATTTAAAAAAATCGTAGCGTGAAAACCGTGGGTTCGATCCGCGTGCCGCTCGAAGGCGATTACAGGGGAGATGCAACCCTTTCCAAAGAGCCATGAACAGACTTCCTACTCCCAAGGAGACAAGAGATATTAAGCCGCAATGACGTCCGACGCGCGCATTTACTCCGCCGCGCAACACATTTAAAAAAATCATAGCGTGAAAACGGAGGGTTCGATCCGCATGCCGGTCGAAGGCGATTAAAGGGGAGATGCAGCCCTTTCCAAAGAGCCATGAACAGACTTTCTACTCCCAAGGAGACAAGAGATATTAAGCCGCAATGACGTCCGACGCGCGCATTTTCTCCGCCGCGCACCACATATAAAAAATCGTAGCGTGAGAACGGTGGGTCCGATCCGCGTGCAGCTTAACGGAGATTACAGGGGAGATGCAGCCCTTTCCAAAGAGCCATGAAAAGACTTTCTACTCCCAAGGAGACAAGAGATATTAAGCCGCAATGACGTCCGACGCACGCATTTTCTCCGCCGCGCACGACATTTAAAAAAATCATAGCGTGAAAACCGTGGGTTCGATCCGCGTGCCGCGCGAAGGCGATTACAGGGGAGATGCAGCCCTTTCCAAAGAGCCATGAACAGACTTTCTACTCCCAATGAGACAAGAGATATTAACATATAAAGCGTTACGCTCCAGTCGGATGAGCGAGAAACGCTTGAGCAGTTGCAACGAATTGGAGGAGAAAGTTTAAACAAACACGCTGACTTTGAACGCTCACATCTAGGTCTGGCCAAGTCCAAATAGCCTGCAACTCGGTGCGCATCACCTCCGTGACTGTCCCTAACGAACGCCACCAGCCACGCTTTCGGCCCGTCCCTGGCGGCTTTAAAAAATCGTAGCGTGATAACCGTGGGTCCGATCCGCTTGCCGCTCGAAGGCGATTAGAGGGGAGATGCAGCCCTTTCCAAAGAGCCATGAACAGACTTTCTACTCCCAAGGAGCCCAAAGATATTAAGCCGCAAATACATCCTACGCGCGTCTTTTCTACGCCGCGCACCACATTTAAAAAATCGTATCGTAAGAACGGTGGGTCCGATCCGAGTGCCGCTTAAAGGCGATTACAGGGGAGATGCATCCCTTTCCAAAGAGCCATGAACAGACTTTCTACTCCCAAGGAGACAAGAGATATTAAGCCGCAATGACGTCCGACGCGCGCATTTTCTCCGCCGCGCACCACATTTAAAAAAATCATAGCGTGAAAACCGTGGGTTCGATCCGCGTGCCGCTCGAAGGCGATTACAGGGGAGATGCAGCCCTTTCCAAAGAGCCATGAACAGACTTTCTACTCCCAATGAGACAAGAGATATTAACATATAAAGCGTTATGCTCCAGTCGGATGAGCGAGAAACGCTTGAGCAGTTGCAACGAATTGGAGGAGAAAGTTTAAACAAACGCGCTGACTTTGAACGCTCACATCTAGGTCTGGCCAAGTCCAAATGGCCTGCAACTTGGTGCGCATCACCTCCGTGACTGTCCCTAACGAACGCCACCAGCCACGCTTTCGGCCCGTCCCTGGCGGCTTTAAAAAATCGTAGCGTGATAACCGTGGGTCCGATCCGCTTGCCGCTCGAAGGCGATTAGAGGGGAGATGCAGCCCTTTCCAAAGAGCCATGAACAGACTTTCTACTCCCAAGGAGACAAGAGATATTAAGCCGCAAATACGTCCGGCGCGCGTTTTTTCTCCGCAGCGCAACACATTTAAAAAAATCGTAGCGTGAAAACCGTGGGTTCGATCCGCGTGCCGCTCGAAGGCGATTACAGGGGAGATGCAACCCTTTCCAAAGAGCCATGAACAGACTTCCTACTCCCAAGGAGACAAGAGATATTAAGCCGCAATGACGTCCGACGCGCGCATTTACTCCGCCGCGCAACACATTTAAAAAAATCATAGCGTGAAAACGGAGGGTTCGATCCGCATGCCGGTCGAAGGCGATTAAAGGGGAGATGCAGCCCTTTCCAAAGAGCCATGAACAGACTTTCTACTCCCAAGGAGACAAGAGATATTAAGCCGCAATGACGTCCGACGCACGCATTTTCTCCGCCGCGCACCACATATAAAAAATCGTAGCGTGAGAACGGTGGGTCCGATCCGCGTGCAGCTTAACGGAGATTACAGGGGAGATGCAGCCCTTTCCAAAGAGCCATGAAAAGACTTTCTACTCCCAAGGAGACAAGAGATATTAAGCCGCAATGACGTCCGACGCACGCATTTTCTCCGCCGCGCACGACATTTAAAAAAATCATAGCGTGAAAACCGTGGGTTCGATCCGCGTGCCGCGTGAAGGCGATTACAGGGGAGATGCAGCCCTTTCCAAAGAGCCATGAACAGACTTTCTACTCCCAATGAGACAAGAGATATTAACATATAAAGCGTTACGCTCCAGTCGGATGAGCGAGAAACGCTTGAGCAGTTGCAACGAATTGGAGGAGAAAGTTTAAACAAACACGCTGACTTTGAACGCTCACATCTAGGTCTGGCCAAGTCCAAATAGCCTGCAACTCGGTGCGCATCACCTCCGTGACTGTCCCTAACGAACGCGACCAGCCACGCTTTCGGCCCGTCCCTGGCGGCTTTAAAAAATCGTAGCGTGATAACCGTGGGTCCGATCCGCTTGCCGCTCGAAGGCGATTAGAGGGGAGATGCAGCCCTTTCCAAAGAGCCATGAACAGACTTTCTACTCCCAAGGAGCCCAAAGATATTAAGCCGCAAATACATCCTACGCGCGTCTTTTCTACGCCGCGCACCACATTTAAAAAATCGTATCGTAAGAACGGTGGGTCCGATCCGAGTGCCGCTTAAAGGCGATTACAGGGGAGATGCATCCCTTTCCAAAGAGCCATGAACAGACTTCCTACTCCCAAGGAGACAAGAGATATTAAGCCGCAATGACGTCCGACGCGCGCATTTACTCCGCCGCGCAACACATTTAAAAAAAATCATAGCGTGAAAACCGTGGGTTCGATCCGCATGCCGCTCGAAGGCGATTAAAGGGGAGATGCAGCCCTTTCCAAAGAGCCATGAACAGACTTTCTACTCCCAAGGAGACAAGAGATATTAAGCCGCAATGACGTCCGACGCGCGCATTTTCTCCGCCGCGCACCACATATAAAAAATCGTAGCGTGAGAACGGTGGGTCCGATCCGCGTGCAGCTTAACGGAGATTACAGGGGAGATGCAGCCCTTTCCAAAGAGCCATGAAAAGACTTTCTACTCCCAAGGAGACAAGAGATATTAAGCCGCAATGACGTCCGACGCACGCATTTTCTCCGCCGCGCACGACATTTAAAAAAATCATAGCGTGAAAACCGTGGGTTCGATCCGCGTGCCGCGCGAAGGCGATTACAGGGGAGATGCAGCCCTTTCCAAAGAGCCATGAACAGACTTTCTACTCCCAATGAGACAAGAGATATTAACATATAAAGCGTTACGCTCCAGTCGGATGAGCGAGAAACGCTTGAGCAGTTGCAACGAATTGGAGGAGAAAGTTTAAACAAACACGCTGACTTTGAACGCTCACATCTAGGTCTGGCCAAGTGCAAATAGCCTGCAACTCGGTGCGCATCACCTCCGTGACTGTCCCTAACGAACGCCACCAGCCACGCTTTCGGCCCGTCCCTGGCGGCTTTAAAAAATCGTAGCGTGATAACCGTGGGTCCGATCCGCTTGCCGCTCGAAGGCGATTAGAGGGGAGATGCAGCCCTTTCCAAAGAGCCATGAACAGACTTTCTACTCCCAAGGAGCCCAAAGATATTAAGCCGCAAATACATCCTACGCGCGTCTTTTCTACGCCGCGCACCACATTTAAAAAATCGTATCGTAAGAACGGTGGGTCCGATCCGAGTGCCGCTTAAAGGCGATTACAGGGGAGATGCATCCCTTTCCAAAGAGCCATGAACAGACTTTCTACTCCCAAGGAGACAAGAGATATTAAGCCGCAATGACGTCCGACGCGCGCATTTTCTCCGACGCGCACCACGTTTAAAAAATCGTAGCGTGAGAACGGTTGGACCGATCCGCGTGCCGCTTAAAGGCGATTACAGGGGAGATGCAACCCTTTCCAAAGAGCCATGAAAAGACTTTCTAATCCCAAGGAGACAAGAGATATTAAGCGGCAATGACGTCCGACGCGCGCATTTTCTCCGCCGCGCACCACATTTAAAAAAATCATAGCGTGAAAACCGTGGGTTCGATCCGCGTGCCGCTCGAAGGCGATTACAGGGGAGATGCAGCCCTTTCCAAAGAGCCATGAACAGACTTTCTACTCCCAATGAGACAAGAGATATTAACATATAAAGCGTTATGCTCCAGTCGGATGAGCGAGAAACGCTTGAGCAGTTGCAACGAATTGGAGGAGAAAGTTTAAACAAACGCGCTGACTTTGAACGCTCACATCTAGGTCTGGCCAAGTCCAAATGGCCTGCAACTTGGTGCGCATCACCTCCGTGACTGTCCCTAACGAACGCCACCAGCCACGCTTTCGGCCCGTCCCTGGCGGCTTTAAAAAATCGTAGCGTGATAACCGTGGGTCCGATCCGCTTGCCGCTCGAAGGCGATTAGAGGGGAGATGCAGCCCTTTCCAAAGAGCCATGAACAGACTTTCTACTCCCAAGGAGACAAGAGATATTAAGCCGCAAATACGTCCGGTGCGCGTCTTTTCTCCGCCGCGCACCACATTTTAAAAAATCGTAGCGTGAAAACCGTGGGTTCGATCCGCGTGCCGCTCGAAGGCGATTACAGGGGATATGCAGCCCTTTCCAAAGAGCCATGAACAGACTTTCTACTCCCAAGGAGACAAGAGATATTAAGCCGCAATGACTTCCGACGCGCGTCTTTTCTACGCCGCGCACCACGTTTAAAAAATCGTAGCGTGAGAACGGTGGGTCCGATCCGCGTGCCGCTTAAAGGCGATTACAGGGGAGATGCAGCCCTTTCCAAAGAGCCATGAAAAGACTTTCTACTCCCAAGGAGACAAGAGATATTAAGCCGCAATGACGTCCGACGCACGCATTTTCTCCGCCGCGCACCACATTTAAAAAAATCATAGCGTGAAAACCGTGGGTTCGATCCGCGTGCCGCTCGAAGGCGATTACAGGGGAGATGCAGCCCTTTCCAAAGAGCCATGAACAGACTTTCTACTCCCAATGAGACAAGAGATATTAACATATAAAGCGTTACGCTCCAGTCGGATGAGCGAGAAACGCTTGAGCAGTTGCAACGAATTGGAGGAGAAAGTTGAAACAAACGCGCTGACTTTGAACGCTCACATCTAGGTCTGGCCAAGTCCAAATAGCCTGCAACTCGGTGCGCATCACCTCCGTGACTGTCCCTAACGAACGCCACCAGCCACGCTTTCGGCCCGTCCCTGGCGGCTTTAAAAAATCGTAGCGTGATAACCGTGGGTCCGATTCGCTTGCCGCTCGAAGGCGATTAGAGGGGAGATGCAGCCCTTTCCAAAGAGCCATGAACAGACTTTCTACTCCCAAGGAGACCAGAGATATTAACATATAAAGCGTTACGCTCCAGTCGGATGAGCGAGAAACGCTTGAGCAGTTGCAACGAATTGGAGGAGAAAGTTTAAACAAACGCTCTGACTTTGAACGCTCACATCTAGTTCTGGCCAAGTCCAAATGGCCTGCAACTCGGTGCGCATAACCTCCATGACTGTCCCTAACGAACGCCACCTGCCACGCTTTCGGCCCGTCCCTGGCGGCATTAAAAAATCGTAGCGTAAGAACGGTGGGTCCGATCCGCGTGCCGCTTAAAGGCGATTACAAGGGAGATGTAACCCTTTCCAAAGAGCCATGAACAGACTTTTTACTCCCAAGGAGACAAGAGATATTAAGCCGCAATGACGTCCTCGCGCGTCTTTTCTCCGCAGCCCGCTATGTCTAAAAAATGGTAGCGTGATAACCGTGGGTCCGATCCGCGTGCCGCTCGAAGGCGATTAGAGGGGAGATGCAGCCCTTTCCAAAGAGCCATGAACAGACTTTCTACTCCCAAGGAGCCCAAAGATATTAAGCCGCAAATACATCCTACGCGCGCATTTTCTACGCCGCGCACCACATTTAAAAAATCGTATCGTAAGAACGGTGGGTCCGATCCGAGTGCCGCTTAAAGGCGATTACAGGGGAGATGCATCCCTTTCCAAAGAGCCATGAACAGACTTTCTACTCCCAAGGAGACAAGAGATATTAAGCCGCAATGACGTCCGACGCGCGCATTTTCTCCGACGCGCACCACGTTTAAAAAATCGTAGCGTGAGAACGGTTGGTCCGATCCGCGTGCCGCTTAAAGGCGATTACAGGGGAGATGCAACCCTTTCCAAAGAGCCATGAAAAGACTTTCTACTCCCAAGGAGACAAGAGATATTAAGCCGCAATGATGTCCGACGCGCGCATTTTCTCCGCCGCGCACCACATTTAAAAAAATCATAGCGTGAAAACCGTGGGTTCGATCCGCGTGCCGCTCGAAGGCGATTACAGGGGAGATACAGCCCTTTCCAAAGAGCCATGAACAGACTTTCTACTCCCAATGAGACAAGAGATATTAACATATAAAGCGTTACGCTCCAGTCGGATGAGCGAGAAACGCTTGAGCAGTTGCAACGAATTGGAGGAGAAAGTTTAAACAAACGCGCTGACTTTGAACGCTCACATCTAGTTCTGGCCAAGTCCAAATGGCCTGCAACTCGGTGCGCATAACCTCCATGACTGTCCCTAACGAACGCCACCTGCCACGCTTTCGGCCCGTCCCTGGCGGCATTAAAAAATCGTAGCGTAAGAACGGTAGGTCCGATCCGCGTGCCGCTTAAAGGCAATTACAAGGGAGATGTAACCCTTTGCAAAGAGCCATGAACAGACTTTTTACTCCCAAGGAGACAAGCGATATTAAGCCGCAATGACGTCCTCGCGCGTCTTTTCTCCGCAGCCCGCTATGTCTAAATAATGGTAGCTTGAAAACCTTGGGTCCGATCCGCGTGCCGCTCGAAGGCGATTACACGGGAGATGCATCCCTTTCCAAAGAGCCATGAACAGACTTCATACTCCCAAGGAGACAAGAGATATTAAGCCGCAATGACTTCCGACGCGCGTCTTTTCTACGCCGCGCACCACATTTAAAAAATCGTAGCGTAAGAACGGTGGGTCCGATCCGCGTGCCGCTTAAAGGTGATTACAAGGGAGATGTAACCCTTTCCAAAGAGCCATGAACAGACTTTTTACTCCCAAGGAGACAAGAGATATTAAGCCGCAATGACGTCCTCGCGCGTCTTTTCTCCGCAGCCCGCTATGTCTAAAAAATGGTAGCATGAAAACCGTGGGTCCGATCCGCGTGCCGCTCGAAGGCGATTACACGGGAGATGCATCCCTTTCCAAAGAGCCATGAACAGACTTCATACTCCCAAGGAGACAAGAGATATTAAGCCGCAATGACGTCCGACGCGCGCATTTTCTCCGACGCGCACCACGTTTAAAAAATCGTAGCGTGAGAACGGTGGGTCCGATCCGCGTGCCGCTTAAAGGCGAATAGACGTGAGATGCATCCCTTTCCAAAGAGCCATGAACAGACTTTCTACTCCCAAGGAGACCAGAGATATTAACATATAAAGCGTTACGCTCCAGTCGGATGAGCGAGAAACGCTTGAGCAGTTGCAACGAATTGGAGGAGAAAGTTTAAACAAACGCGCTGACACATCTAGGCCGGGCCAGGTCCAAATGGCCTGCAACTCGGTGCGCATCACCTCCATGACTGTCCCTAACGAACGCCACCTGCCACGCTTTTGGCCCGTCCCTGGCGGCATTAAAAAATCGTAGCGTGATAACGATGGTTCTGATCCGCGTGCCCCTCGAAGGCGATTACAGGGGATATGCAGCCCTTTCCAAAGAGGCATGAACAGACTTTCTACTCCCAAGGAGACAAGAGATATTAAGCCGCAATGACTTCCGACGCGCGTCTTTTCTACGCGGCGCACCACATTTAAAAAATCGTAGCGTAAGAACGGTGGGTCCGATCCGCGTGCCGCTTAAAGGCGATTACAGGGGAGATGCAACCTTTTCCAAAGAGGCATGAACAAACTTTCTACTCCCAAGGAGACAAGAGATATTAAGCCGCAAATACGTCCGACGCGCGCATTTTCTCCGACGTGCACCACGTTTAAAAAATCGTAGCGTGAGAACGGTGGGTCCGATCCGCGTGCCGCTTAAAGGCGATTACAGGGGAGATGCAGCCCTTTCCAAAGAGCCATGAAAAGACTTTCTACTCCCAAGGAGACAAGAGATATTAAGCCGCAATGACGTCCGACGCACGCATTTTCTCCGCCGCGCACGACATTTAAAAAAATCATAGCGTGAAAACCGTGGGTTCGATCCGCGTGCCGCTCGAAGGCGATTACAGGGGAGATGCAGCCCTTTCCAAAGAGCCATGAACAGACTTTCTACTCCCAATGAGACAAGAGATATTAACATATAAAGCGTTACGCTCCAGTCGGATGAGCGAGAAACGCTTGAGCAGTTGCAACGAATTGGAGGAGAAAGTTGAAACAAACGCGCTGACTTTGAACGCTCACATCTAGGTCTGGCCAAGTCCAAATAGCCTGCAACTCGGTGCGCATCACCTCCGTGACTGTCCCTAACGAACGCCACCAGCCACGCTTTCGGCCCGTCCCTGGCGGCTTTAAAAAATCGTAGCGTGATAACCGTGGGTCCGATTCGCTTGCCGCTCGAAGGTGATTAGAGGGGAGATGCAGCCCTTTCCAAAGAGCCATGAACAGACTTTCTACTCCCAAGGAGCCCAAAGATATTAAGCCGCAAATACATCCTACGCGCGTCTTTTCTACGCCGCGCACCACATTTAAAAAATCGTATCGTAAGAACGGTGGGTCCGATCCGAGTGCCGCTTAAAGGCGATTACAGGGGAGATGCATCCCTTTCCAAAGAGCCATGAACAGACTTTCTACTCCCAAGGAGACAAGAGATATTAAGCCGCAATGACGTCTGACGCGCGCATTTTCTCCGACGCGCACCACGTTTAAAAAATCGTAGCGTGAGAACGGTTGGTCCGATCCGCGTGCCGCTTAAAGGCGATTACAGGGGAGATGCAACCCTTTCCAAAGAGCCATGAACAGACTTTCTACTCCCAAGGAGACAAGAGATATTAAGCCGCAAATACGTCCGGCGCGCGTCTTTTCTCCGCTGCGCAACACATTTAAAAAAATCGTAGCGTGAAAACCGTGGGTTCGATCCGCGTGCCGCTCGAAGGCGATTACAGGGGAGATGCATCCCTTTCCAAAGAGCCATGAACAGACTTTCTACTCCTAAGGAGACCAGAGATATTAACATATAAAGCGTTACGCTCCAGTCGGATGAGCGAGAAACGCTTGTACAATTGCAACGAATTGGAGGAGAAAGTTTAAACAAACGCGCTGACTTTGAACGCTCACATATAGGCTGGGCCAGGTCCAAATGGCCTGCAGCTCGGTGCGCATCACCTCCATGATTGTCCCTAACGAACGCCACCTGCCACGCTTTCGGCCCGTCCCTGGCGGCATTAAATAATCGTAGCGTGATAACGATGGTTCCGATCCGCGTGCCGCTCGAAGGCGATTACAGGGGAGATGCAGCCCTTTCCAAAGAGCCATGAACAGACTCTCTACTCCCAAGGAGCCCAAAGATATTAAGCCGCAAATACGTCCTACGCGCGTCTTTTCTACGCCGCACACCACATTTAAAAAATCGTAGCGTAAGAACGGTGGGTTCGATCCACGTGCCGCTTAAAGGCGATTACAGGGGAGATGCAGCCCTTTCCAAAGAGCCATGAACAGACTTTCTACTCCCAAGGAGACAAGAGATATTAAGCCGCAATGACATCCGACGCGGGCATTTTCTCCGCCGCGCACCACATTTAAAAAAATCATAGCGTGAAAACCGTGGGTTCGAGCCGCGTGCCGCTCGAAGGCGATTACAGGGGAGATGCAGCCCTTTCCAAAGAGCCATGAACAGACTTTCTACTCCCAATGACACAAGAGATATTAAGCAAGTATCATTACTGCTGGATATAACATAGATTGTATATACTACATAATTACTACTGAATATATAAAATATAATATATATAGTACTATACATATATTAGTATCACTTTTATTGGAGCCTAAAGGCTAACATTCATTATTAGTTATGTTAGTATTATTGCATTTCCATAGTACTTACTCTTGATGGACCTGTTATGCTCCTCCTCCTCCTGCTGTTTCTGCAGGAGCTCTGTCTCCTCCTGCTGCTTGTGTTTCAGCATCTCCTGAAGAACCTGCAGCTCCTTCTGCTTCTGCAACCTCAACTCCTTCAGCTGCTCCAACAAACTGTTCTCCAACTCCTCCTTCTCACACCGCAAACACTCCAATCGGGCCACAGGCCCCACTAGTGACACAGAACCACACACACACACAGACACAGACACAGACACACACACACACACACACACACACACACACACACACACACACACACACACACACACACAGAGAGATAAACATGTATAAATGTATAAGAATTTGTGGATAAAATTATTATGAGATTATTTATAATCAAACGACTACACTACACAACCACTTCTTCCTTTTATTTACATATTATACAGATATTTACAGATATTTACATTTTATTTGCCCGCGTGCGTCTCTCTTCTCCAAGGTAGCGGAGAGATATGAAAGGATAAAAGGGGAAAAGAATAAAATGCACGTCGGTTTTAAATTCGCAGGCTACCTGCGCTGAAGGCGTGGAAAACGAGCACGTGACGGAAAGGCTTCCGTACCCGATGGGTCCAAATCACATGCCCAGCAAAGTAGCCTTAAACCTGGACACACAATGGAGACCATTTGACCCTTTAAAATCATACTACAAGCAGACTTCCAGGCCCAAGAGGTCACACAGTCATGCCCAGCAAAGTACCTCTGGGCCTGGGCACACTTCACGCAGTTTGACCGTTTAAATAAAACTAGAAACAGACTTCCTGGCCCAAGAGGTCACACAGTCATGCCCAGCAAGGTTGCTTTAAACGTGGGCACACTTCGGACCGTTTCACTCTTTAAATCATTCAAAGCACCACATTTCAAGGCCCAAGAGGTCACAGAATCATGCCCATCAAAGTAGCTCTGGGCCTGGGCACACTTCACGCAGTTTGACCCTTTAAATAATACTACAACCAGACACATACAGGTGCGCACATATACACAGATACACATTCTGTTTAAATTTCTTCACATCTGCAGACTAGAGTAAGCTGAGGGTATAGTGTTAAACCAGGTACTACATAAACAGTATATAGTATATATACAGAGGATATAGTGTTAAACCAGGTACTACATACAGAGTATATAGTATACATACAGAGTATATAGTTTGACCAAAAGATCGTGCTGATCTTTGATCTCCTGGTTCTTCATCTCCAGCGCCACTTTCAGACTCATAAAGTCCTCCTCTATGGGCTGGTATAACACACACACGAATCATCACTACAGCCAGTACAATGGAAAGGTGGGAATGTGTACTGAATGTGTACTGACGTTATAAGTGAGAGGTGGAGGTACTGGTGGATGTGTACTGACACTATAAGGGATCTCTACCTGCAGTGACAGTCTGAGCTTCTCAAGTTCTTCCTCCAGAGATTTCTTCTCCTGTTCACAGGCCATTTTCATATCTGCCAGAGCAAGTATCATTACTGCTGGATATAACACAGATTGTATATACTACATAATTACTACTGAATATATAAAATATAATATATATAGTACTATACATATATTAGTATCACTTTTATTGGAGCCTAAAGGCTAACATTCATTATTAGTTATGTTAGTATTATTGCATTTCCATAGTACTTACTCTTGATGGACCTGTTATGCTCCTCCTCCTCCTGCTGTTTCTGCAGGAGCTCTGTCTCCTCCTGCTGCTTGTGTTTCAGCATCTCCTGAAGAACCTGCAGCTCCTTCTGCTTCTGCAACCTCAACTCCTTCAGCTGCTCCAAGAAACTGTTATCCAACTCCTCCTTCTCACACCGCAAACACTCCAATCGGGCCACAGGCCCCACTAGTGACACAGAACCACACACACACACACACACACACACACACACACACACACAAAGATAGAGATAAACATGTATAAATGTATAAGAATTTGTGGATAAAATTATTATGAGATTATTTATAATCAAACGACTACACTACACAACCACTTCTTCCTTTTATTTACAAATTATACAGATATTTAGATATATTTAAATTTTATTTACCCGCGTGCGTCTCTCTTCTCCAAGGTAGCGGAGAGATATGAAAGGATAAAAGGGGAAAAGAATAAAATGCATGTCGGTTTTAAATTCGCAGGCTACCTGCGCTGAAGGCGTGGAAAACGAGCACGTGACGGAAAGGCTTCCGTACCCGAAGGGTCCAAATCACATGCCCAGCAAAGTAGCCTTAAACCTGGACACACAATGGAGACCATTTGACCCTTTAAATAATACTACAACCAGACACATACAGGTGCGCACATATACACAGATACACATTCTGTTTAAATTTCTTCACATCTGCAGACTAGAGTAAGCTGAGGGTATAGTGTTAAACCAGGTACTACATAAACAGTATATAGTATATATACAGAGGATATAGTGTTAATCCAGGTACTACATACAGAGTATATAGTATATATACAGAGTATATAGTTTGACCAAAAGATCGTGCTGATCTTTGATCTCCTGGTTCTTCATCTCCAGCGCCACTTTCAGACTCATAAAGTCCTCCTCTATGGGCTGGTATAACACACACACGAATCATCACTACAGCCAGTACAATGGAAAGGTGGGAATGTGTACTGAATGTGTACTGACGTTATAAGTGAAAGGTGGAGGTACTGGTGGATGTGTACTGACACTATAAGGGATCTCTACCTGCAGTGACAGTCTGAGCTTCTCAAGTTCTTCCTCCAGAGATTTCTTCTCCTGTTCATAGGACATTTTCATATCTGCCAGAGCAAGTATCATTACTGCTGGATATAACACAGATTGTATATACTACATAATTACTACTGAATATATAAAATATAATATATATAGTACTATACATTTATTAGTATCACTTTTATTGGAGCCTAAAGGCTAACATTCATTATTAGTTATGTTAGTATTATTGCATTTCCATAGTACTTACTCTTGATGGACCTGTTATGCTCCTCCTCCTCCTGCTGTTTCTGCAGGAGCTCTGTCTCCTCCTGCTGATTGTGTTTCAGCATCTCCTGAAGAACCTGCAGCTCCTTCTGCTTCTGCAACCTCAACTCCTTCAGCTGCTCCAACAAACTGTTCTCCAACTCCTCCTTCTCACACCGCAAACACTCCAATCGGGCCACAGGCCCCACTAGTGACACAGAACCACACACACACACACACACACAGAGAGAGATAAACATGTATAAATGTATAAGAATTTGTGGATAAAATTATTATGAGATTATTTATAATCAAACGACTACACTACACAACCACATCTTCCTTTTATTTACATATTATACAGATATTTAGAGATATTTACATTTTATTTACCCGCGTGCGTCTCTCTTCTCCAAGGTAGCGGAGAGATATGAAAGGATAAAAGGGGAAAAGAATAAAATGCACGTCGGTTTTAAATTCGCAGGCTACCTGCGCTGAAGGCGTGGAAAACAAGCACGTGACGGAAAGGCTTCCGTACCCGATGGGTCCAAATCACATGCCCAGCAAAGTAGCCTTAAACCTGGACACACAATGTACACCATTTGACCCTTTAAATAATACTACAACCAGACACATACAGGTGCGCACATATACACAGATACACATTCTGTTTAAATTTCTTCACATCTGCAGACTAGAGTAAGCTGAGGGTATAGTGTTAAACCAGGTACTACATAAACAGTATATACTATATATACAGAGGATATAGTGTTAAACCAGGTACTACATACAGAGTATATAGTATACATACAGAGTATATAGTTTGACCAAAAGATCGTGCTGATCTTTGATCTCCTGGTTCTTCATCTCCAGCGCCACTTTCAGACTCATAATGTCCTCCTCTATGGGCTGGTATAACACACACACGAATCATCACTACAGCCAGTACAATGGAAAGGTGGGAATGTGTACTGAATGTGTACTGACGTTATAAGTGAAAGGTGGAGCTACTGGTGGATGTGTACTGACACTATAAGGGATCTCTACCTGCAGTGACAGTCTGAGCTTCTCAAGTTCTTCCTCCAGAGATTTCTTCTCCTGTTCACAGGCCATTTTCATATCTGCCAGAGCAAGTATCATTACTGCTGGATATAACACAGATTGTATATACTACATAATTACTACTGAATATATAAAATATAATATATATAGTACTATACATATATTAGTATCACTTTTATTGGAGCCTAAAGGCTAACATTCATTATTAGTTATGTTAGTATTATTGCATTTCCATAGTACTTACTCTTGATGGACCTGTTATGCTCCTCCTCCTCCTGCTGTTTCTGCAGGAGCTCTGTCTCCTCCTGCTGCTTGTGTTTCAGCATCTCCTGAAGAACCTGCAGCTCCTTCTGCTTCTGCAACCTCAACTCCTTCAGCTGCTCCAACAAACTGTTATCCAACTCCTCCTTCTCACACCGCAAACACTCCAATCGGGCCACAGGCCCCACTAGTGACACAGAACCACACACACACACACACACACAGAGAGAGATAAACATGTATAAATGTATAAGAATTTGTGGATAAAATTATTATGAGATTATTTATAATCAAACGACTACACTACACAACCACATCTTCCTTTTATTTACATATTACACAGATATTTAGAGATATTTACATTTTATTTACCCGCGTGCGTCTCTCTTCTCCAAGGTAGCGGAGAGATATGAAAGGATAAAAGGGGAAAAGAATAAAATGCACGTCCGTTTTAAATTCGCAGGCTACTTGCGCTGAAGGCGTGGAAAACGAGCACGTGACGGAAAGGCTTCCGTACCCGATGGGTCCAAATCACATGCCCAGCAAAGTAGCCTTAAACCTGGACACACAATGGAGACCATTTGACCCTTTAAAATCATACTACAACCAGACTTCCAGGCCCAAGAGGTCACACAGTCATGCCCAGCAAAGTAGCTCTGGGCCTGGGCACACTTCACGCAGTTTGACCGTTTAAATAAAACTAGAAACAGACTTCCTGGCCCAAGAGGTCACACAGTCATGCCCAGCAAGGTTGCTTTAAACGTGGGCACACTTCAGACCGTTTCACTCTTTAAATCATTCAAAGCACCACATTTCAAGGCCCAAGAGGTCACAGAATCATGCCCATCAAAGTAGCTCTGGGCCTGGGCACACTTCACGGAGTTTGACCCTTTAAATAATACTACAACCAGACACATACAGGTGCGCACATATACACAGATACACATTCTGTTTAATTTCTTCACATCTGCAGACTAGAGTAAGCTGAGGGTATAGTGTTAAACCAGGTACTACATAAACAGTATATACTATATATACAGAGGATATAGTGTTAAACCAGGTACTACATACAGAGTATATAGTATACATACAGAGTATATAGTTTGACCAAAAGATCGTGCTGATCTTTGATCTCCTGGTTCTTCATCTCCAGCGCCACTTTCAGACTCATAATGTCCTCCTCTATGGGCTGGTATAACACACACACGAATCATCACTACAGCCAGTACAATGGAAAGGTGGGAATGTGTACTGAATGTGTACTGACGTTATAAGTGAAAGGTGGAGCTACTGGTGGATGTGTACTGACACTATAAGGGATCTCTACCTGCAGTGACAGTCTGAGCTTCTCAAGTTCTTCCTCCAGAGATTTCTTCTCCTGTTCACAGGCCATTTTCATATCTGCCAGAGCAAGTATCATTACTGCTGGATATAACACAGATTGTATATACTACATAATTACTACTGAATATATAAAATATAATATATATAGTACTATACATATATTAGTATCACTTTTATTGGAGCCTAAAGGCTAACATTCATTATTAGTTATGTTAGTATTATTGCATTTCCATAGTACTTACTCTTGATGGACCTGTTATGCTCCTCCTCCTCCTGCTGTTTCTGCAGGAGCTCTGTCTCCTCCTGCTGCTTGTGTTTCAGCATCTCCTGAAGAACCTGCAGCTCCTTCTGCTTCTGCAACCTCAACTCCTTCAGCTGCTCCAACAAACTGTTATCCAACTCCTCCTTCTCACACCGCAAACACTCCAATCGGGCCACAGGCCCCACTAGTGACACAGAACCACACACACACACACACACACAGAGAGAGATAAACATGTATAAATGTATAAGAATTTGTGGATAAAATTATTATGAGATTATTTATAATCAAACGACTACACTACACAACCACATCTTCCTTTTATTTACATATTACACAGATATTTAGAGATATTTACATTTTATTTACCCGCGTGCGTCTCTCTTCTCCAAGGTAGCGGAGAGATATGAAAGGATAAAAGGGGAAAAGAATAAAATGCACGTCCGTTTTAAATTCGCAGGCTACTTGCGCTGAAGGCGTGGAAAACGAGCACGTGACGGAAAGGCTTCCGTACCCGATGGGTCCAAATCACATGCCCAGCAAAGTAGCCTTAAACCTGGACACACAATGGAGACCATTTGACCCTTTAAAATCATACTACAACCAGACTTCCAGGCCCAAGAGGTCACACAGTCATGCCCAGCAAAGTAGCTCTGGGCCTGGGCACACTTCACGCAGTTTGACCGTTTAAATAAAACTAGAAACAGACTTCCTGGCCCAAGAGGTCACACAGTCATGCCCAGCAAGGTTGCTTTAAACGTGGGCACACTTCAGACCGTTTCACTCTTTAAATCATTCAAAGCACCACATTTCAAGGCCCAAGAGGTCACAGAATCATGCCCATCAAAGTAGCTCTGGGCCTGGGCACACTTCACGGAGTTTGACCCTTTAAATAATACTACAACCAGACACATACAGGTGCGCACATATACACAGATACACATTCTGTTTAATTTCTTCACATCTGCAGACTAGAGTAAGCTGAGGGTATAGTGTTAAACCAGGAGCTACATAAACAGTATATAGTATATATAAAGAGGATATAGTGTTAAACCAGGTACTACATACAGAGTACATAGTATACATACAGAGTATATAGTTTGACCAAAATATCGTGCTGATCTTTGATCTCCTGGTTCTTCATCTCCAGCGCCACTTTCAGACTCATAATGTCCTCCTCTATGGGCTGGTATAACCCACACATACGAATCATCACTACAGCCAGTACAATGGAAAGGTGGGAATGTGTACTGAATGTGTACTGACGTTATAAGTGAAAGGTGGAGGTACTGGTGGATGTGTACTGACACTATAAGGGATCTCTACCTGCAGTGACAGTCTGAGCTTCTCAAGTTCTTCCTCCAGAGATTTCTTCTCCTGTTCACAGGCCATTTTCATATCTGCCAGAGCAAGTATCATTACTGCTGGATATAACACAGATTATATATACTACATAATTACTACTGAATATATAAAATATAATATATATAGTACTATACATATATTAGTATCACTTTTATTGGAGCCTAAAGGCTAACATTCATTATTAGTTATGTTAGTATTATTGCATTTCCATAGTACTTACACTTGAGGGACCTGTTATGCTCCTCCTCCTCCTGCTGTTTCTGCAGGAGCTCTGTCTCCTCCTGCTGCTTGTGTTTCAGCATCTCCTGAAGAACCTGCAGCTCCTTCTGCTTCTGCAACCTCAACTCCTTCAGCTGCTCCAACAAACTGTTCTCCAACTCCTCCTTCTCACACCGCAAACACTCCAATCGGGCCACAGGCCCCACTAGTGACACAGAACCACACACACACACACACAGACACACACACACACACACACACACACACACACACAAAGAGAGAGATAAACATGTATAAATGTATAAGAATTTGCGGATAAAATTATTATGAGATTATTTATAATGAAACGACTACACTACACAACCACTTCTTCCTTTTATTTACATATTATACAGATATTTACAGATATTTACATTTTATTTACCCGCGTGCGTCTCTCTTCTCCAAGGTAGCGGAGAGATATGAAAGGATAAAAGGGGAAAAGAATAAAATGCACGTCGGTTTTAAATTCGCAGGCTACCTGCGCTGAAGGCGTGGAAAACGAGCACATGACGGAAAGGCTTCCGTACCCGATGGGTCCAAATCAAATGCCCAGCAAAGTAGCCTTAAACCTGGACACACAATGGAGACCATTTGACCCTTTAAATAATACTACAACCAGACACATACAGGTGCGCACATATACACAGATACACATTCTGTTTAAATTTCTTCACATCTGCAGACTAGAGTAAGCTGAGGGTATAGTGTTAAACCAGGAACTACATAAACAGTATATAGTATATATACAGAGGATATAGTGTTAAACCAGGTACTACATACAGAGTATATAGTATACATACAGAGTATATAGTTTGACCAAAAGATCGTGCTGATCTTTGATCTCCTGGTTCTTCATCTCCAGCGCCACTTTCAGACTCATAATGTCCTCCTCTATGGGCTGGTATAACACACACACGAATCATATCTACAGCCAGTACAATGGAAAGGTGGGAATGTGTACTGAATGTGTACTGACGTTATAAGTGAAAGGTGGAGGTACTGGTGGATGTGTACTGACACTATAAGGGATCTCTACCTGCAGTGACAGTCTGAGCTTCTCAAGTTCTTCCTCCAGAGATTTCTTCTCCTGTTCACAGGCCATTTTCATATCTGCCAGAGCAAGTATCATTACTGCTGGATATAACACAGATTGTATATACTACATAATTACTACTGAATATATAAAATATAATATATATAGTACTATACATATATTAGTATCACTTTTATTGGAGCCTAAAGGCTAACATTCATTATTAGTTATGTTAGTATTATTGCATTTCCATAGTACTTACTCTTGATGGACCTGTTATGCTCCTCCTCATCCTGCTGTTTCTGCAGGAGCTCTGTCTCCTCCTGCTGCTTGTGTTTCAGCATCTCCTGAAGAACCTGCAGCTCCTTCTGCTTCTGCAACCTCAACTCCTTCAGCTGCTCCAACAAATTGTTCTCCAACTCCTCCTTCTCACACCGCAAACACTCCAATCGGGCCACAGGCCCCACTAGTGACACAGAACCACACACACACACAGAGAGAGAGATAAACATGTATAAATGTATAAGAATTTGTGGATAAAATTATTATGAGATTATTTATAATCAAACGACTACACTACACAACCACATCTTCCTTTTATTTACATATTACACAGATATTTAGAGATATTTACATTTTATTTACCCGCGTGCGTCTCTCTTCTCCAAGGTAGCGGAGAGATATGAAAGGATAAAAGGGGAAAAGAATAAAATGCACGTCCGTTTTAAATTCGCAGGCTACTTGCGCTGAAGGCGTGGAAAACGAGCACGTGACGGAAAGGCTTCCGTACCCGATGGGTCCAAATCACATGCCCAGCAAAGTAGCCTTAAACCTGGACACACAATGGAGACCATTTGACCCTTTAAAATCATACTACAACCAGACTTCCAGGCCCAAGAGGTCACACAGTCATGCCCAGCAAAGTAGCTCTGGGCCTGGGCACACTTCACGCAGTTTGACCGTTTAAATAAAACTAGAAACAGACTTCCTGGCCCAAGAGGTCACACAGTCATGCCCAGCAAGGTTGCTTTAAACGTGGGCACACTTCAGACCGTTTCACTCTTTAAATCATTCAAAGCACCACATTTCAAGGCCCAAGAGGTCACAGAATCATGCCCATCAAAGTAGCTCTGGGCCTGGGCACACTTCACGGAGTTTGACCCTTTAAATAATACTACAACCAGACACATACAGGTGCGCACATATACACAGATACACATTCTGTTTAATTTCTTCACATCTGCAGACTAGAGTAAGCTGAGGGTATAGTGTTAAACCAGGAGCTACATAAACAGTATATAGTATATATAAAGAGGATATAGTGTTAAACCAGGTACTACATACAGAGTACATAGTATACATACAGAGTATATAGTTTGACCAAAATATCGTGCTGATCTTTGATCTCCTGGTTCTTCATCTCCAGCGCCACTTTCAGACTCATAATGTCCTCCTCTATGGGCTGGTATAACCCACACATACGAATCATCACTACAGCCAGTACAATGGAAAGGTGGGAATGTGTACTGAATGTGTACTGACGTTATAAGTGAAAGGTGGAGGTACTGGTGGATGTGTACTGACACTATAAGGGATCTCTACCTGCAGTGACAGTCTGAGCTTCTCAAGTTCTTCCTCCAGAGATTTCTTCTCCTGTTCACAGGCCATTTTCATATCTGCCAGAGCAAGTATCATTACTGCTGGATATAACACAGATTATATATACTACATAATTACTACTGAATATATAAAATATAATATATATAGTACTATACATATATTAGTATCACTTTTATTGGAGCCTAAAGGCTAACATTCATTATTAGTTATGTTAGTATTATTGCATTTCCATAGTACTTACACTTGAGGGACCTGTTATGCTCCTCCTCCTCCTGCTGTTTCTGCAGGAGCTCTGTCTCCTCCTGCTGCTTGTGTTTCAGCATCTCCTGAAGAACCTGCAGCTCCTTCTGCTTCTGCAACCTCAACTCCTTCAGCTGCTCCAACAAACTGTTCTCCAACTCCTCCTTCTCACACCGCAAACACTCCAATCGGGCCACAGGCCCCACTAGTGACACAGAACCACACACACACACACACACAGACACACACACACACACACACACACACACACACACAAAGAGAGAGATAAACATGTATAAATGTATAAGAATTTGCGGATAAAATTATTATGAGATTATTTATAATGAAACGACTACACTACACAACCACTTCTTCCTTTTATTTACATATTATACAGATATTTACAGATATTTACATTTTATTTACCCGCGTGCGTCTCTCTTCTCCAAGGTAGCGGAGAGATATGAAAGGATAAAAGGGGAAAAGAATAAAATGCACGTCGGTTTTAAATTCGCAGGCTACCTGCGCTGAAGGCGTGGAAAACGAGCACATGACGGAAAGGCTTCCGTACCCGATGGGTCCAAATCAAATGCCCAGCAAAGTAGCCTTAAACCTGGACACACAATGGAGACCATTTGACCCTTTAAATAATACTACAACCAGACACATACAGGTGCGCACATATACACAGATACACATTCTGTTTAAATTTCTTCACATCTGCAGACTAGAGTAAGCTGAGGGTATAGTGTTAAACCAGGAACTACATAAACAGTATATAGTATATATACAGAGGATATAGTGTTAAACCAGGTACTACATACAGAGTATATAGTATACATACAGAGTATATAGTTTGACCAAAAGATCGTGCTGATCTTTGATCTCCTGGTTCTTCATCTCCAGCGCCACTTTCAGACTCATAATGTCCTCCTCTATGGGCTGGTATAACACACACACGAATCATATCTACAGCCAGTACAATGGAAAGGTGGGAATGTGTACTGAATGTGTACTGACGTTATAAGTGAAAGGTGGAGGTACTGGTGGATGTGTACTGACACTATAAGGGATCTCTACCTGCAGTGACAGTCTGAGCTTCTCAAGTTCTTCCTCCAGAGATTTCTTCTCCTGTTCACAGGCCATTTTCATATCTGCCAGAGCAAGTATCATTACTGCTGGATATAACATAGATTGTATATACTACATAATTACTACTGAATATATAAAATATAATATATATAGTACTATACATATATTAGTATCACTTTTATTGGAGCCTAAAGGCTAGCATTCATTATTAGTTATGTTAGTATTATTGCATTTCCATAGTACTTACTCTTGATGGACCTGTTATGCTCCTCCTCCTCCTGCTGTTTCTGCAGGAGCTCTGTCTCCTCCTGCTGCTTGTGTTTCAGCATCTCCTGAAGAACCTGCAGCTCCTTCTGCTTCTGCAACCTCAACTCCTTCAGCTGCTCCAAGAAACTGTTATCCAACTCCTCCTTCTCACACCGCAAACACTCCAATCGGGCCACAGGCCCCACTAGTGACACAGAACCACACACACACACAGACACAGACACAGACACACACACACACACACACACACACACACACACACACACACACACAGAGAGAGATAAACATGTATAAATGTATAATAATTTGTGGATAAAATTATTATGAGATTATTTATAATCAAACGACTACACTACACAACCACTTCTTCCTTTTATTTACATATTATACAGATATTTACAGATATTTACATTTTATTTACCCGCGTGCGTCTCTCTTCTCCAAGGTAGCGGAGAGATATGAAAGGATAAAAGGGGAAAAGAATAAAATGCACGTCGGTTTTAAATTCGCAGGCTACCTGCGCTGAAGGCGTGCAAAACGAGCACGTGACGGAAAGGCTTCCGTACCCGATGGGTCCAAATCACATGCCCAGCAAAGTAGCCTTAAACCTGGACACACAATGGAGACCATTTGACCCTTTAAAATCATACTACAAGCAGACTTCCAGGCCCAAGAGGTCACACAGTCATGCCCAGCAAAGTACCTCTGGGCCTGGGCACACTTCACGCAGTTTGACCGTTTAAATAAAACTAGAAACAGACTTCCTGGCCCAAGATGTCACACAGTCATGCCCAGCAAGGTTGCTTTAAACGTGGGCACACTTCAGACCGTTTCACTCTTTAAATCATTCAAAGCACCACATTTCAAGGCCCAAGAGGTCACAGAATCATGCCCATCAAAGTAGCTCTGGGCCTGGGCACACTTCACGCAGTTTGACCCTTTAAATAATACTAAACCAGACACATACAGGTGCGCACATATACACAGATACACATTCTGTTTAAATTTCTTCACATCTGAAGACTAGAGTAAGCTGAGGGTATAGTGTTAAACCAGGTACTACATAAACAGTATATAGTATATATACAGAGGATATAGTGTTAAACCAGGTACTACATACAGAGTATATAGTATACATACAGAGTATATAGTTTGACCAAAAGATCGTGCTGATCTTTGATCTCCTGGTTCTTCATCTCCAGCGCCACTTTCAGACTCAAAGTCCTCCTCTATGGGCTGGTATAACACACACACGAATCATCACTACAGCCAGTACAATGGAAAGGTGGGAATGTGTACTGAATGTGTACTGACGTTATAAGTGAGAGGTGGAGGTACTGGTGGATGTGTACTGACACTATAAGGGATCTCTACCTGCAGTGACAGTCTGAGCTTCTCAAGTTCTTCCTCCAGAGATTTCTTCTCCTGTTCACAGGCCATTTTCATATCTGCCAGAGCAAGTATCATTACTGCTGGATATAACACAGATTGTATATACTACATAATTACTACTGAATATATAAAATATAATATATATAGTACTATACATATATTAGTATCACTTTTATTGGAGCCTAAAGGCTAACATTCATTATTAGTTATGTTAGTATTATTGCATTTCCATAGTACTTACTCTTGATGGACCTGTTATGCTCCTCCTCCTCCTGCTGTTTCTGCAGGAGCTCTGTCTCCTCCTGCTGCTTGTGTTTCAGCATCTCCTGAAGAACCTGCAGCTCCTTCTGCTTCTGCAACCTCAACTCCTTCAGCTGCTCCAACAAACTGTTCTCCAACTCCTCCTTCTCACACCGCAAACACTCCAATCGGGCCACAGGCCCCACTAGTGACACAGAACCACACACACACACAGACAAAGACACACACACACACACACACACACACACACACACACACACACACACACACACACACAGAGAGATAAACATGTATAAATGTATAATAATTTGTGGATAAAATTATTATGAGATTATTTATAATCAAACGACTACACTACACAACCACTTCTTCCTTTTATTTACATATTATACAGATATTTACAGATATTTACATTTTATTTACCCGCGTGCGTCTCTCTTCTCCAAGGTAGCGGAGAGATATGAAAGGATAAAAGGGGAAAAGAATAAAATGCACGTCGGTTTTAAATTCGCAGGCTACCTGCGCTGAAGGCGTGGAAAACGAGCACGTGACGGAAAGGCTTCCGTACCCGATGGGTCCAAATCACATGCCCAGCAAAGTAGCCTTAAACCTGGACACACAATGGAGAGCATTTGACCCTTTAAAATCATACTACAAGCAGACTTCCAGGCCCAAGAGGTCACACAGCCATGCCCAGCAAAGTAGCTCTGGGCCTGGGCACACTTCACGCAGTTTGACCGTTTAAATAAAACTAGAAACAGACTTCCTGGCCCAAGAGGTAACAGTCATACCCAGCAAAGTACGTTTAAACCTGGAAACAAATCAGATCCTTTCTGTCATTCAAAGGAATGGGCCTGCAACTCACAACCACATCCCCAGTGAAGCGCACCGTCACCCAGCCACACTACCCCACCTTGCCCGTCCTGGAACAACCACACCTCCAGGGCACCACATGCCAATCTCTCATGCCCAGCAAACTGCAACCTCACGCAGCCAGGCCACACACTGTCTCCCCTTGTACCGTCCAAGGACGAACTCCTCCACAAACCTGGTGTTCACGCGCACACGCAATTACAACGAATTGGTGGAGAACTTTGAAACAAACGTGCTGACTTTGAATACTCACATCTAGGCTGGGCCAGGTCCAAATGGCCTGCAGCTCGGTGCGCATTAACTGCTTGACTGTCCGTCACGAACGCCACCTGCCAAGCGTTCGTTCCGTCCCTGGCGGATTTTAAAAAATCGTAGCGTGAGAACGATGGGTCCGATCCGCGTGCCGCTTAAAGGCGATTACAGGGGAGATGCAGCCCTTTCCAAAGAGCCATGAACAGACTTTCTACTCCCAAGGAGACCAGAAATATTAACATATAAAGCGTTACGCTCCAGTCGGATGAACGAGAAACGCTTGTACAATTGCAACGAATTGGAGGAGAAAGTTTAAACAAACGCGCTGACTTTGAACGCTCACATCTAGGCCGGGCCAACTCCAAATGGCGTGCAACTCGGTGCGCATCACCTCCATGACTGTCCCTAACGAACGCCACTTGCCACGCTTTCGGCCCGTCCCTGGCGGCATTAAAAAATCGTAGCGTGATAACGATGGTTCCGATGCGCGTGCCGCTCGAAGGCGATTACAGGGGAGATACAGCCGTTTCCAAAGAGCCATGAACAGACTTTCTACTCCCAAGGAGACAAGAGATATTACGCGCATTTTCTCCGACGCGCACCACGTTTAAAAAATCGTAGCGTGAGAACGGTGGGTCCGATCCGCGTGCCGCTTAAAGGCGATTACAGGGGAGATGCATCCCTTTCCAAAGAGCCATGAACAGACTTTCTACTCCCAAGGAGACCAGAAATATTAACATATAAAGCGTTACGCTCCAGTCGGATGAGCGAGAAAGGCTTGTACAATTGCAACGAATTGGAGGAGAAAGTTTAAACAAACGCGCTGACTTTGAAGGCTCACATCTAGGCCGGGCCAGGTCCAAATGGCCTGCAACTCGGTCCGCATCACGTCCATGACTTTTCCTAACGAACGCCACCTGCCAAGCTTTCGGCCCGTCCCTGTCGGCATTAAAAAATCGTAGCGTGATAACGATGGTTCCGATCCGCGTGTCGCGCGAAGGCGATTACAGGGGAGATGCAGCCCTTTCCAAAGAGCCATGAACAGACTTTCTACTCCCAAGGAGCCCAAAGATATTAAGCCGCAAATAAGTCCTACGCGCGTCTTTTCTACGCCGCGCACCACATTTAAAAAATCGTAGCGTAAGAACGGTGGGTCCGATCCGCGTGCCGCTTAAAGGCGATTACAGGGGAGATGCAACCCTTTCCAAAGAACCATGAAAAGACTTTCTACTCCCAAGGAGACAAGAGATATTAAGCCGCAATGACGTCCGACGCGCGCATTTTCTCCGCCGCGCAGCTCATTTAAAAAAATCATAGCGTGAAAACCGTGGGTTCGATCCGCGTGCCGCTCGAAGGCGATTACAGGGGAGATGCAGCCCTTTCCAAAGAGGCATGAACAGACTTCCTACTCCCAAGGAGCCCAAAGATATTAAGCCGCAAATACGTCCTACGCGCGTCTTTTCTACGGCGCGCACCACATTTAAAAAATCGTAGCGTAAGAACGGTGGGTCCGATCCGCGTGCCGCTTAAAGGCGATTACAGGGGAGATGCAAACCTTTCAAACGAGCCATGAAAAGACTTTCTACTCTCAAGGAGACAAGAGATATTAAGCCGCAATGACGTCCGACGCGCGCATTTTCTCCGACGCGCAACACATTTAAAAAAATCATAGCGTGAAAACCGTGGGTTCGATCCACATGCCGCTCGAAGGCGATTACAGGGGAGATGCAGCCCTTTCCAAAGAGCCATGAACAGACTTTCTACTCCCAATGAGACAAGAGATATCAAGCCGCAAATACGTCCGGCGCGCGTTTATTCTCCGCCGCGCAACACATTTAAAAAAAATCGTAGCGTGAAAACCGTGGGTTCGATCCGCGTGCCGCTTAAAGGCGATTACAGGGGAGATGCAGCCCTTTCCAAAGAGCCATGAAAAGACTTTCTACTCCCAAGGAGACAAGAGATATTAAGCCGCAATGACGTCCGACGCGCGCATTTTCTCCGCCGCGCAGCTCATTTAAAAAAATCATAGCGTGAAAACCGTGGGTTCGTTCCGCGTGCCCCTCGAAGGCGATTACAGGGGAGATGCAGCCCTTTCCAAAGAGGCATGAACAGACTTCCTACTCCCAAGGAGCCCAAAGATATTAAGCCGCAAATACGTCCTACGCGCGTCTTTTCTACGCCGCGCACCACATTTAAAAAATCGTAGCGTAAGAACGGTGGGTCCGATCCGCGTGCCGCTTAAAGGCGATTACAGGGGAGATGCAAACCTTTCCAAAGAGCCATGAAAAGACTTTCTACTCTCAAGGAGACAAGAGATATTAAGCCGCAATGACGTCCGACGCGCGCATTTTCTCCGACGCGCAACACATTTAAAAAAATCATAGCGTGAAAACCGTGGGTTCGATCCGCGTGCCGCTCGAAGGCGATTACAGGGGAGATGCAGCCCTTTCCAAAGAGCCATGAACAGACTTTCTACTCCCAATGAGACAAGAGATATCAAGCCGCAAATACGTCCGGCGCGCGTTTATTCTCCGCCGCGCAACACATTTAAAAAAAATCGTAGCGTGAGAACGGTGGGTCCGATCCGCGTGCCGCTTAAAGGCGATTACAAGGGAAATGCAGCCCTTTCCAAAGAGCCATGAAAAGACTTTCTACTCCCAAGGAGACCAGAAATATTAACATATAAAGCGTTACGCTCCAGTCGGATGAGCGAGAAAGGCTTGTACAATTGCAACGAATTGGAGGAGAAAGTTTAAACAAACGCGCTGAATTTGAACGCTCACATCTAGGCCGGTCCAGGTCCAAATGGCCTGCAACTCGGTGCGCATCACCTCCATGACTGTCCCTAACGAACGCCACCTGCCACGCTTTCGGCCCATCCCTAGAGGCATTAAAAAATCGTAGCGTGATAACGATGGTTCCGATCCGCGTGCCGCTCGAAGGCGATTACAGGGGAGATGCAGCCCTTTCCAAAGAGCCATGAACAGACTTCCTACTCCCAACGAGACAAGAGATATTAAGCCGCAATGACGTCCGACGCGCGCATTTATTGCGCCGCGCACCACATTTAAAAAAATCATAGCGTGAAAACCGTGGGTTCGATCCGCGTGCCGCTCGAAGGCGATTACAGGGGAGATGCAGCCCTTTCCAAAGAGCCATGAACAGACTTCCTACTCCCAACGAGACAAGAGATATTAAGCCGCAATGACGTCCGACGCGCGCATTTATTGCGCCGCGCACCACATTTAAAAAAATCATAGCGTGAAAACCGTGGGTTCGATCCGCGTGCCGCTCGAAGGCGATTACAGGGGAGATGGAGCCCTTTCCAAAGAGGCATGAACAGACTTCCTACTCCCAAGGAGCCCAAAGATATTAAGCCGCAAATACGTCCTACGCGCGTCTTTTCTACGCCGCGCACCACATTTAAAAAATCGTAGCGTAAGAACGGTGGGTCCGATCCCCGTGCCGCTTAAAGGCGATTACAGGGGAGATGCAAACCTTTCTAAAGAGCCATGAACAGACTTTCTACTCCCAATGAGACAAGAGATATCAAGCCGCAAATACGTCCGGCGCGCGTCTATTCTCCGCCGCGCAACACATTTAAAAAAAATCGTAGCGTGAAAACTGTGGGTTCGATCCGCGTGCCGCTTAAAGGCGATTACAGGGGAGATGCAGCCCTTTCCAAAGAGCCATGAAAAGACTTTCTACTCCCAAGGAGACAATAGATATTAAGCCGAAATGACGTCCGACGCGCGCATTTCCTCCGCCGCGCACCACATTTAAAAAAATCATAGCGTGAAAACCGTGGGTTCGATCCGCGTGCCGCTCGAAGGCGATTACAGGGGAGATGCAGCCCTTTCCAAAGAGGCATGAACAGACTTCCTACTCCCAAGGAGCCCAAAGATATTAAGCCGCAAATACGTCCTACGCGCGTCTTTTCTACGCCGCACACCACATTTAAAAAATCGTATCGGAAGAACGGTGGGTCCAATCCGCGTGCCGCTTAAAGGCGATTACAAGGGAGATGCAAACCTTTCCAAAGAGCCATGAAAAGACTTTCTACTCCCAAGGAGACAATAGATATTAAGCCGAAATGACGTCCGACGCGCGCATTTTCTCCGCCGCGCACCACATTTAAAAAAATCATAGCGTTAAAACCGTGGGTTCAATCCGCGTGCCGCTCGAAGGCGATTACAGCGGAGATGCAGCCCTTTCCAAAGAGCCATGAAAAGACTTTCTACTCCCAAGGAGACAAGAGATATTAAGCCGAAATGACGTCCGACGCGCGCATTTCCTCCGCCGCGCACCACATTTAAAAAAATCATAGCGTGAAAACCGTGGGTTCGATCCGCGTGCCGCTCGAAGGCGATTACAGGGGAGATGCAGCCCTTTCAAAAGAGCCATGAACAGACTTCCTACTCCCAAGGAGACCAGAAATATTAACATATAAAGCGTTACGCTCCAGTCGGATGAACGAGAAACGCTTGTACAATTGCAACGAATTGGAGGAGAAAGTTTAAACAAACGCGCTGACTTTGAACGCTCACATCTAGGCCGGGCCAACTCCAAATGGCGTGCAACTCGGTGCGCATCACCTCCATGACTGTCCCTAACGAACGCCACCTGCCACGCTTTCGGCCCGTCCCTGTCGGCATTAAAAAATCGTAGCGTGATAACGATGGTTCCGATCCGCGTGCCGCGTGAAGGCGATTACAGGGGAGATGCAGCCCTTTCCAAAGAGGCATGAACAGACTTCCTACTCCCAAGGAGCCCAAAGATATTAAGCCGCAAATACGTCCTACGCGCGTCTTTTCTACGCCGCCCACCACATTTAAAAAATCGTATCGTAAGAACGGTGGGTCCAATCCGCGTGCCGCTTAAAGGCGATTACAAGGGAGATGCAACCCTTTCCAAAGAGCCATGAACAGACTTTCTACTCCCAAGGAGACAAGAGATATTAAGCCGCAATGACGTCCGACGCGCGCATTTTCACCGACGCGCACCACGTTTAAAAAATCGTAGCGTGAGAACGGTGGGTCCTATCCGCGTGCCGCTTAAAGGCGATTACAGGGGAGATGCATCCCTTTCCAAAGAGCCATGAACAGACTTTCTACTCCCAAGGAGCCCAAAGATATTAAGCCGCAAATACGTCCTCCGCGCGTCTTTTCTACGCCGCGCACCACATTTAAAAAATCGTAGCGTAAGAACGGTGGGTCCGATCCGCGTGCCGCTTAAAGGCGATTACAGGGGAGATGCAACCCTTTCCAAAGAGCCATGAATAGACTTTCTACTCCGAAGGAGACAAGAGATATTAAGCCGCAATGACGTCCAACGCGCGTCTTTTCTACGCCGCACACCACATTTAAAAAATCGTATCGGAAGAACGGTGGGTCCAATCCGCGTGCCGCTTAAAGGCGATTACAAGGGAGATGCAAACCTTTCCAAAGAGCCATGAAAAGACTTTCTACTCCCAAGGAGACAATAGATATTAAGCCGAAATGACGTCCGACGCGCGAATTTTCTCCGCCGCGCACCACATTTAAAAAAATCATAGCGTTAAAACCGTGGGTTCAATCCGCGTGCCGCTCGAAGGCGATTACAGCGGAGATGCAGCCCTTTCCAAAGAGCCATGAAAAGACTTTCTACTCCCAAGGAGACAAGAGATATTAAGCCGAAATGACGTCCGACGCGCGCATTTCCTCCGCCGCGCACCACATTTAAAAAAATCATAGCGTGAAAACCGTGGGTTCGATCCGCGTGCCGCTCGAAGGCGATTACAGGGGAGATGCAGCCCTTTCAAAAGAGCCATGAACAGACTTCCTACTCCCAAGGAGACCAGAAATATTAACATATAAAGCGTTACGCTCCAGTCGGATGAACGAGAAACGCTTGTACAATTGCAACGAATTGGAGGAGAAAGTTTAAAC
This sequence comes from Electrophorus electricus, assembly GCF_041902795.1. Lineage (NCBI taxonomy): Eukaryota > Metazoa > Chordata > Actinopteri > Gymnotiformes > Gymnotidae > Electrophorus > Electrophorus electricus. Next base: position 38,467,717 of record NC_137501.1, on the reverse strand, counting down.
AAACGCGCTGACTTTGAACGCTCACATCTAGGCCGGGCCAACTCCAAATGGCGTGCAACTCGGTGCGCATCACCTCCATGACTGTCCCTAACGAACGCCACCTGCCACGCTTTCGGCCCGTCCCTGTCGGCATTAAAAAATCGTAGCGTGAGAACGGTGGGTCCTATCCGCGTGCCGCTTAAAGGCGATTACAGGGGAGATGCATCCCTTTCCAAAGAGCCATGAACAGACTTTCTACTCCCAAGGAGCCCAAAGATATTAAGCCGCAAATACGTCCTCCGCGCGTCTTTTCTACGCCGCGCACCACATTTAAAAAATCGTAGCGTAAGAACGGTGGGTCCGATCCGCGTGCCGCTTAAAGGCGATTACAGGGGAGATGCAACCCTTTCCAAAGAGCCATGAATAGACTTTCTACTCCGAAGGAGACAAGAGATATTAAGCCGCAATGACGTCCAACGCGCGTCTTTTCTACGCCGCACACCACATTTAAAAAATCGTATCGGAAGAACGGTGGGTCCAATCCGCGTGCCGCTTAAAGGCGATTACAAGGGAGATGCAAACCTTTCCAAAGAGCCATGAAAAGACTTTCTACTCCCAAGGAGACAATAGATATTAAGCCGAAATGACGTCCGACGCGCGCATTTTCTCCGCCGCGCACCACATTTAAAAAAATCATAGCGTTAAAACCGTGGGTTCAATCCGCGTGCCGCTCGAAGGCGATTACAGCGGAGATGCAGCCCTTTCCAAAGAGCCATGAAAAGACTTTCTACTCCCAAGGAGACAAGAGATATTAAGCCGAAATGACGTCCGACGCGCGCATTTCCTCCGCCGCGCACCACATTTAAAAAAATCATAGCGTGAAAACCGTGGGTTCGATCCGCGTGCCGCTCGAAGGCGATTACAGGGGAGATGCAGCCCTTTCAAAAGAGCCATGAACAGACTTCCTACTCCCAAGGAGACCAGAAATATTAACATATAAAGCGTTACGCTCCAGTCGGATGAACGAGAAACGCTTGTACAATTGCAACGAATTGGAGGAGAAAGTTTAAACAAACGCGCTGACTTTGAACGCTCACATCTAGGCCGGGCCAACTCCAAATGGCGTGCAACTCGGTGCGCATCACCTCCATGACTGTCCCTAACGAACGCCACCTGCCACGCTTTCGGCCCGTCCCTGTCGGCATTAAAAAATCGTAGCGTGATAACGATGGTTCCGATCCGCGTGCCGCGTGAAGGCGATTACAGGGGAGATGCAGCCCTTTCCAAAGAGGCATGAACAGACTTCCTACTCCCAAGGAGCCCAAAGATATTAAGCCGCAAATACGTCCTACGCGCGTCTTTTCTACGCCGCCCACCACATTTAAAAAATCGTATCGTAAGAACGGTGGGTCCAATCCGCGTGCCGCTTAAAGGCGATTACAAGGGAGATGCAACCCTTTCCAAAGAGCCATGAACAGACTTTCTACTCCCAAGGAGACAAGAGATATTAAGCCGCAATGACGTCCGACGCGCGCATTTTCTCCGACGCGCACCACGTTTAAAAAATCGTAGCGTGAGAACGGTGGGTCCTATCCGCGTGCCGCTTAAAGGCGATTACAGGGGAGATGCATCCCTTTCCAAAGAGCCATGAACAGACTTTCTACTCCCAAGGAGACCAGAGATATTAACAGATAAAGCGTTACGCTCCAGTCGGATGAGCGAGAAACGCTTGTACAATTGCAACGAATTGGAGGAGAAAGTTTAAACAAACGCGCTGATTTGAACGCTCACATCTAGGCCGGGCCAGGTCCAAATGGCCTGCAACTCGGTGCGCATCACCTCCATGACGGTCCCTAACGAACGCCACCTGCCACGCTTTCGGCCCGTCCCTGGCGGCATTAAAAAATCGTAGCGTGATAACGATGGTTCCGATCCGCGTGCCGCTCGAAGGCGAAAACAGTGGAGATGCAGCCCTTTCCAAAGAGCCATGAACAGACTTTCTACTCCCAAGGAGCACAAAGATATTAAGCCGCAAATACGTCCTACGAGCGTCTTTTCTACGCCGCGCACCACATTTAAAAAATCGTATCGTAAGAACGGTGGGTCCGATCCGCGTGCCGCTTAAAGGCGATTACAGGGGAGATGCAGCCCTTTCCAAAGAGCCATGAACAGACTTTCTACTCCCAAGGAGACAAGAGATATTAAGCCACAATGACGTCCGACGCGCGCATTTTCTCTGACACGCACCACGTTTAAAAAATCGTAGCGTGAGAACGGTGGGTCCGATCCGCGTGCCGCTTAAAAGCGATTACAGGGGAGATGCATCCCTTTCCAAAGAGCCATGAACAGACTTTCTACTCCCAAGGAGCCCAAAGATATTAAGCCGCAAATACGTCCTCCGCGCGTCTTTTCTACGCCGCGCACCACATTTAAAAAATCGTAGCGTAAGAACGGTGGGTCCGATCCGCGTGCCGCTTAAAGGCGATTACAGGGGAGATGCAACCCTTTCCAAAGAGCCATGAATAGACTTTCTACTCCGAAGGAGACAAGAGATATTAAGCCGCAATGACGTCCAACGCGCGCATTTTCTCCGCCGCGCACCACATTTTAAAAAATCATAGCGTGAAAACCGTGGGTTCCATCCGCGTGCCGCTCGAAGGCGATTACAGGGGAGATGCAGCCCTTTCCAAAGAGCCATGAACAGACTTTCTACTCCCAATGAGACAAGAGATATTAAGCCGCAAATACGTCCGGCGCGCGTCTTTTCTCCGCCGCGCAACACATTTAAAAAAAATCGTAGCGTGAAAACCGTGGGTTCGATCCGCGTGCCGCTCGAAGGCGATTACAGGGGAGATGCATCCCTTTCAAAAGAGCCATGAACAGACTTTCTACTCCCAAGGAGACCAGAAATATTAACATACAAAGCGTTACGCTCCAGTCGGATGAGCGAGAAACGCTTGTACAATTGCAACGAATTGGAGGAGAAAGTTTAAACAAACGCGCTGAATTTGAACGCTCACATCTAGGCCGGGCCAGGTCCAAATGGCCTGTAACTCGGTGCGCATCACCTCCATGACTGTCCCTAACGAACGCCACCTGCCACGCTTTCGGCCCGGCCCTAGAGGCATTAAAAAATCGTAGCGTGATAACGATGGTTCCGATCCGCGTGCCGCTCGAAGGCGATTACAGGGGAGATGCAACCCTTTCCAAAGAGCCATGAAAAGACTTTCTACTCCCAAGGAGACAAGAGATATTAAGCCGCAATGATGTCCGACGCGCGCATTTTCTCCGCCGCGCACCACATTTAAAAAATCGTATCGTGAGAACGGTGGGTCCGATCCGCGTGCCGCTTAAAGGCGATTACAGGGGAGACGCAGCCCTTTCCAAAGAGCCATGAACAGACTTTCTACTCCCAAGGAGCCCAAAGATATTAAGCCGCAAATACGTCCTACGCGCGTCTTTTCTACGCCGCGCACCACATTTAAAAAATCGTAGCGTAAGAACGGTGGGTTCGATCCGCGTGCCGCTCGAAGGCGATTACAGGGGAGATGCAGCCCTTTCCAAAGAGCCATGAAAAGACTTTCTACTCCCAAGGAGACAAGAGATATTAACCCGAAATGACGTCCGACGCGCGCATTTTCTCCGCCGCGCAACACATTTTAAAAAATCATAGAGTGAAAACCGTGGGTTCGATCCGCGTGCCGCTCGAAGGCGATTACAGGGGAGATGCAGCCCTTTCCAAAGAGCCATGAACAGACTTCCTACTCCCAACGAGACAAGAGATATTAAGCCGCAATGACGTCCGACGCGCGCATTTATTGCGCCGCGCACCACATTTAAAAAATCGTAGCGTGAGAACGGTGGGTCCGATCCGCGTACCGCTTAAAGGCGATTACAGGGGAGATGCAGCCATTTCCAAAGAGCCAAGAACAGACTTTCTAATCCCAAGGAGACAAGAGATATTAAGCCGCAAATACGTCCTACGCGCGTCTTTTCTACGCCGCGCACCACATTTAAAAAATCGTATCGTAAGAACGGTGGGTCCGATCCGCGTGCCGCTTAAAGGCGATTACAGGGGAGATGCAGCCCTTTCCAAAGAGCCATGAACAGACTTTCTACTCCCAAGGAGACAAGAGATATTAAGCCACAATGACGTCCGACGCGCGCATTTTCTCCGACACGCACCACGTTTAAAAAATCGTAGCGTGAGAACGGTGGGTCCGATCCGCGTGCCGCTTAAAAGCGATTACAGGGGAGATGCATCCCTTTCCAAAGAGCCATGAACAGACTTTCTACTCCCAAGGAGCCCATAGATATTAAGCCGCAAATACGTCCTACGCGCGTCTTTTCTACGCCGCGCACCACATTTAAAAAATCGTAGCGTAAGAACGGTGGGTCCGATCCGCGTGCCGCTTAAAGGCGATTACAGGGGAGATGCAACCCTTTCCAAAGAGCCATGAAAAGACTTTCTACTCCCAAGGAGACAAGAGATTTAAGCCGAAATGACGTCCGACGCGCGCATTTTCTCCGCCGCGCACCACATTTAAAAAAATCATAGCGTGAAAACCGTGGGTTCGATCCGCGTGCCGCTCGAAGGCGATTACAGGGGAGATGCAGCCCTTTCCAAAGAGCCATGAACAGACTTCCTACTCCCAAGGAGACAAGAGATATTAAGCCGCAATGATGTCCGACGCGCGCATTTTCTCCGCCGCGCACCACATTTAAAAAATCTTAGCGTGAGAACGGTGGGTCCGATCCGCGTGCCGCTTAAAGGCGATTACAAGGGAAATGCAGCCCTTTCCAAAGAGCCATGAAAAGACTTTCTACTCCCAAGGAGACCAGAAATATTAACATATAAAGCGTTACGCTCCAGTCGGATGAGCGAGAAAGGCTTGTACAATTGCAACGAATTGGAGGAGAAAGTTTAAACAAACGCGCTGAATTTGAACGCTCACATCTAGGCCGGTCCAGGTCCAATTGGCCTGCAACTCGGTGCGCATCACCTCCATGACTGTCCCTAACGAACGCCACCTGCCACGCTTTTGGCCCGTCCCTAGAGGCATTAAAAAATCGTAGCGTGATAACGATGGTTCCGATCCGCGTGCCGCTCGAAGGCGATTACAGGGGAGATGCAGCCCTTTCCAAAGAGGCATGAACAGACTTCCTACTCCCAAGGAACCCAAAGATATTAAGCCGCAAATACGTCCTACGCGCGTCTTTTCTACGCCGCACACCACATTTAAAAAATCGTATCGGAAGAACGGTGGGTCCAATCCGCGTGCCGCTTAAAGGCGATTACAAGGGAGATGCAAACCTTTCCAAAGAGCCATGAAAAGACTTTCTACTCCCAAGGAGACAATAGATATTAAGCCGAAATGACGTCCGACGCGCGCATTTTCTCCGCCGCGCACCACATTTAAAAAAATCATAGCGTTAAAACCGTGGGTTCGATCCGCGTGCCGCTCGAAGGCGATTACAGCGGAGATGCAGCCCTTTCCAAAGAGCCATGAAAAGACTTTCTACTCCCAAGGAGACAAGAGATATTAAGCCGAAATGACGTCCGACGCGCGCATTTCCTCCGCCGCGCACCACATTTAAAAAAATCATAGCGTGAAAACCGTGGGTTCGATCCGCGTGCCGCTCGAAGGCGATTACAGGGGAGATGCAGCCCTTTCAAAAGAGCCATGAACAGACTTTCTACTCCCAAGGAGACCAGAAATATTAACATATAAAGCGTTACGCTCCAGTCGGATGAACGAGAAACGCTTGTACAATTGCAACGAATTGGAGGAGAAAGTTTAAACAAACGCGCTGACTTTGAACGCTCACATCTAGGCCGGGCCAACTCCAAATGGCGTGCAACTCGGTGCGCATCACCTCCATGACTGTCCCTAACGAACGCCACCTGCCACGCTTTCGGCCCGTCCCTGTCGGCATTAAAAAATCGTAGCGTGATAACGATGGTTCCGATCCGCGTGCCGCGTGAAGGCGATTAGAGGGGAGATGCAGCCCTTTCCAAAGAGGCATGAACAGACTTCCTACTCCCAAGGAGCCCAAAGATATTAAGCCGCAAATACGTCCTACGCGCGTCTTTTCTACGCCGCCCACCACATTTAAAAAATCGTATCGTAAGAACGGTGGGTCCAATCCGCGTGCCGCTTAAAGGCGATTACAAGGGAGATGCAACCCTTTCCAAAGAGCCATGAACAGACTTTCTACTCCCAAGGAGACAAGAGATATTAAGCCGCAATGACGTCCGACGCGCGCATTTTCTCCGACGCGCACCACGTTTAAAAAATCGTAGCGTGAGAACGGTGGGTCCTATCCGCGTGCCGCTTAAAGGCGATTACAGGGGAGATGCATCCCTTTCCAAAGAGCCATGAACAGACTTTCTACTCCCAAGGAGACCAGAGATATTAACAGATAAAGCGTTACGCTCCAGTCGGATGAGCGAGAAACGCTTGTACAATTGCAACGAATTGGAGGAGAAAGTTTAAACAAACGCGCTGATTTGAACGCTCACATCTAGGCCGGGCCAGGTCCAAATGGCCTGCAACTCGGTGCGCATCACCTCCATGACGGTCCCTAACGAACGCCACCTGCCACGCTTTCGGCCCGTCCCTGGCGGCATTAAAAAATCGTAGCGTGATAACGATGGTTCCGATCCGCGTGCCGCTCGAAGGCGAAAACAGTGGAGATGCAGCCCTTTCCAAAGAGCCATGAACAGACTTTCTACTCCCAAGGAGCACAAAGATATTAAGCCGCAAATACGTCCTACGAGCGTCTTTTCTACGCCGCGCACCACATTTAAAAAATCGTATCGTAAGAACGGTGGGTCCGATCCGCGTGCCGCTTAAAGGCGATTACAGGGGAGATGCAGCCCTTTCCAAAGAGCCATGAACAGACTTTCTACTCCCAAGGAGACAAGAGATATTAAGCCACAATGACGTCCGACGCGCGCATTTTCTCTGACACGCACCACGTTTAAAAAATCGTAGCGTGAGAACGGTGGGTCCGATCCGCGTGCCGCTTAAAAGCGATTACAGGGGAGATGCATCCCTTTCCAAAGAGCCATGAACAGACTTTCTACTCCCAAGGAGCCCAAAGATATTAAGCCGCAAATACGTCCTCCGCGCGTCTTTTCTACGCCGCGCACCACATTTAAAAAATCGTAGCGTAAGAACGGTGGGTCCGATCCGCGTGCCGCTTAAAGGCGATTACAGGGGAGATGCAACCCTTTCCAAAGAGCCATGAATAGACTTTCTACTCCGAAGGAGACAAGAGATATTAAGCCGCAATGACGTCCAACGCGCGCATTTTCTCCGCCGCGCACCACATTTTAAAAAATCATAGCGTGAAAACCGTGGGTTCCATCCGCGTGCCGCTCGAAGGCGATTACAGGGGAGATGCAGCCCTTTCCAAAGAGCCATGAACAGACTTTCTACTCCCAATGAGACAAGAGATATTAAGCCGCAAATACGTCCGGCGCGCGTCTTTTCTCCGCCGCGCAACACATTTAAAAAAAATCGTAGCGTGAAAACCGTGGGTTCGATCCGCGTGCCGCTCGAAGGCGATTACAGGGGAGATGCATCCCTTTCAAAAGAGCCATGAACAGACTTTCTACTCCCAAGGAGACCAGAAATATTAACATATAAAGCGTTACGCTCCAGTCGGATGAGCGAGAAACGCTTGTACAATTGCAACGAATTGGAGGAGAAAGTTTAAACAAACGCGCTGAATTTGAACGCTCACATCTAGGCCGGGCCAGGTCCAAATGGCCTGTAACTCGGTGCGCATCACCTCCATGACTGTCCCTAACGAACGCCACCTGCCACGCTTTCGGCCCGGCCCTAGAGGCATTAAAAAATCGTAGCGTGATAACGATGGTTCCGATCCGCGTGCCGCTCGAAGGCGATTACAGGGGAGATGCAGCCATTTCCAAAGAGCCATGAAAAGACTTTCTACTCCCAAGGAGACAAGAGATATTAACCCGAAATGACGTCCGACGCGCGCATTTTCTCCGCCGCGCAACACATTTTAAAAAATCATAGAGTGAAAACCGTGGGTTCGATCCGCGTGCCGCTCGAAGGCGATTACAGGGGAGATGCAGGCCTTTCCAAAGAGCCATGAACAGACTTCCTACTCCCAACGAGACAAGAGATATTAAGCCGCAATGACGTCCGACGCGCGCATTTATTGCGCCGCGCACCACATTTAAAAAATCGTAGCGTGAGAACGGTGGGTCCGATCCGCGTACCGCTTAAAGGCGATTACAGGGGAGATGCAGCCATTTCCAAAGAGCCAAGAACAGACTTTCTAATCCCAAGGAGACAAGAGATATTAAGCCGCAATGACGTCCGACGCGCGCATTTTCTCCGCCGCGCACCACATTTAAAAAAAATCATAGCGTGAAAACCGTGGGTTCCATCCGCGTGCCGCTCGAAGGCGATTACAGGGGAGATGCACCCCTTTCCAAAGAGCCATGAACAGACTTTCTACTCCCAATGAGACAAGAGATATTAAGCCGCAAATACGTCCGGCGCGCGTCTTTTCTCCGCCGCGCAACAGATTTAAAAAAAATCGTAGCGTGAAAACCGTGGGTTCGATCCGCGTGCCGCTCGAAGGCGATTACAGGGGAGATGCATCCCTTTCAAAAGAGCCATGAACAGACTTTCTACTCCCAAGGAGACCAGAAATATTAACATATAAAGCGTTACGCTCCAGTCGGATGAGCGAGAAACGCTTGTACAATTGCAACGAATTGGAGGAGAAAGTTTAAACAAACGCGCTGAATTTGAACGCTCACATCTAGGCCGGGCCAGGTCCAAATGGCCTGTAACTCGGTGCGCATCACCTCCATGACTGTCCCTAACGAACGCCACCTGCCACGCTTTCGGCCCGGCCCTAGAGGCATTAAAAAATCGTAGCGTGATAACGATGGTTCCGATCCGCGTGCCGCTCGAAGGCGATTACAGGGGAGATGCAACCCTTTCCAAAGAGCCATGAAAAGACTTTCTACTCCCAAGGAGACAAGAGATATTAAGCCGCAATGACGTCCGACGCGCGCATTTTCTCCGCCGCGCACCACATTTAAAAAATCGTATCGTGAGAACGGTGGGTCCGATCCGCGTGCCGCTTAAAGGCGATTACAGGGGAGACGCAGCCCTTTCCAAAGAGCCATGAACAGACTTTCTACTCCCAAGGAGCCCAAAGATATTAAGCCGCAAATACGTCCTACGCGCGTCTTTTCTACGCCGCGCACCACATTTAAAAAATCGTAGCGTAAGAACGGTGGGTTCGATCCGCGTGCCGCTCGAAGGCGATTACAGGGGAGATGCAGCCCTTTCCAAAGAGCCATGAAAAGACTTTCTACTCCCAAGGAGACAAGAGATATTAACCCGAAATGACGTCCGACACGCGCATTTTCTCCGCCGCGCAACACATTTTAAAAAATCATAGAGTGAAAACCGTGGGTACGATCCGCGTGCCGCTCGAAGGCGATTACAGGGGAGATGCAGCCCTTTCCAAAGAGCCATGAACAGACTTTCTACTCCCAAGGAGACAAGAGATATTAAGCCACAATGACGTCCGACGCGCGCATTTTCTCCGACACGCACCACGTTTAAAAAATCGTAGCGTGAGAACGGTGGGTCCGATCCGCGTGCCGCTTAAAAGCGATTACAGAGATGCATCCCTTTCCAAAGAGCCATGAACAGACTTTCTACTCCCAAGGAGCCCATAGATATTAAGCCGCAAATACGTCCTACGCGCGTCTTTTCTACGCCGCGCACCACATTTAAAAAATCGTAGCGTAAGAACGGTGGGTCCGATCCGCGTGCCGCTTAAAGGCGATTACAGGGGAGATGCAACCCTTTCCAAAGAGCCTTGAAAAGACTTTCTACTCCCAAGGAGACAAGAGATTTAAGCCGAAATGACGTCCGACGCGCGCATTTTCTCCGCCGCGCACCACATTTAAAAAAATCATAGCGTGAAAACCGTGGGTTCGATCCGCGTGCCGCTCGAAGGCGATTACAGGGGAGATGCAGCCCTTTCCAAAGAGCCATGAACAGACTTCCTACTCCCAAGGAGACAAGAGATATTAAGCCGCAATGATGTCCGACGCGCGCATTTTCTCCGCCGCGCACCACATTTAAAAAATCTTAGCGTGAGAACGGTGGGTCCGATCCGCGTGCCGCTTAAAGGCGATTACAAGGGAAATGCAGCCCTTTCCAAAGAGTCATGAAAAGACTTTCTACTCCCAAGGAGACCAGAAATATTAACATATAAAGCGTTACGCTCCAGTCGGATGAGCGAGAAAGGCTTGTACAATTGCAACGAATTGGAGGAGAAAGTTTAAACAAACGCGCTGAATTTGAACGCTCACATCTAGGCCGGTCCAGGTCCAAATGGCCTGCAACTCGGTGCGCATCACCTCCATGACTGTCCCTAACGAACGCCACCTGCCACGCTTTCGGCCCGTCCCTAGAGGCATTAAAAAATCGTAGCGTGATAACGATGGTTCCGATCCGCGTGCCGCTCGAAGGCGATTACAGGGGAGATGCAGCCCTTTCCAAAGAGCCATGAACAGACTTCCTACTCCCAAGGAGCCCAAAGATATTAAGCCGCAAATACGTCCTACGCGCGTCTTTTCTACGCCGCGCACCACATTTAAAAAATCGTATCGTAAGAACGGTGGGTCCGATCCGCGTGCCGCTTAAAGGCGATTACAGGGGAGATGCAGACCTTTCCAAAGAGCCATGAACAGACTTTCTACTCCCAAGGAGACAAGAGATATTAAGCCACAATGACGTCCGACGCGCGCATTTTCTCCGACACGCACCACGTTTAAAAAATCGTAGCGTGAGAACGGTGGGTCCGATCCGCGTGCCGCTTAAAAGCGATTACAGGGGAGATGCATCCCTTTCCAAAGAGCCATGAACAGACTTTCTACTCCCAAGGAGCCCAAAGATATTAAGCCGCAAATACGTGCTACGCGCGTCTTTTCTACGCCGCGCACCACATTTAAAAAATCGTAGCGTAAGAACGGTGGGTCCGATCCGCGTGCCGCTTAAAGGCGATTACAGGGGAGATGCAACCCTTTCCAAAGAGCCATGAAAAGACTTTCTACTCCCAAGGAGACAAGAGATTTAAGCCGAAATGACGTCCGACGCGCGCATTTTCTCCGCCGCGCACCACATTTAAAAAAATCATAGCGTGAAAACCGTGGGTTCGATCCGCGTGCCGCTCGAAGGCGATTACAGGGGAGATGCAGCCCTTTCCAAAGAGCCATGAACAGACTTCCTACTCCCAAGGAGACAAGAGATATTAAGCCGCAATGATGTCCGACGCGCGCATTTTCTCCGCCGCGCACCACATTTAAAAAATCTTAGCGTGAGAACGGTGGGTCCGATCCGCGTGCCGCTTAAAGGCGATTACAAGGGAAATGCAGCCCTTTCCAAAGAGCCATGAAAAGACTTTCTACTCCCAAGGAGACCAGAAATATTAACATATAAAGCGTTACGCTCCAGTCGGATGAGCGAGAAAGGCTTGTACAATTGCAACGAATTGGAGGAGAAAGTTTAAACAAACGCGCTGAATTTGAACGCTCACATCTAGGCCGGTCCAGGTCCAAATGGCCTGCAACTCGGTGCGCATCACCTCCATGACTGTCCCTAACGAACGCCACCTGCCACGCTTTCGGCCCATCCCTAGAGGCATTAAAAAATCGTAGCGTGATAACGATGGTTCCGATCCGCGTGCCGCTCGAAGGCGATTACAGGGGAGATGCAGCCCTTTCCAAAGAGCCATGAACAGACTTCCTACTCCCAACGAGACAAGAGATATTAAGCCGCAATGACGTCCGACGCGCGCATTTATTGCGCCGCGCACCACATTTAAAAAAATCATAGCGTGAAAACCGTGGGTTCGATCCGCGTGCCGCTCGAAGGCGATTACAGGGGAGATGCAGCCCTTTCCAAAGAGCCATGAACAGACTTCCTACTCCCAACGAGACAAGAGATATTAAGCCGCAATGACGTCCGACGCGCGCATTTATTGCGCCGCGCACCACATTTAAAAAAATCATAGCGTGAAAACCGTGGGTTCGATCCGCGTGCCGCTCGAAGGCGATTACAGGGGAGATGGAGCCCTTTCCAAAGAGGCATGAACAGACTTCCTACTCCCAAGGAGCCCAAAGATATTAAGCCGCAAATACGTCCTACGCGCGTCTTTTCTACGCCGCGCACCACATTTAAAAAATCGTAGCGTAAGAACGGTGGGTCCGATCCCCGTGCCGCTTAAAGGCGATTACAGGGGAGATGCAAACCTTTCTAAAGAGCCATGAACAGACTTTCTACTCCCAATGAGACAAGAGAGATCAAGCCGCAAATACGTCCGGCGCGCGTCTATTCTCCGCCGCGCAACACATTTAAAAAAAATCGTAGCGTGAAAACTGTGGGTTCGATCCGCGTGCCGCTTAAAGGCGATTACAGGGGAGATGCAGCCCTTTCCAAAGAGCCATGAAAAGACTTTCTACTCCCAAGGAGACAAGAGATATTAAGCCGAAATGACGTCCGACGCGCGCATTTCCTCCGCCGCGCACCACATTTAAAAAAATCATAGCGTGAAAACCGTGGGTTCGATCCGCGTGCCGCTCGAAGGCGATTACAGGGGAGATGCAGCCCTTTCCAAAGAGGCATGAACAGACTTCCTACTCCCAAGGAGCCCAAAGATATTAAGCCGCAAATACGTCCTACGCGCGTCTTTTCTACGCCGCACACCACATTTAAAAAATCGTATCGGAAGAACGGTGGGTCCAATCCGCGTGCCGCTTAAAGGCGATTACAAGGGAGATGCAAACCTTTCCAAAGAGCCATGAAAAGACTTTCTACTCCCAAGGAGACAATAGATATTAAGCCGAAATGACGTCCGACGCGCGCATTTTCTCCGCCGCGCACCACATTTAAAAAAATCATAGCGTTAAAACCGTGGGTTCGATCCGCGTGCCGCTCGAAGGCGATTACAGCGGAGATGCAGCCCTTTCCAAAGAGCCATGAAAAGACTTTCTACTCCCAAGGAGACAAGAGATATTAAGCCGAAATGACGTCCGACGCGCGCATTTCCTCCGCCGCGCACCACATTTAAAAAAATCATAGCGTGAAAACCGTGGGTTCGATCCGCGTGCCGCTCGAAGGCGATTACAGGGGAGATGCAGCCCTTTCAAAAGAGCCATGAACAGACTTTCTACTCCCAAGGAGACCAGAAATATTAACATATAAAGCGTTACGCTCCAGTCGGATGAACGAGAAACGCTTGTACAATTGCAACGAATTGGAGGAGAAAGTTTAAACAAACGCGCTGACTTTGAACGCTCACATCTAGGCCGGGCCAACTCCAAATGGCGTGCAACTCGGTGCGCATCACCTCCATGACTGTCCCTAACGAACCCCACCTGCCACGCTTTCGGCCCGTCCCTGTCGGCATTAAAAAATCGTAGCGTGATAACGATGGTTCCGATCCGCGTGCCGCTCGAAGGCGATTACAGGGGAGATGCAGCCCTTTCCAAAGAGCCATGAACAGACTTCCTACTCCCAACGAGACAAGAGATATTAAGCCGCAATGACGTCCGACGCGCGCATTTATTGCGCCGCGCACCACATTTAAAAAAATCATAGCGTGAAAACCGTGGGTTCGATCCGCGTGCCGCTCGAAGGCGATTACAGGGGAGATGGAGCCCTTTCCAAAGAGGCATGAACAGACTTCCTACTCCCAAGGAGCCCAAAGATATTAAGCCGCAAATACGTCCTACGCGCGTCTTTTCTACGCCGCGCACCACATTTAAGAAATCGTAGCGTAAGAACGGTGGGTCCGATCCCCGTGCCGCTTAAAGGCGATTACAGGGGAGATGCAAACCTTTCTAAAGAGCCATGAACAGACTTTCTACTCCCAATGAGACAAGAGATATCAAGCCGCAAATACGTCCGGCGCGCGTCTATTCTCCGCCGCGCAACACATTTAAAAAAAATCGTAGCGTGAAAACTGTGGGTTCGATCCGCGTGCCGCTTAAAGGCGATTACAGGGGAGATGCAGCCCTTTCCAAAGAGCCATGAAAAGACTTTCTACTCCCAAGGAGACAAGAGATATTAAGCCGAAATGACGTCCGACGCGCGCATTTCCTCCGCCGCGCACCACATTTAAAAAAATCATAGCGTGAAAACCGTGGGTTCGATCCGCGTGCCGCTCGAAGGCGATTACAGCGGAGATGCAGCCCTTTCCAAAGAGCCATGAAAAGACTTTCTACTCCCAAGGAGACAAGAGATATTAAGCCGAAATGACGTCCGACGCGCGCATTTCCTCCGCCGCGCACCACATTTAAAAAAATCATAGCGTGAAAACCGTGGGTTCGATCCGCGTGCCGCTCGAAGGCGATTACAGGGGAGATGCAGCCCTTTCAAAAGAGCCATGAACAGACTTTCTACTCCCAAGGAGACCAGAAATATTAACATATAAAGCGTTACGCTCCAGTCGGATGAACGAGAAACGCTTGTACAATTGCAACGAATTGGAGGAGAAAGTTTAAACAAACGCGCTGACTTTGAACGCTCACATCTAGGCCGGGCCAACTCCAAATGGCGTGCAACTCGGTGCGCATCACCTCCATGACTGTCCCTAACGAACGCCACCTGCCACGCTTTCGGCCCGTCCCTGTCGGCATTAAAAAATCGTAGCGTGATAACGATGGTTCCGATCCGCGTGCCGCGTGAAGGCGATTACAGGGGAGATGCAGCCCTTTCCAAAGAGGCATGAACAGACTTCCTACTCCCAAGGAGCCCAAAGATATTAAGCCGCAAATACGTCCTACGCGCGTCTTTTCTACGCCGCCCACCACATTTAAAAAATCGTATCGTAAGAACGGTGGGTCCAATCCGCGTGCCGCTTAAAGACGATTACAAGGGAGATGCAACCCTTTCCAAAGAGCCATGAACAGACTTTCTACTCCCAAGGAGACAAGAGATATTAAGCCGCAATGACGTCCGACGCGCGCATTTTCTCCGACGCGCACCACGTTTAAAAAATCGTAGCGTGAGAACGGTGGGTCCTATCCGCGTGCCGCTTAAAGGCGATTACAGGGGAGATGCATCCCTTTCCAAAGAGCCATGAACAGACTTTCTACTCCCAAGGAGACCAGAGATATTAACAGATAAAGCGTTACGCTCCAGTCGGATGAGCGAGAAACGCTTGTACAATTGCAACGAATTGGAGGAGAAAGTTTAAACAAACGCGCTGATTTGAACGCTCACATCTAGGCCGGGCCAGGTCCAAATGGCCTGCAACTCGGTGCGCATCACCTCCATGACGGTCCCTAACGAACGCCACCTGCCACGCTTTCGGCCCGTCCCTGGCGGCATTAAAAAATCGTAGCGTGATAACGATGGTTCCGATCCGCGTGCCGCTCGAAGGCGAAAACAGTGGAGATGCAGCCCTTTCCAAAGAGCCATGAACAGACTTTCTACTCCCAAGGAGCACAAAGATATTAAGCCGCAAATACGTCCTACGAGCGTCTTTTCTACGCCGCGCACCACATTTAAAAAATCGTATCGTAAGAACGGTGGGTCCGATCCGCGTGCCGCTTAAAGGCGATTACAGGGGAGATGCAGCCCTTTCCAAAGAGCCATGAACAGACTTTCTACTCCCAAGGAGACAAGAGATATTAAGCCACAATGACGTCCGACGCGCGCATTTTCTCTGACACGCACCACGTTTAAAAAATCGTAGCGTGAGAACGGTGGGTCCGATCCGCGTGCCGCTTAAAAGCGATTACAGGGGAGATGCATCCCTTTCCAAAGAGCCATGAACAGACTTTCTACTCCCAAGGAGCCCAAAGATATTAAGCCGCAAATACGTCCTCCGCGCGTCTTTTCTACGCCGCGCACCACATTTAAAAAATCGTAGCGTAAGAACGGTGGGTCCGATCCGCGTGCCGCTTAAAGGCGATTACAGGGGAGATGCAACCCTTTCCAAAGAGCCATGAATAGACTTTCTACTCCGAAGGAGACAAGAGATATTAAGCCGCAATGACGTCCAACGCGCGCACTTTCTCCGCCGCGCACCACATTTTAAAAAATCATAGCGTGAAAACCGTGGGTTCCATCCGCGTGCCGCTCGAAGGCGATTACAGGGGAGATGCAGCCCTTTCCAAAGAGCCATGAACAGACTTTCTACTCCCAATGAGACAAGAGATATTAAGCCGCAAATACGTCCGGCGCGCGTCTTTTCTCCGCCGCGCAACACATTTAAAAAAAATCGTAGCGTGAAAACCGTGGGTTCGATCCGCGTGCCGCTCGAAGGCGATTACAGGGGAGATGCATCCCTTTCAAAAGAGCCATGAACAGACTTTCTACTCCCAAGGAGACCAGAAATATTAACATATAAAGCGTTACGCTCCAGTCGGATGAGCGAGAAACGCTTGTACAATTGCAACGAATTGGAGGAGAAAGTTTAAACAAACGCGCTGAATTTGAACGCTCACATCTAGGCCGGGCCAGGTCCAAATGGCCTGTAACTCGGTGCGCATCACCTCCATGACTGTCCCTAACGAACGCCACCTGCCACGCTTTCGGCCCGGCCCTAGAGGCATTAAAAAATCGTAGCGTGATAACGATGGTTCCGATCCGCGTGCCGCTCGAAGGCGATTACAGGGGAGATGCAACCCTTTCCAAAGAGCCATGAAAAGACTTTCTACTCCCAAGGAGACAAGAGATATTAAGCCGCAATGACGTCCGACGCGCGCATTTTCTCCGCCGCGCACCACATTTAAAAAATCGTATCGTGAGAACGGTGGGTCCGATCCGCGTGCCGCTTAAAGGCGATTACAGGGGAGACGCAGCCCTTTCCAAAGAGCCATGAACAGACTTTCTACTCCCAAGGAGCCCAAAGATATTAAGCCGCAAATACGTCCTACGCGCGTCTTTTCTACGCCGCGCACCACATTTAAAAAATCGTAGCGTAAGAACGGTGGGTTCGATCCGCGTGCCGCTCGAAGGCGATTACAGGGGAGATGCAGCCCTTTCCAAAGAGCCATGAAAAGACTTTCTACTCCCAAGGAGACAAGAGATATTAACCCGAAATGACGTCCGACGCGCGCATTTTCTCCGCCGCGCAACACATTTTAAAAAATCATAGAGTGAAAACCGTGGGTTCGATCCGCGTGCCGCTCGAAGGCGATTACAGGGGAGATGCAGCCCTTTCCAAAGAGCCATGAACAGACTTCCTACTCCCAACGAGACAAGAGATATTAAGCCGCAATGACGTCCGACGCGCGCATTTATTGCGCCGCGCACCACATTTAAAAAATCGTAGCGTGAGAACGGTGGGTCCGATCCGCGTGCCGCGTGAAGGCGATTACAGGGGAGATGCAGCCCTTTCCAAAGAGGCATGAACAGACTTCCTACTCCCAAGGAGCCCAAAGATATTAAGCCGCAAATACGTCCTACGCGCGTCTTTTCTACGCCGCCCACCACATTTAAAAAATCGTATCGTAAGAACGGTGGGTCCAATCCGCGTGCCGCTTAAAGGCGATTACAAGGGAGATGCAACCCTTTCCAAAGAGCCATGAACAGACTTTCTACTCCCAAGGAGACAAGAGATATTAAGCCGCAATGACGTCCGACGCGCGCATTTTCTCCGACGCGCACCACGTTTAAAAAATCGTAGCGTGAGAACGGTGGGTCCTATCCGCGTGCCGCTTAAAGGCGATTACAGGGGAGATGCATCCCTTTCCAAAGAGCCATGAACAGACTTTCTACTCCCAAGGAGACCAGAGATATTAACAGATAAAGCGTTACGCTCCAGTCGGATGAGCGAGAAACGCTTGTACAATTGCAACGAATTGGAGGAGAAAGTTTAAACAAACGCGCTGATTTGAACGCTCACATCTAGGCCGGGCCAGGTCCAAATGGCCTGCAACTCGGTGCGCATCACCTCCATGACGGTCCCTAACGAACGCCACCTGCCACGCTTTCGGCCCGTCCCTGGCGGCATTAAAAAATCGTAGCGTGATAACGATGGTTCCGATCCGCGTGCCGCTCGAAGGCGAAAACAGTGGAGATGCAGCCCTTTCCAAAGAGCCATGAACAGACTTTCTACTCCCAAGGAGCACAAAGATATTAAGCCGCAAATACGTCCTACGAGCGTCTTTTCTACGCCGCGCACCACATTTAAAAAATCGTATCGTAAGAACGGTGGGTCCGATCCGCGTGCCGCTTAAAGGCGATTACAGGGGAGATGCAGCCCTTTCCAAAGAGCCATGAACAGACTTTCTACTCCCAAGGAGACAAGAGATATTAAGCCACAATGACGTCCGACGCGCGCATTTTCTCTGACACGCACCACGTTTAAAAAATCGTAGCGTGAGAACGGTGGGTCCGATCCGCGTGCCGCTTAAAAGCGATTACAGGGGAGATGCATCCCTTTCCAAAGAGCCATGAACAGACTTTCTACTCCCAAGGAGCCCAAAGATATTAAGCCGCAAATACGTCCTACGCGCGTCTTTTCTACGCCGCGTACCACATTTAAAAAATCGTAGCGTAAGAACAGTGGGTCCGATCCGCGTGCCGCTTAAAGGCGATTACAGGGGAGATGCAACCCTTTCCAAAGAGCCATGAATAGACTTTCTACTCCGAAGGAGACAAGAGATATTAAGCCGCAATGACGTCCAACGCGCGCATTTTCTCCGCCGCGCACCACATTTTAAAAAATCATAGCGTGAAAACCGTGGGTTCCATCCGCGTGCCGCTCGAAGGCGATTACAGGGGAGATGCAGCCCTTTCCAAAGAGCCATGAACAGACTTTCTACTCCCAATGAGACAAGAGATATTAAGCCGCAAATACGTCCGGCGCGCGTCTTTTCTCCGCCGCGCAACACATTTAAAAAAAATCGTAGCGTGAAAACCGTGGGTTCGATCCGCGTGCCGCTCGAAGGCGATTACAGGGGAGATGCATCCCTTTCAAAAGAGCCATGAACAGACTTTCTACTCCCAAGGAGACCAGAAATATTAACATATAAAGCGTTACGCTCCAGTCGGATGAGCGAGAAACGCTTGTACAATTGCAACGAATTGGAGGAGAAAGTTTAAACAAACGCGCTGAATTTGAACGCTCACATCTAGGCCGGGCCAGGTCCAAATGGCCTGTAACTCGGTGCGCATCACCTCCATGACTGTCCCTAACGAACGCCACCTGCCACGCTTTCGGCCCGGCCCTAGAGGCATTAAAAAATCGTAGCGTGATAACGATGGTTCCGATCCGCGTGCCGCTCGAAGGCGATTACAGGGGAGATGCAACCCTTTCCAAAGAGCCATGAAAAGACTTTCTACTCCCAAGGAGACAAGAGATATTAAGCCGCAATGACGTCCGACGCGCGCATTTTCTCCGCCGCCCACCACATTTAAAAAATCGTATCGTGAGAACGGTGGGTCCGATCCGCGTGCCGCTTTAAGGCGATTACAGGGGAGACGCAGCCCTTTCCAAAGAGCCATGAACAGACTTTCTACTCCCAAGGAGCCCAAAGATATTAAGCCGCAAATACGTCCTACGCGCGTCTTTTCTACGCCGCGCACCACATTTAAAAAATCGTAGCGTAAGAACGGTGGGTTCGATCCGCGTGCCGCTCGAAGGCGATTACAGGGGAGATGCAGCCATTTCCAAAGAGCCATGAAAAGACTTTCTACTCCCAAGGAGACAAGAGATATTAACCCGAAATGACGTCCGACGCGCGCATTTTCTCCGCCGCGCAACACATTTTAAAAAATCATAGAGTGAAAACCGTGGGTTCGATCCGCGTGCCGCTCGAAGGCGATTACAGGGGAGATGCAGCCCTTTCCAAAGAGCCATGAACAGACTTCCTACTCCCAACGAGACAAGAGATATTAAGCCGCAATGACGTCCGACGCGCGCATTTATTGCGCCGCGCACCACATTTAAAAAATCGTAGCGTGAGAACGGTGGGTCCGATCCGCGTACCGCTTAAAGGCGATTACAGGGGAGATGCAGCCATTTCCAAAGAGCCAAGAACAGACTTTCTAATACCAAGGAGACAAGAGATATTAAGCCGCAATGACGTCCGACGCGCGCATTTTCTCCGCCGCGCACCACATTTAAAAAAAATCATAGCGTGAAAACCGTGGGTTCCATCCGCGTGCCGCTCGAAGGCGATTACAGGGGAGATGCACCCCTTTCCAAAGAGCCATGAACAGACTTTCTACTCCCAATGAGAGAAGAGATTTTAAGCCGCAATGACGTCCGACGCGCGCATTTTCTCCGCCGCGCACCACATTTAAAAAAAATCATAGCGTGAAAACCGTGGGTTCGATCCGCGTGCCGCTCGAAGGCGATTACAGGGGAGATGCAGCCCTTTCCAAAGAGCCATGAACAGACTTTCTACTCCCAATGAGACAAGAGATATTAAGCCGCAAATACGTCCGGCGCGCGCATTTCCTCCGCCGCGCACCACATTTAAAAAAATCATAGCGTGAAAACCGTGGGTTCGATCCGCGTGCCGCTCGAAGGCGATTACAGGGGAGATGCAGCCCTTTCCAAAGAGGCATGAACAGACTTCCTACTCCCAAGGAGCCCAAAGATATTAAGCCGCAAATACGTCCTACGCGCGTCTTTTCTACGCCGCACACCACATTTAAAAAATCGTATCGGAAGAACGGTGGGTCCAATCCGCGTGCCGCTTAAAGGCGATTACAAGGGAGATGCAAACCTTTCCAAAGAGCCATGAAAAGACTTTCTACTCCCAAGGAGACAATAGATATTAAGCCGAAATGACGTCCGACGCGCGCATTTTCTCCGCCGCGCACCACATTTAAAAAAATCATAGCGTTAAAACCGTGGGTTCGATCCGCGTGCCGCTCGAAGGCGATTACAGCGGAGATGCAGCCCTTTCCAAAGAGCCATGAAAAGACTTTCTACTCCCAAGGAGACAAGAGATATTAAGCCGAAATGACGTCCGACGCGCGCATTTCCTCCGCCGCGCACCACATTTAAAAAAATCATAGCGTGAAAACCGTGGGTTCGATCCGCGTGCCGCTCGAAGGCGATTACAGGGGAGATGCAGCCCTTTCAAAAGAGCCATGAACAGACTTTCTACTCCCAAGGAGACCAGAAATATTAACATATAAAGCGTTACGCTCCAGTCGGATGAACGAGAAACGCTTGTACAATTGCAACGAATTGGAGGAGAAAGTTTAAACAAACGCGCTGACTTTGAACGCTCACATCTAGGCCGGGCCAACTCCAAACGGCGTGCAACTCGGTGCGCATCACCTCCATGACTGTCCCTAACGAACCCCACCTGCCACGCTTTCGGCCCGTCCCTGTCGGCATTAAAAAATCGTAGCGTGATAACGATGGTTCCGATCCGCGTGCCGCTCGAAGGCGATTACAGGGGAGATGCAGCCCTTTCCAAAGAGCCATGAACAGACTTCCTACTCCCAACGAGACAAGAGATATTAAGCCGCAATGACGTCCGACGCGCGCATTTATTGCGCCGCGCACCACATTTAAAAAAATCATAGCGTGAAAACCGTGGGTTCGATCCGCGTGCCGCTCGAAGGCGATTACAGGGGAGATGGAGCCCTTTCCAAAGAGGCATGAACAGACTTCCTACTCCCAAGGAGCCCAAAGATATTAAGCCGCAAATACGTCCTACGCGCGTCTTTTCTACGCCGCGCACCACATTTAAGAAATCGTAGCGTAAGAACGGTGGGTCCGATCCCCGTGCCGCTTAAAGGCGATTACAGGGGAGATGCAAACCTTTCTAAAGAGCCATGAACAGACTTTCTACTCCCAATGAGACAAGAGATATCAAGCCGCAAATACGTCCGGCGCGCGTCTATTCTCCGCCGCGCAACACATTTAAAAAAAATCGTAGCGTGAAAACTGTGGGTTCGATCCGCGTGCCGCTTAAAGGCGATTACAGGGGAGATGCAGCCCTTTCCAAAGAGCCATGAAAAGACTTTCTACTCCCAGGGAGACAAGAGATATTAAGCCGAAATGACGTCCGACGCGCGCATTTCCTCCGCCGCGCACCACATTTAAAAAAATCATAGCGTGAAAACCGTGGGTTCGATCCGCGTGCCGCTCGAAGGCGATTACAGCGGAGATGCAGCCCTTTCCAAAGAGCCATGAAAAGACTTTCTACTCCCAAGGAGACAAGAGATATTAAGCCGAAATGACGTCCGACGCGCGCATTTCCTCCGCCGCGCACCACATTTAAAAAAATCATAGCGTGAAATCCGTGGGTTCGATCCGCGTGCCGCTCGAAGGCGATTACAGGGGAGATGCAGCCCTTTCAAAAGAGCCATGAACAGACTTTCTACTCCCAAGGAGACCAGAAATATTAACATATAAAGCGTTACGCTCCAGTCGGATGAACGAGAAACGCTTGTACAATTGCAACGAATTGGAGGAGAAAGTTTAAACAAACGCGCTGACTTTGAACGCTCACATCTAGGCCGGGCCAACTCCAAATGGCGTGCAACTCGGTGCGCATCACCTCCATGACTGTCCCTAACGAACGCCACCTGCCACGCTTTCGGCCCGTCCCTGTCGGCATTAAAAAATCGTAGCGTGATAACGATGGTTCCGATCCGCGTGCCGCGTGAAGGCGATTACAGGGGAGATGCAGCCCTTTCCAAAGAGGCATGAACAGACTTCCTACTCCCAAGGAGCCCAAAGATATTAAGCCGCAAATACGTCCTACGCGCGTCTTTTCTACGCCGCCCACCACATTTAAAAAATCGTATCGTAAGAACGGTGGGTCCAATCCGCGTGCCGCTTAAAGGCGATTACAAGGGAGATGCAACCCTTTCCAAAGAGCCATGAACAGACTTTCTACTCCCAAGGAGACAAGAGATATTAAGCCGCAATGACGTCCGACGCGCGCATTTTCTCCGACGCGCACCACGTTTAAAAAATCGTAGCGTGAGAACGGTGGGTCCTATCCGCGTGCCGCTTAAAGGCGATTACAGGGGAGATGCATCCCTTTCCAAAGAGCCATGAACAGACTTTCTACTCCCAAGGAGACCAGAGATATTAACAGATAAAGCGTTACGCTCCAGTCGGATGAGCGAGAAACGCTTGTACAATTGCAACGAATTGGAGGAGAAAGTTTAAACAAACGCGCTGATTTGAACGCTCACATCTAGGCCGGGCCAGGTCCAAATGGCCTGCAACTCGGTGCGCATCACCTCCATGACGGTCCCTAACGAACGCCACCTGCCACGCTTTCGGCCCGTCCCTGGCGGCATTAAAAAATCGTAGCGTGATAACGATGGTTCCGATCCGCGTGCCGCTCGAAGGCGAAAACAGTGGAGATGCAGCCCTTTCCAAAGAGCCATGAACAGACTTTCTACTCCCAAGGAGCACAAAGATATTAAGCCGCAAATACGTCCTACGAGCGTCTTTTCTACGCCGCGCACCACATTTAAAAAATCGTATCGTAAGAACGGTGGGTCCGATCCGCGTGCCGCTTAAAGGCGATTACAGGGGAGATGCAGCCCTTTCCAAAGAGCCATGAACAGACTTTCTACTCCCAAGGAGACAAGAGATATTAAGCCACAATGACGTCCGACGCGCGCATTTTCTCTGACACGCACCACGTTTAAAAAATCGTAGCGTGAGAACGGTGGGTCCGATCCGCGTGCCGCTTAAAAGCGATTACAGGGGAGATGCATCCCTTTCCAAAGAGCCATGAACAGACTTTCTACTCCCAAGGAGCCCAAAGATATTAAGCCGCAAATACGTCCTCCGCGCGTCTTTTCTACGCCGCGCACCACATTTAAAAAATCGTAGCGTAAGAACGGTGGGTCCGATCCGCGTGCCGCTTAAAGGCGATTACAGGGGAGATGCAACCCTTTCCAAAGAGCCATGAATAGACTTTCTACTCCGAAGGAGACAAGAGATATTAAGCCGCAATGACGTCCAACGCGCGCACTTTCTCCGCCGCGCACCACATTTTAAAAAATCATAGCGTGAAAACCGTGGGTTCCATCCGCGTGCCGCTCGAAGGCGATTACAGGGGAGATGCAGCCCTTTCCAAAGAGCCATGAACAGACTTTCTACTCCCAATGAGACAAGAGATATTAAGCCGCAAATACGTCCGGCGCGCGTCTTTTCTCCGCCGCGCAACACATTTAAAAAAAATCGTAGCGTGAAAACCGTGGGTTCGATCCGCGTGCCGCTCGAAGGCGATTACAGGGGAGATGCATCCCTTTCAAAAGAGCCATGAACAGACTTTCTACTCCCAAGGAGACCAGAAATATTAACATATAAAGCGTTACGCTCCAGTCGGATGAGCGAGAAACGCTTGTACAATTGCAACGAATTGGAGGAGAAAGTTTAAACAAACGCGCTGAATTTGAACGCTCACATCTAGGCCGGGCCAGGTCCAAATGGCCTGTAACTCGGTGCGCATCACCTCCATGACTGTCCCTAACGAACGCCACCTGCCACGCTTTCGGCCCGGCCCTAGAGGCATTAAAAAATCGTAGCGTGATAACGATGGTTCCGATCCGCGTGCCGCTCGAAGGCGATTACAGGGGAGATGCAACCCTTTCCAAAGAGCCATGAAAAGACTTTCTACTCCCAAGGAGACAAGAGATATTAAGCCGCAATGACGTCCGACGCGCGCATTTTCTCCGCCGCGCACCACATTTAAAAAATCGTATCGTGAGAACGGTGGGTCCGATCCGCGTGCCGCTTAAAGGCGATTACAGGGGAGACGCAGCCCTTTCCAAAGAGCCATGAACAGACTTTCTACTCCCAAGGAGCCCAAAGATATTAAGCCGCAAATA
This sequence comes from Electrophorus electricus, assembly GCF_041902795.1. Classification (NCBI taxonomy): domain Eukaryota; kingdom Metazoa; phylum Chordata; class Actinopteri; order Gymnotiformes; family Gymnotidae; genus Electrophorus; species Electrophorus electricus. Next base: position 38,442,881 of record NC_137501.1, on the reverse strand, counting down.
CGTCCTACGCGCGTCTTTTCTACGCCGCGCACCACATTTAAAAAATCGTAGCGTAAGAACGGTGGGTTCGATCCGCGTGCCGCTCGAAGCCGATTACAGGGGAGATGCAGCCCTTTCCAAAGAGCCATGAAAAGACTTTCTACTCCCAAGGAGACAAGAGATATTAACCCGAAATGACGTCCGACGCGCGCATTTTCTCCGCCGCGCAACACATTTTAAAAAATCATAGAGTGAAAACCGTGGGTTCGATCCGCGTGCCGCTCGAAGTCGATTACAGGGGAGATGCAGCCCTTTCCAAAGAGCCATGAACAGACTTCCTACTCCCAACGAGACAAGAGATATTAAGCCGCAATGACGTCCGACGCGCGCATTTATTGCGCCGCGCACCACATTTAAAAAATCGTAGCGTGAGAACGGTGGGTCCGATCCGCGTGCCGCGTGAAGGCGATTACAGGGGAGATGCAGCCCTTTCCAAAGAGGCATGAACAGACTTCCTACTCCCAAGGAGCCCAAAGATATTAAGCCGCAAATACGTCCTACGCGCGTCTTTTCTACGCCGCCCACCACATTTAAAAAATCGTATCGTAAGAACGGTGGGTCCAATCCGCGTGCCGCTTAAAGGCGATTACAAGGGAGATGCAACCCTTTCCAAAGAGCCATGAACAGACTTTCTACTCCCAAGGAGACAAGAGATATTAAGCCGCAATGACGTCCGACGCGCGCATTTTCTCCGACGCGCACCACGTTTAAAAAATCGTAGCGTGAGAACGGTGGGTCCTATCCGCGTGCCGCTTAAAGGCGATTACAGGGGAGATGCATCCCTTTCCAAAGAGCCATGAACAGACTTTCTACTCCCAAGGAGACCAGAGATATTAACAGATAAAGCGTTACGCTCCAGTCGGATGAGCGAGAAACGCTTGTACAATTGCAACGAATTGGAGGAGAAAGTTTAAACAAACGCGCTGATTTGAACGCTCACATCTAGGCCGGGCCAGGTCCAAATGGCCTGCAACTCGGTGCGCATCACCTCCATGACGGTCCCTAACGAACGCCACCTGCCACGCTTTCGGCCCGTCCCTGGCGGCATTAAAAAATCGTAGCGTGATAACGATGGTTCCGATCCGCGTGCCGCTCGAAGGCGAAAACAGTGGAGATGCAGCCCTTTCCAAAGAGCCATGAACAGACTTTCTACTCCCAAGGAGCACAAAGATATTAAGCCGCAAATACGTCCTACGAGCGTCTTTTCTACGCCGCGCACCACATTTAAAAAATCGTATCGTAAGAACGGTGGGTCCGATCCGCGTGCCGCTTAAAGGCGATTACAGGGGAGATGCAGCCCTTTCCAAAGAGCCATGAACAGACTTTCTACTCCCAAGGAGACAAGAGATATTAAGCCACAATGACGTCCGACGCGCGCATTTTCTCTGACACGCACCACGTTTAAAAAATCGTAGCGTGAGAACGGTGGGTCCGATCCGCGTGCCGCTTAAAAGCGATTACAGGGGAGATGCATCCCTTTCCAAAGAGCCATGAACAGACTTTCTACTCCCAAGGAGCCCAAAGATATTAAGCCGCAAATACGTCCTACGCGCGTCTTTTCTACGCCGCGCACCACATTTAAAAAATCGTAGCGTAAGAACGGTGGGTCCGATCCGCGTGCCGCTTAAAGGCGATTACAGGGGAGATGCAACCCTTTCCAAAGAGCCATGAATAGACTTTCTACTCCGAAGGAGACAAGAGATATTAAGCCGCAATGACGTCCAACGCGCGCATTTTCTCCGCCGCGCACCACATTTTAAAAAATCATAGCGTGAAAACCGTGGGTTCCATCCGCGTGCCGCTCGAAGGCGATTACAGGGGAGATGCAGCCCTTTCCAAAGAGCCATGAACAGACTTTCTACTCCCAATGAGACAAGAGATATTAAGCCGCAAATACGTCCGGCGCGCGTCTTTTCTCCGCCGCGCAACACATTTAAAAAAAATCGTAGCGTGAAAACCGTGGGTTCGATCCGCGTGCCGCTCGAAGGCGATTACAGGGGAGATGCATCCCTTTCAAAAGAGCCATGAACAGACTTTCTACTCCCAAGGAGACCAGAAATATTAACATATAAAGCGTTACGCTCCAGTCGGATGAGCGAGAAACGCTTGTACAATTGCAACGAATTGGAGGAGAAAGTTTAAACAAACGCGCTGAATTTGAACGCTCACATCTAGGCCGGGCCAGGTCCAAATGGCCTGTAACTCGGTGCGCATCACCTCCATGACTGTCCCTAACGAACGCCACCTGCCACGCTTTCGGCCCGGCCCTAGAGGCATTAAAAAATCGTAGCGTGATAACGATGGTTCCGATCCGCGTGCCGCTCGAAGGCGATTACAGGGGAGATGCAACCCTTTCCAAAGAGCCATGAAAAGACTTTCTACTCCCAAGGAGACAAGAGATATTAAGCCGCAATGACGTCCGACGCGCGCATTTTCTCCGCCGCGCACCACATTTAAAAAATCGTATCGTGAGAACGGTGGGTCCGATCCGCGTGCCGCTTAAAGGCGATTACAGGGGAGACGCAGCCCTTTCCAAAGAGCCATGAACAGACTTTCTACTCCCAAGGAGCCCAAAGATATTAAGCCGCAAATACGTCCTACGCGCGTCTTTTCTACGCCGCGCACCACATTTAAAAAATCGTAGCGTAAGAACGGTGGGTTCGATCCGCGTGCCGCTCGAAGGCGATTACAGGGGAGATGCAGCCATTTCCAAAGAGCCATGAAAAGACTTTCTACTCCCAAGGAGACAAGAGATATTAACCCGAAATGACGTCCGACGCGCGCATTTTCTCCGCCGCGCAACACATTTTAAAAAATCATAGAGTGAAAACCGTGGGTTCGATCCGCGTGCCGCTCGAAGGCGATTACAGGGGAGATGCAGCCCTTTCCAAAGAGCCATGAACAGACTTCCTACTCCCAACGAGACAAGAGATATTAAGCCGCAATGACGTCCGACGCGCGCATTTATTGCGCCGCGCACCACATTTAAAAAATCGTAGCGTGAGAACGGTGGGTCCGATCCGCGTACCGCTTAAAGGCGATTACAGGGGAGATGCAGCCATTTCCAAAGAGCCAAGAACAGACTTTCTAATCCCAAGGAGACAAGAGATATTAAGCCGCAATGACGTCCGACGCGCGCATTTTCTCCGCCGCGCACCACATTTAAAAAAAATCATAGCGTGAAAACCGTGGGTTCCATCCGCGTGCCGCTCGAAGGCGATTACAGGGGAGATGCACCCCTTTCCAAAGAGCCATGAACAGACTTTCTACTCCCAATGAGAGAAGAGATATTAAGCCGCAATGACGTCCGACGCGCGCATTTTCTCCGCCGCGCACCACATTTAAAAAAAATCATAGCGTGAAAACCGTGGGTTCGATCCGCGTGCCGCTGGAAGGCGATTACAGGGGAGATGCAGCCCTTTCCAAAGAGCCATGAACAGACTTTCTACTCCCAAGGAGACCAGAAATATTAACATATAAAGCGTTACGCTCCAGTCGGATGAGCGAGAAACGCTTGTACAATTGCAACGAATTGGAGGAGAAAGTTTAAACAAACGCGCTGAATTTGAACGCTCACATCTAGGCCGGTCCAGGTCCAAATGGCCTGCAACTCGGTGCGCATCACCTCCATGACTGTCCCTAACGAACGCCACCTGCCACGCTTTCGGCCCGTCCCTAGAGGCATTAAAAAATCGTAGCGTGATAACGATGGTTCCGATCCGCGTGCCGCTCGAAGGCGATTACAGGGGAGATGCAGCCCTTTCCAAAGAGCCATGAACAGACTTCCTACTCCCAAGGAGCCCAAAGATATTAAGCCGCAAATACGTCCTACGCGCGTCTTTTCTACGCCGCGCACCACATTTAAAAAATCGTATCGTAAGAACGGTGGGTCCGATCCGCGTGCCGCTTAAAGGCGATTACAGGGGAGATGCAGCCCTTTCCAAAGAGCCATGAACAGACTTTCTACTCCCAAGGAGACAAGAGATATTAAGCCACAATGACGTCCGACGCGCGCATTTTCTCCGACACGCACCACGTTTAAAAAATCGTAGCGTGAGAACGGTGGGTCCGATCCGCGTGCCGCTTAAAAGCGATTACAGGGGAGATGCATCCCTTTCCAAAGAGCCATGAACAGACTTTCTACTCCCAAGGAGCCCAAAGATATTAAGCCGCAAATACGTGCTACGCGCGTCTTTTCTACGCCGCGCACCACATTTAAAAAATCGTAGCGTAAGAACGGTGGGTCCGATCCGCGTGCCGCTTAAAGGCGATTACAGGGGAGATGCAACCCTTTCCAAAGAGCCATGAAAAGACTTTCTACTCCCAAGGAGACAAGAGATTTAAGCCGAAATGACGTCCGACGCGCGCATTTTCTCCGCCGCGCACCACATTTAAAAAAATCATAGCGAGAAAACCGTGGGTTCGATCCGCGTGCCGCTCGAAGGCGATTACAGGGGAGATGCAGCCCTTTCCAAAGAGCCATGAACAGACTTCCTACTCCCAAGGAGACAAGAGATATTAAGCCGCAATGATGTCCGACGCGCGCATTTTCTCCGCCGCGCACCACATTTAAAAAATCTTAGCGTGAGAACGGTGGGTCCGATCCGCGTGCCGCTTAAAGGCGATTACAAGGGAAATGCAGCCCTTTCCAAAGAGCCATGAAAAGACTTTCTACTCCCAAGGAGACCAGAAATATTAACATATAAAGCGTTACGCTCCAGTCGGATGAGCGAGAAAGGCTTGTACAATTGCAACGAATTGGAGGAGAAAGTTTAAACAAACGCGCTGAATTTGAACGCTCACATCTAGGCCGGTCCAGGTCCAAATGGACTGCAACTCGGTGCGCATCACCTCCATGACTGTCCCTAACGAACGCCACCTGCCACGCTTTCGGCCCATCCCTAGAGGCATTAAAAAATCGTAGCGTGATAACGATGGTTCCGATCCGCGTGCCGCTCGAAGGCGATTACAGGGGAGATGCAGCCCTTTCCAAAGAGCCATGAACAGACTTCCTACTCCCAACGAGACAAGAGATATTAAGCCGCAATGACGTCCGACGCGCGCATTTATTGCGCCGCGCACCACATTTAAAAAAATCATAGCGTGAAAACCGTGGGTTCGATCCGCGTGCCGCTCGAAGGCGATTACAGGGGAGATGCAGCCCTTTCCAAAGAGCCATGAACAGACTTCCTACTCCCAACGAGACAAGAGATATTAAGCCGCAATGACGTCCGACGCGCGCATTTATTGCGCCGCGCACCACATTTAAAAAAATCATAGCGTGAAAACCGTGGGTTCGATCCGCGTGCCGCTCGAAGGCGATTACAGGGGAGATGGAGCCCTTTCCAAAGAGGCATGAACAGACTTCCTACTCCCAAGGAGCCCAAAGATATTAAGCCGCAAATACGTCCTACGCGCGTCTTTTCTACGCCGCGCACCACATTTAAAAAATCGTAGCGTAAGAACGGTGGGTCCGATCCCCGTGCCGCTTAAAGGCGATTACAGGGGAGATGCAAACCTTTCTAAAGAGCCATGAACAGACTTTCTACTCCCAATGAGACAAGAGATATCAAGCCGCAAATACGTCCGGCGCGCGTCTATTCTCCGCCGCGCAACACATTTAAAAAAAATCGTAGCGTGAAAACTGTGGGTTCGATCCGCGTGCCGCTTAAAGGCGATTACAGGGGAGATGCAGCCCTTTCCAAAGAGCCATGAAAAGACTTTCTACTCCCAAGGAGACAAGAGATATTAATCCGCTAATACGTCCTACGCGCGTCTTTTCTACGCCGCACACCACATTTAAAAAATCGTATCGGAAGAACGGTGGGTCCAATCCGCGTGCCGCTTAAAGGCGATTACAAGGGAGATGCAAACCTTTCCAAAGAGCCATGAAAAGACTTTCTACTCCCAAGGAGACAATAGATATTAAGCCGAAATGACGTCCGACGCGCGCATTTTCTCCGCCGCGCACCACATTTAAAAAAATCATAGCGTTAAAACCGTGGGTTCGATCCGCGTGCCGCTCGAAGGCGATTACAGCGGAGATGCAGCCCTTTCCAAAGAGCCATGAAAAGACTTTCTACTCCCAAGGAGACAAGAGATATTAAGCCGAAATGACGTCCGACGCGCGCATTTCCTCCGCCGCGCACCACATTTAAAAAAATCATAGCGTGAAAACCGTGGGTTCGATCCGCGTGCCGCTCGAAGGCGATTACAGGGGAGATGCAGCCCTTTCAAAAGAGCCATGAACAGACTTTCTACTCCCAAGGAGACCAGAAATATTAACATATAAAGCGTTACGCTCCAGTCGGATGAACGAGAAACGCTTGTACAATTGCAACGAATTGGAGGAGAAAGTTTAAACAAACGCGCTGACTTTGAACGCTCACATCTAGGCCGGGCCAACTCCAAATGGCGTGCAACTCGGTGCGCATCACCTCCATGACTGTCCCTAACGAACGCCACCTGCCACGCTTTCGGCCCGTCCCTGGCGGCATTAAAAAATCGTAGCGTGATAACGATGGTTCCGATGCGCGTGCCGCTCGAAGGCGATTACAGGGGAGATGCAACCCTTTCCAAAGAGCCATGAACAGACTTTCTACTCCCAAGGAGACAAGAGATATTACGCGTCTTTTCTACGCCGCGCACCACATTTAAAAAATCGTAGCGGAAGAACGGTGGGTCCAATCCGCGTGCCGCTTAAAGGCGATTACAAGGGAGATGCAAACCTTTCCAAAGAGCCATGAAAAGACTTTCTACTCCCAAGGAGACAATAGATATTAAGCCGAAATGACGTCCGACGCGCGCATTTTCTCCGCCGCGCACCACATTTAAAAAAATCATAGCGTGAAAACCGTGGGTTCGATCCGCGTGCCGCTCGAAGGCGATTACAGGGGAGATGCAGCCCTTTCCATAGAGGCATGAACAGACTTCCTACTCCCAAGGAGCCCAAAGATATTAAGCCGCAAATACGTCCTACGCGCGTCTTTTCTACGCCGCGCACCACATTTAAAAAATCGTAGCGTAAGAACGGTGGGTCCGATCCGCGTGCCGCTTAAAGGCGATTACAGGGGAGATGCAACCCTTTCCAAAGAGCCATGAAAAGACTTTCTACTCCCAAGGAGACAAGAGATATTAAGCCGCAATGACGTCCGACGAGCGCATTTTCTCCGACGCGCAACACATTTAAAAAAATCATAGCGTAAAAACCGTGGGTTCGATCCGCGTGCCGCTCGAAGGCGATTACAGGGGAGATGCAGCCCTTTCCAAAGAGCCATGAACAGACTTTCTACTCCCAAGGAGACCAGAGATATGAACAGATAAAGCGTTACGCTCCAGTCGGATGAGCGAGAAACGCTTGTACAATTGCAACGAATTGGAGGAGAAAGTTTAAACAAACGCGCTGACTTTGAACGCTCACATCTAGGCCGGGCCAGGTCCAAATGGCCTGCAACTCGGTGCGCATCACCTCCATGACGGTCCCTAACCAACGCCACCTGCCACGCTTTCGGCCCGTCCCTGTCGGCATTAAAAAATCGTAGCGTGATAACGATGGTTCCGATGCGCGTGCCGCGCGAAGGCGATTACAGGGGAGATGCAGCCCTTTCCAAAGAGCCATGAACAGACTCTCTACTCACAAGGAGACAAGAGATATTAAGCCGCAATGATGTCCGACGCGCGGATTTTCTCCGCCGCACACCACATTTAAAAAATCGTAGCGTGAGAACAGTGGGTCCGATCCGCATGCCGCTTAAAGGGGATTACAGGGGAGATGCAACCCTTTCCAAAGAGCCATGAAAAGACTTTCTATTCCCAAGGAGACAAGAGATATTAAGCCGCAATGACGTCCGACGCGCGCATTTTCTCCGCCGCTCAGCACATTTAAAAAATTCATAGCGTGAAAACCGTGGGTTCGATCCGCGTGCCGCTCAAAGGCGATTACAGGGGAGATGCAGCCCTTTCCAAAGAGCCATGAACAGACTTCCTACTCCCAAGGAGACAAGAGATATTAAGCAGCAATGATGTCCGACGCGCGCATTTTCTCCGCCGCGCACCACATTTAAAAAATCTTAGCGTGAGAACGGTGGGTCCGATCCGCGTGCCGCTTAAAGGCGATTACAGGGGAGATGCAGCCCTTTCCAAAGAGCCATGAAAAGACTTTCTACTCCCAAGGAGACAAGAGATATTAAGCCGAAATGACGTCCGATGCGCGCATTTTCTCCGCCGCGCACCACATTTAAAAAAATCATAGCGTGAAAACCGTGGGTTCGATCCGCGTGCCGCTCGAAGGCGATTACAGGGGAGATGCAGCCCTTTCCAAAGATCCATGAACAGACTTCCTACTCCCAAGGAGACAAGAGATATTAACATATAAAGCGTTACGCTCCAGTCGGATGAGCGAGAAACGCTTGAGCAGTTGCAACGAATTGGAGGAGAAAGTTTAAACAAACGCGCTGACTTTGAACGCTCACATCTAGGTCTGGCCAAGTCCAAATGGCGTGCAACTCGGTGCGCATCACCTCCATGACTGTCCCTAACGAACGCCACCTGCCACGCTTTCGGACCGTCCCTGGCGGCTTTAAAAAATCGTAGCGTGATAACCGTGGGTCCAATCCGCTTGAAGCTCGAAGGCGATTAGAGGGGAGATGCAGCCCTTTCCAAAGAGCCATGAACAGACTTCCTACTCCCAAGGAGACAAGAGATATTAAGCCACAAATACGTCCGGACCGCGTCTTTTCTCCGCAGCTCACCACATTTAAAAAAATCGTAGCGTGAAAACCGTGGGTTCGATATAGTATACATACAGAGTATATAGTTTGACCAAAAGATCGTGCTGATCTTTGATCTCCTGGTTCTTCATCTCCAGCGCCACTTTCAGACTCAATGTCCTCCTCTATGGGCTGGTATAACACAGACACGAATCATCACTACAGCCAGTACAATGGAAAGGTGGGAATGTGTACTGAATGTGTACTGACGTTATAAGTGAGAGGTGGTGGTACTGGTGGATGTGTACTGACACTATAAGGGATCTCTACCTGCAGTGACAGTTTGAGCTTCTCAAGTTCTTCCTCCAGAGATTTCTTCTCCTGTTCACAGGCCATTTTCATATCTGCCAGAGCAAGTATCATTACTGCTGGATATAACACAGATTGTATATACTACATAATTACTGCTGAATATATAAAATATAATATATATAGTACTATACATATATTAGTGTCACTTTTATTGGAGCCTAAAGGCTAACATTCATTATTAGTTATGTTAGTATTATTGCATTTCCATAGTACTTACTCTTGATGGACCTGTTATGCTCCTCCTCCTCCTGCTGTTTCTGCAGGAGCTCTGTCTCCTCCTGCTGCTTGTGTTTCAGCATCTCCTGAAGAACCTGCAGCTCCTTCTGCTTCTGCAACCTCAACTCCTTCAGCTGCTCAAACAAACTGTTCTCCAACTCCTCCTTCTCACACCGCAAACACTCCAATCGGGCCACAGGCCCCACTAGTGACACAGAACCACACACACACACACACACAGACACACACACACACAAACACACACACACACACAGAGAGATAAACATGTATAAATGTATAAGAATTTGTGGATAAAATTATTATGAGATTATTTATAATCAAACGACTACACTACACAACCACATCTTCCTTTTATTTACATATTATACAGATATTTAGAGATATTTACATTTTATTTACCCGCGTGCGTCTCTCTTCTCCAAGGTAGCGGAGAGATATGAAAGGATAAAAGGGGAAAAGAATAAAATGCACGTCGGTTTTAAATTCGCAGGCTACCTGCGCTGAAGGCGTGGAAAACGAGCACGTGACGGAAAGGCTTCCGTACCCGATGGGTCCAAATCACATGCCCAGCAAAGTAGCCTTAAACCTGGACACACAATGGAGACCATTTGCCCCTTTAAAATCATACTACAACCAGACTTCCAGGCCCAAGAGGTCACACAGTCATGCCCAGCAAAGTAGCTCTGGGCCTGGGCACACTTCACGCAGTTTGACCGTTTAAATAAAACTAGAAACAGACTTCCTGGCCCAAGAGGTCACACAGTCATGCCCATCAAAGTAGCTCTGGGCCTGGGCACACTTCACGCAGTTTGACCCTTTAAATAATACTACAACCAGACACATACAGGTGCGCACATATACACAGATACACATTCTGTTTAATTTCTTCACATCTGCAGACTAGAGTAAGCTGAGGGTATAGTGTTAAACCAGGTACTACATAAACAGTATATAATATATATACAGAGGATATAATGTTAAACCAGGTACTACATACAGAGTATATAGTTTTACCAAAAGATCGTGCTGATCTTTGATCTCCTGGTTCTTTATCTCCAGCACCACTTTCAGACTCATGTCCTCCTCTATGGGCTGGTATAACACACACACACACACACACACACACACACACACACACACACAAATTAGCAAGCCATATAGTGTAGAAATAGATAGATGTTATTCAGGGACCTCATTTATAAAACTTTGTGGATTCCAAAGTGAAAGTGTGTGTATTCTGCACAAATAACAGGAAATGGCATATACCCCCCAAAAACTTAGATTTCTAAAGCCTCGAGTATGAATTATTGGGAGATAGAGGCGACAATGCAGCGCTAAAGACAAAAAAGGAATTTTAACCACAGGTATGAGTGCCAGCACCAGCAACCGCAGGTGTGAGTGGCATTATATTTACATTTACCCTCCACATCCTTTGTGTCTGTGTATTCGTCCTCGATGCGTCCAGCACACCATCTCCAGAAACGCCTCATTTTTCCTCTGTCTTCTTCAGTGTCTTTCCACAGACTGATCTGTAAAGGTGTTCATGGGATTCCCCTCACGTGTGACATCGGGCCACAGGACATATGGGGTTCTAAAGTTCCAAGAGCGTAGATGAGTTGTTTTTCTTTGAATTTCCTAATTTCATTGCTGCCATAGCAACAACTGGCAATGCAAACAGACGTGTCATTAATGCAGTGACTCTACCTCAACCTGGATTGATCAACCATGTACGGCTCACCGGAGACTGTGATACGTATAACATCCCAAAGTGTACTTAATTCTGAGCAAAATCTAACTAGCCTCATTACTGCTGAACTATGAGGGGCCATTTATGGAGAAATCAGGGAAACACTACTTGTACATACATATGAAACATTTTCACATAAATAGCCTACTACTTACATTTGTGTATAATAATTTAAACTCGCATATACACGCACTTGCCCACTCAATCTCTGGTGCGTAAACAAAGAGTTGCACTATGCTTATGTTGGTATGGGGGTGTCTGTGTGTATATAACAATTTTCAGTGCGCCCGGAAGTCATTTCATTGTCATTTCAAGGCAGATATTTAACATGTGTACAGTGCGTATAATAGACAGAGGAAGACTGTTGAACTATTAATATTAGGACGGTTATTGACATCTGTGTAATGAGTAGTGCTTCTCTTAATGACAACTGTAACTGTTTTCCCATATAGAATTGTGTGCCTTATATTGTTTGGAGGAACTTTTTCTTCTCATTTAGAAATATGTGGACTAAGTGCTCAGATTGTCTTATTACTTATTATGCTCAGTCTCACCCTTTTTGGCAGATTTCACCACGTTATTACGAACGTGGATACCTTATCTTATAATTATAAGCAGTGTGAGATGTGAAGCTAAGCGAAGCACATGTGCAGAATTTCTAACAATAGCCTGTTTTGTATAGCCTGGCTAACTGACCAATCAGTGAAATAAAATGTGGTTGCTGAGCCTGTTGCAGCTGGGTCAATTTAATTTGATTTCATTGTGTTTAATTTTAAACTCAGCTGTGTGCCATGAGACACAAGTTAATCTGAGCATTTTTTGTTCTAACGCCGACTTAACCTAGCCATGTTTTACAGTTATCTTGAAATAATTGAGGTTCATCGCTAGAGGGTGCTGTTCATCTTTTTTTTTCCTTTTTTTTTTATTATTGATCAGGAAAAAACGATAAAATAGAGAATTTGTGGATAAAATTATTATGAGATTATTTATAATCAAACGACTACACTACACAACCACTTCTTCCTTTTATTTACATATTATACAGATATTTACATTTTATTTACCCGCGTGCGTCTCTCTTCTCCAAGGTAGCGGAGAGATATGAAAGGATAAAAGGGGAAAAGAATAAAATGCACGTCGGTTTTAAATTCGCAGGCTACCTGCACTGAAGGCGTGGAAAACGAGCACGTGACCGAAAGGCTTCCGTACCCGATGGGTCCAAATCACATGCCCATCAAAGTAGCCTTAAACCTGGACACACAATGGAGACCATTTGACCCTTTAAAATTATACTACAACCAGACTTCCAGGCCCAAGAGGTCACACAGTCATGCCCAGCAAAGTAGGTCTGGGCCTGGGCACACTTCACGCAGTTTGACCGTTTAAATAAAACTAGAAACAGACTTCCTGGCCCAAGAGGTCACACAGTCATGCCCAGCAAAGTAGCTCTGGGCCTGGGCACACTTCAATCACTTTGTGCCTTTAAATCATACTACTACTACCACCAGACTTCCAGGGCCTAGAGGTCACACAGTCATGCACAGCAAAGTAGCTCTGGGCCTGGGCACACTTCATGCAGTTTGACCCTTTAAATAATACTACAACCAGACACATACAGGTGCGCACATATACACAGATACACATTCTGTTTAATTTCTTCACATCTGCAGACTAGAGTAAGCTGAGGGTATAGTGTTAAACCAGGTACTACATAAACAGTATATAGTATATATACAGAGGATATAGTGTTAAACCAGGTACTACATACAGAGTATATAGTATACATACAGAGTATATAGTTTGACCAAAAGATCGTGCTGATCTTTGATCTCCTGGTTCTTCATCTCCAGCGCCACTTTCAGACTCATAATGTCCTCCTCTATGGGCTGGTATAACACACACACGAATCATCACTACAGCCAGTACAATGGAAAGGTGGGAATGTGTACTGAATGTGTACTGACGTTATAAGTGAAAGGTGGAGGTACTGGTGGATGTGTACTGACACTATAAGGGATCTCTACCTGCAGTGACAGTCTGTGCTTCTCAAGTTCTTCCTCCAGAGATTTCGTCTCCTGTTCACAGGCCATTTTCATATCTGCCAGAGCAAGTATCATTACTGCTGGATATAACACAGATAGTATATACTACATAATTCACTTCTTCCTTTTATTTACATATTATACAGATATTTACAGATATTTACATTTTATTTACCCGCGTGCGTCTCTCTTCTCCAAGGTAGCGGAGAGATATGAAAGGATAAAAGGGGAAAAGAATAAAATGCACGTCGGTTTTAAATTCGCAGGCTAACTGCGCTGAAGGCGTGGAAAACGAGCACGTGACGGAAAGGCTTCCGTACCCGATGGGTCCAAATCACATGCCAAGCAAAGTAGCCTTAAACCTGGACACACAATGGAGACCATTTGACCCTTTAAAATCATACTACAACCAGACTTCCAGGCCCAAGAGGTCACACAGTCATGCCCAGCAAGGATGCTTTAAACGTGGGCACACTTCAGACCGTTTCACTCTTTAAATCATTCAAAGCACCACATTTCAAGGCCCAAGAGGTCACAGAATCATGCCCATCAAAGTAGCTCTGGGCCTGGGCACACTTCATGCAGTTTGACCCTTTAAATAATACTACAACCAGACACATACAGGTGCGCACATATACACAGATACACATTCTGTTTAATTTCTTCACATCTGCAGACTAGAGTAAGCTGAGGGTATAGTGTTAAACCAGGTACTACATAAACAGTATATAGTATATATACAGAGGATATAATGTTAAACCAGGTACTACATACAGACTATATAGTTTGACCAAAAGATCGTGCTGATCTTTGATCTCCTGGTTCTTCATCTCCAGCGCCACTTTCAGACTCATAATGTCCTCCTCTATGGGCTGGTATAACACACACACGAATCATCACTACAGCCAGTACAATGGAAAGGTGGGAATGTGTACTGAATGTGTACTGACGTTATAAGTGAAAGGTGGAGCTACTGGTGGATGTGTACTGACACTATAAGGGATCTCTACCTGCAGTGACAGTCTGAGCTTCTCAAGTTCTTCCTCCAGAGATTTCTTCTCCTGTTCACAGGCCATTTTCATATCTGCCAGAGCAAGTATCATTACTGCTGGATATAACACAGATTATATATACTACATAATTACTACTGAATATATAAAATATAATATATATAGTACTATAGATATATTAGTATCACTTTTATTGGAGCCTAAAGGCTAACATTCATTATTAGTTATGTTAGTATTATTGCATTTCCATAGTACTTACACTTGAGGGACCTGTTATGCTCCTCCTCCTCCTGCTGTTTCTGCAGGAGCTCTGTCTCCTCCTGCTGCTTGTGTTTCAGCATCTCCTGAAGAACCTGCAGCTCCTTCTGCTTCTGCAACCTCAACTCCTTCAGCTGCTCCAACAAACTGTTCTCCAACTCCTCCTTCTCACACCGCAAACACTCCAATCGGGCCACAGGCCCCACTAGTGACACAGAACCACACACACACACACACACACACACACACACACACACACACACACACACACATACATACACACACACAGACAAAGAGAGAGATAAACATGTATAAATGTATAAGAATTTGTGGATAAAATTATTATGAGATTATTTATAATCAAACGACTACACTACACAACCACTTCTTCCTTTTATTTACATATTATACAGATATTTACAGATATTTACATTTTATTTACCCGGGTGCGTCTCTCTTCTCCAAGGTAGCGGAGAGATATGAAAGTATAAAAGGGGAAAAGAATAAAATGCACGTCGGTTTTAAATTCGCAGGCTACCTGCGCTGAAGGCGTGGAAAACGAGCACGTGACGGAAAGGCTTCCGTACCCGATGGGTCCAAATCACATGCCCAGCAAAGTAGCCTTAAACCTGGACACACAATGGAGACCATTTGACCCTTTAAAATCATACTACAAGCAGACTTCCAGGCCCAAGAGGTCACACAGTCATGCCCAGCAAAGTACCTCTGGGCCTGGGCACACTTCACGCAGTTTGACCGTTTAAATAAAACTAGAAACAGACTTCCTGGCCCAAGAGGTCACACAGTCATGCCCAGCAAGGTTGCTTTAAACGTGGGCACACTTCAGACCGTTTCACTCTTTAAATCATTCAAAGCACCACATTTCAAGGCCCAAGAGGTCACTGAATCATGCCCATCAAAGTAGCTCTGGGCCTGGGCACACTTCACGCAGTTTGACCCTTTAAATAATACTACAACCAGACACATACAGGTGCGCACATATACACAGATACACATTCTGTTTAAATTTCTTCACATCTGAAGACTAGAGTAAGCTGAGGGTATAGTGTTAAACCAGGTACTACATAAACAGTATATAGTATATATACAGAGGATATAGTGTTAAACCAGGTACTACATACAGAGTATATAGTATACATACAGAGTATATAGTTTGACCAAAAGATCGTGCTGATCTTTGATCTCCTGGTTCTTCATCTCCAGCGCCACTTTCAGACTCATAAAGTCCTCCTCTATGGGCTGGTATAACACACACACGAATCATCACTACAGCCAGTACAATGGAAAGGTGGGAATGTGTACTGAATGTGTACTGACGTTATAAGTGAGAGGTGGAGGTACTGGTGGATGTGTACTGACACTATAAGGGATCTCTACCTGCAGTGACAGTCTGAGCTTCTCAAGTTCTTCCTCCAGAGATTTCTTCTCCTGTTCACAGGCCATTTTCATATCTGCCAGAGCAAGTATCATTACTGCTGGATATAACACAGATTGTATATACTACATAATTACTACTGAATATATAAAATATAATATATATAGTACTATACATATATTAGTATCACTTTTATTGGAGCCTAAAGGCTAACATTCATTATTAGTTATGTTAGTATTATTGCATTTCCATAGTACTTACTCTTGATGGACCTGTTATGCTCCTCCTCCTCCTGCTGTTTCTGCAGGAGCTCTGTCTCCTCCTGCTGCTTGTGTTTCAGCATCTCCTGAAGAACCTGCAGCTCCTTCTGCTTCTGCAACCTCAACTCCTTCAGCTGCTCCAACAAACTGTTCTCCAACTCCTCATTCCTCATTCTCACACCGCAAACACTCCAATCGGGCCACAGGCCCCACTAGTGACACAGAACCACACACACACACACACACACACACACACACACACACAAAGATAGAGATAAACATGTATAAATGTATAAGAATTTGTGGATAAAATTATTATGAGATTATTTATAATCAAACGACTACACTACACAACCACTTCTTCCTTTTATTTACAAATTATACAGATATTTAGATATATTTAAATTTTATTTACCCGCGTGCGTCTCTCTTCTCCAAGGTAGCGGAGAGATATGAAAGGATAAAAGGGGAAAAGAATAAAATGCACGTCGGTTTTAAATTCGCAGGCTACCTGCGCTGAAGGCGTGGAAAACGAGCACGTGACGGAAAGGCTTCCGTACCCGAAGGGTCCAAATCACATGCCCAGCAAAGTAGCCTTAAACCTGGACACACAATGGAGACCATTTGACCCTTTAAATAATACTACAACCAGACACATACAGGTGCGCACATATACACAGATACACATTCTGTTTAAATTTCTTCACATCTGCAGACTAGAGTAAGCTGAGGGTATAGTGTTAAACCAGGTACTACATAAACAGTATATAGTATATATACAGAGGATATACTGTTAATCCAGGTACTACATACAGAGTATATAGTATATATACAGAGTATATAGTTTGACCAAAAGATCGTGCTGATCTTTGATCTCCTGGTTCTTCATCTCCAGCGCCACTTTCAGACTCATAAAGTCCTCCTCTATGGGCTGGTATAACACACACACGAATCATCACTACAGCCAGTACAATGGAAAGGTGGGAATGTGTACTGAATGTGTACTGACGTTATAAGTGAAAGGTGGAGGTACTGGTGGATGTGTACTGACACTATAAGGGATCTCTACCTGCAGTGACAGTCTGAGCTTCTCAAGTTCTTCCTCCAGAGATTTCTTCTCCTGTTCACAGGACATTTTCATATCTGCCAGAGCAAGTATCATTACTGCTGGATATAACACAGATTGTATATACTACATAATTACTACTGAATATATAAAATATAATATATATAGTACTATACATTTATTAGTATCACTTTTATTGGAGCCTAAAGGCTAACATTCATTATTAGTTATGTTAGTATTATTGCATTTCCATAGTACTTACTCTTGATGGACCTGTTATGCTCCTCCTCCTCCTGCTGTTTCTGCAGGAGCTCTGTCTCCTCCTGCTGATTGTGTTTCAGCATCTCCTGAAGAACCTGCAGCTCCTTCTGCTTCTGCAACCTCAACTCCTTCAGCTGCTCCAACAAACTGTTCTCCAACTCCTCCTTCTCACACCGCAAACACTCCAATCGGGCCACAGGCCCCACTAGTGACACAGAACCACACACACACACACACACACAGAGAGAGATAAACATGTATAAATGTATAAGAATTTGTGGATAAAATTATTATGAGATTATTTATAATCAAACGACTACACTACACAACCACATCTTCATTTTATTTACATATTATACAGATATTTAGAGATATTTACATTTTATTTACCCGCGTGCGTCTCTCTTCTCCAAGGTAGCGGAGAGATATGAAAGGATAAAAGGGGAAAAGAATAAAATGCACGTCGGTTTTAAATTCGCAGGCTACCTGCGCTGAAGGCGTGGAAAACGAGCACGTGACGGAAAGGCTTCCGTACCCGATGGGTCCAAATCACATGCCCAGCAAAGTAGCCTTAAACCTGGACACACAATGGAGACCATTTGACCCTTTAAATAATACTACAACCAGACACATACAGGTGCGCACATATACACAGATACACATTCTGTTTAAATTTCTTCACATCTGCAGACTAGAGTAAGCTGAGGGTATAGTGTTAAACCAGGTACTACATAAACAGTATATAGTATATATACAGAGGATATAGTGTTAAACCAGGTACTACATACAGAGTATATAGTATACATACAGAGTATATAGTTTGACCAAAAGATCGTGCTGATCTTTGATCTCCTGGTTCTTCATCTCCAGCGCCACTTTCAGACTCATAATGTCCTCCTCTATGGGCTGGTATAACACACACACGAATCATCACTACAGCCAGTACAATGGAAAGGTGGGAATGTGTACTGAATGTGTACTGACGTTATAAGTGAAAGGTGGAGCTACTGGTGGATGTGTACTGACACTATAAGGGATCTCTACCTGCAGTGACAGTCTGAGCTTCTCAAGTTCTTCCTCCAGAGATTTCTTCTCCTGTTCACAGGCCATTTTCATATCTGCCAGAGCAAGTATCATTACTGCTGGATATAACACAGATTGTATATACTACATAATTACTACTGAATATATAAAATATAATATATATAGTACTATACATATATTAGTATCACTTTTATTGGAGCCTAAAGGCTAACATTCATTATTAGTTATGTTAGTATTATTGCATTTCCATAGTACTTACTCTTGATGGACCTGTTATGCTCCTCCTCCTCCTGCTGTTTCTGCAGGAGCTCTGTCTCCTCCTGCTGCTTGTGTTTCAGCATCTCCTGAAGAACCTGCAGCTCCTTCTGCTTCTGCAACCTCAACTCCTTCAGCTGCTCCAACAAACTGTTATCCAACTCCTCCTTCTCACACCGCAAACACTCCAATCGGGCCACAGGCCCCACTAGTGACACAGAACCACACACACACACACACACACACAGAGAGAGATAAACATGTATAAATGTATAAGAATTTGTGGATAAAATTATTATGAGATTATTTATAATCAAACGACTACACTACACAACCACATCTTCCTTTTATTTACATATTACACAGATATTTAGAGATATTTACATTTTATTTACCCGCGTGCGTCTCTCTTCTCCAAGGTAGCGGAGAGATATGAAAGGATAAAAGGGGAAAAGAATAAAATGCACGTCCGTTTTAAATTCGCAGGCTACTTGCGCTGAAGGCGTGGAAAACGAGCACGTGACGGAAAGGCTTCCGTACCCGATGGGTCCAAATCACATGCCCAGCAAAGTAGCCTTAAACCTGGACACACAATGGAGACCATTTGACCCTTTAAAATCATACTACAACCAGACTTCCAGGCCCAAGAGGTCACACAGTCATGCCCAGCAAAGTAGCTCTGGGCCTGGGCACACTTCACGCAGTTTGACCGTTTAAATAAAACTAGAAACAGACTTCCTGGCCCAAGAGGTCACACAGTCATGCCCAGCAAGGTTGCTTTAAACGTGGGCACACTTCAGACCGTTTCACTCTTTAAATCATTCAAAGCACCACATTTCAAGGCCCAAGAGGTCACAGAATCATGCCCATCAAAGTAGCTCTGGGCCTGGGCACACTTCACGGAGTTTGACCCTTTAAATAATACTACAACCAGACACATACAGGTGCGCACATATACACAGATACACATTCTGTTTAATTTCTTCACATCTGCAGACTAGAGTAAGCTAAGGGTATAGTGTTAAACCAGGAGCTACATAAACAGTATATAGTATATATAAAGAGGATATAGTGTTAAACCAGGTACTACATACAGAGTACATAGTATACATACAGAGTATATAGTTTGACCAAAATATCGTGCTGATCTTTGATCTCCTGGTTCTTCATCTCCAGCGCCACTTTCAGACTCATAATGTCCTCCTCTATGGGCTGGTATAACCCACACATACGAATCATCACTACAGCCAGTACAATGGAAAGGTGGGAATGTGTACTGAATGTGTACTGACGTTATAAGTGAAAGGTGGAGGTACTGGTGGATGTGTACTGACACTATAAGGGATCTCTACCTGCAGTGACAGTCTGAGCTTCTCAAGTTCTTCCTCCAGAGATTTCTTCTCCTGTTCACAGGCCATTTTCATATCTGCCAGAGCAAGTATCATTACTGCTGGATATAACACAGATTATATATACTACATAATTACTACTGAATATATAAAATATAATATATATAGAACTATACATATATTAGTATCACTTTTATTGGAGCCTAAAGGCTAACATTCATTATTAGTTATGTTAGTATTATTGCATTTCCATAGTACTTACACTTGAGGGACCAGTTATGCTCCTCCTCCTCCTGCTGTTTCTGCAGGAGCTCTGTCTCCTCCTGCTGCTTGTGTTTCAGCATCTCCTGAAGAACCTGCAGCTCCTTCTGCTTCTGCAACCTCAACTCCTTCAGCTGCTCCAACAAACTGTTCTCCAACTCCTCCTTCTCACACCGCAAACACTCCAATCGGGCCACAGGCCCCACTAGTGACACAGAACCACACACACACACACACAGACACACACACACACACACACACACACACACAAAGAGAGAGATAAACATGTATAAATGTATAAGAATTTGTGGATAAAATTATTATGAGATTATTTATAATGAAACGACTACACTACACAACCACTTCTTCCTTTTATTTACATATTATACAGATATTTACAGATATTTACATTTTATTTACCCGCGTGCGTCTCTCTTCTCCAAGGTAGCGGAGAGATATGAAAGGATAAAAGGGGAAAAGAATAAAATGCACGTCGGTTTTAAATTCGCAGGCTACCTGCGCTGAAGGCGTGGAAAACGAGCACATGACGGAAAGGCTTCCGTACCCGATGGGTCCAAATCACATGCCCAGCAAAGTAGCCTTAAACCTGGACACACAATGGAGACCATTTGACCCTTTAAATAATACTACAACCAGACACATACAGGTGCGCACATATACACAGATACACATTCTGTTTAAATTTCTTCACATCTGCAGACTAGAGTAAGCTGAGGGTATAGTGTTAAACCAGGAGCTACATAAACAGTATATAGTATATATAAAGAGGATATAGTGTTAAACCAGGTACTACATACAGAGTACATAGTATACATACAGAGTATATAGTTTGACCAAAATATCGTGCTGATCTTTGATCTCCTGGTTCTTCATCTCCAGCGCCACTTTCAGACTCATAATGTCCTCCTCTATGGGCTGGTATAACACACACACGAATCATATCTACAGCCAGTACAATGGAAAGGTGGGAATGTGTACTGAATGTGTACTGACGTTATAAGTGAAAGGTGGAGGTACTGGTGGATGTGTACTGACACTATAAGGGATCTCTACCTGCAGTGACAGTCTGAGCTTCTCAAGTTCTTCCTCCAGAGATTTCTTCTCCTGTTCACAGGCCATTTTCATATCTGCCAGAGCAAGTATCATTACTGCTGGATATAACACAGATTGTATATACTACATAATTACTACTGAATATATAAAATATAATATATATAGTACTATACATATATTAGTATCACTTTTATTGGAGCCTAAAGGCTAACATTCATTATTAGTTATGTTAGTATTATTGCATTTCCATAGTACTTACTCTTGATGGACCTGTTATGCTCCTCCTCCTCCTGCTGTTTCTGCAGGAGCTCTGTCTCCTCCTGCTGCTTGTGTTTCAGCATCTCCTGAAGAACCTGCAGCTCCTTCTGCTTCTGCAACCTCAACTCCTTCAGCTGCTCCAACAAACTGTTATCCAACTCCTCCTTCTCACACCGCAAACACTCCAATCAGGCCACAGGCCCCACTAGTGACACAGAACCACACACACACACACACACACAGAGAGAGATAAACATGTATAAATGTATAAGAATTTGTGGATAAAATTATTATGAGATTATTTATAATCAAACGACTACACTACACAACCACATCTTCCTTTTATTTACATATTACACAGATATTTAGAGATATTTACATTTCATTTACCCGCGTGCGTCTCTCTTCTCCAAGGTAGCGGAGAGATATGAAAGGATAAAAGGGGAAAAGAATAAAATGCACGTCGGTTTTAAATTCGCAGGCTACCTGCGCTGAAGGCGTGGAAAACGAGCACGTGACGGAAAGGCTTCCGTACCCGATGGGTCCAAATCACATGCCCAGCAAAGTAGCCTTAAACCTGGACACACAATGGAGACCATTTGACCCTTTAAAATCATACTACAACCAGACTTCCAGGCCCAAGAGGTCACACAGTCATGCCCAGCAAAGTAGCTCTGGGCCTGGGCACACTTCACGCAGTTTGACCGTTTAAATAAAACTAGAAACAGACTTCCTGGCCCAAGAGGTCACACAGTCATGCCCAGCAAGGTTGCTTTAAACGTGGGCACACTTCAGACCGTTTCACTCTTTAAATCATTCAAAGCACCACATTTCAAGGCCCAAGAGGTCACAGAATCATGCCCATCAAAGTAGCTCTGGGCCTGGGCACACTTCACGGAGTTTGACCCTTTAAATAATACTACAACCAGAAACATACAGGTGCGCACATATACACAGATACACATTCTGTTTAATTTCTTCACATCTGCAGACTAGAGTAAGCTGAGGGTATAGTGTTAAACTAGGAGCTACATAAACAGTATATAGTATATATAAAGAGGATATAGTGTTAAACCAGGTACTACATACAGAGTATATAGTATACATACAGAGTATATAGTTTGACCAAAAGATCGTGCTGATCTTTGATCTCCTGGTTCTTCATCTCCAGCGCCACTTTCAGACTCATAATGTCCTCCTCTATGGGCTGGTATAACCCACACATACGAATCATCACTACAGCCAGTACAATGGAAAGGTGGGAATGTGTACTGAATGTGTACTGACGTTATAAGTGAAAGGTGGAGCTACTGGTGGATGTGTACTGACACTATAAGGGATCTCTACCTGCAGTGACAGTCTGAGCTTCTCAAGTTCTTCCTCCAGAGATTTCTTCTCCTGTTCACAGGCCATTTTCATATCTGCCAGAGCATGTATCATTACTGCTGGATATAACACAGATTGTATATACTACATAATTACTACTGAATATATAAAATATAATATATATAGTACTATACATATATTAGTATCACTTTTATTGGAGCCTAAAGGCTAACATTCATTATTAGTTATGTTAGTATTATTGCATTTCCATAGTACTTACTCTTGATGGACCTGTTATGCTCCTCCTCCTCCTGCTGTTTCTGCAGGAGCTCTGTCTCCTCCTGCTGCTTGTGTTTCAGCATCTCCTGAAGAACCTGCAGCTCCTTCTGCTTCTGCAACCTCAACTCCTTCAGCTGCTCCAACAAACTGTTCTCCAACTCCTCCTTCTCACACCGCAAACACTCCAATCGGGCCACAGGCCCCACTAGTGACACAGAACCACACACACACACAGACACAGACACACACAAACACACACACACACACACACACACACACACACACACACAGACAAAGAGAGAGATAAACATGTATAAATGTATAAGAATTTGTGGATAAAATTATTATGAGATTATTCATAATCAAACGACTACATTACACAACCACTTCTTCCTTTTATTTACATATTATACAGATATTTACAGATATTTACATTTTATTTACCCGCATGCGTCTCTCTTCTCCAAGGTAGCGGAGAGATATGAAAGGATAAAAGGGGAAAAGAATAAAATGCACGTCTGTTTTAAATTCGCAGGCTACCTGCGCTGAAGGCGTGGAAAACGAGCACGTGACGGAAAGGCTTCCGTACCCGATGGGTCCAAATCACATGCCCAGCAAAGTAGCCTTAAACCTGGACACACAATGGAGACCATTTGACCCTTTAAAATCATACTACAACCAGACTTCCAGGCCCAAGAGGTCACATAGTCATGCCCAGCAAGGATGCTTTAAACGTGGGCACACTTCAGACCGTTTCACTCTTTAAATCATTCAAAGCACCACATTTCAAGACCCAAGAGGTCACAGAATCATGCCCATCAAAGTAGCTCTGCGCCTGGGCACACTTCACGCAGTTTGACCCTCTAAATAATACTACAACCAGACACATACAGGTGCGCACATATACACAGATACACATTCTGTTTAATTTCTTCACATCTGCAGACTAGAGTAAGCTGAGGGTATAGTGTTAAACCAGGTACTACATAAACAGTATATAGTATATATACAGAGGATATAATGTTAAACGAGGTACTACATACAGAGTATATAGTTTGACCAAAAGATCGTGCTGATCTTTGATCTCCTGGTTCTTCATCTCCAGCGCCACTTTCAGACTCATAATGTCCTCCTCTATGGGCTGGTATAACCCACACATACGAATCATCACTAC
The DNA here is from genome assembly GCF_041902795.1 of Electrophorus electricus. Classification (NCBI taxonomy): domain Eukaryota; kingdom Metazoa; phylum Chordata; class Actinopteri; order Gymnotiformes; family Gymnotidae; genus Electrophorus; species Electrophorus electricus. The sequence goes on along the minus strand of NC_137501.1, from coordinate 38,418,465 downwards.
AGCCAGTACAATGGAAAGGTGGGAATGTGTACTGAATGTGTACTGACGTTATAAGTGAAAGGTGGAGGTACTGGTGGATGTGTACTGACACTATAAGGGATCTCTACCTGCAATGACAGTCTGAGCTTCTCAAGTTCTTCCTCCAGAGATTTCTTCTCCTGTTCACAGGCCATTTTCATATCTGCCAGAGCAAGTATCATTACTGCTGGATATAACATAGATTGTATATACTACATAATTACTACTGAATATATAAAATATAATATATATAGTACTATACATATATTAGTATCACTTTTATTGGAGCCTAAAGGCTAGCATTCATTATTAGTTATGTTAGTATTATTGCATTTCCATAGTACTTACTCTTGATGGACCTGTTATGCTCCTCCTCCTCCTGCTGTTTCTGCAGGAGCTCTGTCTCCTCCTACTGCTTGTGTTTCAGCATCTCCTGAAGAACCTGCAGCTCCTTCTGCTTCTGCAACCTCAACTCCTTCAGCTGCTCCAAGAAACTGTTATCCAACTCCTCCTTCTCACACTGCAAACACTCCAATCGGGCCACAGGCCCCACTAGTGACACAGAACCACACACACACACACACACACACACACACACACACACACACAGACAAAGAGAGAGATAAACATGTATAAATGTATAAGTATTTGTGGATAAAATTATTATGAGATTATTTATAATGAAACGACTACACTACACAACCACTTCTTCCTTTTATTTACATATTATACAGATATTTAGAGATATTTACATTTTATTTACCCGCGTGCGTCTCTCTTCTCCAAGGTAGCGGAGAGATATGAAGGGATAAAAGGGGAAAAGAATAAAATGCACGTCGGTTTTAAATTCGCAGGCTACCTGCGCTGAAGGCGTGGAAAACGAGCACGTGACGGAAAGGCTTCCGTACCCGATGGGTCCAAATCACATGCCCAGCAAAGTAGCCTTAAACCTGGACACACAATGGAGACCATTTGACCCTTTAAAATCATACTACAACCAGACTTCCAGGCCCAAGAGGTCACACAGTCATGCCCAGCAAAGTAGCTCTGGGCCTGGGCACACTTCACGCAGTTTGACCGTTTAAATAAAACTAGAAACAGACTTCCTGGCCCAAGAGGTCACACAGTCATGCCCAGCAAGGTTGCTTTAAACGTGGGCACACTTCAGACCGTTTCACTCTTTAAATCATTCAAAGCACCACATTTCAAGGCCCAAGAGGTCACAGAATCATGCCCATCAAAGTAGCTCTGGGCCTGGGCACACTTTACGGAGTTTGACCCTTTAAATAATACTACAACCAGACACATACAGGTGCGCACATATACACAGATACACATTCTGTTTAATTTCTTCACATCTGCAGACTAGAGTAAGCTGAAGGTATAGTGTTAAACCAGGTGCTACATAAACAGTATATAGTATATATACAGAGGATATAGTGTTAAACCAGGTACTACATACAGAGTATATAGTATACATACAGAGTATATAGTTTGACCAAAAGATCGTGCTGATCTTTGATCTCCTGGTTCTTCATCTCCAGCGCCACTTTCAGACTCATAATGTCCTCCTCTATGGGCTGGTATAACACACACACGAATCATCACTACAGCCAGTACAATGGAAAGGTGGGAATGTGTACTGAATGTGTACTGACGTTATAAGTGAAAGGTGGAGGTACTGGTGGATGTGTACTGACACTATAAGGGATCTCTACCTGCAGTGACAGTCTGAGCTTCTGAAGTTCTTCCTCCAGAGATTTGTTCTCCTGTTCACAGGCCATTTTCATATCTGCCAGAGCAAGTATCATTACTGCTGGATATAACACAGATTGTATATACTACATAATTACTACTGAATATATAAAATATAATATATATAGTACTATACATATATTAGTATCACTTTTATTGGAGCCTAAAGGCTAACATTCATTATTAGTTATGTTAGTATTATTGCATTTCCATAGTACTTACCCTTGAGGGACCTGTTATGCTCCTCCTCCTCCTGCTGTTTCTGCAGGAGCTCTGTCTCCTCCTGCTGCTTGTGTTTCAGCATCTCCTGAAGAACCTGCAGCTCCTTCTGCTTCTGCAACCTCAACTCCTTCAGCTGCTCCAACAAACTGTTCTCCAACTCCTCCTTCTCACACCGCAAACACTCCAATCGGGCCACAGGCCCCACTAGTGACACAGAACCACACACACACACACACAGACACACACACACACACACACACACACACACACAAAGAGAGAGATAAACATGTATAAATGTATAAGAATTTGTGGAAAAAATTATTATGAGATTATTTATAATGAAACGACTACACTACACAACCACTTCTTCCTTTTATTTACATATTATACAGATATTTACAGATATTTACATTTTATTTACCCGCGTGCGTCTCTCTTCTCCAAGGTAGCGGAGAGATATGAAAGGATAAAAGGGGAAAAGAATAAAATGCACGTCGGTTTTAAATTCGCAGGCTACCTGCGCTGAAGGCGTGGAAAACGAGCACGTGACGGAAAGGCTTCCGTACCCGATGGGTCCAAATCACATGCCCAGTAAAGTAGCCTTAAACCTGGACACACAATGGAGACCATTTGACCCTTTAAAATCATACTACAAGCAGACTTCCAGGCCCAAGAGGTCACACAGTCATGCCCAGCAAAGTACCTCTGGGCCTGGGCACACTTCACGCAGTTTGACCGTTTAAATAAAAGTAGAAACAGACTTCCTGGCCCAAGATGTCACACAGTCATGCCCAGCAAGGTTGCTTTAAACGTGGGCACACTTCAGACCGTTTCACTCTTTAAATCATTCAAAGCACCACATTTCAAGGCCCAAGAGGTCACAGAATCATGCCCATCAAAGTAGCTCTGGGCCTGGGCACACTTCACGCAGTTTGACCCTTTAAATAATACTAAACCAGACACATACAGGTGCGCACATATACACAGATACACATTCTGTTTAAATTTCTTCACATCTGAAGACTAGAGTAAGCTGAGGGTATAGTGTTAAACCAGGTACTACATAAACAGTATATAGTATATATACAGAGAATATAGTGTTAAACCAGGTACTACATACAGAGTATATAGTATACATACAGAGTATATAGTTTGACCAAAAGATCGTGCTGATCTTTGATCTCCTGGTTCTTCATCTCCAGCGCCACTTTCAGACTCAAAGTCCTCCTCTATGGGCTGGTATAACACACACACGAATCATCACTACAGCCAGTACAATGGAAAGGTGGGAATGTGTACTGAATGTGTACTGACGTTATAAGTGAGAGGTGGAGGTACTGGTGGATGTGTACTGACACTATAAGGGATCTCTACCTGCAGTGACAGTCTGAGCTTCTCAAGTTCTTCCTCCAGAGATTTCTTCTCCTGTTCACAGGCCATTTTCATATCTGCCAGAGCAAGTATCATTACTGCTGGATATAACACAGATTGTATATACTACATAATTACTACTGAATATATAAAATATAATATATATAGTACTATACATATATTAGTATCACTTTTATTGGAGCCTAAAGGCTAACATTCATTATTAGTTATGTTAGTATTATTGCATTTCCATAGTACTTACTCTTGATGGACCTGTTATGCTCCTCCTCCTCCTGCTGTTTCTGCAGGAGCTCTGTCTCCTCCTGCTGCTTGTGTTTCAGCATCTCCTGAAGAACCTGCAGCTCCTTCTGCTTCTGCAACCTCAACTCCTTCAGCTGCTCCAACAAACTGTTCTCCAACTCCTCCTTCTCACACCGCAAACACTCCAATCGGGCCACAGGCCCCACTAGTGACACAGAACCACACACACACACAGTCAAAGACACACACACACACACACACACACACACACACACACACACACACACACACACACACAGAGAGATAAACATGTATAAATGTATAATAATTTGTGGATAAAATTATTATGAGATTATTTATAATCAAACGACTACACTACACAACCACTTCTTCCTTTTATTTACATATTATACAGATATTTACAGATATTTACATTTTATTTACCCGCGTGCGTCTCTCTTCTCCAAGATAGCGGAGAGATATGAAAGGATAAAAGGGGAAAAGAATAAAATGCACGTCGGTTTTAAATTCGCAGGCTACCTGCGCTGAAGGCGTGGAAAACGAGCACGTGACGGAAAGGCTTCCGTACCCGATGGGTCCAAATCACATGCCCAGCAAAGTAGCCTTAAACCTGGACACACAATGGAGAGCATTTGACCCTTTAAAATCATACTACAAGCAGACTTCCAGGCCCAAGAGGTCACACAGCCATGCCCAGCAAAGTAGCTCTGGGCCTGGGCACACTTCACGCAGTTTGACCGTTTAAATAAAACTAGAAACAGACTTCCTGGCCCAAGAGGTCACAGTCATACCCAGCAAAGTACGTTTAAACCTGGAAACAAATCAGATCCTTTCTGTCATTCAAAGGAATGGGCCTGCAACTCACAACCACATCCCCAGTGAAGCGCACCGTCACCCAGCCACACTACCCCACCTTGCCCGTCCTGGAACAACCACACCTCCAGGGCACCACATGCCAATCTCTCATGCCCAGCAAACTGCAACCTCACGCAGCCAGGCCACACACTGTCTCCCCTTGTACCGTCCAAGGACGAACTCCTCCACAAACCTGGTGTTCACGCGCACACGCAATTACAACGAATTGGTGGAGAACTTTGAAACAAACGTGCTGACTTTGAATACTCACATCTAGGCTGGGCCAGGTCCAAATGGCCTGCAGCTCGGTGCGCATTAACTGCTTGACTGTCCGTCACGAACGCCACCTGCCAAGCGTTCGTTCCGTCCCTGGCGGATTTTAAAAAATCGTAGCGTGAGAACGATGGGTCCGATCCGCGTGCCGCTTAAAGGCGATTACAGGGGAGATGCAAACCTTTCCAAAGAGCCATGAAAAGACTTTCTACTCCCAAGGAGACAAGAGATATTAAGCCGCAATGACGTCCGACGCGCGCATTTTCTCCGACGCGCAACACATTTTAAAAAATCATAGCGTGAAAACCGTGGGTTCGATCCGCGTGCCGCTCGAAGGCGATTACAGGGGAGATGCATCCCTTTCAAAAGAGCCATGAACAGACTTTCTACTCCCAAGGAGACCAGAAATATTAACATATAAAGCGTTACGCTCCAGTCGGATGAACGAGAAACGCTTGTACAATTGCAACGAATTGGAGGAGAAAGTTTAAACAAACGCGCTGACTTTGAACGCTCACATCTAGGCCGGGCCAACTCCAAATGGCGTGCAACTCGGTGCGCATCACCTCCATGACTGTCCCTAACGAACGCCACCTGCCACGCTTTCGGCCTATCCCTGGCGGCATTAAAAAATCGTAGCGTGATAACGATGGTTCCGATCCGCGTGCCGCTCGAAGGCGATTACAGGGGAGATACAGCCCTTTCCAAAGAGCCATGAACAGACTTTCTACTCCCAAGGAGACAAGAGATATTACGCGCATTTTCTCCCACGCGCACCACGTTTAAAAAATCGTAGCGTGAGAACGGTGGGTCCGATCCGCGTGCCGCTTAAAGGCGATTACAGGGGAGATGCATCCCTTTCCAAAGAGCCATGAACAGACTTTCTACTCCCAAGGAGACCAGAGATATTAACAGATAAAGCGTTACGCTCCAGTCGGATGAGCGAGAAACGCTTGTACAATTGAAACGAATTGGAGGAGAAAGTTTAAACAAACGCGCTGACTTTGAAGGCTCACATCTAGGCCGGGCCAGGTCCAAATGGCCTGCAACTCGGTCCGCATCACGTCCATGACTTTTCCTAACGAACGCCACCTGCCAAGCTTTCGGCCCGTCCCTGTCGGCATTAAAAAATCGTAGCGTGATAACGATGGTTCCGATCCGCGTGCCGCGCGAAGGCGATTACAGGGGAGATGCAGCCCTTTCCAAAGAGCCATGAACAGACTTTCTACTCCCAAGGAGCCCAAAGATATTAAGCCGCAAATAAGTCCTACGCGCGTCTTTTCTACGCCTCGCACCACATTTAAAAAATCGTAGCGTAAGAACGGTGGGTCCGATCCGCGTGCCGCTTAAAGGCGATTACAGGGGAGATGCAACCCTTTCCAAAGAACCATGAAAAGACTTTCTACTCCCAAGAAGACAAGAGATATTAGGCCGCAATGACGTCCGACGCGCGCATTTTCTCCGCCGCGCACCACATTTAAAAAATCGTATCGTGAGAACGGTGGGTTCGATCCGCGTGCCGCTCGAAGGCGATTACAGGGGAGATGCAGCCCTTTCCAAAGAGCCATGAACAGACTTTCCACTCCCAATGAGACAAGAGATATTAAGCCGAAATTACGTCCGACGCGCGCATTTCCTCCGCCGCGCACCACATTTAAAAAAATCATAGCGTGAAAACCGTGGGTTCGATCCGCGTGCCGCTCGAAGGCGATTACAGGGGAGATGCAGCCCTTTCAAAGAGCCATGAACAGACTTTCTACTCCCAAGGAGACCAGAAATATTAACATATAAAGCGTTACGCTCCAGTCGGATGAACGAGAAACGCTTGTACAATTGCAACGAATTGGAGGAGAAAGTTTAAACAAACGCGCTGACTTTGAACGCTCACATCTAGGCCGGGCCAACTCCAAATGGCGTGCAACTCGGTGCGCATCACCTCCATGACTGTCCCTAACGAACGCCACTTGCCACGCTTTCGGCCCGTCCCTGGCGGCATTAAAAAATCGTAGCGTGATAACGATGGTTCCGATGCGCGTGCCGCTCGAAGGCGATTACAGGGGAGATACAGCCCTTTCCAAAGAGCCATGAACAGACTTTCTACTCCCAAGGAGACAAGAGATATTACGCGCATTTTCTCCGACGCGCACCACGTTTAAAAAATCGTAGCGTGAGAACGGTGGGTCCGATCCGCGTGCCGCTTAAAGGCGATTACAGGGGAGATACAGCCCTTTCCAAAGAGCCATGAACAGACTTTCTACTCTCAAGGAGACAAGAGATATTAAGCCGCAATGACGTCCGACGCGCGCATTTTCTCCGACGCGCAACACATTTAAAAAAATCATAGCGTGAAAACCGTGGGTTCGATCCGCGTGCCGCTCGAAGGCGATTACAGGGGAGATGCAGCCCTTTCCAAAGAGCCATGAACAGACTTTCTACTCCCAATGAGACAAGAGATATCAAGCCGCAAATACGTCCGGCGCGGGTCTATTCTCCGCCGCGCAACACATTTAAAAAAAATCGTAGCGTGAAAACCGTGGGTTCGATCCGCGTGCCGCTTAAAGGCGATTACAGGGGAGATGCAGCCCTTTCCAAAGAGCCATGAAAAGACTTTCTACTCCCAAGGAGACAAGAGATATTAAGCCGAAATGACCTCCGACGCGCGCATTTCCTCCGCCGCACACCACATTTAAAAAAATCATAGCGTGAAAACCGTGGATTCGATCCGCGTGCCGCTCGAAGGCGATTACAGGGGAGATGCAGCCCTTTCCAAAGAGGCATGAACAGACTTCCTACTCCCAAGGAGCCCAAAGATATTAAGCCGCAAATACATCCTACGCGCGTCTTTTCTACGCCGCGCACCACATTTAAAAAATCGTATCGTAAGAACGGTGGGTCCAATCCGCGTGCCGCTTAAAGGCGATTACAAGGGAGATGCAACCCTTTCCAAAGAGCCATGAACAGACTTTCTACTCCCAAGGACACAAGAGATATTAAGCCGCAATTATGTCCGACGCGCGCATTTTCTCCGACGCGCACCACGTTTAAAAAATCGTAGCGTGAGAACGGTGGGTCCGATCCGCGTGCCGCTTAAAGGCGATTACAGGGGAGATACAGCCCTTTCCAAAGAGCCATGAACAGACTTTCTACTCCCAAGGAGACAAGAGATATTACGCGCATTTTCTCCGACGCGCACCACGTTTAAAAAATCGTAGCGTGAGAACGGTGGGTCCGATCCGCGTGCCGCTTAAAGGCGATTACAGGGGAGATGGAACCCTTTCCAAAGAGCCATGAACAGACTTTCTACTCCCAAGGAGACCAGAGATATTAACAGATAAAGCGTGACGCTCCAGTCGGATGAGCGAGAAACGCTTGTACAATTGCAACGAATTGGAGGAGAAAGTTTAAACAAACGCGCTGACTTTGAAGGCTCACATCTAGGCCGGGCCAGGTCCAAATGGCCTGCAACTCGGTCCGCATCACGTCCATGACTTTTCCTAACGAACGCCACCTGCCAAGCTTTCGGCCCGTCCCTGTCGGCATTAAAAAATCGTAGCGTGATAACGATGGTTCCGATCCGCGTGTCGCGCGAAGGCGATTACAGGGGAGATGCAGCCCTTTCCAAAGAGCCATGAACAGACTTTCTACTCCCAGGGAGCCCAAAGATATTAAGCCGCAAATAAGTCCTACGCGCGTCTTTTCTACGCCGCGCACCACATTTAAAAAATCGTAGCGTAAGAACGGTGGGTCCGATCCGCGTGCCGCTTAAAGGCGATTACAGGGGAGATGCAACCCTTTCCAAAGAACCATGAAAAGACTTTCTACTCCCAAGGAGACAAGAGATATTAAGCCGCAATGACGTCCGACGCGCGCATTTTCTCCGCCGCGCAGCTCATTTAAAAAAATCATAGCGTGAAAACCGTGGGTTCGATCCGCGTGCCCCTCGAAGGCGATTACAGGGGAGATGCAGCCCTTTCCAAAGAGGCATGAACAGACTTCCTACTCCCAAGGAGCCCAAAGATATTAAGCCGCAAATACGTCCTACGCACGTCTTTTCTACGCCGCGCACCACATTTAAAAAATCGTAGCGTAAGAACGGTGGGTCCGATCCGCGTGCCGCTTAAAGGCGATTACAGGGGAGATGCAAACCTTTCCAAAGAGCCATGAAAAGACTTTCTACTCTCAAGGAGACAAGAGATATTAAGCCGCAATGACGTCCGACGCGCGCATTTTCTCCGACGCGCAACACATTTAAAAAAATCATAGCGTGAAAACCGTGGGTTCGATCCGCATGCCGCTCGAAGGCGATTACAGGGGAGATGCAGCCCTTTCCAAAGAGCCATGAACAGACTTTCTACTCCCAATGAGACAAGAGATATCAAGCCGCAAATACGTCCGGCGCGCGTTTATTCTCCGCCGCGCAACACATTTAAAAAAAATCGTAGCGTGAAAACCGTGGGTTCGATCCGCGTGCCGCTTAAAGGCGATTACAGGGGAGATGCAGCCTTTTCCAAAGAGCCATGAAAAGACTTTCTACACCCAAGGAGACAAGAGATATTAAGCCGCAATGACGTCCGACGCGCGCATTTTCTCCGCCGCGCAGCTCATTTAAAAAAATCATAGCGTGAAAACCGTGGGTTCGTTCCGCGTGCCGCTCGAAGGCGATTACAGGGGAGATGCAGCCCTTTCCAAAGAGGCATGAACAGACTTCCTACTCCCAAGGAGCCCAAAGATATTAAGCCGCAAATACGTCCTACCCGCGTCTTTTCTACGCCGCACACCACATTTAAAAAATCGTAGCGTAAGAACGGTGGGTCCGATCCGCGTGCCGCTTAAAGGCGATTACAGGGGAGATGCAAACCTTTCCAAAGAGCCATGAAAAGACTTTCTACTCTCAAGGAGACAAGAGATATTAAGCCGCAATGACGTCCGACGCGCGCATTTTCTCCGACGCGCAACACATTTAAAAAAATCATAGCGTGAAAACCGTGGGTTCGATCCGCGTGCCGCTCGAAGGCGATTACAGGGGAGATGCAGCCCTTTCCAAAGAGCCATGAACAGACTTTCTACTCCCAATGAGACAAGAGATATCAAGCCGCAAATACGTCCGGCGCGCATTTATTCTCCGCCGCGCAACACATTTAAAAAAAATCGTAGCGTGAAAACCGTGGGTTCGATCCGCGTGCCGCTTAAAGGCGATTACAGGGGAGATGCAGCCCTTTCCAAAGAGCCATGAAAAGACTTTCTACTCCCAAGGAGCCCAAAGATATTAAGCCGCAAATACGTCCTACGCGCGTCTTTTCTACGCCGCGCACCACATTTAAAAAATCGTAGCGTAAGAACGGTGGGTTCGATCCGCGGGCCGCTCAAAGGCGATTACAAGGGAGATGCAGCCCTTTCGAAAGAGCCATGAAAAGACTTTCTACTCCCAAGGAGACAAGAGATATTAAGCCGAAATTACGTCCGACGCGCGCATTTCCTCCGCCGCGCACCACATTTAAAAAAATCATAGCGTGAAAACCGTGGGTTCGATCCGCGTGCCGCTCGAAGGCGATTACAGGGGAGATGCAGCCCTTTCAAAAGAGCCATGAACAGACTTTCTACTCCCAAGGAGACCAGAAATATTAACATATAAAGCGTTACGCTCCAGTCGGATGAACGAGAAACGCTTGTACAATTGCAACGAATTGGAGGAGAAAGTTTAAACAAACGCGCTGACTTTGAACGCTCACATCTAGGCCGGGCCAACTCCAAATGGCGTGCAACTCGGTGCGCATCACCTCCATGACTGTCCCTAACGAACGCCACTTGCCACGCTTTCGGCCCGTCCCTGGCGGCATTAAAAAATCGTAGCGTGATAACGATGGTTCCGATGCGCGTGCCGCTCGAAGGCGATTACAGGGGAGATACAGCCCTTTCCAAAGAGCCATGAACAGACTTTCTACTCCCAAGGAGACAAGAGATATTACGCGCATTTTCTCCGACGCGCACCACGTTTAAAAAATCGTAGCGTGAGAACGGTGGGTCCGATCCGCGTGCCGCTTAAAGGCGATTACAGGGGAGATGCAACCCTTTCCAAAGAGCCATGAACAGACTTTCTACTCCCAAGGAGACCAGAGATATTAACAGATAAAGCGTGACGCTCCAGTCGGATGAGCGAGAAACGCTTGTACAATTGCAACGAATTGGAGGAGAAAGTTTAAACAAACGCGCTGACTTTGAAGGCTCACATCTAGGCCGGGCCAGGTCCAAATGGCCTGCAACTCGGTCCGCATCACGTCCATGACTTTTCCTAACGAACGCCACCTGCCAAGCTTTCGGCCCGTCCCTGTCGGCATTAAAAAATCGTAGCGTGATAACGATGGTTCCGATCCGCGTGTCGCGCGAAGGCGATTACAGGGGAGATGCAGCCCTTTCCAAAGAGCCATGAACAGACTTTCTACTCCCAGGGAGCCCAAAGATATTAAGCCGCAAATAAGTCCTACGCGCGTCTTTTCTACGCCGCGCACCACATTTAAAAAATCGTAGCGTAAGAACGGTGGGTCCGATCCGCGTGCCGCTTAAAGGCGATTACAGGGGAGATGCAGCCCTTTCCAAAGAGCCATGAACAGACTTCCTACTCCCCACGAGACAAGAGATATTAAGCCGCAATGACGTCCGACGCGCATTTATTGCGCCGCGCACCACATTTAAAAAAATCATAGCGTGAAAACCGTGGGTTCGATCCGCGTGCCGCTCGAAGGCGATTACAGGGGAGATGCAGCCCTTTCCAAAGAGGCATGAACAGACTTCCTACTCCCAAGGAGCCCAAAGATATTAAGCCGCAAATACGTCCTACGCGCGTCTTTTCTACGCCGCGCACCACATTTAAAAAATCGTAGCGTAAGAAAGGTGGGTCCGATCTGCGTGCCGCTTAAAGGCGATTACAGGGGAGATGCAAACCTTTCCAAAGAGCCATGAAAAGACTTTCTACTCTCAAGGAGACAAGAGATATTAAGCCGCAATGACGTCCGACGCGCGCATTTTCTCCGACGCGCAACACATTTAAAAAAATCATAGCGTGAAAACCGTGGGTTCGATCCGCATGCCGCTCGAAGGCGATTACAGGGGAGATGCAGCCCTTTCCAAAGAGCCATGAACAGACTTTCTACTCCCAATGAGACAAGAGATATCAAGCCGCAAATACGTCCGGCGCGCGTTTATTCTCCGCCGCGCAACACATTTAAAAAAAATCGTAGCGTGAAAACCGTGGGTTCGATCCGCGTGCCGCTTAAAGGCGATTACAGGGGAGATGCAGCCCTTTCCAAAGAGCCATGAAAAGACTTTCTACTCCCAAGGAGACAAGAGATATTAAGCCGCAATGACGTCCGACGCGCGCATTTTCTCCGCCGCGCAGCTCATTTAAAAAAATCATAGCGTGAAAACCGTGGGTTCGTTCCGCGTGCCGCTCGAAGGCGATTACAGGGGAGATGCAGCCCTTTCCAAAGAGGCATGAACAGACTTCCTACTCCCAAGGAGCCCAAAGATATTAAGCCGCAAATACGTCCTACGCGCCTCTTTTCTACGCCGCGCACCACATTTAAAAAATCGTAGCGTAAGAACGGTGGGTCCGATCCGCGTGCCGCTTAAAGGCGATTACAGGGGAGATGCAAACCTTTCCAAAGAGCCATGAAAAGACTTTCTACTCTCAAGGAGACAAGAGATATTAAGCCGCAATGACGTCCGACGCGCGCATTTTCTCCGACGCGCAACACATTTAAAAAAATCATAGCGTGAAAACCGTGGGTTCGATCCGCGTGCCGCTCGAAGGCGATTACAGGGGAGATGCAGCCCTTTCCAAAGAGCCATGAACAGACTTTCTACTCCCAATGAGACAAGAGATATCAAGCCGCAAATACGTCCGGCGCGCGTTTATTCTCCGCCGCGCAACACATTTAAAAAAAATCGTAGCGTGAAAACCGTGGGTTCGATCCGCGTGCCGCTTAAAGGCGATTACAGGGGAGATGCAGCCCTTTCCAAAGAGCCATGAAAAGACTTTCTACTCCCAAGGAGAGAAGAGATATTAAGCCGAAATGACGTCCGACGCGCGCATTTCCTCCGCCGCGCACCACATTTAAAAAAATCATAGCGTGAAAACCGTGGGTTCGATCCGCGTGCCGCTCGAAGGCGATTACAGGGGAGATGCAGCCCTTTCCAAAGAGGCATGAACAGACTTCCTACTCCCAAGGAGCCCAAAGATATTAAGCCGCAAATACGTCCTACACGCGTCTTTTCTACGCCGCGCACCACATTTAAAAAATCGTATCGTAAGAACGGTGGGTCCAATCCGCGTGCCGCTTAAAGGCGATTACAAGGGAGATGCAACCCTTTCCAAAGAGCCATGAACAGACTTTCTACTCCCAAGGAGACAAGAGATATTAAGCCGCAATGACGTCCGACGCGCGCATTTCCTCCGCCGCGCACCACATTTAAAAAAATCATAGCGTGAAAACCGTGGGTTCGATCCGCGTGCCGCTCGAAGGCGATTACAGGGGAGATGCAGCCCTTTCCAAAGAGCCATGAACAGACTTTCTACACCCAATGAGACAAGAGATATTAAGCCGCAAATATGTCCGGCGCGCGTCTTTTCTCCGCCGCGCAACACATTTAAAAAAAATCGTAGCTTGAAAAACGTGGGTTCGATCCGCGTGCCGCTCGAAGGCGATTACAGGGGAGATGCATCCCTTTCAAAAGAGCCATGAACAGACTTTCTACTCCCAAGGAGACCAGAAATATTAACATATAAAGCGTTACGCTCCAGTCGGATGAACGAGAAACGCTTGTACAATTTCAACGAATTGGAGGAGAAAGTTTAAACAAACGCGCTGACTTTGAACGCTCACATCTAGGCCGGGCCAACTCCAAATGGCGTGCAACTCGGTGCGCATCACCTCCATGACTGTCCCTAACGAACGCCACTTGCCACGCTTTCGGCCCGTCCCTGGCGGCATTAAAAAATCGTAGCGTGATAACGATGGTTCCGATGCGCGTGCCGCTCGACGGCGATTACAGGGGAGATACAGCCCTTTCCAAAGAGCCATGAACAGACTTTCTACTCCCAAGGAGACGAGATATTACGCGCATTTTCTCCGACGCGCACCACGTTTAAAAAATCGTAGCGTGATAACGATGGTTCCGATCCGCGTGCCGCGCGAAGGCGATTACAGGGGAGATGCAGCACTTTCCAAAGAGCCATGAACAGACTTTCTACTCCCAAGGAGCCCAAAGATATTAAGCCGCAAATACGTCCTACGCGCGTCTTTTCTACGCCGCGCACCACATTTAAAAAATCGTAGCGTAAGAACGGTGGGTCCGATCCGCGTGCCGCTTAAAGGCGATTACAGGGGAGATGCAACCCTTTCCAAAGAACCATGAAAAGACTTTCTACTCCCAAGGAGACAAGAGATATTAAGCCGCAATGACGTCCGACGCGCGCATTTTCTCCGCTGCGCAGCTCATTTAAAAAAATCATAGCGTGAAAACCGTAAGCGATCCGCGTGCCGCTCGAAGGCGATTACAGGGGAGATGCAGCCCTTTCCAAAGAGGCATGAACAGACTTCCTACTCCCAAGGAGCCCAAAGATATTAAGCCGCAAATACGTCCTACGCGCGTCTTTTCTACGCCGCGCACCACATTTAAAAAATCGTAGCGTAAGAACGGTGGGTCCGATCCGCGTGCCGCTTAAAGGCAATTACAGGGGAGATGCAAACCTTTCCAAAGAGCCATGAAAAGACTTTCTATTCTCAAGGAGACAAGAGATATTAAGCCGCAATGACGTCCGACGCGCGCATTTTCTCCGCCGCGCACCACATTTAAAAAAATCATAGCGTGAAAACCGTGGGTTCGTTCCGCGTGCCGCTCGAAGCCGATTACAGGGGAGATGCAGCCCTTTCCAAAGAGCCATGAACAGACTTTCTACACCCAATGAGACAAGAGATATTAAGCCGCAAATACGTCCGGCGCGCGTCTTTTCTCCGCCGCGCAACACATTTAAAAAAAATCGTAGCGTGAAAAACGTGGGTTCGATCCGCGTGCCGCTTAAAGGCGATTACAAGGGAAATGCAGCCCTTTCCAAAGAGCCATGAAAAGACTTTCTACTCCCAAGGAGACAATAGATATTAAGCCGAAATGACGTCCGACGCGCGCATTTTCTTCGCCGCGCACCACATTTAAAAAAATCATAGCGTGAAAACCGTGGGTTCGATCCGCGTGCCGCTCGAAGGCGATTACAGCGGAGATGCAGCCCTTTCCAAAGAGCCATGAAAAGACTTTCTACTCCCAAGGAGACAAGAGATATTAAGCCGAAATGACGTCCGACGCGCGCATTTCCTCCGCCGCGCACCACATTTAAAAAAATCATAGCGTGAAAACCGTGGGTTCGATCCGCGTGCCGCTCGAAGGCGATTACAGGGGAGATGCAGCCCTTTCCAAAGAGCCATGAACAGACTTTCTACTCCCAAGGAGACCAGAGATATTAACAGATAAAGCGTTACGCTCCAGTCGGATGAGCGAGAAACGCTTGTACAATTGCAACGAATTGGAGGAGAAAGTTTAAACAAACCCGCTGACTTTGAATGCTCACATCTAGGCCGGGCCAGGTCCAAATGGCCTGCAACTCGGTGCGCATCACCTCCATGACTGTCCCTAACGAACGCCACCTGCCACGCTTTCGGGCCGTCCCTGTCGGCATTAAAAAATCGTAGCGTGATAACGATGGTTCCGATCCGCGTGCCGCGCGAAGGCGATTACAGGGGAGATGCAGCCCTTTCCAAAGAGCCATGAACAGACTTCTACTCCGAAGGAGCCCAAAGATATTAAGCCGCAATGATGTCCGACGCGCGCATTTATTGCGCCGCGCACCACATTTAAAAAAATCATAGCGTGAAAACCGTGGGTTCGATACGCGTGCCGCTCGAAGGCGATTACAGCGGAGATGCAGCCCTTTCGAAAGAGCCATGAACAGACTTTCTACACCCAATGAGACAAGAGATATTAAGCCGCAAATACGTCCGGCGCGCGTCTTTTGTCCGCCGCGCAACACATTTAAAAAAAATCGTAGCTTGAAAAACGTGGGTTCGATCCGCGTGCCGCTCGAAGGCGATTACAGGGGAGATGCATCCCTTTCAAAAGAGCCATGAACAGACTTTCTACTCCCAAGGAGACCAGAAATATTAACATATAAATCGTTACGCTCCAGTCGGATGAACGAGAAACGCTTGTACAATTGCAACGAATTGGAGGAGAAAGTTTAAACAAACGCGCTGACTTTGAACGCTCACATCTAGGCCGGGCCAACTCCAAATGGCGTGCAACTCGGTGCGCATCACCTCCATGACTGTCCCTAACGAACGCCACTTGCCACGCTTTCGGCCCGTCCCTGGCGGCATTAAAAAATCGTAGCGTGATAACGATGGTTCCGATCCGCGTGCCGCGCGAAGGCGATTACAGGGGAGATGCTGCCCTTTCCAAAGAGCCATGAACAGACTTTCTACTCCCAAGGAGCCCAAAGATATTAAGCCGCAAATAAGTCCTACGCGCGTCTTTTCTACGCCACGCACCACATTTAAAAAATCGTAGCGTAAGAACGGTGGGTCCGATCCGCGTGCCGCTTAAAGGCGATTACAGGGGAGATGCAACCCTTTCCAAAGAACCATGAAAAGACTTTCTACTCCCAAGGAGACAAGTGATATTAAGCCGCAATGACGTCCGACGCGCGCATTTTCTCCGCTGCGCAGCTCATTTAAAAAAATCATAGCGTGAAAACCGTGGGTTCGATCCGCGTGCCGCTCGAAGGCGATTACAGGGGAGATGCAGCCCTTTCCAAAGAGGCATGAACAGACTTCCTACTCCCAAGGACCCCAAAGATATTAAGCCGCAAATACGTCCTACGCGCGTCTTTTCTACGCCGCGCACCACATTTAAAAAATCGTAACGTAAGAACGGTGGGTCCAATCCGCGTGCCGCTTAAAGGCGATTACAAGGGAGATGCAAACCTTTCCAAAGAGCCATGAAAAGACTTTCTACTCCCAAGGAGACAATAGATATTAAGCCGAAATGACGTCCGACGCGCGCATTTTCTCCGCCACGCACCACATTTAAAAAAATCATAGCGTGAAAACCGTGGGTTTGATCTGCGTGCCGCTCGAAGGCGATTACAGCGGAGATGCAGCCCTTTCCAAAGAGCCATGAAAAGACTTTCTACTCCCAAGGAGACAAGAGATATTAAGCCGAAATGACGTCCGACGCGCGCATTTCCTCCGCCGCGCACCACATTTAAAAAAATCATAGCGTGAAAACCGTGGGTTCGATCCGCGTGCCGCTCGAAGGCGATTACAGGGGAGATGCAGCCCTTTCCAAAGAGCCATGAACAGACTTTCTACACCCAATGAGACAAGAGATATTAAGCCGCAAATACGTCCGGCGAGCGTCTTTTCTCCGCCGCGCAACACATTTTAAAAAAATCGTAGCGTGGCAAACGTGGGTTCGATCCGCGTGCCGCTCTAAGGCGATTACAGGGGAGATGCATCCCTTTCAAAAGAGCCATGAACAGACTTTCGACTCCCAAGGAGACAAGAGATATTAACATATAAAGCGTTACGCTCCAGTCGGATGAACGAGAAACGCTTGTACAATTGCAACGAATTGGAGGAGAAAGTTTAAACAAACGCGCTGACTTTGAACGCTCACATCTAGGCCGGGCCAACTCCAAATGGCGTGCAACTCGGTGCGCATCACCTCCATGACTGTCCCTAACGAACGCCACCTGCCACGCTTTCGGCCCGTCCCTGTCGGCATTAAAAAATCGTAGCGTGATAACGATGGTTCCGATCCGCGTGCCGCGTGAAGGCGATTACAGGGGAGATGCAGCCCTTTCCAAAGAGGCATGAACAGACTTCCTACTCCCAAGGAGCCCAAAGATATTAATCCGCAAATACGTCCTACGCGCGTCTTTTCTACGCCGCCCACCACATTTAAAAAATCGTATCGTAAGAAGGGTGGGTCCAATCCGCGTGCCGCTTAAAGGCGATTACAAGGGAGATGCAACCCTTTCCAAAGAGCCATGAACAGACTTTCTACTCCCAAGGAGACAAGAGATATTAAGCCGCAATGACGTCCGACGCGCGCATTTTCTCCGACGCGCACCACGTTTAAAAAATCGTAGCGTGAGAACGGTGGGTCCTATCCGCGTGCCGCTTAAAGGCGATTACAGGGGAGATGCATCCCTTTCCAAAGAGCCATGAACAGACTTTCTACTCCCAAGGAGACCAGAGATATTAACAGATAAAGCGTTACGCTCCAGTCGGATGAGCGAGAAACGCTTGTACAATTGCAACGAATTGGAGGAGAAAGTTTAAACAAACGCGCTGATTTGAACGCTCACATCTAGGCCGGGCCAGGTCCAAATGGCCTGCAACTCGGTGCGCATCACCTCCATGACGGTCCCTAACGAACGCCACCTGCCACGCTTTCGGCCCGTCCCTGGCGGCATTAAAAAATCGTAGCGTGATAACGATGGTTCCGATCCGCGTGCCGCTCGAAGGCGAAAACAGTGGAGATGCAGCCCTTTCCAAAGAGCCATGAACATACTTTCTACTCCCAAGGAGCACAAAGATATTAAGCCGCAAATACGTCCTACGAGCGTCTTTTCTACGCCGCGCACCACATTTAAAAAATCGTATCGTAAGAACGGTGGGTCCGATCCGCGTGCCGCTTAAAGGCGATTACAGGGGAGATGCAGCCCTTTCCAAAGAGCCATGAACAGACTTTCTACTCCCAAGGAGACAAGAGATATTAAGCCGAAATGACGTCCGACGCGCGCATTTCCTCCGCCGCGCACCACATTTAAAAAAATCATAGCGTGAAAACCGTGGGTTCGATCCGCGTGCCGCTCGAAGGCGATTACAGGGGAGATGCAGCCCTTTCCAAAGAGCCATGAACAGACTTTCTACACCCAATGAGACAAGAGATATTAAGCCGCAAATACGTCCGGCGAGCGTCTTTTCTCCGCCGCGCAACACATTTAAAAAAATCGTAGCGTGGCAAACGTGGGTTCGATCCGCGTGCCGGTCTAAGGCGATTACAGGGGAGATGCATCCCTTTCAAAAGAGCCATGAACAGACTTTCTACTCCCAAGGAGACAAGAGATATTAACATATAAAGCGTTACCCTCCAGTCGGATGAACGAGAAACGCTTGTACAATTGCAACGAATTGGAGGAGAAAGTTTAAACAAACGCGCTGACTTTGAACGCTCACATCTAGGCCGGGCCAACTCCAAATGGCGTGCAACTCGGTGCGCATCACCTCCATGACTGTCCCTAACGAACGCCACCTGCCACGCTTTCGGCCCGTCCCTGTCGGCATTAAAAAATCGTAGCGTGATAACGATGGTTCCGATCCGCGTGCCCCGTGAAGGCGATTACAGGGGAGATGCAGCCCTTTCCAAAGAGGCATGAACAGACTTCCTACTCCCAAGGAGCCCAAAGATATTAAGCCGCAAATACGTCCTACGCGCGTCTTTTCTACGCCGCCCACCACATTTAAAAAATCGTATCGTAAGAAGGGTGGGTCCAATCCGCGTGCCGCTTAAAGGCGATTACAAGGGAGATGCAACCCTTTCCAAAGAGCCATGAACAGACTTTCTACTCCCAAGGAGACAAGAGATATTAAGCCGCAATGACGTCCGACGCGCGCATTTTCTCCGACGCGCACCACGTTTAAAAAATCGTAGCGTGAGAACGGTGGGTCCTATCCGCGTGCCGCTTAAAGGCGATTACAGGGGAGATGCATCCCTTTCCAAAGAGCCATGAACAGACTTTCTACTCCCAAGGAGACCAGAGATATTAACAGATAAAGCGTTACGCTCCAGTCGGATGAGCGAGAAACGCTTGTACAATTGCAACGAATTGGAGGAGAAAGTTTAAACAAACGCGCTGATTTGAACGCTCACATCTAGGCCGGGCCAGGTCCAAATGGCCTGCAACTCGGTGCGCATCACCTCCATGACGGTCCCTAACGAACGCCACCTGCCACGCTTTCGGCCCGTCCCTGGCGGCATTAAAAAATCGTAGCGTGATAACGATGGTTCCGATCCGCGTGCCGCTCGAAGGCGAAAACAGTGGAGATGCAGCCCTTTCCAAAGAGCCATGAACATACTTTCTACTCCCAAGGAGCACAAAGATATTAAGCCGCAAATACGTCCTACGAGCGTCTTTTCTACGCCGCGCACCACATTTAAAAAATCGTATCGTAAGAACGGTGGGTCCGATCCGCGTGCCGCTTAAAGGCGATTACAGGGGAGATGCAGCCCTTTCCAAAGAGCCATGAACAGACTTTCTACTCCCAAGGAGACAAGAGATATTAAGCCGAAATGACGTCCGACGCGCGCATTTCCTCCGCCGCGCACCACATTTAAAAAAATCATAGCGTGAAAACCGTGGGTTCGATCCGCGTGCCGCTCGAAGGCGATTACAGGGGAGATGCAGCCCTTTCCAAAGAGCCATGAACAGACTTTCTACACCCAATGAGACAAGAGATATTAAGCCGCAAATACGTCCGGCGAGCGTCTTTTCTCCGCCGCGCAACACATTTAAAAAAATCGTAGCGTGGCAAACGTGGGTTCGATCCGCGTGCCGGTCTAAGGCGATTACAGGGGAGATGCATCCCTTTCAAAAGAGCCATGAACAGACTTTCTACTCCCAAGGAGACAAGAGATATTAACATATAAAGCGTTACCCTCCAGTCGGATGAACGAGAAACGCTTGTACAATTGCAACGAATTGGAGGAGAAAGTTTAAACAAACGCGCTGACTTTGAACGCTCACATCTAGGCCGGGCCAACTCCAAATGGCGTGCAACTCGGTGCGCATCACCTCCATGACTGTCCCTAACGAACGCCACCTGCCACGCTTTCGGCCCGTCCCTGTCGGCATTAAAAAATCGTAGCGTGATAACGATGGTTCCGATCCGCGTGCCGCGTGAAGGCGATTACAGGGGAGATGCAGCCCTTTCCAAAGAGGCATGAACAGACTTCCTACTCCCAAGGAGCCCAAAGATATTAAGCCGCAAATACGTCCTACGCGCGTCTTTTCTACGCCGCCCACCACATTTAAAAAATCGTATCGTAAGAACGGTGGGTCCAATCCGCGTGCCGCTTAAAGGCGATTACAAGGGAGATGCAACCCTTTCCAAAGAGCCATGAACAGACTTTCTACTCCCAAGGAGACAAGAGATATTAAGCCGCAATGACGTCCGACGCGCGCATTTTCTCCGACGCGCACCACGTTTAAAAAATCGTAGCGTGAGAACGGTGGGTCCTATCCGCGTGCCGCTTAAAGGCGATTACAGGGGAGATGCATCCCTTTCCAAAGAGCCATGAACAGACTTTCTACTCCCAAGGAGACCAGAGATATTAACAGATAAAGCGTTACGCTCCAGTCGGATGAGCGAGAAACGCTTGTACAATTGCAACGAATTGGAGGAGAAAGTTTAAACAAACGCGCTGATTTGAACGCTCACATCTAGGCCGGGCCAGGTCCAAATGGCCTGCAACTCGGTGCGCATCACCTCCATGACGGTCCCTAACGAACGCCACCTGCCACGCTTTCGGCCCGTCCCTGGCGGCATTAAAAAATCGTAGCGTGATAACGATGGTTCCGATCCGCGTGCCGCTCGAAGGCGAAAACAGTGGAGATGCAGCCCTTTCCAAAGAGCCATGAACAGACTTTCTACTCCCAAGGAGCACAAAGATATTAAGCCGCAAATACGTCCTACGAGCGTCTTTTCTACGCCGCGCACCACATTTAAAAAATCGTATCGTAAGAACGGTGGGTCCGATCCGCGTGCCCCTTAAAGGCGATTACAGGGGAGATGCAGCCCTTTCCAAAGAGCCATGAACAGACTTTCTACTCCCAAGGAGACAAGAGATATTAAGCCACAATGACGTCCGACGCGCGCATTTTCTCTGACACGCACCACGTTTAAAAAATCGTAGCGTGAGAACGGTGGGTCCGATCCGCGTGCCGCTTAAAAGCGATTACAGGGGAGATGCATCCCTTTCCAAAGAGCCATGAACAGACTTTCTACTCCCAAGGAGCCCAAAGATATTAAGCCGCAAATACGTCCTACGCGCGTCTTTTCTACGCCGCGCACCACATTTAAAAAATCGTAGCGTAAGAACGGTGGGTCCGATCCGCGTGCCGCTTAAAGGCGATTACAGGGGAGATGCAACCCTTTCCAAAGAGCCATGAATAGACTTTCTACTCCGAAGGAGACAAGAGATATTAAGCCGCAATGACGTCCAACGCGCGCATTTTCTCCGCCGCGCACCACATTTTAAAAAATCATAGCGTGAAAACCGTGGGTTCCATCCGCGTGCCGCTCGAAGGCGATTACAGGGGAGATGCAGCCCTTTCCAAAGAGCCATGAACAGACTTTCTACTCCCAATGAGACAAGAGATATTAAGCCGCAAATACGTCCGGCGCGCGTCTTTTCTCCGCCGCGCAACACATTTAAAAAAAATCGTAGCGTGAAAACCGTGGGTTCGATCCGCGTGCCGCTCGAAGGCGATTACAGGGGAGATGCATCCCTTTCAAAAGAGCCATGAACAGACTTTCTACTCCCAAGGAGACCAGAAATATTAACATATAAAGCGTTACGCTCCAGTCGGATGAGCGAGAAACGCTTGTACAATTGCAACGAATTGGAGGAGAAAGTTTAAACAAACGCGCTGAATTTGAACGCTCACATCTAGGCCGGGCCAGGTCCAAATGGCCTGTAACTCGGTGCGCATCACCTCCATGACTGTCCCTAACGAACGCCACCTGCCACGCTTTCGGCCCGGCCCTAGAGGCATTAAAAAATCGTAGCGTGATAACGATGGTTCCGATCCGCGTGCCGCTCGAAGGCGATTACAGGGGAGATGCAACCCTTTCCAAAGAGCCATGAAAAGACTTTCTACTCCCAAGGAGACAAGAGATATTAAGCCGCAATGACGTCCGACGCGCGCATTTTCTCCGCCGCGCACCACATTTAAAAAATCGTATCGTGAGAACGGTGGGTCCGATCCGCGTGCCGCTTAAAGGCGATTACAGGGGAGACGCAGCCCTTTCCAAAGAGCCATGAACAGACTTTCTACTCCCAAGGAGCCCAAAGATATTAAGCCGCAAATACGTCCTACGCGCGTCTTTTCTACGCCGCGCACCACATTTAAAAAATCGTAGCGTAAGAACGGTGGGTTCGATCCGCGTGCCGCTCGAAGGCGATTACAGGGGAGATGCAGCCCTTTCCAAAGAGCCATGAAAAGACTTTCTACTCCCAAGGAGACAAGAGATATTAACCCGAAATGACGTCCGACGCGCGCATTTTCTCCGCCGCGCAACACATTTTAAAAAATCATAGAGTGAAAACCGTGGGTTCGATCCGCGTGCCGCTCGAAGGCGATTACAGGGGAGATGCAGCCCTTTCCAAAGAGCCATGAACAGACTTCCTACTCCCAACGAGACAAGAGATATTAAGCCGCAATGACGTCCGACGCGCGCATTTATTGCGCCGCGCACCACATTTAAAAAATCGTAGCGTGAGAACGGTGGGTCCGATCCGCGTACCGCTTAAAGGCGATTACAGGGGAGATGCAGCCATTTCCAAAGAGCCAAGAACAGACTTTCTAATCCCAAGGAGACAAGAGATATTAAGCCGCAATGACGTCCGACGCGCGCATTTTCTCCGCCGCGCACCACATTTAAAAAAAATCATAGCGTGAAAACCGTGGGTTCCATCCGCGTGCCGCTCGAAGGCGATTACAGGGGAGATGCACCCCTTTCCAAAGAGCCATGAACAGACTTTCTACTCCCAATGAGAGAAGAGATATTAAGCCGCAATGACGTCCGACGAGCGCATTTTCTCCGCCGCGCACCACATTTAAAAAAATCATAGCGTGAAAACCGTGGGTTCGATCCGCGTGCCGCTGGAAGGCGATTACAGGGGAGATGCAGCCCTTTCCAAAGAGCCATGAACAGACTTTCTACTCCCAATGAGACAAGAGATATTAAGCCGCAAATACGTCCGGCGCGCGTCTTTTCTCCGCCGCGCAACACATTTAAAAAAAATCGTAGCGTGAAAACCGTGGGTTCGATCCGCGTGCCGCTCGAAGGCGATTACAGGGGAGATGCATCCCTTTCAAAAGAGCCATGAACAGACTTTCTACTCCCAAGGAGACCAGAAATATTAACATATAAAGCGTTACGCTCCAGTCGGATGAACGAGAAACGCTTGTACAATTGCAACGAATTGGAGGAGAAAGTTTAAACAAACGCGCTGACTTTGAACGCTCACATCTAGGCCGGGCCAACTCCAAATGGCGTGCAACTCGGTGCGCATCACCTCCATGACTGTCCCTAACGAACGCCACCTGCCACGCTTTCGGCCCGTCCCTGTCGGCATTAAAAAATCGTAGCGTGATAACGATGGTTCCGATCCGCGTGCCGCGTGAAGGCGATTACAGGGGAGATGCAGCCCTTTCCAAAGAGGCATGAAAAGACTTCCTACTCCCAAGGAGCCCAAAGATATTAAGCCGCAAATACGTCCTACGCGCGTCTTTTCTACGCCGCCCACCACATTTAAAAAATCGTATCGTAAGAACGGTGGGTCCAATCCGCGTGCCGCTTAAAGGCGATTACAAGGGAGATGCAACCCTTTCCAAAGAGCCATGAACAGACTTTCTACTCCCAAGGAGACAAGAGATATTAAGCCGCAATGACGTCCGACGCGCGCATTTTCTCCGACGCGCACCACGTTTAAAAAATCGTAGCGTGAGAACGGTGGGTCCTATCCGCGTGCCGCTTAAAGGCGATTACAGGGGAGATGCATCCCTTTCCAAAGAGCCATGAACAGACTTTCTACTCCCAAGGAGACCAGAGATATTAACAGATAAAGCGTTACGCTCCAGTCGGATGAGCGAGAAACGCTTGTACAATTGCAACGAATTGGAGGAGAAAGTTTAAACAAACGCGCTGAATTTGAACGCTCACATCTAGGCCGGGCCAGGTCCAAATGGCCTGTAACTCGGTGCGCATCACCTCCATGACTGTCCCTAACGAACGCCACCTGCCACGCTTTCGGCCCGGCCCTAGAGGCATTAAAAAATCGTAGCGTGATAACGATGGTTCCGATCCGCGTGCCGCTCGAAGGCGATTACAGGGGAGATGCAACCCTTTCCAAAGAGCCATGAAAAGACTTTCTACTCCCAAGGAGACAAGAGATATTAAGCCGCAATGACGTCCGACGCACGCATTTTCTCCGCCGCGCACCACATTTAAAAAATCGTATCGTGAGAACGGTGGGTCCGATCCGCGTGCCGCTTAAAGGCGATTACAGGGGAGACGCAGCCCTTTCCAAAGAGCCATGAACAGACTTTCTACTCCCAAGGAGCCCAAAGATATTAAGCCGCAAATACGTCCTACGCGTGTCTTTTCTACGCCGCGCACCACATTTAAAAAATCGTAGCGTAAGAACGGTGGGTTCGATCCGCGTGCCGCTCGAAGGCGATTACAGGGGAGATGCAGCCCTTTCCAAAGAGCCATGAAAAGACTTTCTACTCCCAAGGAGACAAGAGATATTAACCCGAAATGACGTCCGACGCGCGCATTTTCTCCGCCGCGCAACACATTTTAAAAAATCATAGAGTGAAAACCGTGGGTTCGATCCGCGTGCCGTTCGAAGGCGATTACAGGGGAGATGCAGCCCTTTCCAAAGAGCCATGAACAGACTTCCTACTCCCAACGAGACAAGAGATATTAAGCCGCAATGACGTCCGACGCGCGCATTTATTGCGCCGCGCACCACATTTAAAAAATCGTAGCGTGAGAACGGTGGGTCCGATCCGCGTACCGCTTAAAGGCGATTACAGGGGAGATGCAGCCATTTCCAAAGAGCCAAGAACAGACTTTCTAATCCCAAGGAGACAAGAGATATTAAGCCGCAATGACGTCCGACGCGCGCATTTTCTCCGCCGCGCACCACATTTAAAAAAAATCATAGCGTGAAAACCGTGGGTTCCATCCGCGTGCCGCTCGAAGGCGATTACAGGGGAGATGCACCCCTTTCCAAAGAGCCATGAAGAGACTTTCTACTCCCAATGAGAGAAGAGATATTAAGCCGCAATGACGTCCGACGCGCGCATTTTCTCCGCCGCGCACCACATTTAAAAAAATCATAGCGTGAAAACCGTGGGTTCGATCCGCGTGCCGCTGGAAGGCGATTACAGGGGAGATGCAGCCCTTTCCAAAGAGCCATGAACAGACTTTCTACTCCCAATGAGACAAGAGATATTAAGCCGCAAATACGTCCGGCGCGCGTCTTTTCTCCGCCGCGCAACACATTTAAAAAAAATCGTAGCGTGAAAACCGTGGGTTCGATCCGCGTGCCGCTCGAAGGCGATTACAGGGGAGATGCATCCCTTTTAAAAGAGCTATGAACAGACTTTCTACTCCCAAGGAGACCAGAAATATTAACATATAAAGCGTTACGCTCCAGTCGGATGAGCGAGAAACGCTTGTGCAATTGCAACGAATTGGAGGAGAAAGTTTAAACAAACGCGCTGAATTTGAACGCTCACATCTAGGCCGGTCCAGGTCCAAATGGCCTGCAACTCGGTGCGCATCACCTCCATGACTGTCCCTAACGAACGCCACCTGCCACGCTTTCGGCCCGTCCCTAGAGGCATTAAAAAATCGTAGCGTGATAACGATGGTTCCGACCCGCGTGCCGCTCGAAGGCGATTACAGGGGAGATGCAGCCCTTTCCAAAGAGCCATGAACAGACTTCCTACTCCCAAGGAGCCCAAAGATATTAAGCCGCAAATACGTCCTACGCGCGTCTTTTCTACGCCACGCACCACATTTAAAAAATCGTATCGTAAGAACGGTGGGTCCGATCCGCGTGCCGCTTAAAGGCGATTACAGGGGAGATGCAGCCCTTTCCAAAGAGCCATGAACAGACTTTCTACTCCCAAGGAGACAAGAGATATTAAGCCACAATGACGTCCGACGCGCGCATTTTCTCCGACACGCACCACGTTTAAAAAATCGTAGCGTGAGAACGGTGGGTCCGATCCGCGTGCCGCTTAAAAGCGATTACAGGGGAGATGCATCCCTTTCCAAAGAGCCATGAACAGACTTTCTACTCCCAAGGAGCCCATAGATATTAAGCCGCAAATACGTCCTACGCGCGTCTTTTCTACGCCGCGCACCACATTTAAAAAATCGTAGCGTAAGAACGGTGGGTCCGATCCGCGTGCCGCTTAAAGGCGATTACAGGGGAGATGCAACCCTTTCCAAAGAGCCATGAAAAGACTTTCTACTCCCAAGGAGACAAGAGATTTAAGCCGAAATGACGTCCGACGCGCGCATTTTCTCCGCCGCGCACCACATTTAAAAAAATCATAGCGTGAAAACCGTGGGTTCGATCCGCGTGCCGCTCGAAGGCGATTACAGGGGAGATGCAGCCCTTTCCAAAGAGCCATGAACAGACTTCCTACTCCCAAGGAGACAAGAGATATTAAGCCGCAATGATGTCCGACGCACGCATTTTCTCCGCCGCGCACCACATTTAAAAAATCTTAGCGTGAGAACGGTGGGTCCGATCCGCGTGCCGCTTAAAGGCGATTACAAGGGAAATGCAGCCCTTTCCAAAGAGCCATGAAAAGACTTTCTACTCCCAAGGAGACCAGAAATATTAACATATAAAGCGTTACGCTCCAGTCGGATGAGCGAGAAAGGCTTGTACAATTGCAACGAATTGGAGGAGAAAGTTTAAACAAACGCGCTGAATTTGAACGCTCACATCTAGGCCGGTCCAGGTCCAAATGGCCTGCAACTCGGTGCGCATCACCTCCATGACTGTCCCTAACGAACGCCACCTGCCACGCTTTCGGCCCATCCCTAGAGGCATTAAAAAATCGTAGCGTGATAACGATGGTTCCGATCCGCGTGCCGCTCGAAGGCGATTACAGGAGAGATGCAACCCTTTCCAAAGAGCCATGAAAAGACTTTCTATTCCCAAGGAGACAAGAGATATTAAGCCGCAATGACGTCCGACGCGCGCATTTTCTCCGCCGCTCAGCACATTTAAAAAATTCATAGCGTGAAAACCGTGGGTTCGATCCGCGTGCCGCTCAAAGGCGATTACAGGGGAGATGCAGCCCTTTCCAAAGAGCCATGAACAGACTTCCTACTCCCAAGGAGACAAGAGATATTAAGCCGCAATGACGTCCGACGAGCGCATTTTCTCCGACGCGCAACACATTTAAAAAAATCATAGCGTGAAAACCGTGGGTTCGATCCGCGTGCCGCTCGAAGGCGATTACAGGGGAGATGCAGCCCTTTCCAAAGAGCCATGAACAGACTTTCTACTCCCAAGGAGACAAGAGATATTAACATATAAAGCGTTACGCTCCAGTCGGATGAGCGAGAAACGCTTGAGCAGTTGCAACGAATTGGAGGAGAAAGTTTAAACAAACGCGCTGACTTTGAACGCTCACATCTAGGTCTGGCCAAGTCCAAATGGCGTGCAACTCGGTGCGCATCACCTCCATGACTGTCCCTAACGAACGCCACCTGCCACGCTTTCGGACCGTCCCTGGCGGCTTTAAAAAATCGTAGCGTGATAACCGTGGGTCCAATCCGCTTGAAGCTCGAAGGCGATTAGAGGGGAGATGCAGCCCTTTCCAAAGAGCCATGAACAGACTTCCTACTCCCAAGGAGACAAGAGATATTAAGCCACAAATACGTCCGGACCGCGTCTTTTCTCCGCAGCTCACCACATTTAAAAAAATCGTAGCGTGAAAACCGTGGGTTCGATATAGTATACATACAGAGTATATAGTTTGACCAAAAGATCGTGCTGATCTTTGATCTCCTGGTTCTTCATCTCCAGCGCCACTTTCAGACTCAATGTCCTCCTCTATGGGCTGGTATAACACAGACACGAATCATCACTACAGCCAGTACAATGGAAAGGTGGGAATGTGTACTGAATGTGTACTGACGTTATAAGTGAGAGGTGGTGGTACTGGTGGATGTGTACTGACACTATAAGGGATCTCTACCTGCAGTGACAGTTTGAGCTTCTCAAGTTCTTCCTCCAGAGATTTCTTCTCCTGTTCACAGGCCATTTTCATATCTGCCAGAGCAAGTATCATTACTGCTGGATATAACACAGATTGTATATACTACATAATTACTGCTGAATATATAAAATATAATATATATAGTACTATACATATATTAGTGTCACTTTTATTGGAGCCTAAAGGCTAACATTCATTATTAGTTATGTTAGTATTATTGCATTTCCATAGTACTTACTCTTGATGGACCTGTTATGCTCCTCCTCCTCCTGCTGTTTCTGCAGGAGCTCTGTCTCCTCCTGCTGCTTGTGTTTCAGCATCTCCTGAAGAACCTGCAGCTCCTTCTGCTTCTGCAACCTCAACTCCTTCAGCTGCTCAAACAAACTGTTCTCCAACTCCTCCTTCTCACACCGCAAACACTCCAATCGGGCCACAGGCCCCACTAGTGACACAGAACCACACACACACACACACACACAGACACACACACACACAGACACACACACACACAAACACACACACACACAGAGAGAGATAAACATGTATAAATGTATAAGAATTTGTGGATAAAATTATTATGAGATTATTTATAATCAAACGACTACACTACACAACCACATCTTCCTTTTATTTACATATTATACAGATATTTAGAGATATTTACATTTTATTTACCCGCGTGCGTCTCTCTTCTCCAAGGTAGCGGAGAGATATGAAAGGATAAAAGGGGAAAAGAATAAAATGCACGTCGGTTTTAAATTCGCAGGCTACCTGCGCTGAAGGCGTGGAAAACGAGCACGTGACGGAAAGGCTTCCGTACCCGATGGGTCCAAATCACATGCCCAGCAAAGTAGCCTTAAACCTGGACACACAATGGAGACCATTTGCCCCTTTAAAATCATACTACAACCAGACTTCCAGGCCCAAGAGGTCACACAGTCATGCCCAGCAAAGTAGCTCTGGGCCTGGGCACACTTCACGCAGTTTGACCGTTTAAATAAAACTAGAAACAGACTTCCTGGCCCAAGAGGTCACACAGTCATGCCCAGCAAGGTTGCTTTAAACGTGGGCACACTTCAGACCGTTTCACTCTTTAAATCATTCAAAGCACCACATTTCAAGGCCCAAGAGGTCACAGAATCATGCCCATCAAAGTAGCTCTGGGCCTGGGCACACTTCACGCAGTTTGACCCTTTAAATAATACTACAACCAGACACATACAGGTGCGCACATATACACAGATACACATTCTGTTTAATTTCTTCACATCTGCAGACTAGAGTAAGCTGAGGGTATAGTGTTAAACCAGGTACTACATAAACAGTATATAGTATATATACAGAGGATATAGTGTTAAACCAGGTACTACATACAGAGTATATAGTATACATACAGAGTATATAGTTGACCAAAAGATCGTGCTGATCTTTGATCTCCTGGTTCTTCATCTCCAGCGCCACTTTCAGACTCATAATGTCCTCCTCTATGGGCTGGTATAACCCACACACACGAATCATCACTACAGCCAGTACAATGGAAAGGTGGGAATGTGTACTGAATGTGTACTGACGTTATAAGTGAAAGGTGGAGGTACTGGTGGATGTGTACTGACACTATAAGGGATCTCTACCTGCAGTGACAGTCTGAGCTTCTCAAGTTCTTCCTCCAGAGATTTCTTCTCCTGTTCACAGGCCATTTTCATATCTGCCAGAGCAAGTATCATTACTGCTGGATATAACACAGATTGTATATACTACATAATTACTACTGAATATATAAAATATAATATATATAGTACTATACATATATTAGTATCACTTTTATTGGAGCCTAAAGGCTAACATTCATTATTAGTTATGTTAGTATTATTGCATTTCCATAGTACTTACTCTTGATGGACCTGTTATGCTCCTCCTCCTCCTGCTGTTTCTGCAGGAGCTCTGTCTCCTCCTGCTGCTTGTGTTTCAGCATCTCCTGAAGAACCTGCAGCTCCTTCTGCTTCTGCAACCTCAACTCCTTCAGCTGCTCCAACAAATTGTTCTCCAACTCCTCCTTCTCACACCGCAAACACTCCAATCGGGCCACAGGCCCCACTAGTGACACAGAACCACACACACACACACACAGAGAGAGATAAACATGTATAAATGTATAAGAATTTGTGGATAAAATTATTATGAGATTATTTATAATCAAACGACTACACTACACAACCATATCTTCCTTTTATTTACATATTATACAGATATTTACAGATATTTACATTTTATTTACCCGCGTGCGTCTCTCTTCTCCAAGGTAGCGGAGAGATATGAAAGGATAAAAGGGGAAAAGAATAAAATGCACGTCGGTTTTAAATTCGCAGGCTACCTGCGCTGAAGGCGTGGAAAACGAGCACGTGACGGAAAGGCTTCCGTACCCGATGGGTCCAAATCACATGCCCAGCAAAGTAGCCTTAAACCTGGACACACAATGGAGACCATTTGACCCTTTAAAATCATACTACAACCAGACTTCCAGGCCCAAGAGGTCACACAGTCATGCCCAGCAAAGTAGCTCTGGGCCTGGGCACACTTCACGCAGTTTGACCGTTTAAATAAAACTAGAAACAGACTTCCTGGCCCAAGAGGTCACACAGTCATGCCCAGCAAGGTTGCTTTAAACGTGGGCACACTTCAGACCGTTTCACTCTTTAAATCATTCAAAGCACCACATTTCAAGGCCCAAGAGGTCACAGAATCATGCCCATCAAAGTAGCTCTGGGCCTGGGCACACTTTACGGAGTTTGACCCTTTAAATAATACTACAACCAGACACATACAGGTGCGCACATATACACAGATACACATTCTGTTTAATTTCTTCACATCTGCAGACTAGAGTAAGCTGAGGGTATAGTGTTAAACCAGGTACTACATAAACAGTATATAGTATATATACAGAGGATATAGTGTTAAACCAGGTACTACATACAGAGTATATAGTATACATACAGAGTATATAGTTTGTCCAAAAGATCGTGCTGATCTTTGATCTCCTGGTTCTTCATCTCCAGCGCCACTTTCAGACTCATAATGTCCTCCTCTATGGGCTGGTATAACCCACACATACGAATCATCACTACAGCCAGTACAATGGAAAGGTGGGAATGTGTACTGAATGTGTACTGACGTTATAAGTGAAAGGTGGAGGTACTGGTGGATGTGTACTGACACTATAAGGGATCTCTACCTGCAGTGACAGTCTGAGCTTCTCAAGTTCTTCCTCCAGAGATTTCTTCTCCTGTTCACAGGCCATTTTCATATCTGCCAGAGCAAGTATCATTACTGCTGGATATAACACAGATTGTATATACTACATAATTACTACTGAATATATAAAATATAATATATATAGTACTATACATATATTAGTATCACTTTTATTGGAGCCTAAAGGCTAACATTCATTATTAGTTATGTTAGTATTATTGCATTTCCATAGTACTTACTCTTGATGGACCTGTTATGCTCCTCCTCCTCCTGCTGTTTCTGCAGGAGCTCTGTCTCCTCCTGCTGCTTGTGTTTCAGCATCTCCTGAAGAACCTGCAGCTCCTTCTGCTTCTGCAACCTCAACTCCTTCAGCTGCTCCAACAAATTGTTCTCCAACTCCTCCTTCTCACACCGCAAACACTCCAATCGGGCCACAGGCCCCACTAGTGACACAGAACCACACACACACACACACAGAGAGAGATAAACATGTATAAATGTATAAGAATTTGTGGATAAAATTATTATGAGATTATTTATAATCAAACGACTACACTACACAACCATATCTTCCTTTTATTTACATATTATACAGATATTTACAGATATTTACATTTTATTTACCCGCGTGCGTCTCTCTTCTCCAAGGTAGCGGAGAGATATGAAAGGATAAAAGGGGAAAAGAATAAAATGCACGTCGCTTTTAAATTCGCAGGCTACCTGCGCTGAAGGCGTGGAAAACGAGCACGTGACGGAAAGGCTTCCGTACCCGATGGGTCCAAATCACATGCCCAGCAAAGTAGCCTTAAACCTGGACACACAATGGAGACCATTTGACCCTTTAAAATCATACTACAACCAGACTTCCAGGCCCAAGAGGTCACACAGTCATGCCCAGCAAAGTAGCTCTGGGCCTGGGCACACTTCACGCAGTTTGACCGTTTAAATAAAACTAGAAACAGACTTCCTGGCCCAAGAGGTCACACAGTCATGCCCAGCAAGGTTGCTTTAAACGTGGGCACACTTCAGACCGTTTCACTCTTTAAATCATTCAAAGCACCACATTTCAAGGCCCAAGAGGTCACAGAATCATGCCCATCAAAGTAGCTCTGGGCCTGGGCACACTTTACGGAGTTTGACCCTTTAAATAATACTACAACCAGACACATACAGGTGCGCACATATACACAGATACACATTCTGTTTAATTTCTTCACATCTGCAGACTAGAGTAAGCTGAGGGTATAGTGTTAAACCAGGTACTACATAAACAGTATATAGTATATATACAGAGGATATAGTGTTAAACCAGGTACTACATACAGAGTATATAGTATACATACAGAGTATATAGTTTGTCCAAAAGATCGTGCTGATCTTTGATCTCCTGGTTCTTCATCTCCAGCGCCACTTTCAGACTCATAATGTCCTCCTCTATGGGCTGGTATAACCCACACATACGAATCATCACTACAGCCAGTACAATGGAAAGGTGGGAATGTGTACTGAATGTGTACTGACGTTATAAGTGAAAGGTGGAGGTACTGGTGGATGTGTACTGACACTATAAGGGATCTCTACCTGCAGTGACAGTCTGAGCTTCTCAAGTTCTTCCTCCAGAGATTTCTTCTCCTGTTTACAGGCCATTTTCATATCTGCCAGAGCAAGTATCATTACTGCTGGATATAACACAGATTGTATATACTACATAATTACTACTGAATATATAAAATATAATATATATAGTACTATACATATATTAGTATCACTTTTATTGGAGCCTAAAGGCTAACATTCATTATTAGTTATGTTAGTATTATTGCATTTCCATAGTACTTACTCTTGATGGACCTGTTATGCTCCTCCTCCTCCTGCTGTTTCTGCAGGAGCTCTGTCTCCTCCTGCTGCTTGTGTTTCAGCATCTCCTGAAGAACCTGCAGCTCCTTCTGCTTCTGCAACCTCAACTCCTTCAGCTGCTCCAACAAATTGTTCTCCAACTCCTCCTTCTCACACCGCAAACACTCCAATCGGGCCACAGGCCCCACTAGTGACACAGAACCACACACACACACACACAGAGAGAGATAAACATGTATAAATGTATAAGAATTTGTGGATAAAATTATTATGAGATTATTTATAATCAAACGACTACACTACACAACCATATCTTCCTTTTATTTACATATTATACAGATATTTACAGATATTTACATTTTATTTACCCGCGTGCGTCTCTCTTCTCCAAGGTAGCGGAGAGATATGAAAGGATAAAAGGGGAAAAGAATAAAATGCACGTCGGTTTTAAATTCGCAGGCTACCTGCGCTGAAGGCGTGGAAAACGAGCACGTGACGGAAAGGCTTCCGTACCCGATGGGTCCAAATCACATGCCCAGCAAAGTAGCCTTAAACCTGGACACACAATGGAGACCATTTGACCCTTTAAAATCATACTACAACCAGACTTCCAGGCCCAAGAGGTCACACAGTCATGCCCAGCAAAGTAGCTCTGGGCCTGGGCACACTTCACGCAGTTTGACCGTTTAAATAAAACTAGAAACAGACTTCCTGGCCCAAGAGGTCACACAGTCATGCCCAGCAAGGTTGCTTTAAACATGGGCACACTTCAGACCGTTTCACTCTTTAAATCATTCAAAGCACCACATTTCAAGGCCCAAGAGGTCACAGAATCATGCCCATCAAAGTAGCTCTGGGCCTGGGCACACTTTACGGAGTTTGACCCTTTAAATAATACTACAACCAGACACATACAGGTGCGCACATATACACAGATACACATTCTGTTTAATTTCTTCACATCTGCAGACTAGAGTAAGCTGAGGGTATAGTGTTAAACCAGGTACTACATAAACAGTATATAGTATATATACAGAGGATATAGTGTTAAACCAGGTACTACATACAGAGTATATAGTATACATACAGAGCATATAGTTTGTCCAAAAGATCGTGCTGATCTTTGATCTCCTGGTTCTTCATCTCCAGCGCCACTTTCAGACTCATAATGTCCTCCTCTATGGGCTGGTATAACCCACACATACGAATCATCACTACAGCCAGTACAATGGAAAGGTGGGAATGTGTACTGAATGTGTACTGACGTTATAAGTGAAAGGTGGAGGTACTGGTGGATGTGTACTGACACTATAAGGGATCTCTACCTGCAGTGACAGTCTGAGCTTCTCAAGTTCTTCCTCCAGAGATTTCTTCTCCTGTTCACAGGCCATTTTCATATCTGCCAGAGCAAGTATCATTACTGCTGGATATAACATAGATTGTATATACTACATAATTACTACTGAATATATAAAATATAATATATATAGTACTATAGATATATTAGTATCACTTTTATTGGAGCCTAAAGGCTAGCATTCATTATTAGTTATGTTAGTATTATTGCATTTCCATAGTACTTACTCTTGATGGACCTGTTATGCTCCTCCTCCTCCTGCTGTTTCTGCAGGAGCTCTGTCTCCTCCTGCTGCTTGTGTTTCAGCATCTCCTGAAGAACCTGCAGCTCCTTCTGCTTCTGCAACCTCAACTCCTTCAGCTGCTCCAACAAACTGTTCTCCAACTCCTCCTTCTCACACCGCAAACACTCCAATCGGGCCACAGGCCCCACTAGTGACACAGAACCACACACACACACACACACACAGAGAGATAAACATGTATAAATGTATAAGAATTTGTGGATAAAATTATTATGAGATTATTTATAATCAAACGACTACACTACACAACCACATCTTCCTTTTATTTACATATTATACAGATATTTACAGATATTTACATTTTATTTACCCGCGTGCGTCTCTCTTCTCCAAGGTAGCGGAGAGATATGAAAGGATAAAAGGGGAAAAGAATAAAATGCACGTCGGTTTTAAATTCGCAGGCTACCTGCGCTGAAGGCGTGGAAAACGAGCACGTGACGGAAAGGCTTCCGTACCCGATGGGTCCAAATCACATGCCCAGCAAAGTAGCCTTAAACCTGGACACACAATGGAGACCATTTGACCCTTTAAATAATACTACAACCAGACACATACAGGTGCGCACATATACACAGATACACATTCTGTTTAAATTTCTTCACATCTGCAGACTAGAGTAAGCTGAGGGTATAGTGTTAAACCAGGTACTACATAAACAGTATATAGTATATATACAGAGGATATAGTGTTAAACCAGGTACTACATACAGAGTATATAGTATATATACAGAGTATATAGTTTGACCAAAAGATCGTGCTGATCTTTGATCTCCTGGTTCTTCATCTCCAGCGCCACTTTCAGACTCATAAAGTCCTCCTCTATGGGCTGGTAT
This sequence comes from Electrophorus electricus, assembly GCF_041902795.1. Classification (NCBI taxonomy): domain Eukaryota; kingdom Metazoa; phylum Chordata; class Actinopteri; order Gymnotiformes; family Gymnotidae; genus Electrophorus; species Electrophorus electricus. The sequence continues at coordinate 38,381,926 of NC_137501.1, read as the reverse complement.
AACACACACACGAATCATCACTACAGCCAGTACAATGGAAAGGTGGGAATGTGTACTGAATGTGTACTGACGTTATAAGTGAAAGGTGGAGGTACTGGTGGATGTGTACTGACACTATAAGGGATCTCTACCTGCAGTGACAGTCTGAGCTTCTCAAGTTCTTCCTCCAGAGATTTCTTCTCCTGTTCACAGGCCATTTTCATATCTGCCAGAGCAAGTATCATTACTGCTGGATATAACACAGATTGTATATACTACATAATTACTACTGAATATATAAAATATAATATATATAGTACTATACATTTATTAGTATCACTTTTATTGGAGCCTAAAGGCTAACATTCATTATTAGTTATGTTAGTATTATTGCATTTCCATAGTACTTACTCTTGATGGACCTGTTATGCTCCTCCTCCTCCTGCTGTTTCTGCAGGAGCTCTGTCTCCTCCTGCTGCTTGTGTTTCAGCATCTCCTGAAGAACCTGCAGCTCCTTCTGCTTCTGCAACCTCAACTCCTTCAGCTGCTCCAAGAAACTGTTCTCCAACTCCTCCTTCTCACACCGCAAACACTCCAATCGGGCCACAGGCCCCACTAGTGACACAGAACCCCACACACACACACACACACATAGAGATAAACATGTATAAATGTATAAGAATTTGTGGATAAAATTATTATGAGATTATTTATAATCAAACGACTACACTACACAACCACTTCTTCCTTTTATTTACATATTATACAGATATTTACAGATATTTACCCGCGTGCGTCTCTCTTCTCCAAGGTAGCGGAGAGATATGAAAGGATAAAAGGGGAAAAGAATAAAATGCAAGTCGGTTTTAAATTCGCAGGCTACCTGCGCTGAAGGCGTGGAAAACGAGCACGTGACGGAAAGGCTTCCGTACCCGATGGGTCCAAATCACATGCCCAGCAAAGTAGCCTTAAACCTGGACAGACAATGGAGACCATTTGACCCTTTAAAATCATACTACAACCAGACTTCCAGGCCCAAGAGGTCACACAGTCATACCCAGCAAAGTAGCTCTGGGCCTGGGCACACTTCACGCAGTTTGACCCTTTAACCTAAACTAGAAACAGACCTGCAAGCCCAGGAGCTCACAGAATCATACCCAGTAAAGTAGCTAGCTAGCTTTCAGCTCAGTAACCGTAGCTAGCTATCTAGCTATCAGCTCAGTAAACCATACAATCAAATGTCCACCAAGCATTTAAACCGCAAGCATTTAAACCACTAGATACCGCTAGTTACCGGCTGCACGGTTAACAGTGCAAAGCCATTACCAAGCTACCTAGCTAGCTAGCTAGCTACCGGAAGCACTTTTAACAGTGCAAAGTCAGTAGCTAGCTAGTAGTAGCTACTGTAGCTAGCTAGCTACCGGAAGCACTTTTCACAGTGCAAAGTCAGTAGCTAGCTAGTAGTAGCTACTGTAGCTAGCTAGCTACCGGAAGCACTTTTAACAGTGCAAAGTCAGTAGCTAGCTAGTAGTAGCTACTGTAGCTAGCTAGCTAGCTAGCTACTGACTTTGCACTGTTAACCTTGCAGCCGGTAGCTCGCTAGCTAGCTAGCAGCTCAGTAACCGTACAAATTCGCCTGCTGCTGAAAACTGTCAAGTTGTATTTATAGCTTTCGTTTTAGTTCTCTCAGCTTACTTATTTGGTTTTTTTGTGTGTGTGTTTTTTTCAGGGAAGTTTAATAATTTCTTAGAAATCTTGGAACATTTTGCCAGTTGGCATCTAGGAAAGCCTTTCTGCCCACAGACAATAAACACAAGCCAGAATTCCTCAAACAGGAATGAATCTACTAATTTAGTAACATTTCAGGCACATGAGTGGAGGAACTAGCAAATTCTAAATGATGAAATCGAAGCTGATAAAAATCCATGAAAATATAAACTGGTCATGAAAAAATGCTTGTGAATTGAAAATGTAAGTGATAGGATTAAAACAGTCTTGATTTGATATATTTTTAAAAATCAAATATCAAGTTTGATCATTCATGACCAAGGGAGTTTCTATGAGGGTGTAAACAACAAATGCATGTGAACTAAATACTACAGTGGTATATAATTAAATAATTGGAATAACTTTGTGTCACGTCATTTAACGTTTAACTCAAGCCGTTTGTGTTACCGGACTCTTTTATCACTTAACATTAGTAACTGTTTTAGTTGCCTTGTTTATCCAATAACATTCATTAATTAATCAATCCATGGTTTAACCCAAGCAATTTTCGTTACTTCCGCCTCTCGAGGCAAAAATGTCAGTCAGAACGTTGCGCCCGCAAACTTCAAATAAACGATAAATAAGGCAAGTAATAAAAATGGATAAAGTTGAAAGATAAGTTGATTAAACTTGAGTCAAATAAAACTACTTATCAGTCAAAACGTCAATTCATATGCATTTTATTGACTCAAAATTTAATTTACGTGCATTTTAATCAGCCATATTTTTGGTGTATAGACCTGAGTTTTGTCGTTGAAGAGAATAAAAGAATCCGTCGTGTAAACTTACGCCATCTGCAGGCTGAGATGGTGTTGGGTTGACCCGGATGTGACGTTTGCCAAGCTGATGACATATCACGATATTAATTGTGAGATTTCCTTACCATCTTTGCTCTTCGCAAAAGGGCACAGTGCGGTTTACAGGGCACAGTTTGACCCTTTAAATAATACTACAACCAGATTTCCAGGCACAAGAGGTCACACAGTCATGCCCAGCAAGGTTGCTTTAAACGTGGGCACACTTCAGACCGTTTCACTCTTTAAATCGTTCAAAGCACCAGATTTCAAGGCCCAAGAGGTCACAGAATCATGCCCAGCAAAGTAGCTCTGGGCCTGGGCACACTTCATGCAGTTTGACCCTTTAAATAATACTACAACCAGACTTCCAGGCACAAGAGGTCACACAGTCATGCCCAGCAAAGTAGCTCTGGGCCTGGGCACACTTCATGCAGTTTGACCCTTTAAATAATACTACAACCAGACTTCCAGGCACAAGAGGTCACACAGTCATGCACAGCAAAGTAGTGCTGGGCCAGGGCACACTTCATGTACTTTGTGCCTTTAAATAATACTACAACCAGACTTCCAAGCCGAAGAGGTCACAGAGTCATGCCCAGCAAAGTCGCTATGGGCCTGGGCAGACCATGCAATTTGACCCTTTAACCAAAACTAGAAACAGAACTCAAAGCCCAGGAGGTCACAGAATCATGCCCATCAAAGTAGCTCTGGGCCTGTGTACACTTCAGGCCATTTCACCTTTTATATAATGGAAACACCAGACCTCCAGGCCCAAGAGGTCACACAGTCATGCCCAGAAAAGTAACTCTGGGCCTATACACACTTCACGCAGTTTGACCGTTTAAATAAAACTAGAAACAGACTTCCTGACCCAAGAGGTCACACAGTCATGCCCAGCAAAGTAGCCTTAAACCTGGACACACAATGGAGACCATTTGACCCTTTAAAATCATACTACAACCAGACTTCCAGGCCCAAGAGGTCACACAGTCATGCCCAGCAAAGTAGCTCTGGGCCTGGGCACACTTCACGCAGTTTGACCGTTTAAATAAAACTAGAAACAGACTTCCTGGCCCAAGAGGTCACACAGTCATGCCCATCAAAGTAGCTCTGGGCCTGGGCACACTTCACGCAGTTTGACCCTTTAAATAATACTACAACCAGACACATACAGGTGCGCACATATACACAGATACACATTCTGTTTAATTTCTTCACATCTGCAGACTAGAGTAAGCTGAGGGTATAGTGTTAAACCAGGTACTACATAAACAGTATATAATATATATACAGAGGATATAATGTTAAACCAGGTACTACATACAGAGTATATAGTTTTACCAAAAGATCGTGCTGATCTTTGATCTCCTGGTTCTTTATCTCCAGCACCACTTTCAGACTCATGTCCTCCTCTATGGGCTGGTATAACACACACACACACACACACACACACACACACACACACACACACACACACACAAATTAGCAAGCCATATAGTGTAGAAATAGATAGATGTTATTCAGGGACCTCATTTATAAAACTTTGTGGATTCCAAAGTGAAAGTGTGTGTATTCTGCACAAATAACAGGAAATGGCATATACCCCCCAAAAACTTAGATTTCTAAAGCCTCGAGTATGAATTATTGGGAGATAGAGGCGACAATGCAGCGCTAAAGACAAAAAAGGAATTTTAACCACAGGTATGAGTGCCAGCACCAGCAACCGCAGGTGTGAGTGGCATTATATTTACATTTACCCTCCACATCCTTTGTGTCTGTGTATTCGTCCTCGATGCGTCCAGCACACCATCTCCAGAAACGCCTCATTTTTCCTCTGTCTTCTTCAGTGTCTTTCCACAGACTGATCTGTAAAGGTGTTCATGGGATTCCCCTCACGTGTGACATCGGGCCACAGGACATATGGGGTTCTAAAGTTCCAAGAGCGTAGATGAGTTGTTTTTCTTTGAATTTCCTAATTTCATTGCTGCCATAGCAACAACTGGCAATGCAAACAGACGTGTCATTAATGCAGTGACTCTACCTCAACCTGGATTGATCAACCATGTACGGCTCACCGGAGACTGTGATACGTATAACATCCCAAAGTGTACTTAATTCTGAGCAAAATCTAACTAGCCTCATTACTGCTGAACTATGAGGGGCCATTTAGGGAGAAATCAGGGAAACACTACTTGTACATACATATGAAACATTTTCACATAAATAGCCTACTACTTACATTTGTGTATAATAATTTAAACTCGCATATACACGCACTTGCCCACTCAATCTCTGGTGCGTAAACAAAGAGTTGCACTATGCTTATGTTGGTATGGGGGTGTCTGTGTGTATATAACAATTTTCAGTGCGCCCGGAAGTCATTTCATTGTCATTTCAAGGCAGATATTTAACATGTGTACAGTGCGTATAATAGACAGAGGAAGACTGTTGAACTATTAATATTAGGACGGTTATTGACATCTGTGTAATGAGTAGTGCTTCTCTTAATGACAACTGTAACTGTTTTCCCATATAGAATTGTGTGCCTTATATTGTTTGGAGGAACTTTTTCTTCTCATTTAGAAATATGTGGACTAAGTGCTCAGATTGTCTTATTACTTATTATGCTCAGTCTCACCCTTTTTGGCAGATTTCACCACGTTATTACGAACGTGGATACCTTATCTTATAATTATAAGCAGTGTGAGATGTGAAGCTAAGCGAAGCACATGTGCAGAATTTCTAACAATAGCCTGTTTTGTATAGCCTGGCTAACTGACCAATCAGTGAAATAAAATGTGGTTGCTGAGCCTGTTGCAGCTGGGTCAATTTAATTTGATTTCATTGTGTTTAATTTTAAACTCAGCTGCGTGCCATGAGACACAAGTTAATCTGAGCATTTTTTGTTCTAACGCCGACTTAACCTAGCCATGTTTTACAGTTATCTTGAAATAATTGAGGTTCATCGCTAGAGGGTGCTGTTCATCTTTTTTTTCCTTTTTTTTCTATTATTGATCAGGAAAAAACGATAAAATAGAGAATTTGTGGATAAAATTATTATGAGATTATTTATAATCAAACGACTACACTACACAACCACTTCTTCCTTTTATTTACATATTATACAGATATTTACATTTTATTTACCCGCGTGCGTCTCTCTTCTCCAAGGTAGCGGAGAGATATGAAAGGATAAAAGGGGAAAAGAATAAAATGCACGTCGGTTTTAAATTCGCAGGCTACCTGCACTGAAGGCGTGGAAAACGAGCACGTGACCGAAAGGCTTCCGTACCCGATGGGTCCAAATCACATGCCCATCAAAGTAGCCTTAAACCTGGACACACAATGGAGACCATTTGACCCTTTAAAATTATACTACAACCAGACTTCCAGGCCCAAGAGGTCACACAGTCATGCCCAGCAAAGTAGGTCTGGGCCTGGGCACACTTCACGCAGTTTGACCGTTTAAATAAAACTAGAAACAGACTTCCTGGCCCAAGAGGTCACACAGTCATGCCCAGCAAAGTAGCTCTGGGCCTGGGCACACTTCAATCACTTTGTGCCTTTAAATCATACTACTACTACCACCAGACTTCCAGGGCCTAGAGGTCACACAGTCATGCACAGCAAAGTAGCTCTGGGCCTGGGCACACTTCATGCAGTTTGACCCTTTAAATAATACTACAACCAGACACATACAGGTGCGCACATATACACAGATACACATTCTGTTTAATTTCTTCACATCTGCAGACTAGAGTAAGCTGAGGGTATAGTGTTAAACCAGGTACTACATAAACAGTATATAGTATATATACAGAGGATATAGTGTTAAACCAGGTACGACATACAGAGTATATAGTATACATACAGAGTATATAGTTTGACCAAAAGATCGTGCTGATCTTTGATCTCCTGGTTCTTCATCTCCAGCGCCACTTTCAGACTCATAATGTCCTCCTCTATGGGCTGGTATAACACACACACGAATCATCACTACAGCCAGTACAATGGAAAGGTGGGAATGTGTACTGAATGTGTACTGACGTTATAAGTGAAAGGTGGAGCTACTGGTGGATGTGTACTGACACTATAAGGGATCTCTACCTGCAGTGACAGTCTGAGCTTCTCAAGTTCTTCCTCCAGAGATTTCTTCTCCTGTTCACAGGCCATTTTCATATCTGCCAGAGCAAGTATCATTACTGCTGGATGTAACACAGATTGTATATACTACATAATTACTACTGAATATATAAAATATAATATATATAGTACTATACATATATTAGTATCACTTTTATTGGAGCCTAAAGGCTAACATTCATTATTAGTTATGTTAGTATTATTGCATTTCCATAGTACTTACCCTTGAGGGACCTGTTATGCTCCTCCTCCTCCTGCTGTTTCTGCAGGAGCTCTGTCTCCTCCTGCTGCTTGTGTTTCAGCATCTCCTGAAGAACCTGCAGCTCCTTCTGCTTCTGCAACCTCAACTCCTTCAGCTGCTCCAACAAACTGTTCTCCAACTCCTCCTTCTCACACCGCAAACACTCCAATCGGGCCACAGGCCCCACTAGTGACACAGAACCACACACACGCACACACAGACACACAGACACACACACACACACACACACACACACACACACACACACACACACACACACACACAAAGAGAGAGATAAACATGTATAAATGTATAATAATTTGTGGATAAAATTATTATGAGATTATTTATAATCAAACGACTACACTACACAACCACTTCTTCCTTTTATTTACATATTATACAGATATTTACAGATATTTACATTTTATTTACCCGCGTGCGTCTCTCTTCTCCAAGGTAGCGGAGAGATATGAAAGTATAAAAGGGGAAAAGAATAAAATGCACGTCGGTTTTAAATTCGCAGGCTACCTGCGCTGAAGGCGTGAAAAACGAGCACGTGACGGAAAGGCTTCCGTACCCGATGGGTCCAAATCACATGCCCAACAAAGTAGCCTTAAACCTGGACACACAATGGAGACCATTTGACCCTTTAAAATCATACTACAAGCAGACTTCCAGGCCCAAGAGGTCACACAGTCATGCCCAGCAAAGTACCTCTGGGCCTGGGCACACTTCACGCAGTTTGACCGTTTAAATAAAACTAGAAACAGACTTCCTGGCCCAAGAGGTCACACAGTCATGCCCAGCAAGGTTGCTTTAAACGTGGGCACACTTCAGACCGTTTCACTCTTTAAATCATTCAAAGCACCACATTTCAAGGCCCAAGAGGTCACTGAATCATGCCCATCAAAGTAGCTCTGGGCCTGGGCACACTTCACGCAGTTTGACCCTTTAAATAATACTACAACCAGACACATACAGGTGCGCACATATACACAGATACACATTCTGTTTAAATTTCTTCACATCTGAAGACTAGAGTAAGCTGAGGGTATAGTGTTAAACCAGGTACTACATAAACAGTATATAGTATATATACAGAGGATATAGTGTTAAACCAGGTACTACATACAGAGTATATAGTATACATACAGAGTATATAGTTTGACCAAAAGATCGTGCTGATCTTTGATCTCCTGGTTCTTCATCTCCAGCGCCACTTTCAGACTCATAAAGTCCTCCTCTATGGGCTGGTATAACACACACACGAATCATCACTACAGCCAGTACAATGGAAAGGTGGGAATGTGTACTGAATGTGTACTGACGTTATAAGTGAGAGGTGGAGGTACTGGTGGATGTGTACTGACACTATAAGGGATCTCTACCTGCAGTGACAGTCTGAGCTTCTCAAGTTCTTCCTCCAGAGATATCTTCTCCTGTTCACAGGCCATTTTCATATCTGCCAGAGCAAGTATCATTACTGCTGGATATAACACAGATTGTATATACTACATAATTACTACTGAATATATAAAATATAATATATATAGTACTATACATATATTAGTATCACTTTTATTGGAGCCTAAAGGCTAACATTCATTATTAGTTATGTTAGTATTATTGCATTTCCATAGTACTTACTCTTGATGGACCTGTTATGCTCCTCCTCCTCCTGCTGTTTCTGCAGGAGCTCTGTCTCCTCCTGCTGCTTGTGTTTCAGCATCTCCTGAAGAACCTGCAGCTCCTTCTGCTTCTGCAACCTCAACTCCTTCAGCTGCTCCAACAAACTGTTCTCCAACTCCTCATTCCTCATTCTCACACCGCAAACACTCCAATCGGGCCACAGGCCCCACTAGTGACACAGAACCACACACACACACACACACACACACACACACACACACACACACACACAAAGATAGAGATAAACATGTATAAATGTATAAGAATTTGTGGATAAAATTATTATGAGATTATTTATAATCAAACGACTACACTACACAACCACTTCTTCCTTTTATTTACAAATTATACAGATATTTAGATATATTTAAATTTTATTTACCCGCGTGCGTCTCTCTTCTCCAAGGTAGCGGAGAGATATGAAAGGATAAAAGGGGAAAAGAATAAAATGCACGTCGGTTTTAAATTCGCAGGCTACCTGCGCTGAAGGCGTGGAAAACGAGCACGTGACGGAAAGGCTTCCGTACCCGAAGGGTCCAAATCACATGCCCAGCAAAGTAGCCTTAAACCTGGACACACAATGGAGACCATTTGACCCTTTAAATAATACTACAACCAGACACATACAGGTGCGCACATATACACAGATACACATTCTGTTTAAATTTCTTCACATCTGCAGACTAGAGTAAGCTGAGGGTATAGTGTTAAACCAGGTACTACATAAACAGTATATAGTATATATACAGAGGATATAGTGTTAATCCAGGTACTACATACAGAGTATATAGTATATATACAGAGTATATAGTTTGACCAAAAGATCGTGCTGATCTTTGATCTCCTGGTTCTTCATCTCCAGCGCCACTTTCAGACTCATAAAGTCCTCCTCTATGGGCTGGTATAACACACACACGAATCATCACTACAGCCAGTACAATGGAAAGGTGGGAATGTGTACTGAATGTGTACTGACGTTATAAGTGAAAGGTGGAGGTACTGGTGGATGTGTACTGACACTATAAGGGATCTCTACCTGCAGTGACAGTCTGAGCTTCTCAAGTTCTTCCTCCAGAGATTTCTTCTCCTGTTCACAGGCCATTTTCATATCTGCCAGAGCAAGTATCATTACTGCTGGATATAACATAGATTGTATATACTACATAATTACTACTGAATATATAAAATATAATATATATAGTACTATACATATATTAGTATCACTTTTATTGGAGCCTAAAGGCTAGCATTCATTATTATGTTAGTAGTATTGCATTTCCATAGTACTTACTCTTGATGGACCTGTTATGCTCCTCCTCCTCCTGCTGTTTCTGCAGGAGCTCTGTCTCCTCCTGCTGCTTGTGTTTCAGCATCTCCTGAAGAACCTGCAGCTCCTTCTGCTTCTGCAACCTCAACTCCTTCAGCTGCTCCAACAAACTGTTCTCCAACTCCTCCTTCTCACACCGCAAACACTCCAATCGGGCCACAGGCCCCACTAGTGACACAGAACCACACACACACACACACACACACACACACACACACACACACACACACAAAGATAGAGATAAACATGTATAAATGTATAAGAATTTGTGGATAAAATTATTATGAGATTATTTATAATCAAACGACTACACTACACAACCACTTCTTCCTTTTATTTACAAATTATACAGATATTTAGATATATTTAAATTTTATTTACCCGCGTGCGTCTCTCTTCTCCAAGGTAGCGGAGAGATATGAAAGGATAAAAGGGGAAAAGAATAAAATGCACGTCGGTTTTAAATTCGCAGGCTACCTGCGCTGAAGGCGTGGAAAACGAGCACGTGACGGAAAGGCTTCCGTACCCGAAGGGTCCAAATCACATGCCCAGCAAAGTAGCCTTAAACCTGGACACACAATGGAGACCATTTGACCCTTTAAATAATACTACAACCAGACACATACAGGTGCGCACATATACACAGATACACATTCTGTTTAAATTTCTTCACATCTGCAGACTAGAGTAAGCTGAGGGTATAGTGTTAAACCAGGTACTACATAAACAGTATATAGTATATATACAGAGGATATAGTGTTAATCCAGGTACTACATACAGAGTATATAGTATATATACAGAGTATATAGTTTGACCAAAAGATCGTGCTGATCTTTGATCTCCTGGTTCTTCATCTCCAGCGCCACTTTCAGACTCATAAAGTCCTCCTCTATGGGCTGGTATAACACACACACGAATCATCACTACAGCCAGTACAATGGAAAGGTGGGAATGTGTACTGAATGTGTACTGACGTTATAAGTGAAAGGTGGAGGTACTGGTGGATGTGTACTGACACTATAAGGGATCTCTACCTGCAGTGACAGTCTGAGCTTCTCAAGTTCTTCCTCCAGAGATTTCTTCTCCTGTTCACAGGCCATTTTCATATCTGCCAGAGCAAGTATCATTACTGCTGGATATAACATAGATTGTATATACTACATAATTACTACTGAATATATAAAATATAATATATATAGTACTATACATATATTAGTATCACTTTTATTGGAGCCTAAAGGCTAGCATTCATTATTATGTTAGTAGTATTGCATTTCCATAGTACTTACTCTTGATGGACCTGTTATGCTCCTCCTCCTCCTGCTGTTTCTGCAGGAGCTCTGTCTCCTCCTGCTGCTTGTGTTTCAGCATCTCCTGAAGAACCTGCAGCTCCTTCTGCTTCTGCAACCTCAACTCCTTCAGCTGCTCCAACAAACTGTTCTCCAACTCCTCCTTCTCACACCGCAAACACTCCAATCGGGCCACAGGCCCCACTAGTGACACAGAACCACACACACACACACACACAGAGAGAGAGATAAACATGTATAAATGTATAAGAATTTGTGGATAAAATTATTATGAGATTATTTATAATCAAACGACTACACTACACAACCACATCTTCCTTTTATTTACATATTATACAGATATTTAGAGATATTTACATTTTATTTACCCGCGTGCGTCTCTCTTCTCCAAGGTAGCGGAGAGATATGAAAGGATAAAAGGGGAAAAGAATAAAATGCACGTCGGTTTTAAATTCGCAGGCTACCTGCGCTGAAGGCGTGGAAAACGAGCACGTGACGGAAAGGCTTCCGTACCCGATGGGTCCAAATCACATGCCCAGCAAAGTAGCCTTAAACCTGGACACACAATGGAGACCATTTGACCCTTTAAATAATACTACAACCAGACACATACAGGTGCGCACATATACACAGATACACATTCTGTTTAAATTTCTTCACATCTGCAGACTAGAGTAAGCTGAGGGTATAGTGTTAAACCAGGTACTACATAAACAGTATATAGTATATATACAGAGGATATAGTGTTAAACCAGGTACTACATACAGAGTATATAGTATACATACAGAGTATATAGTTTGACCAAAAGATCGTGCTGATCTTTGATCTCCTGGTTCTTCATCTCCAGCGCCACTTTCAGACTCATAATGTCCTCCTCTATGGGCTGGTATAACACACACACGAATCATCACTACAGCCAGTACAATGGAAAGGTGGGAATGTGTACTGAATGTGTACTGACGTTATAAGTGAAAGGTGGAGCTACTGGTGGATGTGTACTGACACTATAAGGGATCTCTACCTGCAGTGACAGTCTGAGCTTCTCAAGTTCTTCCTCCAGAGATTTCTTCTCCTGTTCACAGGCCATTTTCATATCTGCCAGAGCAAGTATCATTACTGCTGGATATAACACAGATTGTATATACTACATAATTACTACTGAATATATAAAATATAATATATATATTTAAAAATTTAAAAAATTGTAGCGTAAGAACGGTGGGTTCGATCCGCGTGCAGCTTAAAGGCGATTACAGGGGAGATGCAGCCCTTTCCAAAGAGCCATGAACAGACTTTCTACTCCCAAGGAGACAAGAGATATTAAGCCGCAATGACGTCCGACGCGCGCATTTTCTCCGCCACGCACCACATTTAAAAAAATCATAGCGTGAAAACCGTGGGTTCGATCCGCGTGCCGCTCGAAGGCGATTACAGCGGAGATGCAGCCCTTTCGAAAGAGCCATGAAAAGACTTTCTACTCCCAAGGAGACAAGAGATATTAAGCCGAAATTACGTCCGACGCGCGCATTTTCTCCGCCGCGCACCACATTTAAAAAATCGTAGCGTGAGAACGGTGGGTCCGATCCGCGTGCCGCTTAAAGGCGATTACAGGGGAGATGCATCCCTTTCCAAAGAGCCATGAACAGACTTTCTACTCCCAAGGAGACCAGAGATATTAACAGATAAAGCGTTACGCTCCAGTCGGATGAGCGAGAAACGCTTGTACAATTGCAACGAATTGGAGCAGAAAGTTTAAACAAACGCGCTGACTTTGAACGCTCACATCTAGGCCGGGCCAGGTCCAAATGGCCTGCAACTCGGTCCGCATCACGTCCATGACTGTCCCTAACGAACGCCACCTGCCAAGCTTTCGGCCCGTCCCTGTCGGCATTAAAAAATCGTAGCGTGTTAACGATGGTTCCGATCCGCGTGCCGCGCGAAGGCGATTACAGGGGAGATGCAGCACTTTCCAAAGAGCCATGAACAGACTTTCTACTCCCAAGGAGCCCAAAGATATTAAGCCGCAAATAAGTCCTACGCGCGTCTTTTCTACGTCGCGCACCACATTTAAAAAATCGTAGCGTAAGAACGGTGGGTCCAATCCGCGTGCCGCTTAAAGGCGATTACAGGGGAGATGCAACCCTTTCCAAAGAACCATGAAAAGACTTTCTACTCCCAAGGAGACAAGAGATATTAAGCCGAAATTACGTCGGACGCGCGCATTTCCTCCGCCGCGCACCACATTTAAAAAAATCATAGCGTGAAAACCGTGGGTTCGTTCCGCGTGCCGCTCGAAGGCGATTACAGGGGAGATGCAGCCCTTTCCAAAGAGGCATGAACAGACTTCCTACTCCCAAGGAGCCCAAAGATATTAAGCCGCAAATACGTCCTACGCGCGTCTTTTCTACGCCGCGCACCACATTTAAAAAATCGTAGCGTAAGAACGGTGGGTCCGATCCGCGTGCCGCTTAAAGGCGATTACAGGGGAGATGCAAACCTTTCCAAAGAGCCATGAAAAGACTTTCTACTCTCAAGGAGACAAGAGATATTAAGCCGCAATGACGTCCGACGCGCGCATTTTCTCCGACGCGCAACACATTTAAAAAAATCATAGCGTGAAAACCGTGGGTTCGATCCGCGTGCCGCTCGAAGGCGATTACAGGGGAGATGCAGCCCTTTCCAAAGAGCCATGAACAGACTTTCTACTCCCAATGAGACAAGAGATATCAAGCCGCAAATACGTCCGGCGCGCGTTTATTCTCCGCCGCGCAACACATTTAAAAAAAATCGTAGCGTGAGAACGATGGGTCCGATCCGCGTGCCGCTTAAAGGCGATTACAGGGGAGATGCAGCCCTTTCCAAAGAGCCATGAACAGACTTTCTACTCCCAAGGAGACAAGAGATATTACGCGCATTTTCTCCGACGCGCACCACGTTTAAAAAATCGTAGCGTGAGAACGGTGGGTCCGATCCGCGTGCCGCTTAAAGGCGATTACAGGGGAGATGCATCCCTTTCCAAAGAGCCATGAACAGACTTTCTACTCCCAAGGAGACCAGAGATATTAACAGATAAAGCGTTACGCTCCAGTCGGATGAGCGAGAAACGCTTGTACAATTGCAACGAATTGGAGGAGAAAGTTTAAACAAACGCGCTGACTTTGAAGGCTCACATCTAGGCCGGGCCAGGTCCAAATGGCCTGCAACTCGGTCCGCATCACGTCCATGACTTTTCCTAACGAACGCCACCTGCCAAGCTTTCGGCCCGTCCCTGTCGGCATTAAAAAATCGTAGCGTGATAACGATGGTTCCGATCCGCGTGCCGCGCGAAGGCGATTACAGGGGAGATGCAGCCCTTTCCAAAGAGCCATGAAAAGACTTTCTACTCTCAAGGAGACAAGAGATATTAAGCCGCAATGACGTCCGACGCGCGCATTTTCTCCGACGCGCAACACATTTAAAAAAATCATAGCGTGAAAACCGTGGGTTCGATCCGCGTGCCGCTCGAAGGCGATTACAGGGGAGATGCAGCCCTTTCCAAAGAGCCATGAACAGACTTTCTACTCCCAATGAGACAAGAGATATCAAGCCGCAAATACGTCCGGCGCGGGTCTATTCTCCGCCGCGCAACACATTTAAAAAAAATCGTAGCGTGAAAACCGTGGGTTCGATCCGCGTGCCGCTTAAAGGCGATTACAGGGGAGATGCAGCCCTTTCCAAAGAGCCATGAAAAGACTTTCTACTCCCAAGGAGACAAGAGATATTAAGCCGAAATGACCTCCGACGCGCGCATTTCCTCCGCCGCACACCACATTTAAAAAAATCATAGCGTGAAAACCGTGGATTCGATCCGCGTGCCGCTCGAAGGCGATTACAGGGGAGATGCAGCCCTTTCCAAAGAGGCATGAACAGACTTCCTACTCCCAAGGAGCCCAAAGATATTAAGCCGCAAATACATCCTACGCGCGTCTTTTCTACGCCGCGCACCACATTTAAAAAATCGTATCGTAAGAACGGTGGGTCCAATCCGCGTGCCGCTTAAAGGCGATTACAAGGGAGATGCAACCCTTTCCAAAGAGCCATGAACAGACTTTCTACTCCCAAGGACACAAGAGATATTAAGCCGCAATTATGTCCGACGCGCGCATTTTCTCCGACGCGCACCACGTTTAAAAAATCGTAGCGTGAGAACGGTGGGTCCGATCCGCGTGCCGCTTAAAGGCGATTACAGGGGAGATGCATCCCTTTCCAAAGAGCCATGAACAGACTTTCTACTCCCAAGGAGACCAGAGATATTAACAGATAAAGCGTTACGCTCCAGTCGGATGAGCGAGAAACGCTTGTACAATTGCAACGAATTGGAGGAGAAAGTTTAAACAAACGCGCTGACTTTGAAGGCTCACATCTAGGCCGGGCCAGGTCCAAATGGCCTGCAACTCGGTCCGCATCACGTCCATGACTTTTCCTAACGAACGCCACCTGCCAAGCTTTCGGCCCGTCCCTGTCGGCATTAAAAAATCGTAGCGTGATAACGATGGTTCCGATCCGCGTGTCGCGCGAAGGCGATTACAGGGGAGATGCAGCCCTTTCCAAAGAGCCATGAACAGACTTTCTACTCCCAAGGAGCCCAAAGATATTAAGCCGCAAATAAGTCCTACGCGCGTCTTTTCTACGCCGCGCACCACATTTAAAAAATCGTAGCGTAAGAACGGTGGGTCCGATCCGCGTGCCGCTTAAAGGCGATTACAGGGGAGATGCAACCCTTTCCAAAGAACCATGAAAAGACTTTCTACTCCCAAGGAGACAAGAGATATTAAGCCGCAATGACGTCCGACGCGCGCATTTTCTCCGCCGCGCAGCTCATTTAAAAAAATCATAGCGTGAAAACCGTGGGTTCGATCCGCGTGCCGCTCGAAGGCGATTACAGGGGAGATGCAGCCCTTTCCAAAGAGGCATGAACAGACTTCCTACTCCCAAGGAGCCCAAAGATATTAAGCCGCAAATACGTCCTACGCGCGTCTTTTCTACGGCGCGCACCACATTTAAAAAATCGTAGCGTAAGAACGGTGGGTCCGATCCGCGTGCCGCTTAAAGGCGATTACAGGGGAGATGCAAACCTTTCCAAAGAGCCATGAAAAGACTTTCTACTCTCAAGGAGACAAGAGATATTAAGCCGCAATGACGTCCGACGCGCGCATTTTCTCCGACGCGCAACACATTTAAAAAAATCATAGCGTGAAAACCGTGGGTTCGATCCACATGCCGCTCGAAGGCGATTACAGGGGAGATGCAGCCCTTTCCAAAGAGCCATGAACAGACTTTCTACTCCCAATGAGACAAGAGATATCAAGCCGCAAATACGTCCGGCGCGCGTTTATTCTCCGCCGCGCAACACATTTAAAAAAAATCGTAGCGTGAAAACCGTGGGTTCGATCCGCGTGCCGCTTAAAGGCGATTACAGGGGAGATGCAGCCCTTTCCAAAGAGCCATGAAAAGACTTTCTACTCCCAAGGAGACAAGAGATATTAAGCCGCAATGACGTCCGACGCGCGCATTTTCTCCGCCGCGCAGCTCATTTAAAAAAATCATAGCGTGAAAACCGTGGGTTCGTTCCGCGTGCCGCTCGAAGGCGATTACAGGGGAGATGCAGCCCTTTCCAAAGAGGCATGAACAGACTTCCTACTCCCAAGGAGCCCAAAGATATTAAGCCGCAAATACGTCCTACGCGCGTCTTTTCTACGCCGCGCACCACATTTAAAAAATCGTAGCGTAAGAACGGTGGGTCCGATCCGCGTGCCGCTTAAAGGCGATTACAGGGGAGATGCAAACCTTTCCAAAGAGCCATGAAAAGACTTTCTACTCTCAAGGAGACAAGAGATATTAAGCCGCAATGACGTCCGACGCGCGCATTTTCTCCGACGCGCAACACATTTAAAAAAATCATAGCGTGAAAACCGTGGGTTCGATCCGCGTGCCGCTCGAAGGCGATTACAGGGGAGATGCAGCCCTTTCCAAAGAGCCATGAACAGACTTTCTACTCCCAATGAGACAAGAGATATCAAGCCGCAAATACGTCCGGCGCGCGTTTATTCTCCGCCGCGCAACACATTTAAAAAAAATCGTAGCGTGAGAACGGTGGGTCCGATCCGCGTGCCGCTTAAAGGCGATTACAGCGGAGACGCAGCCCTTTCCAAAGAGCCATGAACAGACTTTCTACTCCCAAGGAGCCCAAAGATATTAAGCCGCAAATACGTCCTACGTGCGTCTTTTCTACGCCGCGCACCACATTTAAAAAATCGTAGCGTAAGAACGGTGGGTTCGATCCGCGTGCAGCTTAAAGGCGATTACAGGGGAGATGCAGCCCTTTCCAAAGAGCCATGAACAGACTTTCTACTCCCAAGGAGACAAGAGATATTAAGCCGCAATGACGTCCGACGCGCGCATTTTCTCCGCCGCGCACCACATTTAAAAAAATCATAGCGTGAAAACCGTGGGTTCGATCCGCGTGCCGCTCGAAGGCGATTACAGCGGAGATGCAGCCCTTTCGAAAGAGCCATGAAAAGACTTTCTACTCCCAAGGAGACAAGAGATATTAAGCCGAAATTACGTCCGACGCGCGCATTTTCTCCGCCGCGCACCACATTTAAAAAATCGTAGCGTGAGAACGGTGGGTCCGATCCGCGTGCCGCTTAAAGGCGATTACAGGGGAGATGCATCCCTTTCCAAAGAGCCATGAACAGACTTTCTACTCCCAAGGAGACCAGAGATATTAACAGATAAAGCGTTACGCTCCAGTCGGATGAGCGAGAAACGCTTGTACAATTGCAACGAATTGGAGCAGAAAGTTTAAACAAACGCGCTGACTTTGAACGCTCACATCTAGGCCGGGCCAGGTCCAAATGGCCTGCAACTCGGTCCGCATCACGTCCATGACTGTCCCTAACGAACGCCACCTGCCAAGCTTTCGGCCCGTCCCTGTCGGCATTAAAAAATCGTAGCGTGTTAACGATGGTTCCGATCCGCGTGCCGCGCGAAGGCGATTACAGGGGAGATGCAGCACTTTCCAAAGAGCCATGAACAGACTTTCTACTCCCAAGGAGCCCAAAGATATTAAGCCGCAAATAAGTCCTACGCGCGTCTTTTCTACGTCGCGCACCACATTTAAAAAATCGTAGCGTAAGAACGGTGGGTCCAATCCGCGTGCCGCTTAAAGGCGATTACAGGGGAGATGCAACCCTTTCCAAAGAACCATGAAAAGACTTTCTACTCCCAAGGAGACAAGAGATATTAAGCCGAAATTACGTCGGACGCGCGCATTTCCTCCGCCGCGCACCACATTTAAAAAAATCATAGCGTGAAAACCGTGGGTTCGTTCCGCGTGCCGCTCGAAGGCGATTACAGGGGAGATGCAGCCCTTTCCAAAGAGGCATGAACAGACTTCCTACTCCCAAGGAGCCCAAAGATATTAAGCCGCAAATACGTCCTACGCGCGTCTTTTCTACGCCGCGCACCACATTTAAAAAATCGTAGCGTAAGAACGGTGGGTCCGATCCGCGTGCCGCTTAAAGGCGATTACAGGGGAGATGCAAACCTTTCCAAAGAGCCATGAAAAGACTTTCTACTCTCAAGGAGACAAGAGATATTAAGCCGCAATGACGTCCGACGCGCGCATTTTCTCCGACGCGCAACACATTTAAAAAAATCATAGCGTGAAAACCGTGGGTTCGATCCGCGTGCCGCTCGAAGGCGATTACAGGGGAGATGCAGCCCTTTCCAAAGAGCCATGAACAGACTTTCTACTCCCAATGAGACAAGAGATATCAAGCCGCAAATACGTCCGGCGCGCGTTTATTCTCCGCCGCGCAACACATTTAAAAAAAATCGTAGCGTGAGAACGGTGGGTCCGATCCGCGTGCCGCTTAAAGGCGATTACAGCGGAGACGCAGCCCTTTCCAAAGAGCCATGAACAGACTTTCTACTCCCAAGGAGCCCAAAGATATTAAGCCGCAAATACGTCCAACGTGCGTCTTTTCTACGCCGCGCACCACATTTAAAAAATCGTAGCGTAAGAACGGTGGGTTCGATCCGCGTGCAGCTTAAAGGCGATTACAGGGGAGATGCAGCCCTTTCCAAAGAGCCATGAACAGACTTTCTACTCCCAAGGAGACAAGAGATATTAAGCCGCAATGACGTCCGACGCGCGCATTTTCTCCTCCGCGCACCACATTTAAAAAAATCATAGCGTGAAAACCGTGGGTTCGATCCGCGTGCCGCTCGAAGGCGATTACAGCGGAGATGCAGCCCTTTCGAAAGAGCCATGAAAAGACTTTCTACTCCCAAGGAGACAAGAGATATTAAGCCGAAATTACGTCCGACGCGCGCATTTTCTCCGCCGCGCACCACATTTAAAAAATCGTAGCGTGAGAACGGTGGGTCCGATCCGCGTGCCGCTTAAAGGCGATTACAGGGGAGATGCATCCCTTTCCAAAGAGCCATGAACAGACTTTCTACTCCCAAGGAGACCAGAGATATTAACAGATAAAGCGTTACGCTCCAGTCGGATGAGCGAGAAACGCTTGTACAATTGCAACGAATTGGAGCAGAAAGTTTAAACAAACGCGCTGACTTTGAACGCTCACATCTAGGCCGGGCCAGGTCCAAATGGCCTGCAACTCGGTCCGCATCACGTCCATGACTGTCCCTAACGAACGCCACCTGCCAAGCTTTCGGCCCGTCCCTGTCGGCATTAAAAAATCGTAGCGTGTTAACGATGGTTCCGATCCGCGTGCCGCGCGAAGGCGATTACAGGGGAGATGCAGCACTTTCCAAAGAGCCATGAACAGACTTTCTACTCCCAAGGAGCCCAAAGATATTAAGCCGCAAATAAGTCCTACGCGCGTCTTTTCTACGTCGCGCACCACATTTAAAAAATCGTAGCGTAAGAACGGTGGGTCCAATCCGCGTGCCGCTTAAAGGCGATTACAGGGGAGATGCAACCCTTTCCAAAGAACCATGAAAAGACTTTCTACTCCCAAGGAGACAAGAGATATTAAGCCGAAATTACGTCGGACGCGCGCATTTCCTCCGCCGCGCACCACATTTAAAAAAATCATAGCGTGAAAACCGTGGGTTCGTTCCGCGTGCCGCTCGAAGGCGATTACAGGGGAGATGCAGCCCTTTCCAAAGAGGCATGAACAGACTTCCTACTCCCAAGGAGCCCAAAGATATTAAGCCGCAAATACGTCCTACGCGCGTCTTTTCTACGCCGCGCACCACATTTAAAAAATCGTAGCGTAAGAACGGTGGGTCCGATCCGCGTGCCGCTTAAAGGCGATTACAGGGGAGATGCAAACCTTTCCAAAGAGCCATGAAAAGACTTTCTACTCTCAAGGAGACAAGAGATATTAAGCCGCAATGACGTCCGACGCGCGCATTTTCTCCGACGCGCAACACATTTAAAAAAATCATAGCGTGAAAACCGTGGGTTCGATCCGCGTGCCGCTCGAAGGCGATTACAGGGGAGATGCAGCCCTTTCCAAAGAGCCATGAACAGACTTTCTACTCCCAATGAGACAAGAGATATCAAGCCGCAAATACGTCCGGCGCGCGTTTATTCTCCGCCGCGCAACACATTTAAAAAAAATCGTAGCGTGAGAACGGTGGGTCCGATCCGCGTGCCGCTTAAAGGCGATTACAGCGGAGACGCAGCCCTTTCCAAAGAGCCATGAACAGACTTTCTACTCCCAAGGAGCCCAAAGATATTAAGCCGCAAATACGTCCAACGTGCGTCTTTTCTACGCCGCGCACCACATTTAAAAAATCGTAGCGTAAGAACGGTGGGTTCGATCCGCGTGCAGCTTAAAGGCGATTACAGGGGAGATGCAGCCCTTTCCAAAGAGCCATGAACAGACTTTCTACTCCCAAGGAGACAAGAGATATTAAGCCGCAATGACGTCCGACGCGCGCATTTTCTCCTCCGCGCACCACATTTAAAAAAATCATAGCGTGAAAACCGTGGGTTCGATCCGCGTGCCGCTCGAAGGCGATTACAGCGGAGATGCAGCCCTTTCGAAAGAGCCATGAAAAGACTTTCTACTCCCAAGGAGACAAGAGATATTAAGCCGAAATTACGTCCGACGCGCGCATTTTCTCCGCCGCGCACCACATTTAAAAAATCGTAGCGTGAGAACGGTGGGTCCGATCCGCGTGCCGCTTAAAGGCGATTACAGGGGAGATGCATCCCTTTCCAAAGAGCCATGAACAGACTTTCTACTCCCAAGGAGACCAGAGATATTAACAGATAAAGCGTTACGCTCCAGTCGGATGAGCGAGAAACGCTTGTACAATTGCAACGAATTGGAGCAGAAAGTTTAAACAAACGCGCTGACTTTGAACGCTCACATCTAGGCCGGGCCAGGTCCAAATGGCCTGCAACTCGGTCCGCATCACGTCCATGACTGTCCCTAACGAACGCCACCTGCCAAGCTTTCGGCCCGTCCCTGTCGGCATTAAAAAATCGTAGCGTGTTAACGATGGTTCCGATCCGCGTGCCGCGCGAAGGCGATTACAGGGGAGATGCAGCACTTTCCAAAGAGCCATGAACAGACTTTCTACTCCCAAGGAGCCCAAAGATATTAAGCCGCAAATAAGTCCTACGGGCGTCTTTTCTACGTCGCGCAACACATTTAAAAAATCGTAGCGTAAGAACGGTGGGTCCAATCCGCGTGCCGCTTAAAGGCGATTACAGGGGAGATGCAACCCTTTCCAAAGAACCATGAAAAGACTTTCTACTCCCAAGGAGACAAGAGATATTAAGCCGAAATTACGTCGGACGCGCGCATTTCCTCCGCCGCGCACCACATTTAAAAAAATCATAGCGTGAAAACCGTGGGTTCGATCCGCGAGCCGCTCGAAGGCGATTACAGGGGAGATGCAGCCCTTTCCAAAGAGCCATGAACAGACTTTCTACACCCAATGAGACAAGAGATATTAAGCCGCAAATAAGTCCTACGCGCGTCTTTTCTACGCCGCGCACCACATTTAAAAAATCGTAGCGTAAGAACGGTGGGTCCGATCCGCGTGCCGCTTAAAGGCGATTACAGGGGAGATGCAAACCTTTCCAAAGAGCCATGAAAAGACTTTCTACTCTCAAGGAGACAAGAGATATTAAGCCGCAATGACGTCCGACGCGCGCATTTTCTCCGACGCGCAACACATTTAAAAAAATCATAGCGTGAAAACCGTGGGTTCGATCCGCGTGCCGCTCGAAGGCGATTACAGGGGAGATGCAGCCCTTTCCAAAGAGCCATGAACAGACTTTCTACTCCCAATGAGACAAGAGATATCAAGCCGCAAATACGTCCGGCGCGCGTTTATTCTCCGCCGCGCAACACATTTAAAAAAAATCGTAGCGTGAGAACGGTGGGTCCGATCCGCGTGCCGCTTAAAGGCGATTACAGCGGAGACGCAGCCCTTTCCAAAGAGCCATGAACAGACTTTCTACTCCCAAGGAGCCCAAAGATATTAAGCCGCAAATACGTCCTACGTGCGTCTTTTCTACGCCGCGCACCACATTTAAAAAATCGTAGCGTAAGAACGGTGGGTTCGATCCGCGTGCAGCTTAAAGGCGATTACAGGGGAGATGCAGCCCTTTCCAAAGAGCCATGAACAGACTTTCTACTCCCAAGGAGACAAGAGATATTAAGCCGCAATGACGTCCGACGCGCGCATTTTCTCCGCCGCGCACCACATTTAAAAAAATCATAGCGTGAAAACCGTGGGTTCGATCCGCGTGCCGCTCGAAGGCGATTACAGCGGAGATGCAGCCCTTTCGAAAGAGCCATGAAAAGACTTTCTACTCCCAAGGAGACAAGAGATATTAAGCCGAAATTACGTCCGACGCGCGCATTTTCTCCGCCGCGCACCACATTTAAAAAATCGTAGCGTGAGAACGGTGGGTCCGATCCGCGTGCCGCTTAAAGGCGATTACAGGGGAGATGCATCCCTTTCCAAAGAGCCATGAACAGACTTTCTACTCCCAAGGAGACCAGAGATATTAACAGATAAAGCGTTACGCTCCAGTCGGATGAGCGAGAAACGCTTGTACAATTGCAACGAATTGGAGCAGAAAGTTTAAACAAACGCGCTGACTTTGAACGCTCACATCTAGGCCGGGCCAGGTCCAAATGGCCTGCAACTCGGTCCGCATCACGTCCATGACTGTCCCTAACGAACGCCACCTGCCAAGCTTTCGGCCCGTCCCTGTCGGCATTAAAAAATCGTAGCGTGTTAACGATGGTTCCGATCCGCGTGCCGCGCGAAGGCGATTACAGGGGAGATGCAGCACTTTCCAAAGAGCCATGAACAGACTTTCTACTCCCAAGGAGCCCAAAGATATTAAGCCGCAAATAAGTCCTACGCGCGTCTTTTCTACGTCGCGCACCACATTTAAAAAATCGTAGCGTAAGAACGGTGGGTCCAATCCGCGTGCCGCTTAAAGGCGATTACAGGGGAGATGCAACCCTTTCCAAAGAACCATGAAAAGACTTTCTACTCCCAAGGAGACAAGAGATATTAAGCCGAAATTACGTCGGACGCGCGCATTTCCTCCGCCGCGCACCACATTTAAAAAAATCATAGCGTGAAAACCGTGGGTTCGATCCGCGAGCCGCTCGAAGGCGATTACAGGGGAGATGCAGCCCTTTCCAAAGAGCCATGAACAGACTTTCTACACCCAATGAGACAAGAGATATTAAGCCGCAAATAAGTCCTACGCGCGTCTTTTCTACGCCGCGCACCACATTTAAAAAATCGTAGCGTAAGAACGGTGGGTCCGATCTGCGTGCCGCTTAAAGGCGATTACAGGGGAGATGCAACCCTTTCCAAAGAACCATGAAAAGACTTTCTACTCCCAAGGAGACAAGAGATATTAAGCCGCAATGACGTCCGACGCGCGCATTTTCTCCGCCGCGCAGCTCATTTAAAAAAATCATAGCGTGAAAACCGTGGGTTCGATCCGCGTGCCGCTCGAAGGCGATTACAGGGGAGATGCAGCCCTTTCCAAAGAGGCATAAACAGACTTCCTACTCCCAAGGAGCCCAAAGATATTAAGCCGCAAATACGTCCTACGCGCGTCTTTTCTACGCCGCGCACCACATTTAAAAAATCGTAGCGTAAGAACGGTGGGTCCGATCCGCGTGCCGCTTAAAGGCGATTACAGGGGAGATGCAAACCTTTCCAAAGAGCCATGAAAAGACTTTCTACTCTCAAGGAGACAAGAGATATTAAGCCGCAATGACGTCCGACGCGCGCATTTTCTCCGACGCGCAACACATTTAAAAAAATCATAGCGTGAAAACCGTGGGTTCGATCCGCGTGCCGCTCGAAGGCGATTACAGGGGAGATGCAGCCCTTTCCAAAGAGCCATGAACAGACTTTCTACTCCCAATGAGACAAGAGATATCAAGCCGCAAATACGTCCGGCGCGCGTCTATTCTCCGCCACGCAACACATTTAAAAAAAATCGTAGCGTGAAAACCGTGGGTTCGATCCGCGTGCCGCTTAAAGGCGATTACAGGGGAGATGCAGCCCTTTCCAAAGAGCCATGAACAGACTTTCTACTCCCAATGAGACAAGAGATATCAAGCCGCAAATACGTCCTACGCGCGTCTTTTCTACGCCGCGCACCACATTTAAAAAATCGTATCGTAAGAACGGTGGGTCCAATCCGCGTGCCGCTTAAAGACGATTACAAGGGAGATGCAACCCTTTCCAAAGAGCCATGAACAGACTTTCTACTCCCAAGGAGACAAGAGATATTAAGCCGCAATTATGTGCGACGCGCGCATTTTCTCCGACGCGCACCAAGTTTAAAAAATCGTAGCGTGAGAACGGTGGGTCCGATCCGCGTGCCGCTTAAAGGCGATTACAGGGGAGATGCATCCCTTTCCAAAGAACCATGAAAAGACTTTCTACTCCCAAGGAGACAAGAGATATTAAGCCGAAATTACGTCGGACGCGCGCATTTCCTCCGCCGCGCACCACATTTAAAAAAATCATAGCGTGAAAACCGTGGGTTCGTTCCGCGTGCCGCTCGAAGGCGATTACAGGGGAGATGCAGCCCTTTCCAAAGAGGCATGAACAGACTTCCTACTCCCAAGGAGCCCAAAGATATTAAGCCGCAAATACGTCCTACGCGCGTCTTTTCTACGCCGCGCACCACATTTAAAAAATCGTAGCGTAAGAACGGTGGGTCCGATCCGCGTGCCGCTTAAAGGCGATTACAGGGGAGATGCAAACCTTTCCAAAGAGCCATGAAAAGACTTTCTACTCTCAAGGAGACAAGAGATATTAAGCCGCAATGACGTCCGACGCGCGCATTTTCTCCGACGCGCAACACATTTAAAAAAATCATAGCGTGAAAACCGTGGGTTCGATCCGCGTGCCGCTCGAAGGCGATTACAGGGGAGATGCAGCCCTTTCCAAAGAGCCATGAACAGACTTTCTACTCCCAATGAGACAAGAGATATCAAGCCGCAAATACGTCCGGCGCGCGTTTATTCTCCGCCGCGCAACACATTTAAAAAAAATCGTAGCGTGAGAACGGTGGGTCCGATCCGCGTGCCGCTTAAAGGCGATTACAGCGGAGACGCAGCCCTTTCCAAAGAGCCATGAACAGACTTTCTACTCCCAAGGAGCCCAAAGATATTAAGCCGCAAATACGTCCAACGTGCGTCTTTTCTACGCCGCGCACCACATTTAAAAAATCGTAGCGTAAGAACGGTGGGTTCGATCCGCGTGCAGCTTAAAGGCGATTACAGGGGAGATGCAGCCCTTTCCAAAGAGCCATGAACAGACTTTCTACTCCCAAGGAGACAAGAGATATTAAGCCGCAATGACGTCCGACGCGCGCATTTTCTCCTCCGCGCACCACATTTAAAAAAATCATAGCGTGAAAACCGTGGGTTCGATCCGCGTGCCGCTCGAAGGCGATTACAGCGGAGATGCAGCCCTTTCGAAAGAGCCATGAAAAGACTTTCTACTCCCAAGGAGACAAGAGATATTAAGCCGAAATTACGTCCGACGCGCGCATTTTCTCCGCCGCGCACCACATTTAAAAAATCGTAGCGTGAGAACGGTGGGTCCGATCCGCGTGCCGCTTAAAGGCGATTACAGGGGAGATGCATCCCTTTCCAAAGAGCCATGAACAGACTTTCTACTCCCAAGGAGACCAGAGATATTAACAGATAAAGCGTTACGCTCCAGTCGGATGAGCGAGAAACGCTTGTACAATTGCAACGAATTGGAGCAGAAAGTTTAAACAAACGCGCTGACTTTGAACGCTCACATCTAGGCCGGGCCAGGTCCAAATGGCCTGCAACTCGGTCCGCATCACGTCCATGACTGTCCCTAACGAACGCCACCTGCCAAGCTTTCGGCCCGTCCCTGTCGGCATTAAAAAATCGTAGCGTGTTAACGATGGTTCCGATCCGCGTGCCGCGCGAAGGCGATTACAGGGGAGATGCAGCACTTTCCAAAGAGCCATGAACAGACTTTCTACTCCCAAGGAGCCCAAAGATATTAAGCCGCAAATAAGTCCTACGGGCGTCTTTTCTACGTCGCGCAACACATTTAAAAAATCGTAGCGTAAGAACGGTGGGTCCAATCCGCGTGCCGCTTAAAGGCGATTACAGGGGAGATGCAACCCTTTCCAAAGAACCATGAAAAGACTTTCTACTCCCAAGGAGACAAGAGATATTAAGCCGAAATTACGTCGGACGCG
Source organism: Electrophorus electricus (assembly GCF_041902795.1). Taxonomy (NCBI): domain Eukaryota; kingdom Metazoa; phylum Chordata; class Actinopteri; order Gymnotiformes; family Gymnotidae; genus Electrophorus; species Electrophorus electricus. Next base: position 38,354,890 of record NC_137501.1, on the reverse strand, counting down.
CGCATTTCCTCCGCCGCGCACCACATTTAAAAAAATCATAGCGTGAAAACCGTGGGTTCGATCCGCGAGCCGCTCGAAGGCGATTACAGGGGAGATGCAGCCCTTTCCAAAGAGCCATGAACAGACTTTCTACACCCAATGAGACAAGAGATATTAAGCCGCAAATAAGTCCTACGCGCGTCTTTTCTACGCCGCGCACCACATTTAAAAAATCGTAGCGTAAGAACGGTGGGTCCGATCCGCGTGCCGCTTAAAGGCGATTACAGGGGAGATGCAAACCTTTCCAAAGAGCCATGAAAAGACTTTCTACTCTCAAGGAGACAAGAGATATTAAGCCGCAATGACGTCCGACGCGCGCATTTTCTCCGACGCGCAACACATTTAAAAAAATCATAGCGTGAAAACCGTGGGTTCGATCCGCGTGCCGCTCGAAGGCGATTACAGGGGAGATGCAGCCCTTTCCAAAGAGCCATGAACAGACTTTCTACTCCCAATGAGACAAGAGATATCAAGCCGCAAATACGTCCGGCGCGCGTTTATTCTCCGCCGCGCAACACATTTAAAAAAAATCGTAGCGTGAGAACGGTGGGTCCGATCCGCGTGCCGCTTAAAGGCGATTACAGCGGAGACGCAGCCCTTTCCAAAGAGCCATGAACAGACTTTCTACTCCCAAGGAGCCCAAAGATATTAAGCCGCAAATACGTCCTACGTGCGTCTTTTCTACGCCGCGCACCACATTTAAAAAATCGTAGCGTAAGAACGGTGGGTTCGATCCGCGTGCAGCTTAAAGGCGATTACAGGGGAGATGCAGCCCTTTCCAAAGAGCCATGAACAGACTTTCTACTCCCAAGGAGACAAGAGATATTAAGCCGCAATGACGTCCGACGCGCGCATTTTCTCCGCCGCGCACCACATTTAAAAAAATCATAGCGTGAAAACCGTGGGTTCGATCCGCGTGCCGCTCGAAGGCGATTACAGCGGAGATGCAGCCCTTTCGAAAGAGCCATGAAAAGACTTTCTACTCCCAAGGAGACAAGAGATATTAAGCCGAAATTACGTCCGACGCGCGCATTTTCTCCGCCGCGCACCACATTTAAAAAATCGTAGCGTGAGAACGGTGGGTCCAATCCGCGTGCCGCTTAAAGGCGATTACAGGGGAGATGCAACCCTTTCCAAAGAACCATGAAAAGACTTTCTACTCCCAAGGAGACAAGAGATATTAAGCCGAAATTACGTCGGACGCGCGCATTTCCTCCGCCGCGCACCACATTTAAAAAAATCATAGCGTGAAAACCGTGGGTTCGATCCGCGAGCCGCTCGAAGGCGATTACAGGGGAGATGCAGCCCTTTCCAAAGAGCCATGAACAGACTTTCTACACCCAATGAGACAAGAGATATTAAGCCGCAAATAAGTCCTACGCGCGTCTTTTCTACGCCGCGCACCACATTTAAAAAATCGTAGCGTAAGAACGGTGGGTCCGATCTGCGTGCCGCTTAAAGGCGATTACAGGGGAGATGCAACCCTTTCCAAAGAACCATGAAAAGACTTTCTACTCCCAAGGAGACAAGAGATATTAAGCCGCAATGACGTCCGACGCGCGCATTTTCTCCGCCGCGCAGCTCATTTAAAAAAATCATAGCGTGAAAACCGTGGGTTCGATCCGCGTGCCGCTCGAAGGCGATTACAGGGGAGATGCAGCCCTTTCCAAAGAGGCATAAACAGACTTCCTACTCCCAAGGAGCCCAAAGATATTAAGCCGCAAATACGTCCTACGCGCGTCTTTTCTACGCCGCGCACCACATTTAAAAAATCGTAGCGTAAGAACGGTGGGTCCGATCCGCGTGCCGCTTAAAGGCGATTACAGGGGAGATGCAAACCTTTCCAAAGAGCCATGAAAAGACTTTCTACTCTCAAGGAGACAAGAGATATTAAGCCGCAATGACGTCCGACGCGCGCATTTTCTCCGACGCGCAACACATTTAAAAAAATCATAGCGTGAAAACCGTGGGTTCGATCCGCGTGCCGCTCGAAGGCGATTACAGGGGAGATGCAGCCCTTTCCAAAGAGCCATGAACAGACTTTCTACTCCCAATGAGACAAGAGATATCAAGCCGCAAATACGTCCGGCGCGCGTCTATTCTCCGCCACGCAACACATTTAAAAAAAATCGTAGCGTGAAAACCGTGGGTTCGATCCGCGTGCCGCTTAAAGGCGATTACAGGGGAGATGCAGCCCTTTCCAAAGAGCCATGAACAGACTTTCTACTCCCAATGAGACAAGAGATATCAAGCCGCAAATACGTCCTACGCGCGTCTTTTCTACGCCGCGCACCACATTTAAAAAATCGTATCGTAAGAACGGTGGGTCCAATCCGCGTGCCGCTTAAAGACGATTACAAGGGAGATGCAACCCTTTCCAAAGAGCCATGAACAGACTTTCTACTCCCAAGGAGACAAGAGATATTAAGCCGCAATTATGTGCGACGCGCGCATTTTCTCCGACGCGCACCAAGTTTAAAAAATCGTAGCGTGAGAACGGTGGGTCCGATCCGCGTGCCGCTTAAAGGCGATTACAGGGGAGATGCATCCCTTTCCAAAGAACCATGAAAAGACTTTCTACTCCCAAGGAGACAAGAGATATTAAGCCGAAATTACGTCGGACGCGCGCATTTCCTCCGCCGCGCACCACATTTAAAAAAATCATAGCGTGAAAACCGTGGGTTCGTTCCGCGTGCCGCTCGAAGGCGATTACAGGGGAGATGCAGCCCTTTCCAAAGAGGCATGAACAGACTTCCTACTCCCAAGGAGCCCAAAGATATTAAGCCGCAAATACGTCCTACGCGCGTCTTTTCTACGCCGCGCACCACATTTAAAAAATCGTAGCGTAAGAACGGTGGGTCCGATCCGCGTGCCGCTTAAAGGCGATTACAGGGGAGATGCAAACCTTTCCAAAGAGCCATGAAAAGACTTTCTACTCTCAAGGAGACAAGAGATATTAAGCCGCAATGACGTCCGACGCGCGCATTTTCTCCGACGCGCAACACATTTAAAAAAATCATAGCGTGAAAACCGTGGGTTCGATCCGCGTGCCGCTCGAAGGCGATTACAGGGGAGATGCAGCCCTTTCCAAAGAGCCATGAACAGACTTTCTACTCCCAATGAGACAAGAGATATCAAGCCGCAAATACGTCCGGCGCGCGTTTATTCTCCGCCGCGCAACACATTTAAAAAAAATCGTAGCGTGAGAACGGTGGGTCCGATCCGCGTGCCGCTTAAAGGCGATTACAGCGGAGACGCAGCCCTTTCCAAAGAGCCATGAACAGACTTTCTACTCCCAAGGAGCCCAAAGATATTAAGCCGCAAATACGTCCTACGTGCGTCTTTTCTACGCCGCGCACCACATTTAAAAAATCGTAGCGTAAGAACGGTGGGTTCGATCCGCGTGCAGCTTAAAGGCGATTACAGGGGAGATGCAGCCCTTTCCAAAGAGCCATGAACAGACTTTCTACTCCCAAGGAGACAAGAGATATTAAGCCGCAATGACGTCCGACGCGCGCATTTTCTCCGCCGCGCACCACATTTAAAAAAATCATAGCGTGAAAACCGTGGGTTCGATCCGCGTGCCGCTCGAAGGCGATTACAGCGGAGATGCAGCCCTTTCGAAAGAGCCATGAAAAGACTTTCTACTCCCAAGGAGACAAGAGATATTAAGCCGAAATTACGTCCGACGCGCGCATTTTCTCCGCCGCGCACCACATTTAAAAAATCGTAGCGTGAGAACGGTGGGTCCGATCCGCGTGCCGCTTAAAGGCGATTACAGGGGAGATGCATCCCTTTCCAAAGAGCCATGAACAGACTTTCTACTCCCAAGGAGACCAGAGATATTAACAGATAAAGCGTTACGCTCCAGTCGGATGAGCGAGAAACGCTTGTACAATTGCAACGAATTGGAGCAGAAAGTTTAAACAAACGCGCTGACTTTGAACGCTCACATCTAGGCCGGGCCAGGTCCAAATGGCCTGCAACTCGGTCCGCATCACGTCCATGACTGTCCCTAACGAACGCCACCTGCCAAGCTTTCGGCCCGTCCCTGTCGGCATTAAAAAATCGTAGCGTGTTAACGATGGTTCCGATCCGCGTGCCGCGCGAAGGCGATTACAGGGGAGATGCAGCACTTTCCAAAGAGCCATGAACAGACTTTCTACTCCCAAGGAGCCCAAAGATATTAAGCCGCAAATAAGTCCTACGCGCGTCTTTTCTACGTCGCGCACCACATTTAAAAAATCGTAGCGTAAGAACGGTGGGTCCAATCCGCGTGCCGCTTAAAGGCGATTACAGGGGAGATGCAACCCTTTCCAAAGAACCATGAAAAGACTTTCTACTCCCAAGGAGACAAGAGATATTAAGCCGAAATTACGTCGGACGCGCGCATTTCCTCCGCCGCGCACCACATTTAAAAAAATCATGGCGTGAAAACCGTGGGTTCGTTCCGCGTGCCGCTCGAAGGCGATTACAGGGGAGATGCAGCCCTTTCCAAAGAGGCATGAACAGACTTCCTACTCCCAAGGAGCCCAAAGATATTAAGCCGCAAATACGTCCTACGCGCGTCTTTTCTACGCCGCGCACCACATTTAAAAAATCGTAGCGTAAGAACGGTGGGTCCGATCCGCGTGCCGCTTAAAGGCGATTACAGGGGAGATGCAAACCTTTCCAAAGAGCCATGAAAAGACTTTCTACTCTCAAGGAGACAAGAGATATTAAGCCGCAATGACGTCCGACGCGCGCATTTTCTCCGACGCGCAACACATTTAAAAAAATCATAGCGTGAAAACCGTGGGTTCGATCCGCGTGCCGCTCGAAGGCGATTACAGGGGAGATGCAGCCCTTTCCAAAGAGCCATGAACAGACTTTCTACTCCCAATGAGACAAGAGATATCAAGCCGCAAATACGTCCGGCGCGCGTTTATTCTCCGCCGCGCAACACATTTAAAAAAAATCGTAGCGTGAGAACGGTGGGTCCGATCCGCGTGCCGCTTAAAGGCGATTACAGCGGAGACGCAGCCCTTTCCAAAGAGCCATGAACAGACTTTCTACTCCCAAGGAGCCCAAAGATATTAAGCCGCAAATACGTCCTACGTGCGTCTTTTCTACGCCGCGCACCACATTTAAAAAATCGTAGCGTAAGAACGGTGGGTTCGATCCGCGTGCAGCTTAAAGGCGATTACAGGGGAGATGCAGCCCTTTCCAAAGAGCCATGAACAGACTTTCTACTCCCAAGGAGACAAGAGATATTAAGCCGCAATGACGTCCGACGCGCGCATTTTCTCCGCCGCGCACCACATTTAAAAAAATCATAGCGTGAAAACCGTGGGTTCGATCCGCGTGCCGCTCGAAGGCGATTACAGCGGAGATGCAGCCCTTTCGAAAGAGCCATGAAAAGACTTTCTACTCCCAAGGAGACAAGAGATATTAAGCCGAAATTACGTCCGACGCGCGCATTTTCTCCGCCGCGCACCACATTTAAAAAATCGTAGCGTGAGAACGGTGGGTCCGATCCGCGTGCCGCTTAAAGGCGATTACAGGGGAGATGCATCCCTTTCCAAAGAGCCATGAACAGACTTTCTACTCCCAAGGAGACCAGAGATATTAACAGATAAAGCGTTACGCTCCAGTCGGATGAGCGAGAAACGCTTGTACAATTGCAACGAATTGGAGCAGAAAGTTTAAACAAACGCGCTGACTTTGAACGCTCACATCTAGGCCGGGCCAGGTCCAAATGGCCTGCAACTCGGTCCGCATCACGTCCATGACTGTCCCTAACGAACGCCACCTGCCAAGCTTTCGGCCCGTCCCTGTCGGCATTAAAAAATCGTAGCGTGTTAACGATGGTTCCGATCCGCGTGCCGCGCGAAGGCGATTACAGGGGAGATGCAGCACTTTCCAAAGAGCCATGAACAGACTTTCTACTCCCAAGGAGCCCAAAGATATTAAGCCGCAAATAAGTCCTACGCGCGTCTTTTCTACGTCGCGCACCACATTTAAAAAATCGTAGCGTAAGAACGGTGGGTCCAATCCGCGTGCCGCTTAAAGGCGATTACAGGGGAGATGCAACCCTTTCCAATGAACCATGAAAAGACTTTCTACTCCCAAGGAGACAAGAGATATTAAGCCGAAATTACGTCGGACGCGCGCATTTCCTCCGCCGCGCACCACATTTAAAAAAATCATAGCGTGAAAACCGTGGGTTCGTTCCGCGTGCCGCTCGAAGGCGATTACAGGGGAGATGCAGCCCTTTCCAAAGAGGCATGAACAGACTTCCTACTCCCAAGGAGCCCAAAGATATTAAGCCGCAAATACGTCCTACGCGCGTCTTTTCTACGCCGCGCACCACATTTAAAAAATCGTAGCGTAAGAACGGTGGGTCCGATCCGCGTGCCGCTTAAAGGCGATTACAGGGGAGATGCAAACCTTTCCAAAGAGCCATGAAAAGACTTTCTACTCTCAAGGAGACAAGAGATATTAAGCCGCAATGACGTCCGACGCGCGCATTTTCTCCGACGCGCAACACATTTAAAAAAATCATAGCGTGAAAACCGTGGGTTCGATCCGCGTGCCGCTCGAAGGCGATTACAGGGGAGATGCAGCCCTTTCCAAAGAGCCATGAACAGACTTTCTACTCCCAATGAGACAAGAGATATCAAGCCGCAAATACGTCCGGCGCGCGTTTATTCTCCGCCGCGCAACACATTTAAAAAAAATCGTAGCGTGAGAACGGTGGGTCCGATCCGCGTGCCGCTTAAAGGCGATTACAGCGGAGACGCAGCCCTTTCCAAAGAGCCATGAACAGACTTTCTACTCCCAAGGAGCCCAAAGATATTAAGCCGCAAATACGTCCAACGTGCGTCTTTTCTACGCCGCGCACCACATTTAAAAAATCGTAGCGTAAGAACGGTGGGTTCGATCCGCGTGCAGCTTAAAGGCGATTACAGGGGAGATGCAGCCCTTTCCAAAGAGCCATGAACAGACTTTCTACTCCCAAGGAGACAAGAGATATTAAGCCGCAATGACGTCCGACGCGCGCATTTTCTCCTCCGCGCACCACATTTAAAAAAATCATAGCGTGAAAACCGTGGGTTCGATCCGCGTGCCGCTCGAAGGCGATTACAGCGGAGATGCAGCCCTTTCGAAAGAGCCATGAAAAGACTTTCTACTCCCAAGGAGACAAGAGATATTAAGCCGAAATTACGTCCGACGCGCGCATTTTCTCCGCCGCGCACCACATTTAAAAAATCGTAGCGTGAGAACGGTGGGTCCGATCCGCGTGCCGCTTAAAGGCGATTACAGGGGAGATGCATCCCTTTCCAAAGAGCCATGAACAGACTTTCTACTCCCAAGGAGACCAGAGATATTAACAGATAAAGCGTTACGCTCCAGTCGGATGAGCGAGAAACGCTTGTACAATTGCAACGAATTGGAGCAGAAAGTTTAAACAAACGCGCTGACTTTGAACGCTCACATCTAGGCCGGGCCAGGTCCAAATGGCCTGCAACTCGGTCCGCATCACGTCCATGACTGTCCCTAACGAACGCCACCTGCCAAGCTTTCGGCCCGTCCCTGTCGGCATTAAAAAATCGTAACGTGTTAACGATGGTTCCGATCCGCGTGCCGCGCGAAGGCGATTACAGGGGAGATGCAGCACTTTCCAAAGAGCCATGAACAGACTTTCTACTCCCAAGGAGCCCAAAGATATTAAGCCGCAAATAAGTCCTACGCGCGTCTTTTCTACGTCGCGCACCACATTTAAAAAATCGTAGCGTAAGAACGGTGGGTCCAATCCGCGTGCCGCTTAAAGGCGATTACAGGGGAGATGCAACCCTTTCCAAAGAACCATGAAAAGACTTTCTACTCCCAAGGAGACAAGAGATATTAAGCCGAAATTACGTCGGACGCGCGCATTTCCTCCGCCGCGCACCACATTTAAAAAAATCATAGCGTGAAAACCGTGGGTTCGTTCCGCGTGCCGCTCGAAGGCGATTACAGGGGAGATGCAGCCCTTTCCAAAGAGGCATGAACAGACTTCCTACTCCCAAGGAGCCCAAAGATATTAAGCCGCAAATACGTCCTACGCGCGTCTTTTCTACGCCGCGCACCACATTTAAAAAATCGTAGCGTAAGAACGGTGGGTCCGATCCGCGTGCCGCTTAAAGGCGATTACAGGGGAGATGCAAACCTTTCCAAAGAGCCATGAAAAGACTTTCTACTCTCAAGGAGACAAGAGATATTAAGCCGCAATGACGTCCGACGCGCGCATTTTCTCCGACGCGCAACACATTTAAAAAAATCATAGCGTGAAAACCGTGGGTTCGATCCGCGTGCCGCTCGAAGGCGATTACAGGGGAGATGCAGCCCTTTCCAAAGAGCCATGAACAGACTTTCTACTCCCAATGAGACAAGAGATATCAAGCCGCAAATACGTCCGGCGCGCGTTTATTCTCCGCCGCGCAACACATTTAAAAAAAATCGTAGCGTGAGAACGGTGGGTCCGATCCGCGTGCCGCTTAAAGGCGATTACAGCGGAGACGCAGCCCTTTCCAAAGAGCCATGAACAGACTTTCTACTCCCAAGGAGCCCAAAGATATTAAGCCGCAAATACGTCCAACGTGCGTCTTTTCTACGCCGCGCACCACATTTAAAAAATCGTAGCGTAAGAACGGTGGGTTCGATCCGCGTGCAGCTTAAAGGCGATTACAGGGGAGATGCAGCCCTTTCCAAAGAGCCATGAACAGACTTTCTACTCCCAAGGAGACAAGAGATATTAAGCCGCAATGACGTCCGACGCGCGCATTTTCTCCTCCGCGCACCACATTTAAAAAAATCATAGCGTGAAAACCGTGGGTTCGATCCGCGTGCCGCTCGAAGGCGATTACAGCGGAGATGCAGCCCTTTCGAAAGAGCCATGAAAAGACTTTCTACTCCCAAGGAGACAAGAGATATTAAGCCGAAATTACGTCCGACGCGCGCATTTTCTCCGCCGCGCACCACATTTAAAAAATCGTAGCGTGAGAACGGTGGGTCCGATCCGCGTGCCGCTTAAAGGCGATTACAGGGGAGATGCATCCCTTTCCAAAGAGCCATGAACAGACTTTCTACTCCCAAGGAGACCAGAGATATTAACAGATAAAGCGTTACGCTCCAGTCGGATGAGCGAGAAACGCTTGTACAATTGCAACGAATTGGAGCAGAAAGTTTAAACAAACGCGCTGACTTTGAACGCTCACATCTAGGCCGGGCCAGGTCCAAATGGCCTGCAACTCGGTCCGCATCACGTCCATGACTGTCCCTAACGAACGCCACCTGCCAAGCTTTCGGCCCGTCCCTGTCGGCATTAAAAAATCGTAACGTGTTAACGATGGTTCCGATCCGCGTGCCGCGCGAAGGCGATTACAGGGGAGATGCAGCACTTTCCAAAGAGCCATGAACAGACTTTCTACTCCCAAGGAGCCCAAAGATATTAAGCCGCAAATAAGTCCTACGCGCGTCTTTTCTACGTCGCGCAACACATTTAAAAAATCGTAGCGTAAGAACGGTGGGTCCAATCCGCGTGCCGCTTAAAGGCGATTACAGGGGAGATGCAACCCTTTCCAAAGAACCATGAAAAGACTTTCTACTCCCAAGGAGACAAGAGATATTAAGCCGAAATTACGTCGGACGCGCGCATTTCCTCCGCCGCGCACCACATTTAAAAAAATCATAGCGTGAAAACCGTGGGTTCGTTCCGCGTGCCGCTCGAAGGCGATTACAGGGGAGATGCAGCCCTTTCCAAAGAGGCATGAACAGACTTCCTACTCCCAAGGAGCCCAAAGATATTAAGCCGCAAATACGTCCTACGCGCGTCTTTTCTACGCCGCGCACCACATTTAAAAAATCGTAGCGTAAGAACGGTGGGTCCGATCCGCGTGCCGCTTAAAGGCGATTACAGGGGAGATGCAAACCTTTCCAAAGAGCCATGAAAAGACTTTCTACTCTCAAGGAGACAAGAGATATTAAGCCGCAATGACGTCCGACGCGCGCATTTTCTCCGACGCGCAACACATTTAAAAAAATCATAGCGTGAAAACCGTGGGTTCGATCCGCGTGCCGCTCGAAGGCGATTACAGGGGAGATGCAGCCCTTTCCAAAGAGCCATGAACAGACTTTCTACTCCCAATGAGACAAGAGATATCAAGCCGCAAATACGTCCGGCGCGCGTTTATTCTCCGCCGCGCAACACATTTAAAAAAAATCGTAGCGTGAGAACGGTGGGTCCGATCCGCGTGCCGCTTAAAGGCGATTACAGCGGAGACGCAGCCCTTTCCAAAGAGCCATGAACAGACTTTCTACTCCCAAGGAGCCCAAAGATATTAAGCCGCAAATACGTCCAACGTGCGTCTTTTCTACGCCGCGCACCACATTTAAAAAATCGTAGCGTAAGAACGGTGGGTTCGATCCGCGTGCAGCTTAAAGGCGATTACAGGGGAGATGCAGCCCTTTCCAAAGAGCCATGAACAGACTTTCTACTCCCAAGGAGACAAGAGATATTAAGCCGCAATGACGTCCGACGCGCGCATTTTCTCCTCCGCGCACCACATTTAAAAAAATCATAGCGTGAAAACCGTGGGTTCGATCCGCGTGCCGCTCGAAGGCGATTACAGCGGAGATGCAGCCCTTTCGAAAGAGCCATGAAAAGACTTTCTACTCCCAAGGAGACAAGAGATATTAAGCCGAAATTACGTCCGACGCGCGCATTTTCTCCGCCGCGCACCACATTTAAAAAATCGTAGCGTGAGAACGGTGGGTCCGATCCGCGTGCCGCTTAAAGGCGATTACAGGGGAGATGCATCCCTTTCCAAAGAGCCATGAACAGACTTTCTACTCCCAAGGAGACCAGAGATATTAACAGATAAAGCGTTACGCTCCAGTCGGATGAGCGAGAAACGCTTGTACAATTGCAACGAATTGGAGCAGAAAGTTTAAACAAACGCGCTGACTTTGAACGCTCACATCTAGGCCGGGCCAGGTCCAAATGGCCTGCAACTCGGTCCGCATCACGTCCATGACTGTCCCTAACGAACGCCACCTGCCAAGCTTTCGGCCCGTCCCTGTCGGCATTAAAAAATCGTAGCGTGTTAACGATGGTTCCGATCCGCGTGCCGCGCGAAGGCGATTACAGGGGAGATGCAGCACTTTCCAAAGAGCCATGAACAGACTTTCTACTCCCAAGGAGCCCAAAGATATTAAGCCGCAAATAAGTCCTACGGGCGTCTTTTCTACGTCGCGCAACACATTTAAAAAATCGTAGCGTAAGAACGGTGGGTCCAATCCGCGTGCCGCTTAAAGGCGATTACAGGGGAGATGCAACCCTTTCCAAAGAACCATGAAAAGACTTTCTACTCCCAAGGAGACAAGAGATATTAAGCCGAAATTACGTCGGACGCGCGCATTTCCTCCGCCGCGCACCACATTTAAAAAAATCATAGCGTGAAAACCGTGGGTTCGATCCGCGAGCCGCTCGAAGGCGATTACAGGGGAGATGCAGCCCTTTCCAAAGAGCCATGAACAGACTTTCTACACCCAATGAGACAAGAGATATTAAGCCGCAAATAAGTCCTACGCGCGTCTTTTCTACGCCGCGCACCACATTTAAAAAATCGTAGCGTAAGAACGGTGGGTCCGATCCGCGTGCCGCTTAAAGGCGATTACAGGGGAGATGCAAACCTTTCCAAAGAGCCATGAAAAGACTTTCTACTCTCAAGGAGACAAGAGATATTAAGCCGCAATGACGTCCGACGCGCGCATTTTCTCCGACGCGCAACACATTTAAAAAAATCATAGCGTGAAAACCGTGGGTTCGATCCGCGTGCCGCTCGAAGGCGATTACAGGGGAGATGCAGCCCTTTCCAAAGAGCCATGAACAGACTTTCTACTCCCAATGAGACAAGAGATATCAAGCCGCAAATACGTCCGGCGCGCGTTTATTCTCCGCCGCGCAACACATTTAAAAAAAATCGTAGCGTGAGAACGGTGGGTCCGATCCGCGTGCCGCTTAAAGGCGATTACAGCGGAGACGCAGCCCTTTCCAAAGAGCCATGAACAGACTTTCTACTCCCAAGGAGCCCAAAGATATTAAGCCGCAAATACGTCCTACGTGCGTCTTTTCTACGCCGCGCACCACATTTAAAAAATCGTAGCGTAAGAACGGTGGGTTCGATCCGCGTGCAGCTTAAAGGCGATTACAGGGGAGATGCAGCCCTTTCCAAAGAGCCATGAACAGACTTTCTACTCCCAAGGAGACAAGAGATATTAAGCCGCAATGACGTCCGACGCGCGCATTTTCTCCGCCGCGCACCACATTTAAAAAAATCATAGCGTGAAAACCGTGGGTTCGATCCGCGTGCCGCTCGAAGGCGATTACAGCGGAGATGCAGCCCTTTCGAAAGAGCCATGAAAAGACTTTCTACTCCCAAGGAGACAAGAGATATTAAGCCGAAATTACGTCCGACGCGCGCATTTTCTCCGCCGCGCACCACATTTAAAAAATCGTAGCGTGAGAACGGTGGGTCCGATCCGCGTGCCGCTTAAAGGCGATTACAGGGGAGATGCATCCCTTTCCAAAGAGCCATGAACAGACTTTCTACTCCCAAGGAGACCAGAGATATTAACAGATAAAGCGTTACGCTCCAGTCGGATGAGCGAGAAACGCTTGTACAATTGCAACGAATTGGAGCAGAAAGTTTAAACAAACGCGCTGACTTTGAACGCTCACATCTAGGCCGGGCCAGGTCCAAATGGCCTGCAACTCGGTCCGCATCACGTCCATGACTGTCCCTAACGAACGCCACCTGCCAAGCTTTCGGCCCGTCCCTGTCGGCATTAAAAAATCGTAGCGTGTTAACGATGGTTCCGATCCGCGTGCCGCGCGAAGGCGATTACAGGGGAGATGCAGCACTTTCCAAAGAGCCATGAACAGACTTTCTACTCCCAAGGAGCCCAAAGATATTAAGCCGCAAATAAGTCCTACGCGCGTCTTTTCTACGTCGCGCACCACATTTAAAAAATCGTAGCGTAAGAACGGTGGGTCCAATCCGCGTGCCGCTTAAAGGCGATTACAGGGGAGATGCAACCCTTTCCAAAGAACCATGAAAAGACTTTCTACTCCCAAGGAGACAAGAGATATTAAGCCGAAATTACGTCGGACGCGCGCATTTCCTCCGCCGCGCACCACATTTAAAAAAATCATAGCGTGAAAACCGTGGGTTCGATCCGCGAGCCGCTCGAAGGCGATTACAGGGGAGATGCAGCCCTTTCCAAAGAGCCATGAACAGACTTTCTACACCCAATGAGACAAGAGATATTAAGCCGCAAATAAGTCCTACGCGCGTCTTTTCTACGCCGCGCACCACATTTAAAAAATCGTAGCGTAAGAACGGTGGGTCCGATCTGCGTGCCGCTTAAAGGCGATTACAGGGGAGATGCAACCCTTTCCAAAGAACCATGAAAAGACTTTCTACTCCCAAGGAGACAAGAGATATTAAGCCGCAATGACGTCCGACGCGCGCATTTTCTCCGCCGCGCAGCTCATTTAAAAAAATCATAGCGTGAAAACCGTGGGTTCGATCCGCGTGCCGCTCGAAGGCGATTACAGGGGAGATGCAGCCCTTTCCAAAGAGGCATAAACAGACTTCCTACTCCCAAGGAGCCCAAAGATATTAAGCCGCAAATACGTCCTACGCGCGTCTTTTCTACGCCGCGCACCACATTTAAAAAATCGTAGCGTAAGAACGGTGGGTCCGATCCGCGTGCCGCTTAAAGGCGATTACAGGGGAGATGCAAACCTTTCCAAAGAGCCATGAAAAGACTTTCTACTCTCAAGGAGACAAGAGATATTAAGCCGCAATGACGTCCGACGCGCGCATTTTCTCCGACGCGCAACACATTTAAAAAAATCATAGCGTGAAAACCGTGGGTTCGATCCGCGTGCCGCTCGAAGGCGATTACAGGGGAGATGCAGCCCTTTCCAAAGAGCCATGAACAGACTTTCTACTCCCAATGAGACAAGAGATATCAAGCCGCAAATACGTCCGGCGCGCGTCTATTCTCCGCCACGCAACACATTTAAAAAAAATCGTAGCGTGAAAACCGTGGGTTCGATCCGCGTGCCGCTTAAAGGCGATTACAGGGGAGATGCAGCCCTTTCCAAAGAGCCATGAACAGACTTTCTACTCCCAATGAGACAAGAGATATCAAGCCGCAAATACGTCCTACGCGCGTCTTTTCTACGCCGCGCACCACATTTAAAAAATCGTATCGTAAGAACGGTGGGTCCAATCCGCGTGCCGCTTAAAGACGATTACAAGGGAGATGCAACCCTTTCCAAAGAGCCATGAACAGACTTTCTACTCCCAAGGAGACAAGAGATATTAAGCCGCAATTATGTGCGACGCGCGCATTTTCTCCGACGCGCACCAAGTTTAAAAAATCGTAGCGTGAGAACGGTGGGTCCGATCCGCGTGCCGCTTAAAGGCGATTACAGGGGAGATGCATCCCTTTCCAAAGAACCATGAAAAGACTTTCTACTCCCAAGGAGACAAGAGATATTAAGCCGAAATTACGTCGGACGCGCGCATTTCCTCCGCCGCGCACCACATTTAAAAAAATCATAGCGTGAAAACCGTGGGTTCGTTCCGCGTGCCGCTCGAAGGCGATTACAGGGGAGATGCAGCCCTTTCCAAAGAGGCATGAACAGACTTCCTACTCCCAAGGAGCCCAAAGATATTAAGCCGCAAATACGTCCTACGCGCGTCTTTTCTACGCCGCGCACCACATTTAAAAAATCGTAGCGTAAGAACGGTGGGTCCGATCCGCGTGCCGCTTAAAGGCGATTACAGGGGAGATGCAAACCTTTCCAAAGAGCCATGAAAAGACTTTCTACTCTCAAGGAGACAAGAGATATTAAGCCGCAATGACGTCCGACGCGCGCATTTTCTCCGACGCGCAACACATTTAAAAAAATCATAGCGTGAAAACCGTGGGTTCGATCCGCGTGCCGCTCGAAGGCGATTACAGGGGAGATGCAGCCCTTTCCAAAGAGCCATGAACAGACTTTCTACTCCCAATGAGACAAGAGATATCAAGCCGCAAATACGTCCGGCGCGCGTTTATTCTCCGCCGCGCAACACATTTAAAAAAAATCGTAGCGTGAGAACGGTGGGTCCGATCCGCGTGCCGCTTAAAGGCGATTACAGCGGAGACGCAGCCCTTTCCAAAGAGCCATGAACAGACTTTCTACTCCCAAGGAGCCCAAAGATATTAAGCCGCAAATACGTCCAACGTGCGTCTTTTCTACGCCGCGCACCACATTTAAAAAATCGTAGCGTAAGAACGGTGGGTTCGATCCGCGTGCAGCTTAAAGGCGATTACAGGGGAGATGCAGCCCTTTCCAAAGAGCCATGAACAGACTTTCTACTCCCAAGGAGACAAGAGATATTAAGCCGCAATGACGTCCGACGCGCGCATTTTCTCCTCCGCGCACCACATTTAAAAAAATCATAGCGTGAAAACCGTGGGTTCGATCCGCGTGCCGCTCGAAGGCGATTACAGCGGAGATGCAGCCCTTTCGAAAGAGCCATGAAAAGACTTTCTACTCCCAAGGAGACAAGAGATATTAAGCCGAAATTACGTCCGACGCGCGCATTTTCTCCGCCGCGCACCACATTTAAAAAATCGTAGCGTGAGAACGGTGGGTCCGATCCGCGTGCCGCTTAAAGGCGATTACAGGGGAGATGCATCCCTTTCCAAAGAGCCATGAACAGACTTTCTACTCCCAAGGAGACCAGAGATATTAACAGATAAAGCGTTACGCTCCAGTCGGATGAGCGAGAAACGCTTGTACAATTGCAACGAATTGGAGCAGAAAGTTTAAACAAACGCGCTGACTTTGAACGCTCACATCTAGGCCGGGCCAGGTCCAAATGGCCTGCAACTCGGTCCGCATCACGTCCATGACTGTCCCTAACGAACGCCACCTGCCAAGCTTTCGGCCCGTCCCTGTCGGCATTAAAAAATCGTAGCGTGTTAACGATGGTTCCGATCCGCGTGCCGCGCGAAGGCGATTACAGGGGAGATGCAGCACTTTCCAAAGAGCCATGAACAGACTTTCTACTCCCAAGGAGCCCAAAGATATTAAGCCGCAAATAAGTCCTACGGGCGTCTTTTCTACGTCGCGCAACACATTTAAAAAATCGTAGCGTAAGAACGGTGGGTCCAATCCGCGTGCCGCTTAAAGGCGATTACAGGGGAGATGCAACCCTTTCCAAAGAACCATGAAAAGACTTTCTACTCCCAAGGAGACAAGAGATATTAAGCCGAAATTACGTCGGACGCGCGCATTTCCTCCGCCGCGCACCACATTTAAAAAAATCATAGCGTGAAAACCGTGGGTTCGATCCGCGAGCCGCTCGAAGGCGATTACAGGGGAGATGCAGCCCTTTCCAAAGAGCCATGAACAGACTTTCTACACCCAATGAGACAAGAGATATTAAGCCGCAAATAAGTCCTACGCGCGTCTTTTCTACGCCGCGCACCACATTTAAAAAATCGTAGCGTAAGAACGGTGGGTCCGATCCGCGTGCCGCTTAAAGGCGATTACAGGGGAGATGCAAACCTTTCCAAAGAGCCATGAAAAGACTTTCTACTCTCAAGGAGACAAGAGATATTAAGCCGCAATGACGTCCGACGCGCGCATTTTCTCCGACGCGCAACACATTTAAAAAAATCATAGCGTGAAAACCGTGGGTTCGATCCGCGTGCCGCTCGAAGGCGATTACAGGGGAGATGCAGCCCTTTCCAAAGAGCCATGAACAGACTTTCTACTCCCAATGAGACAAGAGATATCAAGCCGCAAATACGTCCGGCGCGCGTTTATTCTCCGCCGCGCAACACATTTAAAAAAAATCGTAGCGTGAGAACGGTGGGTCCGATCCGCGTGCCGCTTAAAGGCGATTACAGCGGAGACGCAGCCCTTTCCAAAGAGCCATGAACAGACTTTCTACTCCCAAGGAGCCCAAAGATATTAAGCCGCAAATACGTCCTACGTGCGTCTTTTCTACGCCGCGCACCACATTTAAAAAATCGTAGCGTAAGAACGGTGGGTTCGATCCGCGTGCAGCTTAAAGGCGATTACAGGGGAGATGCAGCCCTTTCCAAAGAGCCATGAACAGACTTTCTACTCCCAAGGAGACAAGAGATATTAAGCCGCAATGACGTCCGACGCGCGCATTTTCTCCGCCGCGCACCACATTTAAAAAAATCATAGCGTGAAAACCGTGGGTTCGATCCGCGTGCCGCTCGAAGGCGATTACAGCGGAGATGCAGCCCTTTCGAAAGAGCCATGAAAAGACTTTCTACTCCCAAGGAGACAAGAGATATTAAGCCGAAATTACGTCCGACGCGCGCATTTTCTCCGCCGCGCACCACATTTAAAAAATCGTAGCGTGAGAACGGTGGGTCCAATCCGCGTGCCGCTTAAAGGCGATTACAGGGGAGATGCAACCCTTTCCAAAGAACCATGAAAAGACTTTCTACTCCCAAGGAGACAAGAGATATTAAGCCGAAATTACGTCGGACGCGCGCATTTCCTCCGCCGCGCACCACATTTAAAAAAATCATAGCGTGAAAACCGTGGGTTCGATCCGCGAGCCGCTCGAAGGCGATTACAGGGGAGATGCAGCCCTTTCCAAAGAGCCATGAACAGACTTTCTACACCCAATGAGACAAGAGATATTAAGCCGCAAATAAGTCCTACGCGCGTCTTTTCTACGCCGCGCACCACATTTAAAAAATCGTAGCGTAAGAACGGTGGG
This sequence comes from Electrophorus electricus, assembly GCF_041902795.1. Taxonomy (NCBI): domain Eukaryota; kingdom Metazoa; phylum Chordata; class Actinopteri; order Gymnotiformes; family Gymnotidae; genus Electrophorus; species Electrophorus electricus. The sequence goes on along the minus strand of NC_137501.1, from coordinate 38,336,993 downwards.
TCCGATCTGCGTGCCGCTTAAAGGCGATTACAGGGGAGATGCAACCCTTTCCAAAGAACCATGAAAAGACTTTCTGCTCCCAAGGAGACAAGAGATATTAAGCCGCAATGACGTCCGACGCGCGCATTTTCTCCGCCGCGCAGCTCATTTAAAAAAATCATAGCGTGAAAACCGTGGGTTCGATCCGCGTGCCGCTCGAAGGCGATTACAGGGGAGATGCAGCCCTTTCCAAAGAGGCATAAACAGACTTCCTACTCCCAAGGAGCCCAAAGATATTAAGCCGCAAATACGTCCTACGCGCGTCTTTTCTACGCCGCGCACCACATTTAAAAAATCGTAGCGTAAGAACGGTGGGTCCGATCCGCGTGCCGCTTAAAGGCGATTACAGGGGAGATGCAAACCTTTCCAAAGAGCCATGAAAAGACTTTCTACTCTCAAGGAGACAAGAGATATTAAGCCGCAATGACGTCCGACGCGCGCATTTTCTCCGACGCGCAACACATTTAAAAAAATCATAGCGTGAAAACCGTGGGTTCGATCCGCGTGCCGCTCGAAGGCGATTACAGGGGAGATGCAGCCCTTTCCAAAGAGCCATGAACAGACTTTCTACTCCCAATGAGACAAGAGATATCAAGCCGCAAATACGTCCGGCGCGCGTCTATTCTCCGCCACGCAACACATTTAAAAAAAATCGTAGCGTGAAAACCGTGGGTTCGATCCGCGTGCCGCTTAAAGGCGATTACAGGGGAGATGCAGCCCTTTCCAAAGAGCCATGAACAGACTTTCTACTCCCAATGAGACAAGAGATATCAAGCCGCAAATACGTCCTACGCGCGTCTTTTCTACGCCGCGCACCACATTTAAAAAATCGTATCGTAAGAACGGTGGGTCCAATCCGCGTGCCGCTTAAAGACGATTACAAGGGAGATGCAACCCTTTCCAAAGAGCCATGAACAGACTTTCTACTCCCAAGGAGACAAGAGATATTAAGCCGCAATTATGTGCGACGCGCGCATTTTCTCCGACGCGCACCAAGTTTAAAAAATCGTAGCGTGAGAACGGTGGGTCCGATCCGCGTGCCGCTTAAAGGCGATTACAGGGGAGATGCATCCCTTTCCAAAGAACCATGAAAAGACTTTCTACTCCCAAGGAGACAAGAGATATTAAGCCGAAATTACGTCGGACGCGCGCATTTCCTCCGCCGCGCACCACATTTAAAAAAATCATAGCGTGAAAACCGTGGGTTCGTTCCGCGTGCCGCTCGAAGGCGATTACAGGGGAGATGCAGCCCTTTCCAAAGAGGCATGAACAGACTTCCTACTCCCAAGGAGCCCAAAGATATTAAGCCGCAAATACGTCCTACGCGCGTCTTTTCTACGCCGCGCACCACATTTAAAAAATCGTAGCGTAAGAACGGTGGGTCCGATCCGCGTGCCGCTTAAAGGCGATTACAGGGGAGATGCAAACCTTTCCAAAGAGCCATGAAAAGACTTTCTACTCTCAAGGAGACAAGAGATATTAAGCCGCAATGACGTCCGACGCGCGCATTTTCTCCGACGCGCAACACATTTAAAAAAATCATAGCGTGAAAACCGTGGGTTCGATCCGCGTGCCGCTCGAAGGCGATTACAGGGGAGATGCAGCCCTTTCCAAAGAGCCATGAACAGACTTTCTACTCCCAATGAGACAAGAGATATCAAGCCGCAAATACGTCCGGCGCGCGTTTATTCTCCGCCGCGCAACACATTTAAAAAAAATCGTAGCGTGAGAACGGTGGGTCCGATCCGCGTGCCGCTTAAAGGCGATTACAGCGGAGACGCAGCCCTTTCCAAAGAGCCATGAACAGACTTTCTACTCCCAAGGAGCCCAAAGATATTAAGCCGCAAATACGTCCTACGTGCGTCTTTTCTACGCCGCGCACCACATTTAAAAAATCGTAGCGTAAGAACGGTGGGTTCGATCCGCGTGCAGCTTAAAGGCGATTACAGGGGAGATGCAGCCCTTTCCAAAGAGCCATGAACAGACTTTCTACTCCCAAGGAGACAAGAGATATTAAGCCGCAATGACGTCCGACGCGCGCATTTTCTCCGCCGCGCACCACATTTAAAAAAATCATAGCGTGAAAACCGTGGGTTCGATCCGCGTGCCGCTCGAAGGCGATTACAGCGGAGATGCAGCCCTTTCGAAAGAGCCATGAAAAGACTTTCTACTCCCAAGGAGACAAGAGATATTAAGCCGAAATTACGTCCGACGCGCGCATTTTCTCCGCCGCGCACCACATTTAAAAAATCGTAGCGTGAGAACGGTGGGTCCGATCCGCGTGCCGCTTAAAGGCGATTACAGGGGAGATGCATCCCTTTCCAAAGAGCCATGAACAGACTTTCTACTCCCAAGGAGACCAGAGATATTAACAGATAAAGCGTTACGCTCCAGTCGGATGAGCGAGAAACGCTTGTACAATTGCAACGAATTGGAGCAGAAAGTTTAAACAAACGCGCTGACTTTGAACGCTCACATCTAGGCCGGGCCAGGTCCAAATGGCCTGCAACTCGGTCCGCATCACGTCCATGACTGTCCCTAACGAACGCCACCTGCCAAGCTTTCGGCCCGTCCCTGTCGGCATTAAAAAATCGTAGCGTGTTAACGATGGTTCCGATCCGCGTGCCGCGCGAAGGCGATTACAGGGGAGATGCAGCACTTTCCAAAGAGCCATGAACAGACTTTCTACTCCCAAGGAGCCCAAAGATATTAAGCCGCAAATAAGTCCTACGCGCGTCTTTTCTACGTCGCGCACCACATTTAAAAAATCGTAGCGTAAGAACGGTGGGTCCAATCCGCGTGCCGCTTAAAGGCGATTACAGGGGAGATGCAACCCTTTCCAAAGAACCATGAAAAGACTTTCTACTCCCAAGGAGACAAGAGATATTAAGCCGAAATTACGTCGGACGCGCGCATTTCCTCCGCCGCGCACCACATTTAAAAAAATCATGGCGTGAAAACCGTGGGTTCGTTCCGCGTGCCGCTCGAAGGCGATTACAGGGGAGATGCAGCCCTTTCCAAAGAGGCATGAACAGACTTCCTACTCCCAAGGAGCCCAAAGATATTAAGCCGCAAATACGTCCTACGCGCGTCTTTTCTACGCCGCGCACCACATTTAAAAAATCGTAGCGTAAGAACGGTGGGTCCGATCCGCGTGCCGCTTAAAGGCGATTACAGGGGAGATGCAAACCTTTCCAAAGAGCCATGAAAAGACTTTCTACTCTCAAGGAGACAAGAGATATTAAGCCGCAATGACGTCCGACGCGCGCATTTTCTCCGACGCGCAACACATTTAAAAAAATCATAGCGTGAAAACCGTGGGTTCGATCCGCGTGCCGCTCGAAGGCGATTACAGGGGAGATGCAGCCCTTTCCAAAGAGCCATGAACAGACTTTCTACTCCCAATGAGACAAGAGATATCAAGCCGCAAATACGTCCGGCGCGCGTTTATTCTCCGCCGCGCAACACATTTAAAAAAAATCGTAGCGTGAGAACGGTGGGTCCGATCCGCGTGCCGCTTAAAGGCGATTACAGCGGAGACGCAGCCCTTTCCAAAGAGCCATGAACAGACTTTCTACTCCCAAGGAGCCCAAAGATATTAAGCCGCAAATACGTCCTACGTGCGTCTTTTCTACGCCGCGCACCACATTTAAAAAATCGTAGCGTAAGAACGGTGGGTTCGATCCGCGTGCAGCTTAAAGGCGATTACAGGGGAGATGCAGCCCTTTCCAAAGAGCCATGAACAGACTTTCTACTCCCAAGGAGACAAGAGATATTAAGCCGCAATGACGTCCGACGCGCGCATTTTCTCCGCCGCGCACCACATTTAAAAAAATCATAGCGTGAAAACCGTGGGTTCGATCCGCGTGCCGCTCGAAGGCGATTACAGCGGAGATGCAGCCCTTTCGAAAGAGCCATGAAAAGACTTTCTACTCCCAAGGAGACAAGAGATATTAAGCCGAAATTACGTCCGACGCGCGCATTTTCTCCGCCGCGCACCACATTTAAAAAATCGTAGCGTGAGAACGGTGGGTCCGATCCGCGTGCCGCTTAAAGGCGATTACAGGGGAGATGCATCCCTTTCCAAAGAGCCATGAACAGACTTTCTACTCCCAAGGAGACCAGAGATATTAACAGATAAAGCGTTACGCTCCAGTCGGATGAGCGAGAAACGCTTGTACAATTGCAACGAATTGGAGCAGAAAGTTTAAACAAACGCGCTGACTTTGAACGCTCACATCTAGGCCGGGCCAGGTCCAAATGGCCTGCAACTCGGTCCGCATCACGTCCATGACTGTCCCTAACGAACGCCACCTGCCAAGCTTTCGGCCCGTCCCTGTCGGCATTAAAAAATCGTAGCGTGTTAACGATGGTTCCGATCCGCGTGCCGCGCGAAGGCGATTACAGGGGAGATGCAGCACTTTCCAAAGAGCCATGAACAGACTTTCTACTCCCAAGGAGCCCAAAGATATTAAGCCGCAAATAAGTCCTACGCGCGTCTTTTCTACGTCGCGCACCACATTTAAAAAATCGTAGCGTAAGAACGGTGGGTCCAATCCGCGTGCCGCTTAAAGGCGATTACAGGGGAGATGCAACCCTTTCCAAAGAACCATGAAAAGACTTTCTACTCCCAAGGAGACAAGAGATATTAAGCCGAAATTACGTCGGACGCGCGCATTTCCTCCGCCGCGCACCACATTTAAAAAAATCATAGCGTGAAAACCGTGGGTTCGATCCGCGAGCCGCTCGAAGGCGATTACAGGGGAGATGCAGCCCTTTCCAAAGAGCCATGAACAGACTTTCTACACCCAATGAGACAAGAGATATTAAGCCGCAAATAAGTCCTACGCGCGTCTTTTCTACGCTGCGCACCACATTTAAAAAATCGTAGCGTAAGAACGGTGGGTCCGATCTGCGTGCCGCTTAAAGGCGATTACAGGGGAGATGCAACCCTTTCCAAAGAACCATGAAAAGACTTTCTACTCCCAAGGAGACAAGAGATATTAAGCCGCAATGACGTCCGACGCGCGCATTTTCTCCGCCGCGCAGCTCATTTAAAAAAATCATAGCGTGAAAACCGTGGGTTCGATCCGCGTGCCGCTCGAAGGCGATTACAGGGGAGATGCAGCCCTTTCCAAAGAGGCATGAACAGACTTCCTACTCCCAAGGAGCCCAAAGATATTAAGCCGCAAATACGTCCTACGCGCGTCTTTTCTACGCCGCGCACCACATTTAAAAAATCGTAGCGTAAGAACGGTGGGTCCGATCCGCGTGCCGCTTAAAGGCGATTACAGGGGAGATGCAAACCTTTCCAAAGAGCCATGAAAAGACTTTCTACTCTCAAGGAGACAAGAGATATTAAGCCGCAATGACGTCCGACGCGCGCATTTTCTCCGACGCGCAACACATTTAAAAAAATCATAGCGTGAAAACCGTGGGTTCGATCCGCGTGCCGCTCGAAGGCGATTACAGGGGAGATGCAACCCTTTCCAAAGAACCATGAAAAGACTTTCTACTCCCAAGGAGACAAGAGATATTAAGCCACAATGACGTCCGACGGGCGCATTTTCTCTGACACGCACCACGTTTAAAAAATCGTAGCGTGAGAACGGTGGGTCCGATCCGCGTGCCGCTTAAAAGCGATTACAGGGGAGATGCATCCCTTTCCAAAGAGCCATGAACAGACTTTCTACTCCCAAGGAGCCCAAAGATATTAAGCCGCAAATACGTCCTACGCGCGTCTTTTCTACGCCGCGCACCACATTTAAAAAATCGTAGCGTAAGAACGGTGGGTCCGATCCGCGTGCCGCTTAAAGGCGATTACAGGGGAGATGCAACCCTTTCCAAAGAGCCATGAATAGACTTTCTACTCCGAAGGAGACAAGAGATATTAAGCCGCAAATACGTCCGGCGCGCGTCTTTTCTCCGCCGCGCAACACATTTAAAAAAAATCGTAGCGTGAAAACCGTGGGTTCGATCCGCGTGCCGCTCGAAGGCGATTACAGGGGAGATGCATCCCTTTCAAAAGAGCCATGAACAGACTTTCTACTCCCAAGGAGACCAGAAATATTAACATATAAAGCGTTACGCTCCAGTCGGATGAGCGAGAAACGCTTGTACAATTGCAACGAATTGGAGGAGAAAGTTTAAACAAACGCGCTGAATTTGAACGCTCACATCTAGGCCGGGCCAGGTCCAAATGGCCTGTAACTCGGTGCGCATCACCTCCATGACTGTCCCTAACGAACGCCACCTGCCACGCTTTCGGCCCGGCCCTAGAGGCATTAAAAAATCGTAGCGTGATAACGATGGTTCCGATCCGCGTGCCGCGTGAAGGCGATTACAGGGGAGATGCAGCCCTTTCCAAAGAGGCATGAACAGACTTCCTACTCACAAGGAGCCCAAAGATATTAAGCCGCAAATACGTCCTACGCGCGTCTTTTCTACGCCGCCCACCACATTTAAAAAATCGTATCGTAAGAACGGTGGGTCCAATCCGCGTGCCGCTTAAAGGCGATTACAGGGGAGATGCATCCCTTTCCAAAGAGCCATGAACAGACTTTCTACTCCCAAGGAGACCAGAGATATTAACAGATAAAGCGTTACGCTCCAGTCGGATGAGCGAGAAACGCTTGTACAATTGCAACGAATTGGAGGAGAAAGTTTAAACAAACGCGCTGATTTGAACGCTCACATCTAGGCCGGGCCAGGTCCAAATGGCCTGCAACTCGGTGCGCATCACCTCCATGACGGTCCCTAACGAACGCCACCTGCCACGCTTTCGGCCCGTCCCTGGCGGCATTAAAAAATCGTAGCGTGATAACGATGGTTCCGATCCGCGTGCCGCTCGAAGGCGATTACAGGGGAGATGCAACCCTTTCCAAAGAGCCATGAAAAGACTTTCTACTCCCAAGGAGACAAGAGATATTAAGCCGCAATGACGTCCGACGCGCGCATTTTCTCCGCCGCGCACCACATTTAAAAAATCGTATCGTGAGAACGGTGGGTCCGATCCGCGTGCCGCTTAAAGGCGATTACAGGGGAGACGCAGCCCTTTCCAAAGAGCCATGAACAGACTTTCTACTCCCAAGGAGCCCAAAGATATTAAGCCGCAAATACGTCCTACGCGCGTCTTTTCTACGCCGCGCACCACATTTAAAAAATCGTAGCGTAAGAACGGTGGGTTCGATCCGCGTGCCGCTCGAAGGCGATTACAGGGGAGATGCAGCCCTTTCCAAAGAGCCATGAATAGACTTTCTACTCCGACGGAGACAAGAGATATTAAGCCTCAAATACGTCCGGCGCGCGTCTTTTCTCCGCCGCGCAACACATTTAAAAAAAATCGTAGCGTGAAAACCGTGGGTTCGATCCGCGTGCCGCTCGAAGGCGATTACAGGGGAGATGCATCCCTTTCAAAAGAGCCATGAACAGACTTTCTACTCCCAAGGAGACCAGAAATATTAACATATAAAGCGTTACGCTCCAGTCGGATGAGCGAGAAACGCTTGTACAATTGCAACGAATTGGAGGAGAAAGTTTAAACAAACGCGCTGAATTTGAACGCTCACATCTAGGCCGGGCCAGGTCCAAATGGCCTGTAACTCGGTGCGCATCACCTCCATGACTGTCCCTAACGAACGCCACCTGCCACGCTTTCGGCCCGGCCCTAGAGGCATTAAAAAATCGTAGCGTGATAACGATGGTTCCGATCCGCGTGCCGCTCGAAGGCGATTACAGGGGAGATGCAACCCTTTCCAAAGAGCCATGAAAAGACTTTCTACTCCCAAGGAGACAAGAGATATTAAGCCGCAAATACGTCCTACGCGCGTCTTTTCTACGCCGCGCACCACATTTAAAAAATCGTAGCGTAAGAACGGTGGGTTCGATCCGCGTGCCGCTCGAAGGCGATTACAGGGGAGATGCAGCCCTTTCCAAAGAGCCATGAAAAGACTTTCTACTCCCAAGGAGACAAGAGATATTAACCCGAAATGACGTCCGACGCGCGCATTTTCTCCGCCGCGCAACACATTTTAAAAAATCATAGAGTGAAAACCGTGGGTTCGATCCGCGTGCCGCTCGAAGGCGATTACAGGGGAGATGCAGCCCTTTCCAAAGAGCCATGAACAGACTTCCTACTCCCAACGAGACAAGAGATATTAAGCCGCAATGACGTCCGACGCGCGCATTTATTGCGCCGCGCACCACATTTAAAAAATCGTAGCGTGAGAACGGTGGGTCCGATCCACGTACCGCTTAAAGGCGATTACAGGGGAGATGCAGCCATTTCCAAATAGCCAAGAACAGACTTTCTAATCCCAAGGAGACAAGAGATATTAAGCCGCAATGACGTCCGACGCGCGCATTTTCTCCGCCGCGCACCACATTTAAAAAAAATCATAGCGTGAAAACCGTGGGTTCCATCCGCGTGCCGCTCGAAGGCGATTACAGGGGAGATGCACCCCTTTCCAAAGAGCCATGAACAGACTTTCTACTCCCAATGAGAGAAGAGATATTAAGCCGCAATGACGTCCGACGCGCGCATTTTCTCCGCCGCGCACCACATTTAAAAAAATCATAGCGTGAAAACCGTGGGTTCGATCCGCGTGCCGCTGGAAGGCGATTACAGGGGAGATGCAGCCCTTTCCAAAGAGCCATGAACAGACTTTCTACTCCCAATGAGACAAGAGATATTAAGCCGCAAATACGTCCGGCGCGCGTCTTTTCTCCGCCGCGCAACACATTTAAAAAAAATCGTAGCGTGAAAACCGTGGGTTCGATCCGCGTGCCGCTCGAAGGCGATTACAGGGGAGATGCATCCCTTTCAAAAGAGCCATGAACAGACTTTCTACTCCCAAGGAGACCAGAAATATTAACATATAAAGCGTTACGCTCCAGTCGGATGAACGAGAAACGCTTGTACAATTGCAACGAATTGGAGGAGAAAGTTTAAACAAACGCGCTGACTTTGAACGCTCACATCTAGGCCGGGCCAACTCCAAATGGCGTGCAACTCGGTGCGCATCACCTCCATGACTGTCCCTAACGAACGCCACCTGCCACGCTTTCGGCCCGTCCCTGTCGGCATTAAAAAATCGTAGCGTGATAACGATGGTTCCGATCCGCGTGCCGCGTGAAGGCGATTACAGGGGAGATGCAGCCCTTTCCAAAGAGGCATGAACAGACTTCCTACTCCCAAGGAGCCCAAAGATATTAAGCCGCAAATACGTCCTACGCGCGTCTTTTCTACGCCGCCCACCACATTTAAAAAATCGTATCGTAAGAACGGTGGGTCCAATCCGCGTGCCGCTTAAAGGCGATTACAAGGGAGATGCAACCCTTTCCAAAGAGCCATGAACAGACTTTCTACTCCCAAGGAGACAAGAGATATTAAGCCGCAATGACGTCCGACGCGCGCATTTTCTCCGACGCGCACCACGTTTAAAAAATCGTAGCGTGAGAACGGTGGGTCCTATCCGCGTGCCGCTTAAAGGCGATTACAGGGGAGATGCATCCCTTTCCAAAGAGCCATGAACAGACTTTCTACTCCCAAGGAGACCAGAGATATTAACAGATAAAGCGTTACGCTCCAGTCGGATGAGCGAGAAACGCTTGTACAATTGCAACGAATTGGAGGAGAAAGTTTAAACAAAAGCGCTGATTTGAACGCTCACATCTAGGCCGGGCCAGGTCCAAATGGCCTGCAACTCGGTGCGCATCACCTCCATGACGGTCCCTAACGAACGCCACCTGCCACGCTTTCGGCCCGTCCCTGGCGGCATTAAAAAATCGTAGCGTGATAACGATGGTTCCGATCCGCGTGCCGCTCGAAGGCGAAAACAGTGGAGATGCAGCCCTTTCCAAAGAGCCATGAACAGACTTTCTACTCCCAAGGAGCACAAAGATATTAAGCCGCAAATACGTCCTACGAGCGTCTTTTCTACGCCGCGCACCACATTTAAAAAATCGTATCGTAAGAACGGTGGGTCCGATCCGCGTGCCGCTTAAAGGCGATTACAGGGGAGATGCAGCCCTTTCCAAAGAGCCATGAACAGACTTTCTACTCCCAAGGAGACAAGAGATATTAAGCCACAATGACGTCCGACGCGCGCATTTTCTCTGACACGCACCACGTTTAAAAAATCGTAGCGTGAGAACGGTGGGTCCGATCCGCGTGCCGCTTAAAAGCGATTACAGGGGAGATGCATCCCTTTCCAAAGAGCCATGAACAGACTTTCTACTCCCAAGGAGCCCAAAGATATTAAGCCGCAAATACGTCCTACGCGCGTCTTTTCTACGCCGCGCACCACATTTAAAAAATCGTAGCGTAAGAACGGTGGGTCCGATCCGCGTGCCGCTTAAAGGCGATTACAGGGGAGATGAAACCCTTTCCAAAGAGCCATGAATAGACTTTCTACTCCAAAGGAGACAAGAGATATTAAGCCGCAATGACGTCCAACGCGCGCATTTTCTCCGCCGCGCACCACATTTTAAAAAATCATAGCGTGAAAACCGTGGGTTCCATCCGCGTGCCGCTCGAAGGCGATTACAGGGGAGATGCAGCCCTTTCCAAAGAGCCATGAACAGACTTTCTACTCCCAATGAGACAAGAGATATTAAGCCGCAAATACGTCCGGCGCGCGTCTTTTCTCCGCCGCGCAACACATTTAAAAAAAATCGTAGCGTGAAAACCGTGGGTTCGATCCGCGTGCCGCTCGAAGGCGATTACAGGGGAGATGCATCCCTTTCAAAAGAGCCATGAACAGACTTTCTACTCCCAAGGAGACCAGAAATATTAACATATAAAGCGTTACGCTCCAGTCGGATGAGCGAGAAACGCTTGTACAATTGCAACGAATTGGAGGAGAAAGTTTAAACAAACGCGCTGAATTTGAACGCTCACATCTAGGCCGGGCCAGGTCCAAATGGCCTGTAACTCGGTGCGCATCACCTCCATGACTGTCCCTAACGAACGCCACCTGCCACGCTTTCGGCCCGGCCCTAGAGGCATTAAAAAATCGTAGCGTGATAACGATGGTTCCGATCCGCGTGCCGCTCGAAGGCGATTACAGGGGAGATGCAACCCTTTCCAAAGAGCCATGAAAAGACTTTCTACTCCCAAGGAGACAAGAGATATTAAGCCGCAATGACGTCCAACGCGCGCATTTTCTCCGCCGCGCACCACATTTAAAAAATCGTATCGTGAGAACGGTGGGTCCGATCCGCGTGCCGCTTAAAGGCGATTACAGGGGAGACGCAGCCCTTTCCAAAGAGCCATGAACAGACTTTCTACTCCCAAGGAGCCCAAAGATATTAAGCCGCAAATACGTCCTACGCGCGTCTTTTCTACGCCGCGCACCACATTTAAAAAATCGTAGCGTAAGAACGGTGGGTTCGATCCGCGTGCCGCTCGAAGGCGATTACAGGGGAGATGCAGCCCTTTCCAAAGAGCCATGAAAAGACTTTCTACTCCCAAGGAGACAAGAGATATTAACCCGAAATGACGTCCGACGCGCGCATTTTCTCCGCCGCGCAACACATTTTAAAAAATCATAGAGTGAAAACCGTGGGTTCGATCCGCGTGCCGCTCGAAGGCGATTACAGGGGAGATGCAGCCCTTTCCAAAGAGCCATGAACAGACTTTCTACTCCCAATGAGACAAGAGATATTAAGCCGCAAATACGTCCGGCGCGCGTCTTTTCTCCGCCGCGCAACACATTTAAAAAAAATCGTAGCGTGAAAACCGTGGGTTCGATCCGCGTGCCGCTCGAAGGCGATTACAGGGGAGATGCATCCCTTTCAAAAGAGCTATGAACAGACTTTCTACTCCCAAGGAGACCAGAAATATTAACATATAAAGCGTTACGCTCCAGTCGGATGAGCGAGAAACGCTTGTACAATTGCAACGAATTGGAGGAGAAAGTTTAAACAAACGCGCTGAATTTGAACGCTCACATCTAGGCCGGTCCAGGTCCAAATGGCCTGCAACTCGGTGCGCATCACCTCCATGACTGTCCCTAACGAACGCCACCTGCCACGCTTTCGGCCCGTCCCTAGAGGCATTAAAAAATCGTAGCGTGATAACGATGGTTCCGATCCGCGTGCCGCTCGAAGGCGATTACAGGGGAGATGCAGCCCTTTCCAAAGAGCCATGAACAGACTTCCTACTCCCAAGGAGCCCAAAGATATTAAGCCGCAAATACGTCCTACGCGCGTCTTTTCTACGCCGCGCACCACATTTAAAAAATCGTATCGTAAGAACGGTGGGTCCGATCCGCGTGCCGCTTAAAGGCGATTACAGGGGAGATGCAGCCCTTTCCAAAGAGCCATGAACAGACTTTCTACTCCCAAGGAGACAAGAGATATTAAGCCACAATGACGTCCGACGCGCGCATTTTCTCCGACACGCACCACGTTTAAAAAATCGTAGCGTGAGAACGGTGGGTCCGATCCGCGTGCCGCTTAAAAGCGATTACAGGGGAGATGCATCCCTTTCCAAAGAGCCATGAACAGACTTTCTACTCCCAAGGAGCCCATAGATATTAAGCCGCAAATACGTCCTACGCGCGTCTTTTCTACGCCGCGCACCACATTTAAAAAATCGTAGCGTAAGAACGGTGGGTCCGATCCGCGTGCCGCTTAAAGGCGATTACAGGGGAGATGCAACCCTTTCCAAAGAGCCATGAAAAGACTTTCTACTCCCAAGGAGACAAGAGATTTAAGCCGAAATGACGTCCGACGCGCGCATTTTCTCCGCCGCGCACCACATTTAAAAAAATCATAGCGTGAAAACCGTGGGTTCGATCCGCGTGCCGCTCGAAGGCGATTACAGGGGAGATGCAGCCCTTTCCAAAGAGCCATGAACAGACTTCCTACTCCCAAGGAGACAAGAGATATTAAGCCGCAATGATGTCCGACGCGCGCATTTTCTCCGCCGCGCACCACATTTAAAAAATCTTAGCGTGAGAACGGTGGGTCCGATCCGCGTGCCGCTTAAAGGCGATTACAAGGGAAATGCAGCCCTTTCCAAAGAGCCATGAAAAGACTTTCTACTCCCAAGGAGACCAGAAATATTAACATATAAAGCGTTACGCTCCAGTCGGATGAGCGAGAAAGGCTTGTACAATTGCAACGAATTGGAGGAGAAAGTTTAAACAAACGCGCTGAATTTGAACGCTCACATCTAGGCCGGTCCAGGTCCAAATGGCCTGCAACTCGGTGCGCATCACCTCCATGACTGTCCCTAACGAACGCCACCTGCCACGCTTTCGGCCCATCCCTAGAGGCATTAAAAAATCGTAGCGTGATAACGATGGTTCCGATCCGCGTGCCGCTCGAAGGCGATTACAGGGGAGATGCAGCCCTTTCCAAAGAGCCATGAACAGACTTCCTACTCCCAACGAGACAAGAGATATTAAGCTGCAATGACGTCCGACGCGCGCATTTATTGCGCCGCGCACCACATTTAAAAAAATCATAGCGTGAAAACCGTGGGTTCGATCCGCGTGCCGCTCGAAGGCGATTACAGGGGAGATGCAGCCCTTTCCAAAGAGCCATGAACAGACTTCCTACTCCCAACGAGACAAGAGATATTAAGCCGCAATGACGTCCGACGCGCGCATTTATTGCGCCGCGCACCACATTTAAAAAAATCATAGCGTGAAAACCGTGGGTTCGATCCGCGTGCCCCTCGAAGGCGATTACAGGGGAGATGGAGCCCTTTCCAAAGAGGCATGAACAGACTTCCTACTCCCAAGGAGCCCAAAGATATTAAGCCGCAAATACGTCCTACGCGCGTCTTTTCTACGCCGCGCACCACATTTAAAAAATCGTAGCGTAAGAACGGTGGGTCCGATCCCCGTGCCGCTTAAAGGCGATTACAGGGGAGATGCAAACCTTTCTAAAGAGCCATGAACAGACTTTCTACTCCCAATGAGACAAGAGATATCAAGCCGCAAATACGTCCGGCGCGCGTCTATTCTCCGCCGCGCAACACATTTAAAAAAAATCGTAGCGTGAAAACTGTGGGTTCGATCCGCGTGCCGCTTAAAGGCGATTACAGGGGAGATGCAGCCCTTTCCAAAGAGCCATGAAAAGACTTTCTACTCCCAAGGAGACAAGAGATATTAAGCCGAAATGACGTCCGACGCGCGCATTTCCTCCGCCGCGCACCACATTTAAAAAAATCATAGCGTGAAAACCGTGGGTTCGATCCGCGTGCCGCTCGAAGGCGATTACAGGGGAGATGCAGCCCTTTCCAAAGAGGCATGAACAGACTTCCTACTCCCAAGGAGCCCAAAGATATTAAGCCGCAAATACGTCCTACGCGTCTTTTCTACGCCGCACACCACATTTAAAAAATCGTATCGGAAGAACGGTGGGTCCAATCCGCGTGCCGCTTAAAGGCGATTACAAGGGAGATGCAAACCTTTCCAAAGAGCCATGAAAAGACTTTCTACTCCCAAGGAGACAATAGATATTAAGCCGAAATGACGTCCGACGCGCGCATTTTCTCCGCCGCGCACCACATTTAAAAAAATCATAGCGTTAAAACCGTGGGTTCGATCCGCGTGCCGCTCGAAGGCGATTACAGCGGAGATGCAGCCCTTTCCAAAGAGCCATGAAAAGACTTTCTACTCCCAAGGAGACAAGAGATATTAAGCCGAAATGACGTCCGACGCGCGCATTTCCTCCGCCGCGCACCACATTTAAAAAAATCATAGCGTGAAAACCGTGGGTTCGATCCGCGTGCCGCTCGAAGGCGATTACAGGGGAGATGCAGCCCTTTCAAAAGAGCCATGAACAGACTTTCTACTCCCAAGGAGACCAGAAATATTAACATATAAAGCGTTACGCTCCAGTCGGATGAACGAGAAACGCTTGTACAATTGCAACGAATTGGAGGAGAAAGTTTAAACAAACGCGCTGACTTTGAACGCTCACATCTAGGCCGGGCCAACTCCAAATGGCGTGCAACTCGGTGCGCATCACCTCCATGACTGTCCCTAACGAACGCCACCTGCCACGCTTTCGGCCCGTCCCTGTCGGCATTAAAAAATCGTAGCGTGATAACGATGGTTCCGATCCGCGTGCCGCTCGAAGGCGATTACAGGGGAGATGCAGCCCTTTCCAAAGAGCCATGAACAGACTTCCTACTCCCAACGAGACAAGAGATATTAAGCCGCAATGACGTCCGACGCGCGCATTTATTGCGCCGCGCACCACATTTAAAAAAATCATAGCGTGAAAACCGTGGGTTCGATCCGCGTGCCCCTCGAAGGCGATTACAGGGGAGATGGAGCCCTTTCCAAAGAGGCATGAACAGACTTCCTACTCCCAAGGAGCCCAAAGATATTAAGCCGCAAATACGTCCTACGCGCGTCTTTTCTACGCCGCGCACCACATTTAAAAAATCGTAGCGTAAGAACGGTGGGTCCGATCCCCGTGCCGCTTAAAGGCGATTACAGGGGAGATGCAAACCTTTCTAAAGAGCCATGAACAGACTTTCTACTCCCAATGAGACAAGAGATATCAAGCCGCAAATACGTCCGGCGCGCGTCTATTCTCCGCCGCGCAACACATTTAAAAAAAATCGTAGCGTGAAAACTGTGGGTTCGATCCGCGTGCCGCTTAAAGGCGATTACAGGGGAGATGCAGCCCTTTCCAAAGAGCCATGAAAAGACTTTCTACTCCCAAGGAGACAAGAGATATTAAGCCGAAATGACGTCCGACGCGCGCATTTCCTCCGCCGCGCACCACATTTAAAAAAATCATAGCGTGAAAACCGTGGGTTCGATCCGCGTGCCGCTCGAAGGCGATTACAGGGGAGATGCAGCCCTTTCCAAAGAGGCATGAACAGACTTCCTACTCCCAAGGAGCCCAAAGATATTAAGCCGCAAATACGTCCTACGCGCGTCTTTTCTACGCCGCACACCACATTTAAAAAATCGTATCGGAAGAACGGTGGGTCCAATCCGCGTGCCGCTTAAAGGCGATTACAAGGGAGATGCAAACCTTTCCAAAGAGCCATGAAAAGACTTTCCACTCCCAAGGAGACAATAGATATTAAGCCGAAATGACGTCCGACGCGCGCATTTTCTCCGCCGCGCACCACATTTAAAAAAATCATAGCGTTAAAACCGTGGGTTCGATCCGCGTGCCGCTCGAAGGCGATTACAGCGGAGATGCAGCCCTTTCCAAAGAGCCATGAAAAGACTTTCTACTCCCAAGGAGACAAGAGATATTAAGCCGAAATGACGTCCGACGCGCGCATTTCCTCCGCCGCGCACCACATTTAAAAAAATCATAGCGTGAAAACCGTGGGTTCGATCCGCGTGCCGCTCGAAGGCGATTACAGGGGAGATGCAGCCCTTTCAAAAGAGCCATGAACAGACTTTCTACTCCCAAGGAGACCAGAAATATTAACATATAAAGCGTTACGCTCCAGTCGGATGAACGAGAAACGCTTGTACAATTGCAACGAATTGGAGGAGAAAGTTTAAACAAACGCGCTGACTTTGAACGCTCACATCTAGGCCGGGCCAACTCCAAATGGCGTGCAACTCGGTGCGCATCACCTCCATGACTGTCCCTAACGAACGCCACCTGCCACGCTTTCGGCCCGTCCCTGTCGGCATTAAAAAATCGTAGCGTGATAACGATGGTTCCGATCCGCGTGCCGCTCGAAGGCGATTACAGGGGAGATGCAGCCCTTTCCAAAGAGCCATGAACAGACTTCCTACTCCCAACGAGACAAGAGATATTAAGCCGCAATGACGTCCGACGCGCGCATTTATTGCGCCGCGCACCACATTTAAAAAAATCATAGCGTGAAAACCGTGGGTTCGATCCGCGTGCCCCTCGAAGGCGATTACAGGGGAGATGGAGCCCTTTCCAAAGAGGCATGAACAGACTTCCTACTCCCAAGGAGCCCAAAGATATTAAGCCGCAAATACGTCCTACGCGCGTCTTTTCTACGCCGCGCACCACATTTAAAAAATCGTAGCGTAAGAACGGTGGGTCCGATCCCCGTGCCGCTTAAAGGCGATTACAGGGGAGATGCAAACCTTTCTAAAGAGCCATGAACAGACTTTCTACTCCCAATGAGACAAGAGATATCAAGCCGCAAATACGTCCGGCGCGCGTCTATTCTCCGCCGCGCAACACATTTAAAAAAAATCGTAGCGTGAAAACTGTGGGTTCGATCCGCGTGCCGCTTAAAGGCGATTACAGGGGAGATGCAGCCCTTTCCAAAGAGCCATGAAAAGACTTTCTACTCCCAAGGAGACAAGAGATATTAAGCCGAAATGACGTCCGACGCGCGCATTTCCTCCGCCGCGCACCACATTTAAAAAAATCATAGCGTGAAAACCGTGGGTTCGATCCGCGTGCCGCTCGAAGGCGATTACAGGGGAGATGCAGCCCTTTCCAAAGAGGCATGAACAGACTTCCTACTCCCAAGGAGCCCAAAGATATTAAGCCGCAAATACGTCCTACGCGCGTCTTTTCTACGCCGCACACCACATTTAAAAAATCGTATCGGAAGAACGGTGGGTCCAATCCGCGTGCCGCTTAAAGGCGATTACAAGGGAGATGCAAACCTTTCCAAAGAGCCATGAAAAGACTTTCTACTCCCAAGGAGACAATAGATATTAAGCCGAAATGACGTCCGACGCGCGCATTTTCTCCGCCGCGCACCACATTTAAAAAAATCATAGCGTTAAAACCGTGGGTTCGATCCGCGTGCCGCTCGAAGGCGATTACAGCGGAGATGCAGCCCTTTCCAAAGAGCCATGAAAAGACTTTCTACTCCCAAGGAGACAAGAGATATTAAGCCGAAATGACGTCCGACGCGCGCATTTCCTCCGCCGCGCACCACATTTAAAAAAATCATAGCGTGAAAACCGTGGGTTCGATCCGCGTGCCGCTCGAAGGCGATTACAGGGGAGATGCAGCCCTTTCAAAAGAGCCATGAACAGACTTTCTACTCCCAAGGAGACCAGAAATATTAACATATAAAGCGTTACGCTCCAGTCGGATGAACGAGAAACGCTTGTACAATTGCAACGAATTGGAGGAGAAAGTTTAAACAAACGCGCTGACTTTGAACGCTCACATCTAGGCCGGGCCAACTCCAAATGGCGTGCAACTCGGTGCGCATCACCTCCATGACTGTCCCTAACGAACGCCACCTGCCACGCTTTCGGCCCGTCCCTGTCGGCATTAAAAAATCGTAGCGTGATAACGATGGTTCCGATCCGCGTGCCGCGTGAAGGCGATTACAGGGGAGATGCAGCCCTTTCCAAAGAGGCATGAACAGACTTCCTACTCCCAAGGAGCCCAAAGATATTAAGCCGCAAATACGTCCTACGCGCGTCTTTTCTACACCGCCCACCACATTTAAAAAATCGTATCGTAAGAACGGTGGGTCCAATCCGCGTGCCGCTTAAAGGCGATTACAAGGGAGATGCAACCCTTTCCAAAGAGCCATGAACAGACTTTCTACTCCCAAGGAGACAAGAGATATTAAGCCGCAATGACGTCCGACGCGCGCATTTTCTCCGACGCGCACCACGTTTAAAAAATCGTAGCGTGAGAACGGTGGGTCCTATCCGCGTGCCGCTTAAAGGCGATTACAGGGGAGATGCATCCCTTTCCAAAGAGCCATGAACAGACTTTCTACTCCCAAGGAGACCAGAGATATTAACAGATAAAGCGTTACGCTCCAGTCGGATGAGCGAGAAACGCTTGTACAATTGCAACGAATTGGAGGAGAAAGTTTAAACAAACGCGCTGATTTGAACGCTCACATCTAGGCCGGGCCAGGTCCAAATGGCCTGCAACTCGGTGCGCATCACCTCCATGACGGTCCCTAACGAACGCCACCTGCCACGCTTTCGGCCCGTCCCTGGCGGCATTAAAAAATCGTAGCGTGATAACGATGGTTCCGATCCGCGTGCCGCTCGAAGGCGAAAACAGTGGAGATGCAGCCCTTTCCAAAGAGCCATGAACAGACTTTCTACTCCCAAGGAGCACAAAGATATTAAGCCGCAAATACGTCCTACGAGCGTCTTTTCTACGCCGCGCACCACATTTAAAAAATCGTATCGTAAGAACGGTGGGTCCGATCCGCGTGCCGCTTAAAGGCGATTACAGGGGAGATGCAGCCCTTTCCAAAGAGCCATGAACAGACTTTCTACTCCCAAGGAGACAAGAGATATTAAGCCACAATGACGTCCGACGCGCGCATTTTCTCTGACACGCACCACGTTTAAAAAATCGTAGCGTGAGAACGGTGGGTCCGATCCGCGTGCCGCTTAAAAGCGATTACAGGGGAGATGCATCCCTTTCCAAAGAGCCATGAACAGACTTTCTACTCCCAAGGAGCCCAAAGATATTAAGCCGCAAATACGTCCTCCGCGCGTCTTTTCTACGCCGCGCACCACATTTAAAAAATCGTAGCGTAAGAACGGTGGGTCCGATCCGCGTGCCGCTTAAAGGCGATTACAGGGGAGATGCAACCCTTTCCAAAGAGCCATGAATAGACTTTCTACTCCGAAGGAGACAAGAGTTATTAAGCCGCAATGACGTCCAACGCGCGCATTTTCTCCGCCGCGCACCACATTTTAAAAAATCATAGCGTGAAAACCGTGGGTTCCATCCGCGTGCCGCTCGAAGGCGATTACAGGGGAGATGCAGCCCTTTCCAAAGAGCCATGAACAGACTTTCTACTCCCAAGGAGACCAGAAATATTAACATATAAAGCGTTACGCTCCAGTCGGATGAGCGAGAAACGCTTGTACAATTGCAACGAATTGGAGGAGAAAGTTTAAACAAACGCGCTGAATTTGAACGCTCACATCTAGGCCGGGCCAGGTCCAAATGGCCTGTAACTCGGTGCGCATCACCTCCATGACTGTCCCTAACGAACGCCACCTGCCACGCTTTCGGCCCGGCCCTAGAGGCATTAAAAAATCGTAGCGTGATAACGATGGTTCCGATCCGCGTGCCGCTCGAAGGCGATTACAGGGGAGATGCAGCCCTTTCCAAAGAGCCATGAACAGACTTCCTACTCCCAAGGAGCCCAAAGATATTAAGCCGCAAATACGTCCTACGCGCGTCTTTTCTACGCCGCGCACCACATTTAAAAAATCGTATCGTAAGAACGGTGGGTCCGATCCGCGTGCCGCTTAAAAGCAATTACAGGGGAGATGCATCCCTTTCCAAAGAGCCATGAACAGACTTTCTACTCCCAAGGAGCCCATAGATATTAAGCCGCAAATACGTCCTACGCGCGTCTTTTCTACGCCGCGCACCACATTTAAAAAATCGTAGCGTAAGAACGGTGGGTCCGATCCGCGTGCCGCTTAAAGGCGATTACAGGGGAGATGCAACCCTTTCCAAAGAGCCATGAAAAGACTTTCTACTCCCAAGGAGACAAGAGATTTAAGCCGAAATGACGTCCGACGCGCGCATTTTCTCCGCCGCGCACCACATTTAAAAAAATCATAGCGTGAAAACCGTGGGTTCGATCCGCGTGCCGCTGGAAGGCGATTACAGGGGAGATGCAGCCCTTTCCAAAGAGCCATGAACAGACTTTCTACTCCCAATGAGACAAGAGATATTAAGCCGCAAATACGTCCGGCGCGCGTCTTTTCTCCGCCGCGCAACACATTTAAAAAAAATCGTAGCGTGAAAACCGTGGGTTCGATCCGCGTGCCGCTCGAAGGCGATTACAGGGGAGATGCATCCCTTTCAAAAGAGCCATGAACAGACTTTCTACTCCCAAGGAGACCAGAAATATTAACATATAAAGCGTTACGCTCCAGTCGGATGAACGAGAAACGCTTGTACAATTGCAACGAATTGGAGGAGAAAGTTTAAACAAACGCGCTGACTTTGAACGCTCACATCTAGGCCGGGCCAACTCCAAATGGCGTGCAACTCGGTGCGCATCACCTCCATGACTGTCCCTAACGAACGCCACCTGCCACGCTTTCGGCCCGTCCCTGTCGGCATTAAAAAATCGTAGCGTGATAACGATGGTTCCGATCCGCGTGCCGCGTGAAGGCGATTACAGGGGAGATGCAGCCCTTTCCAAAGAGGCATGAACAGACTTCCTACTCCCAAGGAGCCCAAAGATATTAAGCCGCAAATACGTCCTACGCGCGTCTTTTCTACGCCGCCCACCACATTTAAAAAATCGTATCGTAAGAACGGTGGGTCCAATCCGCGTGCCGCTTAAAGGCGATTACAATGGAGATGCAACCCTTTCCAAAGAGCCATGAACAGACTTTCTACTCCCAAGGAGACAAGAGATATTAAGCCGCAATGACGTCCGACGCGCGCATTTTCTCCGACGCGCACCACGTTTAAAAAATCGTAGCGTGAGAACGGTGGGTCCTATCCGCGTGCCGCTTAAAGGCGATTACAGGGGAGATGCATCCCTTTCCAAAGAGCCATGAACAGACTTTCTACTCCCAAGGAGACCAGAGATATTAACAGATAAAGCGTTACGCTCCAGTCGGATGAGCGAGAAACGCTTGTACAATTGCAACGAATTGGAGGAGAAAGTTTAAACAAAAGCGCTGATTTGAACGCTCACATCTAGGCCGGGCCAGGTCCAAATGGCCTGCAACTCGGTGCGCATCACCTCCATGACGGTCCCTAACGAACGCCACCTGCCACGCTTTCGGCCCGTCCCTGGCGGCATTAAAAAATCGTAGCGTGATAACGATGGTTCCGATCCGCGTGCCGCTCGAAGGCGAAAACAGTGGAGATGCAGCCCTTTCCAAAGAGCCATGAACAGACTTTCTACTCCCAAGGAGCACAAAGATATTAAGCCGCAAATACGTCCTACGAGCGTCTTTTCTACGCCGCGCACCACATTTAAAAAATCGTATCGTAAGAACGGTGGGTCCGATCCGCGTGCCGCTTAAAGGCGATTACAGGGGAGATGCAGCCCTTTCCAAAGAGCCATGAACAGACTTTCTACTCCCAAGGAGACAAGAGATATTAAGCCACAATGACGTCCGACGCGCGCATTTTCTCTGACACGCACCACGTTTAAAAAATCGTAGCGTGAGAACGGTGGGTCCGATCCGCGTGCCGCTTAAAAGCGATTACAGGGGAGATGCATCCCTTTCCAAAGAGCCATGAACAGACTTTCTACTCCCAAGGAGCCCAAAGATATTAAGCCGCAAATACGTCCTACGCGCGTCTTTTCTACGCCGCGCACCACATTTAAAAAATCGTAGCGTAAGAACGGTGGGTCCGATCCGCGTGCCGCTTAAAGGCGATTACAGGGGAGATGAAACCCTTTCCAAAGAGCCATGAATAGACTTTCTACTCCAAAGGAGACAAGAGATATTAAGCCGCAATGACGTCCAACGCGCGCATTTTCTCCGCCGCGCACCACATTTTAAAAAATCATAGCGTGAAAACCGTGGGTTCCATCCGCGTGCCGCTCGAAGGCGATTACAGGGGAGATGCAGCCCTTTCCAAAGAGCCATGAACAGACTTTCTACTCCCAATGAGACAAGAGATATTAAGCCGCAAATACGTCCGGCGCGCGTCTTTTCTCCGCCGCGCAACACATTTAAAAAAAATCGTAGCGTGAAAACCGTGGGTTCGATCCGCGTGCCGCTCGAAGGCGATTACAGGGGAGATGCATCCCTTTCAAAAGAGCCATGAACAGACTTTCTACTCCCAAGGAGACCAGAAATATTAACATATAAAGCGTTACGCTCCAGTCGGATGAGCGAGAAACGCTTGTACAATTGCAACGAATTGGAGGAGAAAGTTTAAACAAACGCGCTGAATTTGAACGCTCACATCTAGGCCGGGCCAGGTCCAAATGGCCTGTAACTCGGTGCGCATCACCTCCATGACTGTCCCTAACGAACGCCACCTGCCACGCTTTCGGCCCGGCCCTAGAGGCATTAAAAAATCGTAGCGTGATAACGATGGTTCCGATCCGCGTGCCGCTCGAAGGCGATTACAGGGGAGATGCAACCCTTTCCAAAGAGCCATGAAAAGACTTTCTACTCCCAAGGAGACAAGAGATATTAAGCCGCAATGACGTCCAACGCGCGCATTTTCTCCGCCGCGCACCACATTTAAAAAATCGTATCGTGAGAACGGTGGGTCCGATCCGCGTGCCGCTTAAAGGCGATTACAGGGGAGACGCAGCCCTTTCCAAAGAGCCATGAACAGACTTTCTACTCCCAAGGAGCCCAAAGATATTAAGCCGCAAATACGTCCTACGCGCGTCTTTTCTACGCCGCGCACCACATTTAAAAAATCGTAGCGTAAGAACGGTGGGTTCGATCCGCGTGCCGCTCGAAGGCGATTACAGGGGAGATGCAGCCCTTTCCAAAGAGCCATGAAAAGACTTTCTACTCCCAAGGAGACAAGAGATATTAACCCGAAATGACGTCCGACGCGCGCATTTTCTCCGCCGCGCAACACATTTTAAAAAATCATAGAGTGAAAACCGTGGGTTCGATCCGCGTGCCGCTCGAAGGCGATTACAGGGGAGATGCAGCCCTTTCCAAAGAGCCATGAACAGACTTTCTACTCCCAATGAGACAAGAGATATTAAGCCGCAAATACGTCCGGCGCGCGTCTTTTCTCCGCCGCGCAACACATTTAAAAAAAATCGTAGCGTGAAAACCGTGGGTTCGATCCGCGTGCCGCTCGAAGGCGATTACAGGGGAGATGCATCCCTTTCAAAAGAGCTATGAACAGACTTTCTACTCCCAAGGAGACCAGAAATATTAACATATAAAGCGTTACGCTCCAGTCGGATGAGCGAGAAACGCTTGTACAATTGCAACGAATTGGAGGAGAAAGTTTAAACAAACGCGCTGAATTTGAACGCTCACATCTAGGCCGGTCCAGGTCCAAATGGCCTGCAACTCGGTGCGCATCACCTCCATGACTGTCCCTAACGAACGCCACCTGCCACGCTTTCGGCCCGTCCCTAGAGGCATTAAAAAATCGTAGCGTGATAACGATGGTTCCGATCCGCGTGCCGCTCGAAGGCGATTACAGGGGAGATGCAGCCCTTTCCAAAGAGCCATGAACAGACTTCCTACTCCCAAGGAGCCCAAAGATATTAAGCCGCAAATACGTCCTACGCGCGTCTTTTCTACGCCGCGCACCACATTTAAAAAATCGTATCGTAAGAACGGTGGGTCCGATCCGCGTGCCGCTTAAAGGCGATTACAGGGGAGATGCAGCCCTTTCCAAAGAGCCATGAACAGACTTTCTACTCCCAAGGAGACAAGAGATATTAAGCCACAATGACGTCCGACGCGCGCATTTTCTCCGACACGCACCACGTTTAAAAAATCGTAGCGTGAGAACGGTGGGTCCGATCCGCGTGCCGCTTAAAAGCGATTACAGGGGAGATGCATCCCTTTCCAAAGAGCCATGAACAGACTTTCTACTCCCAAGGAGCCCATAGATATTAAGCCGCAAATACGTCCTACGCGCGTCTTTTCTACGCCGCGCACCACATTTAAAAAATCGTAGCGTAAGAACGGTGGGTCCGATCCGCGTGCCGCTTAAAGGCGATTACAGGGGAGATGCAACCCTTTCCAAAGAGCCATGAAAAGACTTTCTACTCCCAAGGAGACAAGAGATTTAAGCCGAAATGACGTCCGACGCGCGCATTTTCTCCGCCGCGCACCACATTTAAAAAAATCATAGCGTGAAAACCGTGGGTTCGATCCGCGTGCCGCTCGAAGGCGATTACAGGGGAGATGCAGCCCTTTCCAAAGAGCCATGAACAGACTTCCTACTCCCAAGGAGACAAGAGATATTAAGCCGCAATGATGTCCGACGCGCGCATTTTCTCCGCCGCGCACCACATTTAAAAAATCTTAGCGTGAGAACGGTGGGTCCGATCCGCGTGCCGCTTAAAGGCGATTACAAGGGAAATGCAGCCCTTTCCAAAGAGCCATGAAAAGACTTTCTACTCCCAAGGAGACCAGAAATATTAACATATAAAGCGTTACGCTCCAGTCGGATGAGCGAGAAAGGCTTGTACAATTGCAACGAATTGGAGGAGAAAGTTTAAACAAACGCGCTGAATTTGAACGCTCACATCTAGGCCGGTCCAGGTCCAAATGGCCTGCAACTCGGTGCGCATCACCTCCATGACTGTCCCTAACGAACGCCACCTGCCACGCTTTCGGCCCATCCCTAGAGGCATTAAAAAATCGTAGCGTGATAACGATGGTTCCGATCCGCGTGCCGCTCGAAGGCGATTACAGGGGAGATGCAGCCCTTTCCAAAGAGCCATGAACAGACTTCCTACTCCCAACGAGACAAGAGATATTAAGCTGCAATGACGTCCGACGCGCGCATTTATTGCGCCGCGCACCACATTTAAAAAAATCATAGCGTGAAAACCGTGGGTTCGATCCGCGTGCCGCTCGAAGGCGATTACAGGGGAGATGCAGCCCTTTCCAAAGAGCCATGAACAGACTTCCTACTCCCAACGAGACAAGAGATATTAAGCCGCAATGACGTCCGACGCGCGCATTTATTGCGCCGCGCACCACATTTAAAAAAATCATAGCGTGAAAACCGTGGGTTCGATCCGCGTGCCCCTCGAAGGCGATTACAGGGGAGATGGAGCCCTTTCCAAAGAGGCATGAACAGACTTCCTACTCCCAAGGAGCCCAAAGATATTAAGCCGCAAATACGTCCTACGCGCGTCTTTTCTACGCCGCGCACCACATTTAAAAAATCGTAGCGTAAGAACGGTGGGTCCGATCCCCGTGCCGCTTAAAGGCGATTACAGGGGAGATGCAAACCTTTCTAAAGAGCCATGAACAGACTTTCTACTCCCAATGAGACAAGAGATATCAAGCCGCAAATACGTCCGGCGCGCGTCTATTCTCCGCCGCGCAACACATTTAAAAAAAATCGTAGCGTGAAAACTGTGGGTTCGATCCGCGTGCCGCTTAAAGGCGATTACAGGGGAGATGCAGCCCTTTCCAAAGAGCCATGAAAAGACTTTCTACTCCCAAGGAGACAAGAGATATTAAGCCGAAATGACGTCCGACGCGCGCATTTCCTCCGCCGCGCACCACATTTAAAAAAATCATAGCGTGAAAACCGTGGGTTCGATCCGCGTGCCGCTCGAAGGCGATTACAGGGGAGATGCAGCCCTTTCCAAAGAGGCATGAACAGACTTCCTACTCCCAAGGAGCCCAAAGATATTAAGCCGCAAATACGTCCTACGCGCGTCTTTTCTACGCCGCACACCACATTTAAAAAATCGTATCGGAAGAACGGTGGGTCCAATCCGCGTGCCGCTTAAAGGCGATTACAAGGGAGATGCAAACCTTTCCAAAGAGCCATGAAAAGACTTTCTACTCCCAAGGAGACAATAGATATTAAGCCGAAATGACGTCCGACGCGCGCATTTTCTCCGCCGCGCACCACATTTAAAAAAATCATAGCGTTAAAACCGTGGGTTCGATCCGCGTGCCGCTCGAAGGCGATTACAGCGGAGATGCAGCCCTTTCCAAAGAGCCATGAAAAGACTTTCTACTCCCAAGGAGACAAGAGATATTAAGCCGAAATGACGTCCGACGCGCGCATTTCCTCCGCCGCGCACCACATTTAAAAAAATCATAGCGTGAAAACCGTGGGTTCGATCCGCGTGCCGCTCGAAGGCGATTACAGGGGAGATGCAGCCCTTTCAAAAGAGCCATGAACAGACTTTCTACTCCCAAGGAGACCAGAAATATTAACATATAAAGCGTTACGCTCCAGTCGGATGAACGAGAAACGCTTGTACAATTGCAACGAATTGGAGGAGAAAGTTTAAACAAACGCGCTGACTTTGAACGCTCACATCTAGGCCGGGCCAACTCCAAATGGCGTGCAACTCGGTGCGCATCACCTCCATGACTGTCCCTAACGAACGCCACCTGCCACGCTTTCGGCCCGTCCCTGTCGGCATTAAAAAATCGTAGCGTGATAACGATGGTTCCGATCCGCGTGCCGCGTGAAGGCGATTACAGGGGAGATGCAGCCCTTTCCAAAGAGGCATGAACAGACTTCCTACTCCCAAGGAGCCCAAAGATATTAAGCCGCAAATACGTCCTACGCGCGTCTTTTCTACACCGCCCACCACATTTAAAAAATCGTATCGTAAGAACGGTGGGTCCAATCCGCGTGCCGCTTAAAGGCGATTACAAGGGAGATGCAACCCTTTCCAAAGAGCCATGAACAGACTTTCTACTCCCAAGGAGACAAGAGATATTAAGCCGCAATGACGTCCGACGCGCGCATTTTCTCCGACGCGCACCACGTTTAAAAAATCGTAGCGTGAGAACGGTGGGTCCTATCCGCGTGCCGCTTAAAGGCGATTACAGGGGAGATGCATCCCTTTCCAAAGAGCCATGAACAGACTTTCTACTCCCAAGGAGACCAGAGATATTAACAGATAAAGCGTTACGCTCCAGTCGGATGAGCGAGAAACGCTTGTACAATTGCAACGAATTGGAGGAGAAAGTTTAAACAAACGCGCTGATTTGAACGCTCACATCTAGGCCGGGCCAGGTCCAAATGGCCTGCAACTCGGTGCGCATCACCTCCATGACGGTCCCTAACGAACGCCACCTGCCACGCTTTCGGCCCGTCCCTGGCGGCATTAAAAAATCGTAGCGTGATAACGATGGTTCCGATCCGCGTGCCGCTCGAAGGCGAAAACAGTGGAGATGCAGCCCTTTCCAAAGAGCCATGAACAGACTTTCTACTCCCAAGGAGCACAAAGATATTAAGCCGCAAATACGTCCTACGAGCGTCTTTTCTACGCCGCGCACCACATTTAAAAAATCGTATCGTAAGAACGGTGGGTCCGATCCGCGTGCCGCTTAAAGGCGATTACAGGGGAGATGCAGCCCTTTCCAAAGAGCCATGAACAGACTTTCTACTCCCAAGGAGACAAGAGATATTAAGCCACAATGACGTCCGACGCGCGCATTTTCTCTGACACGCACCACGTTTAAAAAATCGTAGCGTGAGAACGGTGGGTCCGATCCGCGTGCCGCTTAAAAGCGATTACAGGGGAGATGCATCCCTTTCCAAAGAGCCATGAACAGACTTTCTACTCCCAAGGAGCCCAAAGATATTAAGCCGCAAATACGTCCTCCGCGCGTCTTTTCTACGCCGCGCACCACATTTAAAAAATCGTAGCGTAAGAACGGTGGGTCCGATCCGCGTGCCGCTTAAAGGCGATTACAGGGGAGATGCAACCCTTTCCAAAGAGCCATGAATAGACTTTCTACTCCGAAGGAGACAAGAGATATTAAGCCGCAATGACGTCCAACGCGCGCATTTTCTCCGCCGCGCACCACATTTTAAAAAATCATAGCGTGAAAACCGTGGGTTCCATCCGCGTGCCGCTCGAAGGCGATTACAGGGGAGATGCAGCCCTTTCCAAAGAGCCATGAACAGACTTTCTACTCCCAAGGAGACCAGAAATATTAACATATAAAGCGTTACGCTCCAGTCGGATGAGCGAGAAACGCTTGTACAATTGCAACGAATTGGAGGAGAAAGTTTAAACAAACGCGCTGAATTTGAACGCTCACATCTAGGCCGGGCCAGGTCCAAATGGCCTGTAACTCGGTGCGCATCACCTCCATGACTGTCCCTAACGAACGCCACCTGCCACGCTTTCGGCCCGGCCCTAGAGGCATTAAAAAATCGTAGCGTGATAACGATGGTTCCGATCCGCGTGCCGCTCGAAGGCGATTACAGGGGAGATGCAGCCCTTTCCAAAGAGCCATGAACAGACTTCCTACTCCCAAGGAGCCCAAAGATATTAAGCCGCAAATACGTCCTACGCGCGTCTTTTCTACGCCGCGCACCACATTTAAAAAATCGTATCGTAAGAACGGTGGGTCCGATCCGCGTGCCGCTTAAAAGCGATTACAGGGGAGATGCATCCCTTTCCAAAGAGCCATGAACAGACTTTCTACTCCCAAGGAGCCCATAGATATTAAGCCGCAAATACGTCCTACGCGCGTCTTTTCTACGCCGCGCACCACATTTAAAAAATCGTAGCGTAAGAACGGTGGGTCCGATCCGCGTGCCGCTTAAAGGCGATTACAGGGGAGATGCAACCCTTTCCAAAGAGCCATGAAAAGACTTTCTACTCCCAAGGAGACAAGAGATTTAAGCCGAAATGACGTCCGACGCGCGCATTTTCTCCGCCGCGCACCACATTTAAAAAAATCATAGCGTGAAAACCGTGGGTTCGATCCGCGTGCCGCTGGAAGGCGATTACAGGGGAGATGCAGCCCTTTCCAAAGAGCCATGAACAGACTTTCTACTCCCAATGAGACAAGAGATATTAAGCCGCAAATACGTCCGGCGCGCGTCTTTTCTCCGCCGCGCAACACATTTAAAAAAAATCGTAGCGTGAAAACCGTGGGTTCGATCCGCGTGCCGCTCGAAGGCGATTACAGGGGAGATGCATCCCTTTCAAAAGAGCCATGAACAGACTTTCTACTCCCAAGGAGACCAGAAATATTAACATATAAAGCGTTACGCTCCAGTCGGATGAACGAGAAACGCTTGTACAATTGCAACGAATTGGAGGAGAAAGTTTAAACAAACGCGCTGACTTTGAACGCTCACATCTAGGCCGGGCCAACTCCAAATGGCGTGCAACTCGGTGCGCATCACCTCCATGACTGTCCCTAACGAACGCCACCTGCCACGCTTTCGGCCCGTCCCTGTCGGCATTAAAAAATCGTAGCGTGATAACGATGGTTCCGATCCGCGTGCCGCGTGAAGGCGATTACAGGGGAGATGCAGCCCTTTCCAAAGAGGCATGAACAGACTTCCTACTCCCAAGGAGCCCAAAGATATTAAGCCGCAAATACGTCCTACGCGCGTCTTTTCTACGCCGCCCACCACATTTAAAAAATCGTATCGTAAGAACGGTGGGTCCAATCCGCGTGCCGCTTAAAGGCGATTACAATGGAGATGCAACCCTTTCCAAAGAGCCATGAACAGACTTTCTACTCCCAAGGAGACAAGAGATATTAAGCCGCAATGACGTCCGACGCGCGCATTTTCTCCGACGCGCACCACGTTTAAAAAATCGTAGCGTGAGAACGGTGGGTCCTATCCGCGTGCCGCTTAAAGGCGATTACAGGGGAGATGCATCCCTTTCCAAAGAGCCATGAACAGACTTTCTACTCCCAAGGAGACCAGAGATATTAACAGATAAAGCGTTACGCTCCAGTCGGATGAGCGAGAAACGCTTGTACAATTGCAACGAATTGGAGGAGAAAGTTTAAACAAAAGCGCTGATTTGAACGCTCACATCTAGGCCGGGCCAGGTCCAAATGGCCTGCAACTCGGTGCGCATCACCTCCATGACGGTCCCTAACGAACGCCACCTGCCACGCTTTCGGCCCGTCCCTGGCGGCATTAAAAAATCGTAGCGTGATAACGATGGTTCCGATCCGCGTGCCGCTCGAAGGCGAAAACAGTGGAGATGCAGCCCTTTCCAAAGAGCCATGAACAGACTTTCTACTCCCAAGGAGCACAAAGATATTAAGCCGCAAATACGTCCTACGAGCGTCTTTTCTACGCCGCGCACCACATTTAAAAAATCGTATCGTAAGAACGGTGGGTCCGATCCGCGTGCCGCTTAAAGGCGATTACAGGGGAGATGCAGCCCTTTCCAAAGAGCCATGAACAGACTTTCTACTCCCAAGGAGACAAGAGATATTAAGCCACAATGACGTCCGACGCGCGCATTTTCTCTGACACGCACCACGTTTAAAAAATCGTAGCGTGAGAACGGTGGGTCCGATCCGCGTGCCGCTTAAAAGCGATTACAGGGGAGATGCATCCCTTTCCAAAGAGCCATGAACAGACTTTCTACTCCCAAGGAGCCCAAAGATATTAAGCCGCAAATACGTCCTACGCGCGTCTTTTCTACGCCGCGCACCACATTTAAAAAATCGTAGCGTAAGAACGGTGGGTCCGATCCGCGTGCCGCTTAAAGGCGATTACAGGGGAGATGAAACCCTTTCCAAAGAGCCATGAATAGACTTTCTACTCCAAAGGAGACAAGAGATATTAAGCCGCAATGACGTCCAACGCGCGCATTTTCTCCGCCGCGCACCACATTTTAAAAAATCATAGCGTGAAAACCGTGGGTTCCATCCGCGTGCCGCTCGAAGGCGATTACAGGGGAGATGCAGCCCTTTCCAAAGAGCCATGAACAGACTTTCTACTCCCAATGAGACAAGAGATATTAAGCCGCAAATACGTCCGGCGCGCGTCTTTTCTCCGCCGCGCAACACATTTAAAAAAAATCCTAGCGTGAAAACCGTGGGTTCGATCCGCGTGCCGCTCGAAGGCGATTACAGGGGAGATGCAGCCCTTTCCAAAGAGCCATGAACAGACTTTCTACTCCCAATGAGACAAGAGATATTAAGCCGCAAATACGTCCGGCGCGCGTCTTTTCTCCGCCGCGCAACACATTTAAAAAAAATCGTAGCGTGAAAACCGTGGGTTCGATCCGCGTGCCGCTCGAAGGCGATTACAGGGGAGATGCATCCCTTTCAAAAGAGCTATGAACAGACTTTCTACTCCCAAGGAGACCAGAAATATTAACATATAAAGCGTTACGCTCCAGTCGGATGAGCGAGAAACGCTTGTACAATTGCAACGAATTGGAGGAGAAAGTTTAAACAAACGCGCTGAATTTGAACGCTCACATCTAGGCCGGTCCAGGTCCAAATGGCCTGCAACTCGGTGCGCATCACCTCCATGACTGTCCCTAACGAACGCCACCTGCCACGCTTTCGGCCCGTCCCTAGAGGCATTAAAAAATCGTAGCGTGATAACGATGGTTCCGATCCGCGTGCCGCTCGAAGGCGATTACAGGGGAGATGCAGCCCTTTCCAAAGAGCCATGAACAGACTTCCTACTCCCAAGGAGCCCAAAGATATTAAGCCGCAAATACGTCCTACGCGCGTCTTTTCTACGCCGCGCACCACATTTAAAAAATCGTATCGTAAGAACGGTGGGTCCGATCCGCGTGCCGCTTAAAGGCGATTACAGGGGAGATGCAGCCCTTTCCAAAGAGCCATGAACAGACTTTCTACTCCCAAGGAGACAAGAGATATTAAGCCACAATGACGTCCGACGCGCGCATTTTCTCCGACACGCACCACGTTTAAAAAATCGTAGCGTGAGAACGGTGGGTCCGATCCGCGTGCCGCTTAAAAGCGATTACAGGGGAGATGCATCCCTTTCCAAAGAGCCATGAACAGACTTCCTACTCCCAAGGAGACAAGAGATATTAAGCCGCAATGATGTCCGACGCGCGCATTTTCTCCGCCGCGCACCACATTTAAAAAATCTTAGCGTGAGAACGGTGGGTCCGATCCGCGTGCCGCTTAAAGGCGATTACAAGGGAAATGCAGCCCTTTCCAAAGAGCCATGAAAAGACTTTCTACTCCCAAGGAGACCAGAAATATTAACATATAAAGCGTTACGCTCCAGTCGGATGAGCGAGAAAGGCTTGTACAATTGCAACGAATTGGAGGAGAAAGTTTAAACAAACGCGCTGAATTTGAACGCTCACATCTAGGCCGGTCCAGGTCCAAATGGCCTGCAACTCGGTGCGCATCACCTCCATGACTGTCCCTAACGAACGCCACCTGCCACGCTTTCGGCCCATCCCTAGAGGCATTAAAAAATCGTAGCGTGATAACGATGGTTCCGATCCGCGTGCCGCTCGAAGGCGATTACAGGGGAGATGCAGCCCTTTCCAAAGAGCCATGAACAGACTTCCTACTCCCAACGAGACAAGAGATATTAAGCCGCAATGACGTCCGACGCGCGCATTTATTGCGCCGCGCACCACATTTAAAAAAATCATAGCGTGAAAACCGTGGGTTCGATCCGCGTGCCGCTCGAAGGCGATTACAGGGGAGATGCAGCCCTTTCCAAAGAGCCATGAACAGACTTCCTACTCCCAACGAGACAAGAGATATTAAGCCGCAATGACGTCCGACGCGCGCATTTATTGCGCCGCGCACCACATTTAAAAAAATCATAGCGTGAAAACCGTGGGTTCGATCCGCGTGCCGCTCGAAGGCGATTACAGGGGAGATGGAGCCCTTTCCAAAGAGGCATGAACAGACTTCCTACTCCCAAGGAGCCCAAAGATATTAAGCCGCAAATACGTCCTACGCGCGTCTTTTCTACGCCGCGCACCACATTTAAAAAATCGTAGCGTAAGAACGGTGGGTCCGATCCCCGTGCCGCTTAAAGGCGATTACAGGGGAGATGCAAACCTTTCTAAAGAGCCATGAACAGACTTTCTACTCCCAATGAGACAAGAGATATCAAGCCGCAAATACGTCCGGCGCGAGTCTATTCTCCGCCGCGCAACACATTTAAAAAAAATCGTAGCGTGAAAACTGTGGGTTCGATCCGCGTGCCGCTTAAAGGCGATTACAGGGGAGATGCAGCCCTTTCCAAAGAGCCATGAAAAGACTTTCTACTCCCAAGGAGACAAGAGATATTAAGCCGAAATGACGTCCGACGCGCGCATTTCCTCCGCCGCGCACCACATTTAAAAAAATCATAGCGTGAAAACCGTGGGTTCGATCCGCGTGCCGCTCGAAGGCGATTACAGGGGAGATGCAGCCCTTTCCAAAGAGGCATGAACAGACTTCCTACTCCCAAGGAGCCCAAAGATATTAAGCCGCAAATACGTCCTACGCGCGTCTTTTCTACGCCGCACACCACATTTAAAAAATCGTATCGGAAGAACGGTGGGTCCAATCCGCGTGCCGCTTAAAGGCGATTACAAGGGAGATGCAAACCTTTCCAAAGAGCCATGAAAAGACTTTCTACTCCCAAGGAGACAATAGATATTAAGCCGAAATGACGTCCGACGCGCGCATTTTCTCCGCCGCGCACCACATTTAAAAAAATCATAGCGTTAAAACCGTGGGTTCGATCCGCGTGCCGCTCGAAGGCGATTACAGCGGAGATGCAGCCCTTTCCAAAGAGCCATGAAAAGACTTTCTACTCCCAAGGAGACAAGAGATATTAAGCCGAAATGACGTCCGACGCGCGCATTTCCTCCGCCGCGCACCACATTTAAAAAAATCATAGCGTGAAAACCGTGGGTTCGATCCGCGTGCCGCTCGAAGGCGATTACAGGGGAGATGCAGCCCTTTCAAAAGAGCCATGAACAGACTTTCTACTCCCAAGGAGACCAGAAATATTAACTTATAAAGCGTTACGCTCCAGTCGGATGAACGAGAAACGCTTGTACAATTGCAACGAATTGGAGGAGAAAGTTTAAACAAACGCGCTGACTTTGAACGCTCACATCTAGGCCGGGCCAACTCCAAATGGCGTGCAACTCGGTGCGCATCACCTCCATGACTGTCCCTAACGAACGCCACCTGCCACGCTTTCGGCCCGTCCCTGGCGGCATTAAAAAATCGTAGCGTGATAACGATGGTTCCGATGCGCGTGCCGCTCGAAGGCGATTACAGGGGAGATGCAACCCTTTCCAAAGAGCCATGAACAGACTTTCTACTCCCAAGGAGACAAGAGATATTACGCGTCTTTTCTACGCCGCGCACCACATTTAAAAAATCGTAGCGGAAGAACGGTGGGTCCAATCCGCGTGCCGCTTAAAGGCGATTACAAGGGAGATGCAAACCTTTCCAAAGAGCCATGAAAAGACTTTCTACTCCCAAGGAGACAATAGATATTAAGCCGAAATGACGTCCGACGCGCGCATTTTCTCCGCCGCGCACCACATTTAAAAAAATCATAGCGTGAAAACCGTGGGTTCGATCCGCGTGCCGCTTAAAGGCGATTACAAGGGAGATGCAAACCTTTCCAAAGAGCCATGAAAAGACTTTCTACTCCCAAGGAGACAATAGATATTAAGCCGAAATGACGTCCGACACGCGCATTTTCTCCGCCGCGCACCACATTTAAAAAATCGTAGCGTGAGAACAGTGGGTCCGATCCGCATGCCGCTTAAAGGGGATTACAGGGGAGATGCAACCCTTTCCAAAGAGCCATGAAAAGACTTTCTATTCCCAAGGAGACAAGAGATATTAAGCCGCAATGACGTCCGACGCGCGCATTTTCTCCGCCGCTCAGCACATTTAAAAAATTCATAGCGTGAAAACCGTGGGTTCGATCCGCGTGCCGCTCAAAGGCGATTACAGGGGAGATGCAGCCCTTTCCAAAGAGCCATGAACAGACTTCCTACTCCCAAGGAGACAAGAGATATTAAGCAGCAATGATGTCCGACGCGCGCATTTTCTCCGCCGCGCACCACATTTAAAAAAATCATAGCGTGAAAACCGTGGGTTCGATCCGCGTGCCGCTCGAAGGCGATTACAGGGGAGATGCAGCCCTTTCCAAAGATCCATGAACAGACTTCCTACTCCCAAGGAGACAAGAGATATTAACATATAAAGCGTTACGCTCCAGTCGGATGAGCGAGAAACGCTTGAGCAGTTGCAACGAATTGGAGGAGAAAGTTTAAACAAACGCGCTGACTTTGAACGCTCACATCTAGGTCTGGCCAAGTCCAAATGGCGTGCAACTCGGTGCGCATCACCTCCATGACTGTCCCTAACGAACGCCACCTGCCACGCTTTCGGACCGTCCCTGGCGGCTTTAAAAAATCGTAGCGTGATAACCGTGGGTCCAATCCGCTTGAAGCTCGAAGGCGATTAGAGGGGAGATGCAGCCCTTTCCAAAGAGCCATTAACAGACTTCCTACTCCCAAGGAGACAAGAGATATTAAGCCACAAATACGTCCGGACCGCGTCTTTTCTCCGCAGCTCACCACATTTAAAAAAATCGTAGCGTGAAAACCGTGGGTTCGATATAGTATACATACAGAGTATATAGTTTGACCAAAAGATCGTGCTGATCTTTGATCTCCTGGTTCTTCATCTCCAGCGCCACTTTCAGACTCAATGTCCTCCTCTATGGGCTGGTATAACACAGACACGAATCATCACTACAGCCAGTACAATGGAAAGATGGGAATGTGTACTGAATGTGTACTGACGTTATAAGTGAGAGGTGGTGGTACTGGTGGATGTGTACTGACACTATAAGGGATCTCTACCTGCAGTGACAGTTTGAGCTTCTCAAGTTCTTCCTCCAGAGATTTCTTCTCCTGTTCACAGGCCATTTTCATATCTGCCAGAGCAAGTATCATTACTGCTGGATATAACACAGATTGTATATACTACATAATTACTGCTGAATATATAAAATATAATATATATAGTACTATACATATATTAGTGTCACTTTGATTGGAGCCTAAAGGCTAACATTCATTATTAGTTATGTTAGTATTATTGCATTTCCATAGTACTTACTCTTGATGGACCTGTTATGCTCCTCCTCCTCCTGCTGTTTCTGCAGGAGCTCTGTCTCCTCCTGCTGCTTGTGTTTCAGCATCTCCTGAAGAACCTGCAGCTCCTTCTGCTTCTGCAACCTCAACTCCTTCAGCTGCTCAAACAAACTGTTCTCCAACTCCTCCTTCTCACACCGCAAACACTCCAATCGGGCCACAGGCCCCACTAGTGACACAGAACCACACACACACACACACAGACACACACACACACAAACACACACACACACACAGAGAGAGATAAACATGTATAAATGTATAAGAATTTGTGGATAAAATTATTATGAGATTATTTATAATCAAACGACTACACTACACAACCACATCTTCCTTTTATTTACATATTATACAGATATTTAGAGATATTTACATTTTATTTACCCGCGTGCGTCTCTCTTCTCCAAGGTAGCGGAGAGATATGAAAGGATAAAAGGGGAAAAGAATAAAATGCACGTCGGTTTTAAATTCGCAGGCTACCTGCGCTGAAGGCGTGGAAAACGAGCACGTGACGGAAAGGCTTCCGTACCCGATGGGTCCAAATCACATGCCCAGCAAAGTAGCCTTAAACCTGGACACACAATGGAGACCATTTGCCCCTTTAAAATCATACTACAACCAGACTTCCAGGCCCAAGAGGTCACACAGTCATGCCCAGCAAAGTAGCTCTGGGCCTGGGCACACTTCACGCAGTTTGACCGTTTAAATAAAACTAGAAACAGACTTCCTGGCCCAAGAGGTCACACAGTCATGCCCAGCAAGGTTGCTTTAAACGTGGGCACACTTCAGACCGTTTCACTCTTTAAATCATTCAAAGCACCACATTTCAAGGCCCAAGAGGTCACAGAATCATGCCCATCAAAGTAGCTCTGGGCCTGGGCACACTTCACGCAGTTTGACCCTTTAAATAATACTACAACCAGACACATACAGGTGCGCACATATACACAGATACACATTCTGTTTAATTTCTTCACATCTGCAGACTAGAGTAAGCTGAGGGTATAGTGTTAAACCAGGTACTACATAAATAGTATATAGTATATATACAGAGGATATAGTGTTAAACCAGGTACTACATACAGAGTATATAGTATACATACAGAGTATATAGTTGACCAAAAGATCGTGCTGATCTTTGATCTCCTGGTTCTTCATCTCCAGCGCCACTTTCAGACTCATAATGTCCTCCTCTATGGGCTGGTATAACCCACACACACGAATCATCACTACAGCCAGTACAATGGAAAGGTGGGAATGTGTACTGAATGTGTACTGACGTTATAAGTGAAAGGTGGAGGTACTGGTGGATGTGTACTGACACTATAAGGGATCTCTACCTGCAGTGACAGTCTGAGCTTCTCAAGTTCTTCCTCCAGAGATTTCTTCTCCTGTTCACAGGCCATTTTCATATCTGCCAGAGCAAGTATCATTACTGCTGGATATAACACAGATTGTATATACTACATAATTACTACTGAATATATAAAATATAATATATATAGTACTATACATATATTAGTATCACTTTTATTGGAGCCTAAAGGCTAACATTCATTATTAGTTATGTTAGTATTATTGCATTTCCATAGTACTTACTCTTGATGGACCTGTTATGCTCCTCCTCCTCCTGCTGTTTCTGCAGGAGCTCTGTCTCCTCCTGCTGCTTGTGTTTCAGCATCTCCTGAAGAACCTGCAGCTCCTTCTGCTTCTGCAACCTCAACTCCTTCAGCTGCTCCAACAAATTGTTCTCCAACTCCTCCTTCTCACACCGCAAACACTCCAATCGGGCCACAGGCCCCACTAGTGACACAGAACCACACACACACACACAGAGAGAGAGATAAACATGTATAAATGTATAAGAATTTGTGGATAAAATTATTATGAGATTATTTATAATCAAACGACTACACTACACAACCACTTCTTCCTTTTATTTACATATTATACAGATATTTAGAGATATTTACATTTTATTTACCCGCGTGAGTCTCTCTTCTCCAAGGTAGCGGAGAGATATGAAGGGATAAAAGGGGAAAAGAATAAAATGCACGTCGGTTTTAAATTCGCAGGCTACCTGCGCTGAAGGCGTGGAAAACGAGCACGTGACGGAAAGGCTTCCGTACCCGATGGGTCCAAATCACATGCCCAGCAAAGTAGCCTTAAACCTGGACACACAATGGAGACCATTTGACCCTTTAAAATCATACTACAACCAGACTTCCAGGCCCAAGAGGTCACACAGTCATGCCCAGCAAAGTAGCTCTGGGCCTGGGCACACTTCACGCAGTTTGACCGTTTAAATAAAACTAGAAACAGACTTCCTGGCCCAAGAGGTCACACAGTCATGCCCAGCAAGGTTGCTTTAAACGTGGGCACACTTCAGACCGTTTCACTCTTTAAATCATTCAAAGCACCACATTTCAAGGCCCAAGAGGTCACAGAATCATGCCCATCAAAGTAGCTCTGGGCCTGGGCACACTTCACGCAGTTTGACCCTTTAAATAATACTACAACCAGACACATACAGGTGCGCACATATACACAGATACACATTCTGTTTAATTTCTTCACATCTGCAGACTAGAGTAAGCTGAGGGTATAGTGTTAAACCAGGTACTACATAAACAGTATATAGTATATATACAGAGGATATAGTGTTAAACCAGGTACTACATACAGAGTATATAGTATACATACAGAGTATATAGTTGACCAAAAGATCGTGCTGATCTTTGATCTCCTGGTTCTTCATCTCCAGCGCCACTTTCAGACTCATAATGTCCTCCTCTATGGGCTGGTATAACCCACACACACGAATCATCACTACAGCCAGTACAATGGAAAGGTGGGAATGTGTACTGAATGTGTACTGACGTTATAAGTGAAAGGTGGAGGTACTGGTGGATGTGTACTGACACTATAAGGGATCTCTACCTGCAGTGACAGTCTGAGCTTCTCAAGTTCTTCCTCCAGAGATTTCTTCTTCTCCTGTTCACAGGCCATTTTCATATCTGCCAGAGCAAGTATCATTACTGCTGGATATAACACAGATTGTATATACTACATAATTACTACTGAATATATAAAATATAATATATATAGTACTATACATATATTAGTATCACTTTTATAGGAGCCTAAAGGCTAACATTCATTATTAGTTATGTTAGTATTATTGCATTTCCATAGTACTTACTCTTGATGGACCTGTTATGCTCCTCCTCCTCCTGCTGTTTCTGCAGGAGCTCTGTCTCCTCCTGCTGCTTGTGTTTCAGCATCTCCTGAAGAACCTGCAGCTCCTTCTGCTTCTGCAACCTCAACTCCTTCAGCTGCTCCAACAAATTGTTCTCCAACTCCTCCTTCTCACACCGCAAACACTCCAATCGGGCCACAGGCCCCACTAGTGACACAGAACCACACACACACACACAGAGAGAGAGATAAACATGTATAAATGTATAAGAATTTGTGGATAAAATTATTATGAGATTATTTATAATCAAACGACTACACTACACAACCATATCTTCCTTTTATTTACATATTATACAGATATTTACAGATATTTACATTTTATTTACCCGCGTGCGTCTCTCTTCTCCAAGGTAGCGGAGAGATATGAAAGGATAAAAGGGGAAAAGAATAAAATGCACGTCGGTTTTAAATTCGCAGGCTACCTGCGCTGAAGGCGTGGAAAACGAGCACGTGACGGAAAGGCTTCCGTACCCGATGGGTCCAAATCACATGCCCAGCAAAGTAGCCTTAAACCTGGACACACAATGGAGACCATTTGACCCTTTAAATAATACTACAACCAGACACATACAGGTGCGCACATATACACAGATACACATTCTGTTTAAATTTCTTCACATCTGCAGACTAGAGTAAGCTGAGGGTATAGTGTTAAACCAGGTACTACATAAACAGTATATAGTATATATACAGAGGATATAGTGTTAAACCAGGTACTACATACAGAGTATATAGTATATATACAGAGTATATAGTTTGACCAAAAGATCGTGCTGATCTTTGATCTCCTGGTTCTTCATCTCCAGCGCCACTTTCAGACTCATAAAGTCCTCCTCTATGGGCTGGTATAACACACACACGAATCATCACTACAGCCAGTACAATGGAAAGGTGGGAATGTGTACTGAATGTGTACTGACGTTATAAGTGAAAGGTGGAGGTACTGGTGGATGTGTACTGACACTATAAGGGATCTCTACCTGCAGTGACAGTCTGAGCTTCTCAAGTTCTTCCTCCAGAGATTTCTTCTCCTGTTCACAGGCCATTTTCATATCTGCCAGAGCAAGTATCATTACTGCTGGATATAACACAGATTGTATATACTACATAATTACTACTGAATATACAAAATATAATATATATAGTACTATACATATATTAGTATCACTTTTATTGGAGCCTAAAGGCTAACATTCATTATTAGTTATGTTAGTATTATTGCATTTCCATAGTACTTACTCTTGATGGACCTGTTATGCTCCTCCTCCTCCTGCTGTTTCTGCAGGAGCTCAGTCTCCTCCTGCTGCTTGTGTTTCAGCATCTCCTGAAGAACCTGCAGCTCCTTCTGCTTCTGCAACCTCAACTCCTTCAGCTGCTCCAACAAATTGTTCTCCAACTCCTCCTTCTCACACCGCAAACACTCCAATCGGGCCACAGGCCCCACTAGTGACACAGAACCACACACACACACACAGAGAGAGAGATAAACATGTATAAATGTATAAGAATTTGTGGATAAAATTATTATGAGATTATTTATAATCAAACGACTACACTACACAACCATATCTTCCTTTTATTTACATATTATACAGATATTTACAGATATTTACATTTTATTTACCCACGTGCGTCTCTCTTCTCCAAGGTAGCGGAGAGATATGAAAGGATAAAAGGGGAAAAGAATAAAATGCACGTCGGTTTTAAATTCGCAGGCTACCTGCGCTGAAGGCGTGGAAAACGAGCACGTGACGGAAAGGCTTCCGTACCCGATGGGTCCAAATCACATGCCCAGCAAAGTAGCCTTAAACCTGGACACACAATGGAGACCATTTGACCCTTTAAAATCATACTACAACCAGACTTCCAGGCCCAAGAGGTCACAGAATCATGCCCAGCAAAGTAGCTCTGGGCCTGGGCACACTTCACGCAGTTTGACCGTTTAAATAAAACTAGAAACAGACTTCCTGGCCCAAGAGGTCACACAGTCATGCCCAGCAAGGTTGCTTTAAACGTGGGCACACTTCAGACCGTTTCACTCTTTAAATCATTCAAAGCACCACATTTCAAGGCCCAAGAGGTCACAGAATCATGCCCATCAAAGTAGCTCTGGGCCTGGGCACACTTTACGGAGTTTGACCCTTTAAATAATACTACAACCAGACACATACAGGTGCGCACATATACACAGATACACATTCTGTTTAATTTCTTCACATCTGCAGACTAGAGTAAGCTGAGGGTATAGTGTTAAACCAGGTACTACATAAACAGTATATAGTATATATACAGAGGATATAGTGTTAAACCAGGTACTACATACAGAGTATATAGTATACATACAGAGTATATAGTTTGTCCAAAAGATCGTGCTGATCTTTGATCTCCTGGTTCTTCATCTCCAGCGCCACTTTCAGACTCATAATGTCCTCCTCTATGGGCTGGTATAACCCACACATACGAATCATCACTACAGCCAGTACAATGGAAAGGTGGGAATGTGTACTGAATGTGTACTGACGTTATAAGTGAAAGGTGGAGGTACTGGTGGATGTGTACTGACACTATAAGGGATCTCTACCTGCAGTGACAGTCTGAGCTTCTCAAGTTCTTCCTCCAGAGATTTCTTCTCCTGTTCACAGGCCATTTTCATATCTGCCAGAGCAAGTATCATTACTGCTGGATATAACATAGATTGTATATACTACATAATTACTACTGAATATATAAAATATAATATATATAGTACTATACATATATTAGTATCACTTTTATTGGAGCCTAAAGGCTAGCATTCATTATTAGTTATGTTAGTATTATTGCATTTCCATAGTACTTACTCTTGATGGACCTGTTATGCTCCTCCTCCTCCTGCTGTTTCTGCAGGAGCTCTGTCTCCTCCTGCTGCTTGTGTTTCAGCATCTCCTGAAGAACCTGCAGCTCCTTCTGCTTCTGCAACCTCAACTCCTTCAGCTGCTCCAACAAACTGTTCTCCAACTCCTCCTTCTCACACCGCAAACACTCCAATCGGGCCACAGGCCCCACTAGTGACACAGAACCACACACACACACACACACACAGAGAGATAAACATGTATAAATGTATAAGAATTTGTGGATAAAATTATTATGAGATTATTTATAATCAAACGACTACACTACACAACCACATCTTCCTTTTATTTACATATTATACAGATATTTACAGATATTTACATTTTATTTACCCACGTGCGTCTCTCTTCTCCAAGGTAGCGGAGAGATATGAAAGGATAAAAGGGGAAAAGAATAAAATGCACGTCGGTTTTAAATTCGCAGGCTACCTGCGCTGAAGGCGTGGAAAACGAGCACGTGACGGAAAGGCTTCCGTACCCGATGGGTCCAAATCACATGCCC
The DNA here is from genome assembly GCF_041902795.1 of Electrophorus electricus. NCBI lineage: Eukaryota > Metazoa > Chordata > Actinopteri > Gymnotiformes > Gymnotidae > Electrophorus > Electrophorus electricus. The sequence goes on along the minus strand of NC_137501.1, from coordinate 38,293,822 downwards.
AGCAAAGTAGCCTTAAACCTGGACACACAATGGAGACCATTTGACCCTTTAAATAATACTACAACCAGACACATACAGGTGCGCACATATACACAGATACACATTCTGTTTAAATTTCTTCACATCTGCAGACTAGAGTAAGCTGAGGGTATAGTGTTAAACCAGGTACTACATAAACAGTATATAGTATATATACAGAGGATATAGTGTTAAACCAGGTACTACATACAGAGTATATAGTATATATACAGAGTATATAGTTTGACCAAAAGATCGTGCTGATCTTTGATCTCCTGGTTCTTCATCTCCAGCGCCACTTTCAGACTCATAAAGTCCTCCTCTATGGGCTGGTATAACACACACACGAATCATCACTACAGCCAGTACAATGGAAAGGTGGGAATGTGTACTGAATGTGTACTGACGTTATAAGTGAAAGGTGGAGGTACTGGTGGATGTGTACTGACACTATAAGGGATCTCTACCTGCAGTGACAGTCTGAGCTTCTCAAGTTCTTCCTCCAGAGATTTCTTCTCCTGTTCACAGGCCATTTTCATATCTGCCAGAGCAAGTATCATTACTGCTGGATATAACACAGATTGTATATACTACATAATTACTACTGAATATATAAAATATAATATATATAGTACTATACATTTATTAGTATCACTTTTATTGGAGCCTAAAGGCTAACATTCATTATTAGTTATGTTAGTATTATTGCATTTCCATAGTACTTACTCTTGATGGACCTGTTATGCTCCTCCTCCTCCTGCTGTTTCTGCAGGAGCTCTGTCTCCTCCTGCTGCTTGTGTTTCAGCATCTCCTGAAGAACCTGCAGCTCCTTCTGCTTCTGCAACCTCAACTCCTTCAGCTGCTCCAAGAAACTGTTCTCCAACTCCTCCTTCTCACACCGCAAACACTCCAATCGGGCCACAGGCCCCACTAGTGACACAGAACCACACACACACACACACACACACACACACACACACACAGAAAGAGAGAGATAAACATGTATAAATGTATAAGAATTTGAGGATAAAATTATTATGAGATTATTTATAATCAAACGACTACACTATACAACCACTTCTTCCTTTTATTTACATATTATACAGATATTTAGAGATATTTACATTTTATTTACCCACGTGCGTCTCTCTTCTCCAAGGTAGCGGAGAGATATGAAAGGATAAAAGGGGAAAAGAATAAAATGCACGTCGGTTTTAAATTCGCAGGCTACCTGCGCTGAAGGCGTGGAAAACGAGCACGTGACGGAAAGGCTTCCGTACCCGATGGGTCCAAATCACATGCCCAGCAAAGTAGCCTTAAACCTGGACACACAATGGAGACCATTTGACCCTTTAAAATCATACTACAACCAGACTTCCAGGCCCAAGAGGTCACATAGTCATTCCCAGCAAAGTAGCTCTGGGCCTGGGCACACTTCACGCAGTTTGACCCTTTAAATAATACTACAACCAGACACATACAGGTGGGCACATATACACAGATACACATTCTGTTTAATTTCTTCACATCTGCAGACTAGAGTAAGCTGAGGGTATAGTGTTAAACCAGGTACTACATAAACAGTATATAGTATATATACAGAGGATATAGTGTTAAACCAGGTACTACATACAGAGTATATAGTATACATACAGAGTATATAGTTTGACCAAAAGATCGTGCTGATCTTTGATCTCCTGGTTCTTCATCTCCAGCGCCACTTTCAGACTCATAATGTCCTCCTCTATGGGCTGGTATAACACACACACAAATCATCACTACAGCCAGTACAATGGAAAGGTGGGAATGTGTACTGAATGTGTACTGACGTTATAAGTGAAAGGTGGAGCTACTGGTGGATGTGTACTGACACTATAAGGGATCTCTACCTACAGTGACAGTCTGAGCTTCTCAAGTTCTTCCTCCAGAGATTTCTTCTCCTGTTCACAGGCCATTTTCATATCTGCCAGAGCAAGTATCATTACTGCTGGATATAACACAGATTGTATATACTACATAATTACTACTGAATATACAAAATATAATATATATAGTACTATACATATATTAGTATCACTTTTATTGGAGCCTAAAGGCTAACATTCATTATTAGTTATGTTAGTATTATTGCATTTCCATAGTACTTACTCTTGATGGACCTGTTATGCTCCTCCTCCTCCTGCTGTTTCTGCAGGAGCTCAGTCTCCTCCTGCTGCTTGTGTTTCAGCATCTCCTGAAGAACCTGCAGCTCCTTCTGCTTCTGCAACCTCAACTCCTTCAGCTGCTCCAACAAATTGTTCTCCAACTCCTCCTTCTCACACCGCAAACACTCCAATCGGGCCACAGGCCCCACTAGTGACACAGAACCCCACACACACACACACATAGAGATAAACATGTATAAATGTATAAGAATTTGTGGATAAAATTATTATGAGATTATTTATAATCAAACGACTACACTACACAACCACTTCTTCCTTTTATTTACATATTATACAGATATTTACAGATATTTACCCGTGTGCGTCTCTCTTCTCCAAGGTAGCGGAGAGATATGAAAGGATAAAAGGGGAAAAGAATAAAATGCAAGTCGGTTTTAAATTCGCAGGCTACCTGCGCTGAAGGCGTGGAAAACGAGCACGTGACGGAAAGGCTTCCGTACCCGATGGGTCCAAATCACATGCCCAGCAAAGTAGCCTTAAACCTGGACAGACAATGGAGACCATTTGACCCTTTAAAATCATACTACAACCAGACTTCCAGGCCCAAGAGGTCACACAGTCATACCCAGCAAAGCAGCTCTGGGCCTGGGCACACTTCACGCAGTTTGACCCTTTAACCAAAACTAGAAACAGACCTGCAAGCCCAGGAGCTCACAGAATCATACCCAGTAAAGTAGCTAGCTAGCTTTCAGCTCAGTAACCGTAGCTAGCTATCTAGCTATCAGCTCAGTAAACCATACAATCAAATGTCCACCAAGCATTTAAACCGCAAGCATTTAAACCACTAGATACCGCTAGTTACCGGCTGCACGGTTAACAGTGCAAAGCCATTACCAAGCTACCTAGCTAGCTAGCTAGCTACCGGAAGCACTTTTAACAGTGCAAAGTCAGTAGCTAGCTAGTAGTAGCTACTGTAGCTAGCTAGCTACCGGAAGCACTTTTCACAGTGCAAAGTCAGTAGCTAGCTAGTAGTAGCTACTGTAGCTAGCTAGCTACCGGAAGCACTTTTAACAGTGCAAAGTCAGTAGCTAGCTAGTAGTAGCTACTGTAGCTAGCTAGCTAGCTAGCTACTGACTTTGCACTGTTAACCTTGCAGCCGGTAGCTCGCTAGCTAGCTAGCAGCTCAGTAACCGTACAAATTCGCCTGCTGCTGAAAACTGTCAAGTTGTATTTATAGCTTTCGTTTTAGTTCTCTCAGCTTACTTATTTGGTTTTTTTGTGTGTGTGTTTTTTTCAGGGAAGTTTAATAATTTCTTAGAAATCTTGGAACATTTTGCCAGTTGGCATCTAGGAAAGCCTTTCTGCCCACAGACAATAAACACAAGCCAGAATTCCTCAAACAGGAATGAATCTACTAATTTAGTAACATTTCAGGCACATGAGTGGAGGAACTAGCAAATTCTAAATGATGAAATCGAAGCTGATAAAAATCCATGAAAATATAAACTGGTCATGAAAAAATGCTTGTGAATTGAAAATGTAAGTGATAGGATTAAAACAGTCTTGATTTGATATATTTTTAAAAATCAAATATCAAGTTTGATCATTCATGACCAAGGGAGTTTCTATGAGGGTGTAAACAACAAATGCATGTGAACTAAATACTACAGTGGTATATAATTAAATAATTGGAATAACTTTGTGTCACGTCATTTAACGTTTAACTCAAGCCGTTTGTGTTACCGGACTCTTTTATCACTTAACATTAGTAACTGTTTTAGTTGCCTTGTTTATCCAATAACATTCATTAATTAATCAATCCATGGTTTAACCCAAGCAATTTTCGTTACTTCCGCCTCTCGAGGCAAAAATGTCAGTCAGAACGTTGCGCCCGCAAACTTCAAATAAACGATAAATAAGGCAAGTAATAAAAATGGATAAAGTTGAAAGATAAGTTGATTAAACTTGAGTCAAATAAAACTACTTATCAGTCAAAACGTCAATTCATATGCATTTTATTGACTCAAAATTTAATTTACGTGCATTTTAATCAGCCATATTTTTGGTGTATAGACCTGAGTTTTGTCGTTGAAGAGAATAAAAGAATCCGTCGTGTAAACTTACGCCATCTGCAGGCTGAGATGGTGTTGGGTTGACCCGGATGTGACGTTTGCCAAGCTGATGACATATCACGATATTAATTGTGAGATTTCCTTACCATCTTTGCTCTTCGCAAAAGGGCACAGTGCGGTTTACAGGGCACAGTTTGACCCTTTAAATAATACTACAACCAGATTTCCAGGCACAAGAGGTCACACAGTCATGCCCAGCAAGGTTGCTTTAAACGTGGGCACACTTCAGACCGTTTCACTCTTTAAATCGTTCAAAGCACCAGATTTCAAGGCCCAAGAGGTCACAGAATCATGCCCAGCAAAGTAGCTCTGGGCCTGGGCACACTTCATGCAGTTTGACCCTTTAAATAATACTACAACCAGACTTCCAGGCACAAGAGGTCACACAGTCATGCCCAGCAAAGTAGCTCTGGGCCTGGGCACACTTCATGCAGTTTGACCCTTTAAATAATACTACAACCAGACTTCCAGGCACAAGAGGTCACACAGTCATGCACAGCAAAGTAGTGCTGGGCCAGGGCACACTTCATGTACTTTGTGCCTTTAAATAATACTACAACCAGACTTCCAAGCCGAAGAGGTCACAGAGTCATGCCCAGCAAAGTCGCTATGGGCCTGGGCAGACCATGCAATTTGACCCTTTAACCAAAACTAGAAACAGAACTCAAAGCCCAGGAGGTCACAGAATCATGCCCATCAAAGTAGCTCTGGGCCTGTGTACACTTCAGGCCATTTCACCTTTTATATAATGGAAACACCAGACCTCCAGGCCCAAGAGGTCACACAGTCATGCCCAGAAAAGTAACTCTGGGCCTATACACACTTCACGCAGTTTGACCGTTTAAATAAAACTAGAAACAGACTTCCTGACCCAAGAGGTCACACAGTCATGCCCAGCAAAGTAGCCTTAAACCTGGACACACAATGGAGACCATTTGACCCTTTAAAATCATACTACAACCAGACTTCCAGGCCCAAGAGGTCACACAGTCATGCCCAGCAAAGTAGCTCTGGGCCTGGGCACACTTCACGCAGTTTGACCGTTTAAATAAAACTAGAAACAGACTTCCTGGCCCAAGAGGTCACACAGTCATGCCCATCAAAGTAGCTCTGGGCCTGGGCACACTTCACGCAGTTTGACCCTTTAAATAATACTACAACCAGACACATACAGGTGCGCACATATACACAGATACACATTCTGTTTAATTTCTTCACATCTGCAGACTAGAGTAAGCTGAGGGTATAGTGTTAAACCAGGTACTACATAAACAGTATATAATATATATACAGAGGATATAATGTTAAACCAGGTACTACATACAGAGTATATAGTTTTACCAAAAGATCGTGCTGATCTTTGATCTCCTGGTTCTTTATCTCCAGCACCACTTTCAGACTCATGTCCTCCTCTATGGGCTGGTATAACACACACACACACACACACACACACACACACACACACACAAATTAGCAAGCCATATAGTGTAGAAATAGATAGATGTTATTCAGGGACCTCATTTATAAAACTTTGTGGATTCCAAAGTGAAAGTGTGTGTATTCTGCACAAATAACAGGAAATGGCATATACCCCCCAAAAACTTAGATTTCTAAAGCCTCGAGTATGAATTATTGGGAGATAGAGGCGACAATGCAGCGCTAAAGACAAAAAAGGAATTTTAACCACAGGTATGAGTGCCAGCACCAGCAACCGCAGGTGTGAGTGGCATTATATTTACATTTACCCTCCACATCCTTTGTGTCTGTGTATTCGTCCTCGATGCGTCCAGCACACCATCTCCAGAAACGCCTCATTTTTCCTCTGTCTTCTTCAGTGTCTTTCCACAGACTGATCTGTAAAGGTGTTCATGGGATTCCCCTCACGTGTGACATCGGGCCACAGGACATATGGGGTTCTAAAGTTCCAAGAGCGTAGATGAGTTGTTTTTCTTTGAATTTCCTAATTTCATTGCTGCCATAGCAACAACTGGCAATGCAAACAGACGTGTCATTAATGCAGTGACTCTACCTCAACCTGGATTGATCAACCATGTACGGCTCACCGGAGACTGTGATACGTATAACATCCCAAAGTGTACTTAATTCTGAGCAAAATCTAACTAGCCTCATTACTGCTGAACTATGAGGGGCCATTTAGGGAGAAATCAGGGAAACACTACTTGTACATACATATGAAACATTTTCACATAAATAGCCTACTACTTACATTTGTGTATAATAATTTAAACTCGCATATACACGCACTTGCCCACTCAATCTCTGGTGCGTAAACAAAGAGTTGCACTATGCTTATGTTGGTATGGGGGTGTCTGTGTGTATATAACAATTTTCAGTGCGCCCGGAAGTCATTTCATTGTCATTTCAAGGCAGATATTTAACATGTGTACAGTGCGTATAATAGACAGAGGAAGACTGTTGAACTATTAATATTAGGACGGTTATTGACATCTGTGTAATGAGTAGTGCTTCTCTTAATGACAACTGTAACTGTTTTCCCATATAGAATTGTGTGCCTTATATTGTTTGGAGGAACTTTTTCTTCTCATTTAGAAATATGTGGACTAAGTGCTCAGATTGTCTTATTACTTATTATGCTCAGTCTCACCCTTTTTGGCAGATTTCACCACGTTATTACGAACGTGGATACCTTATCTTATAATTATAAGCAGTGTGAGATGTGAAGCTAAGCGAAGCACATGTGCAGAATTTCTAACAATAGCCTGTTTTGTATAGCCTGGCTAACTGACCAATCAGTGAAATAAAATGTGGTTGCTGAGCCTGTTGCAGCTGGGTCAATTTAATTTGATTTCATTGTGTTTAATTTTAAACTCAGCTGCGTGCCATGAGACACAAGTTAATCTGAGCATTTTTTGTTCTAACGCCGACTTAACCTAGCCATGTTTTACAGTTATCTTGAAATAATTGAGGTTCATCGCTAGAGGGTGCTGTTCATCTTTTTTTTCCTTTTTTTTCTATTATTGATCAGGAAAAAACGATAAAATAGAGAATTTGTGGATAAAATTATTATGAGATTATTTATAATCAAACGACTACACTACACAACCACTTCTTCCTTTTATTTACATATTATACAGATATTTACATTTTATTTACCCGCGTGCGTCTCTCTTCTCCAAGGTAGCGGAGAGATATGAAAGGATAAAAGGGGAAAAGAATAAAATGCACGTCGGTTTTAAATTCGCAGGCTACCTGCACTGAAGGCGTGGAAAACGAGCACGTGACCGAAAGGCTTCCGTACCCGATGGGTCCAAATCACATGCCCATCAAAGTAGCCTTAAACCTGGACACACAATGGAGACCATTTGACCCTTTAAAATTATACTACAACCAGACTTCCAGGCCCAAGAGGTCACACAGTCATGCCCAGCAAAGTAGGTCTGGGCCTGGGCACACTTCACGCAGTTTGACCGTTTAAATAAAACTAGAAACAGACTTCCTGGCCCAAGAGGTCACACAGTCATGCCCAGCAAAGTAGCTCTGGGCCTGGGCACACTTCAATCACTTTGTGCCTTTAAATCATACTACTACTACCACCAGACTTCCAGGGCCTAGAGGTCACACAGTCATGCACAGCAAAGTAGCTCTGGGCCTGGGCACACTTCATGCAGTTTGACCCTTTAAATAATACTACAACCAGACACATACAGGTGCGCACATATACACAGATACACATTCTGTTTAATTTCTTCACATCTGCAGACTAGAGTAAGCTGAGGGTATAGTGTTAAACCAGGTACTACATAAACAGTATATAGTATATATACAGAGGATATAGTGTTAAACCAGGTACGACATACAGAGTATATAGTATACATACAGAGTATATAGTTTGACCAAAAGATCGTGCTGATCTTTGATCTCCTGGTTCTTCATCTCCAGCGCCACTTTCAGACTCATAATGTCCTCCTCTATGGGCTGGTATAACACACACACGAATCATCACTACAGCCAGTACAATGGAAAGGTGGGAATGTGTACTGAATGTGTACTGACGTTATAAGTGAAAGGTGGAGGTACTGGTGGATGTGTACTGACACTATAAGGGATCTCTACCTGCAGTGACAGTCTGTGCTTCTCAAGTTCTTCCTCCAGAGATTTCTTCTCCTGTTCACAGGCCATTTTCATATCTGCCAGAGCAAGTATCATTACTGCTGGATGTAACACAGATTGTATATACTACATAATTACTACTGAATATATAAAATATAATATATATAGTACTATACATATATTAGTATCACTTTTATTGGAGCCTAAAGGCTAACATTCATTATTAGTTATGTTAGTATTATTGCATTTCCATAGTACTTACCCTTGAGGGACCTGTTATGCTCCTCCTCCTCCTGCTGTTTCTGCAGGAGCTCTGTCTCCTCCTGCTGCTTGTGTTTCAGCATCTCCTGAAGAACCTGCAGCTCCTTCTGCTTCTGCAACCTCAACTCCTTCAGCTGCTCCAACAAACTGTTCTCCAACTCCTCCTTCTCACACCGCAAACACTCCAATCGGGCCACAGGCCCCACTAGTGACACAGAACCACACACACGCACACACAGACACACAGACACACACACACACACACACACACACACACACACACACACACACACACAAAGAGAGAGATAAACATGTATAAATGTATAATAATTTGTGGATAAAATTATTATGAGATTATTTATAATCAAACGACTACACTACACAACCACTTCTTCCTTTTATTTACATATTATACAGATATTTACAGATATTTACATTTTATTTACCCGCGTGCGTCTCTCTTCTCCAAGGTAGCGGAGAGATATGAAAGTATAAAAGGGGAAAAGAATAAAATGCACGTCGGTTTTAAATTCGCAGGCTACCTGCGCTGAAGGCGTGAAAAACGAGCACGTGACGGAAAGGCTTCCGTACCCGATGGGTCCAAATCACATGCCCAACAAAGTAGCCTTAAACCTGGACACACAATGGAGACCATTTGACCCTTTAAAATCATACTACAAGCAGACTTCCAGGCCCAAGAGGTCACACAGTCATGCCCAGCAAAGTACCTCTGGGCCTGGGCACACTTCACGCAGTTTGACCGTTTAAATAAAACTAGAAACAGACTTCCTGGCCCAAGAGGTCACACAGTCATGCCCAGCAAGGTTGCTTTAAACGTGGGCACACTTCAGACCGTTTCACTCTTTAAATCATTCAAAGCACCACATTTCAAGGCCCAAGAGGTCACTGAATCATGCCCATCAAAGTAGCTCTGGGCCTGGGCACACTTCACGCAGTTTGACCCTTTAAATAATACTACAACCAGACACATACAGGTGCGCACATATACACAGATACACATTCTGTTTAAATTTCTTCACATCTGAAGACTAGAGTAAGCTGAGGGTATAGTGTTAAACCAGGTACTACATAAACAGTATATAGTATATATACAGAGGATATAGTGTTAAACCAGGTACTACATACAGAGTATATAGTATACATACAGAGTATATAGTTTGACCAAAAGATCGTGCTGATCTTTGATCTCCTGGTTCTTCATCTCCAGCGCCACTTTCAGACTCATAAAGTCCTCCTCTATGGGCTGGTATAACACACACACGAATCATCACTACAGCCAGTACAATGGAAAGGTGGGAATGTGTACTGAATGTGTACTGACGTTATAAGTGAGAGGTGGAGGTACTGGTGGATGTGTACTGACACTATAAGGGATCTCTACCTGCAGTGACAGTCTGAGCTTCTCAAGTTCTTCCTCCAGAGATATCTTCTCCTGTTCACAGGCCATTTTCATATCTGCCAGAGCAAGTATCATTACTGCTGGATATAACACAGATTGTATATACTACATAATTACTACTGAATATATAAAATATAATATATATAGTACTATACATATATTAGTATCACTTTTATTGGAGCCTAAAGGCTAACATTCATTATTAGTTATGTTAGTATTATTGCATTTCCATAGTACTTACTCTTGATGGACCTGTTATGCTCCTCCTCCTCCTGCTGTTTCTGCAGGAGCTCTGTCTCCTCCTGCTGCTTGTGTTTCAGCATCTCCTGAAGAACCTGCAGCTCCTTCTGCTTCTGCAACCTCAACTCCTTCAGCTGCTCCAACAAACTGTTCTCCAACTCCTCATTCCTCATTCTCACACCGCAAACACTCCAATCGGGCCACAGGCCCCACTAGTGACACAGAACCACACACACACACACACACACACACACACACACACACACACACACACAAAGATAGAGATAAACATGTATAAATGTATAAGAATTTGTGGATAAAATTATTATGAGATTATTTATAATCAAACGACTACACTACACAACCACTTCTTCCTTTTATTTACAAATTATACAGATATTTAGATATATTTAAATTTTATTTACCCGCGTGCGTCTCTCTTCTCCAAGGTAGCGGAGAGATATGAAAGGATAAAAGGGGAAAAGAATAAAATGCACGTCGGTTTTAAATTCGCAGGCTACCTGCGCTGAAGGCGTGGAAAACGAGCACGTGACGGAAAGGCTTCCGTACCCGAAGGGTCCAAATCACATGCCCAGCAAAGTAGCCTTAAACCTGGACACACAATGGAGACCATTTGACCCTTTAAATAATACTACAACCAGACACATACAGGTGCGCACATATACACAGATACACATTCTGTTTAAATTTCTTCACATCTGCAGACTAGAGTAAGCTGAGGGTATAGTGTTAAACCAGGTACTACATAAACAGTATATAGTATATATACAGAGGATATAGTGTTAATCCAGGTACTACATACAGAGTATATAGTATATATACAGAGTATATAGTTTGACCAAAAGATCGTGCTGATCTTTGATCTCCTGGTTCTTCATCTCCAGCGCCACTTTCAGACTCATAAAGTCCTCCTCTATGGGCTGGTATAACACACACACGAATCATCACTACAGCCAGTACAATGGAAAGGTGGGAATGTGTACTGAATGTGTACTGACGTTATAAGTGAAAGGTGGAGGTACTGGTGGATGTGTACTGACACTATAAGGGATCTCTACCTGCAGTGACAGTCTGAGCTTCTCAAGTTCTTCCTCCAGAGATTTCTTCTCCTGTTCACAGGCCATTTTCATATCTGCCAGAGCAAGTATCATTACTGCTGGATATAACATAGATTGTATATACTACATAATTACTACTGAATATATAAAATATAATATATATAGTACTATACATATATTAGTATCACTTTTATTGGAGCCTAAAGGCTAGCATTCATTATTATGTTAGTAGTATTGCATTTCCATAGTACTTACTCTTGATGGACCTGTTATGCTCCTCCTCCTCCTGCTGTTTCTGCAGGAGCTCTGTCTCCTCCTGCTGCTTGTGTTTCAGCATCTCCTGAAGAACCTGCAGCTCCTTCTGCTTCTGCAACCTCAACTCCTTCAGCTGCTCCAACAAACTGTTCTCCAACTCCTCCTTCTCACACCGCAAACACTCCAATCGGGCCACAGGCCCCACTAGTGACACAGAACCACACACACACACACACACACAGAGAGAGAGATAAACATGTATAAATGTATAAGAATTTGTGGATAAAATTATTATGAGATTATTTATAATCAAACGACTACACTACACAACCACATCTTCCTTTTATTTACATATTATACAGATATTTAGAGATATTTACATTTTATTTACCCGCGTGCGTCTCTCTTCTCCAAGGTAGCGGAGAGATATGAAAGGATAAAAGGGGAAAAGAATAAAATGCACGTCGGTTTTAAATTCGCAGGCTACCTGCGCTGAAGGCGTGGAAAACGAGCACGTGACGGAAAGGCTTCCGTACCCGATGGGTCCAAATCACATGCCCAGCAAAGTAGCCTTAAACCTGGACACACAATGGAGACCATTTGACCCTTTAAATAATACTACAACCAGACACATACAGGTGCGCACATATACACAGATACACATTCTGTTTAAATTTCTTCACATCTGCAGACTAGAGTAAGCTGAGGGTATAGTGTTAAACCAGGTACTACATAAACAGTATATAGTATATATACAGAGGATATAGTGTTAAACCAGGTACTACATACAGAGTATATAGTATACATACAGAGTATATAGTTTGACCAAAAGATCGTGCTGATCTTTGATCTCCTGGTTCTTCATCTCCAGCGCCACTTTCAGACTCATAATGTCCACCTCTATGGGCTGGTATAACACACACACGAATCATCACTACAGCCAGTACAATGGAAAGGTGGGAATGTGTACTGAATGTGTACTGATGTTATAAGTGAAAGGTGGAGCTACTGGTGGATGTGTACTGACACTATAAGGGATCTCTACCTGCAGTGACAGTCTGAGCTTCTCAAGTTCTTCCTCCAGAGATTTCATCTCCTGTTCACAGGCCATTTTCATATCTGCCAGAGCAAGTATCATTACTGCTGGATATAACACAGATTATATATACTACATAATTACTACTGAATATATAAAATATAATATATATAGTACTATACATATATTAGTATCACTTTTATTGGAGCCTAAAGGCTAACATTCATTATTAGTTATGTTAGTATTATTGCATTTCCATAGTACTTACACTTGAGGGACCTGTTATGCTCCTCCTCCTCCTGCTGTTTCTGCAGGAGCTCTGTCTCCTCCTGCTGCTTGTGTTTCAGCATCTCCTGAAGAACCTGCAGCTCCTTCTGCTTCTGCAACCTCAACTCCTTCAGCTGCTCCAACAAACTGTTCTCCAACTCCTCCTTCTCACACCGCAAACACTCCAATCGGGCCACAGGCCCCACTAGTGACACAGAACCACACACACACACACACACACACACAGAGAGAGATAAACATGTATAAATGTATAAGAATTTGTGGATAAAATTATTATGAGATTATTTATAATGAAACGACTACACTACACAACCACTTCTTCCTTTTATTTACATATTATACAGATATTTACAGATATTTACATTTTATTTACCCGCGTGCGTCTCTCTTCTCCAAGGTAGCGGAGAGATATGAAAGTATAAAAGGGGAAAAGAATAAAATGCACGTCGGTTTTAAATTCGCAGGCTACCTGCGCTGAAGGCGTGAAAAACGAGCACGTGACGGAAAGGCTTCCGTACCCGATGGGTCCAAATCACATGCCCAACAAAGTAGCCTTAAACCTGGACACACAATGGAGACCATTTGACCCTTTAAAATCATACTACAAGCAGACTTCCAGGCCCAAGAGGTCACACAGTCATGCCCAGCAAAGTACCTCTGGGCCTGGGCACACTTCACGCAGTTTGACCGTTTAAATAAAACTAGAAACAGACTTCCTGGCCCAAGAGGTCACACAGTCATGCCCAGCAAGGTTGCTTTAAACGTGGGCACACTTCAGACCGTTTCACTCTTTAAATCATTCAAAGCACCACATTTCAAGGCCCAAGAGGTCACTGAATCATGCCCATCAAAGTAGCTCTGGGCCTGGGCACACTTCACGCAGTTTGACCCTTTAAATAATACTACAACCAGACACATACAGGTGCGCACATATACACAGATACACATTCTGTTTAAATTTCTTCACATCTGAAGACTAGAGTAAGCTGAGGGTATAGTGTTAAACCAGGTACTACATAAACAGTATATAGTATATATACAGAGGATATAGTGTTAAACCAGGTACTACATACAGAGTATATAGTATACATACAGAGTATATAGTTTGACCAAAAGATCGTGCTGATCTTTGATCTCCTGGTTCTTCATCTCCAGCGCCACTTTCAGACTCATAAAGTCCTCCTCTATGGGCTGGTATAACACACACACGAATCATCACTACAGCCAGTACAATGGAAAGGTGGGAATGTGTACTGAATGTGTACTGACGTTATAAGTGAGAGGTGGAGGTACTGGTGGATGTGTACTGACACTATAAGGGATCTCTACCTGCAGTGACAGTCTGAGCTTCTCAAGTTCTTCCTCCAGAGATATCTTCTCCTGTTCACAGGCCATTTTCATATCTGCCAGAGCAAGTATCATTACTGCTGGATATAACACAGATTGTATATACTACATAATTACTACTGAATATATAAAATATAATATATATAGTACTATACATATATTAGTATCACTTTTATTGGAGCCTAAAGGCTAACATTCATTATTAGTTATGTTAGTATTATTGCATTTCCATAGTACTTACTCTTGATGGACCTGTTATGCTCCTCCTCCTCCTGCTGTTTCTGCAGGAGCTCTGTCTCCTCCTGCTGCTTGTGTTTCAGCATCTCCTGAAGAACCTGCAGCTCCTTCTGCTTCTGCAACCTCAACTCCTTCAGCTGCTCCAACAAACTGTTCTCCAACTCCTCATTCCTCATTCTCACACCGCAAACACTCCAATCGGGCCACAGGCCCCACTAGTGACACAGAACCACACACACACACACACACACACACACACACACACACACACACACACACACAAAGATAGAGATAAACATGTATAAATGTATAAGAATTTGTGGATAAAATTATTATGAGATTATTTATAATCAAACGACTACACTACACAACCACTTCTTCCTTTTATTTACAAATTATACAGATATTTAGATATATTTAAATTTTATTTACCCGCGTGCGTCTCTCTTCTCCAAGGTAGCGGAGAGATATGAAAGGATAAAAGGGGAAAAGAATAAAATGCACGTCGGTTTTAAATTCGCAGGCTACCTGCGCTGAAGGCGTGGAAAACGAGCACGTGACGGAAAGGCTTCCGTACCCGAAGGGTCCAAATCACATGCCCAGCAAAGTAGCCTTAAACCTGGACACACAATGGAGACCATTTGACCCTTTAAATAATACTACAACCAGACACATACAGGTGCGCACATATACACAGATACACATTCTGTTTAAATTTCTTCACATCTGCAGACTAGAGTAAGCTGAGGGTATAGTGTTAAACCAGGTACTACATAAACAGTATATAGTATATATACAGAGGATATAGTGTTAATCCAGGTACTACATACAGAGTATATAGTATATATACAGAGTATATAGTTTGACCAAAAGATCGTGCTGATCTTTGATCTCCTGGTTCTTCATCTCCAGCGCCACTTTCAGACTCATAAAGTCCTCCTCTATGGGCTGGTATAACACACACACGAATCATCACTACAGCCAGTACAATGGAAAGGTGGGAATGTGTACAGAATGTGTACTGACGTTATAAGTGAAAGGTGGAGGTACTGGTGGATGTGTACTGACACTATAAGGGATCTCTACCTGCAGTGACAGTCTGAGCTTCTCAAGTTCTTCCTCCAGAGATTTCTTCTCCTGTTCACAGGCCATTTTCATATCTGCCAGAGCAAGTATCATTACTGCTGGATATAACATAGATTGTATATACTACATAATTACTACTGAATATATAAAATATAATATATATAGTACTATACATATATTAGTATCACTTTTATTGGAGCCTAAAGGCTAGCATTCATTATTATGTTAGTAGTATTGCATTTCCATAGTACTTACTCTTGATGGACCTGTTATGCTCCTCCTCCTCCTGCTGTTTCTGCAGGAGCTCTGTCTCCTCCTGCTGCTTGTGTTTCAGCATCTCCTGAAGAACCTGCAGCTCCTTCTGCTTCTGCAACCTCAACTCCTTCAGCTGCTCCAACAAACTGTTCTCCAACTCCTCCTTCTCACACCGCAAACACTCCAATCGGGCCACAGGCCCCACTAGTGACACAGAACCACACACACACACACACACACAGAGAGAGAGATAAACATGTATAAATGTATAAGAATTTGTGGATAAAATTATTATGAGATTATTTATAATCAAACGACTACACTACACAACCACATCTTCCTTTTATTTACATATTATACAGATATTTAGAGATATTTACATTTTATTTACCCGCGTGCGTCTCTCTTCTCCAAGGTAGCGGAGAGATATGAAAGGATAAAAGGGGAAAAGAATAAAATGCACGTCGGTTTTAAATTCGCAGGCTACCTGCGCTGAAGGCGTGGAAAACGAGCACGTGACGGAAAGGCTTCCGTACCCGATGGGTCCAAATCACATGCCCAGCAAAGTAGCCTTAAACCTGGACACACAATGGAGACCATTTGACCCTTTAAATAATACTACAACCAGACACATACAGGTGCGCACATATACACAGATACACATTCTGTTTAAATTTCTTCACATCTGCAGACTAGAGTAAGCTGAGGGTATAGTGTTAAACCAGGTACTACATAAACAGTATATAGTATATATACAGAGGATATAGTGTTAAACCAGGTACTACATACAGAGTATATAGTATACATACAGAGTATATAGTTTGACCAAAAGATCGTGCTGATCTTTGATCTCCTGGTTCTTCATCTCCAGCGCCACTTTCAGACTCATAATGTCCACCTCTATGGGCTGGTATAACACACACACGAATCATCACTACAGCCAGTACAATGGAAAGGTGGGAATGTGTACTGAATGTGTACTGATGTTATAAGTGAAAGGTGGAGCTACTGGTGGATGTGTACTGACACTATAAGGGATCTCTACCTGCAGTGACAGTCTGAGCTTCTCAAGTTCTTCCTCCAGAGATTTCATCTCCTGTTCACAGGCCATTTTCATATCTGCCAGAGCAAGTATCATTACTGCTGGATATAACACAGATTATATATACTACATAATTACTACTGAATATATAAAATATAATATATATAGTACTATACATATATTAGTATCACTTTTATTGGAGCCTAAAGGCTAACATTCATTATTAGTTATGTTAGTATTATTGCATTTCCATAGTACTTACACTTGAGGGACCTGTTATGCTCCTCCTCCTCCTGCTGTTTCTGCAGGAGCTCTGTCTCCTCCTGCTGCTTGTGTTTCAGCATCTCCTGAAGAACCTGCAGCTCCTTCTGCTTCTGCAACCTCAACTCCTTCAGCTGCTCCAACAAACTGTTCTCCAACTCCTCCTTCTCACACCGCAAACACTCCAATCGGGCCACAGGCCCCACTAGTGACACAGAACCACACACACACACACACACACACACAGAGAGAGATAAACATGTATAAATGTATAAGAATTTGTGGATAAAATTATTATGAGATTATTTATAATCAAACGACTACACTACACAACCACATCTTCCTTTTATTTACATATTACACAGATATTTAGAGATATTTACATTTTATTTACCCGCGTGCGTCTCTCTTCTCCAAGGTAGCGGAGAGATATGAAAGGATAAAAGGGGAAAAGAATAAAATGCACGTCCGTTTTAAATTCGCAGGCTACTTGCGCTGAAGGCGTGGAAAACGAGCACGTGACGGAAAGGCTTCCGTACCCGATGGGTCCAAATCACATGCCCAGCAAAGTAGCCTTAAACCTGGACACACAATGGAGACCATTTGACCCTTTAAAATCATACTACAACCAGACTTCCAGGCCCAAGAGGTCACACAGTCATGCCCAGCAAAGTAGCTCTGGGCCTGGGCACACTTCACGCAGTTTGACCGTTTAAATAAAACTAGAAACAGACTTCCTGGCCCAAGAGGTCACACAGTCATGCCCAGCAAGGTTGCTTTAAACGTGGGCACACTTCAGACCGTTTCACTCTTTAAATCATTCAAAGCACCACATTTCAAGGCCCAAGACGTCACAGAATCATGCCCATCAAAGTAGCTCTGGGCCTGGGCACACTTCACGGAGTTTGACCCTTTAAATAATACTACAACCAGACACATACAGGTGCGCACATATACACAGATACACATTCTGTTTAATTTCTTCACATCTGCAGACTAGAGTAAGCTGAGAGTATAGTGTTAAACCAGGAGCTACATAAACAGTATATAGTATATATAAAGAGGATATAGTGTTAAACCAGGTACTACATACAGAGTATATAGTTTGACCAAAATATCGTGCTGATCTTTGATCTCCTGGTTCTTCATCTCCAGCGCCACTTTCAGACTCATAATGTCCTCCTCTATGGGCTGGTATAACCCACACATACGAATCATCACTACAGCCAGTACAATGGAAAGGTGGGAATGTGTACTGAATGTGTACTGACGTTATAAGTGAAAGGTGGAGCTACTGGTGGATGTGTACTGACACTATAAGGGATCTCTACCTGCAGTGACAGTCTGAGCTTCTCAAGTTCTTCCTCCAGAGATTTCTTCTCCTGTTCACAGGCCATTTTCATATCTGCCAGAGCAAGTATCATTACTGCTGGATATAACACAGATTATATATACTACATAATTACTACTGAATATATAAAATATAATATATATAGTACTATACATATATTAGTATCACTTTTATTGGAGCCTAAAGGCTAACATTCATTATTAGTTATGTTAGTATTATTGCATTTCCATAGTACTTACACTTGAGGGACCTGTTATGCTCCTCCTCCTCCTGCTGTTTCTGCAGGAGCTCTGTCTCCTCCTGCTGCTTGTGTTTCAGCATCTCCTGAAGAACCTGCAGCTCCTTCTGCTTCTGCAACCTCAACTCCTTCAGCTGCTCCAACAAACTGTTCTCCAACTCCTCCTTCTCACACCGCAAACACTCCAATCGGGCCACAGGCCCCACTAGTGACACAGAACCACACACACACACACACAGACACACACACACACACACACACACACACACACACACACACAAAGAGAGAGATAAACATGTATAAATGTATAAGAATTTGTGGATAAAATTATTATGAGATTATTTATAATGAAACGACTACACTACACAACCACTTCTTCCTTTTATTTACATATTATACAGATATTTACAGATATTTACATTTTATTTACCCGCGTGCGTCTCTCTTCTCCAAGGTAGCGGAGAGATATGAAAGGATAAAAGGGGAAAAGAATAAAATGCACGTCGGTTTTAAATTCGCACGCTACCTGCGCTGAAGGCTTGGAAAACGAGCACGTGACGGAAAGGCTTCCGTACCCGATGGGTCCAAATCACATGCCCAGCAAAGTAGCCTTAAACCTGGACACACAATGGAGACCATTTGACCCTTTAAATAATACTACAACCAGACACATACAGGTGCGCACATATACACAGATACACATTCTGTTTAAATTTCTTCACATCTGCAGACTAGAGTAAGCTGAGGGTATAGTGTTAAACCAGGAACTACATAAACAGTATATAGTATATATACAGAGGATATAGTGTTAAACCAGGTACTACATACAGAGTATATAGTATACATACAGAGTATATAGTTTGACCAAAAGATCGTGCTGATCTTTGATCTCCTGGTTCTTCATCTCCAGCGCCACTTTCAGACTCATAATGTCCTCCTCTATGGGCTGGTATAACACACACACGAATCATATCTACAGCCAGTACAATGGAAAGGTGGGAATGTGTACTGAATGTGTACTGACGTTATAAGTGAAAGGTGGAGGTACTGGTGGATGTGTACTGACACTATAAGGGATCTCTACCTGCAGTGACAGTCTGAGCTTCTCAAGTTCTTCCTCCAGAGATTTCTTCTCCTGTTCACAGGCCATTTTCATATCTGCCAGAGCAAGTATCATTACTGCTGGATATAACACAGATTGTATATACTACATAATTACTACTGAATATATAAAATATAATATATATAGTACTATACATATATTAGTATCACTTTTATTGGAGCCTAAAGGCTAACATTCATTATTAGTTATTTTAGTATTATTGCATTTCCATAGTACTTACTCTTGATGGACCTGTTATGCTCCTCCTCCTCCTGCTGTTTCTGCAGGAGCTCTGTCTCCTCCTGCTGCTTGTGTTTCAGCATCTCCTGAAGAACCTGCAGCTCCTTCTGCTTCTGCAACCTCAACTCCTTCAGCTGCTCCAACAAACTGTTATCCAACTCCTCCTTCTCACACCGCAAACACTCCAATCGGGCCACAGGCCCCACTAGTGACACAGAACCACACACACACACACACACACACACAGAGAGAGATAAACATGTATAAATGTATAAGAATTTGTGGATAAAATTATTATGAGATTATTTATAATCAAACGACTACACTACACAACCACATCTTCCTTTTATTTACATATTACACAGATATTTAGAGATATTTACATTTTATTTACCCGCGTGCGTCTCTCTTCTCCAAGGTAGCGGAGAGATATGAAAGGATAAAAGGGGAAAAGAATAAAATGCACGTCCGTTTTAAATTCGCAGGCTACTTGCGCTGAAGGCGTGGAAAACGAGCACGTGACGGAAAGGCTTCCGTACCCGATGGGTCCAAATCACATGCCCAGCAAAGTAGCCTTAAACCTGGACACACAATGGAGACCATTTGACCCTTTAAAATCATACTACAACCAGACTTCCAGGCCCAAGAGGTCACACAGTCATGCCCAGCAAAGTAGCTCTGGGCCTGGGCACACTTCACGCAGTTTGACCGTTTAAATAAAACTAGAAACAGACTTCCTGGCCCAAGAGGTCACACAGTCATGCCCAGCAAGGTTGCTTTAAACGTGGGCACACTTCAGACCGTTTCACTCTTTAAATCATTCAAAGCACCACATTTCAAGGCCCAAGAGGTCACAGAATCATGCCCATCAAAGTAGCTCTGGGCCTGGGCACACTTCACGGAGTTTGACCCTTTAAATAATACTACAACCAGACACATACAGGTGCGCACATATACACAGATACACATTCTGTTTAATTTCTTCACATCTGCAGACTAGAGTAAGCTGAGGGTATAGTGTTAAACCAGGTACTACATAAACAGTATATAATATATAAACAGAGGATATAATGTTAAACCAGGTACTACATACAGAGTATATAGTTTGACCAAAAGATCGTGCTGATCTTTGATCTCCTGGTTCTTCATCTCCAGCGCCACTTTCAGACTCATAATGTCCTCCTCTATGGGCTGGTATAACACACACACGAATCATCACTACAGCCAGTACAATGGAAAGGTGGGAATGTGTACTGAATGTGTACTGACGTTATAAGTGAAAGGTGGAGCTACTGGTGGATGTGTACTGACACTATAAGGGATCTCTACCTGCAGTGACAGTCTGAGCTTCTCAAGTTCTTCCTCCAGAGATTTCTTCTCCTGTTCACAGGCCATTTTCATATCTGCCAGAGCAAGTATCATTACTGCTGGATATAACACAGATTGTATATACTACATAATTACTACTGAATATATAAAATATAATATATATAGTACTATACATATATTAGTATCACTTTTATTGGAGCCTAAAGGCTAACATTCATTATTAGTTATGTTAGTATTATTGCATTTCCATAGTACTTACCCTTGAGGGACCTGTTATGCTCCTCCTCCTCCTGCTGTTTCTGCAGGAGCTCTGTCTCCTCCTGCTGCTTGTGTTTCAGCATCTCCTGAAGAACCTGCAGCTCCTTCTGCTTCTGCAACCTCAACTCCTTCAGCTGCTCCAACAAACTGTTCTCCAACTCCTCCTTCTCACACCGCAAACACTCCAATCGGGCCACAGGCCCCACTAGTGACACAGAACCACACACACACACAGAGAGAGATAAACATGTATAAATGTATCAGAATTTGTGGATAAAATTATTATGAGATTATTTATAATCAAACGACTACACTACACAACCACATCTTCCTTTTATTTACATATTATACAGATATTTAGAGATATTTACATTTTATTTACCCGCGTGCGTCTCTCTTCTCCAAGGTAGCGGAGAGATATGAAAGGATAAAAGGGGAAAAGAATAAAATGCACGTCGGTTTTAAATTCGCAGGCTACCTGCGCTGAAGGCGTGGAAAACGAGCACATGACGGAAAGGCTTCCGTACCCGATGGGTCCAAATCACATGCCCAGCAAAGTAGCCTTAAACCTGGACACACAATGGAGACCATTTGACCCTTTAAATAATACTACAACCAGACACATACAGGTGCGCACATATACACAGATACACATTCTGTTTAAATTTCTTCACATCTGCAGACTAGAGTAAGCTGAGGGTATAGTGTTAAACCAGGAACTACATAAACAGTATATAGTATATATACAGAGGATATAGTGTTAAACCAGGTACTACATACAGAGTATATAGTATACATACAGAGTATATAGTTTGACCAAAAGATCGTGCTGATCTTTGATCTCCTGGTTCTTCATCTCCAGCGCCACTTTCAGACTCATAATGTCCTCCTCTATGGGCTGGTATAACACACACACGAATCATATCTACAGCCAGTACAATGGAAAGGTGGGAATGTGTACTGAATGTGTACTGACGTTATAAGTGAAAGGTGGAGGTACTGGTGGATGTGTACTGACACTATAAGGGATCTCTACCTGCAGTGACAGTCTGAGCTTCTCAAGTTCTTCCTCCAGAGATTTCTTCTCCTGTTCACAGGCCATTTTCATATCTGCCAGAGCAAGTATCATTACTGCTGGATATAACACAGATTGTATATACTACATAATTACTACTGAATATATAAAATATAATATATATAGTACTATACATATATTAGTATCACTTTTATTGGAGCCTAAAGGCTAACATTCATTATTAGTTATGTTAGTATTATTGCATTTCCATAGTACTTACTCTTGATGGACCTGTTATGCTCCTCCTCCTCCTGCTGTTTCTGCAGGAGCTCTGTCTCCTCCTGCTGCTTGTGTTTCAGCATCTCCTGAAGAACCTGGAGCTCCTTCTGCTTCTGCAACCTCAACTCCTTCAGCTGCTCCAACAAACTGTTATCCAACTCCTCCTTCTCACACCGCAAACACTCCAATCGGGCCACAGGCCCCACTAGTGACACAGAACCACACACACACACACACACACAGAGAGAGATAAACATGTATAAATGTATAAGAATTTGTGGATAAAATTATTATGAGATTATTTATAATCAAACGACTACACTACACAACCACATCTTCCTTTTATTTACATATTACACAGATATTTAGAGATATTTACATTTTATTTACCCGCGTGCGTCTCTCTTCTCCAAGGTAGCGGAGAGATATGAAAGGATAAAAGGGGAAAAGAAAAAAATGCACGTCCGTTTTAAATTCGCAGGCTACCTGCGCTGAAGGCGTGGAAAACGAGCACGTGACGGAAAGGCTTCCGTACCCGATGGGTCCAAATCACATGCCCAGCAAAGTAGCCTTAAACCTGGACACACAATGGAGACCATTTGACCCTTTAAAATCATACTACAACCAGACTTCCAGGCCCAAGAGGTCACACAGTCATGCCCAGCAAAGTAGCTCTGGGCCTGGGCACACTTCACGCAGTTTGACCGTTTAAATAAAACTAGAAACAGACTTCCTGGCCCAAGAGGTCACACAGTCATGCCCAGCAAGGTTGCTTTAAACGTGGGCACACTTCAGACCGTTTCACTCTTTAAATCATTCAAAGCACCACATTTCAAGGCCCAAGAGGTCACAGAATCATGCCCATCAAAGTAGCTCTGGGCCTGGGCACACTTCACGGAGTTTGACCCTTTAAATAATACTACAACCAGACACATACAGGTGCGCACATATACACAGATACACATTCTGTTTAATTTCTTCACATCTGCAGACTAGAGTAAGCTGAGGGTATAGTGTTAAACCAGGAGCTACATAAACAGTATATAGTATATATAAAGAGGATATAGTGTTAAACCAGGTACTACATACAGAGTATATAGTATACATACAGAGTATATAGTTTGACCAAAAGATCGTGCTGATCTTTGATCTCCTGGTTCTTCATCTCCAGCGCCACTTTCAGACTCATAATGTCCTCCTCTATGGGCTGGTATAACCCACACATACGAATCATCACTACAGCCAGTACAATGGAAAGGTGGGAATGTGTACTGAATGTGTACTGACGTTATAAGTGAAAGGTGGAGGTACTGGTGGATGTGTACTGACACTATAAGGGATCTCTACCTGCAGTGACAGTCTGAGCTTCTCAAGTTCTTCCTCCAGAGATTTCTTCTCCTGTTCACAGGCCATTTTCATATCTGCCAGAGCAAGTATCATTACTGCTGGATATAACATAGATTGTATATACTACATAATTACTACTGAATATATAAAATATAATATATATAGTACTATACATATATTAGTATCACTTTTATTGAAGCCTAAAGGCTAGCATTCATTATTAGTTATGTTAGTATTATTGCATTTCCATAGTACTTACTCTTGATGAACCTGTTATGCTCCTCCTCCTCCTGCTGTTTCTGCAGGAGCTCTGTCTCCTCCTGCTGCTTGTGTTTCAGCATCTCCTGAAGAACCTGCAGCTCCTTCTGCTTCTGCAACCTCAACTCCTTCAGCTGCTCCAAGAAACTGTTATCCAACTCCTCCTTCTCACACCGCAAACACTCCAATTGGGCCACAGGCCCCACTAGTGACACAGAACCACACACACACACACACACACACACACACACACACACACACACACACACACACACACACACACACACACAAAGAGAGAGATAAACATGTATAAATGTATAAGAATTTGTGGATAAAATTATTATGAGATTATTTATAATGAAACGACTACACTACACAACCACTTCTTCCTTTTATTTACATATTATACAGATATTTACAGATATTTACATTTTATTTACCCGCGTGCGTCTCTCTTCTCCAAGGTAGCGGAGAGATATGAAAGGATAAAAGGGGAAAAGAATAAAATGCACGTCGGTTTTAAATTCGCAGGCTACCTGCGCTGAAGGCGTGGAAAACGAGCACGTGACGGAAAGGCTTCCGTACCCGATGGGTCCAAATCATATGCCCAGCAAAGTAGCCTTAAACCTGGACACACAATGGAGACCATTTGACCCTTTAAATAATACTACAACCAGACACATACAGGTGCGCACATATACACAGATACACATTCTGTTTAAATTTCTTCACATCTGCAGACTAGAGTAAGCTGAGGGTATAGTGTTAAACCAGGAACTACATAAACAGTATATAGTATATATACAGAGGATATAGTGTTAAACCAGGTACTACATACAGAGTATATAGTATACATACAGAGTATATAGTTTGACCAAAAGATGGTGCTGATCTTTGATCTCCTGGTTCTTCATCTCCAGCGCCACTTTCAGACTCATAAAGTCCTCCTCTATGGGCTGGTATAACACACACACGAATCATATCTACAGCCAGTACAATGGAAAGGTGGGAATGTGTACTGAATGTGTACTGACGTTATAAGTGAAAGGTGGAGGTACTGGTGGATGTGTACTGACACTATAAGGGATCTCTACCTGCAGTGACAGTCTGAGCTTCTCAAGTTCTTCCTCCAGAGATTTCTTCTCCTGTTCACAGGCCATTTTCATATCTGCCAGAGCAAGTATCATTACTGCTGGATATAACACAGATTGTATATACTACATAATTACTACTGAATATATAAAATATAATATATATAGTACTATACATATATTAGTATCACTTTTATTGGAGCCTAAAGGCTAACATTCATTATTAGTTATGTTAGTATTATTGCATTTCCATAGTACTTACTCTTGATGGACCTGTTATGCTCCTCCTCCTCCTGCTGTTTCTGCAGGAGCTCTGTCTCCTCCTGCTGCTTGTGTTTCAGCATCTCCTGAAGAACCTGCAGCTCCTTCTGCTTCTGCAACCTCAACTCCTTCAGCTGCTCCAACAAACTGTTATCCAACTCCTCCTTCTCACACCGCAAACACTCCAATCGGGCCACAGGCCCCACTAGTGACACAGAACCACACACACACACACACACACACAGAGAGAGATAAACATGTATAAATGTATAAGAATTTGTGGATAAAATTATTATGAGATTATTTATAATCAAACGACTACACTACACAACCACATCTTCCTTTTATTTACATATTACACAGATATTTAGAGATATTTACATTTTATTTACCCGCGTGCGTCTCTCTTCTCCAAGGTAGCGGAGAGATATGAAAGGATAAAAGGGGAAAAGAATAAAATGCACGTCCGTTTTAAATTCGCAGGCTACTTGCGCTGAAGGCGTGGAAAACGAGCACGTGACGGAAAGGCTTCCGTACCCGATGGGTCCAAATCACATGCCCAGCAAAGTAGCCTTAAACCTGGACACACAATGGAGACCATTTGACCCTTTAAAATCATACTACAACCAGACTTCCAGGCCCAAGAGGTCACACAGTCATGCCCAGCAAAGTAGCTCTGGGCCTGGGCACACTTCACGCAGTTTGACCGTTTAAATAAAACTAGAAACAGACTTCCTGGCCCAAGAGGTCACACAGTCATGCCCAGCAAGGTTGCTTTAAACGTGGGCACACTTCAGACCGTTTCACTCTTTAAATCATTCAAAGCACCACATTTCAAGGCCCAAGAGGTCACAGAATCATGCCCATCAAAGTAGCTCTGGGCCTGGGCACACTTCACGGAGTTTGACCCTTTAAATAATACTACAACCAGACACATACAGGTGCGCACATATACACAGATACACATTCTGTTTAATTTCTTCACATCTGCAGACTAGAGTAAGCTGAGGGTATAGTGTTAAACCAGGTACTACATAAACAGTATATAATATATAAACAGAGGATATAATGTTAAACCAGGTACTACATACAGAGTATATAGTTTGACCAAAAGATCGTGCTGATCTTTGATCTCCTGGTTCTTCATCTCCAGCGCCACTTTCAGACTCATAATGTCCTCCTCTATGGGCTGGTATAACACACACACGAATCATCACTACAGCCAGTACAATGGAAAGGTGGGAATGTGTACTGAATGTGTACTGACGTTATAAGTGAAAGGTGGAGCTACTGGTGGATGTGTACTGACACTATAAGGGATCTCTACCTGCAGTGACAGTCTGAGCTTCTCAAGTTCTTCCTCCAGAGATTTCTTCTCCTGTTCACAGGCCATTTTCATATCTGCCAGAGCAAGTATCATTACTGCTGGATATAACACAGATTGTATATACTACATAATTACTACTGAATATATAAAATATAATATATATAGTACTATACATATATTAGTATCACTTTTATTGGAGCCTAAAGGCTAACATTCATTATTAGTTATGTTAGTATTATTGCATTTCCATAGTACTTACCCTTGAGGGACCTGTTATGCTCCTCCTCCTCCTGCTGTTTCTGCAGGAGCTCTGTCTCCTCCTGCTGCTTGTGTTTCAGCATCTCCTGAAGAACCTGCAGCTCCTTCTGCTTCTGCAACCTCAACTCCTTCAGCTGCTCCAACAAACTGTTCTCCAACTCCTCCTTCTCACACCGCAAACACTCCAATCGGGCCACAGGCCCCACTAGTGACACAGAACCACACACACACACAGAGAGAGATAAACATGTATAAATGTATCAGAATTTGTGGATAAAATTATTATGAGATTATTTATAATCAAACGACTACACTACACAACCACATCTTCCTTTTATTTACATATTATACAGATATTTAGAGATATTTACATTTTATTTACCCGCGTGCGTCTCTCTTCTCCAAGGTAGCGGAGAGATATGAAAGGATAAAAGGGGAAAAGAATAAAATGCACGTCGGTTTTAAATTCGCAGGCTACCTGCGCTGAAGGCGTGGAAAACGAGCACATGACGGAAAGGCTTCCGTACCCGATGGGTCCAAATCACATGCCCAGCAAAGTAGCCTTAAACCTGGACACACAATGGAGACCATTTGACCCTTTAAATAATACTACAACCAGACACATACAGGTGCGCACATATACACAGATACACATTCTGTTTAAATTTCTTCACATCTGCAGACTAGAGTAAGCTGAGGGTATAGTGTTAAACCAGGAACTACATAAACAGTATATAGTATATATACAGAGGATATAGTGTTAAACCAGGTACTACATACAGAGTATATAGTATACATACAGAGTATATAGTTTGACCAAAAGATCGTGCTGATCTTTGATCTCCTGGTTCTTCATCTCCAGCGCCACTTTCAGACTCATAATGTCCTCCTCTATGGGCTGGTATAACACACACACGAATCATATCTACAGCCAGTACAATGGAAAGGTGGGAATGTGTACTGAATGTGTACTGACGTTATAAGTGAAAGGTGGAGGTACTGGTGGATGTGTACTGACACTATAAGGGATCTCTACCTGCAGTGACAGTCTGAGCTTCTCAAGTTCTTCCTCCAGAGATTTCTTCTCCTGTTCACAGGCCATTTTCATATCTGCCAGAGCAAGTATCATTACTGCTGGATATAACACAGATTGTATATACTACATAATTACTACTGAATATATAAAATATAATATATATAGTACTATACATATATTAGTATCACTTTTATTGGAGCCTAAAGGCTAACATTCATTATTAGTTATGTTAGTATTATTGCATTTCCATAGTACTTACTCTTGATGGACCTGTTATGCTCCTCCTCCTCCTGCTGTTTCTGCAGGAGCTCTGTCTCCTCCTGCTGCTTGTGTTTCAGCATCTCCTGAAGAACCTGCAGCTCCTTCTGCTTCTGCAACCTCAACTCCTTCAGCTGCTCCAACAAACTGTTATCCAACTCCTCCTTCTCACACCGCAAACACTCCAATCGGGCCACAGGCCCCACTAGTGACACAGAACCACACACACACACACACACACAGAGAGAGATAAACATGTATAAATGTATAAGAATTTGTGGATAAAATTATTATGAGATTATTTATAATCAAACGACTACACTACACAACCACATCTTCCTTTTATTTACATATTACACAGATATTTAGAGATATTTACATTTTATTTACCCGCGTGCGTCTCTCTTCTCCAAGGTAGCGGAGAGATATGAAAGGATAAAAGGGGAAAAGAATAAAATGCACGTCCGTTTTAAATTCGCAGGCTACTTGCGCTGAAGGCGTGGAAAACGAGCACGTGACGGAAAGGCTTCCGTACCCGATGGGTCCAAATCACATGCCCAGCAAAGTAGCCTTAAACCTGGACACACAATGGAGACCATTTGACCCTTTAAAATCATACTACAACCAGACTTCCAGGCCCAAGAGGTCACACAGTCATGCCCAGCAAAGTAGCTCTGGGCATGGGCACACTTCACGCAGTTTGACCGTTTAAATAAAACTAGAAACAGACTTCCTGGCCCAAGAGGTCACACAGTCATGCCCAGCAAGGTTGCTTTAAACGTGGGCACACTTCAGACCGTTTCACTCTTTAAATCATTCAAAGCACCACATTTCAAGGCCCAAGAGGTCACAGAATCATGCCCATCAAAGTAGCTCTGGGCCTGGGCACACTTCACGCAGTTTGACCCTTTAAATAATACTACAACCAGACACATACAGGTGCGCACATATACACAGATACACATTCTGTTTAAATTTCTTCACATCTGCAGACTAGAGTAAGCTGAGGGTATAGTGTTAAACCAGGTACTACATAAACAGTATATAGTATATATACAGAGGATATAGTGTTAAACCAGGTACTACATACAGAGTATATAGTATACATACAGAGTATATAGTTTGACCAAAAGATCGTGCTGATCTTTGATCTCCTGGTTCTTCATCTCCAGCGCCACTTTCAGACTCATAATGTCCACCTCTATGGGCTGGTATAACACACACACGAATCATCACTACAGCCAGTACAATGGAAAGGTGGGAATGTGTACTGAATGTGTACTGACGTTATAAGTGAAAGGTGGAGCTACTGGTGGATGTGTACTGACACTATAAGGGATCTCTACCTGCAGTGACAGTCTGAGCTTCTCAAGTTCTTCCTCCAGAGATTTCTTCTCCTGTTCACAGGCCATTTTCATATCTGCCAGAGCAAGTATCATTACTGCTGGATATAACACAGATTATATATACTACATAATTACTACTGAATATATAAAATATAATATATATAGTACTATACATATATTAGTATCACTTTTATTGGAGCCTAAAGGCTAACATGCATTATTAGTTATGTTAGTATTATTGCATTTCCATAGTACTTACACTTGAGGGACCTGTTATGCTCCTCCTCCTCCTGCTGTTTCTGCAGGAGCTCTGTCTCCTCCTGCTGCTTGTGTTTCAGCATCTCCTGAAGAACCTGCAGCTCCTTCTGCTTCTGCAACCTCAACTCCTTCAGCTGCTCCAACAAACTGTTCTCCAACTCCTCCTTCTCACACCGCAAACACTCCAATCGGGCCACAGGCCCCACTAGTGACACAGAACCACACACACACACACACAGACACACACACACACACACACACACACACACACACACACACACACACAGAGAGAGATAAACATGTATAAATGTATAAGAATTTGTGGATAAAATTATTATGAGATTATTTATAATGAAACGACTACACTACACAACCACTTCTTCCTTTTATTTACATATTATACAGATATTTACAGATATTTACATTTTATTTACCCGCGTGCGTCTCTCTTCTCCAAGGTAGCGGAGAGATATGAAGGGATAAAAGGGGAAAAGAATAAAATGCACGTCGGTGTTAAATTCGCAGGCTACCTGCGCTGAAGGCGTGGAAAACGAGCACGTGACGGAAAGGCTTCCGTACCCGATGGGTCCAAATCACATGCCCAGCAAAGTAGCCTTAAACCTGGACACACAATGGAGACCATTTGACCCTTTAAATAATACTACAACCAGACACATACAGGTGCGCACATATACACAGATACACATTCTGTTTAAATTTCTTCACATCTGCAGACTAGAGTAAGCTGAGGGTATAGTGTTAAACCAGGAACTACATAAACAGTATATAGTATATATACAGAGGATATAGTGTTAAACCAGGTACTACATACAGAGTATATAGTATACATACAGAGTATATAGTTTGACCAAAAGATCGTGCTGATCTTTGATCTCCTGGTTCTTCATCTCCAGCGCCACTTTCAGACTCATAAAGTCCTCCTCTATGGGCTGGTATAACACACACACGAATCATATCTACAGCCAGTACAATGGAAGGGTGGGAATGTGTACTGACGTTATAAGTGAAAGGTGGAGGTACTGGTGGATGTGTACTGACACTATAAGGGATCTCTACCTGCAGTGACAGTCTGAGCTTCTCAAGTTCTTCCTCCAGAGATTTCTTCTCCTGTTCACAGGCCATTTTCATATCTGCCAGAGCAAGTATCATTACTGCTGGATATAACACAGATTGTATATACTACATAATTACTACTGAATATATAAAATATAATATATATAGTACTATACATATATTAGTATAACTTTTATTGGAGCCTAAAGGCTAACATTCATTATTAGTTATGTTAGTATTATTGCATTTCCATAGTACTTACTCTTGATGGACCTGTTATGCTCCTCCTCCTCCTGCTGTTTCTGCAGGAGCTCTGTCTCCTCCTGCTGCTTGTGTTTCAGCATCTCCTGAAGAACCTGCAGCTCCTTCTGCTTCTGCAACCTCAACTCCTTCAGCTGCTCCAACAAACTGTTATCCAACTCCTCCTTCTCACACCGCAAACACTCCAATCGGGCCACAGGCCCCACTAGTGACACAGAACCACACACACACACACACACACACACACAGAGAGAGATAAACATGTATAAATGTATAAGAATTTGTGGATAAAATTATTATGAGATTATTTATAATCAAACGACTACACTACACAACCACATCTTCCTTTTATTTACATATTACACAGATATTTAGAGATATTTACATTTTATTTACCCGCGTGCGTCTCTCTTCTCCAAGGTAGCGGAGAGATATGAAAGGATAAAAGGGGAAAAGAATAAAATGCACGTCGGTTTTAAATTCGCAGGCTACCTGCGCTGAAGGCGTGGAAAACGAGCACGTGACGGAAAGGCTTCCGTACCCGATGGGTCCAAATCACATGCCCAGCAAAGTAGCCTTAAACCTGGACACACAATGGAGACCATTTGACCCTTTAAAATCATACTACAACCAGACTTCCAGGCCCAAGAGGTCACATAGTCATGCCCAGCAAGGATGCTTTAAACGTGGGCACACTTCAGACCGTTTCACTCTTTAAATCATTCAAAGCACCACATTTCAAGACCCAAGAGGTCACAGAATCATGCCCATCAAAGTAGCTCTGCGCCTGGGCACACTTCACGCAGTTTGACCCTCTAAATAATACTACAACCAGACACATACAGGTGCGCACATATACACAGATACACATTCTGTTTAATTTCTTCACATCTGCAGACTAGAGTAAGCTGAGGGTATAGTGTTAAACCAGGTACTACATAAACAGTATATAGTATATATACAGAGGATATAATGTTAAACCAGGTACTACATACAGAGTATATAGTTTGACCAAAAGATCGTGCTGATCTTTGATCTCCTGGTTCTTCATCTCCAGCGCCACTTTCAGACTCATAATGTCCTCCTCTATGGGCTGGTATAACCCACACATACGAATCATCACTACAGCCAGTACAATGGAAAGGTGGGAATGTGTACTGAATGTGTACTGACGTTATAAGTGAAAGGTGGAGGTACTGGTGGATGTGTACTGACACTATAAGGGATCTCTACCTGCAGTGACAGTCTGAGCTTCTCAAGTTCTTCCTCCAGAGATTTCTTCTCCTGTTCACAGGCCATTTTCATATCTGCCAGAGCAAGTATCATTACTGCTGGATATAACATAGATTGTATATACTACATAATTACTACTGAATATATAAAATATAATATATATAGTACTATACATATATTAGTATCACTTTTATTGGAGCCTAAAGGCTAGCATTCATTATTAGTTATGTTAGTATTATTGCATTTCCATAGTACTTACTCTTGATGGACCTGTTATGCTCCTCCTCCTCCTGCTGTTTCTGCAGGAGCTCTGTCTCCTCCTACTGCTTGTGTTTCAGCATCTCCTGAAGAACCTGCAGCTCCTTCTGCTTCTGCAACCTCAACTCCTTCAGCTGCTCCAAGAAACTGTTATCCAACTCCTCCTTCTCACACTGCAAACACTCCAATCGGGCCACAGGCCCCACTAGTGACACAGAACCACACACACACACACACACACACACACACACACACACACACACACACACACAGACAAAGAGAGAGATAAACATGTATAAATGTATAAGTATTTGTGGATAAAATTATTATGAGATTATTTATAATGAAACTACACTACACAACCACTTCTTCCTTTTATTTACATATTATACAGATATTTAGAGATATTTACATTTTATTTACCCGCGTGCGTCTCTCTTCTCCAAGGTAGCGGAGAGATATGAAGGGATAAAAGGGGAAAAGAATAAAATGCACGTCGGTTTTAAATTCGCAGGCTACCTGCGCTGAAGGCGTGGAAAACGAGCACGTGACGGAAAGGCTTCCGTACCCGATGGGTCCAAATCACATGCCCAGCAAAGTAGCCTTAAACCTGGACACACAATGGAGACCATTTGACCCTTTAAAATCATACTACAACCAGACTTCCAGGCCCAAGAGGTCACACAGTCATGCCCAGCAAAGTAGCTCTGGGCCTGGGCACACTTCACGCAGTTTGACCGTTTAAATAAAACTAGAAACAGACTTCCTGGCCCAAGAGGTCACACAGTCATGCCCAGCAAGGTTGCTTTAAACGTGGGCACACTTCAGACCGTTTCACTCTTTAAATCATTCAAAGCACCACATTTCAAGGCCCAAGAGGTCACAGAATCATGCCCATCAAAGTAGCTCTGGGCCTGGGCACACTTTACGGAGTTTGACCCTTTAAATAATACTACAACCAGACACATACAGGTGCGCACATATACACAGATACAAATTCTGTTTAATTTCTTCACATCTGCAGACTAGAGTAAGCTGAAGGTATAGTGTTAAACCAGGTGCTACATAAACAGTATATAGTATATATAAAGAGGATATAGTGTTAAACCAGGTACTACATACAGAGTATATAGTATACATACAGAGTATATAGTTTGACCAAAAGATCGTGCTGATCTTTGATCTCCTGGTTCTTCATCTCCAGCGCCACTTTCAGACTCATAATGTCCTCCTCTATGGGCTGGTATAACACACACACGAATCATCACTACAGCCAGTACAATGGAAAGGTGGGAATGTGTACTGAATGTGTACTGACGTTATAAGTGAAAGGTGGAGGTACTGGTGGATGTGTACTGACACTATAAGGGATCTCTACCTGCAGTGACAGTCTGAGCTTCTGAAGTTCTTCCTCCAGAGATTTCTTCTCCTGTTCACAGGCCATTTTCATATCTGCCAGAGCAAGTATCATTACTGCTGGATATAACACAGATTGTATATACTACATAATTACTACTGAATATATAAAATATAATATATATAGTACTATACATATATTAGTATCACTTTTATTGGAGCCTAAAGGCTAACATTCATTATTAGTTATGTTAGTATTATTGCATTTCCATAGTACTTACCCTTGAGGGACCTGTTATGCTCCTCCTCCTCCTGCTGTTTCTGCAGGAGCTCTGTCTCCTCCTGCTGCTTGTGTTTCAGCATCTCCTGAAGAACCTGCAGCTCCTTCTGCTTCTGCAACCTCAACTCCTTCAGCTGCTCCAACAAACTGTTCTCCAACTCCTCCTTCTCACACCGCAAACACTCCAATCGGGCCACAGGCCCCACTAGTGACACAGAACCACACACACACACACACAGACACACACACACACACACACACACACACACACACAAAGAGAGAGATAAACATGTATAAATGTATAAGAATTTGTGGAAAAAATTATTATGAGATTATTTATAATGAAACGACTACACTACACAACCACTTCTTCCTTTTATTTACATATTATACAGATATTTACAGATATTTACATTTTATTTACCCGCGTGCGTCTCTCTTCTCCAAGGTAGCGGAGAGATATGAAAGGATAAAAGGGGAAAAGAATAAAATGCACGTCGGTTTTAAATTCGCAGGCTACCTGCGCTGAAGGCGTGGAAAACGAGCACGTGACGGAAAGGCTTCCGTACCCGATGGGTCCAAATCACATGCCCAGTAAAGTAGCCTTAAACCTGGACACACAATGGAGACCATTTGACCCTTTAAAATCATACTACAACCAGACTTCCAGGCCCAAGAGGTCACACAGTCATGCCCAGCAAGGATGCTTTAAACCTGGGCACACTTCAGACCGTTTCACTCTTTAAATCATTCAAAGCACCACATTTCAAGACCCAAGAGGTCACAGAATCATGCCCATCAAAGTAGCTCTGCGCCTGGGCACACTTCACGCAGTTTGACCCTCTAAATAATACTACAACCAGACACATACAGGTGCGCACATATACACAGATACACATTCTGTTTAATTTCTTCACATCTGCAGACTAGAGTAAGCTGAGGGTATAGTGTTAAACCAGGTACTACATAAACAGTATATAGTATATATACAGAGGATATAATGTTAAACCAGGTACTACATACAGAGTATATAGTTTGACCAAAAGATCGTGCTGATCTTTGATCTCCTGGTTCTTCATCTCCAGCGCCACTTTCAGACTCATAATGTCCTCCTCTATGGGCTGGTATAACACACACACGAATCATCACTACAGCCAGTACAATGGAAAGGTGGGAATGTGTACTGAATGTGTACTGACGTTATAAGTGAAAGGTGGAGCTACTGGTGGATGTGTACTGACACTATAAGGGATCTCTACCTGCAGTGACAGTCTGAGCTTCTCAAGTTCTTCCTCCAGAGATTTCTTCTCCTGTTCACAGGCCATTTTCATATCTGCCAGAGCATGTATCATTACTGCTGGATATAACACAGATTGTATATACTACATAATTACTACTGAATATATAAAATATAATATATATAGTACTATACATATATTAGTATCACTTTTATTGGAGCCTAAAGGCTAACATTCATTATTAGTTATGTTAGTATTATTGCATTTCCATAGTACTTACTCTTGATGGACCTGTTATGCTCCTCCTCCTCCTGCTGTTTCTGCAGGAGCTCTGTCTCCTCCTGCTGCTTGTGTTTCAGCATCTCCTGAAGAACCTGCAGCTCCTTCTGCTTCTGCAACCTCAACTCCTTCAGCTGCTCCAACAAACTGTTCTCCAACTCCTCATTCCTCATTCTCACACCTCAAACACTCCAATCGGGCCACAGGCCCCACTAGTGACACAGAACCACACACACACACACACACACACACACACACACACACACACACACACACACACACACACAAAGAGAGAGATAAACATGTATAAATGTATAAGAATTTGTGGATAAAATTATTATGAGATTATTTATAATCAAACGACTACACTACACAACAACATCTTCCTTTTATTTACAAATTATACAGATATTTAGAGATATTTACATTTTATTTACCCGCGTGCGTCTCTCTTCTCCAAGGTAGCGGAGAGATATGAAAGGATAAAAGGGGAAAAGAATAAAATGCACGTCTGTTTTAAATTCGCAGGCTACCTGCGCTGAAGGCGTGGAAAACGAGCACGTGACGGAAAGGCTTCCGTACCCGAAGGGTCCAAATCACATGCCCAGCAAAGTAGCCTTAAACCTGGACACACAATGGAGACCATTTGACCCTTTAAATAATACTACAACCAGACACATACAGGTGCGCACATATACACAGATACACATTCTGTTTAAATTTCTTCACATCTGCAGACTAGAGTAAGCTGAGGGTATAGTGTTAAACCAGGAGCTACATAAACAGTATATAGTATATATAAAGAGGATATAGTGTTAAACCAGGTACTACATACAGAGTATATAGTATACATACAGAGTATATAGTTTGACCAAAAGATCGTGCTGATCTTTGATCTCCTGGTTCTTTATCATCTCCAGCGCCACTTTCAGACTCATAATGTCCTCCTCTATGGGCTGGTATAACCCACACATACGAATCATCACTACAGCCAGTACAATGGAAAGGTGGGAATGTGTACTAAATGTGTACTGACGTTATAAGTGAAAGGTGGAGGTACTGGTGGATGTGTACTGACACTATAAGGGATCTCTACCTGCAGTGACAGTCTGAGCTTCTCAAGTTCTTCCTCCAGAGATTTCTTCTCCTGTTCACAGGCCATTTTCATATCTGCCAGAGCAAGTATCATTACTGCTGGATATAACATAGATTGTATATACTACATAATTACTACTGAATATATAAAATATAATATATATAGTACTATACATATATTAGTATCACTTTTATTGGAGCCTAAAGGCTAGCATTCATTATTAGTTATGTTAGTATTATTGCATTTCCATAGTACTTACTCTTGATGGACCTGTTATGCTCCTCCTCCTCCTGCTGTTTCTGCAGGAGCTCTGTCTCCTCCTACTGCTTGTGTTTCAGCATCTCCTGAAGAACCTGCAGCTCCTTCTGCTTCTGCAACCTCAACTCCTTCAGCTGCTCCAAGAAACTGTTATCCAACTCCTCCTTCTCACACTGCAAACACTCTAATCGGGCCACAGGCCCCACTAGTGACACAGAACCACACACACACACACACACACACACACACACACACACACACACACAGACAAAGAGAGAGATAAACATGTATAAATGTATAAGAATTTGTGGATAAAATTATTATGAGATTATTTATAATGAAACGACTACACTACACAACCACTTCTTCCTTTTATTTACATATTATACAGATATTTAGAGATATTTACATTTTATTTACCCGCGTGCGTCTCTCTTCTCCAAGGTAGCGGAGAGATATGAAGGGATAAAAGGGGAAAAGAATAAAATGCACGTCGGTTTTAAATTCGCAGGCTACCTGCGCTGAAGGCGTGGAAAACGAGCACGTGACGGAAAGGCTTCCGTACCCGATGGGTCCAAATCACATGCCCAGCAAAGTAGCCTTAAACCTGGACACACAATGGAGACCATTTGACCCTTTAAAATCATACTACAACCAGACTTCCAGGCCCAAGAGGTCACACAGTCATGCCCAGCAAAGTAGCTCTGGGCCTGGGCACACTTCACGCAGTTTGACCGTTTAAATAAAACTAGAAACAGACTTCCTGGCCCAAGAGGTCACACAGTCATGCCCAGCAAGGTTGCTTTAAACGTGGGCACACTTCAGACCGTTTCACTCTTTAAATCATTCAAAGCACCACATTTCAAGGCCCAAGAGGTCACAGAATCATGCCCATCAAAGTAGCTCTGGGCCTGGGCACACTTTACGGAGTTTGACCCTTTAAATAATACTACAACCAGACACATACAGGTGCGCACATATACACAGATACACATTCTGTTTAATTTCTTCACATCTGCAGACTAGAGTAAGCTGAAGGTATAGTGTTAAACCAGGTGCTACATAAACAGTATATAGTATATATACAGAGGATATAGTGTTAAACCAGGTACTACATACAGAGTATATAGTATACATACAGAGTATATAGTTTGACCAAAAGATCGTGCTGATCTTTGATCTCCTGGTTCTTCATCTCCAGCGCCACTTTCAGACTCATAATGTCCTCCTCTATGGGCTGGTATAACACACACACGAATCATCACTACAGCCAGTACAATGGAAAGGTGGGAATGTGTACTGAATGTGTACTGACGTTATAAGTGAAAGGTGGAGCTACTGGTGGATGTGTACTGACACTATAAGGGATCTCTACCTGCAGTGACAGTCTGAGCTTCTCAAGTTCTTCCTCCAGAGATTTCTTCTCCTGTTCACAGGCCATTTTCATATCTGCCAGAGCATGTATCATTACTGCTGGATATAACACAGATTGTATATACTACATAATTACTACTGAATATATAAAATATAATATATATAGTACTATACATATATTAGTATCACTTTTATTGGAGCCTAAAGGCTAACATTCATTATTAGTTATGTTAGTATTATTGCATTTCCATAGTACTTACTCTTGATGGACCTGTTATGCTCCTCCTCCTCCTGCTGTTTCTGCAGGAGCTCTGTCTCCTCCTGCTGCTTGTGTTTCAGCATCTCCTGAAGAACCTGCAGCTCCTTCTGCTTCTGCAACCTCAACTCCTTCAGCTGCTTCAACAAACTGTTCTCCAAATCCTCCTTCTCACACCGCAAACACTCCAATCGGGCCACAGGCCCCACTAGTGACACAGAACCACACACACACACAGACACAGACACAGACACACACACACACACACACACACACACACACACACACACACACACACAGAGAGAGATAAACATGTATAAATGTATAATAATTTGTGGATAAAATTATTATGAGATTATTTATAATCAAACGACTACACTACACAACCACTTCTTCCTTTTATTTACATATTATACAGATATTTACAGATATTTACATTTTATTTACCCGCGTGCGTCTCTCTTCTCCAAGGTAGCGGAGAGATATGAAAGGATAAAAGGGGAAAAGAATAAAATGCACGTCGGTTTTAAATTCGCAGGCTACCTGCGCTGAAGGCGTGCAAAATGAGCACGTGACGGAAAGGCTTCCGTACCCGATGGGTCCAAATCACATGCCCAGCAAAGTAGCCTTAAACCTGGACACACAATGGAGACCATTTGACCCTTTAAAATCATACTACAAGCAGACTTCCAGGCCCAAGAGGTCACACAGTCATGCCCAGCAAAGTACCTCTGGGCCTGGGCACACTTCACGCAGTTTGACCGTTTAAATAAAAGTAGAAACAGACTTCCTGGCCCAAGATGTCACACAGTCATGCCCAGCAAGGTTGCTTTAAACGTGGGCACACTTCAGACCGTTTCACTCTTTAAATCATTCAAAGCACCACATTTCAAGGCCCAAGAGGTCACAGAATCATGCCCATCAAAGTAGCTCTGGGCCTGGGCACACTTCACGCAGTTTGACCCTTTAAATAATACTAAACCAGACACATACAGGTGCGCACATATACACAGATACACATTCTGTTTAAATTTCTTCACATCTGAAGACTAGAGTAAGCTGAGGGTATAGTGTTAAACCAGGTACTACATAAACAGTATATAGTATATATACAGAGGATATAGTGTTAAACCAGGTACTACATACAGAGTATATAGTATACATACAGAGTATATAGTTTGACCAAAAGATCGTGCTGATCTTTGATCTCCTGGTTCTTCATCTCCAGCGCCACTTTCAGACTCAAAGTCCTCCTCTATGGGCTGGTATAACACACACACGAATCATCACTACAGCCAGTACAATGGAAAGGTGGGAATGTGTACTGAATGTGTACTGACGTTATAAGTGAGAGGTGGAGGTACTGGTGGATGTGTACTGACACTATAAGGGATCTCTACCTGCAGTGACAGTCTGAGCTTCTCAAGTTCTTCCTCCAGAGATTTCTTCTCCTGTTCACAGGCCATTTTCATATCTGCCAGAGCAAGTATCATTACTGCTGGATATAACACAGATTGTATATACTACATAATTACTACTGAATATATAAAATATAATATATATAGTACTATACATATATTAGTATCACTTTTATTGGAGCCTAAAGGCTAACATTCATTATTAGTTATGTTAGTATTATTGCATTTCCATAGTACTTACTCTTGATGGACCTGTTATGCTCCTCCTCCTCCTGCTGTTTCTGCAGGAGCTCTGTCTCCTCCTGCTGCTTGTGTTTCAGCATCTCCTGAAGAACCTGCAGCTCCTTCTGCTTCTGCAACCTCAACTCCTTCAGCTGCTCCAACAAACTGTTCTCCAACTCCTCCTTCTCACACCGCAAACACTCCAATCGGGCCACAGGCCCCACTAGTGACACAGAACCACACACACACACACAGACAAAGACACACACACACACACACACACACACACACACACACAGAGAGATAAACATGTATAAATGTATAATAATTTGTGGATAAAATTATTATGAGATTATTTATAATCAAACGACTACACTACACAACCACTTCTTCCTTTTATTTACATATTATACAGATATTTACAGATATTTACATTTTATTTACCCGCGTGCGTCTCTCTTCTCCAAGGTAGCGGAGAGATATGAAAGGATAAAAGGGGAAAAGAATAAAATGCACGTCGGTTTTAAATTCGCAGGCTACCTGCGCTGAAGGCGTGGAAAACGAGCACGTGACGGAAAGGCTTCCGTACCCGATGGGTCCAAATCACATGCCCAGCAAAGTAGCCTTAAACCTGGACACACAATGGAGAGCATTTGACCCTTTAAAATCATACTACAAGCAGACTTCCAGGCCCAAGAGGTCACACAGCCATGCCCAGCAAAGTAGCTCTGGGCCTGGGCACACTTCACGCAGTTTGACCGTTTAAATAAAACTAGAAACAGACTTCCTGGCCCAAGAGGTCACAGTCATACCCAGCAAAGTACGTTTAAACCTGGAAACAAATCAGATCCTTTCTGTCATTCAAAGGAATGGGCCTGCAACTCACAACCACATCCCCAGTGAAGCGCACCGTCACCCAGCCACACTACCCCACCTTGCCCGTCCTGGAACAACCACACCTCCAGGGCACCACATGCCAATCTCTCATGCCCAGCAAACTGCAACCTCACGCAGCCAGGCCACACACTGTCTCCCCTTGTACCGTCCAAGGACGAACTCCTCCACAAACCTGGTGTTCACGCGCACACGCAATTACAACGAATTGGTGGAGAACTTTGAAACAAACGTGCTGACTTTGAATACTCACATCTAGGCTGGGCCAGGTCCAAATGGCCTGCAGCTCGGTGCGCATTAACTGCTTGACTGTCCGTCACGAACGCCACCTGCCAAGCGTTCGTTCCGTCCCTGGCGGATTTTAAAAAATCGTAGCGTGAGAACGATGGGTCCGATCCGCGTGCCGCTTAAAGGCGATTACAGGGGAGATGCAAACCTTTCCAAAGAGCCATGAAAAGACTTTCTACACCCAATGAGACAAGAGATATTAAGCCGCAAATAAGTCGTACGCGCGTCTTTTCTACGCCGCGCACCACATTTAAAAAATCGTAGCGTAAGAACGGTGGGTCCGATCCGCGTGCCGCTTAAAGGCGATTACAGGGGAGATGCAAACCTTTCCAAAGAGCCATGAAAAGACTTTCTACTCTCAAGGAGACAAGAGATATTAAGCCGCAATGACGTCCGACGCGCGCATTTTCTCCGACGCGCAACACATTTAAAAATATCTTAGCGTGAAAACCGTGGGTTCGATCCGCGTGCCGCTCGAAGGCGATTACAGGGGAGATGCAGCCCTTTCCAAAGAGCCATGAACAGACTTTCTACTCCCAATGAGACAAGAGATATCAAGCCGCAAATACGTCCGGCGCGCGTTTATTCTCCGCCGCGCAACACATTTAAAAAAAATCGTAGCGTGAAAACCGTGGGTTCGATCCGCGTGCCGCTTAAAGGCGATTACAGGGGAGATGCAGCCCTTTCCAAAGAGCCATGAAAAGACTTTCTACTCCCA
Organism: Electrophorus electricus; assembly: GCF_041902795.1. Lineage (NCBI taxonomy): Eukaryota > Metazoa > Chordata > Actinopteri > Gymnotiformes > Gymnotidae > Electrophorus > Electrophorus electricus. The sequence continues at coordinate 38,250,853 of NC_137501.1, read as the reverse complement.
AGGAGCCCAAAGATATTAAGCCGCAAATACGTCCTACGCGCGTCTTTTCTACGCCGCGCACCACATTTAAAAAATCGTAGCGTAAGAACGGTGGGTTCGATCCGCGTGCCGCTCAAAGGCGATTACAAGGGAGATGCAGCCCTTTCGAAAGAGCCATGAAAAGACTTTCTACTCCCAAGGAGACAAGAGATATTAAGCCGAAATTACGTCCGACGCGCGCATTTCCTCCGCCGCGCACCACATTTAAAAAAATCATAGCGTGAAAACCGTGGGTTCGATCCGCGTGCCGCTCGAAGGCGATTACAGGGGAGATGCAGCCCTTTCAAAGAGCCATGAACAGACTTTCTACTCCCAAGGAGACCAGAAATATTAACATATAAAGCGTTACGCTCCAGTCGGATGAACGAGAAACGCTTGTACAATTGCAACGAATTGGAGGAGAAAGTTTAAACAAACGCGCTGACTTTGAACGCTCACATCTAGGCCGGGCCAACTCCAAATGGCGTGCAACTCGGTGCGCATCACCTCCATGACTGTCCCTAACGAACGCCACTTGCCACGCTTTCGGCCCGTCCCTGGCGGCATTAAAAAATCGTAGCGTGATAACGATGGTTCCGATGCGCGTGCCGCTCGAAGGCGATTACAGGGGAGATACAGCCCTTTCCAAAGAGCCATGAACAGACTTTCTACTCCCAAGGAGACAAGAGATATTACGCGCATTTTCTCCGACGCGCACCACGTTTAAAAAATCGTAGCGTGAGAACGGTGGGTCCGATCCGCGTGCCGCTTAAAGGCGATTACAGGGGAGATGCAACCCTTTCCAAAGAGCCATGAACAGACTTTCTACTCCCAAGGAGACCAGAGATATTAACAGATAAAGCGTGACGCTCCAGTCGGATGAGCGAGAAACGCTTGTACAATTGCAACGAATTGGAGGAGAAAGTTTAAACAAACGCGCTGACTTTGAAGGCTCACATCTAGGCCGGGCCAGGTCCAAATGGCCTGCAACTCGGTCCGCATCACGTCCATGACTTTTCCTAACGAACGCCACCTGCCAAGCTTTCGGCCCGTCCCTGTCGGCATTAAAAAATCGTAGCGTGATAACGATGGTTCCGATCCGCGTGTCGCGCGAAGGCGATTACAGGGGAGATGCAGCCCTTTCCAAAGAGCCATGAACAGACTTTCTACTCCCAGGGAGCCCAAAGATATTAAGCCGCAAATAAGTCCTACGCGCGTCTTTTCTACGCCCCGCACCACATTTAAAAAATCGTAGCGTAAGAACGGTGGGTCCGATCCGCGTGCCGCTTAAAGGCGATTACAGGGGAGATGCAACCCTTTCCAAAGAACCATGAAAAGACTTTCTACTCCCAAGGAGACAAGAGATATTAAGCCGCAATGACGTCCGACGCGCGCATTTTCTCCGCCGCGCAGCTCATTTAAAAAAATCATAGCGTGAAAACCGTGGGTTCGATCCGCGTGCCGCTCGAAGGCGATTACAGGGGAGATGCAGCCCTTTCCAAAGAGGCATGAACAGACTTCCTACTCCCAAGGAGCCCAAAGATATTAAGCCGCAAATACGTCCTACGCACGTCTTTTCTACGCCGCGCACCACATTTAAAAAATCGTAGCGTAAGAACGGTGGGTCCGATCCGCGTGCCGCTTAAAGGCGATTACAGGGGAGATGCAAACCTTTCCAAAGAGCCATGAAAAGACTTTCTACTCTCAATGAGACAAGAGATATTAAGCCGCAAATATGTCCGGCGCGCGTCTTTTCTCCGCCGCGCAACACATTTAAAAAAAATCGTAGCTTGAAAAACGTGGGTTCGATCCGCGTGCCGCTCGAAGGCGATTACAGGGGAGATGCATCCCTTTCAAAAGAGCCATGAACAGACTTTCTACTCCCAAGGAGACCAGAAATATTAACATATAAAGCGTTACGCTCCAGTCGGATGAACGAGAAACGCTTGTACAATTGCAACGAATTGGAGGAGAAAGTTTAAACAAACGCGCTGACTTTGAACGCTCACATCTAGGCCGGGCCAACTCCAAATGGCGTGCAACTCGGTGCGCATCACCTCCATGACTGTCCCTAACGAACGCCACTTGCCACGCTTTCGGCCCGTCCCTGGCGGCATTAAAAAATCGTAGCGTGATAACGATGGTTCCGATGCGCGTGCCGCTCGAAGGCGATTACAGGGGAGATGCAACCCTTTCCAAAGAACCATGAAAAGACTTTCTACTCCCAAGGAGACAAGAGATATTAAGCCGCAATGACGTCCGACGCGCGCATTTTCTCCGCCGCGCAGCACATTTAAAAAAATCATAGCGTGAAAACCGTGGGTTCGATCCGCGTGCCGCTCGAAGGCGATTACAGGGGAGATGGAGCACTTTCCAAAGAGGCATGAACAGACTTCCTACTCCCAAGGAGCCCAAAGATATTAAGCCGCAAATACGTCCTACGCGCGTCTTTTCTACGCCGCGCACCACATTTAAAAAATCGTAGCGTAAGAACGCTGGGTCCGATCCGCGTACCGCTTAAAGGCGATTACAGGGGAGATGCAATCCTTTCCAAAGAGCCATGAAAAGACTTTCTACTCCCAAGGAGACAAGAGATATTAAGCCGCAATGACGTCCGACGCCTGCATTTTCTCCGACGCGCAACACATTTAAAAAAATCATAGCGTGAAAACCGTGGGTTCGATCCGCGTGCCGCTCGAAGGCGATTACAGGGGAGATGCAGCCCTTTCCAAAGAGCCATGAAAAGACTTTCAACTCCCAAGGAGACAAGAGATTCAAGCCGAAATGACGTCCGACGCGCGCATTTTATCCGCCGCGCACCACATTTAAAAAATCTTAGCGTGAGAACGGTGGGTCCGATCCGCGTGCCGCTTAAAGGCGATTACAAGGGAAATGCAGCCCTTTCCAAAGAGCCATGAAAAGACTTTCTACTCCCAAGGAGACCAGAAATATTAACATATAAAGCGTTACGCTCCAGTCGGATGAGCGAGAAAGGCTTGTACAATTGCAACGAATTGGAGGAGAAAGTTTAAACAAACGCGCTGAATTTGAACGCTCACATCTAGGCCGGTCCAGGTCCAAATGGCCTGCAACTCGGTGCGCATCACCTCCATGACTGTCCCTAACGAACGCCACCTGCCACGCTTTCGGCCCGTCCCTGTCGGCATTAAAAAATCGTAGCGTGATAACGATGGTTCCGATCCGCGTGCCGCGCGAAGGCGATTACAGGGGAGATGCAGCCCTTTCCAAAGAGCCATGAACAGACTTTCTACTCCCAAGGAGCCCAAAGATATTAAGCCGCAAATACGTCCTACGCGCGTCTTTTCTACGCCGCGCACCACATTTAAAAAATCGTAGCGTAAGAACGGTGGGTCCGATCCGCGTGCCGCTTAAAGGCGATTACAGGGGAGATGCAACCCTTTCCAAAGAACCATGAAAAGACTTTCTACTCCCAAGGAGACAAGAGATATTAAGCCGCAATGACGTCCGACGCGAGCATTTTCTCCGCCGCGTAGCTCATTTAAAAAAATCATAGCGTGAAAACCGTGGGTTCGATCCGCGTGCCGCTCGAAGGCGATTACAGGGGAGATGCAGCCCTTTCCAACGAGGCATGAACAGACTTCCTACTCCCAAGGAGCCCAAAGATATTAAGCCGCAAATACGTCCTCCGCGCGTCTTTTCTACGCCGCGCACCACATTTAAAAAATCGTATCGTAAGAACGGTGGGTCCAATCCGCGTGCCGCTTAAAGGCGATTACAAGGGAGATGCAACCCTTTCCAAAGAGCCATGAACAGACTTTCTACTCCCAAGGACACAAGCGATATTAAGCCGCAATTATGTCCGACGCGCGCATTTTCTCCGACGCGCACCACGTTTAAAAAATCGTAGCGTGAGAACGGTGGGTCCGATCCGCGTGCCGCTTAAAGGCGATTACAGGGGAGATGCAACCCTTTCCAAAGAACCATGAAAAGACTTTCTACTCCCAAGGAGACAAGAGATATTAAGCCGCAATGACGTCCGACGCGCGCATTTTCTCCGCCGCGCAGCACATTTAAAAAAATCATAGCGTGAAAACCGTGGTTTCGATCCGCGTGCCGCTCGAAGGCGATTACAGGGGAGATGCATCCCTTTCAAAAGAGCCATGAACAGAATTTCTACTCCCAAGGAGACCAGAAATATTAACATATAAAGCGTTACGCTCCAGTCGGATGAGCGGGAAACGCTTGTACAATTGCAACGAATTGGGGGAGAAAGTTTAAACAAACGCGCTGACTTTGAACGCTCACATCTAGGCCGGGCCAGGTCCAAATGGCCTGCAACTCGGTGCGCATCACCTCCATGACTGTCCCTAACGAACGCCACCTGCCACGCTTTCGGCCTATCCCTGGCGGCATTAAAAAATCGTAGCGTGATAACGATGGTTCCGATGCGCGTGCCGCTCGAAGGCGATTACAGGGGAGATGCAACACTTTCCAAAGAACCATGAAAAGACTTTCTACTCTCAAGGAGACAAGAGATATTAAGCCGCAATGACGTCCGACGCGCGCATTTTCTCCGACGCGCAACACATTTAAAAAAATCATAGCGTGAAAACCGTGGGTTCGATCCGCATGCCGCTCGAAGGCGATTACAGGGGAGATGCAGCCCTTTCCAAAGAGCCATGAACAGACTTTCTCCTCCCAATGAGACAAGAGATATCAAGCCGCAAATACGTCCGGCGCGCGTTTATTCTCCGCCGCGCAACACATTTAAAAAAAATCGTAGCGTGAAAACCGTGGGTTCGATCCGCGTGCCGCTTAAAGGCGATTACAGGGGAGATGCAGCCCTTTCCAAAGAGCCATGAAAAGACTTTCTACTCCCAAGGAGACAAGAGATATTAAGCCGCAATGACGTCCGACGCGCGCATTTTCTCCGCCGCGCAGCTCATTTAAAAAAATCATAGCGTGAAAACCGTGGGTTCGTTCCGCGTGCCGCTCGAAGGCGATTACAGGGGAGATGCAGCCCTTTCCAAAGAGGCATGAACAGACTTCCTACTCCCAAGGAGCCCAAAGATATTAAGCCGCAAATACGTCCTACGCGCCTCTTTTCTACGCCGCGCACCACATTTAAAAAATCGTAGCGTAAGAACGGTGGGTCCGATCCGCGTGCCGCTTAAAGGCGATTACAGGGGAGATGCAGCCCTTTCCAAAGAGCCATGAAAAGACTTTCTACTCCCAAGGAGAGAAGAGATATTAAGCCGAAATGACGTCCGACGCGCGCATTTCCTCCGCCGCGCACCACATTTAAAAAAATCATAGCGTGAAAACCGTGGGTTCGATCCGCGTGCCGCTCGAAGGCGATTACAGGGGAGATGCAGCCCTTTCCAAAGAGGCATGAACAGACTTCCTACTCCCAAGGAGCCCAAAGATATTAAGCCGCAAATACGTCCTACGCGCGTCTTTTCTACGCCGCGCACCACATTTAAAAAATCGTATCGTAAGAACGGTGGGTCCAATCCGCGTGCCGCTTAAAGGCGATTACAAGGGAGATGCAACCCTTTCCAAAGAGCCATGAACAGACTTTCTACTCCCAAGGAGACAAGAGATATTAAGCCGCAATGACGTCCGACGCGCGCATTTCCTCCGCCGCGCACCACATTTAAAAAAATCATAGCGTGAAAACCGTGGGTTCGATCCGCGTGCCGCTCGAAGGCGATTACAGGGGAGATGCAGCCCTTTCCAAAGAGCCATGAACAGACTTTCTACACCCAATGAGACAAGAGATATTAAGCTGCAAATACGTCCGACGCGCGCATTTCCTCCGTCGCGCACCACATTTAAAAAAATCATAGCGTGAAAACCGTGGGTTCGATCCGCGTGCCGCTCGAAGGCGATTACAGGGGAGATGCAGCCCTTTCCAAAGAGCCATGAACAGACTTTCTACACCCAATGAGACAAGAGATATTAAGCCGCAAATATGTCCGGCGCGCGTCTTTTCTCCGCCGCGCAACACATTTAAAAAAAATCGTAGCTTGAAAAACGTGGGTTCGATCCGCGTGCCGCTCGAAGGCGATTACAGGGGAGATGCATCCCTTTCAAAAGAGCCATGAACAGACTTTCTACTCCCAAGGAGACCAGAAATATTAACATATAAAGCGTTACGCTCCAGTCGGATGAACGAGAAACGCTTGTACAATTGCAACGAATTGGAGGAGAAAGTTTAAACAAACGCGCTGACTTTGAACGCTCACATCTAGGCCGGGCCAACTCCAAATGGCGTGCAACTCGGTGCGCATCACCTCCATGACTGTCCCTAACGAACGCCACTTGCCACGCTTTCGGCCCGTCCCTGGCGGCATTAAAAAATCGTAGCGTGATAACGATGGTTCCGATGCGCGTGCCGCTCGAAGGCGATTACAGGGGAGATACAGCCCTTTCCAAAGAGCCATGAACAGACTTTCTACTCCCAAGGAGACAAGAGATATTACGCGCATTTTCTCCGACGCGCACCACGTTTAAAAAATCGTAGCGTGATAACGATGGTTCCGATCCGCGTGCCGCGCGAAGGCGATTACAGGGGAGATGCAGCACTTTCCAAAGAGCCATGAACAGACTTTCTACTCCCAAGGAGCCCAAAGATATTAAGCCGCAAATACGTCCTACGCGCGTCTTTTCTACGCCGCGCACCACATTTAAAAAATCGTAGCGTAAGAACGGTGGGTCCGATCCGCGTGCCGCTTAAAGGCGATTACAGGGGAGATGCAAACCTTTCCAAAGAGCCATGAAAAGACTTTCTATTCTCAAGGAGACAAGAGATATTAAGCCGCAATGACGTCCGACGCGCGCATTTTCTCCGACGCGCAACACATTTAAAAAAATCATAGCGTGAAAACCGTGGGTTCGATCCGCGTGCCGCTCGAAGGCGATTACAGGGGAGATGCAGCCCGTTCCAAAGAGCCATGAACAGACTTTCTACTCCCAATGAGACAAGAGATATCAAGCCGCAAATACGTCCGGCGCGCGTTTATTCTCCGCCGCGCAACACATTTAAAAAAAATCGTAGCGTGAGAACGGTGGGTCCGATCCGCGTGCCGCTTAAAGGCGATTACAGCGGAGACGCAGCCCTTTCCAAAGAGCCATGAACAGACTTTCTACTCCCAAGGAGCCCAAAGATATTAAGCCGCAAATACGTCCTACGCGCGTCTTTTCTACGCCGCGCACCACATTTAAAAAATCGTAGCGTAAGAACGGTGGGTTCGATCCGCGTGCCGCTCGAAGGCGATTACAGCGGAGATGCAGCCCTTTCGAAAGAGCCATGAAAAGACTTTCTACTCCCAAGGAGACAAGAGATATTAAGCCGAAATTACGTCCGACGCGCGCATTTCCTCCGCCGAGCACCACATTTAAAAAAATCATAGCGTGAAAACCGTGGGTTCGTTCCGCGTGCCACTCGAAGGCGATTACAGGGGAGATGCAGCCCTTTCCAAAGAGCCATGAAAAGACTTTCTACTCCCAAGGAGACAAGAGATATTAAGCCGCAATGACGTCCGACGCGCGCATTTTCTCCGCCGCGCAGCACATTTAAAAAAATCATAGCGTGAAAACCGTGGTTTCGATCCGCGTGCCGCTCGAAGGCGATTACAGGGGAGATGCATCCCTTTCAAAAGAGCCATGAACAGAATTTCTACTCCCAAGGAGACCAGAAATATTAACATATAAAGCGTTACGCTCCAGTCGGATGAGCGGGAAACGCTTGTACAATTGCAACGAATTGGGGGAGAAAGTTTAAACAAACGCGCTGACTTTGAACGCTCACATCTAGGCCGGGCCAGGTCCAAATGGCCTGCAACTCGGTGCGCATCACCTCCATGACTGTCCCTAACGAACGCCACCTGCCACGCTTTCGGCCTATCCCTGGCGGCATTAAAAAATCGTAGCGTGATAACGATGGTTCCGATGCGCGTGCCGCTCGAAGGCGATTACAGGGGAGATGCAACACTTTCCAAAGAACCATGAAAAGACTTTCTACTCCCAAGGAGACAAGAGATATTAAGCCGCAATGACGTCCGACGCGCGCATTTTCTCCGCCGCGCAGCACATTTAAAAAAATCATAGCGTGAAAACCGTGGGTTCGATCCGCGTGCCGCTCGAAGGCGATTACAGGGGAGATGGAGCCCTTTCCAAAGAGGCATGAACAGACTTCCTACTCCCAAGGAGCCCAAAGATATTAAGCCGCAAATACGTCCTACGCGCGTCTTTTCTACGCCGCGCACCACATTTAAAAAATCGTAGCGTAAGAACGGTGGGTCCGATCCGCGTACCGCTTAAAGGCGATTACAGGGGAGATGCAAACCTTTCCAAAGAGCCATGAAAAGACTTTCTACTCCCAAGGAGACAAGAGATATTAAGCCGCAATGACGTCCGACGCCTGCATTTTCTCCGACGCGCAACACATTTAAAAAAATCATAGCGTGAAAACCGTGGGTTCGATCCGCGTGCCGCTCGAAGGCGATTACAGGGGAGATGCAGCCCTTTCCAAAGAGCCATGAAAAGACTTTCAACTCCCAAGGAGACAAGAGATTCAAGCCGAAATGACGTCCGACGCGCGCATTTTATCCGCCGCGCACCACATTTAAAAAATCTTAGCGTGAGAACGGTGGGTCCGATCCGCGTACCGCTTAAAGGCGATTACAGGGGAGATGCAACCCTTTCAAAAGAGCCATGAACAGACTTTCTACTCCCAAGGAGACCAGAAATATTAACATATAAAGCGTTACGCTCCAGTCGGATGAGCGAGAAACGCTTGTACAATTGCAACGAATTGGAGGAGAAAGTTTAAACAAACGCGCTGAATTTGAACGCTCACATCTAGGCCGGGCCAGGTCCAAATGGCCTGTAACTCGGTGCGCATCACCTCCATGACTGTCCCTAACGAACGCCACCTGCCACGCTTTCGGCCCGGCCCTAGAGGCATTAAAAAATCGTAGCGTGATAACGATGGTTCCGATCCGCGTGCCGCTCGAAGGCGATTACAGGGGAGATGCAACCCTTTCCAAAGAGCCATGAAAAGACTTTCTACTCCCAAGGAGACAAGAGATATTAAGCCGCAATGACGTCCGACGCGCGCATTTTCTCCGCCGCGCACCACATTTAAAAAATCGTATCGTGAGAACGGTGGGTCCGATCCGCGTGCCGCTTAAAGGCGATTACAGGGGAGACGCAGCCCTTTCCAAAGAGCCATGAACAGACTTTCTACTCCCAAGGAGCCCAAAGATATTAAGCCGCAAATACGTCCTACGCGCGTCTTTTCTACGCCGCGCACCACATTTAAAAAATCGTAGCGTAAGAACGGTGGGTTCGATCCGCGTGCCGCTCGAAGGCGATTACAGGGGAGATGCAGCCCTTTCCAAAGAGCCATGAAAAGACTTTCTACTCCCAAGGAGACAAGAGATATTAACCCGAAATGACGTCCGACGCGCGCATTTTCTCCGCCGCGCAACACATTTTAAAAAATCATAGAGTGAAAACCGTGGGTTCGATCCGCGTGCCGCTCGAAGGCGATTACAGGGGAGATGCAGCCCTTTCCAAAGAGCCATGAACAGACTTCCTACTCCCAACGAGACAAGAGATATTAAGCCGCAATGACGTCCGACGCGCGCATTTATTGCGCCGCGCACCACATTTAAAAAATCTTAGCGTGAGAACGGTGGGTCCGATCCGCGTACCGGTTAAAGGCGATTACAGGGGAGATGCAGCCATTTCCAAAGAGCCAAGAACAGACTTTCTAATCCCAAGGAGACAAGAGATATTAAGCCGCAATGACGTCCGACGCGCGCATTTTCTCCGCCGCGCACCACATTTAAAAAAAATCATAGCGTGAAAACCGTGGGTTCCATCCGCGTGCCGCTCGAAGGCGATTACAGGGGAGATGCACCCCTTTCCAAAGAGCCATGAACAGACTTTCTACTCCCAATGAGAGAAGAGATATTAAGCCGCAATGACGTCCGACGCGCGCATTTTCTCCGCCGCGCACCACATTTAAAAAAATCATAGCGTGAAAACCGTGGGTTCGATCCGCGTGCCGCTCGAAGGCGATTACAGGGGAGATGCAGCCCTTTCAAAAGAGCCATGAACAGACTTTCTACTCCCAAGGAGACCAGAAATATTAACATATAAAGCGTTACGCTCCAGTCGGATGAACGAGAAACGCTTGTACAATTGCAACGAATTGGAGGAGAAAGTTTAAACAAACGCGCTGACTTTGAACGCTCACATCTAGGCCGGGCCAACTCCAAATGGCGTGCAACTCGGTGCGCATCACCTCCATGACTGTCCCTAACGAACGCCACTTGCCACGCTTTCGGCCCGTCCCTGGAGGCATTAAAAAATCGTAGCGTGATAACGATGGTTCCGATGCGCGTGCCGCTCGAAGGCGATTACAGGGGAGATACAGCCCTTTCCAAAGAGCCATGAACAGACTTTCTACTCCCAAGGAGACAAGAGATATTACGCGCATTTTCTCCGACGCGCACCACGTTTAAAAAATCGTAGCGTGAGAACGGTGGGTCCGATCCGCGTGCCGCTTAAAGGCGATTACAGGGGAGATGCATCCCTTTCCAAAGAGCCATGAACAGACTTTCTACTCCCAAGGAGACCAGAGATATTAACAGATAAAGCGTGACGCTCAAGTCGGATGAGCGAGAAACGCTTGTACAATTGCAACGAATTGGAGGAGAAAGTTTAAACAAACGCGCTGACTTTGAAGGCTCACATCTAGGCCGGGCCAGGTCCAAATGGCCTGCAACTCGGTCCGCATCACGTCCATGACTTTTCCTAACGAACGCCACCTGCCAAGCTTTCGGCCCGTCCCTGTCGGCATTAAAAAATCGTAGCGTGATAACGATGGTTCCGATCCGCGTGCCGCGCGAAGGCGATTACAGGGGAGATGCAGCCCTTTCCAAAGAGCCATGAACAGACTTTCTACTCTCAAGGAGACAAGAGATATTAAGCCGCAAATACGTCCGGCGCGGGTCTATTCTCCGCCGCTCAACACATTTAAAAAAAATCGTAGCGTGAAAACCGTGGGTTCGATCCGCGTGCCGCTTAAAGGCGATTACAGGGGAGATGCAGCCCTTTCCAAAGAGCCATGAAAAGACTTTCTACTCCCAAGGAGACAAGAGATATTAAGCCGAAATGACCTCCGACGCGAGCATTTCCTCCGCCGCACACCACATTTAAAAAAATCATAGCGTGAAAACCGTGGATTCGATCCGCGTGCCGCTCGAAGGCGATTACAGGGGAGATGCAGCCCTTTCCAAAGAGGCATGAACAGACTTCCTACTCCCAAGGAGCCCAAAGATATTAAGCCGCAAATACATCCTACGCGCGTCTTTTCTACGCCGCGCACCACATTTAAAAAATCGTATCGTAAGAACGGTGGGTCCAATCCGCGTGCCGCTTAAAGGCGATTACAAGGGAGATGCAACCCTTTCCAAAGAGCCATGAACAGACTTTCTACTCCCAAGGACACAAGAGATATTAAGCCGCAATTATGTCCGACGCGCGCATTTTCTCCGACGCGCACCACGTTTAAAAAATCGTAGCGTGAGAACGGTGGGTCCGATCCGCATGCCGCTTAAAGGCGATTACAAGGGAGATGCATCCCTTTCCAAAGAGCCATGAACAGACTTTCTACTCCCAAGGAGACCAGAGATATTAACAGATAAAGCGTTACGCTCCAGTCGGATGAGCGAGAAACGCTTGTACAATTGCAACGAATTGGAGGAGAAAGTTTAAACAAACGCGCTGACTTTGAAGGCTCACATCTAGGCCGGGCCAGGTCCAAATGGCCTGCAACTCGGTCCGCATCACGTCCATGACTTTTCCTAACGAACGCCACCTGCCAAGCTTTCGGCCCGTGCCTGTCGGCATTAAAAAATCGTAGCGTAAGAACGATGGGTCCGATCCGCGTGCCGCTTAAAGGCGATTACAGGGGAGATGCAACCCTTTCCAAAGAACCATGAAAAGACTTTCTACTCCCAAGGAGACAAGAGATATTAAGCCGCAATGACGTCCGACGCGCGCATTTTCTCCGCCGCGCAGCTCATTTAAAAAAATCATAGCGTGAAAACCGTGGGTTCGATCCGCGTGCCGCTCGAAGGCGATTACAGGGGAGATGCAGCCCTTTCCAAAGAGGCATGAACAGACTTCCTACTCCCAAGGAGCCCAAAGATATTAAGCCGCAAATACGTCCTACGCGCGTCTTTTCTACGCCGCGCACCACATTTAAAAAATCGTAGCGTAAGAACGGTGGGTCCGATCTGCGTGCCGCTTAAAGGCGATTACAGGGGAGATGCAAACCTTTCCAAAGAGCCATGAAAAGACTTTCTACTCTCAAGGAGACAAGAGATATTAAGCCGCAATGACGTCCGACGCGCGCATTTTCTCCGACGCGCAACACATTTAAAAAAATCATAGCGTGAAAACCGTGGGTTCGATCCGCATGCCGCTCGAAGGCGATTACAGGGGAGATGCAGCCCTTTCCAAAGAGCCATGAACAGACTTTCTCCTCCCAATGAGACAAGAGATATCAAGCCGCAAATACGTCCGGCGCGCGTTTATTCTCCGCCGCGCAACACATTTAAAAAAAATCGTAGCGTGAAAACCGTGGGTTCGATCCGCGTGCCGCTTAAAGGCGATTACAGGGGAGATGCAGCCCTTTCCAAAGAGCCATGAAAAGACTTTCTACTCCCAAGGAGACAAGAGATATTAAGCCGCAATGACGTCCGACGCGCGCATTTTCTCCGCCGCGCAGCTCATTTAAAAAAATCATAGCGTGAAAACCGTGGGTTCGTTCCGCGTGCCGCTCGAAGGCGATTACAGGGGAGATGCAGCCCTTTCCAAAGAGGCATGAACAGACTTCCTACTCCCAAGGAGCCCAAAGATATTAAGCCGCAAATACGTCCTACGCGCCTCTTTTCTACGCCGCGCACCACATTTAAAAAATCGTAGCGTAAGAACGGTGGGTCCGATCCGCGTGCCGCTTAAAGGCGATTACAGGGGAGATGCAAACCTTTCCAAAGAGCCATGAAAAGACTTTCTACTCTCAAGGAGACAAGAGATATTAAGCCGCAATGACGTCCGACGCGCGCATTTTCTCCGACGCGCAACACATTTAAAAAAATCATAGCGTGAAAACCGTGGGTTCGATCCGCGTGCCGCTCGAAGGCGATTACAGGGGAGATGCAGCCCTTTCCAAAGAGCCATGAACAGACTTTCTACTCCCAATGAGACAAGAGATATCAAGCCGCAAATACGTCCGGCGCGCGTTTATTCTCCGCCGCGCAACACATTTAAAAAAAATCGTAGCGTGAAAACCGTGGGTTCGATCCGCGTGCCGCTTAAAGGCGATTACAGGGGAGATGCAGCCCTTTCCAAAGAGCCATGAAAAGACTTTCTACTCCCAAGGAGAGAAGAGATATTAAGCCGAAATGACGTCCGACGCGCGCATTTCCTCCGCCGCGCACCACATTTAAAAAAATCATAGCGTGAAAACCGTGGGTTCGATCCGCGTGCCGCTCGAAGGCGATTACAGGGGAGATGCAGCCCTTTCCAAAGAGGCATGAACAGACTTCCTACTCCCAAGGAGCCCAAAGATATTAAGCCGCAAATACGTCCTACGCGCGTCTTTTCTACGCCGCGCACCACATTTAAAAAATCGTATCGTAAGAACGGTGGGTCCAATCCGCGTGCCGCTTAAAGGCGATTACAAGGGAGATGCAACCCTTTCCAAAGAGCCATGAACAGACTTTCTACACCCAATGAGACAAGAGATATTAAGCTGCAAATACGTCCGACGCGCGCATTTCCTCCGTCGCGCACCACATTTAAAAAAATCATAGCGTGAAAACCGTGGGTTCGATCCGCGTGCCGCTCGAAGGCGATTACAGGGGAGATGCAGCCCTTTCCAAAGAGCCATGAACAGACTTTCTACACCCAATGAGACAAGAGATATTAAGCCGCAAATATGTCCGGCGCGCGTCTTTTCTCCGCCGCGCAACACATTTAAAAAAAATCGTAGCTTGAAAAACGTGGGTTCGATCCGCGTGCCGCTCGAAGGCGATTACAGGGGAGATGCATCCCTTTCAAAAGAGCCATGAACAGACTTTCTACTCCCAAGGAGACCAGAAATATTAACATATAAAGCGTTACGCTCCAGTCGGATGAACGAGAAACGCTTGTACAATTGCAACGAATTGGAGGAGAAAGTTTAAACAAACGCGCTGACTTTGAACGCTCACATCTAGGCCGGGCCAACTCCAAATGGCGTGCAACTCGGTGCGCATCACCTCCATGACTGTCCCTAACGAACGCCACTTGCCACGCTTTCGGCCCGTCCCTGGCGGCATTAAAAAATCGTAGCGTGATAACGATGGTTCCGATGCGCGTGCCGCTCGAAGGCGATTACAGGGGAGATACAGCCCTTTCCAAAGAGCCATGAACAGACTTTCTACTCCCAAGGAGACAAGAGATATTACGCGCATTTTCTCCGACGCGCACCACGTTTAAAAAATCGTAGCGTGATAACGATGGTTCCGATCCGCGTGCCGCGCGAAGGCGATTACAGGGGAGATGCAGCACTTTCCAAAGAGCCATGAACAGACTTTCTACTCCCAAGGAGCCCAAAGATATTAAGCCGCAAATACGTCCTACGCGCGTCTTTTCTACGCCGCGCACCACATTTAAAAAATCGTAGCGTAAGAACGGTGGGTCCGATCCGCGTGCCGCTTAAAGGCGATTACAGGGGAGATGCAACCCTTTCCAAAGAACCATGAAAAGACTTTCTACTCCCAAGGAGACAAGAGATATTAAGCCGCAATGACGTCCGACGCGCGCATTTTCTCCGCTGCGCAGCTCATTTAAAAAAATCATAGCGTGAAAACCGTAAGCGATCCGCGTGCCGCTCGAAGGCGATTACAGGGGAGATGCAGCCCTTTCCAAAGAGGCATGAACAGACTTCCTACTCCCAAGGAGCCCAAAGATATTAAGCCGCAAATACGTCCTACGCGCGTCTTTTCTACGCCGCGCACCACATTTAAAAAATCGTAGCGTAAGAACGGTGGGTCCGATCCGCGTGCCGCTTAAAGGCGATTACAGGGGAGATGCAAACCTTTCCAAAGAGCCATGAAAAGACTTTCTATTCTCAAGGAGACAAGAGATATTAAGCCGCAATGACGTCCGACGCGCGCATTTTCTCCGACGCGCAACACATTTAAAAAAATCATAGCGTGAAAACCGTGGGTTCGATCCGCGTGCCGCTCGAAGGCGATTACAGGGGAGATGCAGCCCGTTCCAAAGAGCCATGAACAGACTTTCTACTCCCAATGAGACAAGAGATATCAAGCCGCAAATACGTCCGGCGCGCGTTTATTCTCCGCCGCGCAACACATTTAAAAAAAATCGTAGCGTGAGAACGGTGGGTCCGATCCGCGTGCCGCTTAAAGGCGATTACAGCGGAGACGCAGCCCTTTCCAAAGAGCCATGAACAGACTTTCTACTCCCAAGGAGCCCAAAGATATTAAGCCGCAAATACGTCCTACGCGCGTCTTTTCTACGCCGCGCACCACATTTAAAAAATCGTAGCGTAAGAACGGTGGGTTCGATCCGCGTGCCGCTTAAAGGCGATTACAGGGGAGATGCAGCCCTTTCCAAAGAGCCATGAACAGACTTTCTACTCCCAAGGAGACAAGAGATATTAAGCCGCAATGACGTCCGACGCGCGCATTTTCTCCGCCGCGCACCACATTTAAAAAAATCATAGCGTGAAAACCGTGGGTTCGATCCGCGTGCCGCTCGAAGGCGATTACAGCGGAGATGCAGCCCTTTCGAAAGAGCCATGAAAAGACTTTCTACTCCCAAGGAGACAAGAGATATTAAGCCGAAATTACGTCCGACGCGCGCATTTCCTCCGCCGAGCACCACATTTAAAAAAATCATAGCGTGAAAACCGTGGGTTCGTTCCGCGTGCCGCTCGAAGGCGATTACAGGGGAGATGCAGCCCTTTCCAAAGAGCCATGAACAGACTTTCTACACCCAATGAGACAAGAGATATTAAGCCGCAAATACGTCCGGCGCGCGTCTTTTCTCCGCCGCGCAAAACATTTAAAAAAAATCGTAGCGTGAAAAACGTGGGTTCGATCCGCGTGCCGCTCGAAGGCGATTACAGGGGAGATGCATCCCTTTCAAAAGAGCCATGAACAGACTTTCTACTCCCAAGGAGACCAGAAATATTAACATATAAAGCGTTACGCTCCAGTCGGATGAACGAGAAACGCTTGTACAATTGCAACGAATTGGAGGAGAAAGTTTAAACAAACGCGCTGACTTTGAAGGCTCACATCTAGGCCGGGCCAGGTCCAAATGGCCTGCAACTCGGTCCGCATCACGTCCATGACTTTTCCTAACGAACGCCACCTGCCAAGCTTTCGGCCCGTCCCTGTCGGCATTAAAAAATCGTAGCGTGATAACGATGGTTCCGATCCGTGTGCCGCGCGAAGGCGATTACAGGGGAGATGCAGCCCTTTCCAAAGAGCCATGAACAGACTTTCTACTCCCAAGGAGCCCAAAGATATTAAGCCGCAAATAAGTCCTACGCGCGTCTTTTCTACGCCGCGCACCACATTTAAAAAATCGTAGCGTAAGAACGGTGGGTCCGATCCGCGTGCCGCTTAAAGGCGATTACAAGGGAGATGCAACCCTTTCCAAAGAGCCATGAACAGACTTTCTACTCCCAAGGACACAAGCGATATTAAGCCGCAATTATGTCCGACGCGCGCATTTTCTCCGACGCGCACCACGTTTAAAAAATCGTAGCGTGAGAACGGTGGGTCCGATCCGCGTGCCGCTTAAAGGCGATTACAGGGGAGATGCAACCCTTTCCAAAGAACCATGAAAAGACTTTCTACTCCCAAGGAGACAAGAGATATTAAGCCGCAATGACGTCCGACGCGCGCATTTTCTCCGCCGCGCAGCACATTTAAAAAAATCATAGCGTGAAAACCGTGGTTTCGATCCGCGTGCCGCTTGAAGGCGATTACAGGGGAGATGCATCCCTTTCAAAAGAGCCATGAACAGAATTTCTACTCCCAAGGAGACCAGAAATATTAACATATAAAGCGTTACGCTCCAGTCGGATGAGCGGGAAACGCTTGTACAATTGCAACGAATTGGGGGAGAAAGTTTAAACAAACGCGCTGACTTTGAACGCTCACATCTAGGCCGGGCCAGGTCCAAATGGCCTGCAACTCGGTGCGCATCACCTCCATGACTGTCCCTAACGAACGCCACCTGCCACGCTTTCGGCCTATCCCTGGCGGCATTAAAAAATCGTAGCGTGATAACGATGGTTCCGATGCGCGTGCCGCTCGAAGGCGATTACAGGGGAGATGCAACACTTTCCAAAGAACCATGAAAAGACTTTCTACTCCCAAGGAGACAAGAGATATTAAGCCGCAATGACGTCCGACGCGCGCATTTTCTCCGCCGCGCAGCACATTTAAAAAAATCATAGCGTGAAAACCGTGGGTTCGATCCGCGTGCCGCTCGAAGGCGATTACAGGGGAGATGGAGCCCTTTCCAAAGAGGCATGAACAGACTTCCTACTCCCAAGGAGCCCAAAGATATTAAGCCGCAAATACGTCCTACGCGCGTCTTTTCTACGCCGCGCACCACATTTAAAAAATCGTAGCGTAAGAACGGTGGGTCCGATCCGCGTACCGCTTAAAGGCGATTACAGGGGAGATGCAAACCTTTCCAAAGAGCCATGAAAAGACTTTCTACTCCCAAGGAGACCAGAGATATTAACAGATAAAGCGTTACGCTCCAGTCGGATGAGCGAGAAACGCTTGTACAATTGCAACGAATTGGAGGAGAAAGTTTAAACAAACGCGCTGACTTTGAAGGCTCACATCTAGGCCGGGCCAGGTCCAAATGGCCTGCAACTCGGTCCGCATCACGTCCATGACTTTTCCTAACGAACGCCACCTGCCAAGCTTTCGGCCCGTGCCTGTCGGCATTAAAAAATCGTAGCGTAAGAACGATGGGTCCGATCCGCGTGCCACTTAAAGGCGATTACAGGGGAGATGCAACCCTTTCCAAAGAACCATGAAAAGACTTTCTACTCCCAAGGAGACAAGAGATATTAAGCCGCAATGACGTCCGACGCGCACATTTTCTCCGCCGCGCAGCTCATTTAAAAAAATCATAGCGTGAAAACCGTGGGTTCGATCCGCGTGCCGCTCGAAGGCGATTACAGGGGAGATGCAGCCCTTTCCAAAGAGGCATGAACAGACTTCCTACTCCCAAGGAGCCCAAAGATATTAAGCCGCAAATACGTCCTACGCGCGTCTTTTCTACGCCGCGCACCACATTTAAAAAATCGTAGCGTAAGAACGGTGGGTCCGATCTGCGTGCCGCTTAAAGGCGATTACAGGGGAGATGCAAACCTTTCCAAAGAGCCATGAAAAGACTTTCTACTCTCAAGGAGACAAGAGATATTAAGCCGCAATGACGTCCGACGCGCGCATTTTCTCCGACGCGCAACACATTTAAAAAAATCATAGCGTGAAAACCGTGGGTTCGATCCGCATGCCGCTCGAAGGCCATTACAGGGGAGATGCAGCCCTTTCCAAAGAGCCATGAACAGACTTTCTCCTCCCAATGAGACAAGAGATATCAAGCCGCAAATACGTCCGGCGCGCGTTTATTCTCCGCCGCGCAACACATTTAAAAAAAATCGTAGCGTGAAAACCGTGGGTTCGATCCGCGTGCCGCTTAAAGGCGATTACAGGGGAGATGCAGCCCTTTCCAAAGAGCCATGAAAAGACTTTCTACTCCCAAGGAGACAAGAGATATTAAGCCGCAAAGACGTCCGACGCGCGCATTTTCTCCGCCGCGCAGCTCATTTAAAAAAATCATAGCGTGAAAACCGTGGGTTCGTTCCGCGTGCCGCTCGAAGGCGATTACAGGGGAGATGCAGCCCTTTCCAAAGAGGCATGAACAGACTTCCTACTCCCAAGGAGCCCAAAGATATTAAGCCGCAAATACGTCCTACGCGCCTCTTTTCTACGCCGCGCACCACATTTAAAAAATCGTAGCGTAAGAACGGTGGGTCCGATCCGCGTGCCGCTTAAAGGCGATTACAGGGGAGATGCAAACCTTTCCAAAGAGCCATGAAAAGACTTTCTACTCTCAAGGAGACAAGAGATATTAAGCCGCAATGACGTCCGACGCGCGCATTTTCTCCGACGCGCAACACATTTAAAAAAATCATAGCGTGAAAACCGTGGGTTCGATCCGCGTGCCGCTCGAAGGCGATTACAGGGGAGATGCAGCCCTTTCCAAAGAGCCATGAACAGACTTTCTACTCCCAATGAGACAAGAGATATCAAGCCGCAAATACGTCCGGCGCGCGTTTATTCTCCGCCGCGCAACACATTTAAAAAAAATCGTAGCGTGAAAACCGTGGGTTCGATCCGCGTGCCGCTTAAAGGCGATTACAGGGGAGATGCAGCCCTTTCCAAAGAGCCATGAAAAGACTTTCTACTCCCAAGGAGAGAAGAGATATTAAGCCGAAATGACGTCCGACGCGCGCATTTCCTCCGCCGCGCACCACATTTAAAAAAATCATAGCGTGAAAACCGTGGGTTCGATCCGCGTGCCGCTCGAAGGCGATTACAGGGGAGATGGAGCCCTTTCCAAAGAGGCATGAACAGACTTCCTACTCCCAAGGAGCCCAAAGATATTAAGCCGCAAATACGTCCTACGCGCGTCTTTTCTACGCCGCGCACCACATTTAAAAAATCGTATCGTAAGAACGGTGGGTCCAATCCGCGTGCCGCTTAAAGGCGATTACAAGGGAGATGCAACCCTTTCCAAAGAGCCATGAACAGACTTTCTACTCCCAAGGAGACAAGAGATATTAAGCCGCAATGACGTCCGACGCGCGCATTTCCTCCGCCGCGCACCACATTTAAAAAAATCATAGCGTGAAAACCGTGGGTTCGATCCGCGTGCCGCTCGAAGGCGATTACAGGGGAGATGCAGCCCTTTCCAAAGAGCCATGAACAGACTTTCTACACCCAATGAGACAAGAGATATTAAGCTGCAAATACGTCCGACGCGCGCATTTCCTCCGTCGCGCACCACATTTAAAAAAATCATAGCGTGAAAACCGTGGGTTCGATCCGCGTGCCGCTCGAAGGCGATTACAGGGGAGATGCAGCCCTTTCCAAAGAGCCATGAACAGACTTTCTACACCCAATGAGACAAGAGATATTAAGCCGCAAATATGTCCGGCGCGCGTCTTTTCTCCGCCGCGCAACACATTTAAAAAAAATCGTAGCTTGAAAAACGTGGGTTCGATCCGCGTGCCGCTCGAAGGCGATTACAGGGGAGATGCATCCCTTTCAAAAGAGCCATGAACAGACTTTCTACTCCCAAGGAGACCAGAAATATTAACATATAAAGCGTTACGCTCCAGTCGGATGAACGAGAAACGCTTGTACAATTGCAACGAATTGGAGGAGAAAGTTTAAACAAACGCGCTGACTTTGAACGCTCACATCTAGGCCGGGCCAACTCCAAATGGCGTGCAACTCGGTGCGCATCACCTCCATGACTGTCCCTAACGAACGCCACTTGCCACGCTTTCGGCCCGTCCCTGGCGGCATTAAAAAATCGTAGCGTGATAACGATGGTTCCGATGCGCGTGCCGCTCGAAGGCGATTACAGGGGAGATACAGCCCTTTCCAAAGAGCCATGAACAGACTTTCTACTCCCAAGGAGACAAGAGATATTACGCGCATTTTCTCCGACGCACACCACGTTTAAAAAATCGTAGCGTGATAACGATGGTTCCGATCCGCGTGCCGCGCGAAGGCGATTACAGGGGAGATGCAGCACTTTCCAAAGAGCCATGAACAGACTTTCTACTCCCAAGGAGCCCAAAGATATTAAGCCGCAAATACGTCCTACGCGCGTCTTTTCTACGCCGCGCACCACATTTAAAAAATCGTAGCGTAAGAACGGTGGGTCCGATCCGCGTGCCGCTTAAAGGCGATTACAGGGGAGATGCAACCCTTTCCAAAGAACCATGAAAAGACTTTCTACTCCCAAGGAGACAAGAGATATTAAGCCGCAATGACGTCCGACGCGCGCATTTTCTCCGCTGCGCAGCTCATTTAAAAAAATCATAGCGTGAAAACCGTAAGCGATCCGCGTGCCGCTCGAAGGCGATTACAGGGGAGATGCAGCCCTTTCCAAAGAGGCATGAACAGACTTCCTACTCCCAAGGAGCCCAAAGATATTAAGCCGCAAATACGTCCTACGCGCGTCTTTTCTACGCCGCGCACCACATTTAAAAAATCGTAGCGTAAGAACGGTGGGTCCGATCCGCGTGCCGCTTAAAGGCGATTACAGGGGAGATGCAAACCTTTCCAAAGAGCCATGAAAAGACTTTCTATTCTCAAGGAGACAAGAGATATTAAGCCGCAATGACGTCCGACGCGCGCATTTTCTCCGACGCGCAACACATTTAAAAAAATCATAGCGTGAAAACCGTGGGTTCGATCCGCGTGCCGCTCGAAGGCGATTACAGGGGAGATGCAGCCCGTTCCAAAGAGCCATGAACAGACTTTCTACTCCCAATGAGACAAGAGATATCAAGCCGCAAATACGTCCGGCGCGCGTTTATTCTCCGCCGCGCAACACATTTAAAAAAAATCGTAGCGTGAGAACGGTGGGTCCGATCCGCGTGCCGCTTAAAGGCGATTACAGCGGAGACGCAGCCCTTTCCAAAGAGCCATGAACAGACTTTCTACTCCCAAGGAGCCCAAAGATATTAAGCCGCAAATACGTCCTACGCGCGTCTTTTCTACGCCGCGCACCACATTTAAAAAATCGTAGCGTAAGAACGGTGGGTTCGATCCGCGTGCCGCTTAAAGGCGATTACAGGGGAGATGCAGCCCTTTCCAAAGAGCCATGAACAGACTTTCTACTCCCAAGGAGACAAGAGATATTAAGCCGCAATGACGTCCGACGCGCGCATTTTCTCCGCCGCGCACCACATTTAAAAAAATCATAGCGTGAAAACCGTGGGTTCGATCCGCGTGCCGCTCGAAGGCGATTACAGCGGAGATGCAGCCCTTTCGAAAGAGCCATGAAAAGACTTTCTACTCCCAAGGAGACAAGAGATATTAAGCCGAAATTACGTCCGACGCGCGCATTTCCTCCGCCGAGCACCACATTTAAAAAAATCATAGCGTGAAAACCGTGGGTTCGTTCCGCGTGCCGCTCGAAGGCGATTACAGGGGAGATGCAGCCCTTTCCAAACAGCCATGAACAGACTTTCTACACCCAATGAGACAAGAGATATTAAGCCGCAAATACGTCCGGCGCGCGTCTTTTCTCCGCCGCGCAACACATTTAAAAAAAATCGTAGCGTGAAAAACGTGGGTTCGATCCGCGTGCCGCTCGAAGGCGATTACAGGGGAGATGCATCCCTTTCAAAAGAGCCATGAACAGACTTTCTACTCCCAAGGAGACCAGAAATATTAACATATAAAGCGTTACGCTCCAGTCGGATGAACGAGAAACGCTTATACAATTGCAACGAATTGGAGGAGAAAGTTTAAACAAACGCGCTGACTTTGAAGGCTCACATCTAGGCCGGGCCAGGTCCAAATGGCCTGCAACTCGGTCCGCATCACGTCCATGACTTTTCCTAACGAACGCCACCTGCCAAGCTTTCGGCCCGTCCCTGTCGGCATTAAAAAATCGTAGCGTGATAACGACGGTTCCGATCCGTGTGCCGCGCGAAGGCGATTACAGGGGAGATGCAGCCCTTTCCAAAGAGCCATGAACAGACTTTCTACTCCCAAGGAGCCCAAAGATATTAAGCCGCAAATAAGTCCTACGCGCGTCTTTTCTACGCCGCGCACCACATTTAAAAAATCGTAGCGTAAGAACGGTGGGTCCGATCCGCGTGCCGCTTAAAGGCGATTACAGGGGAGATGCAACCCTTTCCAAAGAACCATGAAAAGACTTTCTACTCCCAAGGAGACAAGAGATATTAAGCCGCAATGACGTCCGACGCGAGCATTTTCTCCGCCGCGTAGCTCATTTAAAAAAATCATAGCGTGAAAACCGTGGGTTCGATCCGCGTGCCGCTCGAAGGCGATTACAGGGGAGATGCAGCCCTTTCCAACGAGGCATGAACAGACTTCCTACTCCCAAGGAGCCCAAAGATATTAAGCCGCAAATACGTCCTACGCGCGTCTTTTCTACGCCGCGCACCACATTTAAAAAATCGTATCGTAAGAACGGTGGGTCCAATCCGCGTGCCGCTTAAAGGCGATTACAAGGGAGATGCAACCCTTTCCAAAGAGCCATGAACAGACTTTCTACTCCCAAGGACACAAGCGATATTAAGCCGCAATTATGTCCGACGCGCGCATTTTCTCCGACGCGCACCACGTTTAAAAAATCGTAGCGTGAGAACGGTGGGTCCGATCCGCGTGCCGCTTAAAGGCGATTACAGGGGAGATGCAACCCTTTCCAAAGAACCATGAAAAGACTTTCTACTCCCAAGGAGACAAGAGATATTAAGCCGCAATGACGTCCGACGCGCGCATTTTCTCCGCCGCGCAGCACATTTAAAAAAATCATAGCGTGAAAACCGTGGTTTCGATCCGCGTGCCGCTCGAAGGCGATTACAGGGGAGATGCATCCCTTTCAAAAGAGCCATGAACAGAATTTCTACTCCCAAGGAGACCAGAAATATTAACATATAAAGCGTTACGCTCCAGTCGGATGAGCGGGAAACGCTTGTACAATTGCAACGAATTGGGGGAGAAAGTTTAAACAAACGCGCTGACTTTGAACGCTCACATCTAGGCCGGGCCAGGTCCAAATGGCCTGCAACTCGGTGCGCATCACCTCCATGACTGTCCCTAACGAACGCCACCTGCCACGCTTTCAGCCTATCCCTGGCGGCATTAAAAAATCGTAGCGTGATAACGATGGTTCCGATGCGCGTGCCGCTCGAAGGCGATTACAGGGGAGATGCAACACTTTCCAAAGAACCATGAAAAGACTTTCTACTCCCAAGGAGACAAGAGATATTAAGCCGCAATGACGTCCGACGCGCGCATTTTCTCCGCCGCGCAGCACATTTAAAAAAATCATAGCGTGAAAACCGTGGGTTCGATCCGCGTGCCGCTCGAAGGCGATTACAGGGGAGATGGAGCCCTTTCCAAAGAGGCATGAACAGACTTCCTACTCCCAAGGAGCCCAAAGATATTAAGCCGCAAATACGTCCTACGCGCGTCTTTTCTACGCCGCGCACCACATTTAAAAAATCGTAGCGTAAGAACGGTGGGTCCGATCCGCGTACCGCTTAAAGGCGATTACAGGGGAGATGCAAACCTTTCCAAAGAGCCATGAAAAGACTTTCTACTCCCAAGGAGACAAGAGATATTAAGCCGCAATGACGTCCGACGCCTGCATTTTCTCCGACGCGCAACACATTTAAAAAAATCATAGCGTGAAAACCGTGGGTTCGATCCGCGTGCCGCTCGAAGGCGATTACAGGGGAGATGCAGCCCTTTCCAAAGAGCCATGAAAAGACTTTCAACTCCCAAGGAGACAAGAGATTCAAGCCGAAATGACGTCCGACGCGCGCATTTTATCCGCCGCGCACCACATTTAAAAAATCTTAGCGTGAGAACGGTGGGTCCGATCCGCGTGTCGCTTAAAGGCGATTACAAGGGAAATGCAGCCCTTTCCAAAGAGCCATGAAAAGACTTTCTACTCCCAAGGAGACCAGAAATATTAACATATAAAGCGTTACGCTCCAGTCGGATGAGCGAGAAAGGCTTGTACAATTGCAACGAATTGGAGGAGAAAGTTTAAACAAACGCGCTGAATTTGAACGCTCACATCTAGGCCGGTCCAGGTCCAAATGGCCTGCAACTCGGTGCGCATCACCTACATGACTGTCCCTAACGAACGCCACCTGCCACGCTTTCGGCCCGTCCCTAGAGGCATTAAAAAATCGTAGCGTGATAACGATGGTTCCGATCCGCGTGCCGCTCGAAGGCGATTACAGGGGAGATGCAGCCCTTTCCAAAGAGCCATGAACAGACTTCCTACTCCCAAGGAGCCCAAAGATATTAAGCCGCAAATACGTCCTACGCGCGTCTTTTCTACGCCGCGCACCACATTTAAAAAATCGTATCGTAAGAACGGTGGGTCCGATCCGCGTGCCGCTTAAAGGCGATTACAGGGGAGATGCAGCCCTTTCCAAAGAGCCATGAACAGACTTTCTACTCCCAAGGAGACAAGAGATATTAAGCCACAATGACGTCCGACGCGCGCATTTTCTCCGACACGCACCACGTTTAAAAAATCGTAGCGTGAGAACGGTGGGTCCGATCCGCGTGCCGCTTAAAGGCGATTACAGCGGAGACGCAGCCCTTTCCAAAGAGCCATGAACAGACTTTCTACTCCCAAGGAGCCCAAAGATATTAAGCCGCAAATACGTCCTACGTGCGTCTTTTCTACGCCGCGCACCACATTTAAAAAATCGTAGCGTAAGAACGGTGGGTTCGATCCGCGTGCCGCTTAAAGGCGATTACAGGGGAGATGCAGCCCTTTCCAAAGAGCCATGAACAGACTTTCTACTCCCAAGGAGACAAGAGATATTAAGCCGCAATGACGTCCGACGCGCGCATTTTCTCCGCCGCGCACCACATTTAAAAAAATCATAGCGTGAAAACCGTGGGTTCGATCCGCGTGCCGCTCGAAGGCGATTACAGCGGAGATGCAGCCCTTTCGAAAGAGCCATGAAAAGACTTTCTACTCCCAAGGAGACAAGAGATATTAAGCCGAAATTACGTC
This sequence comes from Electrophorus electricus, assembly GCF_041902795.1. Lineage (NCBI taxonomy): Eukaryota > Metazoa > Chordata > Actinopteri > Gymnotiformes > Gymnotidae > Electrophorus > Electrophorus electricus. The sequence continues at coordinate 38,224,900 of NC_137501.1, read as the reverse complement.
CGACGCGCGCATTTCCTCCGCCGAGCACCACATTTAAAAAAATCATAGCGTGAAAACCGTGGGTTCGTTCCGCGTGCCGCTCGAAGGCGATTACAGGGGAGATGCAGCCCTTTCCAAAGAGCCATGAACAGACTTTCTACACCCAATGAGACAAGAGATATTAAGCCGCAAATACGTCCGGCGCGCGTCTTTTCTCCGCCGCGCAACACATTTAAAAAAAATCGTAGCGTGAAAAACGTGGGTTCGATCCGCGTGCCGCTCGAAGGCGATTACAGGGGAGATGCATCCCTTTCAAAAGAGCCATGAACAGACTTTCTACTCCCAAGGAGACCAGAAATATTAACATATAAAGCGTTACGCTCCAGTCGGATGAACGAGAAACGCTTGTACAATTGCAACGAATTGGAGGAGAAAGTTTAAACAAACGCGCTGACTTTGAAGGCTCACATCTAGGCCGGGCCAGGTCCAAATGGCCTGCAACTCGGTCCGCATCACGTCCATGACTTTTCCTAACGAACGCCACCTGCCAAGCTTTCGGCCCGTCCCTGTCGGCATTAAAAAATCGTAGCGTGATAACGATGGTTCCGATCCGTGTGCCGCGCGAAGGCGATTACAGGGGAGATGCAGCCCTTTCCAAAGAGCCATGAACAGACTTTCTACTCCCAAGGAGCCCAAAGATATTAAGCCGCAAATAAGTCCTACGCGCGTCTTTTCTACGCCGCGCACCACATTTAAAAAATCGTAGCGTAAGAACGGTGGGTCCGATCCGCGTGCCGCTTAAAGGCGATTACAGGGGAGATGCAACCCTTTCCAAAGAACCATGAAAAGACTTTCTACTCCCAAGGAGACAAGAGATATTAAGCCGCAATGACGTCCGACGCGAGCATTTTCTCCGCCGCGTAGCTCATTTAAAAAAATCATAGCGTGAAAACCGTGGGTTCGATCCGCGTGCCGCTCGAAGGCGATTACAGGGGAGATGCAGCCCTTTCCAACGAGGCATGAACAGACTTCCTACTCCCAAGGAGCCCAAAGATATTAAGCCGCAAATACGTCCTACGCGCGTCTTTTCTACGCCGCGCACCACATTTAAAAAATCGTATCGTAAGAACGGTGGGTCCAATCCGCGTGCCGCTTAAAGGCGATTACAAGGGAGATGCAACCCTTTCCAAAGAGCCATGAACAGACTTTCTACTCCCAAGGACACAAGCGATATTAAGCCGCAATTATGTCCGACGCGCGCATTTTCTCCGACGCGCACCACGTTTAAAAAATCGTAGCGTGAGAACGGTGGGTCCGATCCGCGTGCCGCTTAAAGGCGATTACAGGGGAGATGCAACCCTTTCCAAAGAACCATGAAAAGACTTTCTACTCCCAAGGAGACAAGAGATATTAAGCCGCAATGACGTCCGACGCGCGCATTTTCTCCGCCGCGCAGCACATTTAAAAAAATCATAGCGTGAAAACCGTGGTTTCGATCCGCGTGCCGCTCGAAGGCGATTACAGGGGAGATGCATCCCTTTCAAAAGAGCCATGAACAGAATTTCTACTCCCAAGGAGACCAGAAATATTAACATATAAAGCGTTACGCTCCAGTCGGATGAGCGGGAAACGCTTGTACAATTGCAACGAATTGGGGGAGAAAGTTTAAACAAACGCGCTGACTTTGAACGCTCACATCTAGGCCGGGCCAGGTCCAAATGGCCTGCAACTCGGTGCGCATCACCTCCATGACTGTCCCTAACGAACGCCACCTGCCACGCTTTCGGCCTATCCCTGGCGGCATTAAAAAATCGTAGCGTGATAACGATGGTTCCGATGCGCGTGCCGCTCGAAGGCGATTACAGGGGAGATGCAACACTTTCCAAAGAACCATGAAAAGACTTTCTACTCCCAAGGAGACAAGAGATATTAAGCCGAAATGACGTCCGACGCGCGCATTTATTGCGCCGCGCACCACATTTAAAAAATCTTAGCGTGAGAACGGTGGGTCCGATCCGCGTACCGCTTAAAGGCGATTACAGGGGAGATGCAGCCATTTCCAAAGAGCCAAGAACAGACTTTCTAATCCCAAGGAGACAAGAGATATTAAGCCGCAATGACGTCCGACGCGCGCATTTTCTCCGCCGCGCACCACATTTAAAAAAAATCATAGCGTGAAAACCGTGGGTTCCATCCGCGTGCCGCTCGAAGGCGATTACAGGGGAGATGCACCCCTTTCCAAAGAGCCATGAACAGACTTTCTACTCCCAATGAGAGAAGAGATATTAAGCCGCAATGACGTCCGACGCGCGCATTTTCTCCGCCGCGCACCACATTTAAAAAAATCATAGCGTGAAAACCGTGGGTTCGATCCGCGTGCCGCTCGAAGGCGATTACAGGGGAGATGCAGCCCTTTCAAAAGAGCCATGAACAGACTTTCTACTCCCAAGGAGACCAGAAATATTAACATATAAAGCGTTACGCTCCAGTCGGATGAACGAGAAACGCTTGTACAATTGCAACGAATTGGAGGAGAAAGTTTAAACAAACGCGCTGACTTTGAACGCTCACATCTAGGCCGGGCCAACTCCAAATGGCGTGCAACTCGGTGCGCATCACCTCCATGACTGTCCCTAACGAACGCCACTTGCCACGCTTTCGGCCCGTCCCTGGAGGCATTAAAAAATCGTAGCGTGATAACGATGGTTCCGATGCGCGTGCCGCTCGAAGGCGATTACAGGGGAGATACAGCCCTTTCCAAAGAGCCATGAACAGACTTTCTACTCCCAAGGAGACAAGAGATATTACGCGCATTTTCTCCGACGCGCACCACGTTTAAAAAATCGTAGCGTGAGAACGGTGGGTCCGATCCGCGTGCCGCTTAAAGGCGATTACAGGGGAGATGCATCCCTTTCCAAAGAGCCATGAACAGACTTTCTACTCCCAAGGAGACCAGAGATATTAACAGATAAAGCGTGACGCTCAAGTCGGATGAGCGAGAAACGCTTGTACAATTGCAACGAATTGGAGGAGAAAGTTTAAACAAACGCGCTGACTTTGAAGGCTCACATCTAGGCCGGGCCAGGTCCAAATGGCCTGCAACTCGGTCCGCATCACGTCCATGACTTTTCCTAACGAACGCCACCTGCCAAGCTTTCGGCCCGTCCCTGTCGGCATTAAAAAATCGTAGCGTGATAACGATGGTTCCGATCCGCGTGCCGCGCGAAGGCGATTACAGGGGAGATGCAGCCCTTTCCAAAGAGCCAAGAACAGACTTTCTACTCTCAAGGAGACAAGAGATATTAAGCCGCAAATACGTCCGGCGCGGGTCTATTCTCCGCCGCTCAACACATTTAAAAAAAATCGTAGCGTGAAAACCGTGGGTTCGATCCGCGTGCCGCTTAAAGGCGATTACAGGGGAGATGCAGCCCTTTCCAAAGAGCCATGAAAAGACTTTCTACTCCCAAGGAGACAAGAGATATTAAGCCGAAATGACCTCCGACGCGAGCATTTCCTCCGCCGCACACCACATTTAAAAAAATCATAGCGTGAAAACCGTGGATTCGATCCGCGTGCCGCTCGAAGGCGATTACAGGGGAGATGCAGCCCTTTCCAAAGAGGCATGAACAGACTTCCTACTCCCAAGGAGCCCAAAGATATTAAGCCGCAAATACATCCTACGCGCGTCTTTTCTACGCCGCGCACCACATTTAAAAAATCGTATCGTAAGAACGGTGGGTCCAATCCGCGTGCCGCTTAAAGGCGATTACAAGGGAGATGCAACCCTTTCCAAAGAGCCATGAACAGACTTTCTACTCCCAAGGACACAAGAGATATTAAGCCGCAATTATGTCCGACGCGCGCATTTTCTCCGACGCGCACCACGTTTAAAAAATCGTAGCGTGAGAACGGTGGGTCCGATCCGCGTGCCGCTTAAAGGCGATTACAGGGGAGATGCATCCCTTTCCAAAGAGCCATGAACAGACTTTCTACTCCCAAGGAGACCAGAGATATTAACAGATAAAGCGTTACGCTCCAGTCGGATGAGCGAGAAACGCTTGTACAATTGCAACGAATTGGAGGAGAAAGTTTAAACAAACGCGCTGACTTTGAAGGCTCACATCTAGGCCGGGCCAGGTCCAAATGGCCTGCAACTCGGTCCGCATCACGTCCATGACTTTTCCTAACGAACGCCACCTGCCAAGCTTTCGGCCCGTGCCTGTCGGCATTAAAAAATCGTAGCGTAAGAACGATGGGTCCGATCCGCGTGCCGCTTAAAGGCGATTACAGGGGAGATGCAACCCTTTCCAAAGAACCATGAAAAGACTTTCTACTCCCAAGGAGACAAGAGATATTAAGCCGCAATGACGTCCGACGCGCGCATTTTCTCCGCCGCGCAGCTCATTTAAAAAAATCATAGCGTGAAAACCGTGGGTTCGATCCGCGTGCCGCTCGAAGGCGATTACAGGGGAGATGCAGCCCTTTCCAAAGAGGCATGAACAGACTTCCTACTCCCAAGGAGCCCAAAGATATTAAGCCGCAAATACGTCCTACGCGCGTCTTTTCTACGCCGCGCACCACATTTAAAAAATCGTAGCGTAAGAACGGTGGGTCCGATCTGCGTGCCGCTTAAAGGCGATTACAGGGGAGATGCAAACCTTTCCAAAGAGCCATGAAAAGACTTTCTACTCTCAAGGAGACAAGAGATATTAAGCCGCAATGACGTCCGACGCGCGCATTTTCTCCGACGCGCAACACATTTAAAAAAATCATAGCGTGAAAACCGTGGGTTCGATCCGCATGCCGCTCGAAGGCGATTACAGGGGAGATGCAGCCCTTTCCAAAGAGCCATGAACAGACTTTCTCCTCCCAATGAGACAAGAGATATCAAGCCGCAAATACGTCCGGCGCGCGTTTATTCTCCGCCGCGCAACACATTTAAAAAAAATCGTAGCGTGAAAACCGTGGGTTCGATCCGCGTGCCGCTTAAAGGCGATTACAGGGGAGATGCAGCCCTTTCCAAAGAGCCATGAAAAGACTTTCTACTCCCAAGGAGACAAGAGATATTAAGCCGCAATGACGTCCGACGCGCGCATTTTCTCCGCCGCGCAGCTCATTTAAAAAAATCATAGCGTGAAAACCGTGGGTTCGTTCCGCGTGCCGCTCGAAGGCGATTACAGGGGAGATGCAGCCCTTTCCAAAGAGGCATGAACAGACTTCCTACTCCCAAGGAGCCCAAAGATATTAAGCCGCAAATACGTCCTACGCGCCTCTTTTCTACGCCGCGCACCACATTTAAAAAATCGTAGCGTAAGAACGGTGGGTCCGATCCGCGTGCCGCTTAAAGGCGATTACAGGGGAGATGCAAACCTTTCCAAAGAGCCATGAAAAGACTTTCTACTCTCAAGGAGACAAGAGATATTAAGCCGCAATGACGTCCGACGCGCGCATTTTCTCCGACGCGCAACACATTTAAAAAAATCATAGCGTGAAAACCGTGGGTTCGATCCGCGTGCCGCTCGAAGGCGATTACAGGGGAGATGCAGCCCTTTCCAAAGAGCCATGAACAGACTTTCTACTCCCAATGAGACAAGAGATATCAAGCCGCAAATACGTCCGGCGCGCGTTTATTCTCCGCCGCGCAACACATTTAAAAAAAATCGTAGCGTGAAAACCGTGGGTTCGATCCGCGTGCCGCTTAAAGGCGATTACAGGGGAGATGCAGCCCTTTCCAAAGAGCCATGAAAAGACTTTCTACTCCCAAGGAGAGAAGAGATATTAAGCCGAAATGACGTCCGACGCGCGCATTTCCTCCGCCGCGCACCACATTTAAAAAAATCATAGCGTGAAAACCGTGGGTTCGATCCGCGTGCCGCTCGAAGGCGATTACAGGGGAGATGCAGCCCTTTCCAAAGAGGCATGAACAGACTTCCTACTCCCAAGGAGCCCAAAGATATTAAGCCGCAAATACGTCCTACGCGCGTCTTTTCTACGCCGCGCACCACATTTAAAAAATCGTATCGTAAGAACGGTGGGTCCAATCCGCGTGCCGCTTAAAGGCGATTACAAGGGAGATGCAACCCTTTCCAAAGAGCCATGAACAGACTTTCTACTCCCAAGGAGACAAGAGATATTAAGCCGCAATGACGTCCGACGCGCGCATTTCCTCCGCCGCGCACCACATTTAAAAAAATCATAGCGTGAAAACCGTGGGTTCGATCCGCGTGCCGCTCGAAGGCGATTACAGGGGAGATGCAGCCCTTTCCAAAGAGCCATGAACAGACTTTCTACACCCAATGAGACAAGAGATATTAAGCTGCAAATACGTCCGACGCGCGCATTTCCTCCGTCGCGCACCACATTTAAAAAAATCATAGCGTGAAAACCGTGGGTTCGATCCGCGTGCCGCTCGAAGGCGATTACAGGGGAGATGCAGCCCTTTCCAAAGAGCCATGAACAGACTTTCTACACCCAATGAGACAAGAGATATTAAGCCGCAAATATGTCCGGCGCGCGTCTTTTCTCCGCCGCGCAACACATTTAAAAAAAATCGTAGCTTGAAAAACGTGGGTTCGATCCGCGTGCCGCTCGAAGGCGATTACAGGGGAGATGCATCCCTTTCAAAAGAGCCATGAACAGACTTTCTACTCCCAAGGAGACCAGAAATATTAACATATAAAGCGTTACGCTCCAGTCGGATGAACGAGAAACGCTTGTACAATTGCAACGAATTGGAGGAGAAAGTTTAAACAAACGCGCTGACTTTGAACGCTCACATCTAGGCCGGGCCAACTCCAAATGGCGTGCAACTCGGTGCGCATCACCTCCATGACTGTCCCTAACGAACGCCACTTGCCACGCTTTCGGCCCGTCCCTGGCGGCATTAAAAAATCGTAGCGTGATAACGATGGTTCCGATGCGCGTGCCGCTCGAAGGCGATTACAGGGGAGATACAGCCCTTTCCAAAGAGCCATGAACAGACTTTCTACTCCCAAGGAGACAAGAGATATTACGCGCATTTTCTCCGACGCGCACCACGTTTAAAAAATCGTAGCGTGATAACGATGGTTCCGATCCGCGTGCCGCGCGAAGGCGATTACAGGGGAGATGCAGCACTTTCCAAAGAGCCATGAACAGACTTTCTACTCCCAAGGAGCCCAAAGATATTAAGCCGCAAATACGTCCTACGCGCGTCTTTTCTACGCCGCGCACCACATTTAAAAAATCGTAGCGTAAGAACGGTGGGTCCGATCCGCGTGCCGCTTAAAGGCGATTACAGGGGAGATGCAACCCTTTCCAAAGAACCATGAAAAGACTTTCTACTCCCAAGGAGACAAGAGATATTAAGCCGCAATGACGTCCGACGCGCGCATTTTCTCCGCTGCGCAGCTCATTTAAAAAAATCATAGCGTGAAAACCGTAAGCGATCCGCGTGCCGCTCGAAGGCGATTACAGGGGAGATGCAGCCCTTTCCAAAGAGGCATGAACAGACTTCCTACTCCCAAGGAGCCCAAAGATATTAAGCCGCAAATACGTCCTACGCGCGTCTTTTCTACGCCGCGCACCACATTTAAAAAATCGTAGCGTAAGAACGGTGGGTCCGATCCGCGTGCCGCTTAAAGGCGATTACAGGGGAGATGCAAACCTTTCCAAAGAGCCATGAAAAGACTTTCTATTCTCAAGGAGACAAGAGATATTAAGCCGCAATGACGTCCGACGCGCGCATTTTCTCCGACGCGCAACACATTTAAAAAAATCATAGCGTGAAAACCGTGGGTTCGATCCGCGTGCCGCTCGAAGGCGATTACAGGGGAGATGCAGCCCGTTCCAAAGAGCCATGAACAGACTTTCTACTCCCAATGAGACAAGAGATATCAAGCCGCAAATACGTCCGGCGCGCGTTTATTCTCCGCCGCGCAACACATTTAAAAAAAATCGTAGCGTGAGAACGGTGGGTCCGATCCGCGTGCCGCTTAAAGGCGATTACAGCGGAGACGCAGCCCTTTCCAAAGAGCCATGAACAGACTTTCTACTCCCAAGGAGCCCAAAGATATTAAGCCGCAAATACGTCCTACGCGCGTCTTTTCTACGCCGCGCACCACATTTAAAAAATCGTAGCGTAAGAACGGTGGGTTCGATCCGCGTGCCGCTTAAAGGCGATTACAGGGGAGATGCAGCCCTTTCCAAAGAGCCATGAACAGACTTTCTACTCCCAAGGAGACAAGAGATATTAAGCCGCAATGACGTCCGACGCGCGCATTTTCTCCGCCGCGCACCACATTTAAAAAAATCATAGCGTGAAAACCGTGGGTTCGATCCGCGTGCCGCTCGAAGGCGATTACAGCGGAGATGCAGCCCTTTCGAAAGAGCCATGAAAAGACTTTCTACTCCCAAGGAGACAAGAGATATTAAGCCGAAATTACGTCCGACGCGCGCATTTCCTCCGCCGAGCACCACATTTAAAAAAATCATAGCGTGAAAACCGTGGGTTCGTTCCGCGTGCCGCTCGAAGGCGATTACAGGGGAGATGCAGCCCTTTCCAAAGAGCCATGAACAGACTTTCTACACCCAATGAGACAAGAGATATTAAGCCGCAAATACGTCCGGCGCGCGTCTTTTCTCCGCCGCGCAACACATTTAAAAAAAATCGTAGCGTGAAAAACGTGGGTTCGATCCGCGTGCCGCTCGAAGGCGATTACAGGGGAGATGCATCCCTTTCAAAAGAGCCATGAACAGACTTTCTACTCCCAAGGAGACCAGAAATATTAACATATAAAGCGTTACGCTCCAGTCGGATGAACGAGAAACGCTTGTACAATTGCAACGAATTGGAGGAGAAAGTTTAAACAAACGCGCTGACTTTGAAGGCTCACATCTAGGCCGGGCCAGGTCCAAATGGCCTGCAACTCGGTCCGCATCACGTCCATGACTTTTCCTAACGAACGCCACCTGCCAAGCTTTCGGCCCGTCCCTGTCGGCATTAAAAAATCGTAGCGTGATAACGATGGTTCCGATCCGTGTGCCGCGCGAAGGCGATTACAGGGGAGATGCAGCCCTTTCCAAAGAGCCATGAACAGACTTTCTACTCCCAAGGAGCCCAAAGATATTAAGCCGCAAATAAGTCCTACGCGCGTCTTTTCTACGCCGCGCACCACATTTAAAAAATCGTAGCGTAAGAACGGTGGGTCCGATCCGCGTGCCGCTTAAAGGCGATTACAGGGGAGATGCAACCCTTTCCAAAGAACCATGAAAAGACTTTCTACTCCCAAGGAGACAAGAGATATTAAGCCGCAATGACGTCCGACGCGAGCATTTTCTCCGCCGCGTAGCTCATTTAAAAAAATCATAGCGTGAAAACCGTGGGTTCGATCCGCGTGCCGCTCGAAGGCGATTACAGGGGAGATGCAGCCCTTTCCAACGAGGCATGAAGAGACTTCCTACTCCCAAGGAGCCCAAAGATATTAAGCCGCAAATACGTCCTACGCGCGTCTTTTCTACGCCGCGCACCACATTTAAAAAATCGTATCGTAAGAACGGTGGGTCCAATCCGCGTGCCGCTTAAAGGCGATTACAAGGGAGATGCAACCCTTTCCAAAGAGCCATGAACAGACTTTCTACTCCCAAGGACACAAGCGATATTAAGCCGCAATTATGTCCGACGCGCGCATTTTCTCCGACGCGCACCACGTTTAAAAAATCGTAGCGTGAGAACGGTGGGTCCGATCCGCGTGCCGCTTAAAGGCGATTACAGGGGAGATGCAACCCTTTCCAAAGAACCATGAAAAGACTTTCTACTCCCAAGGAGACAAGAGATATTAAGCCGCAATGACGTCCGACGCGCGCATTTTCTCCGCCGCGCAGCACATTTAAAAAAATCATAGCGTGAAAACCGTGGTTTCGATCCGCGTGCCGCTCGAAGGCGATTACAGGGGAGATGCATCCCTTTCAAAAGAGCCATGAACAGAATTTCTACTCCCAAGGAGACCAGAAATATTAACATATAAAGCGTTACGCTCCAGTCGGATGAGCGGGAAACGCTTGTACAATTGCAACGAATTGGGGGAGAAAGTTTAAACAAACGCGCTGACTTTGAACACTCACATCTAGGCCGGGCCAGGTCCAAATGGCCTGCAACTCGGTGCGCATCACCTCCATGACTGTCCCTAACGAACGCCACCTGCCACGCTTTCAGCCTATCCCTGGCGGCATTAAAAAATCGTAGCGTGATAACGATGGTTCCGATGCGCGTGCCGCTCGAAGGCGATTACAGGGGAGATGCAACACTTTCCAAAGAACCATGAAAAGACTTTCTACTCCCAAGGAGACAAGAGATATTAAGCCGCAATGACGTCCGACGCGCGCATTTTCTCCGCCGCGCAGCACATTTAAAAAAATCATAGCGTGAAAACCGTGGGTTCGATCCGCGTGCCGCTCGAAGGCGATTACAGGGGAGATGGAGCCCTTTCCAAAGAGGCATGAACAGACTTCCTACTCCCAAGGAGCCCAAAGATATTAAGCCGCAAATACGTCCTACGCGCGTCTTTTCTACGCCGCGCACCACATTTAAAAAATCGTAGCGTAAGAACGGTGGGTCCGATCCGCGTACCGCTTAAAGGCGATTACAGGGGAGATGCAAACCTTTCCAAAGAGCCATGAAAAGACTTTCTACTCCCAAGGAGACAAGAGATATTAAGCCGCAATGACGTCCGACGCCTGCATTTTCTCCGACGCGCAACACATTTAAAAAAATCATAGCGTGAAAACCGTGGGTTCGATCCGCGTGCCGCTCGAAGGCGATTACAGGGGAGATGCAGCCCTTTCCAAAGAGCCATGAAAAGACTTTCAACTCCCAAGGAGACAAGAGATTCAAGCCGAAATGACGTCCGACGCGCGCATTTTATCCGCCGCGCACCACATTTAAAAAATCTTAGCGTGAGAACGGTGGGTCCGATCCGCGTGTCGCTTAAAGGCGATTACAAGGGAAATGCAGCCCTTTCCAAAGAGCCATGAAAAGACTTTCTACTCCCAAGGAGACCAGAAATATTAACATATAAAGCGTTACGCTCCAGTCGGATGAGCGAGAAAGGCTTGTACAATTGCAACGAATTGGAGGAGAAAGTTTAAACAAACGCGCTGAATTTGAACGCTCACATCTAGGCCGGTCCAGGTCCAAATGGCCTGCAACTCGGTGCGCATCACCTCCATGACTGTCCCTAACGAACGCCACCTGCCACGCTTTCGGCCCGTCCCTAGAGGCATTAAAAAATCGTAGCGTGATAACGATGGTTCCGATCCGCGTGCCGCTCGAAGGCGATTACAGGGGAGATGCAGCCCTTTCCAAAGAGCCATGAACAGACTTCCTACTCCCAAGGAGCCCAAAGATATTAAGCCGCAAATACGTCCTACGCGCGTCTTTTCTACGCCGCGCACCACATTTAAAAAATCGTATCGTAAGAACGGTGGGTCCGATCCGCGTGCCGCTTAAAGGCGATTACAGGGGAGATGCAGCCCTTTCCAAAGAGCCATGAACAGACTTTCTACTCCCAAGGAGACAAGAGATATTAAGCCACAATGACGTCCGACGCGCGCATTTTCTCCGACACGCACCACGTTTAAAAAATCGTAGCGTGAGAACGGTGGGTCCGATCCGCGTGCCGCTTAAAGGCGATTACAGCGGAGACGCAGCCCTTTCCAAAGAGCCATGAACAGACTTTCTACTCCCAAGGAGCCCAAAGATATTAAGCCGCAAATACGTCCTACGTGCGTCTTTTCTACGCCGCGCACCACATTTAAAAAATCGTAGCGTAAGAACGGTGGGTTCGATCCGCGTGCCGCTTAAAGGCGATTACAGGGGAGATGCAGCCCTTTCCAAAGAGCCATGAACAGACTTTCTACTCCCAAGGAGACAAGAGATATTAAGCCGCAATGACGTCCGACGCGCGCATTTTCTCCGCCGCGCACCACATTTAAAAAAATCATAGCGTGAAAACCGTGGGTTCGATCCGCGTGCCGCTCGAAGGCGATTACAGCGGAGATGCAGCCCTTTCGAAAGAGCCATGAAAAGACTTTCTACTCCCAAGGAGACAAGAGATATTAAGCCGAAATTACGTCCGACGCGCGCATTTCCTCCGCCGAGCACCACATTTAAAAAAATCATAGCGTGAAAACCGTGGGTTCGTTCCGCGTGCCGCTCGAAGGCGATTACAGGGGAGATGCAGCCCTTTCCAAAGAGCCATGAACAGACTTTCTACACCCAATGAGACAAGAGATATTAAGCCGCAAATACGTCCGGCGCGCGTCTTTTCTCCGCCGCGCAACACATTTAAAAAAAATCGTAGCGTGAAAAACGTGGGTTCGATCCGCGTGCCGCTCGAAGGCGATTACAGGGGAGATGCATCCCTTTCAAAAGAGCCATGAACAGACTTTCTACTCCCAAGGAGACCAGAAATATTAACATATAAAGCGTTACGCTCCAGTCGGATGAACGAGAAACGCTTGTACAATTGCAACGAATTGGAGGAGAAAGTTTAAACAAACGCGCTGACTTTGAAGGCTCACATCTAGGCCGGGCCAGGTCCAAATGGCCTGCAACTCGGTCCGCATCACGTCCATGACTTTTCCTAACGAACGCCACCTGCCAAGCTTTCGGCCCGTCCCTGTCGGCATTAAAAAATCGTAGCGTGATAACGATGGTTCCGATCCGTGTGCCGCGCGAAGGCGATTACAGGGGAGATGCAGCCCTTTCCAAAGAGCCATGAACAGACTTTCTACTCCCAAGGAGCCCAAAGATATTAAGCCGCAAATAAGTCCTACGCGCGTCTTTTCTACGCCGCGCACCACATTTAAAAAATCGTAGCGTAAGAACGGTGGGTCCGATCCGCGTGCCGCTTAAAGGCGATTACAGGGGAGATGCAACCCTTTCCAAAGAACCATGAAAAGACTTTCTACTCCCAAGGAGACAAGAGATATTAAGCCGCAATGACGTCCGACGCGAGCATTTTCTCCGCCGCGTAGCTCATTTAAAAAAATCATAGCGTGAAAACCGTGGGTTCGATCCGCGTGCCGCTCGAAGGCGATTACAGGGGAGATGCAGCCCTTTCCAACGAGGCATGAACAGACTTCCTACTCCCAAGGAGCCCAAAGATATTAAGCCGCAAATACGTCCTACGCGCGTCTTTTCTACGCCGCGCACCACATTTAAAAAATCGTATCGTAAGAACGGTGGGTCCAATCCGCGTGCCGCTTAAAGGCGATTACAAGGGAGATGCAACCCTTTCCAAAGAGCCATGAACAGACTTTCTACTCCCAAGGACACAAGCGATATTAAGCCGCAATTATGTCCGACGCGCGCATTTTCTCCGACGCGCACCACGTTTAAAAAATCGTAGCGTGAGAACGGTGGGTCCGATCCGCGTGCCGCTTAAAGGCGATTACAGGGGAGATGCAACCCTTTCCAAAGAACCATGAAAAGACTTTCTACTCCCAAGGAGACAAGAGATATTAAGCCGCAATGACGTCCGACGCGCGCATTTTCTCCGCCGCGCAGCACATTTAAAAAAATCATAGCGTGAAAACCGTGGTTTCGATCCGCGTGCCGCTCGAAGGCGATTACAGGGGAGATGCATCCCTTTCAAAAGAGCCATGAACAGAATTTCTACTCCCAAGGAGACCAGAAATATTAACATATAAAGCGTTACGCTCCAGTCGGATGAGCGGGAAACGCTTGTACAATTGCAACGAATTGGGGGAGAAAGTTTAAACAAACGCGCTGACTTTGAACGCTCACATCTAGGCCGGGCCAGGTCCAAATGGCCTGCAACTCGGTGCGCATCACCTCCATGACTGTCCCTAACGAACGCCACCTGCCACGCTTTCGGCCTATCCCTGGCGGCATTAAAAAATCGTAGCGTGATAACGATGGTTCCGATGCGCGTGCCGCTCGAAGGCGATTACAGGGGAGATGCAACACTTTCCAAAGAACCATGAAAAGACTTTCTACTCCCAAGGAGACAAGAGATATTAAGCCGCAATGACGTCCGACGCGCGCATTTTCTCCGCCGCGCAGCACATTTAAAAAAATCATAGCGTGAAAACCGTGGGTTCGATCCGCGTGCCGCTCGAAGGCGATTACAGGGGAGATGGAGCCCTTTCCAAAGAGGCATGAACAGACTTCCTACTCCCAAGGAGCCCAAAGATATTAAGCCGCAAATACGTCCTACGCGCGTCTTTTCTACGCCGCGCACCACATTTAAAAAATCGTAGCGTAAGAACGGTGGGTCCGATCCGCGTACCGCTTAAAGGCGATTACAGGGGAGATGCAAACCTTTCCAAAGAGCCATGAAAAGACTTTCTACTCCCAAGGAGACAAGAGATATTAAGCCGCAATGACGTCCGACGCCTGCATTTTCTCCGACGCGCAACACATTTTAAAAAATCATAGCGTGAAAACCGTGGGTTCGATCCGCGTGCCGCTCGAAGGCGATTACAGGGGAGATGCAGCCCTTTCCAAAGAGCCATGAAAAGACTTTCAACTCCCAAGGAGACAAGAGATTCAAGCCGAAATGACGTCCGACGCGCGCATTTTATCCGCCGCGCACCACATTTAAAAAATCTTAGCGTGAGAACGGTGGGTCCGATCCGCGTGTCGCTTAAAGGCGATTACAAGGGAAATGCAGCCCTTTCCAAAGAGCCATGAAAAGACTTTCTACTCCCAAGGAGAACAGAAATATTAACATATAAAGCGTTACGCTCCAGTCGGATGAGCGAGAAAGGCTTGTACAATTGCAACGAATTGGAGGAGAAAGTTTAAACAAACGCGCTGAATTTGAACGCTCACATCTAGGCCGGTCCAGGTCCAAATGGCCTGCAACTCGGTGCGCATCACCTCCATGACTGTCCCTAACGAACGCCACCTGCCACGCTTTCGGCCCGTCCCTAGAGGCATTAAAAAATCGTAGCGTGATAACGATGGTTCCGATCCGCGTGCCGCTCGAAGGCGATTACAGGGGAGATGCAGCCCTTTCCAAAGAGCCATGAACAGACTTCCTACTCCCAAGGAGCCCAAAGATATTAAGCCGCAAATACGTCCTACGCGCGTCTTTTCTACGCCGCGCACCACATTTAAAAAATCGTATCGTAAGAACGGTGGGTCCGATCCGCGTGCCGCTTAAAGGCGATTACAGGGGAGATGCAGCCCTTTCCAAAGAGCCATGAACAGACTTTCTACTCCCAAGGAGACAAGAGATATTAAGCCACAATGACGTCCGACGCGCGCATTTTCTCCGACACGCACCACGTTTAAAAAATCGTAGCGTGAGAACGGTGGGTCCGATCCGCGTGCCGCTTAAAAGCGATTACAGGGGAGATGCATCCCTTTCCAAAGAGCCATGAACAGACTTTCTACTCACAGGAAGCCCAAAGATATTAAGCCGCAAATACGTCCTACGCGCGTCTTTTCTACGCCGCGCACCACATTTAAAAAATCGTAGCGTAAGAACGGTGGGTCCGATCCGCGTGCCGCTTAAAGGCGATTACAGGGGAGATGCAACCCTTTCCAAAGAGCCATGAAAAGACTTTCTACTCCCAAGGAGACAAGAGATTTAAGCCGAAATGACGTCCGACGCGCGCATTTTCTCCGCCGCGCACCACATTTAAAAAAATCATAGCGTGAAAACCGTGGGTTCGATCCGCGTGCCGCTTAAAGGCGATTACAAGGGAAATGCAGCCCTTTCCAAAGAGCCATGAAAAGACTTTCTACTCCCAAGGAGACAATAGATATTAAGCCGAAATGACGTCCGACGCGCGCATTTTCTTCGCCGCGCACCACATTTAAAAAAATCATAGCGTGAAAACCGTGGGTTCGATCCGCGTGCCGCTCGAAGGCGATTACAGCGGAGATGCAGCCCTTTCCAAAGAGCCATGAAAAGACTTTCTACTCCCAAGGAGACAAGAGATATTAAGCCGAAATGACGTCCGACGCGCGCATTTCCTCCGCCGCGCACCACATTTAAAAAAATCATAGCGTGAAAACCGTGGGTTCGATCCGCGTGCCGCTCGAAGGCGATTACAGGGGAGATGCAGCCCTTTCCAAAGAGCCATGAATAGACTTTCTACTCCCAAGGAGACCAGAGATATTAACAGATAAAGCGTTACGCTCCAGTCGGATGAGCGAGAAACGCTTGTACAATTGCAACGAATTGGAGGAGAAAGTTTAAACAAACCCGCTGACTTTGAATGCTCACATCTAGGCCGGGCCAGGTCCAAATGGCCTGCAACTCGGCGCGCATCACCTCCATGACTGTCCCTAACGAACGCCACCTGCCACGCTTTCGGCCCGTCCCTGTCGGCATTAAAAAATCGTAGCGTGATAACGATGGTTCCGATCCGCGTGCCGCGCGAAGGCGATTACAGGGGAGATGCAGCCCTTTCCAAAGAGCCATGAACAGACTTCTACTCCCAAGGAGCCCAAAGATATTAAGCCGCAATGATGTCCGACGCGCGCATTTATTGCGCCGCGCACCACATTTAAAAAAATCATAGCGTGAAAACCGTGGGTTCGATCCGCGTGCCGCTCGAAGGCGATTACAGCGGAGATGCAGCCCTTTCGAAAGAGCCATGAACAGACTTTCTACACCCAATGAGACAAGAGATATTAAGCCGCAAATATGTCCGGCGCGCGTCTTTTGTCCGCCGCGCAACACATTTAAAAAAAATCGTAGCTTGAAAAACGTGGGTTCGATCCGCGTGCCGCTCGAAGGCGATTACAGGGGAGATGCATCCCTTTCAAAAGAGCCATGAACAGACTTTCTACTCCCAAGGAGACCAGAAATATTAACATATAAAGCGTTACGCTCCAGTCGGATGAACGAGAAACGCTTGTACAATTGCAACGAATTGGAGGAGAAAGTTTAAACAAACGCGCTGACTTTGAACGCTCACATCTAGGCCGGGCCAACTCCAAATGGCGTGCAACTCGGTGCGCATCACCTCCATGACTGTCCCTAACGAACGCCACTTGCCACGCTTTCGGCCCGTCCCTGGCGGCATTAAAAAATCGTGGCGTGATAACGATGGTTCCGATCCGCGTGCCGCGCGAAGGCGATTACAGGGGAGATGCTGCCCTTTCCAAAGAGCCATGAACAGACTTTCTACTCCCAAGGAGCCCAAAGATATTAAGCCGCAAATAAGTCCTACGCGCGTCTTTTCTACGCCACGCACCACATTTAAAAAATCGTAGCGTAAGAACGGTGGGTCCGATCCGCGTGCCGCTTAAAGGCGATTACAGGGGAGATGCAACCCTTTCCAAAGAACCATGAAAAGACTTTCTACTCCCAAGGAGACAAGTGATATTAAGCCGCAATGACGTCCGACGCGCGCATTTTCTCCGCTGCGCAGCTCATTTAAAAAAATCATAGCGTGAAAACCGTGGGTTCGATCCGCGTGCCGCTCGAAGGCGATTACAGGGGAGATGCAGCCCTTTCCAAAGAGGCATGAACAGACTTCCTACTCCCAAGGACCCCAAAGATATTAAGCCGCAAATACGTCCTACGCGCGTCTTTTCTACGCCGCGCACCACATTTAAAAAATCGTAACGTAAGAACGGTGGGTCCAATCCGCGTGCCGCTTAAAGGCGATTACAAGGGAGATGCAAACCTTTCCAAAGAGCCATGAAAAGACTTTCTACTCCCAAGGAGACAATAGATATTAAGCCGAAATGACGTCCGACGCGCGCATTTTCTCCGCCACGCACCACATTTAAAAAAATCATAGCGTGAAAACCGTGGGTTTGATCCGCGTGCCGCTCGAAGGCGATTACAGCGGAGATGCAGCCCTTTCCAAAGAGCCATGAAAAGACTTTCTACTCCCAAGGAGACAAGAGATATTAAGCCGAAATGACGTCCGACGCGCGCATTTCCTCCGCCGCGCACCACATTTAAAAAAATCATAGCGTGAAAACCGTGGGTTCGATCCGCGTGCCGCTCGAAGGCGATTACAGGGGAGATGCAGCCCTTTCCAAAGAGCCATGAACAGACTTTCTACACCCAATGAGACAAGAGATATTAAGCCGCAAATACGTCCGGCGAGCGTCTTTTCTCCGCCGCGCAACACATTTAAAAAAAATCGTAGCGTGGCAAACGTGGGTTCGATCCGCGTGCCGCTCTAAGGCGATTACAGGGGAGATGCATCCCTTTCAAAAGAGCCATGAACAGACTTTCTACTCCCAAGGAGACAAGAGATATTAACATATAAAGCGTTACGCTCCAGTCGGATGAACGAGAAACGCTTGTACAATTGCAACGAATTGGAGGAGAAAGTTTAAACAAACGCGCTGACTTTGAACGCTCACATCTAGGCCGGGCCAACTCCAAATGGCGTGCAACTCGGTGCGCATCACCTCCATGACTGTCCCTAACGAACGCCACCTGCCACGCTTTCAGACCGTCCCTGTCGGCATTAAAAAATCGTAGCGTGATAACGATGGTTCCGATCCGCGTGCCGCGTGAAGGCGATTACAGGGGAGATGCAGCCCTTTCCAAAGAGGCATGAACAGACTTCCTACTCCCAAGGAGCCCAAAGATATTAAGCCGCAAATACGTCCTACGCGCGTCTTTTCTACGCCGCCCACCACATTTAAAAAATCGTATCGTAAGAACGGTGGGTCCAATCCGCGTGCCGCTTAAAGGCGATTACAAGGGAGATGCAACCCTTTCCAAAGAGCCATGAACAGACTTTCTACTCCCAAGGAGACAAGAGATATTAAGCCGCAATGACGTCCGACGCGCGCATTTTCTCCGACGCGCACCACGTTTAAAAAATCGTAGCGTGAGAACGGTGGGTCCTATCCGCGTGCCGCTTAAAGGCGATTACAGGGGAGATGCATTCCTTTCCAAAGAGCCATGAACAGACTTTCTACTCCCAAGGAGACCAGAGATATTAACAGATAAAGCGTTACGCTCCAGTCGGATGAGCGAGAAACGCTTGTACAATTGCAACGAATTGGAGGAGAAAGTTTAAACAAACGCGCTGATTTGAACGCTCACATCTAGGCCGGGCCAGGTCCAAATGGCCTGCAACTCGGTGCGCATCACCTCCATGACGGTCCCTAACGAACGCCACCTGCCACGCTTTCGGCCCGTCCCTGGCGGCATTAAAAAATCGTAGCGTGATAACGATGGTTCCGATCCACGTGCCGCTCGAAGGCGAAAACAGTGGAGATGCAGCCCTTTCCAAAGAGCCATGAACAGACTTTCTACTCCCAAGGAGCACAAAGATATTAAGCCGCAAATACGTCCTACGAGCGTCTTTTCTACGCCGCGCACCACATTTAAAAAATCGTATCGTAAGAACGGTGGGTCCGATCCGCGTGCCGCTTAAAGGCGATTACAGGGGAGATGCAGCCCTTTCCAAAGAGCCATGAACAGACTTTCTACTCCCAAGGAGACAAGAGATATTAAGCCGAAATGACGTCCGACGCGCGCATTTCCTCCGCCGCGCACCACATTTAAAAAAATCATAGCGTGAAAACCGTGGGTTCGATCCGCGTGCCGCTCGAAGGCGATTACAGGGGAGATGCAGCCCTTTCCAAAGAGCCATGAACAGACTTTCTACACCCAATGAGACAAGAGATATTAAGCCGCAAATACGTCCGGCGAGCGTCTTTTCTCCGCCGCGCAACACATTTAAAAAAAATCGTAGCGTGGCAAACGTGGGTTCGATCCGCGTGCCGCTCTAAGGCGATTACAGGGGAGATGCATCCCTTTCAAAAGAGCCATGAACAGACTTTCTACTCCCAAGGAGACAAGAGATATTAACATATAAAGCGTTACGCTCCAGTCGGATGAACGAGAAACGCTTGTACAATTGCAACGAATTGGAGGAGAAAGTTTAAACAAACGCGCTGACTTTGAACGCTCACATCTAGGCCGGGCCAACTCCAAATGGCGTGCAACTCGGTGCGCATCACCTCCATGACTGTCCCTAACGAACGCCACCTGCCACGCTTTCGGCCCGTCCCTGTCGGCATTAAAAAATCGTAGCGTGATAACGATGGTTCCGATCCGCGTGCCGCGTGAAGGCGATTACAGGGGAGATGCAGCCCTTTCCAAAGAGGCATGAACAGACTTCCTACTCCCAAGGAGCCCAAAGATATTAAGCCGCAAATACGTCCTACGCGCGTCTTTTCTACGCCGCCCACCACATTTAAAAAATCGTATCGTAAGAACGGTGGGTCCAATCCGCGTGCCGCTTAAAGGCGATTACAAGGGAGATGCAACCCTTTCCAAAGAGCCATGAACAGACTTTCTACTCCCAAGGAGACAAGAGATATTAAGCCGCAATGACGTCCGACGCGCGCATTTTCTCCGACGCGCACCACGTTTAAAAAATCGTAGCGTGAGAACGGTGGGTCCTATCCGCGTGCCGCTTAAAGGCGATTACAGGGGAGATGCATCCCTTTCCAAAGAGCCATGAACAGACTTTCTACTCCCAAGGAGACCAGAGATATTAACAGATAAAGCGTTACGCTCCAGTCGGATGAGCGAGAAACGCTTGTACAATTGCAACGAATTGGAGGAGAAAGTTTAAACAAACGCGCTGATTTGAACGCTCACATCTAGGCCGGGCCAGGTCCAAATGGCCTGCAACTCGGTGCGCATCACCTCCATGACGGTCCCTAACGAACGCCACCTGCCACGCTTTCGGCCCGTCCCTGGCGGCATTAAAAAATCGTAGCGTGATAACGATGGTTCCGATCCGCGTGCCGCTCGAAGGCGAAAACAGTGGAGATGCAGCCCTTTCCAAAGAGCCATGAACAGACTTTCTACTCCCAAGGAGCACAAAGATATTAAGCCGCAAATACGTCCTACGAGCGTCTTTTCTACGCCGCGCACCACATTTAAAAAATCGTATCGTAAGAACGGTGGGTCCGATCCGCGTGCCGCTTAAAGGCGATTACAGGGGAGATGCAGCCCTTTCCAAAGAGCCATGAACAGACTTTCTACTCCCAAGGAGACAAGAGATATTAAGCCACAATGACGTCCGACGCGCGCATTTTCTCTGACACGCACCACGTTTAAAAAATCGTAGCGTGAGAACGGTGGGTCCGATCCGCGTGCCGCTTAAAAGCGATTATAGGGGAGATGCATCCCTTTCCAAAGAGCCATGAACAGACTTTCTACTCCCAAGGAGCCCAAAGATATTAAGCCGCAAATACGTCCTACGCGCGTCTTTTCTACGCCGCGCACCACATTTAAAAAATCGTAGCGTAAGAACGGTGGGTCCGATCCGCGTGCCGCTTAAAGGCGATTACAGGGGAGATGCAACCCTTTCCAAAGAGCCATGAATAGACTTTCTACTCCGAAGGAGACAAGAGATATTAAGCCGCAATGACGTCCAACGCGCGCATTTTCTCCGCCGCGCACCACATTTTAAAAAATCATAGCGTGAAAACCGTGGGTTCCATCCGCGTGCCGCTCGAAGGCGATTACAGGGGAGATGCAGCCCTTTCCAAAGAGCCATGAACAGACTTTCTACTCCCAATGAGACAAGAGATATTAAGCCGCAAATACGTCCGGCGCGCGTCTTTTCTCCGCCGCGCAACACATTTAAAAAAAATCGCAGCGTGAAAACCGTGGGTTCGATCCGCGTGCCGCTCGAAGGCGATTACAGGGGAGATGCATCCCTTTCAAAAGAGCCATGAACAGACTTTCTACTCCCAAGGAGACCAGAAATATTAACATATAAAGCGTTACGCTCCAGTCGGATGAGCGAGAAACGCTTGTACAATTGCAACGAATTGGAGGAGAAAGTTTAAACAAACGCGCTGAATTTGAACGCTCACATCTAGGCCGGGCCAGGTCCAAATGGCCTGTAACTCGGTGCGCATCACCTCCATGACTGTCCCTAACGAACGCCACCTGCCACGCTTTCGGCCCGGCCCTAGAGGCATTAAAAAATCGTAGCGTGATAACGATGGTTCCGATCCGCGTGCCGCTCGAAGGCGATTACAGGGGAGATGCAACCCTTTCCAAAGAGCCATGAAAAGACTTTCTACTCCCAAGGAGACAAGAGATATTAAGCCGCAATGACGTCCGACGCGCGCATTTTCTCCGCCGCGCACCACATTTAAAAAATCGTATCGTGAGAACGGTGGGTCCGATCCGCGTGCCGCTTAAAGGCGATTACAGGGGAGACGCAGCCCTTTCCAAAGAGCCATGAACAGACTTTCTACTCCCAAGGAGCCCAAAGATATTAAGCCGCAAATACGTCCTACGCGCGTCTTTTCTACGCCGCGCACCACATTTAAAAAATCGTAGCGTAAGAACGGTGGGTTCGATCCGCGTGCCGCTCGAAGGCGATTACAGGGGAGATGCAGCCCTTTCCAAAGAGCCATGAAAAGACTTTCTACTCCCAAGGAGACAAGAGATATTAACCCGAAATGACGTCCGACGCGCGCATTTTCTCCGCCGCGCAACACATTTTAAAAAATCATAGAGTGAAAACCGTGGGTTCGATCCGCGTGCCGCTCGAAGGCGATTACAGGGGAGATGCAGCCCTTTCCAAAGAGCCATGAACAGACTTCCTACTCCCAACGAGACAAGAGATATTAAGCCGCAATGACGTCCGACGCGCGCATTTATTGCGCCGCGCACCACATTTAAAAAATCTTAGCGTGAGAACGGTGGGTCCGATCCGCGTACCGCTTAAAGGCGATTACAGGGGAGATGCAGCCATTTCCAAAGAGCCAAGAACAGACTTTCTAATCCCAAGGAGACAAGAGATATTAAGCCGCAATGACGTCCGACGCGCGCATTTTCTCCGCCGCGCACCACATTTAAAAAAAATCATAGCGTGAAAACCGTGGGTTCCATCCGCGTGCCGCTCGAAGGCGATTACAGGGGAGATGCACCCCTTTCCAAAGAGCCATGAACAGACTTTCTACTCCCAATGAGAGAAGAGATATTAAGCCGCAATGACTCCGACGCGCGCATTTTCTCCGCCGCGCACCACATTTAAAAAAATCATAGCGTGAAAACCGTGGGTTCGATCCGCGTGCCGCTGGAAGGCGATTACAGGGGAGATGCAGCCCTTTCCAAAGAGCCATGAACAGACTTTCTACTCCCAATGAGACAAGAGATATTAAGCCGCAAATACGTCCGGCGCGCGTCTTTTCTCCGCCGCGCAACACATTTAAAAAAAATCGTAGCGTGAAAACCGTGGGTTCGATCCGCGTGCCGCTCGAAGGCGATTACAGGGGAGATGCATCCCTTTCAAAAGAGCCATGAACAGACTTTCTACTCCCAAGGAGACCAGAAATATTAACATATAAAGCGTTACGCTCCAGTCGGATGAACGAGAAACGCTTGTACAATTACAACGAATTGGAGGAGAAAGTTTAAACAAACGCGCTGACTTTGAACGCTCACATCTAGGCCGGGCCAACTCCAAATGGCGTGCAACTCGGTGTGCATCACCTCCATGACTGTCCCTAACGAACGCCACCTGCCACGCTTTCGGCCCGTCCCTGTCGGCATTAAAAAATCGTAGCGTGATAACGATGGTTCCGATCCGCGTGCCGCGTGAAGGCGATTACAGGGGAGATGCAGCCCTTTCCAAAGAGGCATGAACAGACTTCCTACTCCCAAGGAGCCCAAAGATATTAAGCCGCAAATACGTCCTACGCGCGTCTTTTCTACGCCGCCCACCACATTTAAAAAATCGTATCGTAAGAACGGTGGGTCCAATCCGCGTGCCGCTTAAAGGCGATTACAAGGGAGATGCAACCCTTTCCAAAGAGCCATGAACAGACTTTCTACTCCCAAGGAGACAAGAGATATTAAGCCGCAATGACGTCCGACGCGCGCATTTTCTCCGACGAGCACCACGTTTAAAAAATCGTAGCGTGAGAACGGTGGGTCCTATCCGCGTGCCGCTTAAAGGCGATTACAGGGGAGATGCATCCCTTTCCAAAGAGCCATGAACAGACTTTCTACTCCCAAGGAGACCAGAGATATTAACAGATAAAGCGTTACGCTCCAGTCGGATGAGCGAGAAACGCTTGTACAATTGCAACGAATTGGAGGAGAAAGTTTAAAGAAACGCGCTGATTTGAACGCTCACATCTAGGCCGGGCCAGGTCCAAATGGCCTGCAACTCGGTGCGCATCACCTCCATGACGGTCCCTAACGAACGCCACCTGCCACGCTTTCGGCCCGTCCCTGGCGGCATTAAAAAATCGTAGCGTGATAACGATGGTTCCGATCCGCGTGCCGCTCGAAGGCGAAAACAGTGGAGATGCAGCCCTTTCCAAAGAGCCATGAACAGACTTTCTACTCCCAAGGAGCACAAAGATATTAAGCCGCAAATACGTCCTACGAGCGTCTTTTCTACGCCGCGCACCACATTTAAAAAATCGTATCGTAAGAACGGTGGGTCCGATCCGCGTGCCGCTTAAAGGCGATTACAGGGGAGATGCAGCCCTTTCCAAAGAGCCATGAACAGACTTTCTACTCCCAAGGAGACAAGAGATATTAAGCCACAATGACGTCCGACGCGCGCATTTTCTCTGACACGCACCACGTTTAAAAAATCGTAGCGTGAGAACGGTGGGTCCGATCCGCGTGCCGCTTAAAGGCGATTACAGGGGAGATGCAACCCTTTCCAAAGAGCCATGAATAGACTTTCTACTCCGAAGGAGACAAGAGATATTAAGCCGCAATGACGTCCAACGCGCGCATTTTCTCCGCCGCGCACCACATTTTAAAAAATCATAGCGTGAAAACCGTGGGTTCCATCCGCGTGCCGCTCGAAGGCGATTACAGGGGAGATGCAGCCCTTTCCAAAGAGCCATGAACAGACTTTCTACTCCCAATGAGACAAGAGATATTAAGCCGCAAATACGTCCGGCGCGCGTCTTTTCTCCGCCGCGCAACACATTTAAAAAAAATCGTAGCGTGAAAACCGTGGGTTCGATCCGCGTGCCGCTCGAAGGCGATTACAGGGGAGATGCATCCCTTTCAAAGGAGCTATGAACAGACTTTCTACTCCCAAGGAGACCAGAAATATTAACATATAAAGCGTTACGCTCCAGTCGGATGAGCGAGAAACGCTTGTACAATTGCAACGAATTGGAGGAAAAAGTTTAAACAAACGCGCTGAATTTGAACGCTCACATCTAGGCCGGTCCAGGTCCAAATGGCCTGCAACTCGGTGCGCATCACCTCCATGACTGTCCCTAACGAACGCCACCTGCCACGCTTTCGGCCCGTCCCTAGAGGCATTAAAAAATCGTAGCGTGATAACGATGGTTCCGATCCGCGTGCCGCTCGAAGGCGATTACAGGGGAGATGCAGCCCTTTCCAAAGAGCCATGAACAGACTTCCTACTCCCAACGAGACAAGAGATATTAAGCCGCAATGACGTCCGACGCGCGCATTTATTGCGCCGCGCACCACATTTAAAAAAATCATAGCGTGAAAACCGTGGGTTCGATCCGCGTGCCGCTCGAAGGCGATTACAGGGGAGATGCAGCCCTTTCCAAAGAGCCATGAACAGACTTCCTACTCCCAACGAGACAAGAGATATTAAGCCGCAATGACGTCCGACGCGCGCATTTATTGCGCCGCGCACCACATTTAAAAAAATCATAGCGTGAAAACCGTGGGTTCGATCCGCGTGCCGCTCGAAGGCGATTACAGGGGAGATGCAGCCCTTTCCATAGAGGCATGAACAGACTTCCTACTCCCAAGGAGCCCAAAGATATTAAGCCGCAAATACGTCCTACGCGCGTCTTTTCTACGCCGCGCACCACATTTAAAAAATCGTAGCGTAAGAACGGTGGGTCCGATCCGCGTGCCGCTTAAAGGCGATTACAGGGGAGATGCAACCCTTTCCAAAGAGCCATGAACAGACTTTCTACTCACAAGGAGACAAGAGATATTAAGCCGCAATGATGTCCGACGCGCGCATTTTCTCCGCCGCACACCACATTTAAAAAATCGTAGCGTGAGAACAGTGGGTCCGATCCGCATGCCGCTTAAAGGGGATTACAGGGGAGATGCAACCCTTTCCAAAGAGCCATGAAAAGACTTTCTATTCCCAAGGAGACAAGAGATATTAAGCCGCAATGACGTCCGACGCGCGCATTTTCTCCGCCGCTCAGCACATTTAAAAAATTCATAGCGTGAAAACCGTGGGTTCGATCCGCGTGCCGCTCAAAGGCGATTACAGGGGAGATGCAGCCCTTTCCAAAGAGCCATGAACAGACTTCCTACTCCCAAGGAGACAAGAGATATTAAGCCGCAATGACGTCCGACGAGCGCATTTTCTCCGACGCGCAACACATTTAAAAAAATCATAGCGTGAAAACCGTGGGTTCGATCCGCGTGCCGCTCGAAGCCGATTACAGGGGAGATGCAGCCCTTTCCAAAGAGCCATGAACAGACTTTCTACTCCCAAGGAGACAAGAGATATTAACATATAAAGCGTTACGCTCCAGTCGGATGAGCGAGAAACGCTTGAGCAGTTGCAACGAATTGGAGGAGAAAGTTTAAACAAACGCGCTGACTTTGAACGCTCACATCTAGGTCTGGCCAAGTCCAAATGGCGTGCAACTCGGTGCGCATCACCTCCATGACTGTCCCTAACGAACGCCACCTGCCACGCTTTCGGACCGTCCCTGGCGGCTTTAAAAAATCGTAGCGTGATAACCGTGGGTCCAATCCGCTTGAAGCTCGAAGGCGATTAGAGGGGAGATGCAGCCCTTTCCAAAGAGCCATGAACAGACTTCCTACTCCCAAGGAGACAAGAGATATTAAGCCACAAATACGTCCGGACCGCGTCTTTTCTCCGCAGCTCACCACATTTAAAAAAATCGTAGCGTGAAAACCGTGGGTTCGATATAGTATACATACAGAGTATATAGTTTGACCAAAAGATCGTGCTGATCTTTGATCTCCTGGTTCTTCATCTCCAGCGCCACTTTCAGACTCATAATGTCCTCCTCTATGGGCTGGTATAACCCACACACACGAATCATCACTACAGCCAGTACAATGGAAAGGTGGGAATGTGTACTGAATGTGTACTGACGTTATAAGTGAAAGGTGGAGGTACTGGTGGATGTGTACTGACACTATAAGGGATCTCTACCTGCAGTGACAGTCTGAGCTTCTCAAGTTCTTCCTCCAGAGATTTCTTCTCCTGTTCACAGGCCATTTTCATATCTGCCAGAGCAAGTATCATTACTGCTGGATATAACACAGATTGTATATACTACATAATTACTACTGAATATATAAAATATAATATATATAGTACTATACATATATTAGTATCACTTTTATTGGAGCCTAAAGGCTAACATTCATTATTAGTTATGTTAGTATTATTGCATTTCCATAGTACTTACTCTTGATGGACCTGTTATGCTCCTCCTCCTCCTGCTGTTTCTGCAGGAGCTCTGTCTCCTCCTGCTGCTTGTGTTTCAGCATCTCCTGAAGAACCTGCAGCTCCTTCTGCTTCTGCAACCTCAACTCCTTCAGCTGCTCCAACAAATTGTTCTCCAACTCCTCCTTCTCACACCGCAAACACTCCAATCGGGCCACAGGCCCCACTAGTGACACAGAACCACACACACACACACACAGAGAGAGATAAACATGTATAAATGTATAAGAATTTGTGGATAAAATTATTATGAGATTATTTATAATCAAACGACTACACTACACAACCATATCTTCCTTTTATTTACATATTATACAGATATTTACAGATATTTACATTTTATTTACCCGCGTGCGTCTCTCTTCTCCAAGGTAGCGGAGAGATATGAAAGGATAAAAGGGGAAAAGAATAAAATGCACGTCGGTTTTAAATTCGCAGGCTACCTGCGCTGAAGGCGTGGAAAACGAGCACGTGACGGAAAGGCTTCCGTACCCGATGGGTCCAAATCACATGCCCAGCAAAGTAGCCTTAAACCTGGACACACAATGGAGACCATTTGACCCTTTAAAATCATACTACAACCAGACTTCCAGGCCCAAGAGGTCACACAGTCATGCCCAGCAAAGTAGCTCTGGGCCTGGGCACACTTCACGCAGTTTGACCGTTTAAATAAAACTAGAAACAGACTTCCTGGCCCAAGAGGTCACACAGTCATGCCCAGCAAGGTTGCTTTAAACGTGGGCACACTTCAGACCGTTTCACTCTTTAAATCATTCAAAGCACCACATTTCAAGGCCCAAGAGGTCACAGAATCATGCCCATCAAAGTAGCTCTGGGCCTGGGCACACTTTACGGAGTTTGACCCTTTAAATAATACTACAACCAGACACATACAGGTGCGCACATATACACAGATACACATTCTGTTTAATTTCTTCACATCTGCAGACTAGAGTAAGCTGAGGGTATAGTGTTAAACCAGGTACTACATAAACAGTATATAGTATATATACAGAGGATATAGTGTTAAACCAGGTACTACATACAGAGTATATAGTATACATACAGAGTATATAGTTTGTCCAAAAGATCGTGCTGATCTTTGATCTCCTGGTTCTTCATCTCCAGCGCCACTTTCAGACTCATAATGTCCTCCTCTATGGGCTGGTATAACCCACACATACGAATCATCACTACAGCCAGTACAATGGAAAGGTGGGAATGTGTACTGAATGTGTACTGACGTTATAAGTGAAAGGTGGAGGTACTGGTGGATGTGTACTGACACTATAAGGGATCTCTACCTGCAGTGACAGTCTGAGCTTCTCAAGTTCTTCCTCCAGAGATTTCTTCTCCTGTTCACAGGCCATTTTCATATCTGCCAGAGCAAGTATCATTACTGCTGGATATAACACAGATTGTATATACTACATAATTACTACTGAATATATAAAATATAATATATATAGTACTATACATATATTAGTATCACTTTTATTGGAGCCTAAAGGCTAACATTCATTATTAGTTATGTTAGTATTATTGCATTTCCATAGTACTTACTCTTGATGGACCTGTTATGCTCCTCCTCCTCCTGCTGTTTCTGCAGGAGCTCTGTCTCCTCCTGCTGCTTGTGTTTCAGCATCTCCTGAAGAACCTGCAGCTCCTTCTGCTTCTGCAACCTCAACTCCTTCAGCTGCTCCAACAAATTGTTCTCCAACTCCTCCTTCTCACACCGCAAACACTCCAATCGGGCCACAGGCCCCACTAGTGACACAGAACCACACACACACACACACAGAGAGAGATAAACATGTATAAATGTATAAGAATTTGTGGATAAAATTATTATGAGATTATTTATAATCAAACGACTACACTACACAACCATATCTTCCTTTTATTTACATATTATACAGATATTTACAGATATTTACATTTTATTTACCCGCGTGCGTCTCTCTTCTCCAAGGTAGCGGAGAGATATGAAAGGATAAAAGGGGAAAAGAATAAAATGCACGTCGGTTTTAAATTCGCAGGCTACCTGCGCTGAAGGCGTGGAAAACGAGCACGTGACGGAAAGGCTTCCGTACCCGATGGGTCCAAATCACATGCCCAGCAAAGTAGCCTTAAACCTGGACACACAATGGAGACCATTTGACCCTTTAAAATCATACTACAACCAGACTTCCAGGCCCAAGAGGTCACACAGTCATGCCCAGCAAAGTAGCTCTGGGCCTGGGCACACTTCACGCAGTTTGACCGTTTAAATAAAACTAGAAACAGACTTCCTGGCCCAAGAGGTCACACAGTCATGCCCAGCAAGGTTGCTTTAAACGTGGGCACACTTCAGACCGTTTCACTCTTTAAATCATTCAAAGCACCACATTTCAAGGCCCAAGAGGTCACAGAATCATGCCCATCAAAGTAGCTCTGGGCCTGGGCACACTTTACGGAGTTTGACCCTTTAAATAATACTACAACCAGACACATACAGGTGCGCACATATACACAGATACACATTCTGTTTAATTTCTTCACATCTGCAGACTAGAGTAAGCTGAGGGTATAGTGTTAAACCAGGTACTACATAAACAGTATATAGTATATATACAGAGGATATAGTGTTAAACCAGGTACTACATACAGAGTATATAGTATACATACAGAGTATATAGTTTGTCCAAAAGATCGTGCTGATCTTTGATCTCCTGGTTCTTCATCTCCAGCGCCACTTTCAGACTCATAATGTCCTCCTCTATGGGCTGGTATAACCCACACATACGAATCATCACTACAGCCAGTACAATGGAAAGGTGGGAATGTGTACTGAATGTGTACTGACGTTATAAGTGAAAGGTGGAGGTACTGGTGGATGTGTACTGACACTATAAGGGATCTCTACCTGCAGTGACAGTCTGAGCTTCTCAAGTTCTTCCTCCAGAGATTTCTTCTCCTGTTCACAGGCCATTTTCATATCTGCCAGAGCAAGTATCATTACTGCTGGATATAACACAGATTATATATACTACATAATTACTACTGAATATATAAAATATAATATATATAGTACTATACATATATTAGTATCACTTTTATTGGAGCCTAAAGGCTAACATTCATTATTAGTTATGTTAGTATTATTGCATTTCCATAGTACTTACTCTTGATGGACCTGTTATGCTCCTCCTCCTCCTGCTGTTTCTGCAGGAGCTCTGTCTCCTCCTGCTGCTTGTGTTTCAGCATCTCCTGAAGAACCTGCAGCTCCTTCTGCTTCTGCAACCTCAACTCCTTCAGCTGCTCCAACAAATTGTTCTCCAACTCCTCCTTCTCACACCGCAAACACTCCAATCGGGCCACAGGCCCCACTAGTGACACAGAACCACACACACACACACACAGAGAGAGATAAACATGTATAAATGTATAAGAATTTGTGGATAAAATTATTATGAGATTATTTATAATCAAACGACTACACTACACAACCATATCTTCCTTTTATTTACATATTATACAGATATTTACAGATATTTACATTTTATTTACCCGCGTGCGTCTCTCTTCTCCAAGGTAGCGGAGAGATATGAAAGGATAAAAGGGGAAAAGAATAAAATGCACGTCGGTTTTAAATTCGCAGGCTACCTGCGCTGAAGGCGTGGAAAACGAGCACGTGACGGAAAGGCTTCCGTACCCGATGGGTCCAAATCACATGCCCAGCAAAGTAGCCTTAAACCTGGACACACAATGGAGACCATTTGACCCTTTAAAATCATACTACAACCAGACTTCCAGGCCCAAGAGGTCACACAGTCATGCCCAGCAAAGTAGCTCTGGGCCTGGGCACACTTCACGCAGTTTGACCGTTTAAATAAAACTAGAAACAGACTTCCTGGCCCAAGAGGTCACACAGTCATGCCCAGCAAGGTTGCTTTAAACGTGGGCACACTTCAGACCGTTTCACTCTTTAAATCATTCAAAGCACCACATTTCAAGGCCCAAGAGGTCACAGAATCATGCCCATCAAAGTAGCTCTGGGCCTGGGCACACTTTACGGAGTTTGACCCTTTAAATAATACTACAACCAGACACATACAGGTGCGCACATATACACAGATACACATTCTGTTTAATTTCTTCACATCTGCAGACTAGAGTAAGCTGAGGGTATAGTGTTAAACCAGGTACTACATAAACAGTATATAGTATATATACAGAGGATATAGTGTTAAACCAGGTACTACATACAGAGTATATAGTATACATACAGAGTATATAGTTTGTCCAAAAGATCGTGCTGATCTTTGATCTCCTGGTTCTTCATCTCCAGCGCCACTTTCAGACTCATAATGTCCTCCTCTATGGGCTGGTATAACCCACACATACGAATCATCACTACAGCCAGTACAATGGAAAGGTGGGAATGTGTACTGAATGTGTACTGACGTTATAAGTGAAAGGTGGAGGTACTGGTGGATGTGTACTGACACTATAAGGGATCTCTACCTGCAGTGACAGTCTGAGCTTCTCAAGTTCTTCCTCCAGAGATTTCTTCTCCTGTTCACAGGCCATTTTCATATCTGCCAGAGCAAGTATCATTACTGCTGGATATAACATAGATTGTATATACTACATAATTACTACTGAATATATAAAATATAATATATATAGTACTATACATATATTAGTATCACTTTTATTGGAGCCTAAAGGCTAGCATTCATTATTAGTTATGTTAGTATTATTGCATTTCCATAGTACTTACTCTTGATGGACCTGTTATGCTCCTCCTCCTCCTGCTGTTTCTGCAGGAGCTCTGTCTCCTCCTGCTGCTTGTGTTTCAGCATCTCCTGAAGAACCTGCAGCTCCTTCTGCTTCTGCAACCTCAACTCCTTCAGCTGCTCCAACAAACTGTTCTCCAACTCCTCCTTCTCACACCGCAAACACTCCAATCGGGCCACAGGCCCCACTAGTGACACAGAACCACACACACACACACACACACACAGAGAGATAAACATGTATAAATGTATAAGAATTTGTGGATAAAATTATTATGAGATTATTTATAATCAAACGACTACACTACACAACCACATCTTCCTTTTATTTACATATTATACAGATATTTACAGATATTTACATTTTATTTACCCGCGTGCGTCTCTCTTCTCCAAGGTAGCGGAGAGATATGAAAGGATAAAAGGGGAAAAGAATAAAATGCACGTCGGTTTTAAATTCGCAGGCTACCTGCGCTGAAGGCGTGGAAAACGAGCACGTGACGGAAAGGCTTCCGTACCCGATGGGTCCAAATCACATGCCCAGCAAAGTAGCCTTAAACCTGGACACACAATGGAGACCATTTGACCCTTTAAAATCATACTACAACCAGACTTCCAGGCCCAAGAGGTCACACAGTCATGCCCAGCAAAGTAGCTCTGGGCCTGGGCACACTTCACGCAGTTTGACCGTTTAAATAAAACTAGAAACAGACTTCCTGGCCCAAGAGGTCACACAGTCATGCCCAGCAAGGTTGCTTTAAACGTGGGCACACTTCAGACCGTTTCACTCTTTAAATCATTCAAAGCACCACATTTCAAGGCCCAAGAGGTCACAGAATCATGCCCATCAAAGTAGCTCTGGGCCTGGGCACACTTTACGGAGTTTGACCCTTTAAATAATACTACAACCAGACACATACAGGTGCGCACATATACACAGATACACATTCTGTTTAATTTCTTCACATCTGCAGACTAGAGTAAGCTGAGGGTATAGTGTTAAACCAGGTACTACATAAACAGTATATAGTATATATACAGAGGATATAGTGTTAAACCAGGTACTACATACAGAGTATATAGTATACATACAGAGTATATAGTTTGTCCAAAAGATCGTGCTGATCTTTGATCTCCTGGTTCTTCATCTCCAGCGCCACTTTCAGACTCATAATGTCCTCCTCTATGGGCTGGTATAACCCACACATACGAATCATCACTACAGCCAGTACAATGGAAAGGTGGGAATGTGTACTGAATGTGTACTGACGTTATAAGTGAAAGGTGGAGGTACTGGTGGATGTGTACTGACACTATAAGGGATCTCTACCTGCAGTGACAGTCTGAGCTTCTCAAGTTCTTCCTCCAGAGATTTCTTCTCCTGTTCACAGGCCATTTTCATATCTGCCAGAGCAAGTATCATTACTGCTGGATATAACATAGATTGTATATACTACATAATTACTACTGAATATATAAAATATAATATATATAGTACTATACATATATTAGTATCACTTTTATTGGAGCCTAAAGGCTAGCATTCATTATTAGTTATGTTAGTATTATTGCATTTCCATAGTACTTACTCTTGATGGACCTGTTATGCTCCTCCTCCTCCTGCTGTTTCTGCAGGAGCTCTGTCTCCTCCTGCTGCTTGTGTTTCAGCATCTCCTGAAGAACCTGCAGCTCCTTCTGCTTCTGCAACCTCAACTCCTTCAGCTGCTCCAACAAACTGTTCTCCAACTCCTCCTTCTCACACCGCAAACACTCCAATCGGGCCACAGGCCCCACTAGTGACACAGAACCACACACACACACACACACACAGAGAGATAAACATGTATAAATGTATAAGAATTTGTGGATAAAATTATTATGAGATTATTTATAATCAAACGACTACACTACACAACCACATCTTCCTTTTATTTACATATTATACAGATATTTACAGATATTTACATTTTATTTACCCGCGTGCGTCTCTCTTCTCCAAGGTAGCGGAGAGATATGAAAGGATAAAAGGGGAAAAGAATAAAATGCACGTCGGTTTTAAATTCGCAGGCTACCTGCGCTGAAGGCGTGGAAAACGAGCACGTGACGGAAAGGCTTCCGTACCCGATGGGTCCAAATCACATGCCCAGCAAAGTAGCCTTAAACCTGGACACACAATGGAGACCATTTGACCCTTTAAATAATACTACAACCAGACACATACAGGTGCGCACATATACACAGATACTCATTCTGTTTAATTTCTTCACATCTGCAGACTAGAGTAAGCTGAGGGTATAGTGTTAAACCAGGTACTACATAAACAGTATATAATATATATACAGAGGATATAATGTTAAACCAGGTACTACATACAGAGTATATAGTTTTACCAAAAGATCGTGCTGATCTTTGATCTCCTGGTTCTTCATCTCCAGCACCACTTTCAGACTCTTGTCCTCCTCTATGGGCTGGTATAACACACACACACACACACACACACACACACACACACAAATTAGCAAGCCATATAGTGTAGAAATAGATAGATGTTATTCAGGGACCTCATTTATAAAACTTTGTGGATTCCAAAGTGAAAGTGTGTGTATTCTGCACAAATAACAGGAAATGGCATATACCCCCCAAAAACTTAGATTTCTAAAGCCTCGAGTATGAATTATTGGGAGATAGAGGCGACAATGCAGCGCTAAAGACAAAAAAGGAATTTTAACCACAGGTATGAGTGCCAGCACCAGCAACCGCAGGTGTGAGTGGCATTATATTTACATTTACCCTCCACATCCTTTGTGTCTGTGTATTCGTCCTCGATGCGTCCAGCACACCATCTCCAGAAACGCCTCATTTTTCCTCTGTCTTCTTCAGTGTCTTTCCACAGACTGATCTGTAAAGGTGTTCATGGGATTCCCCTCACGTGTGACATCGGGCCACAGGACATATGGGGTTCTAAAGTTC
Source organism: Electrophorus electricus (assembly GCF_041902795.1). Lineage (NCBI taxonomy): Eukaryota > Metazoa > Chordata > Actinopteri > Gymnotiformes > Gymnotidae > Electrophorus > Electrophorus electricus. The sequence continues at coordinate 38,189,726 of NC_137501.1, read as the reverse complement.
CAAGAGCGTAGATGAGTTGTTTTTCTTTGAATTTCCTAATTTCATTGCTGCCATAGCAACAACTGGCAATGCAAACAGACGTGTCATTAATGCAGTGACTCTACCTCAACCTGGATTGATCAACCATGTACGGCTCACCGGAGACTGTGATACGTATAACATCCCAAAGTGTACTTAATTCTGAGCAAAATCTAACTAGCCTCATTACTGCTGAACTATGAGGGGCCATTTAGGGAGAAATCAGGGAAACACTACTTGTACATACATATGAAACATTTTCACATAAATAGCCTACTACTTACATTTGTGTATAATAATTTAAACTCGCATATACACGCACTTGCCCACTCAATCTCTGGTGCGTAAACAAAGAGTTGCACTATGCTTATGTTGGTATGGGGGTGTCTGTGTGTATATAACAATTTTCAGTGCGCCCGGAAGTCATTTCATTGTCATTTCAAGGCAGATATTTAACATGTGTACAGTGCGTATAATAGACAGAGGAAGACTGTTGAACTATTAATATTAGGACGGTTATTGACATCTGTGTAATGAGTAGTGCTTCTCTTAATGACAACTGTAACTGTTTTCCCATATAGAATTGTGTGCCTTATATTGTTTGGAGGAACTTTTTCTTCTCATTTAGAAATATGTGGACTAAGTGCTCAGATTGTCTTATTACTTATTATGCTCAGTCTCACCCTTTTTGGCAGATTTCACCACGTTATTACGAACGTGGATACCTTATCTTATAATTATAAGCAGTGTGAGATGTGAAGCTAAGCGAAGCACATGTGCAGAATTTCTAACAATAGCCTGTTTTGTATAGCCTGGCTAACTGACCAATCAGTGAAATAAAATGTGGTTGCTGAGCCTGTTGCAGCTGGGTCAATTTAATTTGATTTCATTGTGTTTAATTTTAAACTCAGCTGCGTGCCATGAGACACAAGTTAATCTGAGCATTTTTTGTTCTAACGCCGACTTAACCTAGCCATGTTTTACAGTTATCTTGAAATAATTGAGGTTCATCGCTAGAGGGTGCTGTTCATCTTTTTTTTCCTTTTTTTTCTATTATTGATCAGGAAAAAACGATAAAATAGAGAATTTGTGGATAAAATTATTATGAGATTATTTATAATCAAACGACTACACTACACAACCACTTCTTCCTTTTATTTACATATTATACAGATATTTACATTTTATTTACCCGCGTGCGTCTCTCTTCTCCAAGGTAGCGGAGAGATATGAAAGGATAAAAGGGGAAAAGAATAAAATGCACGTCGGTTTTAAATTCGCAGGCTACCTGCACTGAAGGCGTGGAAAACGAGCACGTGACCGAAAGGCTTCCGTACCCGATGGGTCCAAATCACATGCCCATCAAAGTAGCCTTAAACCTGGACACACAATGGAGACCATTTGACCCTTTAAAATTATACTACAACCAGACTTCCAGGCCCAAGAGGTCACACAGTCATGCCCAGCAAAGTAGGTCTGGGCCTGGGCACACTTCACGCAGTTTGACCGTTTAAATAAAACTAGAAACAGACTTCCTGGCCCAAGAGGTCACACAGTCATGCCCAGCAAAGTAGCTCTGGGCCTGGGCACACTTCAATCACTTTGTGCCTTTAAATCATACTACTACTACCACCAGACTTCCAGGGCCTAGAGGTCACACAGTCATGCACAGCAAAGTAGCTCTGGGCCTGGGCACACTTCATGCAGTTTGACCCTTTAAATAATACTACAACCAGACACATACAGGTGCGCACATATACACAGATACACATTCTGTTTAATTTCTTCACATCTGCAGACTAGAGTAAGCTGAGGGTATAGTGTTAAACCAGGTACTACATAAACAGTATATAGTATATATACAGAGGATATAGTGTTAAACCAGGTACGACATACAGAGTATATAGTATACATACAGAGTATATAGTTTGACCAAAAGATCGTGCTGATCTTTGATCTCCTGGTTCTTCATCTCCAGCGCCACTTTCAGACTCATAATGTCCTCCTCTATGGGCTGGTATAACACACACACGAATCATCACTACAGCCAGTACAATGGAAAGGTGGGAATGTGTACTGAATGTGTACTGACGTTATAAGTGAAAGGTGGAGGTACTGGTGGATGTGTACTGACACTATAAGGGATCTCTACCTGCAGTGACAGTCTGTGCTTCTCAAGTTCTTCCTCCAGAGATTTCTTCTCCTGTTCACAGGCCATTTTCATATCTGCCAGAGCAAGTATCATTACTGCTGGATATAACACAGATAGTATATACTACATAATTCACTTCTTCCTTTTATTTACATATTATACAGATATTTACAGATATTTACATTTTATTTACCCGCGTGCGTCTCTCTTCTCCAAGGTAGCGGAGAGATATGAAAGGATAAAAGGGGAAAAGAATAAAATGCACGTCGGTTTTAAATTCGCAGGCTACCTGCGCTGAAGGCGTGGAAAATGAGCACGTGACGGAAAGGCTTCCGTACCCGATGGGTCCAAATCACATGCCAAGCAAAGTAACCTTAAACCTGGACACACAATGGAGACCATTTGACCCTTTAAAATCATACTACAACCAGACTTCCAGGCCCAAGAGGTCACACAGTCATGCCCAGCAAAGTAGCTCTGGGCATGGGCACACTTCACGCAGTTTGACCGTTTAAATAAAAGTAGAAACAGACTTCCTGGCCCAAGAGGTCACACAGTCATGCCCAGCAAGGATGCTTTAAACGTGGGCACACTTCAGACCGTTTCACTCTTTAAATCATTCAAAGCACCACATTTCAAGGCCCAAGAGGTCGCAGAATCATGCCCATCAAAGTAGCTCTGGGCCTGGGCAGACTTCATGCAGTTTGACCCTTTAAATAATACTACAACCAGACACATACAGGTGCGCACATATACACAGATACACATTCTGTTTAATTTCTTCACATCTGCAGACTAGAGTAAGCTGAGGGTATAGTGTTAAACCAGGTACTACATAAACAGTATATAGTATATATACAGAGGATATAATGTTAAACCAGGTACTACATACAGACTATATAGTTTGACCAAAAGATCGTGCTGATCTTTGATCTCCTGGTTCTTCATCTCCAGCGCCACTTTCAGACTCATAATGTCCTCCTCTATGGGCTGGTATAACACACACACGAATCATCACTACAGCCAGTACAATGGAAAGGTGGGAATGTGTACTGAATGTGTACTGACGTTATAAGTGAAAGGTGGAGCTACTGGTGGATGTGTACTGACACTATAAGGGATCTCTACCTGCAGTGACAGTCTGAGCTTCTCAAGTTCTTCCTCCAGAGATTTCTTCTCCTGTTCACAGGCCATTTTCATATCTGCCAGAGCAAGTATCATTACTGCTGGATGTAACACAGATTGTATATACTACATAATTACTACTGAATATATAAAATATAATATATATAGTACTATACATATATTAGTATCACTTTTATTGGAGCCTAAAGGCTAACATTCATTATTAGTTATGTTAGTATTATTGCATTTCCATAGTACTTACCCTTGAGGGACCTGTTATGCTCCTCCTCCTCCTGCTGTTTCTGCAGGAGCTCTGTCTCCTCCTGCTGCTTGTGTTTCAGCATCTCCTGAAGAACCTGCAGCTCCTTCTGCTTCTGCAACCTCAACTCCTTCAGCTGCTCCAACAAACTGTTCTCCAACTCCTCCTTCTCACACCGCAAACACTCCAATCGGGCCACAGGCCCCACTAGTGACACAGAACCACACACACGCACACACAGACACACAGACACACACACACACACACACACACACACACACACACACACACACACACACACACACACACAAAGAGAGAGATAAACATGTATAAATGTATAATAATTTGTGGATAAAATTATTATGAGATTATTTATAATCAAACGACTACACTACACAACCACTTCATCCTTTTATTTACATATTATACAGATATTTACAGATATTTACATTTTATTTACCCGCGTGCGTCTCTCTTCTCCAAGGTAGCGGAGAGATATGAAAGTATAAAAGGGGAAAAGAATAAAATGCACGTCGGTTTTAAATTCGCAGGCTACCTGCGCTGAAGGCGTGAAAAACGAGCACGTGACGGAAAGGCTTCCGTACCCGATGGGTCCAAATCACATGCCCAACAAAGTAGCCTTAAACCTGGACACACAATGGAGACCATTTGACCCTTTAAAATCATACTACAAGCAGACTTCCAGGCCCAAGAGGTCACACAGTCATGCCCAGCAAAGTACCTCTGGGCCTGGGCACACTTCACGCAGTTTGACCGTTTAAATAAAACTAGAAACAGACTTCCTGGCCCAAGAGGTCACACAGTCATGCCCAGCAAGGTTGCTTTAAACGTGGGCACACTTCAGACCGTTTCACTCTTTAAATCATTCAAAGCACCACATTTCAAGGCCCAAGAGGTCACTGAATCATGCCCATCAAAGTAGCTCTGGGCCTGGGCACACTTCACGCAGTTTGACCCTTTAAATAATAAGACAACCAGACACATACAGGTGCGCACATATACACAGATACACATTCTGTTTAAATTTCTTCACATCTGAAGACTAGAGTAAGCTGAGGGTATAGTGTTAAACCAGGTACTACATAAACAGTATATAGTATATATACAGAGGATATAGTGTTAAACCAGGTACTACATACAGAGTATATAGTATACATACAGAGTATATAGTTTGACCAAAAGATCGTGCTGATCTTTGATCTCCTGGTTCTTCATCTCCAGCGCCACTTTCAGACTCATAAAGTCCTCCTCTATGGGCTGGTATAACACACACACGAATCATCACTACAGCCAGTACAATGGAAAGGTGGGAATGTGTACTGAATGTGTACTGACGTTATAAGTGAGAGGTGGAGGTACTGGTGGATGTGTACTGACACTATAAGGGATCTCTACCTGCAGTGACAGTCTGAGCTTCTCAAGTTCTTCCTCCAGAGATTTCTTCTCCTGTTCACAGGCCATTTTCATATCTGCCAGAGCAAGTATCATTACTGCTGGATATAACACAGATTGTATATACTACATAATTACTACTGAATATATAAAATATAATATATATAGTACTATACATATATTAGTATCACTTTTATTGGAGCCTAAAGGCTAACATTCATTATTAGTTATGTTAGTATTATTGCATTTCCATAGTACTTACTCTTGATGGACCTGTTATGCTCCTCCTCCTCCTGCTGTTTCTGCAGGAGCTCTGTCTCCTCCTGCTGCTTGTGTTTCAGCATCTCCTGAAGAACCTGCAGCTCCTTCTGCTTCTGCAACCTCAACTCCTTCAGCTGCTCCAACAAACTGTTCTCCAACTCCTCATTCCTCATTCTCACACCGCAAACACTCCAATCGGGCCACAGGCCCCACTAGTGACACAGAACCACACACACACACACACACACACACACACACACACACACACACAGAAAGATAGAGATAAACATGTATAAATGTATAAGAATTTGTGGATAAAATTATTATGAGATTATTTATAATCAAACGACTACACTACACAACCACTTCTTCCTTTTATTTACAAATTATACAGATATTTAGATATATTTAAATTTTATTTACCCGCGTGCGTCTCTCTTCTCCAAGGTAGCGGAGAGATATGAAAGGATAAAAGGGGAAAAGAATAAAATGCACGTCGGTTTTAAATTCGCAGGCTACCTGCGCTGAAGGCGTGGAAAACGAGCACGTGACGGAAAGGCTTCCGTACCCGAAGGGTCCAAATCACATGCCCAGCAAAGTAGCCTTAAACCTGGACACACAATGGAGACCATTTGACCCTTTAAATAATACTACAACCAGACACATACAGGTGCGCACATATACACAGATACACATTCTGTTTAAATTTCTTCACATCTGCAGACTAGAGTAAGCTGAGGGTATAGTGTTAAACCAGGTACTACATAAACAGTATATAGTATATATACAGAGGATATAGTGTTAATCCAGGTACTACATACAGAGTATATAGTATATATACAGAGTATATAGTTTGACCAAAAGATCGTGCTGATCTTTGATCTCCTGGTTCTTCATCTCCAGCGCCACTTTCAGACTCATAAAGTCCTCCTCTATGGGCTGGTATAACACACACACGAATCATCACTACAGCCAGTACAATGGAAAGGTGGGAATGTGTACTGAATGTGTACTGACGTTATAAGTGAAAGGTGGAGGTACTGGTGGATGTGTACTGACACTATAAGGGATCTCTACCTGCAGTGACAGTCTGAGCTTCTCAAGTTCTTCCTCCAGAGATTTCTTCTCCTGTTCACAGGCCATTTTCATATCTGCCAGAGCAAGTATCATTACTGCTGGATATAACATAGATTGTATATACTACATAATTACTACTGAATATATAAAATATAATATATATAGTACTATACATATATTAGTATCACTTTTATTGGAGCCTAAAGGCTAGCATTCATTATTATGTTAGTAGTATTGCATTTCCATAGTACTTACTCTTGATGGACCTGTTATGCTCCTCCTCCTCCTGCTGTTTCTGCAGGAGCTCTGTCTCCTCCTGCTGCTTGTGTTTCAGCATCTCCTGAAGAACCTGCAGCTCCTTCTGCTTCTGCAACCTCAACTCCTTCAGCTGCTCCAACAAACTGTTCTCCAACTCCTCCTTCTCACACCGCAAACACTCCAATCGGGCCACAGGCCCCACTAGTGACACAGAACCACACACACACACACACACAGAGAGAGAGATAAACATGTATAAATGTATAAGAATTTGTGGATAAAATTATTATGAGATTATTTATAATCAAACGACTACACTACACAACCACATCTTCCTTTTATTTACATATTATACAGATATTTAGAGATATTTACATTTTATTTACCCGCGTGCGTCTCTCTTCTCCAAGGTAGCGGAGAGATATGAAAGGATAAAAGGGGAAAAGAATAAAATGCACGTCGGTTTTAAATTCGCAGGCTACCTGCGCTGAAGGCGTGGAAAACGAGCACGTGACGGAAAGGCTTCCGTACCCGATGGGTCCAAATCACATGCCCAGCAAAGTAGCCTTAAACCTGGACACACAATGGAGACCATTTGACCCTTTAAATAATACTACAACCAGACACATACAGGTGCGCACATATACACAGATACACATTCTGTTTAAATTTCTTCACATCTGCAGACTAGAGTAAGCTGAGGGTATAGTGTTAAACCAGGTACTACATAAACAGTATATAGTATATATACAGAGGATATAGTGTTAAACCAGGTACTACATACAGAGTATATAGTATACATACAGAGTATATAGTTTGACCAAAAGATCGTGCTGATCTTTGATCTCCTGGTTCTTCATCTCCAGCGCCACTTTCAGACTCATAATGTCCACCTCTATGGGCTGGTATAACACACACACGAATCATCACTACAGCCAGTACAATGGAAAGGTGGGAATGTGTACTGAATGTGTACTGATGTTATAAGTGAAAGGTGGAGCTACTGGTGGATGTGTACTGACACTATAAGGGATCTCTACCTGCAGTGACAGTCTGAGCTTCTCAAGTTCTTCCTCCAGAGATTTCTTCTCCTGTTCACAGGCCATTTTCATATCTGCCAGAGCAAGTATCATTACTGCTGGATATAACACAGATTATATATACTACATAATTACTACTGAATATATAAAATATAATATATATAGTACTATACATATATTAGTATCACTTTTATTGGAGCCTAAAGGCTAACATTCATTATTAGTTATGTTAGTATTATTGCATTTCCATAGTACTTACACTTGAGGGACCTGTTATGCTCCTCCTCCTCCTGCTGTTTCTGCAGGAGCTCTGTCTCCTCCTGCTGCTTGTGTTTCAGCATCTCCTGAAGAACCTGCAGCTCCTTCTGCTTCTGCAACCTCAACTCCTTCAGCTGCTCCAACAAACTGTTCTCCAACTCCTCCTTCTCACACCGCAAACACTCCAATCGGGCCACAGGCCCCACTAGTGACACAGAACCACAAACACACACACACACAGAGAGAGATAAACATGTATAAATGTATAAGAATTTGTGGATAAAATTATTATGAGATTATTTATAATCAAACGACTACACTACACAACCACATCTTCCTTTTATTTACATATTATACAGATATTTAGAGATATTTACATTTTATTTACCCGCGTGCGTCTCTCTTCTCCAAGGTAGCGGAGAGATATGAAAGGATAAAAGGGGAAAAGAATAAAATGCACGTCCGTTTTAAATTCGCAGGCTACTTGCGCTTAAGGCGTGGAAAACGAGCACGTGACGGAAAGGCTTCCGTACCCGATGGGTCCAAATCACATGCCCAGCAAAGTAGCCTTAAACCTGGACACACAATGGAGACCATTTGACCCTTTAAAATCATACTACAACCAGACTTCCAGGCCCAAGAGGTCACACAGTCATGCCCAGCAAAGTAGCTCTGGGCATGGGCACACTTCACGCAGTTTGACCGTTTAAATAAAACTAGAAACAGACTTCCTGGCCCAAGAGGTCACACAGTCATGCCCAGCAAGGTTGCTTTAAACGTGGGCACACTTCAGACCGTTTCACTCTTTAAATCATTCAAAGCACCACATTTCAAGGCCCAAGAGGTCACAGAATCATGCCCATCAAAGTAGCTCTGGGCCTGGGCACACTTCACGCAGTTTGACCCTTTAAATAATACTACAACCAGACACATACAGGTGCGCACATATACACAGATACACATTCTGTTTAAATTTCTTCACATCTGCAGACTAGAGTAAGCTGAGGGTATAGTGTTAAACCAGGTACTACATAAACAGTATATAGTATATATACAGAGGATATAGTGTTAAACCAGGTACTACATACAGAGTATATAGTATACATACAGAGTATATAGTTTGACCAAAAGATCGTGCTGATCTTTGATCTCCTGGTTCTTCATCTCCAGCGCCACTTTCAGACTCATAATGTCCACCTCTATGGGCTGGTATAACACACACACGAATCATCACTACAGCCAGTACAATGGAAAGGTGGGAATGTGTACTGAATGTGTACTGACGTTATAAGTGAAAGGTGGAGCTACTGGTGGATGTGTACTGACACTATAAGGGATCTCTACCTGCAGTGACAGTCTGAGCTTCTCAAGTTCTTCCTCCAGAGATTTCTTCTCCTGTTCACAGGCCATTTTCATATCTGCCAGAGCAAGTATCATTACTGCTGGATATAACACAGATTGTATATACTACATAATTACTACTGAATATATAAAATATAATATATATAGTACTATACATATATTAGTATCACTTTTATTGGAGCCTAAAGGCTAACATTCATTATTAGTTATGTTAGTATTATTGCATTTCCATAGTACTTACACTTGAGGGACCTGTTATGCTCCTCCTCCTCCTGCTGTTTCTGCAGGAGCTCTGTCTCCTCCTGCTGCTTGTGTTTCAGCATCTCCTGAAGAACCTGCAGCTCCTTCTGCTTCTGCAACCTCAACTCCTTCAGCTGCTCCAACAAACTGTTCTCCAACTCCTCCTTCTCACACCGCAAACACTCCAATCGGGCCACAGGCCCCACTAGTGACACAGAACCACACACACACACACACAGACACACACACACACACACACACACACACACACACACAAAGAGAGAGATAAACATGTATAAATGTATAAGAATTTGTGGATAAAATTATTATGAGATTATTTATAATGAAACGACTACACTACACAACCACTTCTTCCTTTTATTTACATATTATACAGATATTTACAGATATTTACATTTTATTTACCCGCGTGCGTCTCTCTTCTCCAAGGTAGCGGAGAGATATGAAAGGATAAAAGGGGAAAAGAATAAAATGCACGTCGGTTTTAAATTCGCAGGCTACCTGCGCTGAAGGCTTGGAAAACGAGCACGTGACGGAAAGGCTTCCGTACCCGATGGGTCCAAATCACATGCCCAGCAAAGTAGCCTTAAACCTGGACACACAATGGAGACCATTTGACCCTTTAAATAATACTACAACCAGACACATACAGGTGCGCACATATACACAGATACACATTCTGTTTAAATTTCTTCACATCTGCAGACTAGAGTAAGCTGAGGGTATAGTGTTAAACCAGGAACTACATAAACAGTATATAGTATATATACAGAGGATATAGTGTTAAACCAGGTACTACATACAGAGTATATAGTATACATACAGAGTATATAGTTTGACCAAAAGATCGTGCTGATCTTTGATCTCCTGGTTCTTCATCTCCAGCGCCACTTTCAGACTCATAATGTCCTCCTCTATGGGCTGGTATAACACACACACGAATCATATCTACAGCCAGTACAATGGAAAGGTGGGAATGTGTACTGAATGTGTACTGACGTTATAAGTGAAAGGTGGAGGTACTGGTGGATGTGTACTGACACTATAAGGGATCTCTACCTGCAGTGACAGTCTGAGCTTCTCAAGTTCTTCCTCCAGAGATTTCTTCTCCTGTTCACAGGCCATTTTCATATCTGCCAGAGCAAGTATCATTACTGCTGGATATAACACAGATTGTATATACTACATAATTACTACTGAATATATAAAATATAATATATATAGTACTATACATATATTAGTATCACTTTTATTGGAGCCTAAAGGCTAACATTCATTATTAGTTATTTTAGTATTATTGCATTTCCATAGTACTTACTCTTGATGGACCTGTTATGCTCCTCCTCCTCCTGCTGTTTCTGCAGGAGCTCTGTCTCCTCCTGCTGCTTGTGTTTCAGCATCTCCTGAAGAACCTGCAGCTCCTTCTGCTTCTGCAACCTCAACTCCTTCAGCTGCTCCAACAAACTGTTATCCAACTCCTCCTTCTCACACCGCAAACACTCCAATCGGGCCACAGGCCCCACTAGTGACACAGAACCACACACACACACACACACACACACACACAGAGAGAGATAAACATGTATAAATGTATAAGAATTTGTGGATAAAAATATTATGAGATTATTTATAATCAAACGACTACACTACACAACCACATCTTCCTTTTATTTACATATTACACAGATATTTAGAGATATTTACATTTTATTTACCCGCGTGCGTCTCTCTTCTCCAAGGTAGCGGAGAGATATGAAAGGATAAAAGGGGAAAAGAATAAAATGCACGTCCGTTTTAAATTCGCAGGCTACTTGCGCTGAAGGCGTGGAAAACGAGCACGTGACGGAAAGGCTTCCGTACCCGATGGGTCCAAATCACATGCCCAGCAAAGTAGCCTTAAACCTGGACACACAATGGAGACCATTTGACCCTTTAAAATCATACTACAACCAGACTTCCAGGCCCAAGAGGTCACACAGTCATGCCCAGCAAAGTAGCTCTGGGCCTGGGCACACTTCACGCAGTTTGACCGTTTAAATAAAACTAGAAACAGACTTCCTGGCCCAAGAGGTCACACAGTCATGCCCAGCAAGGTTGCTTTAAACGTGGGCACACTTCAGACCGTTTCACTCTTTAAATCATTCAAAGCACCACATTTCAAGGCCCAAGAGGTCACAGAATCATGCCCATCAAAGTAGCTCTGGGCCTGGGCACACTTCACGGAGTTTGACCCTTTAAATAATACTACAACCAGACACATACAGGTGCGCACATATACACAGATACACATTCTGTTTAATTTCTTCACATCTGCAGACTAGAGTAAGCTGAGGGTATAGTGTTAAACCAGGTACTACATAAACAGTATATAATATATAAACAGAGGATATAATGTTAAACCAGGTACTACATACAGAGTATATAGTTTGACCAAAAGATCGTGCTGATCTTTGATCTCCTGGTTCTTCATCTCCAGCGCCACTTTCAGACTCATAATGTCCTCCTCTATGGGCTGGTATAACACACACACGAATCATCACTACAGCCAGTACAATGGAAAGGTGGGAATGTGTACTGAATGTGTACTGACGTTATAAGTGAAAGGTGGAGCTACTGGTGGATGTGTACTGACACTATAAGGGATCTCTACCTGCAGTGACAGTCTGAGCTTCTCAAGTTCTTCCTCCAGAGATTTCTTCTCCTGTTCACAGGCCATTTTCATATCTGCCAGAGCAAGTATCATTACTGCTGGATATAACACAGATTGTATATACTACATAATTACTACTGAATATATAAAATATAATATATATAGTACTATACATATATTAGTATCACTTTTATTGGAGCCTAAAGGCTAACATTCATTATTAGTTATGTTAGTATTATTGCATTTCCATAGTACTTACCCTTGAGGGACCTGTTATGCTCCTCCTCCTCCTGCTGTTTCTGCAGGAGCTCTGTCTCCTCCTGCTGCTTGTGTTTCAGCATCTCCTGAAGAACCTGCAGCTCCTTCTGCTTCTGCAACCTCAACTCCTTCAGCTGCTCCAACAAACTGTTCTCCAACTCCTCCTTCTCACACCGCAAACACTCCAATCGGGCCACAGGCCCCACTAGTGACACAGAACCACACACACACACACACACACAGAGAGAGATAAACATGTATAAATGTATCAGAATTTGTGGATAAAATTATTATGAGATTATTTATAATCAAACGACTACACTACACAACCACATCTTCCTTTTATTTACATATTATACAGATATTTAGAGATATTTACATTTTATTTACCCGCGTGCGTCTCTCTTCTCCAAGGTAGCGGAGAGATATGAAAGGATAAAAGGGCAAAAGAATAAAATGCACGTCGGTTTTAAATTCGCAGGCTACCTGCGCTGAAGGCGTGGAAAACGAGCACGTGACGGAAAGGCTTCCGTACCCGATGGGTCCAAATCACATGCCCAGCAAAGTAGCCTTAAACCTGGACACACAATGGAGACCATTTGACCCTTTAAATAATACTACAACCAGACACATACAGGTGCGCACATATACACAGATACACATTCTGTTTAAATTTCTTCACATCTGCAGACTAGAGTAAGCTGAGGGTATAGTGTTAAACCAGGAACTACATAAACAGTATATAGTATATATACAGAGGATATAGTGTTAAACCAGGTACTACATACAGAGTATATAGTATACATACAGAGTATATAGTTTGACCAAAAGATCGTGCTGATCTTTGATCTCCTGGTTCTTCATCTCCAGCGCCACTTTCAGACTCATAATGTCCTCCTCTATGGGCTGGTATAACACACACACGAATCATATCTACAGCCAGTACAATGGAAAGGTGGGAATGTGTACTGAATGTTTACTGACGTTATAAGTGAAAGGTGGAGGTACTGGTGGATGTGTACTGACACTATAAGGGATCTCTACCTGCAGTGACAGTCTGAGCTTCTCAAGTTCTTCCTCCAGAGATTTCTTCTCCTGTTCACAGGCCATTTTCATATCTGCCAGAGCAAGTATCATTACTGCTGGATATAACACAGATTGTATATACTACATAATTACTACTGAATATATAAAATATAATATATATAGTACTATACATATATTAGTATCACTTTTATTGGAGCCTAAAGGCTAACATTCATTATTAGTTATTTTAGTATTATTGCATTTCCATAGTACTTACTCTTGATGGACCTGTTATGCTCCTCCTCCTCCTGCTGTTTCTGCAGGAGCTCTGTCTCCTCCTGCTGCTTGTGTTTCAGCATCTCCTGAAGAACCTGCAGCTCCTTCTGCTTCTGCAACCTCAACTCCTTCAGCTGCTCCAACAAACTGTTATCCAACTCCTCCTTCTCACACCGCAAACACTCCAATCGGGCCACAGGCCCCACTAGTGACACAGAACCACACACACACACACACACACACACAGAGAGAGATAAACATGTATAAATGTATAAGAATTTGTGGATAAAATTATTAGGAGATTATTTATAATCAAACGACTACACTACACAACCACATCTTCCTTTTATTTACATATTACACAGATATTTAGAGATATTTACATTTTATTTACCCGCGTGCGTCTCTCTTCTCCAAGGTAGCGGAGAGATATGAAAGGATAAAAGGGGAAAAGAATAAAATGCACGTCCGTTTTAAATTCGCAGGCTACTTGCGCTGAAGGCGTGGAAAACGAGCACGTGACGGAAAGGCTTCCGTACCCGATGGGTCCAAATCACATGCCCAGCAAAGTAGCCTTAAACCTGGACACACAATGGAGAACATTTGACCCTTTAAAACCATACTACAACCAGACTTCCAGGCCCAAGAGGTCACACAGTCATGCCCAGCAAAGTAGCTCTGGGCCTGGGCACACTTCACGCAGTTTGACCGTTTAAATAAAACTAGAAACAGACTTCCTGGCCCAAGAGGTCACACAGTCATGCCCAGCAAGGTTGCTTTAAACGTGGGCACACTTCAGACCGTTTCACTCTTTAAATCATTCAAAGCACCACATTTCAAGGCCCAAGAGGTCACAGAATCATGCCCATCAAAGTAGCTCTGGGCCTGGGCACACTTCACGGAGTTTGACCCTTTAAATAATACTACAACCAGACACATACAGGTGCGCACATATACACAGATACACATTCTGTTTAATTTCTTCACATCTGCAGACTAGAGTAAGCTGAGGGTATAGTGTTAAACCAGGTACTACATAAACAGTATATAATATATAAACAGAGGATATAATGTTAAACCAGGTACTACATACAGAGTATATAGTTTGACCAAAAGATCGTGCTGATCTTTGATCTCCTGGTTCTTCATCTCCAGCGCCACTTTCAGACTCATAATGTCCTCCTCTATGGGCTGGTATAACACACACACGAATCATCACTACAGCCAGTACAATGGAAAGGTGGGAATGTGTACTGAATGTGTACTGACGTTATAAGTGAAAGGTGGAGCTACTGGTGGATGTGTACTGACACTATAAGGGATCTCTACCTGCAGTGACAGTCTGAGCTTCTCAAGTTCTTCCTCCAGAGATTTCTTCTCCTGTTCACAGGCCATTTTCATATCTGCCAGAGCAAGTATCATTACTGCTGGATATAACACAGATTGTATATACTACATAATTACTACTGAATATATAAAATATAATATATATAGTACTATACATATATTAGTATCACTTTTATTGGAGCCTAAAGGCTAACATTCATTATTAGTTATGTTAGTATTATTGCATTTCCATAGTACTTACCCTTGAGGGACCTGTTATGCTCCTCCTCCTCCTGCTGTTTCTGCAGGAGCTCTGTCTCCTCCTGCTGCTTGTGTTTCAGCATCTCCTGAAGAACCTGCAGCTCCTTCTGCTTCTGCAACCTCAACTCCTTCAGCTGCTCCAACAAACTGTTCTCCAACTCCTCCTTCTCACACCGCAAACACTCCAATCGGGCCACAGGCCCCACTAGTGACACAGAACCACACACACACACACACACACAGAGAGAGATAAACATGTATAAATGTATCAGAATTTGTGGATAAAATTATTATGAGATTATTTATAATCAAACGACTACACTACACAACCACATCTTCCTTTTATTTACATATTATACAGATATTTAGAGATATTTACATTTTATTTACCCGCGTGCGTCTCTCTTCTCCAAGGTAGCGGAGAGATATGAAAGGATAAAAGGGCAAAAGAATAAAATGCACGTCGGTTTTAAATTCGCAGGCTACCTGCGCTGAAGGCGTGGAAAACGAGCACGTGACGGAAAGGCTTCCGTACCCGATGGGTCCAAATCACATGCCCAGCAAAGTAGCCTTAAACCTGGACACACAATGGAGACCATTTGACCCTTTAAATAATACTACAACCAGACACATACAGGTGCGCACATATACACAGATACACATTCTGTTTAAATTTCTTCACATCTGCAGACTAGAGTAAGCTGAGGGTATAGTGTTAAACCAGGAACTACATAAACAGTATATAGTATATATACAGAGGATATAGTGTTAAACCAGGTACTACATACAGAGTATATAGTATACATACAGAGTATATAGTTTGACCAAAAGATCGTGCTGATCTTTGATCTCCTGGTTCTTCATCTCCAGCGCCACTTTCAGACTCATAATGTCCTCCTCTATGGGCTGGTATAACCCACACACACGAATCATCACTACAGCCAGTACAATGGAA
Organism: Electrophorus electricus; assembly: GCF_041902795.1. Taxonomy (NCBI): domain Eukaryota; kingdom Metazoa; phylum Chordata; class Actinopteri; order Gymnotiformes; family Gymnotidae; genus Electrophorus; species Electrophorus electricus. The sequence continues at coordinate 38,173,490 of NC_137501.1, read as the reverse complement.
AGGTGGGAATGTGTACTGAATGTGTACTGACGTTATAAGTGAAAGGTGGAGCTACTGGTGGATGTGTACTGACACTATAAGGGATCTCTACCTGCAGTGACAGTCTGAGCTTCTCAAGTTCTTCCTCCAGAGATTTCTTCTCCTGTTCACAGGCCATTTTCATATCTGCCAGAGCAAGTATCATTACTGCTGGATATAACATAGATTGTATATACTACATAATTACTACTGAATATATAAAATATAATATATATAGTACTATACATATATTAGTATCACTTTTATTGGAGCCTAAAGGCTAGCATTCATTATTATGTTAGTATTATTGCATATCCATAGTACTTACTCTTGATGGACCTGTTATGCTCCTCCTCCTCCTGCTGTTTCTGCAGGAGCTCTGTCTCCTCCTGCTGCTTGTGTTTCAGCATCTCCTGAAGAACGTGCAGCTCCTTCTGCTTCTGCAACCTCAACTCCTTCAGCTGCTCCAACAAACTGTTCTCCAACTCCTCCTTCTCACACCGCAAACACTCCAATCGGGCCACAGGCCTCACTAGTGACACAGAACCACACACACACACCCAAACACACACACACACACACACACACACACACAAAGAGAGAGATAAACATGTGTAAATGTATAAGAATTTGTGGATAAAATTATTATGAGATTATTCATAATCAAACGACTACACTACACAACCACTTCTTCCTTTTATTTACATATTATACAGATATTTACAGATATTTACATTTTATTTACCCGCATGCGTCTCTCTTCTCCAAGGTAGCGGAGAGATATGAAAGGATAAAAGGGGAAAAGAATAAAATGCACGTCGGTTTTAAATTCGCAGGCTACCTGCACTGAAGGCGTGGAAAACGAGCACGTGACGGAAAGGCTTCCGTACCCGATGGGTCCAAATCACATGCCCAGCAAAGTAGCCTTAAACCTGGACACACAATGGAGACCATTTGACCCTTTAAAATCATACTACAACCAGACTTCCAGGCCCAAGAGGTCACACAGTCATGCCCAGCAAGGATGCTTTAAACGTGGGCACACTTCAGACCGTTTCACTCTTTAAATCATTCAAAGCACCACATTTCAAGACCCAAGAGGTCACAGAATCATGCCCATCAAAGTAGCTCTGCGCCTGGGCACACTTCACGCAGTTTGACCCTTTAAATAATACTACAACCAGACACATACAGGTGCGCACATATACACAGATACACATTCTGTTTAATTTCTTCACATCTGCAGACTAGATTAAGCTGAGGGTATAGTGTTAAACCAGGTACTACATAAACAGTATATAGTATATATACAGAGGATATAATGTTAAACCAGGTACTACATACAGAGTATATAGTTTGACCAAAAGATCGTGCTGATCTTTGATCTCCTGGTTCTTCATCTCCAGCGCCACTTTCAGACTCATAATGTCCTCCTCTATGGGCTGGTATAACCCACACACACGAATCATCACTACAGCCAGTACAATGGAAAGGTGGGAATGTGTACTGAATGTGTACTGACGTTATAAGTGAAAGGTGGAGGTACTGGTGGATGTGTACTGACACTATAAGGGATCTCTACCTGCAGTGACAGTCTGAGCTTCTCAAGTTCTTCCTCCAGAGATTTCTTCTCCTGTTCACAGGCCATTTTCATATCTGCCAGAGCAAGTATCATTACTGCTGGATATAACATAGATTGTATATACTACATAATTACTACTGAATATATAAAATATAATATATATAGTACTATACATATATTAGTATCACTTTTATTGGAGCCTAAAGGCTAGCATTCATTATTATGTTAGTATTATTGCATATCCATAGTACTTACTCTTGATGGACCTGTTATGCTCCTCCTCCTCCTGCTGTTTCTGCAGGAGCTCTGTCTCCTCCTGCTGCTTGTGTTTCAGCATCTCCTGAAGAACCTGCAGCTCCTTCTGCTTCTGCAACCTCAACTCCTTCAGCTGCTCCAACAAACTGTTTTCCAACTCCTCCTTCTCACACCGCAAACACTCCAATCGGGCCACAGGCCCCACTAGTGACACAGAACCACACACACACACACAAACACACACACACACACACACACACACACACACACACACAAAGAGAGAGATAAACATGTATAAATGTATAAGAATTTGTGGATAAAATTATTATGAGATTATTCATAATCAAACGACTACACTACACAACCACTTCTTCCTTTTATTTACATATTATACAGATATTTACAGATATTTACATTTTATTTACCCGCATGTGTCTCTCTTCTCCAAGGTAGCGGAGAGATATGAAAGGATAAAAGGGGAAAAGAATAAAATGCACGTCGGTTTTAAATTCGCAGGCTACCTGCACTGAAGGCGTGGAAAACGAGCACGTGACGGAAAGGCTTCCGTACCCGATGGGTCCAAATCACATGCCCAGCAAAGTAGCCTTAAACCTGGACACACAATGGAGACCATTTGACCCTTTAAAATCATACTACAACCAGACTTCCAGGCCCAAGAGGTCACACAGTCATGCCCAGCAAGGATGCTTTAAACGTGGGCACACTTCAGACCGTTTCACTCTTTAAATCATTCAAAGCACCACATTTCAAGACCCAAGAGGTCACAGAATCATGCCCATCAAACTAGCTCTGCGCCTGGGCACACTTCACGCAGTTTGACCCTTTAAATAATACTACAACCAGACACATACAGGTGCGCACATATACACAGATACACATTCTGTTTAATTTCTTCACATCTGCAGACTAGAGTAAGCTGAGGGTATAGTGTTAAACCAGGTACTACATAAACAGTATATAGTATATATACAGAGGATATAATGTTAAACCAGGTACTACATACAGAGTATATAGTTTGACCAAAAGATCGTGCTGATCTTTGATCTCCTGGTTCTTCATCTCCAGCGCCACTTTCAGACTCATAATGTCCTCCTCTATGGGCTGGTATAACCCACACACACGAATCATCACTACAGCCAGTACAATGGAAAGGTGGGAATGTGTACTGAATGTGTACTGACGTTATAAGTGAAAGGTGGAGGTACTGGTGGATGTGTACTGACACTATAAGGGATCTCTACCTGCAGTGACAGTCTGAGCTTCTCAAGTTCTTCCTCCAGAGATTTCTTCTCCTGTTCACAGGCCATTTTCATATCTGCCAGAGCAAGTATCATTACTGCTGGATATAACATAGATTGTATATACTACATAATTACTACTGAATATATAAAATATAATATATATAGTACTATACATATATTAGTATCACTTTTATTGGAGCCTAAAGGCTAGCATTCATTATTATGTTAGTATTATTGCATTTCCATAGTACTTACTCTTGATGGACCTGTTATGCTCCTCCTCCTCCTGCTGTTTCTGCAGGAGCTCTGTCTCCTCCTGCTGCTTGTGTTTCAGCATCTCCTGAAGAACCTGCAGCTCCTTCTGCTTCTGCAACCTCAACTCCTTCAGCTGCTCCAACAAACTGTTCTCCAACTCCTCCTTCTCACACCGCAAACACTCCAATCGGGCCACAGGCCCCACTAGTGACACAGAACCACACACACACACCCAAACACACACACACACACACACACACACACAAAGAGAGAGATAAACATGTGTAAATGTATAAGAATTTGTGGATAAAATTATTATGAGATTATTCATAATCAAACGACTACACTACACAACCACTTCTTCCTTTTATTTACATATTATACAGATATTTACAGATATTTACATTTTATTTACCCGCATGTGTCTCTCTTCTCCAAGGTAGCGGAGAGATATGAAAGGATAAAAGGGGAAAAGAATAAAATGCACGTCGGTTTTAAATTCGCAGGCTACCTGCACTGAAGGCTTGGAAAACGAGCACGTGACGGAAAGGCTTCCGTACCCGATGGGTCCAAATCACATGCCCAGCAAAGTAGCCTTAAACCTGGACACACAATGGAGACCATTTGACCCTTTAAAATCATACTACAACCAGACTTCCAGGCCCAAGAGGTCACACAGTCATGCCCAGCAAGGATGCTTTAAACGTGGGCACACTTCAGACCGTTTCACTCTTTAAATCATTCAAAGCACCACATTTCAAGACCCAAGAGGTCACAGAATCATGCCCATCAAAGTAGCTCTGCGCCTGGGCACACTTCACGCAGTTTGACCCTTTAAATAATACTACAACCAGACACATACAGGTGCGCACATATACACAGATACACATTCTGTTTAAATTTCTTCACATCTGCAGACTAGAGTAAGCTGAGGGTATAGTGTTAAACCAGGAACTATATAAACAGTATATAGTATATATACAGAGGATATAATGTTAAACCAGGTACTACATACAGAGTATATAGTTTGACCAAAAGTTCGTGCTGATCTTTGATCTCCTGGTTCTTCATCTCCAGCTCCACTTTCAGACTCAATGTCCTCCTCTATGGGCTGGTATAACACACACACGAATCATCACTACAGCCAGTACAATGGAAAGGTGGGAATGTGTACCGAATGTGTACTGACGTTATAAGTGAAAGGTGGAGGTACTGGTGGATGTGTACTGACACTATAAGGGATCTCTACCTGCAGTGACAGTCTGAGCTTCTCAAGTTCTTCCTCCAGCGATTTCTTCTCCTGTTCACAGGACATTTTCATATCTGCCAGAGCAAGTATCATTACTGCTGGACATAACACAGATTGTATATACTACGTAATTACTACTGAATATATAAAATATAATATATATAGTACTATACATATATTAGTATCACTTTTATTGGAGCCTAAAGGCTAACATTCATTATTAGTTATGTTAGTATTATTGCATTTCCATAGTACTTACTCTTCATGGACCTGTTATGCTCCTCCTCCTCCTGCTGTTTCTGCAGGAGCTCTGTCTCCTTTTGCTGCTTGTGTTTCAGCATCTCCTGAAGAACCTGCAGCTCCTTCTGCTTCTGCAACCTCACATCCTTCAGCTGCTCCAACAAACTGTTCTCCAACTCCTCCTTCTCACACCGCAAACACTCCAATTGGGGCACAGGCACAACTAGTGACACAGAACCACACACACACACAGACACACACACACACACACACACACAGAGAGAGAGAGATAAACATGTATAAATGTATAAGAATTTGTGGATAAAATTATTGAGATTATTTATAATCAAACGACTACACTACACAACCACTTCTTCCTTTTATTTACATATTATACAGATATTTACAGATATTTACATTTTATTTACCCGCGTGCGTCTCTCTTCTCCAAGGTAGCGGAGAGATATGAAAGGATAAAAGGGGAAAAGAATAAAATGCACGTCGGTTTTAAATTCACAGGCTACCTGCGCTGAAGGCGAATAAAACGAGCACTTGAGGGAAAGGCTTCCGTACCCGATGGGTCCAAATCACATGCCCAGCAAACTAGCCTTAAACCTGTACACACAATGGAGACCATTTGACCCTTTAAAATCATACTAAAACCAGACTTCCAGGCCCAAGAGGTCACACAGTCATGCCCAGCAAAGTAGCTCTGGGCCTGGGCACACTTCACGCAGTTTGACCGTTTAAATAAAACTAGAAACAGACTTCCTGGCCCAAGAGGTCACAGTCAAACCCAGCAAAGTACGTTTAAACCTGGAAACAAATCAGATCCTTTCTGTCATTCAAAGGAATGGGCCTGCAACTCACAACCACATCCCCAGTGAAGCGCACCGTCACCCAGCCACACTACCCCACCTTGCCCGTCCTGGAACAACCACACCTCCAGGGCACCACATGCCAATCTCTCATGCCCAGCAAACTGCAACCTCACGCAGCCAGGCCACACACTGTCTCCCCTTGTACCGTCCAAGGATGAACTCCTCCACAAACCTGGTGTTCAAGCGCACACACGCAATTACAACGAACTGGTGGAGAACTTTGAAACAAACGTGCTGACTTTGAATACTCACATCTAGGCCGGGCCAACTCCAAATGGCGTGCAACTCGGTGTGCATCACCTCCATGACTGTCCCTAACGAACGCCACCTGCCACGCTTTCGGCCTATCCCTGGCGGCATTAAAAAATCGTAGCGTGATAACGATGGTTCCGATGCGCGTGCCGCTCGAAGGCGATTACAGGGGAGATACAGCCCTTTCCAAAGAGCCATGAACAGACTTTCTACTCCCAAGGAGACAAGAGATATTACGCGCATTTTCTCCGACGCGCACCACGTTTAAAAAATCGTAGCGTGAGAACGGTGGGTCCGATCCGCGTGCCGCTCGAAGGCGATTACAGGGGAGATGGAGCCCTTTCCAAAGAGGCATGAACAGACTTCCTACTCCCAAGGAGCCCAAAGATATTAAGCCGCAAATACGTCCTACGCGCGTCTTTTCTACGCCGCGCACCACATTTAAAAAATCGTAGCGTAAGAACGGTGGGTCCGATCCGCGTGCCGCTTAAAGGCGATTACAGGGGAGATGCAAACCTTTCCAAAGAGCCATGAAAAGACTTTCTACTCCCTAGGAGACAAGAGATATTAAGCCGCAATGACGTCCGACGCGCGCATTTTCTCCGACGCGCAACACATTTAAAAAAATCATAGCGTGAAAACCGTGGGTTCGATCCGCGTGCCGCTCGAAGGCGATTACAGGGGAGATGCAGCCCTTTCCAAAGAGCCATGAACAGACTTTCTACTCCCAATGAGACAAGAGATATCAAGCCGCAAATACGTCCGGCGCGCGTCTATTCTCCGCCGCGCAACACATTTAAAAAAAATCGTAGCGTGAAAACCGTGGGTTCGATCCGCGTGCCGCTTAAAGGCGATTACAGGGGAGATGCAGCCCTTTCCAAAGAGCCATGAAAAGACTTTCTACTCCCAAGGAGACAAGAGATATTAAGCCGAAATGACGTCCGACGCGCGCATTTCCTCCGCCGCGCACCACATTTAAAAAAATCATAGCGTGAAAACCGTGGGTTCGATCCGCGTGCCGCTCGAAGGCGATTACAGGGGAGATGCAGCCCTTTCCAAAGAAGCATGAACAGACTTCCTACTCCCAAGGAGCCCAAAGATATTAAGCCGCAAATACGTCCTACGCGCGTCTTTTCTACGCCGCGCACCACATTTAAAAAATCGTATCGGAAGAACGGTGGGTCCAATCCGCGTGCCGCTTAAAGGCGATTACAAGGGAGATGCAAACCTTTCCAAAGAACCATGAAAAGACTTTCTACTCCCAAGGAGACAATAGATATTAAGCCGAAATGACGTCCGACGCGCGCATTTTCTCCGCCGCGCACCACATTTAAAAAAATCATAGCGTGAAAACCGTGGGTTCGATCCGCGTGCCGCTCGAAGGCGATTACAGCGGAGATGCAGCCCTTTCCAAAGAGCCATGAAAAGACTTTCTACTCCCAAGGAGACAAGAGATATTAAGCCGAAATGACGTCCGACGCGCGCATTTCCTCCGCCGCGCACCACATTTAAAAAAATCATAGCGTGAAAACCGTGCGTTCGATCCGCGTGCCGCTCGAAGGCGATTACAGGGGAGATGCAGCCCTTTCCAAAGAGCCATGAACAGACTTTCTACACCCAATGAGACAAGAGATATTAAGCCGCAAATACGTCCGGCGCGCGTTTTTTCTCCGCCGCGCAACACATTTAAAAAAAATCGTAGCGTGAAAAACCTGGGTTCGATCCGCGTGCCGCTCGAAGGCGATTACAGGGGAGATGCATCCCTTTCAAAAGAGCCATGAACAGACTTTCTACTCCCAAGGAGACCAGAAATATTAACATATAAAGCGTTACGCTCCAGTCGGATGAACGAGAATCGCTTGTACAATTGCAACGAATTGGAGGAGAAAGTTTAAACAAACGCGCTGACTTTGAACGCTCACATCTAGGCCGGGCCAACTCCAAATGGCGTGCAACTCGGTGTGCATCACCTCCATGACTGTCCCTAACGAACGCCACCTGCCACGCTTTCGGCCTATCCCTGGCGGCATTAAAAAATCGTAGCGTGATAACGATGGTTCCGATGCGCGTGCCGCTCGAAGGCGATTACAGGGGAGATACAGCCCTTTCCAAAGAGCCATGAACAGACTTTCTACTCCCAATGAGACAAGAGATATCAAGCCGCAAATACGTCCGGCGCGCGTCTATTCTCCGCCGCGCAACACATTTAAAAAAATCGTAGCGTGAAAACCGTGGGTTCGATCCGCGTGCCGCTTAAAGGCGATTACAGGGGAGATGCAGCCCTTTCCAAAGAGGCATGAAAAGACTTTCTACTCCCAAGGAGACAAGAGATATTAAGCCGAAATGACGTCCGACGCGCGCATTTCCTCCGCCGCCCACCACATTTAAAAAAATCATAGCGTGAAAACCGTGCGTTCGATCCGCGTGCCGCTCGAAGGCGATTACAGGGGAGATGCAGCCCTTTCCAAAGAGCCATGAACAGACTTTCTACACCCAATGAGACAAGAGATATTAAGCCGCAAATACGTCCGGCGCGCGTCTTTTCTCCGCCGCGCAACACATTTAAAAAAAATCGTAGCGTGAAAAACGTGGGTTCGATCCGCGTGCCGCTCGAAGGTGATTACAGGGGAGATGCAGCCCTTTCCAAAGAGCCATGAACAGACTTTCTACTCCCAAGGAGCCCAAAGATATTAAGCCGCAAATAAGTCCTACGCGCGTCTTTTCTACGCCTCGCACCACATTTAAAAAATCGTAGCGTAAGAACGGTGGGTCCGATCCGCGTGCCGCTTAAAGGCGATTACAGGGGAGATGCAGCCCTTTCCAAAGAACCATGAAAAGACTTTCTACTCCCAAGGAGACAAGAGATATTAAGCCGCAATGACGTCCGACGCGCGCATTTTCTCCGCCGCGCAGCACATTTAAAAAAATCATAGCGTGAAAACCGTGGGTTCGATCCACGTGCCGCTCGAAGGCGATTACAGGGGAGATGCAGCCCTTTCCAAAGAGGCATGAACAGACTTCCTACTCCCAAGGAGCCCAAAGATATTAAGCCGCAAATACGTCCTACGCGCGTCTTTTCTACGCCGCGCACCACATTTAAAAAATCGTATCGGAAGAACGGTGGGTCCAATCCGCGTGCCGCTTAAAGGCGATTACAAGGGAGATGCAAACCTTTCCAAAGAGCCATGAAAAGACTTTCTACTCCCAAGGAGACAATAGATATTAAGCCGAAATGACGTCCGACGCGCGCATTTTCTCCGACGCGCACCACATTTAAAAAAATCATAGCGTGAAAACCGTGGGTTCGATCCGCGTGCCGCTCGAAGGCGATTACAGCGGAGATGCAGCCCTTTCCAAAGAGCCATGAAAAGACTTTTTACTCCCAAGGAGACAAGAGATATTAAGCCGAAATGACGTCCGACGCGCGCATTTCCTCCGCCGCGCACCACATTTAAAAAAATCATAGCGTGAAAACCGTGGGTTCGATCCGCGTGCCGCTCGAAGGCGATTACAGGGGAGATGCAGCCCTTTCCAAAGAGCCATGAACAGACTTTCTACTCCCAAGGAGACCAGAAATATTAACTTATAAAGCGTTACGCTCCAGTCGGATGAACGAGAAACGCTTGTACAATTGCAACGAATTGGAGGAGAAAGTTTAAACAAACGCGCTGACTTTGAACGCTCACATCTAGGCCGGGCCAACTCCAAATGGCGTGCAACTCGGTGTGCATCACCTCCATGACTGTCCCTAACGAACGCCACCTGCCACGCTTTCGGCCTATCCCTGGCGGCATTAAAAAATCGTAGCGTGATAACGATGGTTCCGATGCGCGTGCCGCTCGAAGGCGATTACAGGGGAGATACAGCCCTTTCCAAAGAGCCATGAACAGACTTTCTACTCCCAAGGAGACAAGAGATATTACGCGCATTTTCTCCGACGCGCACCACGTTTAAAAAATCGTAGCGTGAGAACGGTGGGTCCGATCCGCGTGCCGCTTAAAGGCGATTACAGGGGAGATGCAACCCTTTCCAAAGAGGCATGAACAGACTTCCTACTCCCAAGGAGACAAGAGATATTAAGCCGCAATGACGTCCGACGCGCGCATTTTCTCCGCCGCGCACCACATTTAAAAAAATCATAGCGTGAAAACCGTGGGTTCGATCCGCGTGCCGCTCGAAGGCGATTACAGGGGAGATGGAGCCCTTTCCAAAGAGGCATGAACAGACTTCCTACTCCCAAGGAGCCCAAAGATATTAAGCCGCAAATACGTCCTACGCGCGTCTTTTCTACGCCGCGCACCACATTTAAAAAATCGTAGCGTAAGAACGGTGGGTCCGATCCGCGTGCCGCTTAAAGGCGATTACAGGGGAGATGCAGCCCTTTCCAAAGAGCCATGAACAGACTTTCTACTCCCAATGAGACAAGAGATATCAAGCCGCAAATACGTCCGGCGCGCGTCTATTCTCCGCAGCACAACACATTTAAAAAAAATCGTAGCGTGAAAACCGTGGGTTCGATCCGCGTGCCGCTTAAAGGCGATTACAGGGGAGATGCATCCCTTTCCAAAGAGCCATGAACAGACTTTCTACTCCCAAGGAGACCAGAGATATTAACAGATAAAGCGTTACGCTCCAGTCGGATGAGCGAGAAACGCTTGTACAATTGCAACGAATTGGAGGAGAAAGTTTAAACAAACGCGCTGACTTTGAAGGCTCACATCTAGGCCGCGCCAGGTCCAAATGTCCTGCAACTCGGTCCGCATCACGTCCATGACTTTTCCTAACGAACGCCACCTGCCAAGCTTTCGGCCCGTCCCTGTCGGCATTAAAAAATCGTAGCGTGATAACGATGGTTCCGATCCGCGTGCGGTGCGAAGGCGATTACAGGGGAGATGCAACCCTTTCCAAAGAACCATGAAAAGACTTTCTACTCCCAAGGAGACAAGAGATATTAGGCCGCAATGACGTCCGACGCGCGCATTTTCTCCGCCGCGCACCACATTTAAAAAATCGTATCGTGAGAACGGTGGGTCCGATCCGCGTGCCGCTTAAAGGCGATTACAGGGGAGACGCAGCCCTTTCCAAAGAGCCATGAACAGACTTTCTACTCCCAAGGAGCCCAAAGATATTAATCCGCAAATACGTCCTACGCGCGTCTTTTCTACGCCGCGCACCACATTTAAAAAATCGTAGCGTAAGAACGGTGGGTTCGATCCGCGTGCCGCTCGAAGGCGATTACAGGGGAGATGCAGCCCTTTCCAAAGAGCCATGAACAGACTTTCCACTCCCAATGAGACAAGAGATATCAAGCCGCAAATACGTCCGGCGCGCGTCTATTCTCCGCCGCGCAACACATTTAAAAAAAATCCTAGCGTGAAAACCGTGGGTTCGATCCGCGTGCCGCTCGAAGGCGATTACAGGTGAGATGCAGCCCTTTCCAAAGAGCCATGAACAGACTTTCTACTCCCAAGGAGACAAGAGATATTAAGCCGCAATGACGTCCGACGCGCGCATTTTCTCCGCCGCGCAGCACATTTAAAAAAATCATAGCGTGAAAACCGTGGGTTCGATCCGCGTGCCGCTTAAAGGCGATTACAGGGGAGATGCAGCCCTTTCCAAAGAGCCATGAATAGACTTTCTACTCCCAAGGAGACCAGAGATATTAACAGATAAAGCGTTACGCTCCAGTCGGATGAGCGAGAAACGCTTGTACAATTGCAACGAATTGGAGGAGAAAGTTTAAACAAACGCGCTGACTTTGAACGCTCACATCTAGGCCGGGCCAGGTCCAAATGGCCTGCAACTCGGTGCGCATCACCTCCATGACGGTCCCTAACGAACGCCACCTGCCACGCTTTCGGCCCGTCCCTGGCGGCATTAAAAAATCGTAGCGTGATAACGATGGTTCCGATCCGCGTGCCGCTCGAAGGCGAAAACAGTGGAGATGCAGCCCTTTCCAAAGAGCCATGAACAGACTTCTACTCCCAAGGAGCCCAAAGATAATAAGCCGCAATGATGTCCGACGCGCGCATTTATTGCGCCGCGCACCACATTTAAAAAATTGTAGCGTGAGAATGGTGGGTCCGATCCGCGTGCCGCTTAAAGGCGATTACAGGGGAGATGCAACCCTTTCTAAAGAGCCATGAACAGACTTCCTACTCCCAAGGAGCCCAAAGATATTAAGCCGCAAATACGTCTTACGCGCGTCTTTTCTACGCCGCGCACCACATTTAAAAAATCGTATCGTAAGAACGGTGGGTCCGATCCGCGTGCCGCTTAAAGGCGATTACAGGGGAGATGCAGCCCTTTCCAAAGAGCCATGAATAGACTTTCTACTCCCAAGGAGACCAGAGATATTAACAGATAAAGCGTTACGCTCCAGTCGGATGAGCGAGAAACGCTTGTACAATTGCAACGAATTGGAGGAGAAAGTTTAAACAAACGCGCTGACTTTGAACGCTCACATCTAGGCCGGGCCAGGTCCAAATGGCCTGCAACTCGGTGCGCATCACCTCCATGATGGTCCCTAACGAACGCCACCTGCCACGCTTTCGGCCCGTCCCTGGCGGCATTAAAAAATCGTAGCGTGATACAGGGGAGATGCAGCCCTTTCCAAAGAGCCATGAACAGACTTTCTACACCCAATGAGACAAGAGATATTAAGCCGTAAATACGTCCGGCGCGCGTCTTTTCTCCGCCGTGCAACACATTTAAAAAAAATCGTAGCGTGAAAAACGTGGGTTCGATCCGCGTGCCGCTCGAAGGCGATTACAGGGGAGATGCATCCCTTTCAAAAGAGCCATGAACAGACTTTCTACTCCCAAGGAGACCAGAAATATTAACATATAAAGCGTTACGCTCCAGTCGGATGAACGAGAAACGCTTGTACAATTGCAACGAATTGGAGGAGAAAGTTTAAACAAACGCGCTGACTTTGAACGCTCACCTCTAGGCCGGGCCAACTCCAAATGGCGTGCAACTCGGTGTGCATCACCTCCATGACTGTCCCTAACGAACGCCACCTGCCACGCTTTCGGCCTATCCCTGGCGGCATTAAAAAATCGTAGCGTGATAACGATGGTTCCGATGCGCGTGCCGCTCGAAGGCGATTACAGGGGAGATGCAACCCTTTCCAAAGAGGCATGAACAGACTTCCTACTCCCAAGGAGACAAGAGATATTAAGCCGCAATGACGTCCGACGCGCGCATTTTCTCCGCCGCGCAGCACATTTAAAAAAATCATAGCGTGAAACCGTGGGTTCGATCCGTGTGCCGCTCGAAGGCGATTACAGGGGAGATGCAGCCCTTTCCAAAGAGCCATGAACAGACTTTCTACTCCCAATGAGACAAGAGATATCAAGCCGCAAATACGTCCGGCGCGCGTCTATTCTCCGCCGCGCAACACATTTAAAAAAAATCGTAGCGTGAAAACCGTGGGTTCGATCCGCGTGCCGCTTAAAGGCGATTACAGGGGAGATGCAGCCCTTTCCAAAGAGCCATGAAAAGACTTTCTACTCCCAAGGAGACAAGAGATATTAAGCCGAAATGACGTCCGACGCGCGCATTTCCTCCGCCGCGCACCACATTTAAAAAAATCATGGCGTGAAAACCGTGGGTTCGATCCGCGTGCCGCTCGAAGGCGATTACAGGGGAGATGCAGCCCTTTCCAAAGAGCCATGAACAGACTTTCTACACCCAATGAGACAAGAGATATTAAGCCGCAAATACGTCCGGCGCGCGTCTTTTCTCCGCCGCGCAACACATTTAAAAAAAATCGTAGCGTGAAAAACGTGGGTTCGATCCGCGTGCCGCTCGAAGGCGATTACAGGGGAGATGCATCCCTTTCAAACGAGCCATGAACAGACTTTCTACTCCCAAGGAGACCAGAAATATTAACATATAAATCGTTACGCTCCAGTCGGATGAACAAGAAACGCTTGTACAATTGCAACGAATTGGAGGAGAAAGTTTAAACAAACGCGCTGACTTTGAACGCTCACATCTAGGCCGTGCCAACTCCAAATGGCGTGCAACTCGGTGTGCATCACCTCCATGACTGTCCCTAACGAACGCCACCTGCCACGCTTTCGGCCTATCCCTGGCGGCATTAAAAAATCGTAGCGTGATAACGATGGTTCCGATGCGCGTGCCGCTCGAAGGCGATTACAGGGGAGATACAGCCCTTTCCAAAGAGCCATGAACAGACTTTCTACTCCCAAGGAGACAAGAGATATTACGCGCATTTTCTCCGACGCGCACCACGTTTAAAAAATCGTAGCGTGAGAACGGTGGGTCCGATCCGCGTGCCGCTTAAAGGCGATTACAGGGGAGATGCAACCCTTTCCAAAGAGGCATGAACAGACTTCCTACTCCCAAGGAGACAAGAGATATTAAGCCGCAATGACGTCCGACGCGCGCATTTTCTCCGCCGCGCAGCACATTTAAAAAAATCATAGCGTGAAAACCGTGGGTTCGATCCGCGTGCCGCTCGAAGGCGATTACAGGGGAGATGCAGCCCTTTCCAAAGAGCCATGAACAGACTTTCTACTCCCAATGAGACAAGAGATATCAAGCCGCAAATACGTCCGGCGCGCGTCTATTCTCCGCCGCGCAACACATTTAAAAAAAATCGTAGCGTGAAAACCGTGGGTTCGATCCGCGTGCCGCTTAAAGGCGATTACAGGGGAGATGCAGCCCTTTCCAAAGAGCCATGAAAAGACTTTCTACTCCCAAGGAGACAAGAGATATTAAGCCCAAATGACGTCCGACGCGCGCATTTCCTCCGCCGCGCACCACATTTAAAAAAATCATAGCGTGAAAACCGTGGGTTCGATCCGCGTGCCGCTCGAAGGCGATTACAGGGGAGATGCAGCCCTTTCCAAAGAGGCATGAACAGACTTCCTACTCCCAAGGAGCCCAAAGATATTAAGCCGCAAATACGTCCTACGCGCGTCTTTTCTACGCCGCGCACCACATTTAAAAAATCGTATCGGAAGAACGGTGGGTCCGATCCGCGTGCCGCTTAAAGGCGATTACAGGGGAGATGCAGCCCTTTCCAAAGAGCCATGAATAGACTTTCTACTCCCAAGGAGACCAGAGATATTAACAGATAAAGCGTTACGCTCCAGTCGGATGAGCGAGAAACGCTTGTACAATTGCAACGAATTGGAGGAGAAAGTTTAAACAAACGCGCTGACTTTGAACGCTCACATCTAGGCCGGGCCAGGTCCAAATGGCCTGCAACTCGGTGCGCATCACCTCCATGATGGTCCCTAACGAACGCCACCTGCCACGCTTTCGGCCCGTCCCTGGCGGCATTAAAAAATCGTAGCGTGATACAGGGGAGATGCAGCCCTTTCCAAAGAGCCATGAACAGACTTTCTACACCCAATGAGACAAGAGATATTAAGCCGTAAATACGTCCGGCGCGCGTCTTTTCTCCGCCGTGCAACACATTTAAAAAAAATCGTAGCGTGAAAAACGTGGGTTCGATCCGCGTGCCGCTCGAAGGCGATTACAGGGGAGATGCATCCCTTTCAAAAGAGCCATGAACAGACTTTCTACTCCCAAGGAGACCAGAAATATTAACATATAAAGCGTTACGCTCCAGTCGGATGAACGAGAAACGCTTGTACAATTGCAACGAATTGGAGGAGAAAGTTTAAACAAACGCGCTGACTTTGAACGCTCACCTCTAGGCCGGGCCAACTCCAAATGGCGTGCAACTCGGTGTGCATCACCTCCATGACTGTCCCTAACGAACGCCACCTGCCACGCTTTCGGCCTATCCCTGGCGGCATTAAAAAATCGTAGCGTGATAACGATGGTTCCGATGCGCGTGCCGCTCGAAGGCGATTACAGGGGAGATACAGCCCTTTCCAAAGAGCCATGAACAGACTTTCTACTCCCAAGGAGACAAGAGATATTACGCGCATTTTCTCCGACGCGCACCACGTTTAAAAAATCGTAGCGTGAGAACGGTGGGTCCGATCCGCGTGCCGCTTAAAGGCGATTACAGGGGAGATGCAACCCTTTCCAAAGAGGCATGAACAGACTTCCTACTCCCAAGGAGACAAGAGATATTAAGCCGCAATGACGTCCGACGCGCGCATTTTCTCCGCCGCGCAGCACATTTAAAAAAATCATAGCGTGAAAACCGTGGGTTCGATCCGCGTGCCGCTCGAAGGCGATTACAGGGGAGATGCAGCCCTTTCCAAAGAGCCATGAACAGACTTTCTACTCCCAATGAGACAAGAGATATCAAGCCGCAAATACGTCCGGCGCGCGTCTATTCTCCGCCGCGCAACACATTTAAAAAAAATCGTAGCGTGAAAACCGTGGGTTCGATCCGCGTGCCGCTTAAAGGCGATTACAGGGGAGATGCAGCCCTTTCCAAAGAGCCATGAAAAGACTTTCTACTCCCAAGGAGACAAGAGATATTAAGCCCAAATGACGTCCGACGCGCGCATTTCCTCCGCCGCGCACCACATTTAAAAAAATCATAGCGTGAAAACCGTGGGTTCGATCCGCGTGCCGCTCGAAGGCGATTACAGGGGAGATGCAGCCCTTTCCAAAGAGCCATGAATAGACTTTCTACTCCCAAGGAGACCAGAGATATTAACAGATAAAGCGTTACGCTCCAGTCGGATGAGCGAGAAACGCTTGTACAATTGCAACGAATTGGAGGAGAAAGTTTAAACAAACGCGCTGACTTTGAACGCTCACATCTAGGCCGGGCCAGGTCCAAATGGCCTGCAACTCGGTGCGCATCACCTCCATGATGGTCCCTAACGAACGCCACCTGCCACGCTTTCGGCCCGTCCCTGGCGGCATTAAAAAATCGTAGCGTGATACAGGGGAGATGCAGCCCTTTCCAAAGAGCCATGAACAGACTTTCTACACCCAATGAGACAAGAGATATTAAGCCGTAAATACGTCCGGCGCGCGTCTTTTCTCCGCCGTGCAACACATTTAAAAAAAATCGTAGCGTGAAAAACGTGGGTTCGATCCGCGTGCCGCTCGAAGGCGATTACAGGGGAGATGCATCCCTTTCAAAAGAGCCATGAACAGACTTTCTACTCCCAAGGAGACCAGAAATATTAACATATAAAGCGTTACGCTCCAGTCGGATGAACGAGAAACGCTTGTACAATTGCAACGAATTGGAGGAGAAAGTTTAAACAAACGCGCTGACTTTGAACGCTCACCTCTAGGCCGGGCCAACTCCAAATGGCGTGCAACTCGGTGTGCATCACCTCCATGACTGTCCCTAACGAACGCCACCTGCCACGCTTTCGGCCTATCCCTGGCGGCATTAAAAAATCGTAGCGTGATAACGATGGTTCCGATGCGCGTGCCGCTCGAAGGCGATTACAGGGGAGATGCAACCCTTTCCAAAGAGGCATGAACAGACTTCCTACTCCCAAGGAGACAAGAGATATTAAGCCGCAATGACGTCCGACGCGCGCATTTTCTCCGCCGCGCAGCACATTTAAAAAAATCATAGCGTGAAACCGTGGGTTCGATCCGTGTGCCGCTCGAAGGCGATTACAGGGGAGATGCAGCCCTTTCCAAAGAGCCATGAACAGACTTTCTACTCCCAATGAGACAAGAGATATCAAGCCGCAAATACGTCCGGCGCGCGTCTATTCTCCGCCGCGCAACACATTTAAAAAAAATCGTAGCGTGAAAACCGTGGGTTCGATCCGCGTGCCGCTTAAAGGCGATTACAGGGGAGATGCAGCCCTTTCCAAAGAGCCATGAAAAGACTTTCTACTCCCAAGGAGACAAGAGATATTAAGCCGAAATGACGTCCGACGCGCGCATTTCCTCCGCCGCGCACCACATTTAAAAAAATCATAGCGTGAAAACCGTGGGTTCGATCCGCGTGCCGCTCGAAGGCGATTACAGGGGAGATGCAGCCCTTTCCAAAGAGCCATGAACAGACTTTCTACACCCAATGAGACAAGAGATATTAAGCCGCAAATACGTCCGGCGCGCGTCTTTTCTCCGCCGCGCAACACATTTAAAAAAAATCGTAGCGTGAAAAACGTGGGTTCGATCCGCGTGCCGCTCGAAGGCGATTACAGGGGAGATGCATCCCTTTCAAAAGAGCCATGAACAGACTTTCTACTCCCAAGGAGACCAGAAATATTAACATATAAAGCGTTACGCTCCAGTCGGATGAACAAGAAACGCTTGTACAATTGCAACGAATTGGAGGAGAAAGTTTAAACAAACGCGCTGACTTTGAACGCTCACATCTAGGCCGTGCCAACTCCAAATGGCGTGCAACTCGGTGTGCATCACCTCCATGACTGTCCCTAACGAACGCCACCTGCCACGCTTTCGGCCTATCCCTGGCGGCATTAAAAAATCGTAGCGTGATAACGATGGTTCCGATGCGCGTGCCGCTCGAAGGCGATTACAGGGGAGATACAGCCCTTTCCAAAGAGCCATGAACAGACTTTCTACTCCCAAGGAGACAAGAGATATTACGCGCATTTTCTCCGACGCGCACCACGTTTAAAAAATCGTAGCGTGAGAACGGTGGGTCCGATCCGCGTGCCGCTTAAAGGCGATTACAGGGGAGATGCAACCCTTTCCAAAGAGGCATGAACAGACTTCCTACTCCCAAGGAGACAAGAGATATTAAGCCGCAATGACGTCCGACGCGCGCATTTTCTCCGCCGCGCAGCACATTTAAAAAAATCATAGCGTGAAAACCGTGGGTTCGATCCGCGTGCCGCTCGAAGGCGATTACAGGGGAGATGCAGCCCTTTCCAAAGAGCCATGAACAGACTTTCTACTCCCAATGAGACAAGAGATATCAAGCCGCAAATACGTCCGGCGCGCGTCTATTCTCCGCCGCGCAACACATTTAAAAAAAATCGTAGCGTGAAAACCGTGGGTTCGATCCGCGTGCCGCTTAAAGGCGATTACAGGGGAGATGCAGCCCTTTCCAAAGAGCCATGAAAAGACTTTCTACTCCCAAGGAGACAAGAGATATTAAGCCCAAGTGACGTCCGACGCGCGCATTTCCTCCGCCGCGCACCACATTTAAAAAAATCATAGCGTGAAAACCGTGGGTTCGATCCGCGTGCCGCTCGAAGGCGATTACAGGGGAGATGCAGCCCTTTCCAAAGAGGTATGAACAGACTTCCTACTCCCAAGGAGCCCAAAGATATTAAGCCGCAAATACGTCCTACGCGCGTCTTTTCTACGCCGCGCACCACATTTAAAAAATCGTATCGGAAGAACGGTGGGTCCAATCCGCGTGCCGCTTAAAGGCGATTACAAGGGAGATGCAAACCTTTCCAAAGAGCCATAAAAAGACTTTCTACTCCCAAGGAGACAATAGATATTAAGCCGAAATGACGTCCGACGCGCGCATTTTCTCCGCCGCGCACCACATTTAAAAAAATCATAGCGTGAAAACCGTGGGTTCGATCCGCGTGCCGCTCGAAGGCGATTACAGCGGAGATGCAGCCCTTTCCAAAGAGCCATGAAAAGACTTTCTACTCCCAAGGAGACAAGAGATATTAAGCCGAAATGACGTCCGACGCGCGCATTTCCTCCGCCGCGCACCACATTTAAAAAAATCATAGCGTGAAAACCGTGGGTTCGATCCGCGTGCCGCTCGAAGGCGATTACAGGGGAGATGCAGCCCTTTCCAAAGAGCCATGAACAGACTTTCTACACGCAATGAGACAAGAGATATTAAGCCGCAAATACGTCCGGCGCGCGTCTTTTCTACGCCTGGCACCACATTTAAAAAATCGTAGCGTAAGAACGGTGGGTCCGATCCGCGTGCCGCTTAAAGGCGATTACAGGGGAGATGCAGCCCTTTCCAAAGAACCATGAAAAGACTTTCTACTCCCAAGGAGACAAGAGATATTAAGCCGCAATGACGTCCGACGCGCGCATTTTCTCCGCCGCGCAGCACATTTAAAAAAATCATAGCGTGAAAACCGTGGGTTCGATCCACGTGCCGCTCGAAGGCGATTACAGGGGAGATGCAGCCCTTTCCAAAGAGGCATGAACAGACTTCCTACTCCCAAGGAGCCCAAAGATATTAAGCCGCAAATACGTCCTACGCGCGTCTTTTCTACGCCGCGCACCACATTTAAAAAATCGTATCGGAAGAACGGTGGGTCCAATCCGCGTGCCGCTTAAAGGCGATTACAAGGGAGATGCAAACCTTTCCAAAGAGCCATGAAAAGACTTTCTACTCCCAAGGAGACAATAGATATTAAGCCGAAATGACGTCCGACGCGCGCATTTCCTCCGACGCGCACCACATTTAAAAAAATCATAGCGTGAAAACCGTGGGTTCGATCCGCGTGCCGCTCGAAGGCGATTACAGCGGAGATGCAGCCCTTTCCAAAGAGCCATGAAAAGACTTTTTACTCCCAAGGAGACAAGAGATATTAAGCCGAAATGACGTCCGACGCGCGCATTTCCTCCGCCGCGCACCACATTTAAAAAAATCATAGCGTGAAAACCGTGGGTTCGATCCGCGTGCCGCTCGAAGGCGATTACAGGGGAGATGCAGCCCTTTCCAAAGAGCCATGAACAGACTTTCTACTCCCAAGGAGACCAGAAATATTAACTTATAAAGCGTTACGCTCCAGTCGGATGAACGAGAAACGCTTGTACAATTGCAACGAATTGGAGGAGAAAGTTTAAACAAACGCGCTGACTTTGAACGCTCACATCTAGGCCGGGCCAACTCCAAATGGCGTGCAACTCGGTGTGCATCACCTCCATGACTGTCCCTAACGAACGCCACTTGCCACGCTTTCGGCCTATCCCTGGCGGCATTAAAAAATCGTAGCGTGATAACGATGGTTCCGATCCGCGTGCCGCTCGAAGGCGATTACAGGGGAGATACAGCCCTTTCCAAAGAGCCATGAACAGACTTTCTACTCCCAAGGAGACAAGAGATATTACGCGCATTTTCTCCGACGCGCACCACGTTTAAAAAATCGTAGCGTGAGAACGGTGGGTCCGATCCGCGTGCCGCTTAAAGGCGATTACAGGGGAGGTGCAACCCTTTCCAAAGAGGCATGAACAGACTTCCTACTCCCAAGGAGACAAGAGATATTAAGCCGCAATGACGTCCGACGCGCGCATTTTCTCCGCCGCGCACCACATTTAAAAAAATCATAGCGTGAAAACCGTGGGTTCGATCCGCGTGCCGCTCGAAGGCGATTACAGGGGAGATGGAGCCCTTTCCAAAGAGGCATGAACAGACTTCCTACTCCCAAGGAGCCCAAAGATATTAAGCCGCAAATACGTCCTACGCGCGTCTTTTCTACGCCGCGCACCACATTTAAAAAATCGTAGCGTAAGAACGGTGGGTCCGATCCGCGTGCCGCTTAAAGGCGATTACAGGGGAGATGCAGCCCTTTCCAAAGAGCCATGAACAGACTTTCTACTCCCAATGAGACAAGAGATATCAAGCCGCAAATACGTCCGGCGCGCGTCTATTCTCCGCCGCACAACATATTTAAAAAAAATCGTAGCGTGAAAACCGTGGGTTCGATCCGCGTGCCGCTTAAAGGCGATTACAGGGGAGATGCATCCCTTTCCAAAGAGCCATGAACAGACTTTCTACTCCCAAGGAGACCAGAGATATTAACAGATAAAGCGTTACGCTCCAGTCGGATGAGGGAGAAACGCTTGTACAATTGCAACGAATTGGAGGAGAAAGTTTAAACAAACGCGCTGACTTTGAAGGCTCACATCTAGGCCGCGCCAGGTCCAAATGTCCTGCAACTCGGTCCGCATCACGTCCATGACTTTTCCTAACGAACGCCACCTGCCAAGCTTTCGGCCCGTCCCTGTCGGCATTAAAAAATCGTAGCGTGATAACGATGGTTCCGATCCGCGTGCGGCGCGAAGGCGATTACAGGGGAGATGCAACCCTTTCCAAAGAACCATGAAAAGACTTTCTACTCCCAAGGAGACAAGAGATATTAGGCCGCAATGACGTCCGACGCGCGCATTTTCTCCGCCGCGCACCACATTTAAAAAATCGTATCGTGAGAACGGTGGGTCCGATCTGCGTGCCGCTTAAAGCCGATTACAGGGGAGACGCAGCCCTTTCCAAAGAGCCATGAACAGACTTTCTACTCCCAAGGAGCCCAAAGATATTAAGCCGCAAATACGTCCTACGCGCGTCTTTTCTACGCCGCGCACCACATTTAAAAAATCGTAGCGTAAGAACGGTGGGTTCGATCCGCGTGCCGCTCGAAGGCGATTACAGGGGAGATGCAGCCCTTTCCAAAGAGCCATGAACAGACTTTCCACTCCCAATGAGACAAGAGATATCAAGCCGCAAATACGTCCGGCGCGCGTCTATTCTCCGCCGCGCAACACATTTAAAAAAAATCCTAGCGTGAAAACCGTGGGTTCGATCCGCGTGCCGCTCGAAGGCGATTACAGGTGAGATGCAGCCCTTTCCAAAGAGCCATGAACAGACTTTCTACTCCCAAGGAGACAAGAGATATTAAGCCGCAATGACGTCCGACGCGCGCATTTTCTCCGCCGCGCAGCACATTTAAAAAAATCATAGCGTGAAAACCGTGGGTTCGATCCGCGTGCCGCTTAAAGGCGATTACAGGGGAGATGCAGCCCTTTCCAAAGAGCCATGAATAGACTTTCTACTCCCAAGGAGACCAGAGATATTAACAGATAAAGCTTTACGCTCCAGTCGGATGAGCGAGAAACGCTTGTACAATTGCAACGAATTGGAGGAGAAAGTTTAAACAAACGCGCTGACTTTGAACGCTCACATCTAGGCCGGGCCAGGTCCAAATGGCCTGCAACTCGGTGCGCATCACCTCCATGACGGTCCCTAACGAACGCCACCTGCCACGCTTTCGGCCCGTCCCTGGCGGCATTAAAAAATCGTAGCGTGATAACGATGGTTCCGATCCGCGTGCCGCTCGAAGGCGAAAACAGTGGAGATGCAGCCCTTTCCAAAGAGCCATGAACAGACTTCTACTCCCAAGGAGCCCAAAGATAATAAGCCGCAATGATGTCCGACGCGCGCATTTATTGCGCCGCGCACCACATTTAAAAAATTGTAGCGTGAGAATGGTGGGTCCGAGCCGCGTGCCGCTTAAAGGCGATTACAGGGGAGATGCAACCCTTTCTAAAGAGCCATGAACAGACTTCCTACTCCCAAGGAGCCCAAAGATATTAAGCCGCAAATACGTCTTACGCGCGTCTTTTCTACGCCGCGCACCACATTTAAAAAATCGTATCGTAAGAACGGTGGGTCCGATCCGCGTGCCGCTTAAAGGCGATTACAGGGGAGATGCAGCCCTTTCCAAAGAGCCATGAATAGACTTTCTACTCCCAAGGAGACCAGAGATATTAACAGATAAAGCGTTACGCTCCAGTCGGATGAGCGAGAAACGCTTGTACAATTGCAACGAATTGGAGGAGAAAGTTTAAACAAACGCGCTGACTTTGAACGCTCACATCTAGGCCGGGCCAGGTCCAAATGGCCTGCAACTCGGTGCGCATCACCTCCATGATGGTCCCTAACGAACGCCACCTGCCACGCTTTCGGCCCGTCCCTGGCGGCATTAAAAAATCGTAGCGTGATACAGGGGAGATGCAGCCCTTTCCAAAGAGCCATGAACAGACTTTCTACACCCAATGAGACAAGAGATATTAAGCCGTAAATACGTCCGGCGCGCGTCTTTTCTTCGCCGTGCAACACATTTAAAAAAAATCGTAGCGTGAAAAACGTGGGTTCGATCCGCGTGCCGCTCGAAGGCGATTACAGGGGAGATGCATCCCTTTCAAAAGAGCCATGAACAGACTTTCTACTCCCAAGGAGACCAGAAATATTAACATATAAAGCGTTACGCTCCAGTCGGATGAACGAGAAACGCTTGTACAATTGCAACGAATTGGAGGAGAAAGTTTAAACAAACGCGCTGACTTTGAACGCTCACCTCTAGGCCAGGCCAACTCCAAATGGCGTGCAACTCGGTGTGCATCACCTCCATGACTGTCCCTAACGAACGCCACCTGCCACGCTTTCGGCCTATCCCTGGCGGCATTAAAAAATCGTAGCGTGATAACGATGGTTCCGATGCGCGTGCCGCTCGAAGGCGATTACAGGGGAGATGCAACCCTTTCCAAAGAGGCATGAACAGACTTCCTACTCCCAAGGAGACAAGAGATATTAAGCCGCAATGACGTCCGACGCGCGCATTTTCTCCGCCGCGCAGCACATTTAAAAAAATCATAGCGTGAAACCGTGGGTTCGATCCGTGTGCCGCTCGAAGGCGATTACAGGGGAGATGCAGCCCTTTCCAAAGAGCCATGAACAGACTTTCTACTCCCAATGAGACAAGAGATATCAAGCCGCAAATACGTCCGGCGCGCGTCTATTCCCCGCCGCGCAACACATTTAAAAAAAATCGTAGCGTGAAAACCGTGGGTTCGATCCGCGTGCCGCTTAAAGGCGATTACAGGGGAGATGCAGCCCTTTCCAAAGAGCCATGAAAAGACTTTCTACTCCCAAGGAGACAAGAGATATTAAGCCGAAATGACGTCCGACGCGCGCATTTCCTCCGCCGCGCACCACATTTAAAAAAATCATAGCGTGAAAACCGTGGGTTCGATCCGCGTGCCGCTCGAAGGCGATTACAGGGGAGATGCAGCCCTTTCCAAAGAGGCATGAACAGACTTCCTACTCCCAAGGAGCCCAAAGATATTAAGCCGCAAATACGTCCTACGCGCGTCTTTTCTACGCCGCGCACCACATTTAAAAAATCGTATCGGAAGAACGGTGGGTCCAATCCGCGTGCCGCTTAAAGGCGATTACAAGGGAGATGCAGCCCTTTCCAAAGAGCCATGAAAAGACTTTCTACTCCCAAGGAGACAAGAGATATTAAGCCGAAATGACGTCCGACGCGCGCATTTCCTCCGCCGCGCACCACATTTAAAAAAATCATAGCGTGAAAACCGTGGGTTCGATCCGCGTGCCGCTCGAAGGCGATTACAGGGGAGATGCAGCCCTTTCCAAAGAGCCATGAACAGACTTTCTACACCCAATGAGACAAGAGATATTAAGCCGCAAATACGTCCGGCGCGCGTCTTTTCTCCGCCGCGCAACACATTTAAAAAAAATCGTAGCGTGAAAAACGTGGGTTCGATCCGCGTGCCGCTCGAAGGCGATTACAGGGGAGATGCATCCCTTTCAAAAGAGCCATGAACAGACTTTCTACTCCCAAGGAGACCAGAAATATTAACATATAAAGCGTTACGCTCCAGTCGGATGAACAAGAAACGCTTGTACAATTGCAACGAATTGGAGGAGAAAGTTTAAACAAACGCGCTGACTTTGAACGCTCACATCTAGGCCGTGCCAACTCCAAATGGCGTGCAACTCGGTGTGCATCACCTCCATGACTGTCCCTAACGAACGCCACCTGCCACGCTTTCGGCCTATCCCTGGCGGCATTAAAAAATCGTAGCGTGATAACGATGGTTCCGATGCGCGTGCCGCTCGAAGGCGATTACAGGGGAGATACAGCCCTTTCCAAAGAGCCATGAACAGACTTTCTACTCCCAAGGAGACAAGAGATATTACGCGCATTTTCTCCGACGCGCACCACGTTTAAAAAATCGTAGCGTGAGAACGGTGGGTCCGATCCGCGTGCCGCTTAAAGGCGATTACAGGGGAGATGCAACCCTTTCCAAAGAGGCATGAACAGACTTCCTACTCCCAAGGAGACAAGAGATATTAAGCCGCAATGACGTCCGACGCGCGCATTTTCTCCGCCGCGCAGCACATTTAAAAAAATTATAGCGTGAAAACCGTGGGTTCGATCCGCGTGCCGCTCGAAGGCGATTACAGGGG
The DNA here is from genome assembly GCF_041902795.1 of Electrophorus electricus. Classification (NCBI taxonomy): domain Eukaryota; kingdom Metazoa; phylum Chordata; class Actinopteri; order Gymnotiformes; family Gymnotidae; genus Electrophorus; species Electrophorus electricus. The sequence goes on along the minus strand of NC_137501.1, from coordinate 38,147,605 downwards.
AGATGCAGCCCTTTCCAAAGAGCCATGAACAGACTTTCTACTCCCAATGAGACAAGAGATATCAAGCCGCAAATACGTCCGGCGCGCGTCTATTCTCCGCCGCGCAACACATTTAAAAAAAATCGTAGCGTGAAAACCGTGGGTTCGATCCGCGTGCCGCTTAAAGGCGATTACAGGGGAGATGCAGCCCTTTCCAAAGAGCCATGAAAAGACTTTCTACTCCCAAGGAGACAAGAGATATTAAGCCGAAATGACGTCCGACGCGCGCATTTCCTCCGCCGCGCACCACATTTAAAAAAATCATAGCGTGAAAACCGTGGGTTCGATCCGCGTGCCGCTCGAAGGCGATTACAGGGGAGATGCAGCCCTTTCCAAAGAGGCATGAACAGACTTCCTACTCCCAAGGAGCCCAAAGATATTAAGCCGCAAATACGTCCTACGCGCGTCTTTTCTACGCCGCGCACCACATTTAAAAAATCGTATCGGAAGAACGGTGGGTCCAATCCGCGTGCCGCTTAAAGGCGATTACAAGGGAGATGCAAACCTTTCCAAAGAGCCATAAAAAGACTTTCTACTCCCAAGGAGACAATAGATATTAAGCCGAAATGACGTCCGACGCGCGCATTTTCTCCGCCGCGCACCACATTTAAAAAAATCATAGCGTGAAAACCGTGGGTTCGATCCGCGTGCCGCTCGAAGGCGATTACAGCGGAGATGCAGCCCTTTCCAAAGAGCCATGAAAAGACTTTCTACTCCCAAGGAGACAAGAGATATTAAGCCGAAATGACGTCCGACGCGCGCATTTCCTCCGCCGCGCACCACATTTAAAAAAATCATAGCGTGAAAACCGTGGGTTCGATCCGCGTGCCGCTCGAAGGCGATTACAGGGGAGATGCAGCCCTTTCCAAAGAGCCATGAACAGACTTTCTACACCCAATGAGACAAGAGATATTAAGCCGCAAATACGTCCGGCGCGCGTCTTTTCTACGCCTCGCACCACATTTAAAAAATCGTAGCGTAAGAACGGTGGGTCCGATCCGCGTGCCGCTTAAAGGCGATTACAGGGGAGATGCAGCCCTTTCCAAAGAACCATGAAAAGACTTTCTACTCCCAAGGAGACAAGAGATATTAAGCCGCAATGACGTCCGACGCGCGCATTTTCTCCGCCGCGCAGCACATTTAAAAAAATCATAGCGTGAAAACCGTGGGTTCGATCCACGTGCCGCTCGAAGGCGATTACAGGGGAGATGCAGCCCTTTCCAAAGAGGCATGAACAGACTTCCTACTCCCAAGGAGCCCAAAGATATTAAGCCGCAAATACGTCCTACGCGCGTCTTTTCTACGCCGCGCACCACATTTAAAAAATCGTATCGGAAGAACGGTGGGTCCAATCCGCGTGCCGCTTAAAGGCGATTACAAGGGAGATGCAAACCTTTCCAAAGAGCCATGAAAAGACTTTCTACTCCCAAGGAGACAATAGATATTAAGCCGAAATGACGTCCGACGCGCGCATTTTCTCCGACGCGCACCACATTTAAAAAAATCATAGCGTGAAAACCGTGGGTTCGATCCGCGTGCCGCTCGAAGGCGATTACAGCGGAGATGCAGCCCTTTCCAAAGAGCCATGAACAGACTTTCTACTCCCAAGGAGACCAGAAATATTAACTTATAAAGCGTTACGCTCCAGTCGGATGAACGAGAAACGCTTGTACAATTGCAACGAATTGGAGGAGAAAGTTTAAACAAACGCGCTGACTTTGAACGCTCACATCTAGGCCGGGCCAACTCCAAATGGCGTGCAACTCGGTGTGCATCACCTCCATGACTGTCCCTAACGAACGCCACCTGCCACGCTTTCGGCCTATCCCTGGCGGCATTAAAAAATCGTAGCGTGATAACGATGGTTCCGATGCGCGTGCCGCTCGAAGGCGATTACAGGGGAGATACAGCCCTTTCCAAAGAGCCATGAACAGACTTTCTACTCCCAAGGAGACAAGAGATATTACGCGCATTTTCTCCGACGCGCACCACGTTTAAAAAATCGTAGCGTGAGAACGGTGGGTCCGATCCGCGTGCCGCTCGAAGGCGATTACAGGGGAGATGGAGCCCTTTCCAAAGAGGCATGAACAGACTTCCTACTCCCAAGGAGCCCAAAGATATTAAGCCGCAAATACGTCCTACGCGCGTCTTTTCTACGCCGCGCACCACATTTAAAAAATCGTAGCGTAAGAACGGTGGGTCCGATCCACGTGCCGCTTAAAGGCGATTACAGGGGAGATGCAAACCTTTCCAAAGAGCCATGAAAAGACTTTCTACTCCCAAGGAGACAAGAGATATTAAGCCGCAAATACGTCCGACGCGCGCATTTTCTCCGCCGCGCAGCACATTTAAAAAAATCATAGCGTGAAAACCGTGGGTTCGATCCGCGTGCCGCTCGAAGGCGATTACAGGGGAGATGCAGCCCTTTCCAAAGAGCCATGAACAGACTTTCTACTCCCAATGAGACAAGAGATATCAAGCCGCAAATACGTCCGGCGCGCGTCTATTCTCCGCCGCGCAACACATTTAAAAAAAATCGTAGCGTGAAAACCGTGGGTTCGATCCGCGTGCCGCTTAAAGGCGATTACAGGGGAGATGCAGCCCTTTCCAAAGAGCCATGAAAAGACTTTCTACTCCCAAGGAGACAAGAGATATTAAGCCGAAATGACGTCCGACGCGCGCATTTCCTCCGCCGCGCACCACATTTAAAAAAATCATAGCGTGAAAACCGTGGGTTCGATCCGCGTGCCGCTCGAAGGCGATTACAGGGGAGATGCAGCCCTTTCCAAAGAGCCATGAACAGACTTTCTACTCCCAAGGAGACCAGAAATATTAACTTATAAAGCGTTACGCTCCAGTCGGATGAACGAGAAACGCTTGTACAATTGCAACGAATTGGAGGAGAAAGTTTAAACAAACGCGCTGACTTTGAACGCTCACATCTAGGCCGGGCCAACTCCAAATGGCGTGCAACTCGGTGTGCATCACCTCCATGACTGTCCCTAACGAACGCCACCTGCCACGCTTTCGGCCTATCCCTGGCGGCATTAAAAAATCGTAGCGTGATAACGATGGTTCCGATGCGCGTGCCGCTCGAAGGCGATTACAGGGGAGATACAGCCCTTTCCAAAGAGCCATGAACAGACTTTCTACTCCCAAGGAGACAAGAGATATTACGCGCATTTTCTCCGACGCGCACCACGTTTAAAAAATCGTAGCGTGAGAACGGTGGGTCCGATCCGCGTGCCGCTCGAAGGCGATTACAGGGGAGATGGAGCCCTTTCCAAAGAGGCATGAACAGACTTCCTACTCCCAAGGAGCCCAAAGATATTAAGCCGCAAATACGTCCTACGCGCGTCTTTTCTACGCCGCGCACCACATTTAAAAAATCGTAGCGTAAGAACGGTGGGTCCGATCCGCGTGCCGCTTAAAGGCGATTACAGGGGAGATGCAAACCTTTCCAAAGAGCCATGAAAAGACTTTCTACTCCCAAGGAGACAAGAGATATTAAGCCGCAAATACGTCCGACGCGCGCATTTTCTCCGCCGCGCAGCACATTTAAAAAAATCATAGCGTGAAAACCGTGGGTTCGATCCGCGTGCCGCTCGAAGGCGATTACAGGGTAGATGCAGCCCTTTCCAAAGAGCCATGAACAGACTTTCTACTCCCAATGAGACAAGAGATATCAAGCCGCAAATACGTCCGGCGCGCGTCTATTCTCCGCCGCGCAACACATTTAAAAAAAATCGTAGCGTGAAAACCGTGGGTTCGATCCGCGTGCCGCTTAAAGGCGATTACAGGGGAGATGCAGCCCTTTCCAAAGAGCCATGAAAAGACTTTCTACTCCCAAGGAGACAAGAGATATTAAGCCGAAATGACGTCCGACGCGCGCATTTCCTCCGCCGCGCACCACATTTAAAAAAATCATAGCGTGAAAACCGTGGGTTCGATCCGCGTGCCGCTCGAAGGCGATTACAGGGGAGATGCAGCCCTTTCCAAAGAGGCATGAACAGACTTCCTACTCCCAAGGAGCCCAAAGATATTAAGCCGCAAATACGTCCTACGCGCGTCTTTTCTACGCCGCGCACCACATTTAAAAAATCGTATCGGAAGAACGGTGGGTCCAATCCGCGTGCCGCTTAAAGGCGATTACAAGGGAGATGCAAACCTTTCCAAAGAGCCATGAAAAGACTTTCTACTCCCAAGGAGACAATAGATATTAAGCCGAAATGACGTCCGACGCGCGCATTTTCTCCGCCGCGCACCACATTTAAAAAAATCATAGCGTGAAAACCGTGGGTTCGATCCGCGTGCCGCTCGAAGGCGATTACAGCGGAGATGCAGCCCTTTCCAAAGAGCCATGAAAAGACTTTCTACTCCCAAGGAGACAAGAGATATTAAGCCGAAATGACGTCCGACGCGCGCATTTCCTCCGCCGCGCACCACATTTAAAAAAATCATAGCGTGAAAACCGTGGGTTCGATCCGCGTGCCGCTCGAAGGCCATTACAGGGGAGATGCAGCCCTTTCCAAAGAGCCATGAACAGACTTTCTACTCCCAAGGAGCCCAAAGATATTAAGCCGCAAATAAGTCCTACGCGCGTCTTTTCTACGCCTCGCACCACATTTAAAAAATCGTAGCGTAAGAACGGTGGGTCCGATCCGCGTGCCGCTTAAAGGCGATTACAAGGGAGATGCAAACCTTTCCAAAGAGCCATGAAAAGACTTTCTACTCCCAAGGAGACAATAGATATTAAGCCGAAATGACGTCCGACGCGCGCATTTTCTCCGACGCGCACCACATTTAAAAAAATCATAGCGTGAAAACCGTGGGTTCGATCCGCGTGCCGCTCGAAGGCGATTACAGCGGAGATGCAGCCCTTTCCAAAGAGCCATGAAAAGACTTTCTACTCCCAAGGAGACAAGAGATATTAAGCCGAAATGACGTCCGACGCGTGCATTTCCTCCGCCGCGCACCACATTTAAAAAAATCATAGCGTGAAAACCGTGGGTTCGATCCGCGTGCCGCTCGAAGGCGATTACAGGGGAGATGCAGCCCTTTCCAAAGAGCCATGAACAGACTTTCTACTCCCAAGGAGACCAGAAATATTAACTTATAAAGCGTTACGCTCCAGTCGGATGAACGAGAAACGCTTGTACAATTGCAACGAATTGGAGGAGAAAGTTTAAACAAACGCGCTGACTTTGAACGCTCACATCTAGGCCGGGCCAACTCCAAATGGCGTGCAACTCGGTGTGCATCACCTCCATGACTGTCCCTAACGAACGCCACCTGCCACGCTTTCGGCCTATCCCTGGCGGCATTAAAAAATCGTAGCGTGATAACGATGGTTCCGATGCGCGTGCCGCTCGAAGGCGATTACAGGGGAGATACAGCCCTTTCCAAAGAGCCATGAACAGACTTTCTACTCCCAAGGACACAAGAGATATTACGCGCATTTTCTCCGACGCGCACCACGTTTAAAAAATCGTAGCGTGAGAACGGTGGGTCCGATCCGCGTGCCGCTCGAAGGCGATTACAGGGGAGATGCAGCCCTTTCCAAAGAGCCATGAACAGACTTTCTACTCCCAAGGAGACAAGAGATATTAAGCCGCAATGACGTCCGACGCGCGCATTTTCTCCAACGCGCAACACATTTAAAAAAATCATAGCGTGAAAACCGTGGGTTCGATCCGCGTGCCGCTCGAAGGCGATTACAGGGGAGATGCAGCCCTTTCCAAAGAGCCATGAACAGACTTTCTACTCCCAATGAGACAAGAGATATCAAGCCGCAAATACGTCCGGCGCGCGTCTATTCTCCGCCGCGCAACACATTTAAAAAAAATCGTAGCGTGAAAACCGTGGGTTCGATCCGCGTGCCGCTTAAAGGCGATTACAGGGGAGATGCAGCCCTTTCCAAAGAGGCATGAACAGACTTCCTACTCCCAAGGAGCCCAAAGATATTAAGCCGCAAATACGTCCTACGCGCGTCTTTTCTACGCCGCGCACCACATTTAAAAAATCGTATCGGAAGAACGGTGGGTCCAATCCGCGTGCCGCTTAAAGGCGATTACAAGGGAGATGCAAACCTTTCCAAAGAGCCATGAAAAGACTTTCTACTCCCAAGGAGACAAGAGATATTAAGCCGAAATGACGTCCGACGCGCGCATTTTCTCCGCCGCGCACCACATTTAAAAAAATCATAGCGTGAAAACCGTGGGTTCGATCCGCGTGCCGCTCGAAGGCGATTACAGCGGAGATGCAGCCCTTTCCAAAGAGCCATGAACAGACTTTCTACTCCCAAGGAGACCAGAAATATTAACTTATAAAGCGTTACGCTCCAGTCGGATGAACGAGAAACGCTTGTACAATTGCAACGAATTGGAGGAGAAAGTTTAAACAAACGCGCTGACTTTGAACGCTCACATCTAGGCCGGGCCAACTCCAAATGGCGTGCAACTCGGTGTGCATCACCTCCATGACTGTCCCTAACGAACGCCACCTGCCACGCTTTCGGCCTATCCCTGGCGGCATTAAAAAATCGTAGCGTGATAACGATGGTTCCGATGCGCGTGCCGCTCGAAGGCGATTACAGGGGAGATACAGCCCTTTCCAAAGAGCCATGAACAGACTTTCTACTCCCAAGGAGACAAGAGATATTACGCGCATTTTCTCCGACGCGCACCACGTTTAAAAAATCGTAGCGTGAGAACGGTGGGTCCGATCCGCGTGCCGCTCGAAGGCGATTACAGGGGAGATGGAGCCCTTTCCAAAGAGGCATGAACAGACTTCCTACTCCCAAGGAGCCCAAAGATATTAAGCCGCAAATACGTCCTACGCGCGTCTTTTCTACGCCGCGCACCACATTTAAAAAATCGTAGCGTAAGAACGGTGGGTCCGATCCGCGTGCCGCTTAAAGGCGATTACAGGGGAGATGCAAACCTTTCCAAAGAGCCATGAAAAGACTTTCTACTCCCAAGGAGACAAGAGATATTAAGCCGCAAATACGTCCGACGCGCGCATTTTCTCCGCCGCGCAGCACATTTAAAAAAATCATAGCGTGAAAACCGTGGGTTCGATCCGCGTGCCGCTCGAAGGCGATTACAGGGTAGATGCAGCCCTTTCCAAAGAGCCATGAACAGACTTTCTACTCCCAATGAGACAAGAGATATCAAGCCGCAAATACGTCCGGCGCGCGTCTATTCTCCGCCGCGCAACACATTTAAAAAAAATCGTAGCGTGAAAACCGTGGGTTCGATCCGCGTGCCGCTTAAAGGCGATTACAGGGGAGATGCAGCCCTTTCCAAAGAGCCATGAAAAGACTTTCTACTCCCAAGGAGACAAGAGATATTAAGCCGAAATGACGTCCGACGCGCGCATTTCCTCCGCCGCGCACCACATTTAAAAAAATCATAGCGTGAAAACCGTGGGTTCGATCCGCGTGCCGCTCGAAGGCGATTACAGGGGAGATGCAGCCCTTTCCAAAGAGGCATGAACAGACTTCCTACTCCCAAGGAGCCCAAAGATATTAAGCCGCAAATACGTCCTACGCGCGTCTTTTCTACGCCGCGCACCACATTTAAAAAATCGTATCGGAAGAACGGTGGGTCCAATCCGCGTGCCGCTTAAAGGCGATTACAAGGGAGATGCAAACCTTTCCAAAGAGCCATGAAAAGACTTTCTACTCCCAAGGAGACAATAGATATTAAGCCGAAATGACGTCCGACGCGCGCATTTTCTCCGACGCGCACCACATTTAAAAAAATCATAGCGTGAAAACCGTGGGTTCGATCCGCGTGCCGCTCGAAGGCGATTACAGCGGAGATGCAGCCCTTTCCAAAGAGCCATGAAAAGACTTTCTACTCCCAAGGAGACAAGAGATATTAAGCCGAAATGACGTCCGACGCGCGCATTTCCTCCGCCGCGCACCACATTTAAAAAAAACATAGCGTGAAAACCGTGGGTTCGATCCGCGTGCCGCTCGAAGGCCATTACAGGGGAGATGCAGCCCTTTCCAAAGAGCCATGAACAGACTTTCTACTCCCAAGGAGCCCAAAGATATTAAGCCGCAAATAAGTCCTACGCGCGTCTTTTCTACGCCTCGCACCACATTTAAAAAATCGTAGCGTAAGAACGGTGGGTCCGATCCGCGTGCCGCTTAAAGGCGATTACAAGGGAGATGCAAACCTTTCCAAAGAGCCATGAAAAGACTTTCTACTCCCAAGGAGACAATAGATATTAAGCCGAAATGACGTCCGACGCGCGCATTTTCTCCGACGCGCACCACATTTAAAAAAATCATAGCGTGAAAACCGTGGGTTCGATCCGCGTGCCGCTCGAAGGCGATTACAGCGGAGATGCAGCCCTTTCCAAAGAGCCATGAAAATACTTTCTACTCCCAAGGAGACAAGAGATATTAAGCCGAAATGACGTCCGACGCGTGCATTTCCTCCGCCGCGCACCACATTTAAAAAAATCATAGCGTGAAAACCGTGGGTTCGATCCGCGTGCCGCTCGAAGGCGATTACAGGGGAGATGCAGCCCTTTCCAAAGAGCCATGAACAGACTTTCTACTCCCAAGGAGACCAGAAATATTAACTTATAAAGCGTTACGCTCCAGTCGGATGAACGAGAAACGCTTGTACAATTGCAACGAATTGGAGGAGAAAGTTTAAACAAACGCGCTGACTTTGAACGCTCACATCTAGGCCGGGCCAACTCCAAATGGCGTGCAACTCGGTGTGCATCACCTCCATGACTGTCCCTAACGAACGCCACCTGCCACGCTTTCGGCCTATCCCTGGCGGCATTAAAAAATCGTAGCGTGATAACGATGGTTCCGATGCGCGTGCCGCTCGAAGGCGATTACAGGGGAGATACAGCCCTTTCCAAAGAGCCATGAACAGACTTTCTACTCCCAAGGAGACAAGAGATATTACGCGCATTTTCTCCGACGCGCACCACGTTTAAAAAATCGTAGCGTGAGAACGGTGGGTCCGATCCGCGTGCCGCTCGAAGGCGATTACAGGGGAGATGCAGCCCTTTCCAAAGAGCCATGAACAGACTTTCTACTCCCAAGGAGCCCAAAGATATTAAGCCGCAAATACGTCCTACGCGCGTCTTTTCTACGCCGCGCACCACATTTAAAAAATCGTAGCGTAAGAACGGTGGGTCCGATCCGCGTGCCGCTTAAAGGCGATTACAGGGGAGATGCAAACCTTTCCAAAGAGCCATGAAAAGACTTTCTACTCCCAAGGAGACAAGAGATATTAAGCCGCAAATACGTCCGACGCGCGCATTTTCTCCGCCGCGCAGCACATTTAAAAAAATCATAGCGTGAAAACCGTGGGTTCGATCCGCGTGCCGCTCGAAGGCGATTACAGGGTAGATGCAGCCCTTTCCAAAGAGCCATGAACAGACTTTCTACTCCCAATGAGACAAGAGATATCAAGCCGCAAATACGTCCGGCGCGCGTCTATTCTCCGCCGCGCAACACATTTAAAAAAAATCGTAGCGTGAAAACCGTGGGTTCGATCCGCGTGCCGCTTAAAGGCGATTACAGGGGAGATGCAGCCCTTTCCAAAGAGCCATGAAAAGACTTTCTACTCCCAAGGAGACAAGAGATATTAAGCCGAAATGACGTCCGACGCGCGCATTTCCTCCGCCGCGCACCACATTTAAAAAAATCATAGCGTGAAAACCGTGGGTTCGATCCGCGTGCCGCTCGAAGGCGATTACAGGGGAGATGCAGCCCTTTCCAAAGAGGCATGAACAGACTTCCTACTCCCAAGGAGCCCAAAGATATTAAGCCGCAAATACGTCCTACGCGCGTCTTTTCTACGCCGCGCACCACATTTAAAAAATCGTATCGGAAGAACGGTGGGTCCAATCCGCGTGCCGCTTAAAGGCGATTACAAGGGAGATGCAAACCTTTCCAAAGAGCCATGAAAAGACTTTCTACTCCCAAGGAGACAATAGATATTAAGCCGAAATGACGTCCGACGCGCGCATTTTCTCCGCCGCGCACCACATTTAAAAAAATCATAGCGTGAAAACCGTGGGTTCGATCCGCGTGCCGCTCGAAGGCGATTACAGCGGAGATGCAGCCCTTTCCAAAGAGCCATGAAAAGACTTTCTACTCCCAAGGAGACAAGAGATATTAAGCCGAAATGACGTCCGACGCGCGCATTTCCTCCGCCGCGCACCACATTTAAAAAAATCATAGCGTGAAAACCGTGGGTTCGATCCGCGTGCCGCTCGAAGGCCATTACAGGGGAGATGCAGCCCTTTCCAAAGAGCCATGAACAGACTTTCTACTCCCAAGGAGCCCAAAGATATTAAGCCGCAAATAAGTCCTACGCGCGTCTTTTCTACGCCTCGCACCACATTTAAAAAATCGTAGCGTAAGAACGGTGGGTCCGATCCGCGTGCCGCTTAAAGGCGATTACAAGGGAGATGCAAACCTTTCCAAAGAGCCATGAAAAGACTTTCTACTCCCAAGGAGACAATAGATATTAAGCCGAAATGACGTCCGACGCGCGCATTTTCTCCGACGCGCACCACATTTAAAAAAATCATAGCGTGAAAACCGTGGGTTCGATCCGCGTGCCGCTCGAAGGCGATTACAGCGGAGATGCAGCCCTTTCCAAAGAGCCATGAAAATACTTTCTACTCCCAAGGAGACAAGAGATATTAAGCCGAAATGACGTCCGACGCGTGCATTTCCTCCGCCGCGCACCACATTTAAAAAAATCATAGCGTGAAAACCGTGGGTTCGATCCGCGTGCCGCTCGAAGGCGATTACAGGGGAGATGCAGCCCTTTCCAAAGAGCCATGAACAGACTTTCTACTCCCAAGGAGACCAGAAATATTAACTTATAAAGCGTTACGCTCCAGTCGGATGAACGAGAAACGCTTGTACAATTGCAACGAATTGGAGGAGAAAGTTTAAACAAACGCGCTGACTTTGAACGCTCACATCTAGGCCGGGCCAACTCCAAATGGCGTGCAACTCGGTGTGCATCACCTCCATGACTGTCCCTAACGAACGCCACCTGCCACGCTTTCGGCCTATCCCTGGCGGCATTAAAAAATCGTAGCGTGATAACGATGGTTCCGATGCGCGTGCCGCTCGAAGGCGATTACAGGGGAGATACAGCCCTTTCCAAAGAGCCATGAACAGACTTTCTACTCCCAAGGAGACAAGAGATATTACGCGCATTTTCTCCGACGCGCACCACGTTTAAAAAATCGTAGCGTGAGAACGGTGGGTCCGATCCGCGTGCCGCTCGAAGGCGATTACAGGGGAGATGCAGCCCTTTCCAAAGAGCCATGAACAGACTTTCTACTCCCAAGGAGACAAGAGATATTAAGCCGCAATGACGTCCGACGCGCGCATTTTCTCCAACGCGCAACACATTTAAAAAAATCATAGCGTGAAAACCGTGGGTTCGATCCGCGTGCCGCTCGAAGGCGATTACAGGGGAGATGCAGCCCTTTCCAAAGAGCCATGAACAGACTTTCTACTCCCAATGAGACAAGAGATATCAAGCCGCAAATACGTCCGGCGCGCGTCTATTCTCCGCCGCGCAACACATTTAAAAAAAATCGTAGCGTGAAAACCGTGGGTTCGATCCGCGTGCCGCTTAAAGGCGATTACAGGGGAGATGCAGCCCTTTCCAAAGAGGCATGAACAGACTTCCTACTCCCAAGGAGCCCAAAGATATTAAGCCGCAAATACGTCCTACGCGCGTCTTTTCTACGCCGCGCACCACATTTAAAAAATCGTATCGGAAGAACGGTGGGTCCAATCCGCGTGCCGCTTAAAGGCGATTACAAGGGAGATGCAAACCTTTCCAAAGAGCCATGAAAAGACTTTCTACTCCCAAGGAGACAAGAGATATTAAGCCGAAATGACGTCCGACGCGCGCATTTTCTCCGCCGCGCACCACATTTAAAAAAATCATAGCGTGAAAACCGTGGGTTCGATCCGCGTGCCGCTCGAAGGCGATTACAGCGGAGATGCAGCCCTTTCCAAAGAGCCATGAAAAGACTTTCTACTCCCAAGGAGACAAGAGATATTAAGCCGAAATGACGTCCGACGCGCGCATTTCCTCCGCCGCGCACCACATTTAAAAAAATCATAGCGTGAAAACCGTGGGTTCGATCCGCGTGCCGCTCGAAGGCGATTACAGGGGAGATGCAGCCCTTTCCAAAGAGCCATTGAACAGACTTTCTACACCCAATGAGACAAGAGATATTAAGCCGCAAATACGTCCGGCGCGCGTCTTTTCTCCGCCGCGCAACACATTTTAAAAAAATCGTAGCGTGAAAAACGTGGGTTCGATCCGCGTGCCGCTCGAAGTCGATTACAGGGGAGATGCATCCCTTTCAAAAGAGCCATGAACAGACTTTCTACTCCCAAGGAGACCAGAAATATTAACATATAAAGCGTTACGCTCCAGTCGGATGAACGAGAATCGCTTGTACAATTGCAACGAATTGGAGGAGAAAGGTTAAACAAACGCGCTGACTTTGAACGCTCACATCTAGGCCGGGCCAACTCCAAATGGCGTGCAACTCGGTGTGCATCACCTCCATGACTGTCCCTAACGAACGCCACCTGCCACGCTTTCGGCCTATCCCTGGCGGCATTAAAAAATCGTAGCGTGATAACGATGGTTCCGATGCGCGTGCCGCTCGAAGGCGATTACAGGGGAGATACAGCCCTTTCCAAAAAGGCATGAACAGACTTCCTACTCCCAAGGAGACAAGAGATATTAAGCCGCAATGACGTCCGACGCGCGCATTTTCTCCGCCGCGCAGCACATTTAAAAAAATCATAGCGTGAAAACCGTGGGTTCGATCCGCGTGCCGCTTAAAGGCGATTACAGGGGAGATGCAACCCTTTCCAAAGAACCATGAAAAGACTTTCTACTCCCAAGGAGACAAGAGATATTAAGCCGCAATGACGTCCGACGCGCGCATTTTCTCTGCCGCGCAGCACATTTAAAAAAATCATAGCGTGAAAACCGTGGGTTCGATCCACGTGCCGCTCGAAGGCGATTACAGGGGAGATGCAGCCCTTTCCAAAGAGGCATGAACAGACTTCCTACTCCCAAGGAGCCCAAAGATATTAAGCCGCAAATACGTCCTACGCGCGTCTTTTCTACGCCGCGCACCACATTTAAAAAATCGTATCGGAAGAACGGTGGGTCCAATCCGCGTGCCGCTTAAAGGCGATTACAAGGGAGATGCAAACCTTTCCAAAGAGCCATGAAAAGACTTTCTACTCCCAAGGAGACAATAGATATTAAGCCGAAATGACGTCCGACGCGCGCATTTTCTCCGACGCGCACCACATTTAAAAAAATCATAGCGTGAAAACCGTGGGTTCGATCCGCGTGCCGCTCGAAGGCGATTACAGCGGAGATGCAGCCCTTTCCAAAGAGCCATGAAAAGACTTTCTACTCCCAAGGAGACAAGAGATATTAAGCCGAAATGACGTCCGACGCGCGCATTTCCTCCGCCGCGCACCACATTTAAAAAAATCATAGCGTGAAAACCGTGGGTTCGATCCGCGTGCCGCTCGAAGGCGATTACAGGGGAGATGCAGCCCTTTCCAAAGAGCCATGAACAGACTTTCTACACCCAATGAGACAAGAGATATTAAGCCGCAAATACGTCCGGCGCGCGTCTTTTCTCCGCCGCGCAACACATTTAAAAAAAATCGTAGCGTGAAAAACGTGGGTTCGATCCGCGTGCCGCTCGAAGGCGATTACAGGGGAGATGCATCCCTTTCAAAAGAGCCATGAACAGACTTTCTACTCCCAAGGAGACCAGAAATATTAACATATAAAGCGTTACGCTCCAGTCGGATGAACGAGAAACGCTTGTACAATTGCAACGAATTGGAGGAGAAAGTTTAAACAAACGCGCTGACTTTGAACGCTCACATCTAGGCCGGGCCAACTCCAAATGGCGTGCAACTCGGTGTGCATCACCTCCATGACTGTCCCTAACGAACGCCACCTGCCACGCTTTCGGCCTATCCCTGGCGGCATTAAAAAATCGTAGCGTGATAACGATGGTTCCGATGCGCGTGCCGCTCGAAGGCGATTACAGGGGAGATACAGCCCTTTCCAAAGAGCCATGAACAGACTTTCTACTCCCAAGGAGACAAGAGATATTACGCGCATTTTCTCCGACGCGCACCACGTTTAAAAAATCGTAGCGTGAGAACGGTGGGTCCGATCCGCGTGCCGCTTAAAGGCGATTACAGGGGAGATGCAACCCTTTCCAAAGAGGCATGAACAGACTTCCTACTCCCAAGGAGCCCAAAGATATTAAGCCGCAAATACGTCCTACGCGCGTCTTTTCTACGCCGCGCACCACATTTAAAAAATCGTAGCGTAAGAACGGTGGGTCCGATCCGCGTGCCGCTTAAAGGCGATTACAGGGGAGATGCAAACCTTTCCAAAGAGCCATGAAAAGACTTTCTACTCCCAAGGAGACAAGAGATATTAAGCCGCAATGACGTCCGACGCGCGCATTTTCTCCGACGCGCAACACATTTAAAAAAATCATAGCGTGAAAACCGTGGGTTCGATCCGCGTGCCGCTCGAAGGCGATTACAGGGGAGATGCAGCCCTTTCCAAAGAGCCATGAACAGACTTTCTACTCCCAATGAGACAAGAGATATCAAGCCGCAAATACGTCCGGCGCGCGTCTATTCTCCGCCGCGCAACACATTTAAAAAATCGTAGCGTAAGAACGGTGGGTCCGATCCGCGTGCCGCTTAAAGGCGATTACAGGGGAGATGCAAACCTTTCCAAAGAGCCATGAAAAGACTTTCTACTCCCAAGGAGACAAGAGATATTAAGCCGCAATGACGTCCGACGCGCGCATTTTCTCCGACGCGCAACACATTTAAAAAAATCATAGCGTGAAAACCGTGGGTTCGATCCGCGTGCCGCTCGAAGGCGATTACAGGGGAGATGCAGCCCTTTCCAAAGAGCCATGAACAGACTTTCTACTCCCAATGAGACAAGAGATATCAAGCCGCAAATACGTCCGGCGCGCGTCTATTCTCCGCCGCGCAACACATTTAAAAAAAATCGTAGCGTGAAAACCGTGGGTTCGATCCGCGTGCCGCTTAAAGGCGATTACAGGGGAGATGCAGCCCTTTCCAAAGAGCCATGAAAAGACTTTCTACTCCCAAGGAGACAAGAGATATTAAGCCGAAATGACGTCCGACGCGCGCATTTCCTCCGCCGCGCACCACATTTAAAAAAATCATAGCGTGAAAACCGTGGGTTCGATCCGCGTGCCGCTCGAAGGCGATTACAGGGGAGATGCAGCCCTTTCCAAAGAGGCATGAACAGACTTCCTACTCCCAAGGAGCCCAAAGATATTAAGCCGCAAATACGTCCTACGCGCGTCTTTTCTACGCCGCGCACCACATTTAAAAAATCGTATCGGAAGAACGGTGGGTCCAATCCGCGTGCCGCTTAAAGGCGATTACAAGGGAGATGCAAACCTTTCCAAAGAGCCATGAAAAGACTTTCTACTCCCAAGGAGACAATAGATATTAAGCCGAAATGACGTCCGACGCGCGCATTTTCTCCGCCGCGCACCACATTTAAAAAAATCATAGCGTGAAAACCGTGGGTTCGATCCGCGTGCCGCTCGAAGGCGATTACAGCGGAGATGCAGCCCTTTCCAAAGAGCCATGAAAAGACTTTCTACTCCCAAGGAGACAAGAGATATTAAGCCGAAATGACGTCCGACGCGCGCATTTCCTCCGCCGCGCACCACATTTAAAAAAATCATAGCGTGAAAACCGTGGGTTCGATCCGCGTGCCGCTCGAAGGCGATTACAGGGGAGATGCAGCCCTTTCCAAAGAGCCATTGAACAGACTTTCTACACCCAATGAGACAAGAGATATTAAGCCGCAAATACGTCCGGCGCGCGTCTTTTCTCCGCCGCGCAACACATTTAAAAAAAATCGTAGCGTGAAAAACGTGGGTTCGATCCGCGTGCCGCTCGAAGGCGATTACAGGGGAGATGCATCCCTTTCAAAAGAGCTATGAACAGACTTTCTACTCCCAAGGAGACCAGAAATATTAACATATAAAGCGTTACGCTCCAGTCGGATGAACGAGAATCGCTTGTACAATTGCAACGAATTGGAGGAGAAAGTTTAAACAAACGCGCTGACTTTGAACGCTCACATCTAGGCCGGGCCAACTCCAAATGGCGTGCAACTCGGTGTGCATCACCTCCATGACTGTCCCTAACGAACGCCACCTGCCACGCTTTCGGCCTATCCCTGGCGGCATTAAAAAATCGTAGCGTGATAACGATGGTTCCGATGCGCGTGCCGCTCGAAGGCGATTACAGGGGAGATACAGCCCTTTCCAAAGAGGCATGAACAGACTTCCTACTCCCAAGGAGACAAGAGATATTAAGCCGCAATGACGTCCGACGCGCGCATTTTCTCCGACGCGCAGCACATTTAAAAAAATCATAGCGTGAAAACCGTGGGTTCGATCCGCGTGCCGCTTAAAGGCGATTACAGGGGAGATGCAACCCTTTCCAAAGAACCATGAAAAGACTTTCTACTCCCAAGGAGACAAGAGATATTAAGCCGCAATGACGTCCGACGCGCGCATTTTCTCCGCCGCGCAGCACATTTAAAAAAATCATAGCGTGAAAACCGTGGGTTCGATCCACGTGCCGCTCGAAGGCGATTACAGGGGAGATGCAGCCCTTTCCAAAGAGGCATGAACAGACTTCCTACTCCCAAGGAGCCCAAAGATATTAAGCCGCAAATACGTCCTACGCGCGTCTTTTCTACGCCGCGCACCACATTTAAAAAATCGTATCGGAAGAACGGTGGGTCCAATCCGCGTGCCGCTTAAAGGCGATTACAAGGGAGATGCAAACCTTTCCAAAGAGCCATGAAAAGACTTTCTACTCCCAAGGAGACAATAGATATTAAGCCGAAATGACGTCCGACGCGCGCATTTTCTCCGACGCGCACCACATTTAAAAAAATCATAGCGTGAAAACCGTGGGTTCGATCCGCGTGCCGCTCGAAGGCGATTACAGCGGAGATGCAGCCCTTTCCAAAGAGCCATGAAAAGACTTTCTACTCCCAAGGAGACAAGAGATATTAAGCCGAAATGACGTCCGACGCGCGCATTTCCTCCGCCGCGCACCACATTTAAAAAAATCATAGCGTGAAAACCGTGGGTTCGATCCGCGTGCCGCTCGAAGGCGATTACAGGGGAGATGCAGCCCTTTCCAAAGAGCCATGAACAGACTTTCTACACCCAATGAGACAAGAGATATTAAGCCGCAAATACGTCCGGCGCGCGTCTTTTCTCCGCCGCGCAACACATTTAAAAAAAATCGTAGCGTGAAAAACGTGGGTTCGATCCGCGTGCCGCTCGAAGGCGATTACAGGGGAGATGCATCCCTTTCAAAAGAGCCATGAACAGACTTTCTACTCCCAAGGAGACCAGAAATATTAACATATAAAGCGTTACGCTCCAGTCGGATGAACGAGAAACGCTTGTACAATTGCAACGAATTGGAGGAGAAAGTTTAAACAAACGCGCTGACTTTGAACGCTCACATCTAGGCCGGGCCAACTCCAAATGGCGTGCAACTCGGTGTGCATCACCTCCATGACTGTCCCTAACGAACGCCACCTGCCACGCTTTCGGCCTATCCCTGGCGGCATTAAAAAATCGTAGCGTGATAACGATGGTTCCGATGCGCGTGCCGCTCGAAGGCGATTACAGGGGAGATACAGCCCTTTCCAAAGAGCCATGAACAGACTTTCTACTCCCAAGGAGACAAGAGATATTACGCGCATTTTCTCCGACGCGCACCACGTTTAAAAAATCGTAGCGTGAGAACGGTGGGTCCGATCCGCGTGCCGCTTAAAGGCGATTACAGGGGAGATGCAACCCTTTCCAAAGAGGCATGAACAGACTTCCTACTCCCAAGGAGCCCAAAGATATTAAGCCGCAAATACGTCCTACGCGCGTCTTTTCTACGCCGCGCACCACATTTAAAAAATCGTAGCGTAAGAACGGTGGGTCCGATCCGCGTGCCGCTTAAAGGCGATTACAGGGGAGATGCAAACCTTTCCAAAGAGCCATGAAAAGACTTTCTACTCCCAAGGAGACAAGAGATATTAAGCCGCAATGACGTCCGACGCGCGCATTTTCTCCGACGCGCAACACATTTAAAAAAATCATAGCGTGAAAACCGTGGGTTCGATCCGCGTGCCGCTCGAAGGCGATTACAGGGGAGATGCAGCCCTTTCCAAAGAGCCATGAACAGACTTTCTACTCCCAATGAGACAAGAGATATCAAGCCGCAAATACGTCCGGCGCGCGTCTATTCTCCGCCGCGCAACACATTTAAAAAATCGTAGCGTAAGAACGGTGGGTCCGATCCGCGTGCCGCTTAAAGGCGATTACAGGGGAGATGCAAACCTTTCCAAAGAGCCATGAAAAGACTTTCTACTCCCAAGGAGACAAGAGATATTAAGCCGCAATGACGTCCGACGCGCGCATTTTCTCCGACGCGCAACACATTTAAAAAAATCATAGCGTGAAAACCGTGGGTTCGATCCGCGTGCCGCTCGAAGGCGATTACAGGGGAGATGCAGCCCTTTCCAAAGAGCCATGAACAGACTTTCTACTCCCAATGAGACAAGAGATATCAAGCCGCAAATACGTCCGGCGCGCGTCTATTCTCCGCCGCGCAACACATTTAAAAAAAATCGTAGCGTGAAAACCGTGGGTTCGATCCGCGTGCCGCTTAAAGGCGATTACAGGGGAGATGCAGCCCTTTCCAAAGAGCCATGAAAAGACTTTCTACTCCCAAGGAGACAAGAGATATTAAGCCGAAATGACGTCCGACGCGCGCATTTCCTCCGCCGCGCACCACATTTAAAAAAATCATAGCGTGAAAACCGTGGGTTCGATCCGCGTGCCGCTCGAAGGCGATTACAGGGGAGATGCAGCCCTTTCCAAAGAGGCATGAACAGACTTCCTACTCCCAAGGAGCCCAAAGATATTAAGCCGCAAATACGTCCTACGCGCGTCTTTTCTACGCCGCGCACCACATTTAAAAAATCGTATCGGAAGAACGGTGGGTCCAATCCGCGTGCCGCTTAAAGGCGATTACAAGGGAGATGCAAACCTTTCCAAAGAGCCATGAAAAGACTTTCTACTCCCAAGGAGACAATAGATATTAAGCCGAAATGACGTCCGACGCGCGCATTTTCTCCGCCGCGCACCACATTTAAAAAAATCATAGCGTGAAAACCGTGGGTTCGATCCGCGTGCCGCTCGAAGGCGATTACAGCGGAGATGCAGCCCTTTCCAAAGAGCCATGAAAAGACTTTCTACTCCCAAGGAGACAAGAGATATTAAGCCGAAATGACGTCCGACGCGCGCATTTCCTCCGCCGCGCACCACATTTAAAAAAATCATAGCGTGAAAACCGTGGGTTCGATCCGCGTGCCGCTCGAAGGCGATTACAGGGGAGATGCAGCCCTTTCCAAAGAGCCATTGAACAGACTTTCTACACCCAATGAGACAAGAGATATTAAGCCGCAAATACGTCCGGCGCGCGTCTTTTCTCCGCCGCGCAACACATTTAAAAAAAATCGTAGCGTGAAAAACGTGGGTTCGATCCGCGTGCCGCTCGAAGGCGATTACAGGGGAGATGCATCCCTTTCAAAAGAGCTATGAACAGACTTTCTACTCCCAAGGAGACCAGAAATATTAACATATAAAGCGTTACGCTCCAGTCGGATGAACGAGAATCGCTTGTACAATTGCAACGAATTGGAGGAGAAAGTTTAAACAAACGCGCTGACTTTGAACGCTCACATCTAGGCCGGGCCAACTCCAAATGGCGTGCAACTCGGTGTGCATCACCTCCATGACTGTCCCTAACGAACGCCACCTGCCACGCTTTCGGCCTATCCCTGGCGGCATTAAAAAATCGTAGCGTGATAACGATGGTTCCGATGCGCGTGCCGCTCGAAGGCGATTACAGGGGAGATACAGCCCTTTCCAAAGAGGCATGAACAGACTTCCTACTCCCAAGGAGACAAGAGATATTAAGCCGCAATGACGTCCGACGCGCGCATTTTCTCCGCCGCGCAGCACATTTAAAAAAATCATAGCGTGAAAACCGTGGGTTCGATCCGCGTGCCGCTTAAAGGCGATTACAGGGGAGATGCAGCCCTTTCCAAAGAGGCATGAACAGACTTCCTACTCCCAAGGAGCCCAAAGATATTAAGCCGCAAATACGTCCTACGCGCGTCTTTTCTACGCCGCGCACCACATTTAAAAAATCGTATCGGAAGAACGGTGGGTCCAATCCGCGTGCCGCTTAAAGGCGATTACAAGGGAGATGCAAACCTTTCCAAAGAGCCATGAAAAGACTTTCTACTCCCAAGGAGACAATAGATATTAAGCCGAAATGACGTCCGACGCGCGCATTTTCTCCGACGCGCACCACATTTAAAAAAATCATAGCGTGAAAACCGTGGGTTCGATCCGCGTGCCGCTCGAAGGCGATTACAGCGGAGATGCAGCCCTTTCCAAAGAGCCATGAAAAGACTTTCTACTCCCAAGGAGACAAGAGATATTAAGCCGAAATGACGTCCGACGCGCGCATTTCCTCCGCCGCGCACCACATTTAAAAAAATCATAGCGTGAAAACCGTGGGTTCGATCCGCGTGCCGCTCGAAGGCGATTACAGGGGAGATGCAGCCCTTTCCAAAGAGCCATGAACAGACTTTCTACACCCAATGAGACAAGAGATATTAAGCCGCAAATACGTCCGGCGCGCGTCTTTTCTCCGCCGCGCAACACATTTAAAAAAAATCGTAGCGTGAAAAACGTGGGTTCGATCCGCGTGCCGCTCGAAGGCGATTACAGGGGAGATGCATCCCTTTCAAAAGAGCCCTGAACAGACTTTCTACTCCCAAGGAGACCAGAAATATTAACATATAAAGCGTTACGCTCCAGTCGGATGAACGAGAATCGCTTGTACAATTGCAACGAATTGGAGGAGAAAGTTTAAACAAACGCGCTGACTTTGAACGCTCACATCTAAGCCGGGCCAACTCCAAATGGCGTGCAACTCGGTGTGCATCACCTCCATGACTGTCCCTAACGAACGCCACCTGCCACGCTTTCGGCCTATCCCTGGCGGCATTAAAAAATCGTAGCGTGATAACGATGGTTCCGATGCGCGTGCCGCTCGAAGGCGATTACAGGGGAGATACAGCCCTTTCCAAAGAGCCATGAACAGACTTTCTACTCCCAAGGAGACAAGAGATATTACGCGCATTTTCTCCGACGCGCACCACGTTTAAAAAATCGTAGCGTGAGAACGGTGGGTCCGATCCGCGTGCCGCTTAAAGGCGA
Organism: Electrophorus electricus; assembly: GCF_041902795.1. NCBI lineage: Eukaryota > Metazoa > Chordata > Actinopteri > Gymnotiformes > Gymnotidae > Electrophorus > Electrophorus electricus. The sequence continues at coordinate 38,126,095 of NC_137501.1, read as the reverse complement.
TTACAGGGGAGATGCAACCCTTTCCAAAGAGGCATGAACAGACTTCCTACTCCCAAGGAGACAAGAGATATTAAGCCGCAATGACGTCCGACGCGCGCATTTTCTCCGCCGCGCAGCACATTTAAAAAAATCATAGCGTGAAAACCGTGGGTTCGATCCGCGTGCCGCTCGAAGGCGATTACAGGGGAGATGCAGCCCTTTCCAAAGAGCCATGAACAGACTTTCTACTCCCAATGAGACAAGAGATATCAAGCCGCAAATACGTCCGGCGCGCGTCTATTCTCCGCCGCGCAACACATTTAAAAAAAATCGTAGCGTGAAAACCGTGGGTTCGATCCGCGTGCCGCTTAAAGGCGATTACAGGGGAGATGCAGCCCTTTCCAAAGAGCCATGAAAAGACTTTCTACTCCCAAGGAGACAAGAGATATTAAGCCAAAATGACGTCCGACGCGCGCATTTCCTCCGCCGCGCACCACATTTAAAAAAATCATAGCGTGAAAACCGTGGGTTCGATCCGCGTGCCACTCGAAGGCGATTACAGGGGAGATGCAGCCCTTTCCAAAGAGGCATGAACAGACTTCCTACTCCCAAGGAGCCCAAAGATATTAAGCCGCAAATACGTCATACGCGCGTCTTTTCTACGCCGCGCACCACATTTAAAAAATCGTATCGGAAGAACGGTGGGTCCAATCCGCGTGCCGCTTAAAGGCGATTACAAGGGAGATGCAAACCTTTCCAAAGAGCCATGAAAAGACTTTCTACTCCCAAGGAGACAATAGATATTAAGCCGAAATGACGTCCGATGCGCGCATTTTCTCCGCCGCGCACCACATTTAAAAAAATCATAGCGTGAAAACCGTGGGTTCGATCCGCGTGCCGCTCGAAGGCGATTACAGCGGAGATGCCGCCCTTTCCAAAGAGCCATGAAAAGACTTTCTACTCCCAAGGAGACAAGAGATATTAAGCCGAAATGACGTCCGACGCGCGCATTTCCTCCGCCGCGCACCACATTTAAAAAAATCATAGCGTGAAAACCGTGGGTTCGATCCGCGTGCCGCTCGAAGGCGATTACAGGGGAGATGCAGCCCTTTCCAAAGAGCCATGAACAGACTTTCTACACCCAATGAGACAAGAGATATTAAGCCGCAAATACGTCAGGCGCGCGTCTTTTCTCCGCCGCGCAACACATTTAAAAAAAATCGTAGCGTGAAAAACGTGGGTTCGATCCGCGTGCCGCTCGAAGTTGATTACAGGGGAGATGCAGCCCTTTCCAAAGAGCCATGAACAGACTTTCTACTCCCAAGGAGCCCAAAGATATTAAGCCGCAAATAAGTCCTACGCGCGTCTTTTCTACGCCTCGCACCACATTTAAAAAATCGTAGCGTAAGAACGGTGGGTCCGATCCGCGTGCCGCTTAAAGGCGATTACAGGGGAGATGCAACCCTTTCCAAAGAACCATGAAGAGACTTTCTACTCCCAAGGAGACAAGAGATATTAAGCCGAAATGACGTCCGACGCGCGCATTTTCTCCGCCGCGCACCACATTTAAAAAAATCATAGCGTGAAAACCGTGGGTTCGATCCGCGTGCCGCTCGAAGGCGATTACAGCGGAGATGCAGCCCTTTCCAAAGCGCCATGAACAGACTTCCTACTCCCAAGGAGACAAGAGATATTAAGCCGAAATGACGTCCGACGCGCGCATTTCCTCCGCCGCGCACCACATTTAAAAAAATCATAGCGTGAAAACCGTGGGTTCGATCCGCGTGCCGCTCGAAGGCGATTACAGGGGAGATGCAGCCCTTTCCAAAGAGGCATGAACAGACTTCCTACTCCCATGGAGCCCAAAGATATTAAGCCGCAAATACGTCCTACGCGCGTCTTTTCTACGCCGCGCACCACATTTAAAAAATCGTATCGGAAGAACGGTGGGTCCAATCCGCGTGCCGCTTAAAGGCGATTACAAGGGAGATGCAAACCTTTCCAAAGAGCCATGAAAAGACTTTCTACTCCCAAGGAGACAATAGATATTAAGCCGAAATGACGTCCGACGCGCGCATTTTCTCCGACGCGCACCACATTTAAAAAAATCATAGCGTGAAAACCGTGGGTTCGATCCGCGTGCCGCTCGAAGGCGATTACAGCGGAGATGCAGCCCTTTCCAAAGAGCCATGAAAAGACTTTCTACTCCCAAGGAGACAAGAGATATTAAGCCGAAATGACGTCCGACGCGCGCATTTCCTCCGCCGCGCACCACATTTAAAAAAATCATAGCGTGAAAACCGTGGGTTCGATCCGCGTGCCGCTCGAAGGCGATTACAGGGGAGATGCAGCCCTTTCCAAAGAGCCATGAACAGACTTTCTACACCCAATGAGACAAGAGATATTAAGCCGCAAATACGTCCGGCGCGCGTCTTTTCTCCGCCGCGCAACACATTTAAAAAAAATCGTAGCGTGAAAAACGTGGGTTCGAGCCGCGTGCCGCTCGAAGGCGATTACAGGGGAGATGCATCCCTTTCAAAAGAGCCATGAACAGACTTTCTACTCCCAAGGAGACCAGAAATATTAACATATAAAGCGTTACGCTCCAGTCGGATGAACGAGAAACGCTTGTACAATTGCAACGAATTGGAGGAGAAAGTTTAAACAAACGCGCTGACTTTGAACGCTCACATCTAGGCCGGGCCAACTCCAAATGGCGTGCAACTCGGTGTGCATCACCTCCATGACTGTCCCTAACGAACGCCACCTGCCACGCTTTCGGCCTATCCCTGGCGGCATTAAAAAATCGTAGCGTGATAACGATGGTTCCGATGCGCGTGCCGCTCGAAGGCGATTACAGGGGAGATACAGCCCTTTCCAAAGAGGCATGAACAGACTTCCTACTCCCAAGGAGACAAGAGATATTAAGCCGCAATGACGTCCGACGCGCGCATTTTCTCCGCCGCGCAGCACATTTAAAAAAATCATAGCGTGAAAACCGTGGGTTCGATCCGCGTGCCGCTTAAAGGCGATTACAGGGGAGATGCAACCCTTTCCAAAGAACCATGAAAAGACTTTCTACTCCCAAGGAGACAAGAGATATTAAGCCGCAATGACGTCCGACGCGCGCATTTTCTCCGCCGCGCAGCACATTTAAAAAAATCATAGCGTGAAAACCGTGGGTTCGATCCACGTGCCGCTCGAAGGCGATTACAGGGGAGATGCAGCCCTTTCCAAAGAGGCATGAACAGACTTCCTACTCCCAAGGAGCCCAAAGATATTAAGCCGCAAATACGTCCTACGCGCGTCTTTTCTACGCCGCGCACCACATTTAAAAAATCGTATCGGAAGAACGGTGGGTCCAATCCGCGTGCCGCTTAAAGGCGATTACAAGGGAGATGCAAACCTTTCCAAAGAGCCATGAAAAGACTTTCTACTCCCAAGGAGACAATAGATATTAAGCCGAAATGACGTCCGACGCGCGCATTTTCTCCGACGCGCACCACATTTAAAAAAATCATAGCGTGAAAACCGTGGGTTCGATCCGCGTGCCGCTCGAAGGCGATTACAGCGGAGATGCAGCCCTTTCCAAAGAGCCATGAAAAGACTTTCTACTCCCAAGGAGACAAGAGATATTAAGCCGAAATGACGTCCGACGCGCGCATTTCCTCCGCCGCGCACCACATTTAAAAAAATCATAGCGTGAAAACCGTGGGTTCGATCCGCGTGCCGCTCGAAGGCGATTACAGGGGAGATGCAGCCCTTTCCAAAGAGCCATGAACAGACTTTCTACACCCAATGAGACAAGAGATATTAAGCCGCAAATACGTCCGGCGCGCGTCTTTTCTCCGCCGCGCAACACATTTAAAAAAAATCGTAGCGTGAAAAACGTGGGTTCGATCCGCGTGCCGCTCGAAGGCGATTACAGGGGAGATGCATCCCTTTCAAAAGAGCCATGAACAGACTTTCTACTCCCAAGGAGACCAGAAATATTAACATATAAAGCGTTACGCTCCAGTCGGATGAACGAGAAACGCTTGTACAATTGCAACGAATTGGAGGAGAAAGTTTAAACAAACGCGCTGACTTTGAACGCTCACATCTAGGCCGGGCCAACTCCAAATGGCGTGCAACTCGGTGTGCATCACCTCCATGACTGTCCCTAACGAACGCCACCTGCCACGCTTTCGGCCTATCCCTGGCGGCATTAAAAAATCGTAGCGTGATAACGATGGTTCCGATGCGCGTGCCGCTCGAAGGCGATTACAGGGGAGATACAGCCCTTTCCAAAGAGGCATGAACAGACTTCCTACTCCCAAGGAGACAAGAGATATTAAGCCGCAATGACGTCCGACGCGCGCATTTTCTCCGCCGCGCAGCACATTTAAAAAAATCATAGCGTGAAAACCGTGGGTTCGATCCGCGTGCCGCTTAAAGGCGATTACAGGGGAGATGCAACCCTTTCCAAAGAACCATGAAAAGACTTTCTACTCCCAAGGAGACAAGAGATATTAAGCCGCAATGACGTCCGACGCGCGCATTTTCTCCGCCGCGCAGCACATTTAAAAAAATCATAGCGTGAAAACCGTGGGTTCGATCCACGTGCCGCTCGAAGGCGATTACAGGGGAGATGCAGCCCTTTCCAAAGAGGCATGAACAGACTTCCTACTCCCAAGGAGCCCAAAGATATTAAGCCGCAAATACGTCCTACGCGCGTCTTTTCTACGCCGCGCACCACATTTAAAAAATCGTATCGGAAGAACGGTGGGTCCAATCCGCGTGCCGCTTAAAGGCGATTACAAGGGAGATGCAAACCTTTCCAAAGAGCCATGAAAAGACTTTCTACTCCCAAGGAGACAATAGATATTAAGCCGAAATGACGTCCGACGCGCGCATTTTCTCCGACGCGCACCACATTTAAAAAAATCATAGCGTGAAAACCGTGGGTTCGATCCGCGTGCCGCTCGAAGGCGATTACAGCGGAGATGCAGCCCTTTCCAAAGAGCCATGAAAAGACTTTCTACTCCCAAGGAGACAAGAGATATTAAGCCGAAATGACGTCCGACGCGCGCATTTCCTCCGCCGCGCACCACATTTAAAAAAATCATAGCGTGAAAACCGTGGGTTCGATCCGCGTGCCGCTCGAAGGCGATTACAGGGGAGATGCAGCCCTTTCCAAAGAGCCATGAACAGACTTTCTACACCCAATGAGACAAGAGATATTAAGCCGCAAATACGTCCGGCGCGCGTCTTTTCTCCGCCGCGCAACACATTTAAAAAAAATCGTAGCGTGAAAAACGTGGGTTCGATCCGCGTGCCGCTCGAAGGCGATTACAGGGGAGATGCATCCCTTTCAAAAGAGCCATGAACAGACTTTCTACTCCCAAGGAGACCAGAAATATTAACATATAAAGCGTTACGCTCCAGTCGGATGAACGAGAATCGCTTGTACAATTGCAACGAATTGGAGGAGAAAGTTTAAACAAACGCGCTGACTTTGAACGCTCACATCTAAGCCGGGCCAACTCCAAATGGCGTGCAACTCGGTGTGCATCACCTCCATGACTGTCCCTAACGAACGCCACCTGCCACGCTTTCGGCCTATCCCTGGCGGCATTAAAAAATCGTAGCGTGATAACGATGGTTCCGATGCGCGTGCCGCTCGAAGGCGATTACAGGGGAGATACAGCCCTTTCCAAAGAGCCATGAACAGACTTTCTACTCCCAAGGAGACAAGAGATATTACGCGCATTTTCTCCGACGCGCACCACGTTTAAAAAATCGTAGCGTGAGAACGGTGGGTCCGATCCGCGTGCCGCTTAAAGGCGATTACAGGGGAGATGCAACCCTTTCCAAAGAGGCATGAACAGACTTCCTACTCCCAAGGAGACAAGAGATATTAAGCCGCAATGACGTCCGACGCGCGCATTTTCTCCGCCGCGCAGCACATTTAAAAAAATCATAGCGTGAAAACCGTGGGTTCGATCCGCGTGCCGCTCGAAGGCGATTACAGGGGAGATGCAGCCCTTTCCAAAGAGCCATGAACAGACTTTCTACTCCCAATGAGACAAGAGATATCAAGCCGCAAATACGTCCGGCGCGCGTCTATTCTCCGCCGCGCAACACATTTAAAAAAAATCGTAGCGTGAAAACCGTGGGTTCGATCCGCGTGCCGCTTAAAGGCGATTACAGGGGAGATGCAGCCCTTTCCAAAGAGCCATGAAAAGACTTTCTACTCCCAAGGAGACAAGAGATATTAAGCCAAAATGACGTCCGACGCGCGCATTTCCTCCGCCGCGCACCACATTTAAAAAAATCATAGCGTGAAAACCGTGGGTTCGATCCGCGTGCCGCTCGAAGGCGATTACAGCGGAGATGCAGCCCTTTCCAAAGAGCCATGAAAAGACTTTCTACTCCCAAGGAGACAAGAGATATTAAGCCGAAATGACGTCCGACGCGCGCATTTCCTCCGCCGCGCACCACATTTAAAAAAATCATAGCGTGAAAACCGTGGGTTCGATCCGCGTGCCGCTCGAAGGCGATTACAGGGGAGATGCAGCCCTTTCCAAAGAGCCATGAACAGACTTTCTACACCCAATGAGACAAGAGATATTAAGCCGGAAATACGTCCGGCGCGCGTCTTTTCTCCGCCGCGCAACACATTTAAAAAAAATCGTAGCGTGAAAAACGTGGGTTCGATCCGCGTGCCGCTCGAAGGCGATTACAGCGGAGATGCAGCCCTTTCCAAAGAGCCATGAACAGACTTCCTACTCCCAAGGAGCCCAAAGATATTAAGCCGCAAATACGTCCTACGCGCGTCTTTTCTACGCCGCGCACCACATTTAAAAAATCGTATCGGAAGAACGGTGGGTCCAATCCGCGTGCCGCTTAAAGGCGATTACAAGGGAGATGCAAACCTTTCCAAAGAGCCATGAAAAGACTTTCTACTCCCAAGGAGACAATAGATATTAAGCCGAAATGACGTCCGACGCGCGCATTTTCTCCGACGCGCACCACATTTAAAAAAATCATAGCGTGAAAACCGTGGGTTCGATCCGCGTGCCGCTCGAAGGCGATTACAGCGGAGATGCAGCCCTTTCCAAAGAGCCATGAAAAGACTTTCTACTCCCAAGGAGACAAGAGATATTAAGCCGAAATGACGTCCGACGCGCGCATTTCCTCCGCCGCGCACCACATTTAAAAAAATCATAGCGTGAAAACCGTGGGTTCGATCCGCGTGCCGCTCGAAGGCGATTACAGGGGAGATGCAGCCCTTTCCAAAGAGCCATGAACAGACTTTCTACACCCAATGAGACAAGAGATATTAAGCCGCAAATACGTCCGGCGCGCGTCTTTTCTCCGCCGCGCAACACATTTAAAAAAAATCATAGCGTGAAAAACGTGGGTTCGATCCGCGTGCCGCTCGAAGGCGATTACAGGGGAGATGCATCCCTTTCAAAAGAGCCATGAACAGACTTTCTACTCCCAAGGAGACCAGAAATATTAACATATAAAGCGTTACGCTCCAGTCGGATGAACGAGAATCGCTTGTACAATTGCAACGAATTGGAGGAGAAAGTTTAAACAAACGCGCTGACTTTGAACGCTCACATCTAAGCCGGGCCAACTCCAAATGGCGTGCAACTCGGTGTGCATCACCTCCATGACTGTCCCTAACGAACGCCACCTGCCACGCTTTCGGCCTATCCCTGGCGGCATTAAAAAATCGTAGCGTGATAACGATGGTTCCGATGCGCGTGCCGCTCGAAGGCGATTACAGGGGAGATACAGCCCTTTCCAAAGAGCCATGAACAGACTTTCTACTCCCAAGGAGACAAGAGATATTACGCGCATTTTCTCCGACGCGCACCACGTTTAAAAAATCGTAGCGTGAGAACGGTGGGTCCGATCCGCGTGCCGCTTAAAGGCGATTACAGGGGAGATGCAACCCTTTCCAAAGAGGCATGAACAGACTTCCTACTCCCAAGGAGACAAGAGATATTAAGCCGCAATGACGTCCGACGCGCGCATTTTCTCCGCCGCGCAGCACATTTAAAAAAATCATAGCGTGAAAACCGTGGGTTCGATCCGCGTGCCGCTCGAAGGCGATTACAGGGGAGATGCAGCCCTTTCCAAAGAGCCATGAACAGACTTTCTACTCCCAATGAGACAAGAGATATCAAGCCGCAAATATGTCCGGCGCGCGTCTATTCTCCGCCGCGCAACACATTTAAAAAAAATCGTAGCGTGAAAACCGTGGGTTCGATCCGCGTGCCGCTTAAAGGCGATTACAGGGGAGATGCAGCCCTTTCCAAAGAGCCATGAAAAGACTTTCTACTCCCAAGGAGACAAGAGATATTAAGCCAAAATGACGTCCGACGCGCGCATTTCCTCCGCCGCGCACCACATTTAAAAAAATCATAGCGTGAAAACCGTGGGTTCGATCCGCGTGCCGCTCGAAGGCGATTACAGGGGAGATGCAGCCCTTTCCAAAGAGGCATGAACAGACTTCCTACTCCCAAGGAGCCCAAAGATATTAAGCCGCAAATACGTCCTACGCGCGTCTTTTCTACGCCGCGCACCACATTTAAAAAATCGTATCGGAAGAACGGTGGGTCCAATCCGCGTGCCGCTTAAAGGCGATTACAAGGGAGATGCAAACCTTTCCAAAGAGCCATGAAAAGACTTTCTACTCCCAAGGAGACAATAGATATTAAGCCGAAATGACGTCCGATGCGCGCATTTTCTCCGCCGCGCACCACATTTAAAAAAATCATAGCGTGAAAACCGTGGGTTCGATCCGCGTGCCGCTCGAAGGCGATTACAGCGGAGATGCAGCCCTTTCCAAAGAGCCATGAAAAGACTTTCTACTCCCAAGGAGACAAGAGATATTAAGCCGAAATGACGTCCGACGCGCGCATTTCCTCCGCCGCGCACCACATTTAAAAAAATCATAGCGTGAAAACCGTGGGTTCGATCCGCGTGCCGCTCGAAGGCGATTACAGGGGAGATGCAGCCCTTTCCAAAGAGCCATGAACAGACTTTCTACACCCAATGAGACAAGAGATATTAAGCCGGAAATACGTCCGGCGCGCGTCTTTTCTCCGCCGCGCAACACATTTAAAAAAAATCGTAGCGTGAAAAACGTGGGTTCGATCCGCGTGCCGCTCGAAGGCGATTACAGCGGAGATGCAGCCCTTTCCAAAGAGCCATGAACAGACTTCCTACTCCCAAGGAGCCCAAAGATATTAAGCCGCAAATACGTCCTACGCGCGTCTTTTCTACGCCGCGCACCACATTTAAAAAATCGTATCGGAAGAACGGTGGGTCCAATCCGCGTGCCGCTTAAAGGCGATTACAAGGGAGATGCAAACCTTTCCAAAGAGCCATGAAAAGACTTTCTACTCCCAAGGAGACAATAGATATTAAGCCGAAATGACGTCCGACGCGCGCATTTTCTCCGACGCCACCACATTTAAAAAAATCATAGCGTGAAAACCGTGGGTTCGATCCGCGTGCCGCTCGAAGGCGATTACAGCGGAGATGCAGCCCTTTCCAAAGAGCCATGAAAAGACTTTTTACTCCCAAGGAGACAAGAGATATTAAGCCGAAATGACGTCCGACGCGCGCATTTCCTCCGCCGCGCACCACATTTAAAAAAATCATAGCGTGAAAACCGTGGGTTCGATCCGCGTGCCGCTCGAAGGCGATTACAGGGGAGATGCAGCCCTTTCCAAAGAGCCATGAACAGACTTTCTACTCCCAAGGAGACCAGAAATATTAACTTATAAAGCGTTACGCTCCAGTCGGATGAACGAGAAACGCTTGTACAATTGCAACGAATTGGAGGAGAAAGTTTAAACAAACGCGCTGACTTTGAACGCTCACATCTAGGCCGGGCCAACTCCAAATGGCGTGCAACTCGGTGTGCATCACCTCCATGACTGTCCCTAACGAACGCCACCTGCCACGCTTTCGGCCTATCCCTGGCGGCATTAAAAAATCGTAGCGTGATAACGATGGTTCCGATGCGCGTGCCGCTCGAAGGCCATTACAGGGGAGATGCAGCCCTTTCCAAAGAGCCATGAACAGACTTTCTACTCCCAAGGAGACAAGAGATATTAAGCCGAAATGACGTCCGACGCGCGCATTTCCTCCGCCGCGCACCACATTTAAAAAAATCATAGCGTGAAAACCGTGGGTTCGATCCGCGTGCCGCTCGAAGGCGATTACAGGGGAGATGCAGCCCTTTCCAAAGAGGCATGAACAGACTTCCTACTCCCAAGGAGCCCAAAGATATTAAGCCGCAAATACGTCCTACGCGCGTCTTTTCTACGCCGCGCACCACATTTAAAAAATCGTATCGGAAGAACGGTGGGTCCAATCCGCGTGCCGCTTAAAGGCGATTACAAGGGAGATGCAAACCTTTCCAAAGAGCCATGAAAAGACTTTCTACTCCCAAGGAGACAATAGATATTAAGCCGAAATGACGTCCGACGCGCGCATTTTCTCCGCCGCGCACCACATTTAAAAAAATCATAGCGTGAAAACCGTGGGTTCGATCCGCGTGCCGCTCGAAGGCGATTACAGCGGAGATGCAGCCCTTTCCAAAGAGCCATGAAAAGACTTTCTACTCCCAAGGAGACAAGAGATATTAAGCCGAAATGACGTCCGACGCGCGCATTTCCTCCGCCGCGCACCACATTTAAAAAAATCATAGCGTGAAAACCGTGGGTTCGATCCGCGTGCCGCTCGAAGGCGATTACAGGGGAGATGCAGCCCTTTCCAAAGAGCCATGAACAGACTTTCTACTCCCAAGGAGACCAGAGATATTAAGCCGCAAATACGTCCGGCGCGCGTCTTTTCTCCGCCGCGCAACACATTTAAAAAAAATCGTAGCGTGAAAAACGTGGGTTCGATCCGCGTGCCGCTCGAAGGCGATTACAGGGGAGATGCATCCCTTTCAAAAGAGCCATGAACAGACTTTCTACTCCCAAGGAGACCAGAAATATTAACATATAAAGCGTTACGCTCCAGTCGGATGAACGAGAAACGCTTGTACAATTGCAACGAATTGGAGGAGAAAGTTTAAACAAACGCGCTGACTTTGAACGCTCACATCTAGGCCGGACCAACTCCAAATGGCGTGCAACTCGGTGTGCATCACGTCCATGACTGTCCCTAACGAACGCCACCTGCCACGCTTTCGGCCTATCCCTGGCGGCATTAAAAAATCGTAGCGTGATAACGATGGTTCCGATGCGCGTGCCGCTCGAAGGCGATTACAGGGGAGATACAGCCCTTTCCAAAGAGCCATGAACAGACTTTCTACTCCCAATGAGACAAGAGATATCAAGCCGCAAATACGTCCGGCGCGCATCTATTCTCCGCCGCGCAACACATTTAAAAAAAATCGTAGCGTGAAAACCGTGGGTTCGATCCGCGTGCCGCTTAAAGGCGATTACAGGGGAGATGCAGCCCTTTCCAAAGAGCCATGAAAAGACTTTCTACTCCCAAGGAGACAAGAGATATTAAGCCGAAATGACGTCCGACGCGCGCATTTCCTCCGCCGCGCACCACATTTAAAAAAATCATAGCGTGAAAACCGTGGGTTCGATCCGCGTGCCGCTCGAAGGCGATTACAGGGGAGATGCAGCCCTTTCCAAAGAGCCATGAAAAGACTTTCTACTCCCAAGGAGACAAGAGATATTAAGCCGAAATGACGTCCGACGCGCGCATTTCCTCCGCCGCGCACCACATTTAAAAAAATCATAGCGTGAAAACCGTGGGTTCGATCCGCGTGCCGCTCGAAGGCGATTACAGCGGAGATGCAGCCCTTTCCAAAGAGCCATGAACAGACTTCCTACTCCCAAGGAGCCCAAAGATATTAAGCCGCAAATACGTCCTACGCGCGTCTTTTCTACGCCGCGCACCACATTTAAAAAATCGTATCGGAAGAACGGTGGGTCCAATCCGCGTGCCGCTTAAAGGCGATTACAAGGGAGATGCAAACCTTTCCAAAGAGCCATGAAAAGACTTTCTACTCCCAAGGAGACAATAGATATTAAGCCGAAATGACGTCCGACGCGCGCATTTTCTCCGACGCCACCACATTTAAAAAAATCATAGCGTGAAAACCGTGGGTTCGATCCGCGTGCCGCTCGAAGGCGATTACAGCGGAGATGCAGCCCTTTCCAAAGAGCCATGAAAAGACTTTTTACTCCCAAGGAGACAAGAGATATTAAGCCGAAATGACGTCCGACGCGCGCATTTCCTCCGCCGCGCACCACATTTAAAAAAATCATAGCGTGAAAACCGTGGGTTCGATCCGCGTGCCGCTCGAAGGCGATTACAGGGGAGATGCAGCCCTTTCCAAAGAGCCATGAACAGACTTTCTACTCCCAAGGAGACCAGAAATATTAACTTATAAAGCGTTACGCTCCAGTCGGATGAACGAGAAACGCTTGTACAATTGCAACGAATTGGAGGAGAAAGTTTAAACAAACGCGCTGACTTTGAACGCTCACATCTAGGCCGGGCCAACTCCAAATGGCGTGCAACTCGGTGTGCATCACCTCCATGACTGTCCCTAACGAACGCCACCTGCCACGCTTTCGGCCTATCCCTGGCGGCATTAAAAAATCGTAGCGTGATAACGATGGTTCCGATGCGCGTGCCGCTCGAAGGCCATTACAGGGGAGATGCAGCCCTTTCCAAAGAGCCATGAACAGACTTTCTACTCCCAAGGAGACAAGAGATATTAAGCCGAAATGACGTCCGACGCGCGCATTTCCTCCGCCGCGCACCACATTTAAAAAAATCATAGCGTGAAAACCGTGGGTTCGATCCGCGTGCCGCTCGAAGGCGATTACAGGGGAGATGCAGCCCTTTCCAAAGAGGCATGAACAGACTTCCTACTCCCAAGGAGCCCAAAGATATTAAGCCGCAAATACGTCCTACGCGCGTCTTTTCTACGCCGCGCACCACATTTAAAAAATCGTATCGGAAGAACGGTGGGTCCAATCCGCGTGCCGCTTAAAGGCGATTACAAGGGAGATGCAAACCTTTCCAAAGAGCCATGAAAAGACTTTCTACTCCCAAGGAGACAATAGATATTAAGCCGAAATGACGTCCGACGCGCGCATTTTCTCCGCCGCGCACCACATTTAAAAAAATCATAGCGTGAAAACCGTGGGTTCGATCCGCGTGCCGCTCGAAGGCGATTACAGCGGAGATGCAGCCCTTTCCAAAGAGCCATGAAAAGACTTTCTACTCCCAAGGAGACAAGAGATATTAAGCCGAAATGACGTCCGACGCGCGCATTTCCTCCGCCGCGCACCACATTTAAAAAAATCATAGCGTGAAAACCGTGGGTTCGATCCGCGTGCCGCTCGAAGGCGATTACAGGGGAGATGCAGCCCTTTCCAAAGAGCCATGAACAGACTTTCTACTCCCAAGGAGACCAGAGATATTAAGCCGCAAATACGTCCGGCGCGCGTCTTTTCTCCGCCGCGCAACACATTTAAAAAAAATCGTAGCGTGAAAAACGTGGGTTCGATCCGCGTGCCGCTCGAAGGCGATTACAGGGGAGATGCATCCCTTTCAAAAGAGCCATGAACAGACTTTCTACTCCCAAGGAGACCAGAAATATTAACATATAAAGCGTTACGCTCCAGTCGGATGAACGAGAAACGCTTGTACAATTGCAACGAATTGGAGGAGAAAGTTTAAACAAACGCGCTGACTTTGAACGCTCACATCTAGGCCGGACCAACTCCAAATGGCGTGCAACTCGGTGTGCATCACGTCCATGACTGTCCCTAACGAACGCCACCTGCCACGCTTTCGGCCTATCCCTGGCGGCATTAAAAAATCGTAGCGTGATAACGATGGTTCCGATGCGCGTGCCGCTCGAAGGCGATTACAGGGGAGATACAGCCCTTTCCAAAGAGCCATGAACAGACTTTCTACTCCCAATGAGACAAGAGATATCAAGCCGCAAATACGTCCGGCGCGCATCTATTCTCCGCCGCGCAACACATTTAAAAAAAATCGTAGCGTGAAAACCGTGGGTTCGATCCGCGTGCCGCTTAAAGGCGATTACAGGGGAGATGCAGCCCTTTCCAAAGAGCCATGAAAAGACTTTCTACTCCCAAGGAGACAAGAGATATTAAGCCGAAATGACGTCCGACGCGCGCATTTCCTCCGCCGCGCACCACATTTAAAAAAATCATAGCGTGAAAACCGTGGGTTCGATCCGCGTGCCGCTCGAAGGCGATTACAGGGGAGATGCAGCCCTTTCCAAAGAGGCATGAACAGACTTCCTACTCCCAACGAGACAAGAGATATTAAGCCGCAATGACATCCGACGCGCGCATTTATTGCGCCGCGCACCACATTTAAAAAATCGTAGCGTGAGAACGGTGGGTCCGATCCGCGTGTCGCTTAAAGGCGATTACAGGGGAGATGCAGCCCTTTCCAAAGAGCCATGAACAGACTTTCTACTCCCAAGGAGACAAGAGATATTAAGCCGCAATGACGTCCGACGCGCGTATTTTCTCCGCCGCGCACCACATTTAAAAAAATCATAGCGTGAAAACCGTGGGTTCCATCCGCGTGCCGCTCGAAGGCGATTACAGGGGAGATGCAGCCCTTTCCAAAGAGCCATGAACAGACTTTCTACTCCCAAGGAGACCAGAGATATTAACAGATAAAGCGTTACGCTCCAGTCGGATGAGCGAGAAACGCTTGTACAATTGCAACGAATTGGAGGAGAAAGTTTAAACAAACGCGCTGACTTTGAACGCTCACATCTAGGTCTGGCCAAGTCCAAATGGCGTGCAACTCAGTGCGCATCACCTCCATGACTGTCCCTAACGAACGCCACCTGCCACGCTTTCGGCCCGTCCCTGGCGGCTTTAAAAAATCGTAGCGTGATAACCGTGGGTCCAATCCGCTTGAAGCTCGAAGGCGATTAGAGGGGAGATGCAGCCCTTTCCAAAGAGCCATGAACAGACTTCCTACTCCCAAAGAGACAAGAGATATTAAGCCACAAATACGTCCGGACCGCGTCTTTTCTCCGCAGCTCACCACATTTTAAAAAATCGTAGCGTGAAAACCGTGGGTTCGATATAGTATACATACAGAGTATATCGTTTGACCAAAAGATCGTGCTGATCTTTGATCTCCTGGTTCTTCATCTCCAGCGCCACTTTCAGACTCATAATGTCCTCCTCTATGGGCTGGTATAACCCACACATACGAATCATCACTACAGCCAGTACAATGGAAAGGTGGGAATGTGTACTGAATGTGCACTGACGTTATAAGTGAAAGGTGGAGGTACTGATGGATGTGTACTGACACTATAAGGGATCTCTACCTGCAGTGACAGTCTGAGCTTCTCAAGTTCTTCCTCCAGAGATTTCTTCTCCTGTTCACAGGCCATTTTCATATCTGCCAGAGCAAGTATCATTACTGCTGGATATAACATAGATTGTATATACTACATAATTACTACTGAATATATAAAATATAATATATATAGTACTATACATATATTAGTATCACTTTTATTGGAGCCGAAAGGCTAGCATTCATTATTAGTTATGTTAGTATTATTGCATTTCCATAGTACTTACTCTTGATGGACCTGTTATGCTCCTCCTCCTCCTGCTGTTTCTGCAGGAGCTCTGTCTCCTCCTGCTGCTTGTGTTTCAGCATCTCCTGAAGAACCTGCAGCTCCTTCTGCTTCTGCAACCTCAACTCCTTCAGCTGCTCCAACAAACTGTTCTCCAACTCCTCCTTCTCACACCGCAAACACTCCAATCGGGCCACAGGCCCCACTAGTGACACAGAACCACACACACACACACACACACACACACACACACAGAGAGAGATAAACATGTATAAATGTATAAGAATTTGTGGATAAAATTATTATGAGATTATTTATAATGAAACGACTACACTACACAACCACTTCTTCCTTTTATTTACATATTATACAGATATTTAGAGATATTTACATTTTATTTACCCGCGTGCGTCTCTCTTCTCCAAGGTAGCGGAGAGATATGAAGGGATAAAAGGGGAAAAGAATAAAATGCACGTCGGTTTTAAATTCGCAGGCTACCTGCGCTGAAGGCGTGGAAAACGAGCACGTGAGGGAAAGGCTTCCGTACCCGATGGGTCCAAATCACATGCCCAGCAAAGTAGCCTTAAACCTGGACACACAATGGAGACCATTTGACCCTTTAAAATCATACTACAACCAGACTTCCAGGCCCAAGAGGTCACACAGTCATGCCCAGCAAAGTAGCTCTGGGCCTGTGCACCCTTCACGCAGTTTGACCGTTTAAATAAAACTAGAAACAGACTTCCTGGCCCAAGAGGTCACACAGTCATGCCCAGCAAGGTTGCTTTAAACGTGGGCACACTTCAGACCGTTTCACTCTTTAAATCATTCAAAGCACCACATTTCAAGGCCCAAGGGGTCACAGAATCATGCCCATCAAAGTAGCTCTGGGCCTGGGCACACTTCACGCAGTTTGACCCTTTAAATAATACTACAACCAGACACATACAGGTGCGCACATATACACAGATACACATTCTGTTTAATTTCTTCACATCTGCAGACTAGAGTAAGCTGAGGGTATAGTGTTAAACCAGGTACTACATAAACAGTATATAGTATATATACAGAGGATATAGTGTTAAACCAGGTACTACATACAGAGTATATAGTATACATACAGAGTATATAGTTTGACCAAAAGATCGTGCTGATCTTTGATCTCCTGGTTCTTCATCTCCAGCGCCACTTTCAGACTCATAATGTCCTCCTCTATGGGCTGGTATAACACACACACGAATCATCACTACAGCCAGTACAATGGAAAGGTGGGAATGTGTACTGAATGTGTACTGACGTTATAAGTGAAAGGTGGAGCTACTGGTGGATGTGTACTGACACTATAAGGGATCTCTACCTGCAGTGACAGTCTGAGCTTCTCAAGTTCTTCCTCCAGAGATTTCTTCTCCTGTTCACAGGCCATTTTCATATCTGCCAGAGCAAGTATCATTACTGCTGGATATAACATAGATTGTATATACTACATAATTACTACTGAATATATAAAATATAATATATATAGTACTATACATATATTAGTATCACTTTTATTGGAGCCTAAAGGCTAACATTCATTATTAGTTATGTTAGTATTATTGCATTTCCATAGTACTTACTCTTGATGGACCTGTTATGCTCCTCCTCCTCCTGCTGTTTCTGCAGGAGCTCTGTCTCCTCCTGCTGCTTGTGTTTCAGCATCTCCTGAAGAACCTGCAGCTCCTTCTGCTTCTGCAACCTCAACTCCTTCAGCTGCTCCAACAAACTGTTCTCCAACTCCTCCTTCTCACACCGCAAACACTCCAATCGGGCCACAGGCCCCACTAGTGACACAGAACCACACACACACACACACACACACACAAAGAGAGAGATAAACATGTATAAATGTATAAGAATTTGTGGATAAAATTATTATGAGATTATTTATAATCAAACGACTACACTACACAACCACATCTTCCTTTTATTTACATATTATACAGATATTTAGAGATATTTACATTTTATTTACCCGCGTGCGTCTCTCTTCTCCAAGGTAGCGGAGAGATATGAAGGGATAAAAGGGGAAAAGAATAAAATGCACGTCGGTTTTAAATTCGCAGGCTACCTGCGCTGAAGGCGTGGAAAACGAGCACGTGAGGGAAAGGCTTCCGTACCCGATGGGTCCAAATCACATGCCCAGCAAAGTAGCCTTAAACCTGGACACACAATGGAGACCATTTGACCCTTTAAAATCATACTACAACCAGACTTCCAGGCCCAAGAGGTCACACAGTCATGCCCAGCAAAGTAGCTCTGGGCCTGTGCACCCTTCACGCAGTTTGACCGTTTAAATAAAACTAGAAACAGACTTCCTGGCCCAAGAGGTCACACAGTCATGCCCAGCAAGGTTGCTTTAAACGTGGGCACACTTCAGACCGTTTCACTCTTTAAATCATTCAAAGCACCACATTTCAAGGCCCAAGGGGTCACAGAATCATGCCCATCAAAGTAGCTCTGGGCCTGGGCACACTTCACGCAGTTTGACCCTTTAAATAATACTACAACCAGACACATACAGGTGCGCACATATACACAGATACACATTCTGTTTAATTTCTTCACATCTGCAGACTAGAGTAAGCTGAGGGTATAGTGTTAAACCAGGTACTACATAAACAGTATATAGTATATATACAGAGGATATAGTGTTAAACCAGGTACTACATACAGAGTATATAGTATACATACAGAGTATATAGTTTGACCAAAAGATCGTGCTGATCTTTGATCTCCTGGTTCTTCATCTCCAGCGCCACTTTCAGACTCATAATGTCCTCCTCTATGGGCTGGTATAACACACACACGAATCATCACTACAGCCAGTACAATGGAAAGGTGGGAATGTGTACTGAATGTGTACTGACGTT
Organism: Electrophorus electricus; assembly: GCF_041902795.1. Classification (NCBI taxonomy): domain Eukaryota; kingdom Metazoa; phylum Chordata; class Actinopteri; order Gymnotiformes; family Gymnotidae; genus Electrophorus; species Electrophorus electricus. The sequence continues at coordinate 38,107,567 of NC_137501.1, read as the reverse complement.
ATAAGTGAAAGGTGGAGCTACTGGTGGATGTGTACTGACACTATAAGGGATCTCTACCTGCAGTGACAGTCTGAGCTTCTCAAGTTCTTCCTCCAGAGATTTCTTCTCCTGTTCACAGGCCATTTTCATATCTGCCAGAGCAAGTATCATTACTGCTGGATATAACATAGATTGTATATACTACATAATTACTACTGAATATATAAAATATAATATATATAGTACTATACATATATTAGTATCACTTTTATTGGAGCCTAAAGGCTAACATTCATTATTAGTTATGTTAGTATTATTGCATTTCCATAGTACTTACTCTTGATGGACCTGTTATGCTCCTCCTCCTCCTGCTGTTTCTGCAGGAGCTCTGTCTCCTCCTGCTGCTTGTGTTTCAGCATCTCCTGAAGAACCTGCAGCTCCTTCTGCTTCTGCAACCTCAACTCCTTCAGCTGCTCCAACAAACTGTTCTCCAACTCCTCCTTCTCACACCGCAAACACTCCAATCGGGCCACAGGCCCCACTAGTGACACAGAACCACACACACACACACACACACACACAAAGAGAGAGATAAACATGTATAAATGTATAAGAATTTGTGGATAAAATTATTATGAGATTATTTATAATCAAACGACTACACTACACAACCACATCTTCCTTTTATTTACATATTATACAGATATTTAGAGATATTTACATTTTATTTACCCGCGTGCGTCTCTCTTCTCCAAGGTAGCGGAGAGATATGAAAGGATAAAAGGGGAAAAGAATAAAATGCACGTCCGTTTTAAATTCGCAGGCTACCTGTGCTGAAGGCGTGGAAAACGAGCACGTGACGGAAAGGCTTCCGTACCCGATGGGTCCAAATCACATGCCCAGCAAAGTAGCCTTAAACCTGGACACACAATGGAGAGCATTTGACCCTTTAAAATCATACTACAACCAGACTTCCAGGCCCAAGAGGTCACACAGTCATGCCCAGCAAGGATGCTTTAAACGTGGGCACACTTCAGACCGTTTCACTCTTTAAATCATTCAAAGCACCACATTTCAAGACCCAAGAGGTCACAGAATCATGCCCATCAAAGTAGCTCTGCGCCTGGGCACACTTCACGCAGTTTGACCCTTTAAATAATACTACAACCAGACACATACAGGTGCGCACATATACACAGATAAACATTCTGTTTAATTTCTTCACATCTGCAGACTAGAGTAAGCTGAGGGTATAGTGTTAAACCAGGTACTACATAAACAGTATATAGTATATATACAGAGGATATAATGTTAAACCAGGTACTACATACAGAGTATATAGTTTGACCAAAAGATCGTGCTGATCTTTGATCTCCTGGTTCTTCATCTCCAGCGCCACTTTCAGACTCATAATGTCCTCCTCTATGGGCTGGTATAACCCACACACACGAATCATCACTACAGCCAGTACAATGGAAAGGTGGGAATGTGTACTGAATGTGTACTGACGTTATAAGTGAAAGGTGGAGGTACTGGTGGATGTGTACTGACACTATAAGGGATCTCTACCTGCAGTGACAGTCTGAGCTTCTCAAGTTCTTCCTCCAGAGATTTCTTCTCCTGTTCACAGGCCATTTTCATATCTGCCAGAGCAAGTATAATTACTGCTGGATATAACATAGATTGTATATACTACATAATTACTACTGAATATATAAAATATAATATATATAGTACTATACATATATTAGTATCACTTTTATTGGAGCCTAAAGGCTAGCATTCATTATTATGTTAGTATTATTGCATTTCCATAGTACTTACTCTTGATGGACCTGTTATGCTCCTCCTCCTCCTGCTGTTTCTGCAGGAGCTCTGTCTCCTCCTGCTGCTTGTGTTTCAGCATCTCCTGAAGAACCTGCAGCTCCTTCTGCTTCTGCAACCTCAACTCCTTCAGCTGCTCCAACAAACTGTTCTCCAACTCCTCCTTCTCACACCGCAAACACTCCAATCGGGCCACAGGCCCCACTAGTGACACAGAACCACACACACACACCCAAACACACACACACACACACACACACACACACACACACACACACACACAAAGAGAGAGATAAACATGTATAAATGTATAAGAATTTGTGGATAAAATTATTATGAGATTATTCATAATCAAACGACTACACTACACAACCACTTCTTCCTTTTATTTACATATTATACAGATATTTACAGATATTTACATTTTATTTACCCGCATGTGTCTCTCTTCTCCAAGGTAGCGGAGAGATATGAAAGGATAAAAGGGGAAAAGAATAAAATGCACGTCGGTTTTAAATTTGCAGGCTACCTGCACTGAAGGCTTGGAAAACGAGCACGTGACGGAAAGGCTTCCGTACCCGATGGGTCCAAATCACATGCCCAGCAAAGTAGCCTTAAACCTGGACACACAATGGAGACCATTTGACACTTTAAAATCATACTACAACCAGACTTCCAGGCCCAAGAGGTCACACAGTCATGCCCAGCAAGGATGCTTTAAACGTGGGCACACTTCAGACCGTTTCACTCTTTAAATCATTCAAAGCACCACATTTCAAGACCCAAGAGGTCACAGAATCATGCCCATCAAAGTAGCTCTGCGCCTGGGCACACTTCACGCAGTTTGACCCTTTAAATAATACTACAACCAGACACATACAGGTGCGCACATATACACAGATACACATTCTGTTTAAATTTCTTCACATCTGCAGACTAGAGTAAGCTGAGGGTATAGTGTTAAACCAGGAACTACATAAACAGTATATAGTATATATACAGAGGATATAATGTTAAACCAGGTACTACATACAGAGTATATAGTTTGACCAAAAGTTCGTGCTGATCTTTGATCTCCTGGTTCTTCATCTCCAGCTCCACTTTCAGACTCAATGTCCTCCTCTATGGGCTGGTATAACACACACACGAATCATCACTACAGCCAGTACAATGGAAAGGTGGGAATGTGTACCGAATGTGTACTGACGTTATAAGTGAAAGGTGGAGGTACTGGTGGATGTGTACTGACACTATAAGGGATCTCTACCTGCAGTGACAGTCTGAGCTTCTCAAGTTCTTCCTCCAGCGATTTCTTCTCCTGTTCACAGGACATTTTCATATCTGCCAGAGCAAGTATCATTACTGCTGGACATAACACAGATTGTATATACTACGTAATTACTACTGAATATATAAAATATAATATATATAGTACTATACATATATTAGTATCACTTTTATTGGAGCCTAAAGGCTAACATTCATTATTAGTTATGTTAGTATTATTGCATTTCCATAGTACTTACTCTTGATGGACCTGTTATGCTCCTCCTCCTCCTGCTGTTTCTGCAGGAGCTCTGTCTCCTTTTGCTGCTTGTGTTTCAGCATCTCCTGAAGAACCTGCAGCTCCTTCTGCTTCTGCAACCTCACATCCTTCAGCTGCTCCAACAAACTGTTCTCCAACTCCTCCTTCTCACACCGCAAACACTCCAATTGGGGCACAGGCACAACTAGTGACACAGAACCACACACACACACAGACACACACACACACACACACACAGAGAGAGAGAGATAAACATGTATAAATGTATAAGAATTTGTGGATAAAATTATTGAGATTATTTATAATCAAACGACTACACTACACAACCACTTCTTCCTTTTATTTACATATTATACAGATATTTACAGATATTTACATTTTATTTACCCGCGTGCGTCTCTCTTCTCCAAGGTAGCGGAGAGATATGAAAGGATAAAAGGGGAAAAGAATAAAATGCACGTCGGTTTTAAATTCACAGGCTACCTGCGCTGAAGGCGAATAAAACGAGCACTTGAGGGAAAGGCTTCCGTACCCGATGGTTCCAAATCACATGCACAGCAAACTAGCCTTAAACCTGTACACACAATGGAGACCATTTGACCCTTTAAAATCATACTAAAACCAGACTTCCAGGCCCAAGAGGTCACACAGTCATGCCCAGCAAAGTAGCTCTGGGCCTGGGCACACTTCACGCAGTTTGACCGTTTAAATAAAACTAGAAACAGACTTCCTGGCCCAAGAGGTCACAGTCATACCCAGCAAAGTACGTTTAAACCTGGAAACAAATCAGATCCTTTCTGTCATTCAAAGGAATGGGCCTGCAACTCACAACCACATCCCCAGTGAAGCGCACCGTCACCCAGCCACACTACCCCACCTTGCCCGTCCTGGAACAACCACACCTCCAGGGCACCACATGCCAATCTCTCATGCCCAGCAAACTGCAACCTCACGCAGCCAGGCCACACACTGTCTCCCCTTGTACCGTCCAAGGACGAACTCCTCCACAAACCTGGTGTTCAAGCGCACACACGCAATTACAACGAATTGGTGGAGAACTTTGAAACAAACGTGCTGACTTTGAATACTCACATCTAGGCTGGGCCAGGTCCAAATGGCCTGCAGCTCGGTGCGCATTAACTGCTTGACTGTCCGTCACGAACGCCACCTGCCAAGCGTTCGTTCCGTCCCTGGCGGATTTTAAAAAATCGTAGCGTGAGAACGATGGGTCCGATCCGCGTGCCGCTTAAAGGCGATTACAGGGGAGATGCAACCCTTTCCAAAGAACCATGAAAAGACTTTCTACTCCCAAGGAAACGAGATATTAAGCCGCAATGACGTCCGACGCGCGCATTTTCTCCGCCGCGCAGCACATTTAAAAAAATCATAGCGTGAAAACCGTGGGTTCGATCCGCGTGCCGCTCGAAGGCGATTACAGGGGAGATGCAGCCCTTTCCAAAGAGGCATGAACAGACTTCCTACTCCCAAGGAGCCCAAAGATATTAAGCCGCAAATACGTCCTACGCGCGTCTTTTCTACGCCGCGCACCACATTTAAAAAATCGTATCGGAAGAACGGTGGGTCCAATCCGCGTGCCGCTCGAAGGCGATTACAGCGGAGATGCAGCCCTTTCCAAAGAGCCATGAAAAGACTTTCTACTCCCAAGGAGACAAGAGATATTAAGCCGAAATGACGTCCGACGCGCGCATTTCCTCCGCCGCGCACCACATTTAAAAAAATCATAGCGTGAAAACCGTGGGTTCGATCCGCGTGCCGCTCGAAGGCGATTACAGGGGAGATGCAGCCCTTTCAAAAGAGCCATGAACAGACTTTCTACTCCCAAGGAGACCAGAAATATTAACTTATAAAGCGTTACGCTCCAGTCGGATGAACGAGAAACGCTTGTACAATTGCAACGAATTGGAGGAGAAAGTTTAAACAAACGCGCTGACTTTGAACGCTCACATCTAGGCCGGGCCAACTCCAAATGGCGTGCAACTCGGTGTGCATCACCTCCATGACTGTCCCTAACGAACGCCACCTGCCACGCTTTCGGCCTATCCCTGGCGGCATTAAAAAATCGTAGCGTGATAACGATGGTTCCGATCCGCGTGCCGCTCGAAGGCGATTACAGGGGCGATACAGCCCTTTCCAAAGAGCCATGAACAGACTTTCTACTCCCAAGGAGACAAGAGATATTACGCGCATTTTCTCCGACGCGCACCACGTTTAAAAAATCGTAGCGTGAGAACGATGGGTCCGATCCGCGTGCCGCTTAAAGGCGATTACAGGGGAGATGCAACCCTTTCCAAAGAGGCATGAACAGACTTCCTACTCCCAAGGAGACAAGAGATATTAAGCCGCAATGACGTCCGACGCGCGCATTTTCTCCGCCGCGCAGCACATTTAAAAAAATCATAGCGTGAAAACCGTGGGTTCGATCCGCGTGCCGCTCGAAGGCGATTACAGGGGAGATGGAGCCCTTTCCAAAGAGGCATGAACAGACTTCCTACTCCCAAGGAGCCCAAAGATATTAAGCCGCAAATACGTCCTACGCGCGTCTTTTCTACGCCGCGCACCACATTTAAAAAATCGTAGCGTAAGAACGGTGGGTCCGATCCGCGTGCCGCTTAAAGGCGATTATAGGGGAGATGCAAACCTTTCCAAAGAGCCATGAAAAGACTTTCTACTCCCAAGGAGACAAGAGATATTAAGCCGCAATGACGTCCGACGCGCGCATTTTCTCCGACGCGCAACACATTTAAAAAAATCATAGCGTGAAAACCGTGGGTTCGATCCGCGTGCCGCTCGAAGGCGATTACAGGGGAGATGCAGCCCTTTCCAAAGAGCCATGAACAGACTTTCTACTCCCAATGAGACAAGAGATATCAAGCCGCAAATACGTCCGGCGAGCGTCTATTCTCCGCCGCGCAACACATTTAAAAAAAATCGTAGCGTGAAAACCGTGGGTTCGATCCGCGTGCCGCTTAAAGGCGATTACAGGGGAGATGCAGCCCTTTCCAAAGAGCCATGAAAAGACTTTCTACTCCCAAGGAGACAAGAGATATTAAGCCGAAATGACGTCCGACGCGCGCATTTCCTCCGCCGCGCACCACATTTAAAAAAATCATAGCGTGAAAACCGTGGGTTCGATCCGCGTGCCGCTCGAAGGCGATTACAGGGGAGATGCATCCCTTTCAAAAGAGCCATGAACAGACTTTCTACTCCCAAGGAGACCAGAAATATTAACATATAAAGCGTTACGCTCCAGTCGGATGAGCGAGAAACGCTTGTACAATTGCAACGAATTGGAGGAGAAAGTTTAAACAAACGCGCTGACTATGAACGCTCACATCTAGGCCGGGCCAACTCCAAATGGCGTGCAACTCGGTGCGCATCACCTCCATGACTGTCCCTAACGAACGCCACCTGCCACGCTTTCGGCCTATCCCTGGCGGCATTAAAAAATCGTAGCGTGATAACGATGGTTCCGATGCGCGTGCCGCTCGAAGGCGATTACAGGGGAGATACAGCCCTTTCCAAAGAGCCATGAACAGACTTTCTACTCCCAAGGAGATAAGAGATATTACGCGCATTTTCTCCGACGCGCACCACGTTTAAAAAATCGTAGCGTGAGAACGGTGGGTCCGATCCGCGTGCCGCTTAAAGGCGATTACAGGGGAGATGCATCCCTTTCCAAAGAGCCATGAACAGACTTTCTACTCCCAAGGAGACCAGAGATATTAACAGATAAAGCGTTACGCTCCAGTCGGATGAGCGAGAAACGCTTGTACAATTGCAACGAATTGGAGGAGAAAGTTTAAACAAACGCGCTGACTTTGAAGGCTCACATCTAGGCCGGGCCAGGTCCAAATGTCCTGCAACTCGGTCCGCATCACGTCCATGACTTTTCCTAACGAACGCCACCTGCCAAGCTTTCGGCCCGTCCCTGTCGGCATTAAAAAATCGTAGCGTGATAACGATGGTTCCGATCCGCGTGCCGCGCGAAGGCGATTACAGGGGAGATGCAACCCTTTCCAAAGAACCATGAAAAGACTTTCTACTCCCAAGGAGACAAGAGATATTAGGCCGCAATGACGTCCGACGCGCGCATTTTCTCCGCCGCGCACCACATTTAAAAAATCGTATCGTGAGAACGGTGGGTCCGATCCGCGTGCCGCTTAAAGGCGATTACAGGGGAGACGCAGCCCTTTCCAAAGAGCCATGAACAGACTTTCTACTCCCAAGGAGCCCAAAGATATTAAGCCGCAAATACGTCCTACGCGCGTCTTTTCTACGCCGCGCACCACATTTAAAAAATCGTAGCGTAAGAACGGTGGGTTCGATCCGCGTGCCGCTCGAAGGCGATTACAGGGGAGATGCAGCCCTTTCCAAAGAGCCATGAACAGACTTTCCACTCCCAATGAGACAAGAGATATCAAGCCGCAAATACGTCCGGCGCGCGTCTATTCTCCGCCGCGCAACACATTTAAAAAAAATCCTAGCGTGAAAACCGTGGGTTCGATCCGCGTGCCGCTCGAAGGCGATTACAGGGGAGATGCAGCCCTTTCCAAAGAGCCATGAACAGACTTTCTACTCCCAAGGAGACAAGAGATATTAAGCCGCAATGACGTCCGACGCGCGCATTTTCTCCGCCGCGCAGCACATTTAAAAAAATCATAGCGTGAAAACCGTGGGTTCGATCCGCGTGCCGCTTAAAGGCGATTACAGGGGAGATGCAGCCCTTTCCAAAGAGCCATGAATAGACTTTCTACTCCCAAGGAGACCAGAGATATTAACAGATAAAGCGTTACGCTCCAGTCGGATGAGCGAGAAACGCTTGTACAATTGCAACGAATTGGAGGAGAAAGTTTAAACAAACGCGCTGACTTTGAACGCTCACATCTAGGCCGGGCCAGGTCCAAATGGCCTGCAACTCGGTGCGCATCACCTCCATGACGGTCCCTAACGAACGCCACCTGCCACGCTTTCGGCCCGTCCCTGGCGGCATTAAAAAATCGTAGCGTGATAACGATGGTTCCGATCCGCGTGCCGCTCGAAGGCGAAAACAGTGGAGATGCAGCCCTTTCCAAAGAGCCATGAACAGACTTCTACTCCCAAGGAGCCCAAAGATAATAAGCCGCAATGATGTCCGACGCGCGCAATTATTGCGCCGCGCACCACATTTAAAAAATTGTAGCGTGAGAATGGTGGGTCCGATCCGCGTGCCGCTTAAAGGCGATTACAGGGGAGATGCAGCCCTTTCTAAAGAGCCATGAACAGACTTCCTACTCCCAAGGAGCCCAAAGATATTAAGCCGCAAATACGTCTTACGCGCGTCTTTTCTACGCCGCGCACCACATTTAAAAAATCGTATCGTAAGAACGGTGGGTCCGATCCGCGTGCCGCTTAAAGGCGATTACAGGGGAGATGCAGCCCTTTCCAAAGAGCCATGAATAGACTTTCTACTCCCAAGGAGACCAGAGATATTAACAGATAAAGCGTTACGCTCCAGTCGGATGAGCGAGAAACGCTTGTACAATTGCAACGAATTGGAGGAGAAAGTTTAAACAAACGCGCTGACTTTGAACGCTCACATCTAGGCCGGGCCAGGTCCAAATGGCCTGCAACTCGGTGCGCATCACCTCCATGACGGTCCCTAACGAACGCCACCTGCCACGCTTTCGGCCCGTCCCTGGCGGCATTAAAAAATCGTAGCGTGATACAGGGGAGATGCAGCCCTTTCCAAAGAGCCATGAACAGACTTTCTACACCCAATGAGACAAGAGATATTAAGCCGCAAATACGTCCGGCGCGCGTCTTTTCTCCGCCGTGCAACACATTTAAAAAAAATCGTAGCGTGAAAAACGTGGTTTCGATCCGCGTGCCGCTCGAAGGCGATTACAGGGGAGATGCATCCCTTTCAAAAGAGCCATGAACAGACTTTCTACTCCCAAGGAGACCAGAAATATTAACATATAAAGCGTTACGCTCCAGTCGGATGAACGAGAAACGCTTGTACAATTGCAACGAATTGGAGGAGAAAGTTTAAACAAACGCGCTGACTTTGAACGCTCACCTCTAGGCCGGGCCAACTCCAAATGGCGTGCAACTCGGTGTGCATCACCTCCATGACTGTCCCTAACGAACGCCACCTGCCACGCTTTCGGCCTATCCCTGGCGGCATTAAAAAATCGTAGCGTGATAACGATGGTTCCGATGCGCGTGCCGCTCGAAGGCGATTACAGGGGAGATACAGCCCTTTCCAAAGAGCCATGAACAGACTTTCTACTCCCAAGGAGACAAGAGATATTACGCGCATTTTCTCCGACGCGCACCACGTTTAAAAAATCGTAGCGTGAGAACGGTGGGTTCGATCCGCGTGCCGCTCGATGGCGATTACAGGGGAGATGCAGCCCTTTCCAAAGAGGCATGAACAGACTTCCTACTCCCAAGGAGCCCAAAGATATTAAGCCGCAAATACGTCCTACGCGCGTCTTTTCTACGCCGCGCACCACATTTAAAAAATCGTATCGGAAGAACGGTGGGTCCAATCCGCGTGCCGCTTAAAGGCGATTACAAGGGAGATGCAAACCTTTCCAAAGAGCCATGAAAAGACTTTCTACTCCCAAGGAGACAATAGATATTAAGCCGAAATGACGTCCGACGCGCGCATTTTCTCCGCCGCGCACCACATTTAAAAAAAATCATAGCGTGAAAACCGTGGGTTCGATCCGCGTGCCGCTCGAAGGCGATTACAGCGGAGATGCAGCCCTTTCCAAAGAGCCATGAAAAGACTTTCTACTCCCAAGGAGACAAGAGATATTAAGCCGAAATGACGTCCGACGCGCGCATTTCCTCCGCCGCGCACCACATTTAAAAAAATCATAGCGTGAAAACCGTGGGTTCGATCCGCGTGCCGCTCGAAGGCGATTACAGGGGAGATGCAGCCCTTTCCAAAGAGCCATGAACAGACTTTCTACACCCAATGAGACAAGAGATATTAAGCCGCAAATACGTCCGGCGCGCGTCTTTTCTCCGCCGCGCAACACATTTAAAAAAAATCGTAGCGTGAAAAACGTGGGTTCGATCCGCGTGCCGCTCGAAGGTGATTACAGGGGAGATGCAGCCCTTTCCAAAGAGCCATGAACAGACTTTCTACTCCCAAGGAGCCCAAAGATATTAAGCCGCAAATAAGTCCTACGCGCGTCTTTTCTACGCCTCGCACCACATTTAAAAAATCGTAGCGTAAGAACGGTGGGTCCGATCCGCGTGCCGCTTAAAGGCGATTACAGGGGAGATGCAGCCCTTTCCAAAGAACCATGAAAAGACTTTCTACTCCCAAGGAGACAAGAGATATTAAGCCGCAATGACGTCCGACGCGCGCATTTTCTCCGCCGCGCAGCACATTTAAAAAAATCATAGCGTGAAAACCGTGGGTTCGATTCGCGTGCCGCTCGAAGGCGATTACAGCGGAGATGCAGCCCTTTCCAAAGAGCCATGAAAAGACTTTCTACTCCCAAGGAGACAAGAGATATTAAGCCGAAATGACGTCCGACGCGCGCATTTTCTCCGCCGCGCACCACATTTAAAAAAATCATAGCGTGAAAACCGTGGGTTCGATCCGCGTGCCGCTCGAAGTCGATTACAGGGGAGATGCAGCCCTTTCCAAAGAGCCATGAACAGACTTTCTACACCCAATGAGACAAGAGATATTAAGCCGCAAATACGTCCGGCGCGCGTCTTTTCTCCGCCGCGCAACACATTTAAAAAAAATCGTAGCGTGAAAAACGTGGGTTCGATCCGCGTGCCGCTCGAAGGCGATTACAGGGGAGATGCATCCCTTTCAAAAGAGCCATGAACAGACTTTCTACTCCCAAGGAGACCAGAAATATTAACATATAAAGCGTTACGCTCCAGTCGGATGAACGAGAAACGCTTGTACAATTGCAACGAATTGGAGGAGAAAGTTTAAACAAACGCGCTGACTTTGAACGCTCACATCTAGACCGGGCCAACTCCAAATGGCGTGCAACTCGGTGTGCATCACCTCCATGACTGTCCCTAACGAACGCCACCTGCCACGCTTTCGGCCTATCCCTGGCGGCATTAAAAAATCGTAGCGTGATAACGATGGTTCCGATGCGCGTGCCGCTCGAAGGCGATTAAAGGGGAGATGCAACCCTTTCCAAAGAGCCATGAACAGACTTTCTACTCCCAAGGAGACAAGAGATATTACGCGCATTTTCTCCGACGCGCACCACGTTTAAAAAATCGTAGCGTAAGAACGGTGGGTCCGATCCGCGTGCCGCTTAAAGGCGATTACAGGGGAGATGCAACCCTTTCCAAAGAACCATGAAAAGACTTTCTACTCCCAAGGAGACAAGAGATATTAAGCCGCAATGACGTCCGACGCGCGCATTTTCTCCGCCGCGCAGCACATTTAAAAAAATCATAGCGTGAAAACCGTGGGTTCGATCCGCGTGCCGCTCGAAGGCGATTACAGGGGAGATGGAGCCCTTTCCAAAGAGGCATGAACAGACTTCCTACTCCCAAGGAGCCCAAAGATATTAAGCCGCAAATACGTCCTACGCGCGTCTTTTCTACGCCGCGCACCACATTTAAAAAATCGTAGCGTAAGAACGGTGGGTCCGATCCGCGTGCCGCTTAAAGGCGATTACAGGGGAGATGCAAACCTTTCCAAAGAGCCATGAAAAGACTTTCTACTCCCAAGGAGACAAGAGATATTAAGCCGCAATGACGTCCGACGCGCGCATTTCCTCCGCCGCGCACCACATTTAAAAAAATCATAGCGTGAAAACCGTGGGTTCGATCCGCGTGCCGCTCGAAGGCGATTACAGGGGAGATGCAGCCCTTTCCAAAGAGCCATGAACAGACTTTCTACACCCAATGAGACAAGAGATATTAAGCCGCAAATACGTCCGGCGCGCGTCTATTCTCCGCCGCGCAACACATTTAAAAAAAATCGTAGCGTGAAAACCGTGGGTTCGATCCGCGTGCCGCTTAAAGGCGATTACAGGGGAGATGCAGCCCTTTCCAAAGAGCCATGAAAAGACTTTCTACTCCCAAGGAGACAAGAGATATTAAGCCGAAATGACGTCCGACGCGCGCATTTCCTCCGCCGCGCACCACATTTAAAAAAATCATAGCGTGAAAACCGTGGGTTCGATCCGCGTGCCGCTAGAAGGCGATTACAGGGGAGATGCAGCCCTTTCCAAAGAGGCATGAACAGACTTCCTACTCCCAAGGAGCCCAAAGATATTAAGCCGCAAATACGTCCTACGCGCGTCTTTTCTACGCCGCGCACCACATTTAAAAAATCGTATCGGAAGAACGGTGGGTCCAATCCGCGTGCCGCTTAAAGGCGATTACAAGGGAGATGCAAACCTTTCCAAAGAGCCATGAAAAGACTTTCTACTCCCAAGGAGACAATAGATATTAAGCCGAAATGACGTCCGACGCGCGCATTTTCTCCGCCGCGCACCACATTTAAAAAAATCATAGCGTGAAAACCGTGGGTTCGATCCGCGTGCCGCTCGAAGGCGATTACAGCGGAGATGCAGCCCTTTCCAAAGAGCCATGAACAGACTTTCTACTCCCAAGGAGACCAGAAATATTAACATATAAATCGTTACGCTCCAGTCGGATGAACGAGAAACGCTTGTACAATTGCAACGAATTGGAGGAGAAAGTTTAAACAAACGCGCTGACTTTGAACGCTCACATCTAGGCCGGGCCAACTCCAAATGGCGTGCAACTCGGTGTGCATCACCTCCATGACTGTCCCTAACGAACGCCACCTGCCACGCTTTCGGCCTATCCCTGGCGGCATTAAAAAATCGTAGCGTGATAACGATGGTTCCGATGCGCGTGCCGCTCGAAGGCGATTACAGGGGAGATGCAGCCCTTTCCAAAGAGCCATTAACAGACTTCCTACTCCCAAGGAGACAAGAGATATTAAGCCACAAATACGTCCGGACCGCGTCTTTTCTCCGCAGCTCACCACATTTAAAAAAATCGTAGCGTGAAAACCGTGGGTTCGATATAGTATACATACAGAGTATATAGTTTGACCAAAAGATCGTGCTGATCTTTGATCTCCTGGTTCTTCATCTCCAGCGCCACTTTCAGACTCATAATGTCCTCCTCTATGGGCTGGTATAACACAGACACGAATCATCACTACAGCCAGTACAATGGAAAGGTGGGAATGTGTACTGAATGTGTACTGACGTTATAAGTGAGAGGTGGTGGTACTGGTGGATGTGTACTGACACTATAAGGGATCTCTACCTGCAGTGACAGTTTGAGCTTCTCAAGTTCTTCCTCCAGAGATTTCTTCTCCTGTTCACAGGCCATTTTTATATCTGCCAGAGCAAGTATCATTACTGCTGGATATAACACAGATTGTATATACTACATAATTACTGCTGAATATATAAAATATAATATATATAGTACTATACATATATTAGTGTCACTTTTATTGGAGCCTAAAGGCTAACATTCATTATTAGTTATGTTAGTATTATTGCATTTCCATAGTACTTACTCTTGATGGACCTGTTATGCTCCTCCTCCTCCTGCTGTTTCTGCAGGAGCTCTGTCTCCTCCTGCTGCTTGTGTTTCAGCATCTCCTGAAGAACCTGCAGCTCCTTCTGCTTCTGCAACCTCAACTCCTTCAGCTGCTCAAACAAACTGTTCTCCAACTCCTCCTTCTCACACCGCAAACACTCCAATCGGGCCACAGGCCCCACTAGTGACACAGAACCACACACACACACACACACAGACACACACACACACACACACACAGAGAGAGATAAACATGTATAAATGTGTAAGAATTTGTGGATAAAATTATTATGAGATTATTTATAATCAAACGACTACACTACACAACCACATCTTCCTTTTATTTACATATTATACAGATATTTAGAGATATTTACATTTTATTTACCCGCGTGCGTCTCTCTTCTCCAAGGTAGCAGAGATATGAAAGGATAAAAGGGGAAAAGAATAAAATGCACGTCGGTTTTAAATTCGCAGGCTACCTGCGCAGAAGGCGTGGAAAACGAGCACGTGACGGAAAGGCTTCCGTACCCGATGGGTCCAAATCACATGCCCAGCAAAGTAGCCTTAAACCTGGACACACAATGGAGACCATTTGACCCTTTAAAATCATACTACAACCAGACTTCCAGGCCCAAGAGGTCACACAGTCATGCCCAGCAAAGTAGCTCTGGGCCTGGGCACACTTCACGCAGTTTGACCGTTTAAATAAAACTAGAAACAGACTTCCTGGCCCAAGAGGTCACACAGTCATGCCCAGCAAGGTTGCTTTAAACGTGGGCACACTTCAGACCGTTTCACTCTTTAAATCATTCAAAGCACCACATTTCAAGGCCCAAGAGGTCACAGAATCATGCCCATCAAAGTAGCTCTGGGCCTGGGCACACTTTACGGAGTTTGACCCTTTAAATAATACTACAACCAGACACATACAGGTGCGCACATATACACAGATACACATTCTGTTTAATTTCTTCACATCTGCAGACTAGAGTAAGCTGAGGGTATAGTGTTAAACCAGGAGCTACATAAACAGTATATAGTATATATAAAGAGGATATAGTGTTAAACCAGGTACTACATACAGAGTATATAGTATACATACAGAGTATATAGTTTGACCAAAAGATCGTGCTGATCTTTGATCTCCTGGTTCTTCATCTCCAGCGCCACTTTCAGACTCATAATGTCCTCCTCTATGGGCTGGTATAACCCACACATACGAATCATCACTACAGCCAGTACAATGGAAAGGTGGGAATGTGTACTGAATGTATACTGACGTTATAAGTGAAAGGTGGAGGTACTGGTGGATGTGTACTGACACTATAAGGGATCTCTACCTGCAGTGACAGTCTGAGCTTCTCAAGTTCTTCCTCCAGAGATTTCTTCTCCTGTTCACAGGCCATTTTCATATCTGCCAGAGCAAGTATCATTACTGCTGGATATAACATAGATTGTATATACTACATAATTACTACTGAATATATAAAATATAATATATATAGTACTATACATATATTAGTATCACTTTTATTGGAGCCTAAAGGCTAGCATTCATTATTAGTTATGTTAGTATTATTGCATTTCCATAGTACTTACTCTTGATGGACCTGTTATGCTCCTCCTCCTCCTGCTGTTTCTGCAGGAGCTCTGTCTCCTCATGCTGCTTGTGTTTCAGCATCTCCTGAAGAACCTGCAGCTCCTTCTGCTTCTGCAACCTCAACTCCTTCAGCTGCTCCAACAAACTGTTCTCCAACTCCTCCTTCTCACACCGCAAACACTCCAATCGGGCCACAGGCCCCACTAGTGACACAGAACCACACACACACACACACACACAAAGAGAGAGATAAACATGTATAAATGTATAAGAATTTGTGGATAAAATTATTATGAGATTATTTATAATCAAACGACTACACTACACAACCACTTCTTCCTTTTATTTACATATTATACAGATATTTAGAGATATTTACATTTTATTTACCCGCGTGCGTCTCTCTTCTCCAAGGTAGCGGAGAGATATGAAAGGATAAAAGGGGAAAAGAATAAAATGCACGTCGGTTTTAAATTCGCAGGCTACCTGCGCTGAAGGCGTGGAAAACGAGCACGTGACGGAAAGGCTTCCGTACCCGATGGGTCCAAATCACATGCCCAGCAAAGTAGCCTTAAACCTGGACACACAATGGAGAGCATTTGACCCTTTAAAATCATACTACAACCAGACTTCCAGGCCCAAGAGGTCACACAGCCATGCCCAGCAAAGTAGCTCTGGGCCTGGGCACACTTCACGCAGTTTGACCGTTTAAATAAAACTAGAAACAGACTTCCTGGCCCACGAGGTCACAGTCATACCCAGCAAAGTACGTTTAAACCTGGAAACAAATCAGATCCTTTCTGTCATTCAAAGGAATGGGCCTGCAACTCACAACCACATCCCCAGTGAAGCGCACCGTCACCCAGCCACACTACCCCACCTTGCCCGTCCTGGAACAACCACACCTCCAGGGCACCACATGCCAATCTCTCATGCCCAGCAAACTGCAACCTCACGCAGCCAGGCCACACACTGTCTCCCCTTGTACAGTCCAAGGACGAACTCCTCCACAAACCTGGTGTTCACGCGCACACACGCAATTACAACGAATTGGTGGAGAACTTTGAAACAAACGTGCTGACTTTGAATACTCACATCTAGGCTGGGCCAGGTCCAAATGGCCTGCAGCTCGGTGCGCATTAACTGCTTGACTGTCCGTCACGAACGCCACCTGCCAAGCGTTCGTTCCGTCCCTGGCGGATTTTAAAAAATCGTAGCGCGAGAACGATGGGTCCGATCCGCGTGCCGCTTAAAGGCGATTACAGGGGAGATACAGCCCTTTCCAAAGAGCCATGAACAGACTTTCTACTCCCAAGGAGACAAGAGATATTACGCGCATTTTCTCCGACGCGCACCACGTTTAAAAAATCGTAGCGTAAGAACGGTGGGTCCGATCCGCGTGCCGCTTAAAGGCGATTACAGGGGAGATGCAACCCTTTCCAAAGAACCATGAAAAGACTTTCTACTCCCAAGGAGACAAGAGATATTAAGCCGCAATGACGTCCGACGCGCGCATTTTCTCCGCCGCGCAGCACATTTAAAAAAATCATAGCGTGAAAACCGTGGGTTCGATCCGCGTGCCGCTCGAAGGCGATTACAGGGGAGATGGAGCACTTTCCAAAGAGGCATGAACAGACTTCCTACTCCCAAGGAGACAAGAGATATTAAGCCGAAATGACGTCCGACGCGCGCATTTCCTCCGCCGCGCACCACATTTAAAAAAATCATAGCGTGAAAACCGTGGGTTCGATCCGCGTGCCGCTCGAAGGCGATTACAGGGGAGATGCAGCCCTTTCCAAAGAGCCATGAACAGACTTTCTACACCCAATGAGACAAGAGATATTAAGCCGCAAATACGTCCGGCGCGCGTCTTTTCTCCGCCGCGCAACACATTTAAAAAAAATCGTAGCGTGAAAAACGTGGGTTCGATCCGCGTGCCGCTCGAAGGCGATTACAGGGGAGATGCATCCCTTTCAAAAGAGCCATGAACAGACTTTCTACTCCCAAGGAGACCAGAAATATTAACATATAAAGCGTTACGCTCCAGTCGGATGAACGAGAAACGCTTGTACAATTGCAACGAATTGGAGGAGAAAGTTTAAACAAACGCGCTGACTTTGAACGCTCACATCTAGGCCGGGCCAACTCCAAATGGCGTGCAACTCGGTGCGCATCACCTCCATGACTGTCGCTAACGAATGCCACCTGCCACGCTTTCGGCCTATCCCTGGCGGCATTAAAAAATCGTAGCGTGATAACGATGGTTCCGATGCGCGTGCCGCTCGAAGGCGATTACAGGGGAGATACAGCCCTTTCCAAAGAGCCATGAACAGACTTTCTACTCCCAAGGAGACAAGAGATATTACGCGCATTTTCTCCGACGCGCACCACGTTTAAAAAATCGTAGCGTGAGAACGGTGGGTCCGATCCGCGTGCCGCTTAAAGGCGATTACAGGGGAGATGCAACCCTTTCCAAAGAGCCATGAACAGACTTTCTACTCCCAAGGAGACCAGAGATATTAACAGATAAAGCGTTACGCTCCAGTCGGATGAGCGAGAAACGCTTGTACAATTGCAACGAATTGGAGGAGAAAGTTTAAACAAACGCGCTGACTTTGAAGGCTCACATCTAGGCCGGGCCAGGTCCAAATGGCCTGCAACTCGGTCCGCATCACGTCCATGACTTTTCCTAACGAACGCCACCTGCCAAGCTTTCGGCCCGTCCCTGTCGGCATTAAAAAATCGTAGCGTGATAATGATGGTTCCGATCCGCGTGCCGCGCGAAGGCGATTACAGGGGAGATGCAGCCCTTTCCAAAGAGCCATGAACAGACTTTCTACTCCCAAGGAGCCCAAAGATATTAAGCCGCAAATACGTCCTACGCGCGTCTTTTCTACGCCGCGCACCACATTTAAAAAAATCGTAGCGTAAGAACGGTGGGTCCGATCCGCGTGCCGCTTAAAGGCGATTACAGGGGAGATGCAACCCTTTCCAAAGAGCCATGAAAAGACTTTCTATTCCCAAGGAGACAAGAGATATTAAGCCGCAATGACGTCCGACGCGCGCATTTTCTCCGCCGCGCACCACATTTTAAAAAATCATAGCGTGAAAACCGTGGGTTCGATCCGCGTGCCGCTCGAAGGCGATTACAGGGGAGATGCAGCCCTTTCCAAAGAGTCATGAACAGATTTCCTACTCCCAAGGAGACAAGAGATATTAAGCAGCAATGATGTCCGACACGCGCATTTTCTCCGCCGCGCACCACATTTAAAAAATCTTAGCGTGAGAACGGTGGGTCCGATCCGCGTGCCGCTTAAAGGCGATTACAGGGGAGATGCAGCCCTTTCCAAAGAGCCATGAAAAGACTTTCTACTCCCAAGGAGACAAGAGATATTAAGCCGAAATGACGTCCGACGCGCGCATTTTCTCCGCCGCGCACCACATTTAAAAAAATCATAGCGTGAAAACCGTGGGTTCGATCCGCGTGCCGCTCGAAGGCGATTACAGGGGAGATGCAGCCCTTTCCAAAGATCCATGAACAGACTTCCTACTCCCAAGGAGACAAGAGATATTAACATATAAAGCGTTACGCTCCAGTCGGATGAGCGAGAAACGCTTGAGCAGTTGCAACGAATTGGAGGAGAAAGTTTAAACAAACGCGCTGACTTTGAACGCTCACATCTAGGTCTGGCCAAGTCCAAATGGCGTGCAACTCGGTGCGCATCACCTCCATGACTGTCCCTAACGAACGCCACCTGCCACGCTTTCGGCCCGTCCCTGGCGGCTTTAAAAAATCGTAGCGTGATAACCGTGGGTCCAATCCGCTTGAAGCTCGAAGGAGATTAGAGGGGAGATGCAGCCCTTTCCAAAGAGCCATGAACAGACTTCCTACTCCCAAGGAGACAAGAGATATTAAGCCACAAATACGTCCGGACCGCGTCTTTTCTCCGCAGCTCACCACATTTTAAAAAATCGTAGCGTGAAAACCGTGGGTTCGATATAGTATACATACAGAGTATATAGTTTGACCAAAAGATCGTGCTGATCTTTGATCTCCTGGTTCTTCATCTCCAGCGCCACTTTCAGACTCATAATGTCCTCCTCTATGGGCTGGTATAACACACACACGAATCATCACTACAGCCAGTACAATGGAAAGGTGGGAATGTGTACTGAATGTGTACTGACGTTATAAGTGAGAGGTGGTGGTACTGGTGGATGTGTACTGACACTATAAGGGATCTCTACCTGCAGTGACAGTCTGAGCTTCTCAAGTTCTTCCTCCAGAGATTTCTTCTCCTGTTCACAGGCCATTTTCATATCTGCCAGAGCAAGTATCATTACTGCTGGATATAACATAGATTGTATATACTACATAATTACTACTGAATATATAAAATATAATATATATAGTACTATACATATATTAGTATCACTTTTATTGGAGCCTAAAGGCTAGCATTCATTATTAGTTATGTTAGTATTATTGCATTTCCATAGTACTTACTCTTGATGGACCTGTTATGCTCCTCCTCCTCCTGCTGTTTCTGCAGGAGCTCTGTCTCCTCATGCTGCTTGTGTTTCAGCATCTCCTGAAGAACCTGCAGCTCCTTCTGCTTCTGCAACCTCAACTCCTTCAGCTGCTCCAACAAACTGTTCTCCAACTCCTCCTTCTCACACCGCAAACACTCCAATCGGGCCACAGGCCCCACTAGTGACACAGAACCACACACACACACACACACACACACACACACACACACACACACACACACACACACACACACAGAGAGATAAACATGTATAAATGTATAAGAATTTGTGGATAAAATTATTATGAGATTATTTATAATGAAACGACTACACTACACAACCACTTCTTCCTTTTATTTACATATTATACAGATATTTAGAGATATTTACATTTTATTTACCCGCGTGCGTCTCTCTTTTCCAAGGTAGCGGAGAGATATGAAGGGATAAAAGGGGAAAAGAATAAAATGCACGTCGGTGTTAAATTCACAGGCTACCTGCGCTGAAGGCGTGGAAAACGAGCACGTGACGGAAAGGCTTCCGTACCCGATGGGTCCAAATCACATGCCCAGCAAAGTAGCCTTAAACCTGGACACACAATGGAGACCATTTGACCCTTTAAAATCATACTACAACCAGACTTCCAGGCCCAAGAGGTCACACAGTCATGCCCAGCAAAGTAGCTCTGGGCCTGGGCACACTTCACGCAGTTTGACCGTTTAAATAAAACTAGAAACAGACTTCCTGGCCCAAGAGGTCACACAGTCATGCCCAGCAAGGTTGCTTTAAACGTGGGCACACTTCAGACCGTTTCACTCTTTAAATCATTCAAAGCACCACATTTCAAGGCCCAAGAGGTCACAGAATCATGCCCATCAAAGTAGCTCTGGGCCTGGGCACACTTTACGGAGTTTGACCCTTTAAATAATACTACAACCAGACACATACAGGTGCGCACATATACACAGATACACATTCTGTTTAATTTCTTCACATCTGCAGACTAGAGTAAGCTGAGGGTATAGTGTTAAACCAGGAGCTACATAAACAGTATATAGTATATATAAAGAGGATATAGTGTTAAACCAGGTACTACATACAGAGTATATAGTATACATACAGAGTATATAGTTTGACCAAAAGATCGTGCTGATCTTTGATCTCCTGGTTCTTCATCTCCAGCGCCACTTTCAGACTCATAATGTCCTCCTCTATGGGCTGGTATAACCCACACATACGAATCATCACTACAGCCAGTACAATGGAAAGGTGGGAATGTGTACTGAATGTGTACTGACGTTATAAGTGAAAGGTGGAGGTACTGGTGGATGTGTACTGACACTAGAAGGGATCTCTACCTGCAGTGACAGTCTGAGCTTCTCAAGTTCTTCCTCCAGAGATTTCTTCTCCTGTTCACTGGCCATTTTCATATCTGCCAGAGCAAGTATCATTACTGCTGGATATAACACAGATTGTATATACTACATAATTACTACTGAATATATAAAATATAATATATATAGTACTATACATATATTAGTATCACTTTTATTGGAGCCTAAAGGCTAACATTCATTATTAGTTATGTTAGTATTATTGCATTTCCATAGTACTTACTCTTGATGGACCTGTTATGCTCCTCCTCCTCCTGCTGTTTCTGCAGGAGCTCTGTCTCCTCCTGCTGCTTGTGTTTCAGCATCTCCTGAAGAACCTGCAGCTCCTTCTGCTTCTGCAACCTCAACTCCTTCAGCTGCTCCAACAAACTGTTCTCCAACTCCTCCTTCTTACACCGCAAACACTCCAATCGGGCCACAGGCCCCAATAGTAACACAGAACCACACACACACACACACACACACACACACACACAGAGAGAGAGATAAACATGTATAAATGTATAAGAATATGAGGATAAAATTATTATGAGATTATTTATAATCAAACGACTACACTATACAACCACTTCTTCCTTTTATTTAGATATTATACAGATATGTACAGATATTTACATTTTATTTACCCGCGTGCGTCTCTCTTCTCCAAGGTAGCGGAGAGATATGAAAGGATAAAAGGGGAAAAGAATAAAATGCACGTCGGTTTTAAATTCGCAGGCTACCTGCGCTGAAGGCGTGGAAAACGAGCACGTAACGTACAGGCTTCCGTACCCGATGGGTCCAAATCACATGCCCAGCAAAGTAGCCTTAAACCTGGACACACAATGGAGACCATTTGACCCTTTAAAATCATACTACAACCAGACTTCCAGGCCCAAGAGGTCACACAGTCATGCCCAGCAAAGTAGCTCTGGGCCTGGGCACACTTCACGCAGTTTGACCCTTTAACCAAAACTAGAAACAGACCTGCAAGCCCAGGAGCTCACAGAATCATACCCAGTAAAGTAGCTAGCTAGCTTTCAGCTCAGTAACCGTAGCTAGCTAGCTAGCTATCAGCTCAGTAAACCATACAATCAAATGTCCACCAAGCATTTAAACCGCAAGCATTTAAACCACTAGATACCGCTAGTTACCGGCTGCACGGTTAACAGTGCAAAGCCATTACCAAGCTACCTAGCTAGCTAGCTAGCTACCGGAAGCACTTTTAACAGTGCAAAGTCAGTAGCTAGCTAGTAGTAGCTACTGTAGCTAGCTAGCTACCGGAAGCACTTTTAACAGTGCAAAGTCAGTAGCTAGCTAGTAGTAGCTACTGTAGCTAGCTAGCTAGCTACTGACTTTGCACTGTTAACCTTGCAGCCGGTAGCTCGCTAGCTAGCTAGCAGCTCAGTAACCGTACAAATTCGCCTGCTGCTGAAAACTGTCAAGTTGTATTTATAGCTTTCGTTTTAGTTCTCTCAGCTTACTTATTTGGTTTTTTTGTGTGTGTGTTTTTTTCAGGGAAGTTTAATAATTTCTTAGAAATCTTGGAACATTTTGCCAGTTGGCATCTAGGAAAGCCTTTCTGCCCACAGACAATAAACACAAGCCAGAATTCCTCAAACAGGAATGAATCTACTAATTTAGTAACATTTCAGGCACATGAGTGGAGGAACTAGCAAATTCTAAATGATGAAATCGAAGCTGATAAAAATCCATGAAAATATAAACTGGTCATGAAAAAATGCTTGTGAATTGAAAATGTAAGTGATAGGATTAAAACAGTCTTGATTTGATATATTTTTAAAAATCAAATATCAAGTTTGATCATTCATGACCAAGGGAGTTTCTATGAGGGTGTAAACAACAAATGCATGTGAACTAAATACTACAGTGGTATATAATTAAATAATTGGAATAACTTTGTGTCACGTCATTTAACGTTTAACTCAAGCCGTTTGTGTTAACGGACTCTTTTATCACTTAACATTAGTAACTGTTTTAGTTGCCTTGTTTATCCAATAACATTCATTAATTAATCAATCCATGGTTTAACCCAAGCAATTTTCGTTACTTCCGCCTCTCGAGGCAAAAATGTCAATCAGAACGTTGCGCCCGCAAACTTCAAATAAACGATAAATAAGGCAAGTAATAAAAATGGATAAAGTTGAAAGATAAGTTGATTAAACTTGAGTCAAATAAAACTACTTATCAGTCAAAACGTCAATTCATATGCATTTTATTGACTCAAAATTTAATTTACGTGCATTTTAATCAGCCATATTTTTGGTGTATAGACCTGAGTTTTGTCGTTGAAGAGAATAAAAGAATCCGTCGTGTAAACTTACGCCATCTGCAGGCTGAGATGGTGTTGGGTTGACCCGGATGTGACGTTTGCCAAGCTGATGACATATCACGATATTAATTGTGAGATTTCCTTACCATCTTTGCTCTTCGCAGAAGGGCACAGTGCGGTTTACAGGGCACAGTTTGACCCTTTAAATAATACTACAACCAGACTTCCAGGCACAAGAGGTCACACAGTCATGCCCAGCAAGGTTGCTTTAAACGTGGGCACACTTCAGACCGTTTCACTCTTTAAATCGTTCAAAGCACCAGATTTCAAGGCCCAAGAGGTCACAGAATCATGCCCAGCAAAGTAGCTCTGGGCCTGGGCACACTTCATGCAGTTTGACCCTTTAAATAATACTACAACCAGACTTCCAGGCACAAGAGGTCACACAGTCATGCCCAGCAAAGTAGCTCTGGGCCTGGGCACACTTCACGCAGTTTGACCGTTTAAATAAAACTAGAAACAGACTTCCTGGCCCAAGAGGTCACACAGTCATGCCCAGCAAAGTAGCCTTAAACTTGGACACACAATGGAGACCATTTGACCCTTTAAAATCATACTACAACCAGACTTCCAGGCCCAAGAGGTCACACAGTCATGCCCAGCAAAGTAGCTCTGGGCCTGGGCACACTTCACGCAGTTTGACCGTTTAAATAAAACTAGAAACAGACTTCCTGGCCCAAGAGGTCACACAGTCATGCCCATCAAAGTAGCTCTGGGCCTGGGCACACTTCACGCAGTTTGACCCTTTAAATAATACTACAACCAGACACATACAGGTGCGCACATATACACAGATACACATTCTGTTTAATTTCTTCACATCTGCAGACTAGAGTAAGCTGAGGGTATAATGTTAAACCAGGTACTATGTAAACAGTATATAGTTTTACCAAAAGATCGTGCTGATCTTTGATCTCCTGGTTCTTTATCTCCAGCCACTTTCAGACTCATGTCCTCCTCTATGGGCTGGTATAACACACACACACACACACACACACACACACACACAGAGAGACAAACAGAAAGACACACAGACATATGAAATTAGCAAGCCATATAGTGTAGAAATAGATTGATGTTATTCAGGGACCTCATTTATAAAACTTTGTGGATTCCAAAGTGAAAGTGTGTGTATTCTGCACAAATAACAGGAAATGGCATATACCCCCCAAAAACTTAGATTTCTAAAGCCTCGAGTATGAATTATTGGGAGATAGAGGCGACAATGCAGCGCTAAAGACAAAAAAGGTATTTTAACCACAGGTATGAGTGCCAGCACCAGCAACCGCAGGTGTGAGTGGCATTATATTTACATTTACCCTCCACATCCTTTGTGTCTGTGTATTCGTCCTCGATGCGTCCAGCACACCAGCTCCAGAAACGCCTCATTTTTCCTCTGTCCTCTTCAGTGTCTTTCCACAGACTGATCTGTAAAGGTGTTCATGGGATTCCCCTCACGTGTGACATCGGGCCACAGGACATATGGGGTTCTAAAGTTCCAAGAGCGTAGATGAGTTGTTTTTCTTTGAATTTCCTAATTTCATTGCTGCCATAGCAACAACTGGCAATGCAAACAGACGTGTCATTAATGCAGTGACTCTACCTCAACCTGGATTGATCAACCATGTACGGCTCACCGGAGACTGTGATACGTATAACATCCCAAAGTGTACTTAATTCTGAGCAAAATCTAACTAGCCTCATTACTGCTGAACTATGAGGGGCCATTTAGGGAGAAATCAGGGAAACACTACTTGTACATACATATGAAACATTTTCACATAAATAGCCTACTACTTACATTTGTGTATAATAATTTAAACTCGCATATACACGCACTTGCCCACTCAATCTCTGGTGCATAAACAAAGAGTTGCACTATGCTTATGTTGGTATGGGGGTGTCTGTGTGTATATAACAATTTTCAGTGCGCCCGGAAGTCATTTCATTGTCATTTCAAGGCAGATATTTAACATGTGTACAGTGCGTATAATAGACAGAGGAAGACTGTTGAACTATTAATATTAGGACGGTTATTGACATCTGTGTAATGAGTAGTGCTTCTCTTAATGACAACTGTAACTGTTTTCCCATATAGAATTGTGTGCCTTATATTGTTTGGAGGAACTTTTTCTTCTCATTTAGAAATATGTGGACTAAGTGCTCAGATTGTCTTATTACTTATTATGCTCAGTCTCACCATTTTTGGCAGATTTCACCACGTTATTACGAACGTGGATACGTTATCTTATAATTATAAGCAGTGTGAGATGTGAAGCTAAGCGAAGCACATGTGCAGAATTTCTAACAATAGCCTGTTTTGTATAGCCTGGCTAACTGACCAATCAGTGAAATTAAATGTGGTTGCTGAGCCTGTTGCAGCTGGGTCAATTTAATTTGATTTCATTGTGTTTAATTTTAAACTCAGCTGCGTGCCATGAGACACAAGTTAATCTGAGCATTTTTTGTTCTAACGCCGACTTAACCTAGCCATGTTTTACAGTTATCTTGAAATAATTGAGGTTCATCGCTAGAGGGTGCTGTTCATCTTTTTTTTTCTTTTTTTTCTATTATTGATCAGGAAAAAACGATAAAATAGAGAATTTGTGGATAAAATTATTATGAGATTATTTATAATCAAACGACTACACTACACAACCACTTCTTCCTTTTATTTACATATTATACAGATATTTACAGATATTTACATTTTATTTACCCGCGTGCGTCTCTCTTCTCCAAGGTAGCGGAGAGATATGAAAGGATAAAAGGGGAAAAGAATAAAATGCACGTCGGTTTTAAATTCGCAGGCTACCTGCGCTGAAGGCGTGGAAAACGAGCACGTGACCGAAAGGCTTCCGTACCCGATGGGTCCAAATCACATGCCCAGCAAAGTAGCCTTAAACCTGGACACACAATGGAGACCATTTGACCCTTTAAAATTATACTACAACCAGACTTCCAGGCCCAAGAGGTCACACAGTCATGCCCAGCAAAGTAGCTCTGGGCCTGGGCACACTTCACACAGTTTGACCGTTTAAATAAAACTAGAAACAGACTTCCTGGCCCAAGAGGTCACACAGTCATGCCCAGCAAAATAGCTCTGGGCCTGGGCACACTTCAATCACTTTGTGCCTTTAAATCATACTACTACTACCACCAGACTTCCAGGGCCAAGAGGTCACACAGTCATGCACAGCAAAGTAGCTCTGGGCCTGGGCACACATCATGCAGTTTGACCCTTTAAATAATACTACAACCAGACACATACAGGTGCACACATATACACAGATACACATTCTGTTTAATTTCTTCACATCTGCAGACTAGAGTAAGCTGAGGGTATAGTGTTAAACCAGGTACTACATAAACAGTATATAGTATATATACAGAGGATATAGTGTTAAACCAGGTACTACATACAGAGTATATAGTATACATACAGAGTATATAGTTTGACCAAAAGATCGTGCTGATCTTTGATCTCCTGGTTCTTCATCTCCAGCGCCACTTTCAGACTCATAAAGTCCTCCTCTATGGGCTGGTATAACACACACACGAATCATCACTACAGCCAGTACAATGGAAAGGTGGGAATGTGTACTGAATGTGTACTGACGTTATAAGTGAAAGGTGGAGGTACTGGTGGATGTGTACTGACACTATAAGGGATCTCTACCTGCAGTGACAGTCTGAGCTTCTCAAGTTCTTCCTCCAGAGATTTCTTCTCCTGTTCAGAGGCCATTTTCATATCTGCCAGAGCAAGTATCATTACTGCTGGATATAACACAGATTGTATATACTACATAATTACTACTGAATGTATAAAATATAATATATATAGTACTATACATATATTAGTGTCACTTTTATTGGAGCCTAAAGGCTAACATTCATTATTAGTTATGTTAGTATTATTGCATTTCCATAGTACTTACTCTTGATGGACCTGTTATGCTCCTCCTCCTCCTGCTGTTTCTGCAGGAGCTCTGTCTCCTCCTGCTGCTTGTGTTTCAGCATCTCCTGAAGAACCTGCAGCTCCTTCTGCTTCTGCAACCTCAACTCCTTCGGCTGCTCCAACAAACTGTTCTCCAACTCCTCCTTCTCACACCGCAAACACTCCAATCGGACCACAGGCCCCACTAGTGACACAGAACCACACACACACACACAGACACACACACACACACACACACACACACACACACACACACAGAGAGAGAGATAAACATGTATAAATGTATAAGAATTTGCGGATAAAATTATTATGAGATTATTTATAATCAAACGACTACACTACACAACCACTTCTTCCTTTTATTTACATATTATACAGATATTTACAGATATTTACATTTTATTTACCCGCGTGCGTCTCTCTTCTCCAAGGTAGCGGAGAGATATGAAAGGATAAAAGGGGAAAAGAATAAAATGCACGTCGGTTTTAAATTCGCAGGCTACCTGCGCTGAAGGCGTGGAAAACGAGCACGTGAGGGAAAGGCTTCCGTACCCAATGGGTCCAAATCACATGCCCAGCAAAGTAGCCTTAAACCTGGACACACAATGGAGACCATTTGACCCTTTAAAATCATACTACAACCAGACTACCAGGCCCAAGAGGTCACACAGTCATGCCCAGCAAAGTACCTCTGGGCCTGGGCACACTTCACGCAGTTTGACCGTTTAAATAAAACTAGAAACAGACTTCCTGGCCCAAGAGGTCACACAGTCATGCCCAGCAAGGTTGCTTTAAACGTGGGCACACTTCAGACCGTTTCACTCTTTAAATCATTCAAAGCACCACATTTCAAGGCCCAAGAGGTCACAGAATCATGCCCATCAAAGTAGCTCTGGGCCTGGGCACACTTCACGCAGTTTGACCGTTTAAATAAAACTAGAAACAGACTTCCTGGCCCAAGAGGTCACACAGTCATGCCTGGGTCTGGGCACACTTCACGCAGTTTGACCCTTTAAATAATACTACAACCAGACACATACAGGTGCGCACATATACACAGATACACATTCTGTTTAATTTCTTCACATCTGCAGACTAGAGAAAGCTGAGGGTATAGTGTTAAACCAGGTACTACATAAACAGTATATAGTATATATACAGAGGATATAGTGTTAAACCAGGTACTACATACAGAGTATATAGTATACATACAGAGTATATAGTTTGACCAAAAGATCGTGCTGATCTTTGATCTCCTGGTTCTTCATCTCCAGCGCCACTTTCAGACTCATAATGTCCTCCTCTATGGGCTGGTATAACCCACACACACGAATCATCACTAAAGCCAGTACAATGGAAAGGTGGTAATGTGTACTGAATGTGTATTGACGTTATAAGTGAAAGGTGGAGGTACTGGTGGATGTGTACTGACACTATAAGGGATCTCTACCTGCAGTGACAGTCTGAGCTTCTCAAGTTCTTCCTCCAGAGATTTCTACTCCTGTTCACAGGCCATTTTCATATCTGCCAGAGCAAGTATCATTACTGCTGGATATAACACAGATTGTATATACTACATAATTACTACTGAATATATAAAATATAATATATATAGTACTATACATATATTAGTATCACTTTTATTGGAGCCTAAAGGCTAACATTCATTATTAGTTATGTTAGTATTATTGCATTTCCATAGTACTTACTCTTGATGGACCTGTTATGCTCCTACTCCTCCTGCTGTTTCTGCAAGAGCTCTGTCTCCTCCTGCTGCTTGTGTTTCAGCATCTCCTGAAGAACCTGCAGCTCCTTCTGCTTCTGCAACCTCAACTCCTTCAGCTGCTCCAACAAACTGTTCTCAAACTCCTTCTCACACCGCAAACACTCCAATCGGGCCACAGGCCCCACTAGTGACACAGAACCACACACACACACACAGACACACACACAGACACACACACAAAGAGAGAGATAAACATGTATAAATGTATAAGAATTTGTGGATAAAATTATTATGAGATTATTCATAATCAAACGACTACACTACACAACCACTTCTTCCTTTTATTTACATGTTATACAGATATTTACAGATATTTACATTTTATTTACCCACGTGCGTCTCTCTTCTCCAAGGTAGCGGAGAGATATGAAAGGATAAAAGGGGAAAAGAATAAAATGCACGTCGGTTTTAATTTCGCAGGCTACCTGCGCTGAAGGCGTGGAAAACGAGCACGTGACGGAAAGGCTTCCGTACCCGATGGGTCCAAATCACATGCCCAGCAAAGTAGCCTTAAACCTGGACACACAATGGAGACCATTTGACCCTTTAAATAATACTACAACCAGACACATACAGGTGCGCACATATACACAGATACACATTCTGTTTAAATTTCTTCACATCTGCAGACTAGAGTAAGCTGAGGGTATAGTGTTAAACCAGGAACTACATAAACAGTATATAGTATATATACAGAGGATATAGTGTTAAACCAGGTACTACATACAGAGTATATAGTATACATACAGAGTATATAGTTTGACCAAAAGATCGTGCTGATCTTTGATCTCCTGGTTCTTCATCTCCAGCGCCACTTTCAGACTCATAATGTCCTCCTCTATGGGCTGGTATAACACACACACGAATCATCACTACAGCCAGTACAATGGAAAGGTGGGAATGTGTACTGAATGTGTACTGACGTTATAAGTGAAAGGTGGAGGTACTGGTGGATGTGTACTGACACTATAAGGGATCTCTACCTGCAGTGACAGTCTGAGCTTCTCAAGTTCTTCCTCCAGAGATTTCTTCTCCTGTTCACAGGCCATTTTCATATCTGCCAGAGCAAGTATCATTACTGCTGGATATAACATAGATTGTATATACTACATAATTACTACTGAATATATAAAATATAATATATATAGTACTATACATATATTAGTATCACTTTTATTGGAGCCTAAAGGCTAGCATTCATTATTAGTTATGTTAGTATTATTGCATTTCCATAGTACTTACTCTTGATGGACCTGTTATGCTCCTCCTCCTCCTGCTGTTTCTGCAGGAGCTCTGTCTCCTCCTGCTGCTTGTGTTTCAGCATCTCCTGAAGAACCTGCAGCTCCTTCTGCTTCTGCAACCTCAACTCCTTCAGCTGCTCCAACAAACTGTTATCCAACTCCTCCTTCTCACACCGCAAACACTCCAATCGGGCCACAGGCCCCACTAGTGACACAGAACCACACACACACACACACACAGAGAGATAAACATGTATAAATGTGTAAGAATTTGTGGATAAAATTATTATGAGATTATTTATAATCAAACGACTACACTACACAACCACATCTTCCTTTTATTTACATATTATACAGATATTTAGAGATATTTACATTTTATTTACCCGCGTGCGTCTCTCTTCTCCAAGGTAGCGGAGAGATATGAAAGGATAAAAGGGGAAAAGAATAAAATGCACGTCCGTTTTAAATTCGCAGGCTACCTGCGCTGAAGGCGTGGAAAACGAGCACGTGACGGAAAGGCTTCCGTACCCGATGGGTCCAAATCACATGCCCAGCAAAGTAGCCTTAAACCTGGACACACAATGGAGACCATTTGACCCTTTAAAATCATACTACAACCAGACTTCCAGGCCCAAGAGGTCACACAGTCATGCCCAGCAAAGTACCTCTGGGCCTGGGCACACTTCACGCAGTTTGACCGTTTAAATAAAACTAGAAACAGACTTCCTGGCCCAAGAGGTCACACAGTCATGCCCAGCAAGGTTGCTTTAAACGTGGGCACACTTCAGACCGTTTCACTCTTTAAATCATTCAAAGCACCACATTTCAAGGCCCAAGAGGTCACAGAATCATGCCCATCAAAGTAGCTCTGGGCCTGGGCACACTTCACGCAGTTTGACCCTTTAAATAATACTACAACCAGACACATACAGGTGCGCACATATACACAGATAAACATTCTGTTTAAATTTCTTCACATCTGAAGACTAGAGTAAGCTGAGGGTATAGTGTTAAACCAGGTACTACATAAACAGTATATAGTATATATACAGAGGATATAGTGTTAAACCAGGTACTACATACAGAGTATATAGTATACATACAGAGTATATAGTTTGACCAAAAGATCGTGCTGATCTTTGATCTCCTGGTTCTTCATCTCCAGCGCCACTTTCAGACTCATAAAGTCCTCCTCTATGGGCTGGTATAACACACACACGAATCATCAGTACAGCCAGTACAATGGAAAGGTGGGAATGTGTACTGAATGTGTACTGACGTTATAAGTGAGAGGTGGAGGTACTGGTGGATGTGTACTGACACTATAAGGGATCTCTACCTGCAGTGACAGTCTGAGCTTCTCAAGTTCTTCCTCCAGAGATTTCTTCTCCTGTTCACAGGCCATTTTCATATCTGCCAGAGCAAGTATCATTACTGCTGGATATAACACAGATTGTATATACTACATAATTACTACTGAATATATAAAATATAATATATATAGTACTATACATATATTAGTATCACTTTTATTGGAGCCTAAAGGCTAACATTCATTATTAGTTATGTTAGTATTATTGCATTTCCATAGTATTTACTCTTGATGGACCTGTTATGCTCCTCCTCCTCCTGCTGTTTCTGCAGGAGCTCTGTCTCCTCCTGCTGCTTGTGTTTCAGCATCTCCTGAAGAACCTGCAGCTCCTTCTGCTTCTGCAACCTCAACTCCTTCAGCTGCTCCAACAAATTGTTCTCCAACTCCTCCTTCTCACACCGCAAACACTCCAATCGGGCCACAGGCCCCACTAGTGACACAGAACCACACACACACACACACACACACACACACACACACACACAGACAAAGAGAGAGATAAACATGTATAAATGTATAAGAATTTGTGGATAAAATTATTATGAGATTATTTATAATGAAACGACTACACTACACAACCACTTCTTCCTTTTATTTACATATTATACAGATATTTAGAGATATTTACATTTTATTTACCCGCGTGCGTCTCTCTTCTCCAAGGTAGCGGAGAGATATGAAGGGATAAAAGGGGAAAAGAATAAAATGCACGTCGGTTTTAAATTCGCAGGCTACCTGCGCTGAAGGCGTGGAAAACGAGCACGTGACGGAAAGGCTTCCGTACCCGATGGGTCCAAATCACATGCCCAGCAAAGTAGCCTTAAACCTGGACACACAATGGAGACCATTTGACCCTTTAAAATCATACTACAACCAGACTTCCAGGCCCAAGAGGTCACACAGTCATGCCCAGCAAAGTAGCTCTGGGCCTGGGCACACTTCACGCAGTTTGACCGTTTAAATAAAACTAGAAACAGACTTCCTGGCCCAAGAGGTCACACAGTCATGCCCAGCAAGGTTGCTTTAAACGTGGGCACACTTCAGACCGTTTCACTCTTTAAATCATTCAAAGCACCACATTTCAAGGCCCAAGAGGTCACAGAAACATGCCCATCAAAGGAGCTCTGGGCCTGGGCACACTTCACGCAGTTTGACCCTTTAAATAATACTACAACCAGACACATACAGGTGCGCACATATACACAGATACACATTCTGTTTAATTTCTTCACATCTGCAGACTAGAGTAAGCTGAGGGTATAGTGTTAAACCAGGTACTACATACAGAGTATATAGTATACATACAGAGTATATAGTTTGACCAAAAGATCGTGCTGATCTTTGATCTCCTGGTTCTTCATCTCCAGCGCCACTTTCAGACTCATAAAGTCCTCCTCTATGGGCTGGTATAACACACACACGAATCATCACTACAGCCAGTACAATGGAAAGGTGGGAATGTGTACTGAATGTGTACTGACGTTATAAGTGAGAGGTGGAGGTACTGGTGGATGCGTACTGACACTATAAGGGATCTCTACCTGCAGTGACAGTCTGAGCTTCTCAAGTTCTTCCTCCAGAGATTTCTTCTCCTGTTCACAGGCCATTTTCATATCTGCCAGAGCAAGTATCATTACTGCTGGATATAACACAGATTGTATATACTACATAATTACTACTGAATATATAAAATATAATATATATAGTACTATACATATATTAGTATCACTTTTATTGGAGCCTAAAGGCTAACATTCATTATTAGTTATGTTAGTATTATTGCATTTCCATAGTACTTACTCTTGATGGACCTGTTATGCTCCTCCTCCTCCTGCTGTTTCTGCAGGAGCTCTGTCTCCTCCTGCTGCTTGTGTTTCAGCATCTCCTGAAGAACCTGCAGCTCCTTCTGCTTCTGCAACCTCAACTCCTTCAGCTGCTCCAACAAACTGTTCTCCAACTCCTCCTTCTCACACCGCAAACACTCCAATCGGGCCACAGGCCCCACTAGTGACACAGAACCACACACACACACACACACACACACACACACACACACACACACACACAGAGAGAGATAAACATGTATAAATGTATAAGAATTTGTGGATAAAATTATTATGAGATTATTTATAATCAAACGACTACACTACACAACCACTTCTTCCTTTTATTTACATATTATACAGATATTTACAGATATTTACATTTTATTTACCCGCATGCGTCTCTCTTCTCCAAGGTAGCGGAGAGATATGAAAGGATAAAAGGGGAAAAGAATAAAATGCACGTCGGTTTTAAATTCGCAGGCTACCTGCGCTGAAGGCGTGGAAAACGAGCACGTGACGGAAAGGCTTCCGTACCCGATGGGTCCAAATCACATGCCCAGCAAAGTAGCCTTAAACCTGGACACACAATGGAGACCATTTGACCCTTTAAAATCATACTACAAGCAGACTTCCAGGCCCAAGAGGTCACACAGTCATGCCCAGCAAAGTACCTCTGGGCCTGGGCACACTTCACGCAGTTTGACCGTTTAAATAAAACTAGAAACAGACTTCCTGGCCCAAGAGGTCACACAGTCATGCCCAGCAAGGTTGCTTTAAACGTGGGCACACTTCAGACCGTTTCACTCTTTAAATCATTCAAAGCACCACATTTCAAGGCCCAAGAGGTCACAGAATCATGCCCATCAAAGTAGCTCTGGGCCTGGGCACACTTCACGCAGTTTGACCCTTTAAATAATACTACAACCAGACACATACAGGTGCGCACATATACACAGATACACATTCTGTTTAAATTTCTTCACATCTGCAGACTAGAGTAAGCTGAGGGTATAGTGTTAAACCAGGTACTACATAAACAGTATATAGTATATATACAGAGGATATAGTGTTAAACCAGGTACTACATACAGAGTATATAGTATACATACAGAGTATATAGTTTGACCAAAAGATCGTGCTGATCTTTGATCTCCTGGTTCTTCATCTCCAGCGCCACTTTCATACTCATAATGTCCACCTCTATGGGCTGGTATAACACACACACGA
Organism: Electrophorus electricus; assembly: GCF_041902795.1. Classification (NCBI taxonomy): domain Eukaryota; kingdom Metazoa; phylum Chordata; class Actinopteri; order Gymnotiformes; family Gymnotidae; genus Electrophorus; species Electrophorus electricus. The sequence goes on along the minus strand of NC_137501.1, from coordinate 38,072,347 downwards.
ATCATCACTACAGCCAGTACAATGGAAAGGTGGGAATGTGTACTGAATGTGTACTGACGTTATAAGTGAAAGGTGGAGGTACTGGTGGATGTGTACTGACACTATAAGGGATCTCTACCTGCAGTGACAGTCTGAGCTTCTCAAGTTCTTCCTCCAGAGATTTCTTCTCCTGTTCACAGGCCATTTTCATATCTGCCAGAGCAAGTATCATTACTGCTGGATATAACACAGATTGTATATACTACATAATTACTACTGAATATATAAAATATAATATATATAGTACTATACATATATTAGTATCACTTTTATTGGAGCCTAAAGGCTAACATTCATTATTAGTTATGTTAGTATTATTGCATTTCCATAGTACTTACCCTTGAGGGACCTGTTATGCTCCTCCTCCTCCTGCTGTTTCTGCAGGAGCTCTGTCTCCTCCTGCTGCTTGTGTTTCAGCATCTCCTGAAGAACCTGCAGCTCCTTCTGCTTCTGCAACCTCAACTCCTTCAGCTGCTCCAACAAACTGTTCTCCAACTCCTCCTTCTCACACCGCAAACACTCCAATCGGGCCACAGGCCCCACTAGTGACACAGAACCACACACACACACACACACACACAGACACACACACACACACACACACACACACACACACACAAAGAGAGAGATAAACATGTATAAATGTATAAGAATTTGTGGATAAAATTATTATGAGATTATTTATAATGAAACGACTACACTACACAACCACTTCTTCCTTTTATTTACATATTATACAGATATTTACAGATATTTACATTTTATTTACCCGCGTGCGTCTCTCTTCTCCAAGGTAGCGGAGAGATATGAAAGGATAAAAGGGGAAAAGAATAAAATGCACGTCGGTTTTAAATTCGCAGGCTACCTGCGCTGAAGGCGTGGAAAACGAGCACGTGACGGAAAGGCTTCCGTACCCGATGGGTCCAAATCACATGCCCAGCAAAGTAGCCTTAAACCTGGACACACAATGGAGACCATTTGACCCTTTAAAATCATACTACAACCAGACTTCCAGGCCCAAGAGGTCACACAGTCATGCCCAGCAAAGTAGCTCTGGGCCTGGGCACACTTCACGCAGTTTGACCGTTTAAATAAAAGTAGAAACAGACTTCCTGGCCCAAGAGGTCACACAGTCATGCCCAGCAAGGTTGCTTTAAACGTGGGCACACTTCAGACCGTTTCACTCTTTAAATCATTCAATGCACCACATTTGAAGGCCCAAGAGGTCACAGAATCATGCCCATCAAAGTAGCTCTGGGCCTGGGCACACTTTACGGAGTTTGACCCTTTAAATAATACTACAACCAGACACATACAGGTGCGCACATATACACAGATACACATTCTGTTTAATTTCTTCACATCTGCAGACTAGAGTAAGCTGAGGGTATAGTGTTAAACCAGGTGCTACATAAACAGTATATAGTATATATACAGAGGATATAGTGTTAAACCAGGTACTACATACAGAGTATATAGTATACATACAGAGTATATAGTTTGACCAAAAGATCGTGCTGATCTTTGATCTCCTGGTTCTTCATCTCCAGCGCCACTTTCAGACTCATAATGTCCTCCTCTATGGGCTGGTATAACACACACACAAATCATCACTACAGCGAGTACAATGGAAAGGTGGGAATGTGTACTGAATGTGTACTGACGTTATAAGTGAAAGGTGGAGCTACTGGTGGATGTGTACTGACACTATAAGGGATCTCTACCTGCAGTGACAGTCTCAGCTTCTCAAGTTCTTCCTCCAGAGATTTCTTCTCCTGTTCACAGGCCATTTTCATATCTGCCAGAGCAAGTATCATTACTGCTGGATATAACACAGATTGTATATACTACATAATTACTACTGAATATATAAAATATAATATATATAGTACTATACATATATTAGTATCACTTTTATTGGAGCCTAAAGGCTAACATTCATTATTAGTTGTGTTAGTATTATTGCATTTCCATAGTACTTACCCTTGAGGGACCTGTTATGCTCCTCCTCCTCCTGCTGTTTCTGCAGGAGCTCTGTCTCCTCCTGCTGCTTGTGTTTCAGCATCTCCTGAAGAACCTGCAGCTCCTTCTGCTTCTGCAACCTCAACTCCTTCAGCTGCTCCAACAAACTGTTCTCCAACTCCTCCTTCTCACACTGCAAACACTCCAATCGGGCCACAGGCCCCAATAGTGACACAGAACCACACACACACACACACACAGACACACACACACACACACACACACAAAGAGAGAGATAAACATGTATAAATGTATAAGAATTTGTGGATAAAATTATTATGAGATTATTTATAATGAAACGACTACACTACACAACCACTTCTTCCTTTTATTTACATATTATACAGATATTTACAGATATTTACATTTTATTTACCCGCGTGCGTCTCTCTTCTCCAAGGTAGCGGAGAGATATGAAAGGATAAAAGGGGAAAACAATAAAATGCACGTCAGTTTTAAATTCGCAGGCTACCTGCGCTGAAGGCGTGGAAAACGAGCACGTGACGGAAAAGCTTCCGTACCCGATGGGTCCAAATCACATGCCCAGCAAAGTAGCCTTAAACCTGGACACACAATGGAGACCATTTGACCCTTTAAAATCATACTACAACCAGACTTCCAGGCACAAGAGGTCACACAGTCATGCCCAGCAAAGTAGGTCTGGGCCTGGGCACACTTCACGCAGTTTGACCGTTTAAATAAAACTAGAAACAGACTTCCTGGCCCAAGAGGTCACACAGTCATGCCCAGCAAGGTTGCTTTAAACGTGGGCACACTTCAGACCGTTTCACTCTTTAAATCATTCAAAGCACCACATTTCAAGGCCCAAGAGGTCACAGAAACATGCCCATCAAAGGAGCTCTGGGCCTGGGCACACTTCACGCAGTTTGACCCTTTAAATAATACTACAACCAGACACATACAGGTGTGCACATATACACAGATACACATTCTGTTTAATTTCTTCACATCTGCAGACTAGAGTAAGATGAGGGTATAGTGTTAAACCAGGTACTACATAAACAGTATATAGTATATATACAGAGGATATAGTGTTAAACCAGGTACTACATACAGAGTATATAGTATACATACAGAGTATATAGTTTGACCAAAAGATCGTGCTGATCTTTGATCTCCTGGTTCTTCATCTCCAGCGCCACTTTCAGACTCATAATGTCCTCCTCTATGGGCTGGTATAACACACACACGAATCATCACTACAGCCAGTACAATGGAAAGGTGGGAATGTGTACTGAATGTGTACTGACGTTATAAGTGAAAGATGGAGGTACTGGTGGATGTGTACTGACACTATAAGGGATCTCTACCTGCAGTGACAGTCTGTGCTTCTCAAGTTCTTCCTCCAGAGATTTCTTCTCCTGTTCACAGGCCATTTTCATATCTGCCAGAGCAAGTATCATTACTGCTGGATATAACACAGATAGTATATACTACATAATTCACTTCTTCCTTTTATTTACATATTATACAGATATTTACAGATATTTACATTTTATTTACCCGCGTGCGTCTCTCTTCTCCAAGGTAGCGGAGAGATATGAAAGGATAAAAGGGGAAAAGAATAAAATGCACGTCGGTTTAAAATTCGCAGGCTACCTGCGCTGAAGGCGTGGAAAATGAGCACGTGACGGAAAGGCTTCCGTACCCGATGGGTCCAAATCACATGCCAAGCAAAGTAGCCTTAAACCTGGACACACAATGGAGACCATTTGACCCTTTAAAATCATACTACAACCAGACTTCCAGGCCCAAGAGGTCACACAGTCATGCCCAGCAAAGTAGCTCTGGGCATGGGCACACTTCACGCAGTTTGACCGTTTAAATAAAAGTAGAAACAGACTTCCTGGCCCAAGAGGTCACACAGTCATGCCCAGCAAGGATGCTTTAAACGTGGGCACACTTCAGACCGTTTCACTCTTTAAATCATTCAAAGCACCACATTTCAAGGCCCAAGAGGTCACAGAATCATGCCCATCAAAGTAGCTCTGGGCCTGGGCACACTTCATGCAGTTTGACCCTTTAAATAATACTACAACCAGACACATACAGGTGCGCACATATACACAGATACACATTCTGTTTAATTTCTTCACATCTGCAGACTAGAGTAAGCTGAGGGTATAGTGTTAAACCAGGTACTACATAAACAGTATATAGTATATATACAGAGGATATAATGTTAAACCAGGTACTACATACAGACTATATAGTTTGACCAAAAGATCGTGCTGATCTTTGATCTCCTGGTTCTTCATCTCCAGCGCCACTTTCAGACTCATAATGTCCTCCTCTATGGGCTGGTATAACACACACTCGAATCATCACTACAGCCAGTACAATGGAAAGGTGGGAATGTGTACTGAATGTGTACTGACGTTATAAGTGAAAGGTGGAGCTACTGGTGGATGTGTACTGACACTATAAGGGATCTCTACCTGCAGTGACAGTCTGAGCTTCTCAAGTTCTTCCTCCAGAGTTTTCTTCTCCTGTTCACAGGCCATTTTCATATCTGCCAGAGCAAGTATCATTACTGCTGGATATAACACAGATTGTATATACTACATAATTACTACTGAATATATAAAATATAATATATATAGTACTATACATATATTAGTATCACTTTTATTGGAGCCTAAAGGCTAACATTCATTATTAGTTATGTTAGTATTATTGCATTTCCATAGTACTTACCCTTGAGGGACCTGTTATGCTCCTCCTCCTCCTGCTGTTTCTGCAGGAGCTCTGTCTCCTCCTGCTGCTTGTGTTTCAGCATCTCCTGAAGAACCTGCAGCTCCTTCTGCTTCTGCAACCTCAACTCCTTCAGCTGCTCCAACAAACTGTTCTCCAACTCCTCCTTCTCACACCGCAAACACTCCAATCGGGCCACAGGCCCCACTAGTGACACAGAACCACACACACGCACACACAGACACACACACACACACACACACACACACACACACAAAGAGAGATAAACATGTATAAATGTATAAGAATTTGTGGATAAAATTATTATGAGATTATTTATAATGAAACGACTACACTACACAACCACTTCTTCCTTTTATTTACATATTATACAGATATTTACAGATATTTACATTTTATTTCCCAGCGTGCGTCTCTCTTCTCCAAGGTAGCGGAGAGATATGAAAGGATAAAAGGGGAAAAGAATAAAATGCACGTCGGTTTTAAATTCGCAGGCTACCTGTGCTGAAGGCGTGGAAAACGAGCACGTGACGGAAAGGCTTCCGTACCCGATGGGTCCAAATCACATGCCCAGCAAAGTAGCCTTAAACCTGGACACACAATGGAGACCATTTGACCCTTTAAATAATACTACAACCAGACACATACAGGTGCGCACATATACACAGATACACATTCTGTTTAAATTTCTTCACATCTGCAGACTAGAGTAAGCTGAGGGTATAGTGTTAAACCAGGAACTACATAAACAGTATATAGTATATATACAGAGGATATAGTGTTAAACCAGATACTACATACAGAGTATATAGTATACATACAGAGTATATAGTTTGACCAAAAGATTGTGCTGATCTTTGATCTCCTGGTTCTTCATCTCCAGCGCCACTTTCAGACTCATAATGTCCTCCTCTATGGGCTGGTATAACACACACACACGAATCATCACTACAGCCAGTACAATGGAAAGGTGGGAATGTGTACTGAATGTGTACTGACGTTATAAGTGAAAGGTGGAGGTACTGGTGGATGTGTACTGACACTATAAGGGATCTCTACCTGCAGTGACAGTCTGAGCTTCTCAAGTTCTTCCTCCAGAGATTTCTTCTCCTGTTCACAGGCCATTTTCATATCTGCCAGAGCAAGTATCATTACTGCTGGATATAACATAGATTGTATATACTACATAATTACTACTGAATATATAAAATATAATATATATAGTACTATACATATATTAGTATCACTTTTATTGGAGCCTAAAGGCTAGCATTCATTATTAGTTATGTTAGTATTATTGCATTTCCATAGTACTTACTCTTGATGGACCTGTTATGCTCCTCCTCCTCCTGCTGTTTCTGCAGGAGCTCTGTCTCCTCCTGCTGCTTGTGTTTCAGCATCTCCTGAAGAACCTGCAGCTCCTTCTGCTTCTGCAACCTCAACTCCTTCAGCTGCTCCAACAAACTGTTCTCCAACTCCTCCTTCTCACACCGCAAACACTCCAATCGGGCCACAGGCCCCACTAGTGACACAGAACCACACACACACACACACAAACACACACACACACACACACACACACACACACACACACACACACACACACACACACACAAAGAGAGAGATAAACATGTATAAATGTATAAGAATTTGTGGATAAAATTATTATGAGATTATTCATAATCAAACGACTACACTACACAACCACTTCTTCCTTTTATTTACATATTATACAGATATTTACAGATATTTACATTTTATTTACCCGCATGCGTCTCTCTTCTCCAAGGTAGCGGAGAGATATGAAAGGATAAAAGGGGAAAAGAATAAAATGCACGTCGGTTTTAAATTCGCAGGCTACCTGCACTGAAGGCGTGGAAAACGAGCACGTGACGGAAAGGCTTCCGTACCCGATGGGTCCAAATCACATGCCCAGCAAAGTAGCCTTAAACCTGGACACACAATGGAGACCATTTGACCCTTTAAAATCATACTACAACCAGACTTCCAGGCCCAAGAGGTCACACAGTCATGCCCAGCAAGGATGCTTTAAACGTGGGCACACTTCAGACCGTTTCACTCTTTAAATCATTCAAAGCACCACATTTCAAGACCCAAGAGGTCACAGAATCATGCCCATCAAAGTAGCTCTGCGCCTGGGCACACTTCACGCAGTTTGACCCTCTAAATAATACTACAACCAGACACATACAGGTGCGCACATATACACAGATACACATTCTGTTTAATTTCTTCACATCTGCAGACTAGAGTAAGCTGAGGGTATAGTGTTAAACCAGGTACTACATAAACAGTATATAGTATATATACAGAGGATATAATGTTAAACCAGGTACTACATACAGAGTATATAGTTTGACCAAAAGATCGTGCTGATCTTTGATCTCCTGGTTCTTCATCTCCAGCGCCACTTTCAGACTCATAATGTCCTCCTCTATGGGCTGGTATAACACACACACGAATCATCACTACAGCCAGTACAATGGAAAGGTGGGAATGTGTACTGAATGTGTACTGACGTTATAAGTGAAAGGTGGAGCTACTGGTGGATGTGTACTGACACTATAAGGGATCTCTACCTGCAGTGACAGTCTGAGCTTCTCAAGTTCTTCCTCCAGAGATTTCTTCTCCTGTTCACAGGCCATTTTCATATCTGCCAGAGCATGTATCATTACTGCTGGATATAACACAGATTGTATATACTACATAATTACTACTGAATATATAAAATATAATATATATAGTACTATACATATATTAGTATCACTTTTATTGGAGCCTAAAGGCTAACATTCATTATTAGTTATGTTAGTATTATTGCATTTCCATAGTACTTACTCTTGATGGACCTGTTATGCTCCTCCTCCTCCTGCTGTTTCTGCAGGAGCTCTGTCTCCTCCTGCTGCTTGTGTTTCAGCATCTCCTGAAGAACCTGCAGCTCCTTCTGCTTCTGCAACCTCAACTCCTTCAGCTGCTCCAACAAACTGTTCTCCAACTCCTCCTTCTCACACCGCAAACACTCCAATCGGGCCACAGGCCCCACTAGTGACAAAGAACCACACACACACACACACAAACACACACACACACACACACACACACACACACACACACACACACACACAAAGAGAGAGATAAACATGTATAAATGTATAAGAATTTGTGGATAAAATTATTATGAGATTATTCATAATCAAACGACTACACTACACAACCACTTCTTCCTTTTATTTACATATTATACAGATATTTACAGATATTTACATTTTATTTACCCGCATGCGTCTCTCTTCTCCAAGGTAGCGGAGAGATATGAAAGGATAAAAGGGGAAAAGAATAAAATGCACGTCGGTTTTAAATTCGCAGGCTACCTGCACTGAAGGCGTGGAAAACGAGCACGTGACGGAAAGGCTTCCGTACCCGATGGGTCCAAATCACATGCCCAGCAAAGTAGCCTTAAACCTGGACACACAATGGAGACCATTTGACCCTTTAAAATCATACTACAACCAGACTTCCAGGCCCAAGAGGTCACACAGTCATGCCCAGCAAGGATGCTTTAAACGTGGGCACACTTCAGACCGTTTCACTCTTTAAATCATTCAAAGCACCACATTTCAAGACCCAAGAGGTCACAGAATCATGCCCATCAAAGTAGCTCTGCGCCTGGGCACACTTCACGCAGTTTGACCCTCTAAATAATACTACAACCAGACACATACAGGTGCGCACATATACACAGATACACATTCTGTTTAATTTCTTCACATCTGCAGACTAGAGTAAGCTGAGGGTATAGTGTTAAACCAGGTACTACATAAACAGTATATAGTATATATACAGAGGATATAATGTTAAACCAGGTACTACATACAGATTATATAGTTTGACCAAAAGATCGTGCTGATCTTTGATCTCCTGGTTCTTCATCTCCAGCGCCACTTTCAGACTCATAATGTCCTCCTCTATGGGCTGGTATAACACACACACGAATCATCACTACAGCCAGTACAATGGAAAGGTGGGAATGTGTACTGAATGTGTACTGACGTTATAAGTGAAAGGTGGAGCTACTGGTGGATGTTTACTGACACTATAAGGGATCTCTACCTGCAGTGACAGTCTGAGCTTCTCAAGTTCTTCCTCCAGAGATTTCTTCTCCTGTTCACAGGCCATTTTCATATCTGCCAGAGCATGTATCATTACTGCTGGATATAACACAGATTGTATATACTACATAATTACTACTGAATATATAAAATATAATATATATAGTACTATACATATATTAGTATCACTTTTATTGGAGCCTAAAGGCTAACATTCATTATTAGTTATGTTAGTATTATTGCATTTCCATAGTACTTACTCTTGATGGACCTGTTATGCTCCTCCTCCTCCTGCTGTTTCTGCAGGAGCTCTGTCTCCTCCTGCTGCTTGTGTTTCAGCATCTCCTGAAGAACCTGCAGCTCCTTCTGCTTCTGCAACCTCAACTCCTTCAGCTGCTCCAACAAACTGTTCTCCAACTCCTCCTTCTCACACCGCAAACACTCCAATCGGGCCACAGGCCCCACTAGTGACTTAGAACCACACACACACACAGACACACACACACACACACACACACACACACACACACACACACACACACACACACACACACACACACACACAGAGAGAGATAAACATGTATAAATGTATAATAATTTGTGGATAAAATTATTATGAGATTATTTATAATCAAACGACTACACTACACAACCACTTCTTCCTTTTATTTACATATTATACAGATATTTACAGATATTTACATTTTATTTACCCGCGTGCGTCTCTCTTCTCCAAGGTAGCGGAGAGATATGAAAGGATAAAAGGGGAAAAGAATAAAATGCACGTCGGTTTTAAATTCGCAGGCTACCTGCGCTGAAGGCGTGGAAAACGAGCACGTGACGGAAAGGCTTCCGTACCAGATGGGTCCAAATCACATGCCCAGCAAAGTAGCCTTAAACCTGGACACACAATGGAGACCATTTGACCCTTTAAAATCATACTACAAGCAGACTTCCAGGCCCAAGAGGTCACACAGTCATGCCCAGCAAAGTACCTCTGGGCCTGGGCACACTTCACGCAGTTTGACCGTTTAAATAAAACTAGAAACAGACTTCCTGGCCCAAGAGGTCACACAGTCATGCCCAGCAAGGTTGCTTTAAACGTGGGCACACTTCAGACCGTTTCACTCTTTAAATCATTCAAAGCACCACATTTCAAGGCCCAAGAGGTCACAGAATCATGCCCATCAATGTAGCTCTGGGCCTGGGCACACTTCACGCAGTTTGACCCTTTAAATAATACTACAACCAGACACATACAGGTGCGCACATATACACAGATACACATTCTGTTTAAATTTCTTCACATCTGAAGACTAGAGTAAGCTGAGGGTATAGTGTTAAACCAGGTACTACATAAACAGTATATAGTATATATACAGAGGATATAGTGTTAAACCAAGTACTACATACAGAGTATATAGTATACATACAGAGTATATAGTTTGACCAAAAGATCGTGCTGATCTTTGATCTCCTGGTTCTTCATCTCCAGCGCCACTTTCAGACTCATAAAGTCCTCCTCTATGGGCTGGTATAACACACACACGAATCATCACTACAGCCAGTACAATGGAAAGGTGGGAATGTGTACTGAATGTGTACTGACGTTATAAGTGAGAGGTGGAGGTACTGGTGGATGTGTACTGACACTATAAGGGATCTCTACCTGCAGTGACAGTCTGAGCTTCTCAAGTTCTTCCTCCAGAGATTTCTTCTCCTGTTCACAGGCCATTTTCATATCTGCCAGAGCAAGTATCATTACTGCTGGATATAACACAGATTGTATATACTACATAATTACTACTGAATATATAAAATATAATATATATAGTACTATACATATATTAGTATCACTTTTATTGGAGCCTAAAGGCTAACATTCATTATTAGTTATGTTAGTATTATTGCATTTCCATCGTACTTACTCTTGATGGACCTGTTATGCTCCTCCTCCTCCTGCTGTTTCTGCAGGAGCTCTGTCTCCTCCTGCTGCTTGTGTTTCAGCATCTCCTGAAGAACCTGCAGCTCCTTCTGCTTCTGCAACCTCAACTCCTTCAGCTGCTCCAACAAACTGTTCTCCAACTCCTCATTCCTCATTCTCACACCGCAAACACTCCAATCGGGCCACAGGCCCCACTAGTGACACAGAATCACACACACACACACAAACACACACACACACACACACACACACACACACACACACACACACACACAAAGAGAGAGATAAACATGTATAAATGTATAAGAATTTGTGGATAAAATTATTATGAGATTATTCATAATCAAACGACTACACTACACAACCACTTCTTCCTTTTATTTACATATTATACAGATATTTACAGATATTTACATTTTATTTACCCGCGTGCGTCTCTCTTCTCCAAGGTAGCGGAGAGATATGAAAGGATAAAAGGGGAAAAGAATAAAATGCACGTCGGTTTTAAATTCGCAGGCTACCTGCGCTGAAGGCGTGGAAAACGAGCACGTGACGGAAAGGCTTCCGTACCCGATGGGTCCAAATCACATGCCCAGCAAAGTAGCCTTAAACCTGGACACACAATGGAGACCATTTGACCCTTTAAATAATACTACAACCAGACACATACAGGTGCGCACATATACACAGATACACATTCTGTTTAAATTTCTTCACATCTGCAGACTAGAGTAAGCTGAGGGTATAGTGTTAAACCAGGAACTACATAAACAGTATATAGTATATATACAGAGGATATAGTGTTAAACCAGGTACTACATACAGAGTATATAGTATACATACAGAGTATATAGTTTGACCAAAAGATCGTGCTGATCTTTGATCTCCTGGTTCTTCATCTCCAGCGCCACTTTCAGACTCATAATGTCCTCCTCTATGGGCTGGTATAACCCACACACACGAATCATCACTACAGCCAGTACAATGGAAAGGTGGGAATGTGTACTGAATGTGTACTGACGTTATAAGTGAAAGGTGGAGGTACTGGTGGATGTGTACTGACACTATAAGGGATCTCTACCTGCAGTGACAGTCTGAGCTTCTCAAGTTCTTCCTCCAGAGATTTCTTCTCCTGTTCACAGGCCATTTTCATATCTGCCAGAGCAAGTATCATTACTGCTGGATATAACATAGATTGTATATACTACATAATTACTACTGAATATATAAAATATAATATATATAGTACTATACATATATTAGTATCACTTTTATTGGAGCCTAATGGCTAGCATTCATTATTATGTTAGTATTATTGCATTTCCATAGTACTTACTCTTGATGGACCTGTTATGCTCCTCCTCCTCCTGCTGTTTCTGCAGGAGCTCTGTCTCCTCCTGCTGCTTGTGTTTCAGCATCTCCTGAAGAACCTGCAGCTCCTTCTGCTTCTGCAACCTCAACTCCTTCAGCTGCTCCAACAAACTGTTCTCCAACTCCTCCTTCTCACACCGCAAACACTCCAATCGGGCCACAGGCCCCACTAGTGACAAAGAACCACACACACACACACACAAACACACACACACACACACACACACACACACACACACACACAAAGAGAGAGATAAACATGTATAAATGTATAAGAATTTGTGGATAAAATTATTATGAGATTATTCATAATCAAACGACTACACTACACAACCACTTCTTCCTTTTATTTACATATTATACAGATATTTACAGATATTTACATTTTATTTACCCGCATGCGTCTCTCTTCTCCAAGGTAGCGGAGAGATATGAAAGGATAAAAGGGGAAAAGAATAAAATGCACGTCGGTTTTAAATTCGCAGGCTACCTGCACTGAAGGCGTGGAAAACGAGCACGTGACGGAAAGGCTTCCGTACCCGATGGGTCCAAATCACATGCCCAGCAAAGTAGCCTTAAACCTGGACACACAATGGAGACCATTTGACCCTTTAAAATCATACTACAACCAGACTTCCAGGCCCAAGAGGTCACACAGTCATGCCCAGCAAGGATGCTTTAAACGTGGGCACACTTCAGACCGTTTCACTCTTTAAATCATTCAAAGCACCACATTTCAAGACCCAAGAGGTCACAGAATCATGCCCATCAAAGTAGCTCTGCGCCTGGGCACACTTCACGCAGTTTGACCCTCTAAATAATACTACAACCAGACACATACAGGTGCGCACATATACACAGATACACATTCTGTTTAATTTCTTCACATCTGCAGACTAGAGTAAGCTGAGGGTATAGTGTTAAACCAGGTACTACATAAACAGTATATAGTATATATACAGAGGATATAATGTTAAACCAGGTACTACATACAGAGTATATAGTTTGACCAAAAGATCGTGCTGATCTTTGATCTCCTGGTTCTTCATCTCCAGCGCCACTTTCAGACTCATAATGTCCTCCTCTATGGGCTGGTATAACACACACACGAATCATCACTACAGCCAGTACAATGGAAAGGTGGGAATGTGTACTGAATGTGTACTGACGTTATAAGTGAAAGGTGGAGCTACTGGTGGATGTTTACTGACACTATAAGGGATCTCTACCTGCAGTGACAGTCTGAGCTTCTCAAGTTCTTCCTCCAGAGATTTCTTCTCCTGTTCACAGGCCATTTTCATATCTGCCAGAGCATGTATCATTACTGCTGGATATAACACAGATTGTATATACTACATAATTACTACTGAATATATAAAATATAATATATATAGTACTATACATATATTAGTATCACTTTTATTGGAGCCTAAAGGCTAACATTCATTATTAGTTATGTTAGTATTATTGCATTTCCATAGTACTTACTCTTGATGGACCTGTTATGCTCCTCCTCCTCCTGCTGTTTCTGCAGGAGCTCTGTCTCCTCCTGCTGCTTGTGTTTCAGCATCTCCTGAAGAACCTGCAGCTCCTTCTGCTTCTGCAACCTCAACTCCTTCAGCTGCTCCAACAAACTGTTCTCCAACTCCTCCTTCTCACACCGCAAACACTCCAATCGGGCCACAGGCCCCACTAGTGACTTAGAACCACACACACACACAGACACACACACACACACACACACACACACACACACACACACACACACACACACACACACACACACACACACAGAGAGAGATAAACATGTATAAATGTATAATAATTTGTGGATAAAATTATTATGAGATTATTTATAATCAAACGACTACACTACACAACCACTTCTTCCTTTTATTTACATATTATACAGATATTTACAGATATTTACATTTTATTTACCCGCGTGCGTCTCTCTTCTCCAAGGTAGCGGAGAGATATGAAAGGATAAAAGGGGAAAAGAATAAAATGCACGTCGGTTTTAAATTCGCAGGCTACCTGCGCTGAAGGCGTGGAAAACGAGCACGTGACGGAAAGGCTTCCGTACCAGATGGGTCCAAATCACATGCCCAGCAAAGTAGCCTTAAACCTGGACACACAATGGAGACCATTTGACCCTTTAAAATCATACTACAAGCAGACTTCCAGGCCCAAGAGGTCACACAGTCATGCCCAGCAAAGTACCTCTGGGCCTGGGCACACTTCACGCAGTTTGACCGTTTAAATAAAACTAGAAACAGACTTCCTGGCCCAAGAGGTCACACAGTCATGCCCAGCAAGGTTGCTTTAAACGTGGGCACACTTCAGACCGTTTCACTCTTTAAATCATTCAAAGCACCACATTTCAAGGCCCAAGAGGTCACAGAATCATGCCCATCAATGTAGCTCTGGGCCTGGGCACACTTCACGCAGTTTGACCCTTTAAATAATACTACAACCAGACACATACAGGTGCGCACATATACACAGATACACATTCTGTTTAAATTTCTTCACATCTGAAGACTAGAGTAAGCTGAGGGTATAGTGTTAAACCAGGTACTACATAAACAGTATATAGTATATATACAGAGGATATAGTGTTAAACCAAGTACTACATACAGAGTATATAGTATACATACAGAGTATATAGTTTGACCAAAAGATCGTGCTGATCTTTGATCTCCTGGTTCTTCATCTCCAGCGCCACTTTCAGACTCATAAAGTCCTCCTCTATGGGCTGGTATAACACACACACGAATCATCACTACAGCCAGTACAATGGAAAGGTGGGAATGTGTACTGAATGTGTACTGACGTTATAAGTGAGAGGTGGAGGTACTGGTGGATGTGTACTGACACTATAAGGGATCTCTACCTGCAGTGACAGTCTGAGCTTCTCAAGTTCTTCCTCCAGAGATTTCTTCTCCTGTTCACAGGCCATTTTCATATCTGCCAGAGCAAGTATCATTACTGCTGGATATAACACAGATTGTATATACTACATAATTACTACTGAATATATAAAATATAATATATATAGTACTATACATATATTAGTATCACTTTTATTGGAGCCTAAAGGCTAACATTCATTATTAGTTATGTTAGTATTATTGCATTTCCATCGTACTTACTCTTGATGGACCTGTTATGCTCCTCCTCCTCCTGCTGTTTCTGCAGGAGCTCTGTCTCCTCCTGCTGCTTGTGTTTCAGCATCTCCTGAAGAACCTGCAGCTCCTTCTGCTTCTGCAACCTCAACTCCTTCAGCTGCTCCAACAAACTGTTCTCCAACTCCTCATTCCTCATTCTCACACCGCAAACACTCCAATCGGGCCACAGGCCCCACTAGTGACACAGAATCACACACACACACACAAACACACACACACACACACACACACACACACACACACACACACACACAAAGAGAGAGATAAACATGTATAAATGTATAAGAATTTGTGGATAAAATTATTATGAGATTATTCATAATCAAACGACTACACTACACAACCACTTCTTCCTTTTATTTACATATTATACAGATATTTACAGATATTTACATTTTATTTACCCGCGTGCGTCTCTCTTCTCCAAGGTAGCGGAGAGATATGAAAGGATAAAAGGGGAAAAGAATAAAATGCATGTCGGTTTTAAATTCCCAGGCTACCTGCGCTGAAGGCGTGGAAAACGAGCACGTGACGGAAAGGCTTCCGTACCCGATGGGTCCAAATCACATGCCCAGCAAAGTAGCCTTAAACCTGGACACACAATGGAGACCATTTGACCCTTTAAAATCATACTACAACCAGACTTCCAGGCCCAAGAGGTCACACAGTCATGCCCAGCAAGGATGCTTTAAACGTGGGCACACTTCAGACCGTTTCACTCTTTAAATCATTCAAAGCACCACATTTCAAGACCCAAGAGGTCACAGAATCATGCCCATCAAAGTAGCTCTGCGCCTGGGCACACTTCACGCAGTTTGACCCTTTAAATAATACTACAACCAGAAACATACAGGTGCGCACATATACACAGATACACATTCTGTTTAATTTCTTCACATCTGCAGACTAGAGTAAGCTGAGGGTATAGTGTTAAACCAGGTACTACATAAACAGTATATAGTATATATACAGAGGATATAGTGTTAAACCAGGTACTACATACAGAGTATATAGTATACATACAGAGTATATAGTTTGACCAAAAGATCGTGCTGATCTTTGATCTCCTGGTTCTTCATCTCCAGCGCCACTTTCAGACTCAATGTCCTCCTCTATGGGCTGGTATAACACAGACACGAATCATCACTACAGCCAGTACAATGGAAAGGTGGGAATGTGTACTGAATGTGAACTGACGTTATAAGTGAGAGGTGGTGGTACTGGTGGATGTGTACTGACACTATAAGGGATCTCTACCTGCAGTGACAGTTTGAGCTTCTCAAGTTCTTCCTCCAGAGATTTCTTCTCCTGTTCACAGGCCATTTTCATATCTGCCAGAGCAAGTATCATTACTGCTGGATATAACACAGATTGTATATACTACATAATTACTACTGAATATATAAAATATAATATATATAGTACTATACATATATTAGTGTCACTTTTATTGGAGCCTAAAGGCTAACATTCATTATTAGTTATGTTAGTATTATTGCATTTCCATAGTACTTACTCTTGATGGACCTGTTATGCTCCTCCTCCTCCTGCTGTTTCTGCAGGAGCTCTGTCTCCTCCTGCTGCTTGTGTTTCAGCATCTCCTGAAGAACCTGCAGCTCCTTCTGCTTCTGCAACCTCAACTCCTTCAGCTGCTCCAACAAACTGTTCTCCAACTCCTCCTTCTCACACCGCAAACACTCCAATCGGGCCACAGGCCCCACTAGTGACACAGAACCACACACACACACACACACACACACACACACACACACACACACAGAGAGAGAGATAAACATGTATAAATGTATAAGAATATGAGGATAAAATTATTATGAGATTATTTATAATCAAACGACTACACTATACAACCACTTCTTCCTTTTATTTAGATATTATACAGATATGTACAGATATTTACATTTTATTTACTCGCGTGCGTCTCTCTTCTCCAAGGTAGCGGAGAGATATGAAAGGATAAAAGGGGAAAAGAATAAAATGCACGTCGGTTTTAAATTCGCAGGCTACCTGCGCTGAAGGCGTGGAAAACGAGCACGTGACGGAAAGGCTTCCGTACCCGATGGGTCCAAATCACATGCCCAGCAAAGTAGCCTTAAACCTGGACACACAATGGAGACCATTTGACCCTTTAAAATCATACTACAACCAGACTTCCAGGCCCAAGAGGTCACACAGTCATGCCCAGCAAAGTAGCTCTGGGCCTGGGCACACATGACGCAGTTTGACCGTTTAAATAAAACTAAACCAGACACATACAGGTGGGCACATATACACAGATACACATTCTGTTTAATTTCTTCACATCTGCAGACTAGAGTAAGCTGAGGGTATAGTGTTAAACCAGGTACTACATAAACAGTATATAGTATATATACAGAGGATATAGTGTTAAACCAGGTACTACATAAAGAGTATATAGTATACATACAGAGTATATAGTTTGACCAAAAGATCGTGCTGATCTTTGATCTCCTGGTTCTTCATCTCCAGCGCTACTTTCAGACTCATAATGTCCTCCTCTATGGGCTGGTATAAAACACACACGAATCATCACTACAGCCAGTACAATGGAAAGGTGGGAATGTGTACTGAATGTGTACTGACGTTATAAGTGAAAGGTGGAGCTACTGGTGGATGTGTACTGACACTATAAGGGATCTCTACCTGCAGTGACAGTCTGAGCTTCTCAAGTTCTTCCTCCAGAGATTTCTTCTCCTGTTCACAGGCCATTTTCATATCTGCCAGAGCAAGTATCATTACTGCTGGATATAACACAGATTGTATATACTACATAATTACTACTGAATATATAAAATATAATATATATAGTACTATACATATATTAGTGTCACTTTTATTGGAGCCTAAAGGCTAACATTCATTATTAGTTATCTTAGTATTATTGCATTTCCATAGTACTTACTCTTGATGGACCTGTTATGCTCCTCCTCCTCCTGCTGTTTCTGCAGGAGCTCTGTCTCCTCCTGCTGCTTGTGTTTCAGCATCTCCTGAAGAACCTGCAGCTCCTTCTGCAACCTCAACTCCTTCAGCTGCTCCAACAAACTGTTCTCCAACTCCTCCTTCTCACACCGCAAACACTCCAATCGGGCCACAGGCCCCACTAGTGACACAGAACCACACACACACACACACACACACACACACACACACACACACACACACACACACACACACACACACAGAAAGAGAGAGATAAACATGTATAAATGTGTAAGAATTTGAGGATAAAATTATTATGAGATTATTTATAATCAAACGACTACACTATACAACCACTTCTTCCTTTTATTTAGATATTATACAGATATGTAGAGATATTTACATTTCATTTACCCGCGTGAGTCTCTCTTCTCCAAGGTAGCGGAGAGATATGAAAGGATAAAAGGGGAAAAGAATAAAATGCACGTCGGTTTTAAATTCGCAGGCTACCTGCGCTGAAGGCGTGGAAAACGAGCACGTGACGGAAAGGCTTCCGTACCCGATGGGTCCAAATCACATGCCCAGCAAAGTAGCCTTAAACCTGGACACACAATGGAGACCATTTGACCCTTTAAAATCATACTACAACCAGACTTCCAGGCCCAAGAGGTCACACAGTCATGCCCAGCAAAGTAGCTCTGGGCCTGGGCACACATGACGCAGTTTGACCGTTTAAATAAAACTAAACCAGACACATACAGGTGCGCACATATACACAGATACACATTCTGTTTAATTTCTTCACATCTGCAGACTAGAGTAAGCTGAGGGTATAATGTTAAACCAGGTACTACATAAACAGTATATAGTATATATACAGAGGATATAGTGTTAAACCAGGTACTACATACAGAGTATATAGTATACATACAGAGTATATAGTTTGACCAAAAGATCGTGCTGATCTTTGATCTCCTGGTTCTTCATCTCCAGCGCTACTTTCAGACTCATAATGTCCTCCTCTATGGGCTGGTATAACACACACACGAATCATCACTACAGCCAGTACAATGGAAAGGTGGGAATGTGTACTGAATGTGTACTGACGTTATAAGTGAAAGGTGGAGGTACTGGTGGATGTGTACTGACACTATAAGGGATCTCTACCTGCAGTGACAGTCTGAGCTTCTCAGGTTCTTCCTCCAGAGATTTCTTCTCCTGTTCACAGGCCATTTTCATATCTGCCAGAGCAAGTATCATTACTGCTGGATATAACACAGATTGTATATACTACATAATTACTACTGAATATATAAAATATAATATATATAGTACTATACATATATTAGTATCACTTTTATTGGAGCCTAAAGGCTAACATTCATTATTAGTTATGTTAGTATTATTGCATTTCCATAGTACTTACTCTTGATGGACCTGTTATGCTCCTCCTCCTCCTGCTGTTTCTGCAGGAGCTCTGTCTCCTCTTGCTGCTTGTGTTTCAGCATCTCCTGAAGAACCTGCAGCTCTTTCTGCTTCTGCAACCTCAACTCCTTCAGCTGCTCCAACAAATTGTTCTCCAACTCCTCCTTCTCACACTGCAAACACTCCAATCGGGCCACAGGCCCCACTAGTGACACAGAACCACACACACACACACACAGACACACACACACACACACAGAGAGAGATAAACATGTATAAATGTATAAGAATTTGTGGATAAAATTACTATGAGATTATTTATAATCAAACGACTACACTATACAACCACATCTTCCTTTTATTTACATATTATACAGACATTTAGAGATATTTACATTTTATTTACCCGCGTGCGTCTCTCTTCTCCAAGGTAGCAGAGAGATATTAAAGGATAAAAGGGGAAAAGAATAAAATGCACGTCGGTTTTAAATTCGCAGGCTACCTGCGCTGAAGGCGTGGAAAACGAGCACGTGACGGAAAGGCTTCCGTACCCGATGGGTCCAAATCACATGCCCAGCAAAGTAGCCTTAAACCTGGACACACAATGGAGACCATTTGACCCTTTAAAATCATACTACAACCAGACTTCCAGGCCCAAGAGGTCACATAGTCATTCCCAGCAAAGTAGCTCTGGGCCTGGGCACACTTCCCGCAGTTTGACCCTTTAAATAATACCAAAACCAGACACATACAGGTGGGCACATATACACAGATACACATTCTGTTTAATTTCTTCACATCTGCAGACTAGAGTAAGCTGAGGGTATAGTGTTAAACCAGGTACTACATAAACAGTATATAGTATATATACAGAGGATATAGTGTTAAACCAGGTACTACATACAGAGTATATAGTATACATACAGAGTATATAGTTTGACCAAAAGATCGTGCTGATCTTTGATCTCCTGGTTCTTCATCTCCAGCGCTACTTTCAGACTCATAATGTCCTCCTCTATGGGCTGGTACAAAACACACACGAATCATCACTACAGCCAGTACAATGGAAAGGTGGGAATGTGTACTGAATGTGTACTGACGTTATAAGTGAAAGGTGGAGCTACTGGTGGATGTGTACTGACACTATAAGGGATCTCTACCTGCAGTGACAGTCTGAGCTTCTCAAGTTCTTCCTCCAGAGATTTCTTCTCCTGTTCACAGGCCATTTTCATATCTGCCAGAGCAAGTATCATTACTGCTGGATATAACACAGATTGTATATACTACATAATTACTACTGAATATATAAAATATAATATATATAGTACTATACATATATTAGTGTCACTTTTATTGGAGCCTAAAGGCTAACATTCATTATTAGTTATGTTAGTATTATTGCATTTCCATAGTACTTACTCTTGATGGACCTGTTATGCTCCTCCTCCTCCTGCTGTTTCTGCAGGAGCTCTGTCTCCTCCTGCTGCTTGTGTTTCAGCATCTCCTGAAGAACCTGCAGCTCCTTCTGCTTCTGCAACCTCAACTCCTTCAGCTGCTCCAACAAACTGTTCTCCAACTCCTCCTTCTCACACCGCAAACACTCCAATCGGGCCACAGGCCCCACTAGTGACACAGAACTACACACACACACACACACACACACACACACACACACACACACACAAAGAGAGAGATAAACATGTATAAATGTATAAGAATTTGTGGATAAAATTATTATGAGATTATTTATAATCAAACGACTACACTACACAACCACATCTTCCTTTTATTTACATATTATACAGATATTTAGAGATATTTACATTTTATTTACCCGCGTGCGTCTCTCTTCTCCAAGGTAGCGGAGAGATATGAAAGGATAAAAGGGGAAAAGAATAAAATGCACGTCGGTTTTAAATTCGCAGGCTACCTGCGCTGAAGGCGTGGAAAACGAGCACGTGACGGAAAGGCTTCCGTACCCGATGGGTCCAAATCACATGCCCAGCAAAGTAGCCTTAAACCTGGACACACAATGGAGACCATTTGACCCTTTAAATAATACTACAACCAGACACATACAGGTGCGCACATATACACATTCTGTTTAAATTTCTTCACATCTGCAGACTAGAGTAAGCTGAGGGTATAGTGTTAAACCAGGTACTACATAAACAGTATATAGTATATATACAGAGGATATAGTGTTAAACCAGGTACTACATACAGAGTATATAGTATACATACAGAGTATATAGTTTGACCAAAAGATCGTGCTGATCTTTGATCTCCTGGTTCTTCATCTCCAGCGCCACTTTCAGACTCATAATGTCCTCCTCTATGGGCTGGTATAACACACACACGAATCATCACTACAGCCAGTACAATGGAAAGGTGGGCATGTGTACTGAATGTGTACTGACGTTATAAGTGAGAGGTGGTGGTACTGGTGGATGTGTACTGACACTATAAGGGATCTCTACCTGCAGTGACAGTTTGAGCTTCTCAAGTTCTTCCTCCAGAGATTTCTTCTCCTGTTCACAGGCCATTTTCATATCTGCCAGAGCAAGTATCATTACTGCTGGATATAACACAGATTGTATATACTACATAATTACTACTGAATATATAAAATATAATATATATAGTACTATACATATATTAGTGTCACTTTTATTGGAGCCTAAAGGCTAACATTCATTATTAGTTATGTTAGTATTATTGCATTTCCATAGTACTTACTCTTGATGGACCTCTTATGCTCCTCCTCCTCCTGCTGTTTCTGCAGGAGCTCTGTCTCCTCCTGCTGCTTGTGCTTCAGCATCTCCTGAAGAACCTGCAGCTCCTTCTGCTTCTGCAACCTCAACTCCTTCAGCTGCTCCAACAAACTGTTCTCCAACTCCTCCTTCTCACACCGCAAACACTCCAATCGGACCACAGGCCCCACTAGTGACACAGAACCACACACACACACACACACACACACACACACACACACACAGAGAGAGAGATAAACATGTATAAATGTATAAGAATTTGAGGATAAAATTATTATGAGATTATTTATAATCAAACGACTACACTATACAACCACTTCTTCCTTTTATTTAGATATTATACAGATATGTACAGATATTTACATTTTATTTACCCGCGTGCGTCTCTCTTCTCCAAGGTAGCGGAGAGATATGAAAGGATAAAAGGGGAAAAGAATAAAATGCACGTCGGTTTTAAATTCGCAGGCTACCTGCGCTGAAGGCGTGGAAAACGAGCACGTGACGGAAAGGCTTCCGTACCCGATGGGTCCAAATCACATGCCCAGCAAAGTAGCCTTAAACCTGGACACAAAATGGAGACCATTTGACCCTTTAAAATCATACTACAACCAGACTTCCAGGCCCAAGAGGTCACACAGTCATGCCCAGCAAAGTAGCTCTGGGCCTGGGCACACTTCACGCAGTTTGACCGTTTAAATAAAACTAGAAACAGACTTCCTGGCCCAAGAGGTCACAGTCATACCCAGCAAAGTACGTTTAAACCTGGAAACAAATCAGATCCTTTCTGTCATTCAAAGGAATGGGCCTGCAACTCACAACCACATCCCCAGTGAAGCGCACCGTCACCCAGCCACACTACGCCACCTTGCCCGTCCTGGAACAACCACACCTCCAGGGCACCACATGCCAATCTCTCATGCCCAGCAAACTGCAACCTCACGCAGCCAGGCCACACACTGTCTCCCCTGGTACCGTCCAGGGACGAACTCCTCCACAAACCTGGTGTTCACGCACACACACGCAATTACAACGAATTGGTGGAGAACTTTGAAACAAACGTGCTGACTTTGAATACTCACATCTAGGCTGGGCCAGGTCCAAACGGCCTGCAGCTCGGTGCGCATCACCTCCATGACTGTCCCTAACGAACGCCACCTGCCACGCTTTCGGCCCGTCCCTGTCGGCATTAAAAAATCGTAGCGTGATAACGATGGTTCCGATCCGCGTGCCGCGCGAAGGCGATTACAGGGGAGACGCAACCCTTTCCAAAGAGCCATGAAAAGACTTTCTACTCTCAAGGAGACAAGAGATATTAAGCCGAAATGACGTCCGACACGCGCATTTTCTCCGCCGCGCACCACATTTAAAAAAATCATAGCGTGAAAACCGTGGGTTCGATCCGCGTGCCGCTCGAAGGCGATTACAGGGGAGATGCAGCCCTTTCCAAAGCGGCATGAACAGACTTCCTACTCCCAAGGAGCCCAAAGATATTAAGCCGCAAATACGTCCTACGCGCGTCTTTTCTACGCCGCGCACCACATTTAAAAAATCGTAGCGTAAGAACGGTGGGTCCGATCCGCGTGCCGCTTAAAGGCGATTACAGGGGAGATGCAACCCTTTCCAAAGAGCCATGAACAGACTTCCTACTCCCAAGGAGCCCAAAGATATTAAGCCGCAAATACGTCCTACGCGCGTCTTTTCTACGCCGCGCACCACATTTAAAAAATCGTAGCGTAAGAACGGTGGGTCCAATCCGCGTGCCGCTTAAAGGCGATTACAGGGGAGATGCATCCCATTCCAAAGAGCCATGAACAGACTTTCTACTCCCAAGGAGACCAGAGATATTAACAGATAAAGCGTTACGCTCCAGTCGGATGAGCGAGAAACGCTTGTACAATTGCAACGAATTGGAGGAGAAAGTTTAAACAAACGCGCTGACTTTGAACGCTCACATCTAGGCCGGGCCAGGTCCAAATGGCCTGCAACTCGGCGCGCATCACCTCCATGACTGTCCCTAACGAACGCCACCTGCCACGCTTTCGGCCCGTCCCTGTCGGCATTAAAAAATCGTAGCGTGATAACGATGGTTCCGATCCGCGTGCCGCGCGAAGGCGATTACAGGGGAGATGCAGCCCTTTCCAAAGAGCCATGAACAGACTTTCTACTCCCAAGGAGCCCAAAGATATTAAGCCGCAATGATGTCCGACGCGCGCATTTATTGCGCCGCGCACCACATTTAAAAAAATCATAGCGTGAAAACCGTGGGTTCGATCCGAGTGCCGCTCGAAGGCGATTATAGGGGAGATGCAGCCCTTTCCAAAGAGCCATGAACAGACTTTCTACTCCCAATGAGACAAGAGATATTAAGCCGCAATGACGTCCGACGCGCGCATTTTCTCCGCCGCGCACCAAATTTAAAAAAATCATAGCGTGAAAACCGTGGGTTCGATCCGCGTGCCGCTCGAAGGCGATTACAGGGGAGATGCAGCCCTTTCCAAAGAGCCATGAAAAGACTTCCTACTCCCAAGGAGCCCAAAGATATTAAGCCGCAAATACGTCTTACGAGCGTCTTTTCTACGCCGCGCACCACATTTAAAAAATCGTATCGTAAGAACGGTGGGTCCGATCCGCGTGCCGCTTAAAGGCGATTACAGGGGAGACGCAACCCTTTCCAAAGAGCCATGAAAAGACTTTCTACTCTCAAGGAGACAAGAGATATTAAGCCGAAATGACGTCCGACACGCGCATTTTCTCCGCCGCGCACCACATTTAAAAAAAATCATAGCGTGAAAACCGTGGGTTCGATCCGCGTGCCGCTCGAAGGCGATTACAGGGGAGATGCAGCCCTTTCCAAAGAGCCATGAACAGACTTTCTACTCCCAATGAGACAAGAGATATCAAGCCGCAAATACGTCCGGCGCGCGTCTTTTCTCCGCCGCGCAACACATTTAAAAAAAATCGTAGCGTGAAAACCGTGGGTTCGATCCGCGTGCCGCTCGAAGGCGATTACAGGGGAGATGCAGCCCTTTCCAAAGAGCCATGAACAGACTTCCTACTCCCAAGGAGACAAGAGATATTAAGCCGCAATGACGTCCGACGCGCGTCTTTTCTCCGCAGCTCACCACATTTAAAAAAATCGAAGCGTGAAAACCGTGGGTTCGATATAGTATACATACAGAGTATATAGTTTGACCAAAAGATCGTGCTGATCTTTGATCTCCTGGTTCTTCATCTCCAGCGCCACTTTCAGACTCAATGTCCTCCTCTATGGGCTGGTATAACACAGACACGAATCATCACTACAGCCAGTACAATGGAAAGGTGGGCATGTGTACTGAATGTGTACTGACGTTATAAGTGAGATGTGGTGGTACTGGTGGATGTGTACTGACACTATAAGGGATCTCTACCTGCAGTGACAGTTTGAGCTTCTCAAGTTCTTCCTCCAGAGATTTCTTCTCCTGTTCACAGGCCATTTTCATATCTGCCAGAGCAAGTATCATTACTGCTGGATATAACACAGATTGTATATACTACATAATTACTACTGAATATATAAAATATAATATATATAGTACTATACATATATTAGTGTCACTTTTATTGGAGCCTAAAGGCTAACATTCATTATTAGTTATGTTAGTATTATTGCATTTCCATAGTACTTACTCTTGATGGACCTGTTATGCTCCTCCTCCTCCTGCTGTTTCTGCAGGAGCTCTGTCTCCTCCTGCTGCTTGTGTTTCAGCATCTCCTGAAGAACCTGCAGCTCCTTCTGCTTCTGCAACCTCAACTCCTTCAGCTGCTCCAACAAACTGTTCTCCAACTCCTCCTTCTCACACCGCAAACACTCCAATCGGACCACAGGCCCCACTAGTGACACAGAACCACACACACACACACACACACACACACACACACACACACACACACACACACACACACAGAGAGAGAGAGATAAACATGTATAAATGTATAAGAATTTGAGGATAAAATTATTATGAGATTATTTATAATCAAACGACTACACTATACAACCACTTCTTCCTTTTATTTAGATATTATACAGATATGTACAGATATTTACATTTTATTTACCCGCGTGCGTCTCTCTTCTCCAAGGTAGCGGAGAGATATGAAAGGATAAAAGGGGAAAAGAATAAAATGCACGTCGGTTTTAAATTCGCAGGCTACCTGCGCTGAAGGCGTGGAAAACGAGCACGTGACGGAAAGGCTTCCGTACCCGATGGGTCCAAATCACATGCCCAGCAAAGTAGCCTTAAACCTGGACACACAATGGAGACCATTTGACCCTTTAAAATCATACTACAACCAGACTTCCAGGCCCAAGAGGTCACACAGTCATGCCCAGCAAAGTAGCTCTGGGCCTGGGCACACTTCACGCAGTTTGACCGTTTAAATAAAACTAGAAACAGACTTCCTGGCCCAAGAGGTCACAGTCATACCCAGCAAAGTACGTTTAAACCTGGAAACAAATCAGATCCTTTCTGTCATTCAAAGGAATGGACCTGCAACTCACAACCACATCCCCAGTGAAGCGCACCGTCACCCAGCCACACTACGCCACCTTGCCCGTCCTGGAACAACCACACCTCCAGGGCACCACATGCCAATCTCTCATGCCCAGCAAACTGCAACCTCACGCAGCCAGGCCACACACTGTCTCCCCTTGTACCGTCCAGGGACGAACTCCTCCACAAACCTGGTGTTCACGCACACACACGCAATTACAACGAATTGGTGGAGAACTTTGAAACAAACGTGCTGACTTTGAATACTCACATCTAGGCTGGGCCAGGTCCAAACGGCCTGCAGCTCGGTGCGCATCACCTCCATGACTGTCCCTAACGAACGCCACCTGCCACGCTTTCGGCCCGTCCCTGTCGGCATTAAAAAATCGTAGCGTGATAACGATGGTTCCGATCCGCGTGCCGCGCGAAGGCGATTACAGGGGAGACGCAACCCTTTCCAAAGAGCCATGAAAAGACTTTCTACTCTCAAGGAGACAAGAGATATTAAGCCGAAATGACGTCCGACACGCGCATTTTCTCCGCCGCGCACCACATTTAAAAAAATCATAGCGTGAAAACCGTGGGTTCGATCCGCGTGCCGCTCGAAGGCGATTACAGGGGAGATGCAGCCCTTTCCAAAGAGGCATGAACAGACTTCCTACTCCCAAGGAGCCCAAAG
The DNA here is from genome assembly GCF_041902795.1 of Electrophorus electricus. Classification (NCBI taxonomy): domain Eukaryota; kingdom Metazoa; phylum Chordata; class Actinopteri; order Gymnotiformes; family Gymnotidae; genus Electrophorus; species Electrophorus electricus. The sequence goes on along the minus strand of NC_137501.1, from coordinate 38,044,544 downwards.
ATATTAAGCCGCAAATACGTCCTACGCGCGTCTTTTCTACGCCGCGCACCACATTTAAAAAATCGTAGCGTAAGAACGGTGGGTCCGATCCGCGTGCCGCTTAAAGGCGATTACAGGGGAGATGCAACCCTTTCCAAAGAGCCATGAACAGACTTCCTACTCCCAAGGAGACAAGAGATATTAAGCCGCAATGATGTCCGACGCGCGCATTTTCTCCGCCGCGCACCACATTTACAAAATCTTAGCGTGAGAACGGTGGGTCCGATCCGCGTGCCGCTTAAAGGCGATTACAAGGGAAATGCAGCCCTTTCCAAAGAGCCATGAAAAGACTTTCTACTCCCAAGGAGACAAGAGATATTAAGCCGAAATGACGTCCGACGCGCGCATTTTCTCCGCCGCGCAACACATTTTAAAAAATCATAGCGTGAAAACCGTGGGTTTGATCCGCGTGCCGCTCGAAGCCGATTACAGGGGAGATGCAGCCCTTTCCAAAGAGCCATGAACAGACTTCCTACTCCCAACGAGACAAGAGATATTAAGCCGCAATGACGTCCGACGCGCGCATTTATTGCGCCGCGCACCACATTTAAAAAATCGTAGCGTGAGAACGGTGGGTCCGATCCGCGTGCCGCTTAAAGGCGATTACAGGGGAGATGCAGCCCTTTCCAAAGAGCCATGAACAGACTTTCTACTCCCAAGGAGACCAGAGATATTAACAGAAAAAGCGTTACGCTCCAGTCGGATGAGCGAGAAACGCTTGTACAATTGCAACGAATTGGAGGAGAAAGTTTAAACAAACGCGCTGACTTTGAACGCTCACATCTAGGCCGGGCCAGGTCCAAATGGCCTGCAACTCGGCGCGCATCACCTCCATGACTGTCCCTAACGAACGCCACCTGCCACGCTTTCGGCCCGTCCCTGTCGGCATTAAAAAATCGTAGCGTGATAACGATGGTTCCGATCCGCGTGCCGCGCGAAGGCGATTACAGGGGAGACGCAACCCTTTCCAAAGAGCCATGAAAAGACTTTCTATTCTCAAGGAGACAAGAGATATTAAGCCGAAATGACGTCCGACACGCGCATTTTCTCCGCCGCGCACCACATTTAAAAAAATCATAGCGTGAAAACCGTGGGTTCGATCCGCGTGCCGCTCGAAGGCGATTACAGGGGAGATGCAGCCCTTTCCAAAGAGGCATGAACAGACTTCCTACTCCCAAGGAGCCCAAAGATATTAAGCCGCAAATACGTCCTACGCGCGTCTTTTCTACGCCGCGCACCACATTTAAAAAATCGTAGCGTAAGAACGGTGGGTCCGATCCGCGTGCCGCTTAAAGGCGATTACAGGGGAGATGCAACCCTTTCCAAAGAGCCATGAACAGACTTCCTACTCCCAAGGAGCCCAAAGATATTAAGCCGCAAATACGTCCTACGCGCGTCTTTTCTACGCCGCGCACCACATTTAAAAAATCGTAGCGTAAGAACGGTGGGTCCGATCCGCGTGCCGCTTAAAGGCGATTACAGGGGAGATGTATCCCTTTCCAAAGAGCCATGAACAGACTTTCTACTCCCAAGGAGACCAGAGATATTAACAGATAAAGCGTTACGCTCCAGTCGGATGAGCGAGAAACGCTTGTACAATTGCAACGAATTGGAGGAGAAAGTTTAAACAAACGCGCTGACTTTGAACGCTCACATCTAGGCCGGGCCAGGTCCAAATGGCCTGCAACTCGGTGCGCATCACCTCCATGACGGTCCCTAACGAACGCCACCTGCCACGCTTTCGGCCTGTCCCTGGCGGCATTAAAAAATCGTAGCGTGATAACTATGGTTCCGATGCGCGTGCCGCGCGAAGGCGATTACAGGGGAGATGCAGCCCTTTCCAAAGAGCCATGAACAGACTTTCTACTCCCAAGGAGACAAGAGATATTAAGCCGCAATGACATCCGACGCGCGCATTTTCTCCGCCGCGCACCACATTTAAAAAATTCATAGCGTGAAAACCGTGGGTTCGATCCGCGTGCCGCTCGAAGGCGATTACAGGGGAGATGCAGCCCTTTCCAAAGAGCCATGAAAAGACTTCCTACTCCCAAGGAGCCCAAAGATATTAAGCCGCAAATACGTCTTACGAGCGTCTTTTCTACGCCGCGCACCACATTTAAAAAATCGTATCGTAAGAACGGTGGGTCCGATCCGCGTGCCGCTTAAAGGCGATTACAGGGGAGACGCAACCCTTTCCAAAGAGCCATGAAAAGACTTTCTACTCTCAAGGAGACAAGAGATATTAAGCCGAAATGACGTCCGACACGCGCATTTTCTCCGCCGCGCACCACATTTAAAAAAAATCATAGCGTGAAAACCGTGGGTTCGATCCGCGTGCCGCTCGAAGGCGATTACAGGGGAGATGCAGCCCTTTCCAAAGAGCCATGAACAGACTTTCTACTCCCAATGAGACAAGAGATATCAAGCCGCAAATACGTCCGGCGCGCGTCTTTTCTCCGCCGCGCAACACATTTAAAAAAAATCGTAGCGTGAAAACCGTGGGTTCGATCCGCGTGCCGCTCGAAGGCGATTACAGGGGAGATGCAGCCCTTTCCAAAGAGCCATGAACAGACTTCCTACTCCCAAGGAGACAAGAGATATTAAGCCGCAATGACGTCCGACGCGCGTCTTTTCTCCGCAGCTCACCACATTTAAAAAAATCGAAGCGTGAAAACCGTGGGTTCGATATAGTATACATACAGAGTATATAGTTTGACCAAAAGATCGTGCTGATCTTTGATCTCCTGGTTCTTCATCTCCAGCGCCACTTTCAGACTCAATGTCCTCCTCTATGGGCTGGTATAACACAGACACGAATCATCACTACAGCCAGTACAATGGAAAGGTGGGCATGTGTACTGAATGTGTACTGACGTTATAAGTGAGAGGTGGTGGTACTGGTGGATGTGTACTGACACTATAAGGGATCTCTACCTGCAGTGACAGTTTGAGCTTCTCAAGTTCTTCCTCCAGAGATTTCTTCTCCTGTTCACAGGCCATTTTCATATCTGCCAGAGCAAGTATCATTACTGCTGGATATAACACAGATTGTATATACTACATAATTACTACTGAATATATAAAATATAATATATATAGTACTATACATATATTAGTGTCACTTTTATTGGAGCCTAAAGGCTAACATTCATTATTAGTTATGTTAGTATTATTGCATTTCCATAGTACTTACTCTTGATGGACCTGTTATGCTCCTCCTCCTCCTGCTGTTTCTGCAGGAGCTCTGTCTCCTCCTGCTGCTTGTGTTTCAGCATCTCCTGAAGAACCTGCAGCTCCTTCTGCTTCTGCAACCTCAACTCCTTCAGCTGCTCCAACAAACTGTTCTCCAACTCCTCCTTCTCACACCGCAAACACTCCAATCGGACCACAGGCCCCACTAGTGACACAGAACACACACACACACACACACACACACACACACACACACACACACACACACACACACACACACACAGAGAGAGAGATAAACATGTATAAATGTATAAGAATTTGAGGATAAAATTATTATGAGATTATTTATAATCAAACGACTACACTATACAACCACTTCTTCCTTTTATTTAGATATTATACAGATATGTACAGATATTTACATTTTATTTACCCGCGTGCGTCTCTCTTCTCCAAGGTAGCGGAGAGATATGAAAGGATAAAAGGGGAAAAGAATAAAATGCACGTCGGTTTTAAATTCGCAGGCTACCTGCGCTGAAGGCGTGGAAAACGAGCACGTGACGGAAAGGCTTCCGTACCCGATGGGTCCAAATCACATGCCCAGCAAAGTAGCCTTAAACCTGGACACACAATGGAGACCATTTGACCCTTTAAAATCATACTACAACCAGACTTCCAGGCCCAAGAGGTCACACAGTCATGCCCAGCAAAGTAGCTCTGGGCCTGGGCACACTTCACGCAGTTTGACCGTTTAAATAAAACTAGAAACAGACTTCCTGGCCCAAGAGGTCACAGTCATACCCAGCAAAGTACGTTTAAACCTGGAAACAAATCAGATCCTTTCTGTCATTCAAAGGAATGGGCCTGCAACTCACAACCACATCCCCAGTGAAGCGCACCGTCACCCAGCCACACTACGCCACCTTGCCCGTCCTGGAACAACCACACCTCCAGGGCACCACATGCCAATCTCTCATGCCCAGCAAACTGCAACCTCACGCAGCCAGGCCACACACTGTCTCCCCTTGTACCGTCCAGGGACGAACTCCTCCACAAACCTGGTGTTCACGCACACACACGCAATTACAACGAATTGGTGGAGAACTTTGAAACAAACGTGCTGACTTTGAATACTCACATCTAGGCTGGGCCAGGTCCAAACGGCCTGCAGCTCGGTGCGCATCACCTCCATGACTGTCCCTAACGAACGCCACCTGCCACGCTTTCGGCCCGTCCCTGTCGGCATTAAAAAATCGTAGCGTGATAACGATGGTTCCGATCCGCGTGCCGCGCGAAGGCGATTACAGGGGAGACGCAACCCTTTCCAAAGAGCCATGAAAAGACTTTCTACTCTCAAGGAGACAAGAGATATTAAGCCGAAATGACGTCCGACACGCGCATTTTCTCCGCCGCGCACCACATTTAAAAAAATCATAGCGTGAAAACCGTGGGTTCGATCCGCGTGCCGCTCGAAGGCGATTACAGGGGAGATGCAGCCCTTTCCAAAGAGGCATGAACAGACTTCCTACTCCCAAGGAGCCCAAAGATATTAAGCCGCAAATACGTCCTACGCGCGTCTTTTCTACGCCGCGCACCACATTTAAAAAATCGTAGCGTAAGAACGGTGGGTCCGATCCGCGTGCCGCTTAAAGGCGATTACAGGGGAGATGCAACCCTTTCCAAAGAGCCATGAACAGACTTCCTACTCCCAAGGAGACAAGAGATATTAAGCCGCAATGATGTCCGACGCGCGCATTTTCTCCGCCGCGCACCACATTTAAAAAATCTTAGCGTGAGAACGGTGGGTCCGATCCGCGTGCCGCTTAAAGGCGATTACAAGGGAAATGCAGCCCTTTCCAAAGAGCCATGAAAAGAATTTCTACTCCCAAGGAGACAAGAGATATTAAGCCGAAATGACGTCCGACGCGCGCATTTTCTCCGCCGCGCAACACATTTTAAAAAATCATAGCGTGAAAACCGTGGGTTTGATCCGCGTGCCGCTCGAAGGCGATTACAGGGGAGATGCAGCCCTTTCCAAAGAGCCATGAACAGACTTCCTACTCCCAACGAGACAAGAGATATTAAGCCGCAATGACGTCCGACGCGCGCATTTATTGCGCCGCGCACCACATTTAAAAAATCGTAGCGTGAGAACGGTGGGTCCGATCCGCGTGCCGCTTAAAGGCGATTACAGGGGAGATGCAGCCCTTTCCAAAGAGCCATGAACAGACTTTCTACTCCCAAGGAGACCAGAGATATTAACAGAAAAAGCGTTACGCTCCAGTCGGATGAGCGAGAAACGCTTGTACAATTGCAACGAATTGGAGGAGAAAGTTTAAACAAACGCGCTGACTTTGAACGCTCACATCTAGGCCGGGCCAGGTCCAAATGGCCTGCAACTCGGCGCGCATCACCTCCATGACTGTCCCTAACGAACGCCACCTGCCACGCTTTCGGCCCGTCCCTGTCGGCATTAAAAAATCGTAGCGTGATAACGATGGTTCCGATCCGCGTGCCGCGCGAAGGCGATTACAGGGGAGACGCAACCCTTTCCAAAGAGCCATGAAAAGACTTTCTATTCTCAAGGAGACAAGAGATATTAAGCCGAAATGACGTCCGACACGCGCATTTTCTCCGCCGCGCACCACATTTAAAAAAATCATAGCGTGAAAACCGTGGGTTCGATCCGCGTGCCGCTCGAAGGCGATTACAGGGGAGATGCAGCCCTTTCCAAAGAGGCATGAACAGACTTCCTACTCCCAAGGAGCCCAAAGATATTAAGCCGCAAATACGTCCTACGCGCGTCTTTTCTACGCCGCGCACCACATTTAAAAAATCGTAGCGTAAGAACGGTGGGTCCGATCCGCGTGCCGCTTAAAGGCGATTACAGGGGAGATGCAACCCTTTCCAAAGAGCCATGAACAGACTTCCTACTCCCAAGGAGCCCAAAGATATTAAGCCGCAAATACGTCCTACGCGCGTCTTTTCTACGCCGCGCACCACATTTAAAAAATCGTAGCGTAAGAACGGTGGGTCCGATCCGCGTGCCGCTTAAAGGCGATTACAGGGGAGATGTATCCCTTTCCAAAGAGCCATGAACAGACTTTCTACTCCCAAGGAGACCAGAGATATTAACAGATAAAGCGTTACGCTCCAGTCGGATGAGCGAGAAACGCTTGTACAATTGCAACGAATTGGAGGAGAAAGTTTAAACAAACGCGCTGACTTTGAACGCTCACATCTAGGCCGGGCCAGGTCCAAATGGCCTGCAACTCGGTGCGCATCACCTCCATGACGGTCCCTAACGAACGCCACCTGCCACGCTTTCGGCCCGTCCCTGGCGGCATTAAAAAATCGTAGCGTGATAACTATGGTTCCGATGCGCGTGCCGCGCGAAGGCGATTACAGGGGAGATGCAGCCCTTTCCAAAGAGCCATGAACAGACTTTCTACTCCCAAGGAGACAAGAGATATTAAGCCGCAATGACATCCGACGCGCGCATTTTCTCCGCCGCGCACCACATTTAAAAAATTCATAGCGTGAAAACCGTGGGTTCGATCCGCGTGCCGCTCGAAGGCGATTACAGGGGAGATGCAGCCCTTTCCAAAGAGCCATGAAAAGACTTCCTACTCCCAAGGAGCCCAAAGATATTAAGCCGCAAATACGTCTTACGAGCGTCTTTTCTACGCCGCGCACCACATTTAAAAAATCGTATCGTAAGAACGGTGGGTCCGATCCGCGTGCCGCTTAAAGGCGATTACAGGGGAGACGCAACCCTTTCCAAAGAGCCATGAAAAGACTTTCTACTCTCAAGGAGACAAGAGATATTAAGCCGAAATGACGTCCGACACGCGCATTTTCTCCGCCGCGCACCACATTTAAAAAAAATCATAGCGTGAAAACCGTGGGTTCGATCCGCGTGCCGCTCGAAGGCGATTACAGGGGAGATGCAGCCCTTTCCAAAGAGCCATGAACAGACTTTCTACTCCCAATGAGACAAGAGATATCAAGCCGCAAATACGTCCGGCGCGCGTCTTTTCTCCGCCGCGCAACACATTTAAAAAAAATCGTAGCGTGAAAACCGTGGGTTCGATCCGCGTGCCGCTCGAAGGCGATTACAGGGGAGATGCAGCCCTTTCCAAAGAGCCATGAACAGACTTCCTACTCCCAAGGAGACAAGAGATATTAAGCCGCAATGACGTCCGACGCGCGTCTTTTCTCCGCAGCTCACCACATTTAAAAAAATCGAAGCGTGAAAACCGTGGGTTCGATATAGTATACATACAGAGTATATAGTTTGACCAAAAGATCGTGCTGATCTTTGATCTCCTGGTTCTTCATCTCCAGCGCCACTTTCAGACTCAATGTCCTCCTCTATGGGCTGGTATAACACAGACACGAATCATCACTACAGCCAGTACAATGGAAAGGTGGGCATGTGTACTGAATGTGTACTGACGTTATAAGTGAGAGGTGGTGGTACTGGTGGATGTGTACTGACACTATAAGGGATCTCTACCTGCAGTGACAGTTTGAGCTTCTCAAGTTCTTCCTCCAGAGATTTCTTCTCCTGTTCACAGGCCATTTTCATATCTGCCAGAGCAAGTATCATTACTGCTGGATATAACACAGATTGTATATACTACATAATTACTACTGAATATATAAAATATAATATATATAGTACTATACATATATTAGTGTCACTTTTATTGGAGCCTAAAGGCTAACATTCATTATTAGTTATGTTAGTATTATTGCATTTCCATAGTACTTACTCTTGATGGACCTGTTATGCTCCTCCTCCTCCTGCTGTTTCTGCAGGAGCTCTGTCTCCTCCTGCTGCTTGTGTTTCAGCATCTCCTGAAGAACCTGCAGCTCCTTCTGCTTCTGCAACCTCAACTCCTTCAGCTGCTCCAACAAACTGTTCTCCAACTCCTCCTTCTCACACCGCAAACACTCCAATCGGACCACAGGCCCCACTAGTGACACAGAACCACACACACACACACACACACACACACACACACACACACACACACACACAGAGAGAGAGATAAACATGTATAAATGTATAAGAATTTGAGGATAAAATTATTATGAGATTATTTATAATCAAACGACTACACTATACAACCACTTCTTCCTTTTATTTAGATATTATACAGATATGTACAGATATTTACATTTTATTTACCCGCGTGCGTCTCTCTTCTCCAAGGTAGCGGAGAGATATGAAAGGATAAAAGGGGAAAAGAATAAAATGCACGTCGGTTTTAAATTCGCAGGCTACCTGCGCTGAAGGCGTGGAAAACGAGCACGTGACGGAAAGGCTTCCGTACCCGATGGGTCCAAATCACATGCCCAGCAAAGTAGCCTTAAACCTGGACACACAATGGAGACCATTTGACCCTTTAAAATCATACTACAACCAGACTTCCAGGCCCAAGAGGTCACACAGTCATGCCCAGCAAAGTAGCTCTGGGCCTGGGCACACTTCACGCAGTTTGACCGTTTAAATAAAACTAGAAACAGACTTCCTGGCCCAAGAGGTCACAGTCATACCCAGCAAAGTACGTTTAAACCTGGAAACAAATCAGATCCTTTCTGTCATTCAAAGGAATGGGCCTGCAACTCACAACCACATCCCCAGTGAAGCGCACCGTCACCCAGCCACACTACGCCACCTTGCCCGTCCTGGAACAACCACACCTCCAGGGCACCACATGCCAATCTCTCATGCCCAGCAAACTGCAACCTCACGCAGCCAGGCCACACACTGTCTCCCCTTGTACCGTCCAGGGACGAACTCCTCCACAAACCTGGTGTTCACGCACACACACGCAATTACAACGAATTGGTGGAGAACTTTGAAACAAACGTGCTGACTTTGAATACTCACATCTAGGCTGGGCCAGGTCCAAACGGCCTGCAGCTCGGTGCGCATCACCTCCATGACTGTCCCTAACGAACGCCACCTGCCACGCTTTCGGCCCGTCCCTGTCGGCATTAAAAAATCGTAGCGTGATAACGATGGTTCCGATCCGCGTGCCGCGCGAAGGCGATTACAGGGGAGACGCAACCCTTTCCAAAGAGCCATGAAAAGACTTTCTACTCTCAAGGAGACAAGAGATATTAAGCCGAAATGACGTCCGACACGCGCATTTTCTCCGCCGCGCACCACATTTAAAAAAATCATAGCGTGAAAACCGTGGGTTCGATCCGCGTGCCGCTCGAAGGCGATTACAGGGGAGATGCAGCCCTTTCCAAAGAGGCATGAACAGACTTCCTACTCCCAAGGAGCCCAAAGATATTAAGCCGCAAATACGTCCTACGCGCGTCTTTTCTACGCCGCGCACCACATTTAAAAAATCGTAGCGTAAGAACGGTGGGTCCGATCCGCGTGCCGCTTAAAGGCGATTACAGGGGAGATGCAACCCTTTCCAAAGAGCCATGAACAGACTTCCTACTCCCAAGGAGACAAGAGATATTAAGCCGCAATGATGTCCGACGCGCGCATTTTCTCCGCCGCGCACCACATTTAAAAAATCTTAGCGTGAGAACGGTGGGTCCGATCCGCGTGCCGCTTAAAGGCGATTACAAGGGAAATGCAGCCCTTTCCAAAGAGCCATGAAAAGAATTTCTACTCCCAAGGAGACAAGAGATATTAAGCCGAAATGACGTCCGACGCGCGCATTTTCTCCGCCGCGCAACACATTTTAAAAAATCATAGCGTGAAAACCGTGGGTTTGATCCGCGTGCCGCTCGAAGGCGATTACAGGGGAGATGCAGCCCTTTCCAAAGAGCCATGAACAGACTTCCTACTCCCAACGAGACAAGAGATATTAAGCCGCAATGACGTCCGACGCGCGCATTTATTGCGCCGCGCACCACATTTAAAAAATCGTAGCGTGAGAACGGTGGGTCCGATCCGCGTGCCGCTTAAAGGCGATTACAGGGGAGATGCAGCCCTTTCCAAAGAGCCATGAACAGACTTTCTACTCCCAAGGAGACCAGAGATATTAACAGAAAAAGCGTTACGCTCCAGTCGGATGAGCGAGAAACGCTTGTACAATTGCAACGAATTGGAGGAGAAAGTTTAAACAAACGCGCTGACTTTGAAAGCTCACATCTAGGCCGGGCCAGGTCCAAATGGCCTGCAACTCGGCGCGCATCACCTCCATGACTGTCCCTAACGAACGCCACCTGCCACGCTTTCGGCCCGTCCCTGTCGGCATTAAAAAATCGTAGCGTGATAACGATGGTTCCGATCCGCGTGCCGCGCGAAGGCGATTACAGGGGAGACGCAACCCTTTCCAAAGAGCCATGAAAAGACTTTCTACTCTCAAGGAGACAAGAGATATTAAGCCGAAATGACGTCCGACACGCGCATTTTCTCCGCCGCGCACCACATTTAAAAAAATCATAGCGTGAAAACCGTGGGTTCGATCCGCGTGCCGCTCGAAGGCGATTACAGGGGAGATGCAGCCCTTTCCAAAGAGGCATGAACAGACTTCCTACTCACAAGGAGCCCAAAGATATTAAGCCGCAAATACGTCCTACGCGCGTCTTTTCTACGCCGCGCACCACATTTAAAAAATCGTAGCGTAAGAACGGTGGGTCCGATCCGCGTGCCGCTTAAAGGCGATTACAGGGGAGATGCAACCCTTTCCAAAGAGCCATGAACAGACTTCCTACTCCCAAGGAGACAAGAGATATTAAGCCGCAATGACGTCCGACGCGCGCATTTCCTCCGCCGCGCACCACATTTAAAAAAATCATAGCGTTAAAACCGTGGGTTCGATCCGCGTGCCGCTCGAAGGCGATTACAGGGGAGATGCAGCCCTTTCCAAAGAGGCATGAACAGACTTCCTACTCCCAAGGAGCCCAAAGATATTAAGCCGCAAATACGTCCTACGCGCGTCTTTTCTACGCCGCGCACCACATTTAAAAAATCGTATCGGAAGAACGGTGGGTCCAATCCGCGTGCCGCTTAAAGGCGATTACAAGGGAGATGCAAACCTTTCCAAAGAGCCATGAAAAGACTTTCTACTCCCAAGGAGACAATAGATATTAAGCCGAAATGACGTCCGACGCGCGCATTTTCTCCGCCGCGCACCACATTTAAAAAAATCATAGCGTGAAAACCGTGGGTTCGATCCGCGTGCCGCTCGAAGGCGATTACAGCGGAGATGCAGCCCTTTCCAAAGAGCCATGAAAAGACTTTCTACTCCCAAGGAGACAAGAGATATTAAGCCGAAATGACGTCCGACGCGCGCATTTCCTCCGCCGCGCAACACATTTAAAAAAAATCGTAGCGTGAAAAACGTGGGTTCGATCCGCGTGCCGCTCGAAGGCGATTACAGGGGAGATGCATCCCTTTCAAAAGAGCCATGAACAGACTTTCTACTCCCAAGGAGACCAGAAATATTAACATATAAAGCGTTACGCTCCAGTCGGATGAACGAGAAACGCTTGTACAATTGCAACGAATTGGAGGAGAAAGTTTAAACAAACGCGCTGACTTTGAACGCTCACATCTAGGCCGGGCCAACTCCAAATGGCGTGCAACTCGGTGTGCATCACCTCCATGACTGTCCCTAACGAACGCCACCTGCCACGCTTTCGGCCTATCCCTGGCGGCATTAAAAAATCGTAGCGTGATAACGATGGTTCCGATGCGCGTGCCGCTCAAAGGCGATTACAGGGGAGATACAGCCCTTTCCAAAGAGCCATGAACAGACTTTCTACTCCCAAGGAGACAAGAGATATTACGCGCATTTTCTCCGACGCGCACCACGTTTAAAAAATCGTAGCGTGAGAACGGTGGGTCCGATCCGCGTGCCGCTTAAAGGCGATTACAGGGGAGATGCAACCCTTTCCAAAGAACCATGAAAAGACTTTCTACTCCCAAGGAGACAAGAGATATTAAGCCGCAATGACGTCCGACACGCGCATTTTCTCCGCCGCGCAGCACATTTAAAAAAATCATAGCGTGAAAACCGTGGGTTCGATCCGCGTGCCGCTCGAAGGCGATTACAGGGGAGATGGAGCCCTTTCCAAAGAGGCATGAACAGACTTCCTACTCCCAAGGAGCCCAAAGATATTAAGCCGCAAATACGTCCTACGCGCGTCTTTTCTACGCCGCGCACCACATTTAAAAAATCGTAGCGTAAGAACGGTGGGTCCGATCCGCGTGCCGCTTAAAGGCGATTACAGGGGAGATGCAAACCTTTCCAAAGAGCCATGAAAAGACTTTCTACTCCCAAGGAGACAAGAGATATTAAGCCGCAATGACGTCCGACGCGCGCATTTCCTCCGCCGCGCACCACATTTAAAAAAATCATAGCGTGAAAACCGTGGGTTCGATCCGCGTGCCGCTCGAAGGCGATTACAGGGGAGATGCAGCCCTTTCCAAAGAGCCATGAACAGACTTTCTACACCCAATGAGACAAGAGATATTAAGCTGCAAATACGTCCGGCGCGCGTCTTTTCTCCGCCGCGCAACACATTTAAAAAAAATCGTAGCGTGAAAACCGTGGGTTCGATCCGCGTGCCGCTCGAAGGCGATTACAGGGGAGATGCAGCCCTTTCCAAAGAGCCATGAACAGACTTTCTACTCCCAATGAGACAAGAGATATCAAGCCGCAAATACGTCCGGCGCGCGTCTATTCTCCGCCGCGCAACACATTTAAAAAAAATCGTAGCGTGAAAACCGTGGGTTCGATCCGCGTGCCGCTTAAAGGCGATTACAGGGGAGATGCAGCCCTTTCCAAAGAGCCATGAAAAGACTTTCTACTCCCAAGGAGACAAGAGATATTAAGCCGAAATGACGTCCGACGCGCGCATTTCCTCCGCCGCGCACCACATTTAAAAAAATCATAGCGTGAAAACCGTGGGTTCGATCCGCGTGCCGCTCGAAGGCGATTACAGGGGAGATGCAGCCCTTTCCAAAGAGGCATGAACAGACTTCCTACTCCCAAGGAGCCCAAAGATATTAAGCCGCAAATACGTCCTACGCGCGTCTTTTCTACGCCGCGCACCACATTTAAAAAATCGTATCGGAAGAACGGTGGGTCCAATCCGCGTGCCGCTTAAAGGCGATTACAAGGGAGATGCAAACCTTTCCAAAGAGCCATGAAAAGACTTTCTACTCCCAAGGAGACAATAGATATTAAGCCGAAATGACGTCCGACGCGCGCATTTTCTCCGCCGCTCACCACATTTAAAAAAATCATAGCGTGAAAACCGTGGGTTCGATCCGCGTGCCGCTCGAAGGCGATTACAGCGGAGATGCAGCCCTTTCCAAAGAGCCATGAAAAGACTTTCTACTCCCAAGGAGACAAGAGATATTAAGCCGAAATGACGTCCGACGCGAGCATTTCCTCCTCCGCGCACCACATTTAAAAAAATCATAGCTTGAAAACCGTGGGTTCGATCCGCGTGCCGCTCGAAGGCGATTACAGGGGAGATGCAGCCCTTTCCAAAGAGCCATGAACAGACTTTCTACACCCAATGAGACAAGAGATATTAAGCCGCAAATACGTCCGGCGCGCGTCTTTTCTCTGCCGCGCAACACATTTAAAAAAAATCGTAGCGTGAAAACCGTGGGTTCGATCCGCGTGCCGCTCGAAGGCGATTACAGGGGAGATGCATCCCTTTCAAAAGAGCCATGAACAGACTTTCTACTCCCAAGGAGACCAGAAATATTAACATATAAAGCGTTACGCTCCAGTCGGATGAACGAGAAAGGCTTGTACAATTGCAACGAATTGGAGGAGAAAGTTTAAACAAACGCGCTGACTTTGAACGCTCACATCTAGGCCGGGCCAACTCCAAATGGCGTGCAACTCGGTCCGCATCACGTCCATGACTTTTCCTAACGAACGCCACCTGCCAAGCTTTCGGCCCGTCCCTGTCGGCATTAAAAAATCGTAGCGTGATAAGGATGGTTCCGATCCGCGTGCCGCGCGAAGGCGATTACAGGGGAGATGCAGCCCTTTCCAAAGAACCATGAAAAGACTTTCTACTCCCAAGGAGACAAGAGATATTAAGCCGCAAATACGTCCGGCGCGCGTCTTTTCTCCGCCGCGCAACACATTTAAAAAATCGTAGCGTAAGAACGGTGGGTCCGATCCGCGTGCCGCTTAAAGGCGATTACAGGGGAGATGCAAACCTTTCCAAAGAGCCATGAAAAGACTTTCTACTCCCAAGGAGACAAGAGATATTAAGCCGCAATGACGTCCGACGCGCGCATTTTCTCCGACGCGCAACACATTTAAAAAAAATCATAGCGTGAAAACCGTGGGTTCGATCCGCGTGCCGCTCGAAGGCGATTACAAGGGAGATGCAACCCTTTCCAAAGAGCCATGAACAGACTTTCTACTCCCAAGGAGACAATAGATATTAAGCCGCAATGACGTCCGACGCGCGCATTTTCTCCGACGCGCACCACGTTTAAAAAATCGTAGCGTGAGAACGGTGGGTCCGATCCGCGTGCCGCTTAAAGGCGATTACAGGGGAGATGCATCCCTTTCCAAAGAGCCATGAATAGACTTTCTACTCCCAAGGAGACCAGAGATATTAACAGATAAAGCGTTACGCTCCAGTCGGATGAGCGAGAAACGCTTGTACAATTGCAACGAATTGGAGGAGAAAGTTTAAACAAACGCGCTGACTTTGAACGCTCACATCTAGGCCGGGCCAGGTCCAAATGGCCTGCAACTCGGCGCGCATCACCTCCATGACTGTCCCTAACGAACGCCACCTGCCACGCTTTCGGCCCGTCCCTGTCGGCATTAAAAAATCGTAGCGTGATAACGATGGTTCCGATCCGCGTGCCGCGCGAAGGCGATTACAGGGGAGATGCAGCCCTTTCCAAAGAGCCATGAACAGACTTTCTACTCCCAAGGAGCCCAAAGATATTAAGCCGCAAATACGTCCTACGCGCGACTTTTCTACGCCGCGCACCACATTTAAAAAATCTTAGTGTGAGAACGGTGGGTCCGATCCGCGTGCCGCTTAAAGGCGATTACAAGGGAAATGCAGCCCTTTCCAAAGAGCCATGAAAAGACTTTCTACTCCCAAGGAGACAAGAGATATTAAGCCGAAATGACGTCCGACGCGCGCATTTTCTCCGCCGCGCAACACATTTTAAAAAATCATATCGTGAAAACCGTGGGTTCGATCCGCGTGCCGCTCGAAGGCGATTACAGGGGAGATGCAGCCCTTTCCAAAGAGCCATGAACAGACTTCCTACTCCCAACGAGACAAGAGATATTAAGCCGCAATGACGTCCGACGCGCGCATTTATTGCGCCGCGCACCACATTTAAAAAATCGTAGCGTGAGAACGGTGGGTCCGATCCGCGTGCCGCTTAAAGGCGATTACAGGGGAGATGCAGCCCTTTCCAAAGAGCCATGAACAGACTTTCTACTCCCAAGGAGACCAGAAATATTAACATATAAAGCGTTACGCTCCAGTCGGATGAGCGAGAAACGCTTGTACAATTGCAACGAATTGGAGGAGAAAGTTTAAACAAACGCGCTGAATTTGAACGCTCACATCTAGGCCGGGCCAGGTCCAAATGGCCTGCAACTCGGTGCGCATCACCTCCATGACTGTCCCTAACGAACGCCACCTGCCACGCTTTCGGCCCGTCCCTAGAGGCATTAAAAAATCGTAGCGTGATAACGATGGTTCCGATCCGCGTGCCGCTCGAAGGCGATTACAGTGGAGATGCAGCCCTTTCCTAAGAGCCATGAACAGACTTTCTATTCCCAAGGAGACAAGAGATATTAAGCCGCAATGACGTCCGACGCGCGCATTTATTGCGCCGCGCACCACATTTAAAAAAATCATAGCGTGAAAACCGTGGGTTCGATCCGAGTGCCGCTCGAAGGCGATTATAGGGGAGATGCAGCCCTTTCCAAAGAGCCATGAACAGACTTTCTACTCCCAATGAGACAAGAGATATTAAGCCGCAATGACGTCCGACGCGCGCATTTTCTCCGCCGCGCACCAAATTTAAAAAAATCATAGCGTGAAAACCGTGGGTTCGATCCGCGTGCCGCTCGAAGGCGATTACAGGGGAGATGCAGCCCTTTCCAAAGAGCCATGAAAAGACTTCCTACTCCCAAGGAGCCCAAAGATATTAAGCCGCAAATACGTCTTACGAGCGTCTTTTCTACGCCGCGCACCACATTTAAAAAATCGTATCGTAAGAACGGTGGGTCCGATCCGCGTGCCGCTTAAAGGCGATTACAGGGGAGACGCAACCCTTTCCAAAGAGCCATGAAAAGACTTTCTACTCTCAAGGAGACAAGAGATATTAAGCCGAAATGACGTCCGACACGCGCATTTTCTCCGCCGCGCACCACATTTAAAAAAAATCATAGCGTGAAAACCGTGGGTTCGATCCGCGTGCCGCTCGAAGGCGATTACAGGGGAGATGCAGCCCTTTCCAAAGAGCCATGAACAGACTTTCTACTCCCAATGAGACAAGAGATATCAAGCCGCAAATACGTCCGGCGCGCGTCTTTTCTCCGCCGCGCAACACATTTAAAAAAAATCGTAGCGTGAAAACCGTGGGTTCGATCCGCGTGCCGCTCGAAGGCGATTACAGGGGAGATGCAGCCCTTTCCAAAGAGCCATGAACAGACTTCCTACTCCCAAGGAGACAAGAGATATTAAGCCGCAATGACGTCCGACGCGCGTCTTTTCTCCGCAGCTCACCACATTTAAAAAAATCGAAGCGTGAAAACCGTGGGTTCGATATAGTATACATACAGAGTATATAGTTTGACCAAAAGATCGTGCTGATCTTTGATCTCCTGGTTCTTCATCTCCAGCGCCACTTTCAGACTCAATGTCCTCCTCTATGGGCTGGTATAACACAGACACGAATCATCACTACAGCCAGTACAATGGAAAGGTGGGCATGTGTACTGAATGTGTACTGACGTTATAAGTGAGATGTGGTGGTACTGGTGGATGTGTACTGACACTATAAGGGATCTCTACCTGCAGTGACAGTTTGAGCTTCTCAAGTTCTTCCTCCAGAGATTTCTTCTCCTGTTCACAGGCCATTTTCATATCTGCCAGAGCAAGTATCATTACTGCTGGATATAACACAGATTGTATATACTACATAATTACTACTGAATATATAAAATATAATATATATAGTACTATACATATATTAGTGTCACTTTTATTGGAGCCTAAAGGCTAACATTCATTATTAGTTATGTTAGTATTATTGCATTTCCATAGTACTTACTCTTGATGGACCTGTTATGCTCCTCCTCCTCCTGCTGTTTCTGCAGGAGCTCTGTCTCCTCCTGCTGCTTGTGTTTCAGCATCTCCTGAAGAACCTGCAGCTCCTTCTGCTTCTGCAACCTCAACTCCTTCAGCTGCTCCAACAAACTGTTCTCCAACTCCTCCTTCTCACACCGCAAACACTCCAATCGGACCACAGGCCCCACTAGTGACACAGAACCACACACACACACACACACACACACACACACACACACACACACACACACAGAGAGAGAGAGATAAACATGTATAAATGTATAAGAATTTGAGGATAAAATTATTATGAGATTATTTATAATCAAACGACTACACTATACAACCACTTCTTCCTTTTATTTAGATATTATACAGATATGTACAGATATTTACATTTTATTTACCCGCGTGCGTCTCTCTTCTCCAAGGTAGCGGAGAGATATGAAAGGATAAAAGGGGAAAAGAATAAAATGCACGTCGGTTTTAAATTCGCAGGCTACCTGCGCTGAAGGCGTGGAAAACGAGCACGTGACGGAAAGGCTTCCGTACCCGATGGGTCCAAATCACATGCCCAGCAAAGTAGCCTTAAACCTGGACACACAATGGAGACCATTTGACCCTTTAAAATCATACTACAACCAGACTTCCAGGCCCAAGAGGTCACACAGTCATGCCCAGCAAAGTAGCTCTGGGCCTGGGCACACTTCACGCAGTTTGACCGTTTAAATAAAACTAGAAACAGACTTCCTGGCCCAAGAGGTCACAGTCATACCCAGCAAAGTACGTTTAAACCTGGAAACAAATCAGATCCTTTCTGTCATTCAAAGGAATGGACCTGCAACTCACAACCACATCCCCAGTGAAGCGCACCGTCACCCAGCCACACTACGCCACCTTGCCCGTCCTGGAACAACCACACCTCCAGGGCACCACATGCCAATCTCTCATGCCCAGCAAACTGCAACCTCACGCAGCCAGGCCACACACTGTCTCCCCTTGTACCGTCCAGGGACGAACTCCTCCACAAACCTGGTGTTCACGCACACACACGCAATTACAACGAATTGGTGGAGAACTTTGAAACAAACGTGCTGACTTTGAATACTCACATCTAGGCTGGGCCAGGTCCAAACGGCCTGCAGCTCGGTGCGCATCACCTCCATGACTGTCCCTAACGAACGCCACCTGCCACGCTTTCGGCCCGTCCCTGTCGGCATTAAAAAATCGTAGCGTGATAACGATGGTTCCGATCCGCGTGCCGCGCGAAGGCGATTACAGGGGAGACGCAACCCTTTCCAAAGAGCCATGAAAAGACTTTCTACTCTCAAGGAGACAAGAGATATTAAGCCGAAATGACGTCCGACACGCGCATTTTCTCCGCCGCGCACCACATTTAAAAAAATCATAGCGTGAAAACCGTGGGTTCGATCCGCGTGCCGCTCGAAGGCGATTACAGGGGAGATGCAGCCCTTTCCAAAGAGGCATGAACAGACTTCCTACTCCCAAGGAGCCCAAAGATATTAAGCCGCAAATACGTCCTACGCGCGTCTTTTCTACGCCGCGCACCACATTTAAAAAATCGTAGCGTAAGAACGGTGGGTCCGATCCGCGTGCCGCTTAAAGGCGATTACAGGGGAGATGCAACCCTTTCCAAAGAGCCATGAACAGACTTCCTACTCCCAAGGAGACAAGAGATATTAAGCCGCAATGATGTCCGACGCGCTTATTTTCTCCGCCGCGCACCACATTTAAAAAATCTTAGCGTGAGAACGGTGGGTCCGATCCGCGTGCCGCTTAAAGGCGATTACAAGGGAAATGCAGCCCTTTCCAAAGAGCCATGAAAAGACTTTCTACTCCCAAGGAGACAAGAGATATTAAGCCGAAATGACGTCCGACGCGCGCATTTTCTCCGCCGCGCAACACATTTTAAAAAATCATAGCGTGAAAACCGTGGGTTTGATCCGCGTGCCGCTCGAAGGCGATTACAGGGGAGATGCAGCCCTTTCCAAAGAGCCATGAACAGACTTCCTACTCCCAACGAGACAAGAGATATTAAGCCGCAATGACGTCCGACGCGCGCATTTATTGCGCCGCGCACCACATTTAAAAAATCGTAGCGTGAGAACGGTGGGTCCGATCCGCGTGCCGCTTAAAGGCGATTACAGGGGAGATGCAGCCCTTTCCAAAGAGCCATGAACAGACTTTCTACTCCCAAGGAGACCAGAGATATTAACAGAAAAAGCTTTACGCTCCAGTCGGATGAGCGAGAAACGCTTGTACAATTGCAACGAATTGGAGGAGAAAGTTTAAACAAACGCGCTGACTTTGAACGCTCACATCTAGGCCGGGCCAGGTCCAAATGGCCTGCAACTCGGCGCGCATCACCTCCATGACTGTCCCTAACGAACGCCACCTGCCACGCTTTCGGCCCGTCCCTGTCGGCATTAAAAAATCGTAGCGTGATAACGATGGTTCCGATCCGCGTGCCGCGCGAAGGCGATTACAGGGGAGATGCAGCCCTTTCCAAAGAGCCATGAACAGACTTTCTACTCCCAAGGAGACAAGAGATATTAAGCCGCAATGACGTCCGATGCGCGCATTTTCTCCGCCGCGCACCACATTTAAAAAATTCATAGCGTGAAAACCGTGGGTTCGATCCGCGTGCCGCTCGAAGGCGATTACAGGGGAGATGCAGCCCTTTCCAAAGAGCCATGAAAAGACTTCCTACTCCCAAGGAGCCCAAAGATATTAAGCCGCAAATACGTCTTACGAGCGTCTTTTCTACGCCGCGCACCACATTTAAAAAATCGTATCGTAAGAACGGTGGGTCCGATCCGCGTGCCGCTTAAAGGCGATTACAGGGGAGACGCAACCCTTTCCAAAGAGCCATGAAAAGACTTTCTACTCTCAAGGAGACAAGAGATATTAAGCCGAAATGACGTCCGACACGCGCATTTTCTCCGCCGCGCACCACATTTAAAAAAAATCATAGCGTGAAAACCGTGGGTTCGATCCGCGTGCCGCTCGAAGGCGATTACAGGGGAGATGCAGCCCTTTCCAAAGAGCCATGAACAGACTTTCTACTCCCAATGAGACAAGAGATATCAAGCCGCAAATACGTCCGGCGCGCGTCTTTTCTCCGCCACGCAACACATTTAAAAAAAATCGTAGCGTGAAAACCGTGGGTTCGATCCGCGTGCCGCTCGAAGGCGATTACAGGGGAGATGCAGCCCTTTCCAAAGAGCCATGAACAGACTTCCTACTCCCAAGGAGACAAGAGATATTAAGCCGCAATGACGTCCGACGCGCGTCTTTTCTCCGCAGCTCACCACATTTAAAAAAATCGAAGCGTGAAAACCGTGGGTTCGATATAGTATACATACAGAGTATATAGTTTGACCAAAAGATCGTGCTGATCTTTGATCTCCTGGTTCTTCATCTCCAGCGCCACTTTCAGACTCAATGTCCTCCTCTATGGGCTGGTATAACACAGACACGAATCATCACTACAGCCAGTACAATGGAAAGGTGGGCATGTGTACTGAATGTGTACTGACGTTATAAGTGAGAGGTGGTGGTACTGGTGGATGTGTACTGACACTATAAGGGATCTCTACCTGCAGTGACAGTTTGAGCTTCTCAAGTTCTTCCTCCAGAGATTTCTTCTCCTGTTCACAGGCCATTTTCATATCTGCCAGAGCAAGTATCATTACTGCTGGATATAACACAGATTGTATATACTACATAATTACTACTGAATATATAAAATATAATATATATAGTACTATACATATATTAGTGTCACTTTTATTGGAGCCTAAAGGCTAACATTCATTATTAGTTATGTTAGTATTATTGCATTTCCATAGTACTTACTCTTGATGGACCTGTTATGCTCCTCCTCCTCCTGCTGTTTCTGCAGGAGCTCTGTCTCCTCCTGCTGCTTGTGTTTCAGCATCTCCTGAAGAACCTGCAGCTCCTTCTGCTTCTGCAACCTCAACTCCTTCAGCTGCTCCAACAAACTGTTCTCCAACTCCTCCTTCTCACACCGCAAACACTCCAATCGGACCACAGGCCCCACTAGTGACACAGAACCACACACACACACACACACACACACACACACACACACACACACACACACACACACACACACAGAGAGAGAGATAAACATGTATAAATGTATAAGAATTTGAGGATAAAATTATTATGAGATTATTTATAATCAAACGACTACACTATACAACCACTTCTTCCTTTTATTTAGATATTATACAGATATGTACAGATATTTACATTTTATTTACCCGCGTGCGTCTCTCTTCTCCAAGGTAGCGGAGAGATATGAAAGGATAAAAGGGGAAAAGAATAAAATGCACGTCGGTTTTAAATTCGCAGGCTACCTGCGCTGAAGGCGTGGAAAACGAGCACGTGACGGAAAGGCTTCCGTACCCGATGGGTCCAAATCACATGCCCAGCAAAGTAGCCTTAAACCTGGACACACAATGGAGACCATTTGACCCTTTAAAATCATACTACAACCAGACTTCCAGGCCCAAGAGGTCACACAGTCATGCCCAGCAAAGTAGCTCTGGGCCTGGGCACACTTCACGCAGTTTGACCGTTTAAATAAAACTAGAAACAGACTTCCTGGCCCAAGAGGTCACAGTCATACCCAGCAAAGTACGTTTAAACCTGGAAACAAATCAGATCCTTTCTGTCATTCAAAGGAATGGGCCTGCAACTCACAACCACATCCCCAGTGAAGCGCACCGTCACCCAGCCACACTACGCCACCTTGCCCGTCCTGGAACAACCACACCTCCAGGGCACCACATGCCAATCTCTCATGCCCAGCAAACTGCAACCTCACGCAGCCAGGCCACACACTGTCTCCCCTTGTACCGTCCAGGGACGAACTCCTCCACAAACCTGGTGTTCACGCACACACACGCAATTACAACGAATTGGTGGAGAACTTTGAAACAAACGTGCTGACTTTGAATACTCACATCTAGGCTGGGCCAGGTCCAAACGGCCTGCAGCTCGGTGCGCATCACCTCCATGACTGTCCCTAACGAACGCCACCTGCCACGCTTTCGGCCCGTCCCTGTCGGCATTAAAAAATCGTAGCGTGATAACGATGGTTCCGATCCGCGTGCCGCGCGAAGGCGATTACAGGGGAGACGCAACCCTTTCCAAAGAGCCATGAAAAGACTTTCTACTCTCAAGGAGACAAGAGATATTAAGCCGAAATGACGTCCGACACGCGCATTTTCTCCGCCGCGCACCACATTTAAAAAAATCATAGCGTGAAAACCGTGGGTTCGATCCGCGTGCCGCTCGAAGGCGATTACAGGGGAGATGCAGCCCTTTCCAAAGAGGCATGAACAGACTTCCTACTCCCAAGGAGCCCAAAGATATTAAGCCGCAAATACGTCCTACGCGCGTCTTTTCTACGCCGCGCACCACATTTAAAAAATCGTAGCGTAAGAACGGTGGGTCCGATCCGCGTGCCGCTTAAAGGCGATTACAGGGGAGATGCAACCCTTTCCAAAGAGCCATGAACAGACTTCCTACTCCCAAGGAGACAAGAGATATTAAGCCGCAATGATGTCCGACGCGCGCATTTTCTCCGCCGCGCACCACATTTAAAAAATCTTAGCGTGAGAACGGTGGGTCCGATCCGCGTGCCGCTTAAAGGCGATTACAAGGGAAATGCAGCCCTTTCCAAAGAGCCATGAAAAGAATTTCTACTCCCAAGGAGACAAGAGATATTAAGCCGAAATGACGTCCGACGCGCGCATTTTCTCCGCCGCGCAACACATTTTAAAAAATCATAGCGTGAAAACCGTGGGTTTGATCCGCGTGCCGCTCGAAGGCGATTACAGGGGAGATGCAGCCCTTTCCAAAGAGCCATGAACAGACTTCCTACTCCCAACGAGACAAGAGATATTAAGCCGCAATGACGTCCGACGCGCGCATTTATTGCGCCGCGCACCACATTTAAAAAATCGTAGCGTGAGAACGGTGGGTTCGATCCGCGTGCCGCTTAAAGGCGATTACAGGGGAGATGCAGCCCTTTCCAAAGAGCCATGAACAGACTTTCTACTCCCAAGGAGACCAGAGATATTAACAGAAAAAGCGTTACGCTCCAGTCGGATGAGCGAGAAACGCTTGTACAATTGCAACGAATTGGAGGAGAAAGTTTAAACAAACGCGCTGACTTTGAAAGCTCACATCTAGGCCGGGCCAGGTCCAAATGGCCTGCAACTCGGCGCGCATCACCTCCATGACTGTCCCTAACGAACGCCACCTGCCACGCTTTCGGCCCGTCCCTGTCGGCATTAAAAAATCGTAGCGTGATAACGATGGTTCCGATCCGCGTGCCGCGCGAAGGCGATTACAGGGGAGACGCAACCCTTTCCAAAGAGCCATGAAAAGACTTTCTACTCTCAAGGAGACAAGAGATATTAAGCCGAAATGACGTCCGACACGCGCATTTTCTCCGCCGCGCACCACATTTAAAAAAATCATAGCGTGAAAACCGTGGGTTCGATCCGCGTGCCGCTCGAAGGCGATTACAGGGGAGATGCAGCCCTTTCCAAAGAGGCATGAACAGACTTCCTACTCCCAAGGAGCCCAAAGATATTAAGCCGCAAATACGTCCTACGCGCGTCTTTTCTACGCCGCGCACCACATTTAAAAAATCGTAGCGTAAGAACGGTGGGTCCGATCCGCGTGCCGCTTAAAGGCGATTACAGGGGAGATGCAACCCTTTCCAAAGAGCCATGAACAGACTTCCTACTCCCAAGGAGACAAGAGATATTAAGCCGCAATGACGTCCGACGCGCGCATTTCCTCCGCCGCGCACCACATTTAAAAAAATCATAGCGTTAAAACCGTGGGTTCGATCCGCGTGCCGCTCGAAGGCGATTACAGGGGAGATGCAGCCCTTTCCAAAGAGGCATGAACAGACTTCCTACTCCCAAGGAGCCCAAAGATATTAAGCCGCAAATACGTCCTACGCGCGTCTTTTCTACGCCGCGCACCACATTTAAAAAATCGTATCGGAAGAACGGTGGGTCCAATCCGCGTGCCGCTTAAAGGCGATTACAAGGGAGATGCAAACCTTTCCAAAGAGCCATGAAAAGACTTTCTACTCCCAAGGAGACAATAGATATTAAGCCGAAATGACGTCCGACGCGCGCATTTTCTCCGCCGCGCACCACATTTAAAAAAATCATAGCGTGAAAACCGTGGGTTCGATCCGCGTGCCGCTCGAAGGCGATTACAGCGGAGATGCAGCCCTTTCCAAAGAGCCATGAAAAGACTTTCTACTCCCAAGGAGACAAGAGATATTAAGCCGAAATGACGTCCGACGCGCGCATTTCCTCCGCCGCGCAACACATTTAAAAAAAATCGTAGCGTGAAAAACGTGGGTTCGATCCGCGTGCCGCTCGAAGGCGATTACAGGGGAGATGCATCCCTTTCAAAAGAGCCATGAACAGACTTTCTACTCCCAAGGAGACCAGAAATATTAACATATAAAGCGTTACGCTCCAGTCGGATGAACGAGAAACGCTTGTACAATTGCAACGAATTGGAGGAGAAAGTTTAAACAAACGCGCTGACTTTGAACGCTCACATCTAGGCCGGGCCAACTCCAAATGGCGTGCAACTCGGTGTGCATCACCTCCATGACTGTCCCTAACGAACGCCACCTGCCACGCTTTCGGCCTATCCCTGGCGGCATTAAAAAATCGTAGCGTGATAACGATGGTTCCGATGCGCGTGCCGCTCAAAGGCGATTACAGGGGAGATACAGCCCTTTCCAAAGAGCCATGAACAGACTTTCTACTCCCAAGGAGACAAGAGATATTACGCGCATTTTCTCCGACGCGCACCACGTTTAAAAAATCGTAGCGTGAGAACGGTGGGTCCGATCCGCGTGCCGCTTAAAGGCGATTACAGGGGAGATGCAACCCTTTCCAAAGAACCATGAAAAGACTTTCTACTCCCAAGGAGACAAGAGATATTAAGCCGCAATGACGTCCGACACGCGCATTTTCTCCGCCGCGCAGCACATTTAAAAAAATCATAGCGTGAAAACCGTGGGTTCGATCCGCGTGCCGCTCGAAGGCGATTACAGGGGAGATGGAGCCCTTTCCAAAGAGGCATGAACAGACTTCCTACTCCCAAGGAGCCCAAAGATATTAAGCCGCAAATACGTCCTACGCGCGTCTTTTCTACGCCGCGCACCACATTTAAAAAATCGTAGCGTAAGAACGGTGGGTCCGATCCGCGTGCCGCTTAAAGGCGATTACAGGGGAGATGCAAACCTTTCCAAAGAGCCATGAAAAGACTTTCTACTCCCAAGGAGACAAGAGATATTAAGCCGCAATGACGTCCGACGCGCGCATTTCCTCCGCCGCGCACCACATTTAAAAAAATCATAGCGTGAAAACCGTGGGTTCGATCCGCGTGCCGCTCGAAGGCGATTACAGGGGAGATGCAGCCCTTTCCAAAGAGCCATGAACAGACTTTCTACACCCAATGAGACAAGAGATATTAAGCTGCAAATACGTCCGGCGCGCGTCTTTTCTCCGCCGCGCAACACATTTAAAAAAAATCGTAGCGTGAAAACCGTGGGTTCGATCCGCGTGCCGCTCGAAGGCGATTACAGGGGAGATGCAGCCCTTTCCAAAGAGCCATGAACAGACTTTCTACTCACAATGAGACAAGAGATATCAAGCCGCAAATACGTCCGGCGCGCGTCTATTCTCCGCCGCGCAACACATTTAAAAAAAATCGTAGCGTGAAAACAGTGGGTTCGATCCGCGTGCCGCTTAAAGGCGATTACAGGGGAGATGCAGCCCTTTCCAAAGAGCCATGAAAAGACTTTCTACTCCCAAGGAGACAAGAGATATTAAGCCGAAATGACGTCCGACGCGCGCATTTCCTCCGCCGCGCACCACATTTTAAAAAATCATAGCGTGAAAACCGTGGGTTCGATCCGCGTGCCGCTCGAAGGCGATTACAGGGGAGATGCAGCCCTTTCCAAAGAGGCATGAACAGACTTCCTACTCCCAAGGAGCCCAAAGATATTAAGCCGCAAATACGTCCTACGCGCGTCTTTTCTACGCCGCGCACCACATTTAAAAAATCGTATCGGAAGAACGGTGGGTCCAATCCGCGTGCCGCTTAAAGGCGATTACAAGGGAGATGCAAACCTTTCCAAAGAGCCATGAAAAGACTTTCTACTCCCAAGGAGACAATAGATATTAAGCCGAAATGACGTCCGACGCGCGCATTTTCTCCGCCGCGCACCACATTTAAAAAAATCATAGCGTGAAAACCGTGGGTTCGATCCGCGTGCCGCTCGAAGGCGATTACAGCGGAGATGCAGCCCTTTCCAAAGAGCCATGAAAAGACTTTCTACTCCCAAGGAGACAAGAGATATTAAGCCGAAATTACGTCCGACGCGCGCATTTCCTCCGCCGCGCACCACATTTAAAAAAATTATAGCGTGAAAACCGTGGGTTCGATCCGCGTGCCGCTCGAAGGCGATTATAGGGGAGATGCAGCCCTTTCCAAAGAGCCATGAACAGACTTTCTACACCCAATGAGACAAGAGATATTAAGCCGCAAATACGTCCGGCGCGCGTCTTTTCTCCGCCGCGCAACACATTTAAAAAAAATCGTAGCGTGAAAAACGTGGGTTCGATCCGCGTGCCGCTCGAAGGCGATTACAGGGGAGATGCATGCCTTTCAAAAGAGCCATGAACAGACTTTCTACTCCCAAGGAGACCAGAAATATTAACATATAAAGCGTTACGCTCCAGTCGGATGAACGAGAAACGCTTGTACAATTGCAACGAATTGGAGGAGAAAGTTTAAACAAACGCGCTGACTTTGAACGCTCACATCTAGGCCGGGCCAACTCCAAATGGCGTGCAACTCGGTGCGCATCACCTCCATGACTGTCGCTAACGAATGCCACCTGCCACGCTTTCGGCCTATCCCTGGCTGCATTAAAAAATCGTAGCGTGATAACGATGGTTCCGATGCGCGTGCCGCTCGAAGGCGATTACAGGGGAGATACAGCCCTTTCCAAAGAGCCATGAACAGACTTTCTACTCCCAAGGAGACAAGAGATATTACGCGCATTTTCTCCGACGCGCACCACGTTTAAAAAATCGTAGCGTGATAACCGTGGGTCCAATCCGCTTGAAGCTCGAAGGCGATTAGAGGGGAGATGCAGCCCTTTCCAAAGAGCCATGAACAGACTTCCTACTCCCAAGGAGACAAGAGATATTAAGCCACAAATACGTCCGGACCGCGTCTTTTCTCCGCAGCTCACCACATTTTAAAAAATCGTAGCGTGAAAACCGTGGGTTCGATATAGTATACATACAGAGTATATAGTTTGACCAAAAGATCGTGCTGATCTTTGATCTCCTGGTTCTTCATCTCCAGCGCCACTTTCAGACTCATAATGTCCTCCTCTATGGGCTGGTATAACACACACACGAATCATCACTACAGCCAGTACAATGGAAAGGTGGGAATGTGTACTGAATGTGTACTGACGTTATAAGTGAGAGGTGGTGGTACTGGTGGATGTGTACTGACACTATAAGGGATCTCTACCTGCAGTGACAGTTTGAGCTTCTCAAGTTCTTCCTCCAGAGATTTCTTCTCCTGTTCACAGGCCATTTTCATATCTGCCAGAGCAAGTATCATTACTGCTGGATATAACACAGATTGTATATACTACATAATTACTGCTGAATATATAAAATATAATATATATAGTACTATACATATATTAGTGTCACTTTTATTGGAGCCTAAAGGCTAACATTCATTATTAGTTATGTTAGTATTATTGCATTTCCATAGTACTTACTCTTGATGGACCTGTTATGCTCCTCCTCCTCCTGCTGTTTCTGCAGGAGCTCTGTCTCCTCCTGCTGCTTGTGTTTCAGCATCTCCTGAAGAACCTACAGCTCCTTCTGCTTCTGCAACCTCAACTCCTTCAGCTGCTCAAACAAACTATTCTCCAACTCCTCCTTCTCACACCGCAAACACTTCAATCGGGCCACAGGCCCCACTAGTGACACAGAACCACACACACACACACACACACAGACACACACACACACACACACAGAGAGAGAGATAAACATGTATAAATGTATAAGAATTTGTGGATAAAATTATTATGAGATTATTTATAATCAAACGACTACACTACACAACCACATCTTCCTTTTATTTACATATTATACAGATATTTAGAGATATTTACATTTTATTTACCCGCGTGCGTCTCTCTTCTCCAAGGTAGCGGAGAGATATGAAAGGATAAAAGGGGAAAAGAATAAAATGCACGTCGGTTTTAAATTCGCAGGCTACCTGCGCTGAAGGCGTGGAAAACGAGCACGTGACGGAAAGGCTTCCGTACCCGATGGGTCCAAATCACATGCCCAGCAAAGTAGCCTTAAACCTGGACACACAATGGAGACCATTTGACCCTTTAAAATCATACTACAACCAGACTTCCAGGCCCAAGAGGTCACACAGTCATGCCCAGCAAAGTAGCTCTGGGCCTGGGCACACTTCACGCAGTTTGACCGTTTAAATAAAACTAGAAACAGACTTCCTGGCCCAAGAGGTCACACAGTCATGCCCAGCAAGGTTGCTTTAAACGTGGGCACACTTCAGACCGTTTCAC
Source organism: Electrophorus electricus (assembly GCF_041902795.1). NCBI lineage: Eukaryota > Metazoa > Chordata > Actinopteri > Gymnotiformes > Gymnotidae > Electrophorus > Electrophorus electricus. The sequence goes on along the minus strand of NC_137501.1, from coordinate 38,015,275 downwards.
TCTTTAAATCATTCAAAGCACCACATTTCAAGGCCCAAGAGGTCACAGAATCATGCCCATCAAAGTAGCTCTGGGCCTGGGCACACTTTACGGAGTTTGACCCTTTAAATAATACTACAACCAGACACATACAGGTGCGCACATATACACAGATACACATTCTGTTTAATTTCTTCACATCTGCAGACTAGAGTAAGCTGAGGGTATAGTGTTAAACCAGGAGCTACATAAACAGTATATAGTATATATAAAGAGGATATAGTGTTAAACCAGGTACTACATACAGAGTATATAGTTTGACCAAAAGATCGTGCTGATCTTTGATCTCCTGGTTCTTCATCTCCAGCGCCACTTTCAGACTCATAATGTCCTCCTCTATGGGCTGGTATAACCCACACATACGAATCATCACTACAGCCAGTACAATGGAAAGGTGGGAATGTGTACTGAATGTGTACTGACGTTATAAGTGAAAGGTGGAGGTACTGGTGGATGTGTACTGACACTATAAGGGATCTCTACCTGCAGTGACAGTCTGAGCTTCTCAAGTTCTTCCTCCAGAGATTTCTTCTCCTGTTCACAGGCCATTTTCATATCTGCCAGAGCAAGTATCATTACTGCTGGATATAACATAGATTGTATATACTACATAATTACTACTGAATATATAAAATATAATATATATAGTACTATACATATATTAGTATCACTTTTATTGGAGCCTAAAGGCTAGCATTCATTATTAGTTATGTTAGTATTATTGCATTTCCATAGTACTTACTCTTGATGGACCTGTTATGCTCCTCCTCCTCCTGCTGTTTCTGCAGGAGCTCTGTCTCCTCATGCTGCTTGTGTTTCAGCATCTCCTGAAGAACCTGCAGCTCCTTCTGCTTCTGCAACCTCAACTCCTTCAGCTGCTCCAACAAACTGTTCTCCAACTCCTCCTTCTCACACCGCAAACACTCCAATCGGGCCACAGGCCCCACTAGTGACACAGAACCACACACACACACACACACACACACACACACACACACACACACACACACACACACACAGAGAGAGATAAACATGTATAAATGTATAAGAATTTGTGGATAAAATTATTATGAGATTATTTATAATGAAACGACTACACTACACAACCACTTCTTCCTTTTATTTACATATTATACAGATATTTAGAGATATTTACATTTTATTTACCCGCGTGCCTCTCTCTTCTCCAAGGTAGCGGAGAGATATGAAGGGATAAAAGGGGAAAAGAATAAAATGCACGTCGGTGTTAAATTCGCAGGCTACCTGCGCTGAAGGCGTGGAAAACGAGCACGTGACGGAAAGGCTTCCGTACCCGATGGGTCCAAATCACATGCCCAGCAAAGTAGCCTTAAACCTGGACACACAATGGAGACCATTTGACCCTTTAAAATCATACTACAACCAGACTTCCAGGCCCAAGAGGTCACACAGTCATGCCCAGCAAAGTAGCTCTGGGCCTGGGCACACTTCACGCAGTTTGACCGTTTAAATAAAACTAGAAACAGACTTCCTGGCCCAAGAGGTCACACAGTCATGCCCTGCAAAGTAGCTCTGGGCCTGGGCACACTTCAATCACTTTGTTCCTTTAAATCATACTACTACTACCACCAGATTTCCAGGGCCAAGAGGTCACACAGTCATGCACAGCAAAGTAGCTCTGGGCCTGGGCACACTTCATGCAGTTTGACCCTTTAAATAATACTACAACCAGACACATACAGGTGTGCACATATACACAGATACACATTCTGTTTAAATTTCTTCACATCTGCAGACTAGAGTAAGCTGAGGGTATAGTGTTAAACCAGGTACTACATAAACAGTATATAGTATATATACAGAGGATATAGTGTTAAACCAGGTACTACATACAGGGTATATAGTATACATACAGAGTATATAGTTTGACCAAAAGATCGTGCTGATCTTTGATCTCCTGGTTCTTCATCTCCAGCGCCACTTTCAGACTCATAATGTCCTCCTCTATGGGCTGGTATAACACACACACGAATCATCACTACAGCCAGTACAATGGAAAGGTGGGAATGTGTACTGAATGTGTACTGACGTTATAAGTGAAAGGTGGAGGTACTGGTGGATGTGTACTGACACTATAAGGGATCTCTACCTGCAGTGACAGTCTGTGCTTCTCAAGTACTTCCTCCAGAGATTTCTTCTCCTGTTCACAGGCCATTTTCATATCTGCCAGAGCAAGTATCATTACTGCTGGATATAACACAGATAGTATATACTACATAATTCACTTCTTGCTTTTATTTACATATTATACAGATATTTACAGATATTTACATTTTATTTACCCGCGTGCGTCTCTCTTCTCCAAGGTAGCGGAGAGATATGAAAGGATAAAAGGGGAAAAGAATAAAATGCACGTCGGTTTTAAATTCGCAGGCTACCTCCGCTGAAGGCGTGGAAAACGAGCACGTGACGGAAAGGCTTCCGTACCCGATGGGTCCAAATCACATGCCAAGCAAAGTAGCCTTAAACCTGGACACACAATGGAGACCATTTGACCCTTTAAAATCATACTACAACCAGACTTCCAGGCCCAAGAGGTCACACAGTCATGCCCAGCAAAGTAGCTCTGGGCATGGGCACACTTCACGCAGTTTGACCGTTTAAATAAAAGTAGAAACAGACTTCCTGGCCCAAGAGGTCACACAGTCATGCCCAGCAAGGATGCTTTAAACGTGGGCACACTTCAGACCGTTTCACTCTTTAAATCATTCAAAGCACCACATTTCAAGGCCGAAGAGGTCACAGAATCATGCCCATCAAAGTAGCTCTGGGCCTGGGCACACTTCATGCAGTTTGACCCTTTAAATAATACTACAACCAGACACATACAGGTGCGCACATATACACAGATGCACATTCTGTTTAATTTCTTCACATCTGCAGACTAGAGTAAGCTGAGGGTAAAGTGTTAAACCAGGTACTACATAAACAGTATATAATATATAAACAGAGGATATAATGTTAAACCAGGTACTACATACAGAGTATATAGTTTGACCAAAAGATCGTGGTGATCTTTGATCTCCTGGTTCTTCATCTCCAGCGCCACTTTGAGACTCATAATGTCCTCCTCTATGGGCTGGTATAACACACACACGAATCATCACTACAGCCAGTACAATGGAAAGGTGGGAATGTGTACTGAATGTGTACTGACGTTATAAGTGAAAGGTGGAGCTACTGGTGGATGTGTACTGACACTATAAGGGATCTCTACCTGCAGTGACAGTCTGAGCTTCTCAAGTTCTTCCTCCAGAGATTTCTTCTCCTGTTCACAGGCCATTTTCATATCTGCCAGAGCAAGTATCATTACTGCTGGATATAACACAGATTGTATATACTACATAATTACTACTGAATATATAAAATATAATATATATAGTACTATACATATATTAGTATCACTTTTATTGGAGCCTAAAGGCTAACATTCATTATTAGTTATGTTAGTATTATTGCATTTCCATAGTACTTACCCTTGAGGGACCTGTTATGCTCCTCCTCCTCCTGCTGTTTCTGCAGGAGCTCTGTCTCCTCCTGCTGCTTGTGTTTCAGCATCTCCTGAAGAACCTGCAGCTCCTTCTGCTTCTGCAACCTCAACTCCTTCAGCTGCTCCAACAAACTGTTCTCCAACTCCTCCTTCTCACACCGCAAACACTCCAATCGGGCCACAGGCCCCACTAGTGACACAGAACCACACACACACACACAGACACACACACACACACACACACACACACAAAGAGAGAGATAAACATGTATAAATGTATAAGAATTTGTGGATAAAATTATTATGAGATTATTTATAATGAAACGACTACACTACACAACCACTTCTTCCTTTTATTTACATATTATACAGATATTTAGAGATATTTACATTTTATTTACCCGCGTGCGTCTCTCTTCTCCAAGGTAGCGGAGAGATATGAAAGGATAAAAGGGGAAAAGAATAAAATGCACGTCGGTTTTAAATTCGCAGGCTACCTGCGCTGAAGGCGTGGAAAACGAGCACGTGACGGAAAGGCTTCCGTACCCGATGGGTCCAAAACACATGCCCAGCAAAGTATCCTTAAACCTGGACACACAATGGAGACCATTTGACCCTTTAAATAATACTACAACCAGACACATACAGGTGCGCACATATACACAGATACACATTCTGTTTAAATTTCATCACATCTGCAGACTAGAGTAAGCTGAGGGTATAGTGTTAAACCAGGAACTACATAAACAGTATATAGTATATATACAGAGGATATAGTGTTAAACCAGGTACTACATACAGAGTATATAGTATACATACAGAGTATATAGTTTGACCAAAAGATCGTGCTGATCTTTGATCTCCTGGTTCTTCATCTCCAGCGCCACTTTCAGACTCATAAAGTCCTCCTCTATGGGCTGGTATAACACACACACGAATCATATCTACAGCCAGTACAATGGAAAGGTGGGAATGTGTACTGAATGTGTACTGACGTTATAAGTGAAAGGTGGAGGTACTGGTGGATGTGTACTGACACTATAAGGGATCTCTACCTGCAGTGACAGTCTGAGCTTCTCAAGTTCTTCCTCCAGAGATTTCTTCTCCTGTTCACAGGCCATTTTCATATCTGCCAGAGCAAGTATCATTACTGCTGGATATAACACAGATTGTATATACTACATAATTACTACTGAATATATAAAATATAATATATATAGTACTATACATATATTAGTATCACTTTTATTGGAGCCTAAAGGCTAACATTCATTATTAGTTATGTTAGTATTATTGCATTTCCATAGTACTTACTCTTGATGGACCTGTTATGCTCCTCCTCCTCCTGCTGTTTCTGCAGGAGCTCTGTCTCCTCCTGCTGCTTGTGTTTCAGCATCTCCTGAAGAACCTGCAGCTCCTTCTGCTTCTGCAACCTCAACTCCTTCAGCTGCTCCAACAAATTGTTCTCCAACTCCTCCTTCTCACACCGCAAACACTCCAATCGGGCCACAGGCCCCACTAGTGACACAGAACCACACACACACACATACACAGAGAGAGATAAACATGTATAAATGTATAAGAATTTGTGGATAAAATTATTATGAGATTATTTATAATCAAACGACTACATTACACAACAACATCTTCCTTTTATTTACATATTATACAGATATTTAGAGATATTTACATTTTATTTACCCGCGTGCGTCTCTCTTCTCCAAGGTAGCGGAGAGATATGAAAGGATAAAAGGGGAAAAGAATAAAATGCACGTCGGTTTTAAATTCGCAGGCTACCTGCGCTGAAGGCGTGGAAAACGAGCACGTGACGGAAAGGCTTCCGTACCCGATGGGTCCAAATCACATGCCCAGCAAAGTAGCCTTAAACCTGGACACACAATGGAGACCATTTGACCCTTTAAAATCATACTACAACCAGACTTCCAGGCCCAAGAGGTCACACAGTCATGCCCAGCAAAGTAGCTCTGGGCATGGGCACACTTCACGCAGTTTGACCGTTTAAATAAAAGTAGAAACAGACTTCCTGGCCCAAGAGGTCACACAGTCATGCCCAGCAAGGATGCTTTAAACGTGGGCACACTTCAGACCGTTTCACTCTTTAAATCATTCAAAGCACCACATTTCAAGGCCCAAGAGGTCACAGAATCATGACCATCAAAGTAGCTCTGGGCCTGGGCACACTTCATGCAGTTTGACCCTTTAAATAATACTACAACCAGACACATACAGGTGCGCACATATACACAGATGCACATTCTGTTTAATTTCTTCACATCTGCAGACTAGAGTAAGCTGAGGGTATAGTGTTAAACCAGGTACTACATAAACAGTATATAATATATAAACAGAGGATATAATGTTAAACCAGGTACTACATACAGAGTATATAGTTTGACCAAAAGATCGTGGTGATCTTTGATCTCCTGGTTCTTCATCTCCAGCGCCACTTTCAGACTCATAATGTCCTCCTCTAAGGGCTGGTATAACACACACACGAATCATCACTACAGCCAGTACAATGGAAAGGTGGGAATGTGTACTGAATGTGTACTGACGTTATAAGTGAAAGGTGGAGCTACTGGTGGATGTGTACTGACACTATAAGGGATCTCTACCTGCAGTGACAGTCTGAGCTTCTCAAGTTCTTCCTCCAGAGATTTCTTCTCCTGTTCACAGGCCATTTTCATATCTGCCAGAGCAAGTATCATTACTGCTGGATATAACACAGATTGTATATACTACATAATTACTACTGAATATATAAAATATAATATATATAGTACTATACATATATTAGTATCACTTTTATTGGAGCCTAAAGGCTAACATTCATTATTAGTTATTAGTTATGTTAGCTCTGTCTCCTCCTGCTGCTTGTGTTTCAGCATCTACTGAAGAACCTGCAGCTCCTTCTGCTTCTGCAACCTCAACTCCTTCAGCTGCTCCAACAAACTGTTCTCCAACTCTTCCTTCTCACACCGCAAACACTCCAATTGGGCCACAGGCCCCACTAGTGACACAGAACCACACACACACACACACACAGACACACACACACACACACACACACACACACACACACACACACACACACAAATTAGCAAGCCATATAGTGTAGAAATAGATAGATGTTATTCAGGGACCTCATTTATAAAACTTTGTGGATTCCAAAGTGAAAGTGTGTGTATTCTGCACAAATAACAGGAAATGGCATATACCCCCCAAAAACTTAGATTTCTAAAGCCTCGAGTATGAATTATTGGGAGATAGAGGCGACAATGCAGCGCTAAAGACAAAAAAGGAATTTTAACCACAGGTATGAGTGCCAGCACCAGCAACCGCAGGTGTGAGTGGCATTATATTTACATTTACCCTCCACATCCTTTGTGTCTGTGTATTCGTCCTCGATGCGTCCAGCACACCAGCTCCAGAAACGCCTCATTTTTCCTCTGTCCTCTTCAGTGTCTTTCCACAGACTGATCTGTAAAGGTGTTCATGGGATTCCCCTCACGTGTGACATCGGGCCACAGGACATATGGGGTTCTAAAGTTCCAAGAGCGTAGATGAGTTGTTTTTCTTTGAATTTCCTAATTTCATTGCTGCCATAGCAACAACTGGCAATGCAAACAGACGTGTCATTAATGCAGTGACTCTACCTCAACCTGGATTGATCAACCATGTACGGCTCACCGGAGACTGTGATACGTATAACATCCCAAAGTGTACTTAATTCTGAGCAAAATCTAACTAGCCTCATTACTGCTGAACTATGAGGGGCCATTTAGGGAGAAATCAGGGAAACACTACTTGTACATACATATGAAACATTTTCACATAAATAGCCTACTACTTACATTTGTGTATAATAATTTAAACTCGCATATACACGCACTTGCCCACTCAATCTCTGGTGCGTAAACAAAGAGTTGCACTATGCTTATGTTGGTATGGGGGTGTCTGTGTGTGTATATAACAATTTTCAGTGCGCCCGGAAGTCATTTCATTGTCATTTCAAGGCAGATATTTAACATGTGTACAGTGCGTATAATAGACAGAGGAAGACTGTTGAACTATTAATATTAGGACGGTTATTGACATCTGTGTAATGAGTAGTGCTTCTCTTAATGACAACTGTAACTGTTTTCCCATATAGAATTGTGTGCCTTATATTGTTTGGAGGAACTTTTTCTTCTCATTTAGAAATATGTGGACTAAGTGCTCAGATTGTCTTATTACTTATTATGCTCAGTCTCACCATTTTTGGCAGATTTCACCACGTTATTACGAACGTGGATACGTTATCTTATCATTATAAGCAGTGTGAGATGTGAAGCTAAGCGAAGCACATGTGCAGAATTTCTAACAATAGCCTGTTTTGTATAGCCTGGCTAACTGACCAATCAGTGAAATAAAATGTGGTTGCAGAGCCTGTTGCAGCTGGGTCAATTTAATTTGATTTCATTGTGTTTAATTTTAAACTCAGCTGCGTGCCATGAGACACAAGTTAATCTGAGCATTTTTTGTTCTAACGCCGACTTTACCTAGCCATGTTTTACAGTTATCTTGAAATAATTGAGGTTCATCGCTAGAGGGTGCTGTTCATCTTTTTTTTTCTTTTTTTTCTATTATTGATCAGGAAAAAACGATAAAATAGAGAATTTGTGGATAAAATTATTATGAGATTATTTATAATCAAACGACTACACTACACAACCACTTCTTCCTTTTATTTACATATTATACAGATATTTACATTTTATTTACCCGCGTGCGTCTCTCTTCTCCAAGGTAGCGGAGAGATATGAAAGGATAAAAGGGGAAAAGAATAAAATGCACGTCGGTTTTAAATTCGCAGGCTACCTGCGCTGAAGGCGTGGAAAACGAACACGTGACGGAAAGGCTTCCGTACCCGATGGGTCCAAATCACATGCCCAGCAAAGTAGCCTTAAACCTGGACACACAATGGAGAGCATTTGACCCTTTAAAATCATACTACAACCAGACTTCCAGGCCCAAGAGGTCACACAGCCATGCCCAGCAAAGTAGCTCTGGGCCTGGGCACACTTCACGCAGTTTGACCGTTTAAATAAAACTAGAAACAGACTTCCTGGCCCAAGAAGTCACAGTCATACCCAGCAAAGTACGTTTAAACCTGGAAACAAATCAGATCCTTTCTGTCATTCAAAGGAATGGGCCTGCAACTCACAACCACATCCCCAGTGAAGCGCACCGTCACCCAGCCACACTACCCCACCTTGCCCGTCCTGGAACAACCACACCTCCAGGGCACCACATGCCAATCTCTCATGCCCAGCAAACTGCAACCTCACGCAGCCAGGCCACACACTGTCTCCCCTTGTACCGTCCAGGGACGAACTCCTCCACAAACCTGGTGTTCACGCGCACACACGCAATTACAACGAATTGGTGGAGAACTTTGAAACAAACGTGCTGACTTTGAATACTCACATCTAGGCTGGGCCAGGTCCAAATGGCCTGCAGCTCGGTGCGCATTAACTGCTTGACTGTCCGTCACGAACGCCACCTGCCAAGCGTTCGTTCCGTCCCTGGCGGATTTTAAAAAATCGTAGCGTGAGAACGATGGTTCCGATCCGCGTGCCGCTTAAAGTCGATTACAGGGGAGATGCAACCCTTCCCAAAGAGCCATGAAAAGACTTTCTACTCCCAAGGAGACAAGAGATATTAAGCCGCAATGACGTCCGACGCGCGCATTTTCTCCGCCGCGCACCACATTTAAAAAATCGTATCGTGAGAACGGTGGGTCCGATCCGCGTGCCGCTTAAAGGCGATTACAGGAGAGATGCAGCCCTTTCCAAAGAGCCATGAAAAGACTTTCTACTCCCAAGGAGCCCAAAGATATTAAGCCGCAAATACGTCCTACGCGCGTCTTTTCTACGCCGCGCACCACATTTAAAAAATCGTAGCGTAAGAACGGTGGGTCCGATCCGCGTGCCGCTTAAAGGCGATTACAGGGGAGATGCAACCCTTTCCAAAGAGCCATGAAAAGACTTTCTACTCCCAAAGAGACAAGAGATTTAAGCCGAAATGACGTCCGACGCGCGCATTTATTGCGCCGCGCACCACATTTAAAAAATCGTGGCGTGAGAACGGTGGGTCCGATCCGCGTGCCGCTTAAAGCCGATTACAGGGGAGATGCAGCCCTTTCCAAAGAGCCATGAAAAGACTTTCTACTCCCAAGGAGCCCAAAGATATTAAGTCGCAAATACGTCCTACGCGCGTCTTTTCTACGCCGCGCACCACATTTAAAAAAAATCATAGCGTGAAAACCGTGGTTTCGATCCGCGTGCCGCTTAAAGGCGATTACAGGGGAGATGCAGCCCTTTCCAAAGAGCCATGAATAGACTTTCTACTCCCAAGGAGACCAGAGATATTAACAGATAAAGCGTTACGCTCCAGTCGGATGAGCGAGAAACGCTTGTACAATTGCAACGAATTGGAGGAGAAAGTTTAAACAAACGCGCTGATTTGAACGCTCACATCTAGGCCGGGCCAGGTCCAAATGGCCTGCAACTCGGTGTGCATCACCTCCATGACGGTCCCTAACGAACGCCACCTGCCACGCTTTCGGCCCGTCCCTGGCGGCATTAAAAAATCGTAGCGTGATAACGATGGTTCCGATGCGCGTGCCGCTCGAAGGCGATAACAGTGGAGATGCAGCCCTTTCCAAATAGCCATGAACAGACTTTCTACTCCCAAGGAGCCCAAAGATATTAAGCCGCAAATACGTCATACGCGCGCATTTTCTCCGACACGCACCACATTTAAAAAAATCATAGCGTGAAAACCGTGGGTTCGATCCGCGTGCCGCTCGAAGGCGATTACAGGGGAGATGCAGCCCTTTCCAAAGAGCCATGAACAGACTTTCTACTCCCAAGGAGACAAGAGATATTAAGCCGCAATGATGTCCGACGCGCGCATTTTCTCCGCCGCGCACCACATTTAAAAAATCTTAGCGTGAGAACGGTGGGTCCGATCCGCGTGCCGCTTAAAGGCGATTACAGGGGAGATGCAACCCTTTCCAAAGAGCCATGAAAAGACTTTCTACTCCCAAGGAGACAAGAGATTTAAGCCGAAATGACGTCCGACGCGCGCATTTTCTCCGCCGCGCACCACATTTAAAAAAATCATAGCGTGAAAACCGTGGGTTCGATCCGCGTGCCGGTCGAAGGCGATTACAGGGGAGATGCAGCCCTTTCCAAAGAGCCATGAACAGACTTCCTACTCCCAAGGAGACAAGAGATATTAAGCCGCAATGACGTCCGACGCGCGCATTTATTGCGCCGCGCACCACATTTAAAAAATCGTAGCGTGAGAACGGTGGGTCCGATCCGCGTGCCGCTTAAAGGCGATTACAGGGGAGATGCAGCCCTTTCCAAAGAGCCATGAATAGACTTTCTACTCCCAAGGAGACCAGAGATATTAACAGATAAAGCGTTACGCTCCAGTCGGATGAGCGAGAAACGCTTGTACAATTGCAACGAATTGGAGGAGAAAGTTTAAACAAACGCGCTGATTTGAACGCTCACATCTAGGCCGGGCCAGGTCCAAATGGCCTGCAACTCGGTGTGCATCACCTCCATGACGGTCCCTAACGAACGCCACCTGCCACGCTTTCGGCCCGTCCCTGGCAGCATTAAAAAATCGTAGCGTGATAACGATGGTTCCGATGCGCGTGCCGCTCGAAGGCGATAACAGTGGAGATGCAGCCCTTTCCAAATAGCCATGAACAGACTTTCTACTCCCAAGGAGCCCAAAGATATTAAGCCGCAAATACGTCATACGCGCGCATTTTCTCCGACACGCACCACATTTAAAAAAATCATAGCGTGAAAACCGTGGGTTCGATCCGCGTGCCGCTCGAAGGCGATTACAGGGGAGATGCAGCCCTTTCCAAAGAGCCATGAACAGACTTTCTACTCCCAAGGAGACAAGAGATATTAAGCCGCAATGATGTCCGACGCGCGCATTTTCTCCGCCGCGCACCACATTTAAAAAATCTTAGCGTGAGAACGGTGGGTCCGATCCGCGTGCCGCTTAAAGGCGATTACAGGGGAGATGCAACCCTTTCCAAAGAGCCATGAAAAGACTTTCTACTCCCAAGGAGACAAGAGATTTAAGCCGAAATGACGTCCGACGCGCGCATTTTCTCCGCCGCGCACCACATTTAAAAAAATCATAGCGTGAAAACCGTGGGTTCGATCCGCGTGCCGGTCGAAGGCGATTACAGGGGAGATGCAGCCCTTTCCAAAGAGCCATGAACAGACTTCCTACTCCCAAGGAGACAAGAGATATTAAGCCGCAATGACGTCCGACGCGCGCATTTATTGCGCCGCGCACCACATTTAAAAAATCGTAGCGTGAGAACGGTGGGTCCGATCCGCGTGCCGCTTAAAGGCGATTACAGGGGAGATGCAGCCCTTTCCAAAGAGCCATGAACAGACTTCCTACTCCCAAGGAGCCCAAAGATATTAAGCCGCAAATACGTCCTACGCGCGTCTTTTCTACGCCGCGCACCACATTTAAAAAATCGTATCGTAAGAACGGTGGGTCCGATCCGCGTGCCGCTTAAAGGCGATTACAGGGGAGATGCAGCCGTTTCCAAAGAGCCATGAATAGACTTTCTACTCCCAAGGAGACCAGAGATATTAACAGATAAAGCGTTACGCTCCAGTCGGATGAGCGAGAAACGCTTGTACAATTGCAACGAATTGGAGGAGAAAGTTTAAACAAACGCGCTGACTTTGAACGCTCACATCTAGGCCGGGCCAGGTCCAAATGGCCTGCAACTCGGTGCGCATCACTTCCATGACGGTCCCTAACGAACGCCACCTGCCACGCTTTCGGCCAGTCCCTGGCGGCATTAAAAAATCGTAGCGTGATAACGATGGTTCCGATGCGCGTGCCGCGCGAAGGCGATTACAGGGGAGATGCAGCCCTTTCCAAAGAGCCATGAACAGACTTTCTACTCCCAAGGAGACAAGAGATATTAAGCCACAATGACGTCCGACGCGCGCATTTTCTCCGACACGCACCACGTTTAAAAAATCGTAGCGTGAGAACGGTGGGTCCGATCCGCGTGCCGCTTAAAAGGGATTACAGGGGAGATGCATCCCTTTCCAAAGAGCCATGAACAGACTTTCTACTCCCAAGGAGCCCAAAGATATTAAGCCGCAAATACGTCCTACGCGCGTCTTTTCTACGCCGCGCACCACATTTAAAAAATCGTAGCGTAAGAACGGTGGGTCCGATCCGCGTGCCGCTTAAAGGCGATTACAGGGGAGATGCAACCCTTTCCAAAGAGCCATGAAAAGACTTTCTACTCCCAAGGAGACAAGAGATTTAAGCCGAAATGACGTCCGACGCGCGCATTTTCTCCGCCGCGCACCACATTTAAAAAATCGTATCGTGAGAACGGTGGGTCCGATCCGCGTGCCGCTTAAAGGCGATTACAGGGGAGATGCAGCCCTTTCCAAAGAGCCATGAAAAGACTTTCTACTCCCAAGGAGCCCAAAGATATTAAGTCGCAAATACGTCCTACGCGCGTCTTTTCTACGCCGCGCACCACATTTAAAAAAAATCATAGCGTGAAAACCGTGGTTTCGATCCGCGTGCCGCTTAAAGGCGATTACAGGGGAGATGCAGCCCTTTCCAAAGAGCCATGAATAGACTTTCTACTCCCAAGGAGACCAGAGATATTAACAGATAAAGCGTTACGCTCCAGTCGGATGAGCGAGAAACGCTTGTACAATTGCAACGAATTGGAGGAGAAAGTTTAAACAAACGCGCTGATTTGAACGCTCACATCTAGGCCGGGCCAGGTCCAAATGGCCTGCAACTCGGTGCGCATCACCTCCATGACGGTCCCTAACGAACGCAACCTGCCACGCTTTCGGCCCGTCCCTGGCGGCATTAAAAAATCGTAGCGTGATAACGATGGTTCCGATGCGCGTGCCGCTCGAAGGCGATAACAGTGGAGATGCAGCCCTTTCCAAATAGCCATGAACAGACTTTCTACTCCCAAGGAGCCCAAAGATATTAAGCCGCAAATACGTCATACGCGCGCATTTTCTCCGACACGCACCACATTTAAAAAAATCATAGCGTGAAAACCGTGGGTTCGATCCGCGTGTCGCTCGAAGGCGATTACAGTGGAGATGCAGCCCTTTCCAAAGAGCCATGAACAGACTTTCTACTCCCAAGGAGACAAGAGATATTAAGCCGCAATGATGTCCGACGCGCGCATTTTCTCCGCCGCGCACCACATTTAAAAAATCGTAGCGTGAGAACGGTGGGTCCGATCCGCGTGCCGCTTAAAGGCGATTACAGGGGAGATGCAGCCCTTTCCAAAGAGCCATGAACAGACTTTCTACTCCCAAGGAGCCCAAAGATATTAAGCCGCAAATACGTCCTACGCGCGTCTTTTCTACGCCGCGCACCACATTTAAAAAATCGTATCGTAAGAACGGTGGGTCCGATCCGCGTGCCGCTTAAAGGCGATTACAGGGGAGATGCAGCACTTTCCAAAGAGCCATGAATAGACTTTCTACTCCCAAGGAGACCAGAGATATTAACAGATAAAGCGTTACGCTCCAGTCGGATGAGCGAGAAACGCTTGTACAATTGCAACGAATTGGAGGAGAAAGTTAAAACAAACGCGCTGATTTGAACGCTGACATCCTGGCCGGGCCAGGACCAAATGGCCTGCAACTCGGTGCGCATCACCTCCATGACGGTCCCTAACGAACGCCACCTGCCACGCTTTCGGCCCGTCTCTGGCGGCATTAAAAAATCGTAGCGTGATAACGATGGTTCCGATGCGCGTGCCGCTCGAAGGCGATTACAGGGGAGATGCAGCCCTTTCCAAAGAGCCATGAACAGACTTTCTACACCCAATGAGACAAGAGATATTAAGCCGCAAATACGTCCGGCGCGCGTCTTTTCTCCGCCGCGCAACACATTTAAAAAAAATCGTAGCGTGAAAAACGTGGGTTCGATCCGCGTGCCGCTCGAAGGCGATTACAGGGGAGATGCATCCCTTTCAAAAGAGCCATGAACAGACTTTCTACTCCCAAGGAGACCAGAAATATTAACATATAAAGCGTTACGCTCCAGTCGGATGAACGAGAAACGCTTGTACAATTGCAACGAATTGGAGGAGAAAGTTTAAACAAACGCGCTGACTTTGAACGCTCACATCTAGGCCGGGCCAACTCCAAATGGCGTGCAACTCGGTGCGCATCACCTCCATGACTGTCGCTAACGAACGCCACCTGCCACGCTTTCGGCCCGTCCCTAGAGGCATTAAAAAATCGTAGCGTGATAACGATGGTTCCGATCCGCGTGCCGCGCGAAGGCGATTACAGGGGAGATACAGCCCTTTCCAAAGAGCCATGAACAGACTTTCTACTCCCAAGGAGACAAGAGATATTACGCGCATTTTCTCCGACGCGCACCACGTTTAAAAAATCGTAGCGTGAGAACGGTGGGTCCGATCCGCGTGCCGCTTAAAGGCGATTACAGGGGAGATGCATCCCTTTCCAAAGAGCCATGAACAGACTTTCTACTCCCAAGGAGACCAGAGATATTAACAGATAAAGCGTTACGCTCCAGTCGGATGAGCGAGAAACGCTTGTACAATTGCAACGAATTGGAGGAGAATGTTTAAACAAACGCGCTGACTTTGAAGGCTCACATCTAGGCCGGGCCAGGTCCAAATGGCCTGCAACTCGGTGCGCATCACCTCCATGACGGTCCCTAACGAACGCCACCTGCCACGCTTTCGGCCCGTCCCTGGCGGCATTAAAAAATCGTAGCGTGATAACGATGGTTCCGATGCGCGTGCCGCGCGAAGGCGATTACAGGGGAGATGCAGCCCTTTCCAAAGAGCCATGAACAGACTTTCTACTCACAAGGAGACAAGAGATATTAAGCCGCAATGATATCCGACGCGTGCATTTTCTCCGCCGCACACCACATTTAAAAAAATCATAGCGTGAAAACCGTGGGTTCGATCCGCGTGCCGCTCGAAGGCGATTACAGGGGAGATGCAGCCCTTTCCAAAGAGCCATGAAAAGACTTTCTACTCCCAAGGAGACAAGAGATATTAAGCCGAAATGACGTCCGACGCGCGCATTTCCTCCGCCGCGCACCACATTTAAAAAAATCATAGCATGAAAACCGTGGGTTCGATCCGCGTGCCGCTCGAAGGCGATTACAGGGGAGATGCAGCCCTTTCCAAAGAGGCATGAACAGACTTCCTACTCCCAAGGAGCCCAAAGATATTAAGCCGCAAATACGTCCTACGCGCGTCTTTTCTACGCCGCGCACCACATTTAAAAAATCGTATCGGAAGAACGGTGGGTCCAATCCGCGTGCCGCTTAAAGGCGATTACAAGGGAGATGCAAACCTTTCCAAAGAGCCATGAAAAGACTTTCTACTCCCAAGGAGACAATAGATATTAAGCCGAAATGACGTCCGACGCGCGCATTTTCTCCGCCGCGCACCACATTTAAAAAAATCATAGCGTGAAAACCGTGGGTTCGATCCGCGTGCCGCTCGAAGGCGATTACAGCGGAGATGCAGCCCTTTCCAAAGAGCCATGAAAAGACTTTCTACTCCCAAGGAGACAAGAGATATTAAGCCGAAATGACGTCCGACGCGCGCATTTCCTCCGCCGCGCACCACATTTAAAAAAATCATAGCGTGAAAACCGTGGGTTCGATCCGCGTGCCGCTCGAAGGCGATTACAGGGGAGATGCAGCCCTTTCCAAAGAGCCATGAACAGACTTTCTACACCCAATGAGACAAGAGATATTAAGCCGCAAATACGTCCGGCGCGCGTCTTTTCTCCGCCGCGCAACACATTTAAAAAAAATCGTAGCGTCAAAAACGTGGGTTCGATCCGCGTGCCGCTCGAAGGTGATTACAGGGGAGATGCAGCCCTTTCCAAAGAGCCATGAACAGACTTTCTACTCCCAAGGAGCCCAAAGATATTAAGCCGCAAATACGTCCTACGCGCGTCTTTTCTACGCCGCGCACCACATTTAAAAAATCTTATCGGAAGAACGGTGGGTCCAATCCGCGTGCCGCTTAAAGGCGATTACAGGGGAGATGCAACCCTTTCCAAAGAGCCATGAAAAGACTTTCTACTCCCAAGGAGACAAGAGATATTAAGCCGAAATGACGTCCGACGCGCGCATTTCCTCCGCCGCGCACCACATTTAAAAAAATCATAGCGTGAAAACCGTGGGTTCGATCCGCGTGCCGCTCGAAGGCGATTACAGGGGAGATGCAGCCCTTTCCAAAGAGCCATGAACAGACTTTCTACTCCCAATGAGACAAGAGATATCAAGCCGCAAATACGTCCGGCGCGCGTCTATTCTCCGCCGCGCAACACATTTAAAAAAAATCGTAGCGTGAAAACCGTGGGTTCGATCCGCGTGCCGCTTAAAGGCGATTACAGGGGAGATGCAGCCCTTTCCAAAGAGCCATGAAAAGACTTTCTACTCCCAAGGAGACAAGAGATATTAAGCCGAAATGACGTCCGACGCGCGCATTTCCTCCGCCGCGCACCACATTTAAAAAAATCATAGCGTGAAAACCGTGGGTTCGATCCGCGTGCCGCTCGAAGGCGATTACAGGGGAGATGCAGCCCTTTCCAAAGAGGCATGAACAGACTTCCTACTCCCAAGGAGCCCAAAGATATTAAGCCGCAAATACGTCCTACGCGCGTCTTTTCTACGCCGCGCACCACATTTAAAAAATCGTAGCGTAAGAACGGTGGGTCCAATCCGCGTGCCGCTTAAAGGCGATTACAGGGGAGATGCAAACCTTTCCAAAGAGCCATGAAAAGACTTTCTACTCCCAAGGAGACAAGAGATATTAAGCCGCAATGACGTCCGACGCGCGCATTTTCTCCGCCGCGCAGCACATTTAATAAAATCATAGCGTGAAAACCGTGGGTTCGATCCACGTGCCGCTCGAAGGCGATTACAGGGGAGATGCAGCCCTTTCCAAAGAGCCATGAACAGACTTTCTACTCCCAAGGAGACCAGAAATATTAACTTATAAAGCGTTACGCTCCAGTCGGATGAACGAGAAACGCTTGTACAATTGCAACGAATTGGAGGAGAAAGTTTAAACAAACGCGCTGAATTTGAACGCTCACATCTAGGCCGGGCCAACTCCAAATGGCGTGCAACTCGGTGTGCATCACCTCCATGACTGTCCCTAACGAACGCCACCTGCCACGCTTTCGGCCTATCCCTGGCGGCATTAAAAAATCGTAGCGTGATAACGATGGTTCCGATGCGCGTGCCGCTCGAAGGCGATTACAGGGGAGATACAGCCCTTTCCAAAGAGCCATGAACAGACTTTCTACTCCCAAGGAGACAAGAGATATTACGCGCATTTTCTCCGACGCGCACCACGTTTAAAAAATCGTAGCGTGAGAACGGTGGGTCCGATCCGCGTGCCGCTTAAAGGCGATTACAGGGGAGATGCAACCCTTTCCAAAGAGGCATGAACAGACTTCCTACTCCCAAGGAGACAAGAGATATTAAGCCGCAATGACGTCCGACGCGCGCATTTTCTCCGCCGCGCAGCACATTTAAAAAAATCATAGCGTGAAAACCGTGGGTTCGATCCGCGTGCCGCTCGAAGGCGATTACAGGGGAGATGCAGCCCTTTCCAAAGAGCCATGAACAGACTTTCTACTCCCAATGAGACAAGAGATATCAAGCCGCAAATACGTCCGGCGCGCGTCTATTCTCCGCCGCGCAACACATTTAAAAAAAATCGTAGCGTGAAAACCGTGGGTTCGATCCGCGTGCCGCTTAAAGGCGATTACAGGGGAGATGCAGCCCTTTCCAAAGAGCCATGAAAAGACTTTCTACTCCCAAGGAGACAAGAGATATTAAGCCGAAATGACGTCCGACGCGCGCATTTCCTCCGCCGCGCACCACATTTAAAAAAATCATAGCGTGAAAACCGTGGGTTCGATCCGCGTGCCGCTCGAAGGCGATTACAGGGGAGATGCAGCCCTTTCCAAAGAGGCATGAACAGACTTCCTACTCCCAAGGAGCCCAAAGATATTAAGCCGCAAATACGTCCTACGCGCGTCTTTTCTACGCCGCGCACCACATTTAAAAAATCGTATCGGAAGAACGGTGGGTCCAATCCGCGTGCCGCTTAAAGGCGATTACAAGGGAGATGCAAACCTTTCCAAAGAGCCATGAAAAGACTTTCTACTCCCAAGGAGACAATAGATATTAAGCCGAAATGACGTCCGACGCGCGCATTTTCTCCGCCGCGCACCACATTTAAAAAAATCATAGCGTGAAAACCGTGGGTTCGATCCGCGTGCCGCTCAAAGGCGATTACAGGGGAGATGCAGCCCTTTCCAAAGAGCCATGAACAGACTTTCTACTCCCAATGAGACAAGAGATATCAAGCCGCAAATACGTCCGGCGCGCGTCTATTCTCCGCCGCGCAACACATTTAAAAAAAATCGTAGCGTGAAAACCGTGGGTTCGATCCGCGTGCCGCTCGAAGGTGATTACAGGGGAGATGCAGCCCTTTCCAAAGAGCCATGAACAGACTTTCTACTCCCAAGGAGCCCAAAGATATTAAGCCGCAAATAAGTCCTACGCGCGTCTTTTCTACGCCTCGCACCACATTTAAAAAATCGTAGCGTAAGAACGGTGGGTCCGATCCGCGTGCCGCTTAAAGGTGATTACAGGGGAGATGCAACCCTTTCCAAAGAACCATGAAAAGACTTTCTACTCCCAAGGAGACAAGAGATATTAAGCCGCAATGACGTCCGACGCGCGCATTTTCTCCGCCGCGCAGCACATTTAATAAAATCATAGCGTGAAAACCGTGGGTTCGATCCACGTGCCGCTCGAAGGCGATTACAGGGGAGATGCAGCCCTTTCCAAAGAGCCATGAACAGACTTTCTACTCCCAAGGAGACCAGAAATATTAACTTATAAAGCGTTACGCTCCAGTCGGATGAACGAGAAACGCTTGTACAATTGCAACGAATTGGAGGAGAAAGTTTAAACAAACGCGCTGACTTTGAACGCTCACATCTAGGCCGGGCCAACTCCAAATGGCGTGCAACTCGGTGTGCATCACCTCCATGACTGTCCCTAACGAACGCCACCTGCCACGCTTTCGGCCTATCCCTGGCGGCATTAAAAAATCGTAGCGTGATAACGATGGTTCCGATGCGCGTGCCGCTCGAAGGCGATTACAGGGGAGATACAGCCCTTTCCAAAGAGCCATGAACAGACTTTCTACTCCCAAGGAGACAAGAGATATTACGCGCATTTTCTCCGACGCGCACCACGTTTAAAAAATCGTAGCGTGAAAACCGTGGGTTCGATCCGCGTGCCGCTCGAAGGCGATTACAGGGGAGATGCAGCCCTTTCCAAAGAGCCATGAACAGACTTTCTACTCCCAATGAGACAAGAGATATCAAGCCGCAAATACGTCCGGCGCGCGTCTATTCTCCGCCGCGCAACACATTTAAAAAAAATCGTAGCGTGAAAACCGTGGGTTCGATCCGCGTGCCGCTTAAAGGCGATTACAGGGGAGATGCAGCCCTTTCCAAAGAGCCATGAAAAGACTTTCTACTCCCAAGGAGACAAGAGATATTAAGCCGAAATGACGTCCGACGCGCGCATTTCCTCCGCCGCGCACCACATTTAAAAAAATCATAGCGTGAAAACCGTGGGTTCGATCCGCGTGCCGCTCGAAGGCGATTACAGGGGAGATGCAGCCCTTTCCAAAGAGGCATGAACAGACTTCCTACTCCCAAGGAGCCCAAAGATATTAAGCCGCAAATACGTCCTACGCGCGTCTTTTCTACGCCGCGCACCACATTTAAAAAATCGTATCGGAAGAACGGTGGGTCCAATCCGCGTGCCGCTTAAAGGCGATTACAAGGGAGATGCAAACCTTTCCAAAGAGCCATGAAAAGACTTTCTACTCCCAAGGAGACAATAGATATTAAGCCGAAATGACGTCCGACGCGCGCATTTTCTCCGCCGCGCACCACATTTAAAAAAATCATAGCGTGAAAACCGTGGGTTCGATCCGCGTGCCGCTCAAAGGCGATTACAGGGGAGATGCAGCCCTTTCCAAAGAGCCATGAACAGACTTTCTACTCCCAATGAGACAAGAGATATCAAGCCGCAAATACGTCCGGCGCGCGTCTATTCTCCGCCGCGCAACACATTTAAAAAAAATCGTAGCGTGAAAACCGTGGGTTCGATCCGCGTGCCGCTCGAAGGTGATTACAGGGGAGATGCAGCCCTTTCCAAAGAGCCATGAACAGACTTTCTACTCCCAAGGAGCCCAAAGATATTAAGCCGCAAATAAGTCCTACGCGCGTCTTTTCTACGCCTCGCACCACATTTAAAAAATCGTAGCGTAAGAACGGTGGGTCCGATCCGCGTGCCGCTTAAAGGTGATTACAGGGGAGATGCAACCCTTTCCAAAGAACCATGAAAAGACTTTCTACTCCCAAGGAGACAAGAGATATTAAGCCGCAATGACGTCCGACGCGCGCATTTTCTCCGCCGCGCAGCACATTTAATAAAATCATAGCGTGAAAACCGTGGGTTCGATCCACGTGCCGCTCGAAGGCGATTACAGGGGAGATGCAGCCCTTTCCAAAGAGCCATGAACAGACTTTCTACTCCCAAGGAGACCAGAAATATTAACTTATAAAGCGTTACGCTCCAGTCGGATGAACGAGAAACGCTTGTACAATTGCAACGAATTGGAGGAGAAAGTTTAAACAAACGCGCTGACTTTGAACGCTCACATCTAGGCCGGGCCAACTCCAAATGGCGTGCAACTCGGTGTGCATCACCTCCATGACTGTCCCTAACGAACGCCACCTGCCACGCTTTCGGCCCGTCCCTGTCGGCATTAAAAAATCGTAGCGTGATAACGATGGTTCCGATGCGCGTGCCGCTCGAAGGCGATTACAGGGGAGATACAGCCCTTTCCAAAGAGCCATGAACAGACTTTCTACTCCCAAGGAGACAAGAGATATTACGCGCATTTTCTCCGACGCGCACCACGTTTAAAAAATCGTAGCGTGAGAACGGTGGGTCCGATCCGCGTGCCGCTTAAAGGCGATTACAGGGGAGATGCAACCCTTTCCAAAGAGGCATGAACAGACTTCCTACTCCCAAGGAGACAAGAGATATTAAGCCGCAATGACGTCCGACGCGCGCATTTTCTCCGCCGCGCAGCACATTTAAAAAAATCATAGCGTGAAAACCGTGGGTTCGATCCGCGTGCCGCTCGAAGGCGATTACAGGGGAGATGCAGCCCTTTCCAAAGAGCCATGAACAGACTTTCTACTCCCAATGAGACAAGAGATATCAAGCCGCAAATACGTCCGGCGCGCGTCTATTCTCCGCCGCGCAACACATTTAAAAAAAATCGTAGCGTGAAAACCGTGGGTTCGATCCGCGTGCCGCTTAAAGGCGATTACAGGGGAGATGCAGCCCTTTCCAAAGAGCCATGAAAAGACTTTCTACTCCCAAGGAGACAAGAGATATTAAGCCGAAATGACGTCCGACGCGCGCATTTCCTCCGCCGCGCACCACATTTAAAAAAATCATAGCGTGAAAACCGTGGGTTCGATCCGCGTGCCGCTCGAAGGCGATTACAGGGGAGATGCAGCCCTTTCCAAAGAGGCATGAACAGACTTCCTACTCCCAAGGAGCCCAAAGATATTAAGCCGCAAATACGTCCTACGCGCGTCTTTTCTACGCCGCGCACCACATTTAAAAAATCGTATCGGAAGAACGGTGGGTCCAATCCGCGTGCCGCTTAAAGGCGATTACAAGGGAGATGCAAACCTTTCCAAAGAGCCATGAAAAGACTTTCTACTCCCAAGGAGACAATAGATATTAAGCCGAAATGACGTCCGACGCGCGCATTTTCTCCGCCGCGCACCACATTTAAAAAAATCATAGCGTGAAAACCGTGGGTTCGATCCGCGTGCCGCTCGAAGGCGATTACAGCGGAGATGCAGCCCTTTCCAAAGAGCCATGAAAAGACTTTCTACTCCCAAGGAGACAAGAGATATTAAGCCGAAATGACGTCCGACGCGCGCATTTCCTCCGCCGCGCACCACATTTAAAAAAATCATAGCGTGAAAACCGTGGGTTCGATCCGCGTGCCGCTCGAAGGCGATTACAGGGGAGATGCAGCCCTTTCCAAAGAGCCATGAACAGACTTTCTACTCCCAAGGAGCCCAAAGATATTAAGCCGCAAATAAGTCCTACGCGCGTCTTTTCTACGCCTCGCACCACATTTAAAAAATCGTAGCGTAAGAACGGTGGGTCCGATCCGCGTGCCGCTTAAAGGCGATTACAGGGGAGATGCAACCCTTTCCAAAGAACCATGAAAAGACTTTCTACTCCCAAGGAGACAAGAGATATTAAGCCGCAATGACGTCCGACGCGCGCATTTTCTCCGACGCGCAACACATTTAAAAAAATCATAGCGTGAAAACCGTGGGTTCGATCCGCGTGCCGCTCGAAGGCGATTACAGGGGAGATGCAGCCCTTTCCAAAGAGGCATGAACAGACTTCCTACTCCCAAGGAGCCCAAAGATATTAAGCCGCAAATACGTCCTACGCGCGTCTTTTCTACGCCGCGCACCACATTTAAAAAATCGTATCGGAAGAACGGTGGGTCCAATCCGCGTGCCGCTTAAAGGCGATTACAAGGGAGATGCAAACCTTTCCAAAGAGCCATGAAAAGACTTTCTACTCCCAAGGAGACAATAGATATTAAGCCGAAATGACGTCCGACGCGCGCATTTTCTCCGCCGCGCACCACATTTAAAAAAATCATAGCGTGAAAACCGTGGGTTCGATCCGCGTGCCGCTCGAAGGCGATTACAGCGGAGATGCAGCCCTTTCCAAAGAGCCATGAAAAGACTTTCTACTCCCAAGGAGACAAGAGATATTAAGCCGAAATGACGTCCGACGCGCGCATTTCCTCCGCCGCGCACCACATTTAAAAAAATCATAGCGTGAAAACCGTGGGTTCGATCCGCGTGCCGCTCGAAGGCGATTACAGGGGAGATGCAGCCCTTTCCAAAGAGCCATGAACAGACTTTCTACTCCCAAGGAGCCCAAAGATATTAAGCCGCAAATAAGTCCTACGCGCGTCTTTTCTACGCCTCGCACCACATTTAAAAAATCGTAGCGTAAGAACGGTGGGTCCGATCCGCGTGCCGCTTAAAGGCGATTACAGGGGAGATGCAACCCTTTCCAAAGAACCATGAAAAGACTTTCTACTCCCAAGGAGACAAGAGATATTAAGCCGCAATGACGTCCGACGCGCGCATTTTCTCCGACGCGCAACACATTTAAAAAAATCATAGCGTGAAAACCGTGGGTTCGATCCGCGTGCCGCTCGAAGGCGATTACAGGGGAGATGCAGCCCTTTCCAAAGAGCCATGAACAGACTTTCTACTCCCAATGAGACAAGAGATATCAAGCCGCAAATACGTCCGGCGCGCGTCTATTCTCCGCCGCGCAACACATTTAAAAAAAATCGTAGCGTGAAAACCGTGGGTTCGATCCGCGTGCCGCTTAAAGGCGATTACAGGGGAGATGCAGCCCTTTCCAAAGAGCCATGAAAAGACTTTCTACTCCCAAGGAGACAAGAGATATTAAGCCGAAATGACGTCCGACGCGCGCATTTCCTCCGCCGCGCACCACATTTAAAAAAATCATAGCGTGAAAACCGTGGGTTCGATCCGCGTGCCGCTCGAAGGCGATTACAGGGGAGATGCAGCCCTTTCCAAAGAGGCATGAACAGACTTCCTACTCCCAAGGAGCCCAAAGATATTAAGCCGCAAATACGTCCTACGCGCGTCTTTTCTACGCCGCGCACCACATTTAAAAAATCTTATCGGAAGAACGGTGGGTCCAATCCGCGTGCCGCTTAAAGGCGATTACAGCGGAGATGCAGCCCTTTCCAAAGAGCCATGAAACGACTTTCTACTCCCAAGGAGACAAGAGATATTAAGCCGAAATGACGTCCGACGCGCGCATTTCCTCCGCCGCGCACCACATTTAAAAAAATCATAGCGTGAAAACCGTGGGTTCGATCCGCGTGCCGCTCGAAGGCGATTACAGGGGAGATGCAGCCCTTTCCAAAGAGCCATGAACAGACTTTCTACTCCCAAGGAGCCCAAAGATATTAAGCCGCAAATAAGTCCTACGCGCGTCTTTTCTACGCCTCGCACCACATTTAAAAAAAAATCGTAGCGTGAAAAACGTGGGTTCGATCCGCGTGCCGCTCGAAGGCGATTACAGGGGAGATGCATCCCTTTCAAAAGAGCCATGAACAGACTTTCTACTCCCAAGGAGACCAGAAATATTAACATATAAAGCGTTACGCTCCAGTCGGATGAACGAGAAACGCTTGTACAATTGCAACGAATTGGAGGAGAAAGTTTAAACAAACGCGCTGACTTTGAACGCTCACATCTAGGCCGGGCCAACTCCAAATGGCGTGCAACTCGGTGTGCATCACCTCCATGACTGTCCCTAACGAACGCCACCTGCCACGCTTTCGGCCTATCCCTGGCGGCATTAAAAAATCGTAGCGTGATAACGATGGTTCCGATGCGCGTGCCGCTCGAAGGCGATTACAGGGGAGATACAGCCCTTTCCAAAGAGCCATGAACAGACTTTCTACTCCCAAGGAGACAAGAGATATTACGCGCATTTTCTCCGACGCGCACCACGTTTAAAAAATCGTAACGTGAGAACGGTGGGTCCGATCCGCGTGCCGCTTAAAGGCGATTACAGGGGAGATGCAAACCTTTCCAAAGAGCCATGAAAAGACTTTCTACTCCCAAGGAGACAAGAGATATTACGCCGCAATGACGTCCGACGCGCGCATTTTCTCCGCCGCGCAACACATTTAAAAAAATCATAGCGTGAAAACCGTGGGTTCGATCCGCGTGCCGCTCGAAGGCGATTACAGGGGAGATGCAGCCCTTTCCAAAGAGCCATGAACAGACTTTCTACTCCCAATGAGACAAGAGATATCAAGCCGCAAATACGTCCGGCGCGCGTCTATTCTCCGCCGCGCAACACATTTAAAAAAAATCGTAACGTGAAAACCGTGGGTTCGATCCGCGTGCCGCTTAAAGGCGATTACAGGGGAGATGCAGCCCTTTCCAAAGAGCCATGAAAAGACTTTCTACTCCCAAGGAGACAAGAGATATTAAGCCGAAATGACGTCCGACGCGCGCATTTCCTCCGCCGCGCACCACATTTAAAAAAATCATAGCGTGAAAACCGTGGGTTCGATCCGCGTGCCGCTCGAAGGCGATTACAGGGGAGATGCAGCCCTTTCCAAAGAGGCATGAACAGACTTCCTACTCCCAAGGAGCCCAAAGATATTAAGCCGCAAATACGTCCTACGCGTGTCTTTTCTACGCCGCGCACCACATTTAAAAAATCGTATCGGAAGAACGGTGGGTCCAATCCGCGTGCCGCTTAAAGGCGATTACAAGGGAGATGCAAACCTTTCCAAAGAGCCATGAAAAGACTTTCTACTCCCAAGGAGACAATAGATATTAAGCCGAAATGACGTCCGAAGCGCGCATTTTCTCCGCCGCGCACCACATTTAAAAAAATCATAGCGTGAAAACCGTGGGTTCGATCCGCGTGCCGCTCGAAGGCGATTACAGCGGAGATGCAGCCCTTTCCAAAGAGCCATGAAAAGACTTTCTACTCCCAAGGAGACAAGAGATATTAAGCCGAAATGACGTCCGACGCGCGCATTTCCTCCGCCGCGCACCACATTTAAAAAAATCATAGCGTGAAAACCGTGGGTTCGATCCGCGTGCCGCTCGAAGGCGATTACAGGGGAGATGCAGCCCTTTCCAAAGAGCCATGAACAGACTTTCTACTCCCAAGGAGCCCAAAGATATTAAGCCGCAAATAAATCCTACGCGCGTCTTTTCTACGCCTCGCACCACATTTAAAAAATCGTAGCGTAAGAACGGTGGGTCCGATCCGCGTGCCGCTTAAAGGCGATTACAGGGGAGATGCAGCCCTTTCCAAAGAGGCATGAACAGACTTCCTACTCCCAAGGAGCACAAAGATATTAAGCCGCAAATACGTCCTACGCGCGTCTTTTCTACGCCGCGCACCACATTTAAAAAATCGTATCGGAAGAACGGTGGGTCCAATTCGCGTGCCGCTTAAAGGCGATTACAAGGGAGATGCAAACCTTTCCAAAGAGCCATGAAAAGACTTTCTACTCCCAAGGAGACAATAGATATTAAGCCGAAATGACGTCCGACGCGCGCATTTTCTCCGACGCGCACCACATTTAAAAAAATCATAGCGTGAAAACCGTGGGTTCGATCCGCGTGCCGCTCGAAGGCGATTACAGCGGAGATGCAGCCCTTTCCAAAGAGCCATGAAAAGACTTTCTACTCCCAAGGAGACAAGAGATATTAAGCCGAAATGACGTCCGACGCGCGCATTTCCTCCGCCGCGCACCACATTTAAAAAAATCATAGCGTGAAAACCGTGGGTTCGATCCGCGTGCCGCTCGAAGGCGATTACAGGGGAGATGCAGCCCTTTCCAAAGAGCCATGAACAGACTTTCTACTCCCAAGGAGACCAGAAATATTAACTTATAAAGCGTTACGCTCCAGTCGGATGAACGAGAAACGATTGTACAATTGCAACGAATTGGAGGAGAAAGTTTAAACAAACGCGCTGACTTTGAACGCTCACATCTAGGCCGGGCCAACTCCAAATGGCGTGCAACTCGGTGTGCATCACCTCCATGACTGTCCCTAACGAACGCCACCTGCCACGCTTTCGGCCTATCCCTGGCGGCATTAAAAAATCGTAGCGTGATAACGATGGTTCCGATGCGCGTGCCGCTCGAAGGCGATTACAGGGGAGATACAGCCCTTTCCAAAGAGCCATGAACAGACTTTCTACTCCCAAGGAGACAAGAGATATTAAGCCGCAATGACGTCCGACGCGCGCATTTTCTCCGCCGCGCAGCACATTTAAAAAAATCATAGCGTGAAAACCGTGGGTTCGATCCGCGTGCCGCTCGAAGGCGATTACAGGGGAGATGGAGCCCTTTCCAAAGAGGCATGAACAGACTTCCTACTCCCAAGGAGCCCAAAGATATTAAGCCGCAAATACGTCCGACGCGCGCATTTTCTCCGCCGCGCAGCACATTTAAAAAAATCATAGCGTGAAAACCGTGGGTTCGATCCGCGTGCCGCTCGAAGGCGATTACAGGGGAGATGGAGCCCTTTCCAAAGAGGCATGAACAGACTTCCTACTCCCAAAGAGCCCAAAGATATTAAGCCGCAAATACGTCCTACGCGCGTCTTTTCTACGCCGCGCACCACATTTAAAAAATCGTAGCGTAAGAACGGTGGGTCCGATCCGCGTGCCGCTTAAAGGCGATTACAGGGGAGATGCAGCCCTTTCCAAAGAGGCATGAACAGACTTCCTACTCCCAAGGAGCACAAAGATATTAAGCCGCAAATACGTCCTACGCGCGTCTTTTCTACGCCGCGCACCACATTTAAAAAATCGTATCGGAAGAACGGTGGGTCCAATTCGCGTGCCGCTTAAAGGCGATTACAAGGGAGATGCAAACCTTTCCAAAGAGCCATGAAAAGACTTTCTACTCCCAAGGAGACAATAGATATTAAGCCGAAATGACGTCCGACGCGCGCATTTTCTCCGACGCGCACCACATTTAAAAAAATCATAGCGTGAAAACCGTGGGTTCGATCCGCGTGCCGCTCGAAGGCGATTACAGCGGAGATGCAGCCCTTTCCAAAGAGCCATGAAAAGACTTTCTACTCCCAAGGAGACAAGAGATATTAAGCCGAAATGACGTCCGACGCGCGCATTTCCTCCGCCGCGCACCACATTTAAAAAAATCATAGCGTGAAAACCGTGGGTTCGATCCGCGTGCCGCTCGAAGGCGATTACAGGGGAGATACATCCCTTTCAAAAGAGCCATGAACAGACTTTCTACTCCCAAGGAGACCAGAAATATTAACATATAAAGCGTTACGCTCCAGTCGGATGAACGAGAAACGCTTGTACAATTGCAACGAATTGGAGGAGAAAGTTTAAACAAACGCGCTGACTTTGAACGCTCACATCTAGGCCGGGCCAACTCCAAATGGCGTGCAACTCGGTGTGCATCACCTCCATGACTGTCCCTAACGAACGCCACCTGCCACGCTTTCGGCCTATCCCTGGCGGCATTAAAAAATCGTAGCGTGATAACGATGGTTCCGATGCGCGTGCCGCTCGAAGGCGATTACAGGGGAGATACAGCCCTTTCCAAAGAGCCATGAACAGACTTTCTACTCCCAAGGAGACAAGAGATATTACGCGCATTTTCTCCGACGCGCACCACGTTTAAAAAATCGTAGCGTGAGAACGGTGGGTCCGATCCGCGTGCCGCTTAAAGGCGATTACAGGGGAGATGCAAACCTTTCCAAAGAGCCATGAAAAGACTTTCTACTCCCAAGGAGACAAGAGATATTACGCCGCAATGACGTCCGACGCGCGCATTTTCTCCGACGCGCAACACATTTAAAAAAATCATAGCGTGAAAACCGTGGGTTCGATCCGCGTGCCGCTCGAAGGCGATTACAGGGGAGATGGAGCCCTTTCCAAAGAGGCATGAACAGACTTCCTACTCCCAAAGAGCCCAAAGATATTAAGCCGCAAATACGTCCTACGCGCGTCTTTTCTACGCCGCGCACCACATTTAAAAAATCGTAGCGTAAGAACGGTGGGTCCGATCCGCGTGCCGTTTAAAGGCGATTACAGGGGAGATGCAAACCTTTCCAAAGAGCCATGAACAGACTTTCTACTCCCAATGAGACAAGAGATATCAAGCCGCAAATACGTCCGGCGCGCGTCTATTCTCCGCCGCGCAACACATTTAAAAAAAAACGTAGCGTGAAAACCGTGGGTTCGATCCGCGTGCCGCTTAAAGGCGATTACAGGGGAGATGCAGCCCTTTCCAAAGAGGCATGAACAGACTTCCTACTCCCAAGGAGCCCAAAGATATTAAGCCGCAAATACGTCCTACGCGCGTCTTTTCTACGCCGCGCACCACATTTAAAAAATCGTATCGGAAGAACGGTGGGTCCAATCCGCGTGCCGCTTAAAGGCGATTACAAGGGAGATGCAAACCTTTCCAAAGAGCCATGAAAAGACTTTCTACTCCCAAGGAGACAATAGATATTAAGCCGAAATGACGTCCGACGCGCGCATTTTCTCCGCCGCGCACCACATTTAAAAAAATCATAGCGTGAAAACCGTGGGTTCGATCCGCGTGCCGCTCGAAGGCGATTACAGCGGAGATGCAGCCCTTTCCAAAGAGCCATGAAAAGACTTTCTACTCCCAAGGAGACAAGAGATATTAAGCCGAAATGACGTCCGACGCGCGCATTTCCTCCGCCGCGCACCACATTTAAAAAAATCATAGCGTGAAAACCGTGGGTTCGATCCGCGTGCCGCTCGAAGGCGATTACAGGGGAGATGCAGCCCTTTCCAAAGAGCCATGAACAGACTTTCTACACCCAATGAGACAAGAGATATTAAGCCGCAAATACGTCCGGCGCGCGTCTTTTCTCCGCCGCGCAACACATTTAAAAAAAATCGTAGCGTGAAAAACGTGGGTTCGATCCGCGTGCCGCTCGAAGGCGATTACAGGGGAGATACAGCCCTTTCCAAAGAGCCATGAACAGACTTTCTACTCCCAAGGAGACAAGAGATATTACGCGCATTTTCTCCGACGCGCACCACGTTTAAAAAATCGTAGCGTGAGAACGGTGGGTCCGATCCGCGTGCCGCTTAAAGGCGATTACAGGGGAGATGCATCCCTTTCCAAAGAGCCATGAACAGACTTTCTACTCCCAAGGAGACCAGAGATATTAACAGATAAAGCGTTACGCTCCAGTCGGATGAGCGAGAAACGCTTGTACAATTGCAACGAATTGGGGGAGAAAGTTTAAACAAACGCGCTGACTTTGAAGGCTCACATCTAGGCCGGGCCAGGTCCAAATGGCCTGCAACTCGGTCCGCATCACGTCCATGACTTTTCCTAACGAACGCCACCTGCCAAGCTTTCGGCCCGTCCCTGTCGGCATTAAAAAATCGTAGCGTGATAACGATGGTTCCGATCCGCGTGCCGCGCGAAGGCGATTACAGGGGAGATGCAGCCCTTTCCAAAGAGCCATGAACAGACTTTCTACTCCCAAGGAGCCCAAAGATATTAAGCCGCAAATAAGTCCTAAGCGCGTCTTTTCTACGCCGCGCACCACATTTAAAAAATCGTAGCGTAAGAACGGTGGGTCCGATCCGCGTGCCGCTTAAAGGCGATTACAGGGGAGATGCAACCCTTTCCAAAGAACCATGAAAAGACTTTCTACTCCCAAGGAGACAAGAGATATTAAGCCGCAATGACGTCCGACGCGCGCATTTTCTCCGACGCGCAACACATTTAAAAAAATCATAGCGTGAAAACCGTGGGTTCGATCCGCGTGCCGCTCGAAGGCGATTACAGGGGAGATGCAGCCCTTTCCAAAGATCCATGAACAGACTTCCTACTCCCAAGGAGACAAGAGATATTAACATATAAAGCGTTACGCTCCAGTCGGATGAGCGAGAAACGCTTGAGCAGTTGCAACGAATTGGAGGAGAAAGTTTAAACAAACGCGCTGACTTTGAACGCTCACATCTAGGTCTGGCCAAGTCCAAATGGCGTGCAACTCGGTGCGCATCACCTCCATGACTGTCCCTAACGAACGCCACCTGCCACGCTTTCGGCCCGTCCCTGGCGGCTTTAAAAAATCGTAGCGTGATAACCGTGGGTCCAATCCGCTTGAAGCTCGAAGGCGATTAGAGGGGAGATGCAGCCCTTTCCAAAAAGCCATGAACAGACTTCCTACTCCCAAGGAGACAAGAGATATTAAGCCACAAATACGTCCGGACCGCGTCTTTTCTCCGCAGCTCACCACATTTAAAAAAATCGTAGCGTGAAAACCGTGGGTTCGATATAGTATACATACAGAGTATATAGTTTGACCAAAAGATCGTGCTGATCTTTGATCTCCTGGTTCTTCATCTCCAGCGCCACTTTCAGACTCATAATGTCCTCCTCTATGGGCTGGTATAACACAGACACGAATCATCACTACAGCCAGTACAATGGAAAGGTGGGAATGTGTACTGAATGTGTACTGACGTTATAAGTGAGAGGTGGTGGTACTGGTGGATGTGTACTGACACTATAAGGGATCTCTACCTGCAGTGACAGTTTGAGCTTCTCAAGTTCTTCCTCCAGAGATTTCTTCTCCTGTTCACAGGCCATTTTCATATCTGCCAGAGCAAGTATCATTACTGCTGGATATAACACAGATTGTATATACTACATAATTACTGCTGAATATATAAAATATAATATATATAGTACTATACATATATTAGTGTCACTTTTATTGGAGCCTAAAGGCTAACATTCATTATTAGTTATGTTAGTATTATTGCATTTCCATAGTACTTACTCTTGATGGACCTGTTATGCTCCTCCTCCTCCTGCTGTTTCTGCAGGAGCTCTGTCTCCTCCTGCTGCTTGTGTTTCAGCATCTCCTGAAGAACCTGCAGCTCCTTCTGCTTCTGCAACCTCAACTCCTTCAGCTGCTCCAACAAACTGTTCTCCAACTCCTCCTTCTCACACCGCAAACACTCCAATCGGGCCACAGGCCCCACTAGTGACACAGAACCACACACACACACACACAGAGAGAGATAAACATGTATAAATGTATAAGAATTTGTGGATAAAATTATTATGAGATTATTTATAATCAAACGACTACACTACACAACCACATCTTCCTTTTATTTACATATTATACAGATATTTAGAGATATTTACATTTTATTTACCCGCGTGCGTCTCTCTTCTCCAAGGTAGCGGAGAGATATGAAAGGATAAAAGGGGAAAAGAATAAAATGCACGTCGGTTTTAAATTCGCAGGCTACCTGCGCTGAAGGCGTGGAAAACGAGCACGTGACGGAAAGGCTTCCGTACCCGATGGGTCCAAATCACATGCCCAGCAAAGTAGCCTTAAACCTGGACACACAATGGAGACCATTTGACCCTTTAAAATCATACTACAACCAGACTTCCAGGCCCAAGAGGTCACACAGTCATGCCCAGCAAAGTAGCTCTGGGCCTGGGCACACTTCACGCAGTTTGACCGTTTAAATAAAACTAGAAACAGACTTCCTGGCCCAAGAGGTCACACAGTCATGCCCAGCAAGGTTGCTTTAAACGTGGGCACACTTCAGACCGTTTCACTCTTTAAATCATTCAAAGCACCACATTTCAAGGCCCAAGAGGTCACAGAATCATGCCCATCAAAGTAGCTCTGGGCCTGGGCACACTTTACGGAGTTTGACCCTTTAAATAATACTACAACCAGACACATACAGGTGCGCACATATACACAGATACACATTCTGTTTAATTTCTTCACATCTGCAGACTAGAGTAAGCTGAGGGTATAGTGTTAAACCAGGAGCTACATAAACAGTATATAGTATATATAAAGAGGATATAGTGTTAAACCAGGTACTACATACAGAGTATATAGTATACATACAGAGTATATAGTTTGACCAAAAGATCATGCTGATCTTTGATCTCCTGGTTCTTCATCTCCAGCGCCACTTTCAGACTCATAATGTCCTCCTCTATGGGCTGGTATAACCCACACATACGAATCATCACTACAGCCAGTACAATGGAAAGGTGGGAATGTGTACTGAATGTGTACTGACGTTATAAGTGAAAGGTGGAGGTACTGGTGGATGTGTACTGACACTATAAGGGATCTCTACCTGCAGTGACAGTCTGAGCTTCTCAAGTTCTTCCTCCAGAGATTTCTTCTCCTGTTCACAGGCCATTTTCAGATCTGCCAGAGCAAGTATCATTACTGCTGGATATAACATAGATTGTATATACTACATAATTACTACTGAATATATAAAATATAATATATATAGTACTATACATATATTAGTATCACTTTTATTGGAGCCTAAAGGCTAGCATTCATTATTAGTTATGTTAGTATTATTGCATTTCCATAGTACTTACTCTTGATGGACCTGTTATGCTCCTCCTCCTCCTGCTGTTTCTGCAGGAGCTCTGTCTCCTCCTGCTGCTTGTGTTTCAGCATCTCCTGAAGAACCTGCAGCTCCTTCTGCTTCTGCAACCTCAACTCCTTCAGCTGCTCCAAGAAACTGTTATCCAACTCCTCCTTCTCACACCGCAAACACTCCAATCGGGCCACAGGCCCCACTAGTGACACAGAACCACACACACACACACACACACACACACACACACACACACACACAGACAAAGAGAGAGATAAACATGTATAAATGTATAAGAATTTGTGGATAAAATTATTATGAGATTATTTATAATCAAACGACTACACTACACAACCACATCTTCCTTTTATTTACATATTATACAGATATTTAGAGATATTTACATTTTATTTACCCGTGTGCGTCTCTCTTCTCCAAGGTAGCGGAGAGATATGAAAGGATAAAAGGGGAAAAGAATAAAATGCACGTCGGTTTTAAATTCGCAGGCTACCTGCGCTGAAGGCGTGGAAAACGAGCACGTGACGGAAAGGCTTCCGTACCCGATGGGTCCAAATCACATGCCCAGCAAAGTAGCCTTCAACCTGGACACACAATGGAGAGCATTTGACCCTTTAAAATCATACTACAACCAGACTTCCAGGCCCAAGAGGTCACACAGCCATGCCCAGCAAAGTAGCTCTGGGCCTGGGCACACTTCACGCAGTTTGACCGTTTAAATAAAACTAGAAACAGACTTCCTGGCCCAAGAGGTCACAGTCATACCCAGCAAAGTACGTTTAAACCTGGAAACAAATCAGATCCTTTCTGTCATTCAAAGGAATGGGCCTGCAACTCACAACCACATCCCCAGTGAAGCGCACCGTCACCCAGCCACACTACCCCACCTTGCCCGTCCTGGAACAACCACACCTCCAGGGCACCACATGCCAATCTCTCATGCCCAGCAAACTGCAACCTCACGCAGCCAGGCCACACACTGTCTCCCCTTGTACAGTCCAAGGACGAACTCCTCCACAAACCTGGTGTTCACGCGCACACATGCAATTACAACGAATTGGTGGAGAACTTTGAAACAAACGTGCTGACTTTGAATACTCACATCTAGGCTGGGCCAGGTCCAAATGGCCTGCAGCTCGGTGCGCATTAACTGCTTGACTGTCCGTCACGAACGCCACCTGCCAAGCGTTCGTTCCGTCCCTGGCGGATTTTAAAAAATCGTAGCGTGAGAACGATGGGTCCGATCCGCGTGCCGCTTAAAGGCGATTACAGGGGAGATGCAACCCTTTCCAAAGAACCATGAAAATACTTTCTACTCCCAAGGAAACGAGATATTAAGCCGCAATGACATCCGACGCGCGCATTTTCTCCGCCGCGCAGCACATTTAAAAAAATCATAGCGTGAAAACCGTGGGTTCGATCCGCGTGCCGCTCGAAGGCGATTACAGGGGAGATGCAGCCCTTTCCAAAGAGGCATGAACAGACTTCCTACTCCCAAGGAGCCCAAAGATATTAAGCCGCAAATACGTCCTACGCGCGTCTTTTCTACGCCGCGCACCACATTTAAAAAATCGTATCGGAAGAACGGTGGGTCCAATCCGCGTGCAGCTTAAAGGCGATTACAAGGGAGATGCAAACCTTTCCAAAGAGCCATGAAAAGACTTTCTACTCCCAAGGAGACAATAGATATTAAGCCGAAATGACGTCCGACGCGCGCATTTTCTCCGCCGCGCACCACATTTAAAAAAATCATAGCGTGAAAACCGTGGGTTCGATCCGCGTGCCGCTCGAAGGCGATTACAGCGGAGATGCAGCCCTTTCCAAAGAGCCATGAAAAGACTTTCTACTCCCAAGGAGACAAGAGATATTAAGCCGAAATGACGTCCGACGCGCGCATTTCCTCCGCCGCGCACATTTAAAAAAATCATAGCGTGAAAACCGTGGGTTCGATCCGCGTGCCGCTCGAAGGCGATTACAGGGGAGATGCAACCCTTTCCAAAGAGCCATGAACAGACTTTCTACTCCCAAGGAGACCAGAAATATTAACATATAAAGCGTTACGCTCCAGTCGGATGAACGAGAAACGCTTGTACAATTGCAACGAATTGGAGGAGAAAGTTTAAACAAACGCGCTGACTTTGAACGCTCACATCTAGGCCGGGCCAACTCCAAATGGCGTGCAACTCGGTGTGCATCACCTCCATGACTGTCCCTAACGAACGCCACCTGCCACGCTTTCGGCCTATCCCTGGCGGCATTAAAAAATCGTAGCGTGATAACGATGGTTCCGATGCGCGTGCCGCTCGAAGGCGATTACAGGGGAGATACAGCCCTTTCCAAAGAGCCATGAACAGACTTTCTACTCCCAAGGAGACAAGAGATATCAAGCCGCAAATACGTCCGGCGCGCGTCTATTCTCCGCCGCGCAACACATTTAAAAAAAATCGTAGCGTGAAAACCGTGGGTTCGATCCGCGTGCCGCTTAAAGGCGATTACAGGGGAGATGCAGCCCTTTCCAAAGAGCCATGAAAAGACTTTCTACTCCCAAGGAGACAAGAGATATTAAGCCGAAATGACGTCCGACGCGCGCATTTCCTCCGCCGCGCACCACATTTAAAAAAATCGTAGCGTGAAAACCGTGGGTTCGATCCGCGTGCCGCTCGAAGGCGATTACAGGGGAGATGCAGCCCTTTCCAAAGAGGCATGAACAGACTTCCTACTCCCAAGGAGCCCAAAGATATTAAGCCGCAAATACGTCCTACGCGCGTCTTTTGTACGCCGCGCACCACATTTAAAAAATCGTATCGGAAGAACGGTGGGTCCAATCCGCGTGCCGCTTAAAGGCGATTACAAGGGAGATGCAAACCTTTCCAAAGAGCCATGAAAAGACTTTCTACTCCCAAGGAGACAAGAGATATTACGCGCATTTTCTCCGACGCGCACCACGTTTAAAAAATCGTAGCGTGAGAACGGTGGGTCCGATCCGCGTGCCGCTTAAAGGCGATTACAGGGGAGATGCATCCCTTTCCAAAGAGCCATGAACAGACTTTCTACTCCCAAGGAGACCAGAGATATTAACAGATAAAGCGTTACGCTCCAGTCGGATGAGCGAGAAACGCTTGTACAATTGCAACGAATTGGAGGAGAAAGTTTAAACAAACGCGCTGACTTTGAAGGCTCACATCTAGGCCGGGCCAGGTCCAAATGGCCTGCAACTCGGTCCGCATCACGTCCATGACTTTTCCTAACGAACGCCACCTGCCAAGCTTTCGGCCCGTCCCTGTCGGCATTAAAAAATCGTAGCGTGATAACGATGGTTCCGATCCGCGTGCCGCGCGAAGGCGATTACAGGGGAGATGCAGCCCTTTCCAAAGAGCCATGAACAGACTTTCTACTCCCAAGGAGACAAGAGATATTACGCGCATTTTCTCCGACGCGCACCACGTTTAAAAAATCGTAGCGTGAGAACGGTGGGTCCGATCCGCGTGCCGCTTAAAGGCGATTACAGGGGAGATGGAGCCCTTTCCAAAGAGGCATGAACAGACTTCCTACTCCCAAGGAGCCCAAAGATATTAAGCCGCAAATAAGTCCTACGCGCGTCTTTTCTACGCCGCGCAGCACATTTAAAAAAATCATAGCGTGAAAACCGTGGGTTCGATCCGCGTGCCGCGCGAAGGCGATTACAGGGGAGATGCAGCCCTTTCCAAAGAGCCATGAACAGACTTTCTACTCCCAAGGAGACCAGAAATATTAACATATAAAGCGTTACGCTCCAGTCGGATGAGCGAGAAACGCTTGTACAATTGCAACGAATTGGAGGAGAAAGTTTAAACAAACGCGCTGACTTTGAACGCTCACATCTAGGCCGGGCCAGGTCCAAATGGCCTGCAACTCGGCGCGCATCACCTCCATGACTGTCCCTAACGAACGCCACCTGCCACGCTTTCGGCCCGTCCCTGTCGGCATTAAAAAATCGTAGCGTGATAACGATGGTTCCGATCCGCGTGCCGCGCGAAGGCGATTACAGGGGAGATGCAGCCCTTTCCAAAGAGCCATGAACAGACTTTCTACTCCCAAGGAGCCCAAAGATATTAAGCCGCAAATACGTCCTACGCGCGTCTTTTCTACGCCGTGCACCACATTTAAAAAATCGTAGCGTAAGAACGGTGGGTCCGATCCGCGTGCCGCTTAAAGGCGATTACAGGGGAGATGCAGCCCTTTCCTAAGAGCCATGAACAGACTTTCTATTCCCAAGGAGACAAGAGATATTAAGCCGCAATGACGTCCGACGCGCGCATTTTCTCCGCTGCGCAGCACATTTAAAAAAATCATAGCGTGAAAACCGTGTGTTCGATCCGCGTGCCGCTCGAAGGCGATTACAGGGGAGATGCAGCCCTTTCCAAAGAGCCATGAACAGACTTCCTACTCCCAAGGAGCCCAAAGATATTAAGCCGCAAATACGTCCTACGCGCGTCTTTTCTACGCCGCGCACCACATTTAAAAAATCGTATCGTAAGAACGGTGGGTCCGATCCGCGTGCCGCTTAAAGGCGATTACAGGGGAGATGCAGCCCTTTCCAAAGAGCCATGAACAGACTTTCTACTCCCAAGGAGCCCAAAGATATTAAGCCGCAAATAAGTCCTACGCGCGTCTTTTCTACGCCTCGCACCACATTTAAAAAATCGTAGCGTAAGAACGGTGGGTCCGATCCGCGTGCCGCTTAAAGGCGATTACAGGGGAGATGCAAACCTTTCCAAAGAGCCATGAAAAGACTTTCTACTCCCAAGGAGACAAGAGATATTAAGCCGCAATGACGTCCGACGCGCAACACATTTAAAAAAATCATAGCGTGAAAACCGTGGGTTCGATCCGCGTGCCGCTTAAAGGCGATTACAGGGAAGATGCAAACCTTTCCAAAGAGCCATGAAGAGACTTTCTACTCCCAATGAGACAAGAGATATCAAGCCGCAAATACGTCCGGCGCGCGTCTATTCTCCGCCGCGCAACACATTTAAAAAAAATCGTAGCGTGATAACGATGGTTCCGATGCGCGTGCCGCTCGAAGGCGATTACAGGGGAGATGCAGCCCTTTCCAAAGAGCCATGAACAGACTTCCTACTCCCAAGGAGCCCAAAGATATTAAGCCGCAAATACGTCCTACGCGCGTCTTTTCTACGCCGCGCACCACATTTAAAAAATCGTATCGGAAGAACGGTGGGTCCGATCCGCGTGCCGCTTAAAGGCGATTACAAGGGAGATGCAAACCTTTCCAAAGAGCCATGAAAAGACTTTCTACTCCCAAGGAGACAAGCGATATTAAGCCGAAATGACGTCCGACGCGCGCATTTCCTCCGCCGCGCACCACATTTAAAAAAATCATAGCGTGAAAACCGTGGGTTCGATCCGCGTGCCGCTCGAAGGCGATTACAGGGGAGATGCATCCCTTTCCAAAGAGCCATGAACAGACTTTCTACTCCCAAGGAGACCAGAGATATTAACATATAAAGCGTTACGCTCCAGTCGGATGAGCGAGAAACGCTTGTACAATTGCAACGAATTGGAGGAGAAAGTTTAAACAAACGCGCTGACTTTGAAGGCTCACATCTAGGCCGGGCCAGGTCCAAATGGCCTGCAACTCGGTCCGCATCACGTCCATGACTTTTCCTAACGAACGCCACCTGCCAAGCTTTCGGCCCGTCCCTGTCGGCATTAAAAAATCGTAGCGTGATAACGATGGTTCCGATCCGCGTGCCGCGCGAAGGCGATTACAGGGGAGATGCAGCCCTTTCCAAAGAGCCATGAACAGACTTTCTACTCCCAAGGAGCCCAAAGATATTAAGCCGCAAATAAGTCCAACGCGCGCATTTTCTACGCCGCGCACCACATTAAAAAAATCATAGCGTGAAAACCGTGGGTTCGATCCGCGTGCCGCTCGAAGGCGATTACAGGGGAGATGCAGCCCTTTCCAAAGAGCCATGAACAGACTTTCTACTCCCAATGAGACAAGAGATATTAAGCCGCAATGACGTCCGACGCGCGCATTTTCTCCGCTGCGCAGCACATTTAAAAAAATCATAGCGTGAAAACCGTGGGTTCGATCCGCGTGCCGCTCGAAGGCGATTACAGGGGAGATGCAGCCCTTTCCAAAGAGCCATGAACAGACTTCCTACTCCCAAGGAGCCCAAAGATATTAAGCCGCAAATACGTCCTACGCGCGTCTTTTCTACGCCGCGCACCACATTTAAAAAATCGTATCGGAAGAACGGTGGGTCCGATCCGCGTGCCGCTTAAAGGCGATTACAAGGGAGATGCAAACCTTTCCAAAGAGCCATGAAAAGACTTTCTACTCCCAAGGAGACAAGCGATATTAAGCCGAAATGACGTCCGACGCGCGCATTTCCTCCGCCGCGCACCACATTTAAAAAAATCATAGCGTGAAAACCGTGGGTTCGATCCGCGTGCCGCTCGAAGGCGATTACAGGGGAGATGCATCCCTTTCCAAAGAGCCATGAACAGACTTTCTACTCCCAAGGAGACCAGAGATATTAACAGATAAAGCGTTACGCTCCAGTCGGATGAGCGAGAAACGCTTGTACAATTGCAACGAATTGGAGGAGAAAGTTTAAACAAACGCGCTGACTTTGAAGGCTCACATCTAGGCCGGGCCAGGTCCAAATGGCCTGCAACTCGGTCCGCATCACGTCCATGACTTTTCCTAACGAACGCCACCTGCCAAGCTTTCGGCCCGTCCCTGTCGGCATTAAAAAATCGTAGCGTGATAACGATGGTTCCGATCCGCGTGCCGCGCGAAGGCGATTACAGGGGAGATGCAGCCCTTTCCAAAGAGCCATGAACAGACTTTCTACTCCCAAGGAGCCCAAAGATATTAAGCCGCAAATAAGTCCTACGCGCGCATTTTCTACGCCGCGCACCACATTTAAAAAATCGTAGCGTAAGAACGGTGGGTCCGATCCGCGTGCCGCTTAAAGGCGATTACAGGGGAGATGCAACCCTTTCCAAAGAACCATGAAAAGACTTTCTACTCCCAAGGAGACAAGAGATATTAAGCCGCAATGACGTCCGACGCGCGCATTTTCTCCGACGCGCAACACATTTAAAAAAATCATAGCGTGAAAACCGTGGGTTCGATCCGCGTGCCGCTCGAAGGCGATTACAGGGGAGATGCAGCCCTTTCCAAAGATCCATGAACAGACTTCCTACTCCCAAGGAGACAAGAGATATTAACATATAAAGCGTTACGCTCCAGTCGGATGAGCGAGAAACGCTTGAGCAGTTGCAACGAATTGGAGGAGAAAGTTTAAACAAACGCGCTGACTTTGAACGCTCACATCTAGGTCTGGCCAAGTCCAAATGGCGTGCAACTCGGTGCGCATCACCTCCATGACTGTCCCTAACGAACGCCACCTGCCACGCTTTCGGCCCGTCCCTGGCGGCTTTAAAAAATCGTAGCGTGATAACCGTGGGTCCAATCCGCTTGAAGCTCGAAGGCGATTAGAGGGGAGATGCAGCCCTTTCCAAAGAGCCATGAACAGACTTCCTACTCCCAAGGAGACAAGAGATATTAAGCCACAAATACGTCCGGACCGCGTCTTTTCTCCGCAGCTCACCACATTTAAAAAAATCGTAGCGTGAAAACCGTGGGTTCGATATAGTATACATACAGAGTATATAGTTTGACCAAAAGATCGTGCTGATCTTTGATCTCCTGGTTCTTCATCTCCAGCGCCACTTTCAGACTCATAATGTCCTCCTCTATGGGCTGGTATAACACAGACACGAATCATCACTACAGCCAGTACAATGGAAAGGTGGGAATGTGTACTGAATGTGTACTGACGTTATAAGTGAGAGGTAGTGGTACTGGTGGATGTGTACTGACACTATAAGGGATCTCTACCTGCAGTGACAGTCTGAGCTTCTCAAGTTCTTCCTCCAGAGATTTCTTCTCCTGTTCACAGGCCATTTTCATATCTGCCAGAGCAAGTATCATTACTGCTGGATATAACATAGATTGTATATACTACATAATTACTACTGAATATATAAAATATAATATATATAGTACTATACATATATTAGTATCACTTTTATTGGAGCCTAAAGGCTAGCATTCATTATTAGTTATGTTAGTATTATTGCATTTCCATAGTACTTACTCTTGATGGACCTGTTATGCTCCTCCTCCTCCTGCTGTTTCTGCAGGAGCTCTGTCTCCTCCTGCTGCTTGTGTTTCAGCATCTCCTGAAGAACCTGCAGCTCCTTCTGCTTCTGCAACCTCAACTCCTTCAGCTGCTCCAACAAACTGTTCTCCAACTCCTCCTTCTCACACCGCAAACACTCCAATCGGGCCACAGGCCCCACTAGTGACACAGAACCACACACACACACACACACACACACACACACACACACACACACACACACACACACACACACAGAGAGAGATAAACATGTATAAATGTATAAGAATTTGTGGATAAAATTATTATGAGATTATTTATAATCAAACGACTACACTACACAACCACATCTTCCTTTTATTTACATATTATACAGATATTTAGAGATATTTACATTTTATTTACCCGCGTGCGTCTCTCTTCTCCAAGGTAGCGGAGAGATATGAAAGGATAAAAGGGGAAAAGAATAAAATGCACGTCGGTTTTAAATTCGCAGGCTACCTGCGCTGAAGGCGTGGAAAACGAGCACGTGACGGAAAGGCTTCCGTACCCGATGGGTCCAAATCACATGCCCAGCAAAGTAGCCTTAAACCTGGACACACAATGGAGACCATTTGACCCTTTAAAATCATACTACAACCAGACTTCCAGGCCCAAGAGGTCACATAGTCATTCCCAGCAAAGTAGCTCTGGGCCTGGGCACACTTCACGCAGTTTGACCGTTTAAATAAAACTAGAAACAGACTTCCTGGCCCAAGAGGTCACACAGTCATGCCCAGCAAGGTTGCTTTAAACGTGGGCACACTTCAGACCGTTTCACTCTTTAAATCATTCAAAGCACCACATTTCAAGGCCCAAGAGGTAACAGAATCATGCCCATCAAAGTAGCTCTGGGCCTGTGCACACTTTACGGAGTTTCACCCTTTAAATAATACTACAACCAGACACATACAGGTGCGCACATATACACAGATACACATTCTGTTTAATTTCTTCACATCTGCAGACTAGAGTAAGCTGAGGGTATAGTGTTAAACCAGGAGCTACATAAACAGTATATAGTATATATAAAGAGGATATAGTGTTAAACCAGGTACTACATACAGAGTATATAGTATACATACAGAGTATATAGTTTGACCAAAAGATCGTGCTGATCTTTGATCTCCTGGTTCTTCATCTCCAGCGCCACTTTCAGACTCATAATGTCCTCCTCTATGGGCTGGTATAACCCACACATACGAATCATCACTACAGCCAGTACAATGGAAAGGTGGGAATGTGTACTGAATGTGTACTGACGTTATAAGTGAAAGGTGGAGGTACTGGTGGATGTGTACTGACACTATAAGGGATCTCTACCTGCAGTGACAGTCTGAGCTTCTCAAGTTCTTCCTCCAGAGATTTCTTCTCCTGTTCACAGGCCATTTTCATATCTGCCAGAGCAAGTATCATTACTGCTGGATATAACATAGATTGTATATACTACATAATTACTACTGAATATATAAAATATAATATATATAGTACTATACATATATTAGTATCACTTTTATTGCAGCCTAAAGGCTAGCATTCATTATTAGTTATGTTAGTATTATTGCATTTCCATAGTACTTACTCTTGATGGACCTGTTATGCTCCTCCTCCTCCTGCTGTTTCTGCAGGAGCTCTGTCTCCTCCTGCTGCTTGTGTTTCAGCATCTCCTGAAGAACCTGCAGCTCCTTCTGCTTCTGCAACCTCAACTCCTTCAGCTGCTCCAAGAAACTGTTCTCCAACTCCTCCTTCTCACACCGCAAACACTCCAATCGGGCCACAGGCCCCACTAGTGACACAGAACCACACACACACACACACAGACACACACACAGACACACACAAAGAGAGAGATAAACATGTATAAATGTATAAGAATTTGTGGATAAAATTATTATGAGATTATTCATAATCAAACGACTACACTACACAACCACTTCTTCCTTTTATTTACATGTTATACAGATATTTATAGATATTTACATTTTATTTACCCGCGTGCGTCTCTCTTCTCCAAGGTAGCGGAGAGATATGAAAGGATAAAAGGGGAAAAGAATAAAATGCACGTCGGTTTTAATTTCGCAGGCTACCTGCGCTGAAGGCGTGGAAAACGAGCACGTGACGGAAAGGCTTCCGTACCCGATGGGTCCAAATCACATGCCCAGCAAAGTAGCCTTAAACCTGGACACACAATGGAGACCATTTGACCCTTTAAAATCATACTACAACCAGACTTCC
Source organism: Electrophorus electricus (assembly GCF_041902795.1). Classification (NCBI taxonomy): domain Eukaryota; kingdom Metazoa; phylum Chordata; class Actinopteri; order Gymnotiformes; family Gymnotidae; genus Electrophorus; species Electrophorus electricus. The sequence goes on along the minus strand of NC_137501.1, from coordinate 37,970,905 downwards.
AGGCCCAAGAGGTCACACAGTCATGCACAGCAAAGTAGCTCTGGGCCTGGGCACACTTCACGCAGTTTGACCGTTTAAATAAAAGTAGAAACAGACTTCCTGGCCCAAGAGGTCACACAGTCATGCCCAGCAAGGATGCTTTAAACGTGGGCACACTTCAGACCGTTTCACTCTTTAAATCATTCAAAGCACCACATTTCAAGGCCCAAGAGGTCACAGAATCATGCCCATCAAAGTAGCTCTGGGCCTGGGCACACTTCACGCAGTTTGACCCTTTAAATAATACTACAACCAGACACATACAGGTGCGCACATATACACAGATACACATTCTGTTTAATTTCTTCACATCTGCAGACTAGAGTAAGCTGAGGGTATAGTGTTAAACCAGGTACTACATAAACAGTATATAGTATATATACAGAGGATATAGTGTTAAACCAGGTACTACATACAGAGTATATAGTATACATACAGAGTATATAGTTTGACCAAAAGATCGTGCTGATCTTTGATCTCCTGGTTCTTCATCTCCAGTGCCACTTTCAGACTCATAATGTCCTCCTCTATGGGCTGGTATAACACACACACGAATCATCACTACAGCCAGTACAATGGAAAGGTGGGAATGTGTACTGAATGTGTACTGACGTTATAAGTGAAAGGTGGAGGTACTGGTGGATGTGTACTGACACTAGAAGGGATCTCTACCTGCAGTGACAGTCTGAGCTTCTCAAGTTCTTCCTCCAGAGATTTCTTCTCCTGTTCACTGGCCATTTTCATATCTGCCAGAGCAAGTATCATTACTGCTGGATATAACACAGATTGTATATACTACATAATTACTACTGAATATATAAAATATAATATATATAGTACTATACATATATTAGTATCACTTTTATTGGAGCCTAAAGGCTAGCATTCATTATTAGTTATGTTAGTATTATTGCATTTCCATAGTACTTACTCTTGATGGACCTGTTATGCTCCTCCTCCTCCTGCTGTTTCTGCAGGAGCTCTGTCTCCTCCTGCTGCTTGTGTTTCAGCATCTCCTGAAGAACCTGCAGCTCCTTCTGCTTCTGCAACCTCAACTCCTTCAGCTGCTCCAACAAACTGTTCTCCAACTCCTCCTTCTTACACCGCAAACACTCCAATCGGGCCACAGGCCCCAATAGTAACACAGAACCACACACACACACACACACACACACACACACACACACACACACACACACACACACACACACACACAGAGAGAGAGAGATAAACATGTATAAATGTATAAGAATATGAGGATAAAATTATTATGAGATTATTTATAATCAAACGACTACACTATACAACCACTTCTTCCTTTTATTTAGATATTATACAGATATGTACAGATATTTACATTTTATTTACCCGCGTGCGTCTCTCTTCTCCAAGGTAGCGGAGAGATATGAAAGGATAAAAGGGGAAAAGAATAAAATGCACGTCGGTTTTAAATTCGCAGGCTACCTGCGCTGAAGGCGTGGAAAACGAGCACGTAACGGACAGGCTTCCGTACCCGATGGGTCCAAATCACATGCCCAGCAAAGTAGCCTTAAACCTGGACACACAATGGAGACCATTTGACCCTTTAAAATCATACTACAACCAGACTTCCAGGCCCAAGAGGTCACACAGTCATGCCCAGCAAAGTAGCTCTGGGCCTGGGCACACTTCACGCAGTTTGACCCTTTAACCAAAACTAGAAACAGACCTGCAAGCCCAGGAGCTCACAGAATCATACCCAGTAAAGTAGCTAGCTAGCTTTCAGCTCAGTAACCGTAGCTAGCTAGCTAGCTATCAGCTCAGTAAACCATACAATCAAATGTCCACCAAGCATTTAAACCGCAAGCATTTAAACCACTAGATACCGCTAGTTACCGGCTGCACGGTTAACAGTGCAAAGCCATTACCAAGCTACCTAGCTAGCTAGCTAGCTACCGGAAGCACTTTTAACAGTGCAAAGTCAGTAGCTAGCTAGTAGTAGCTACTGTAGCTAGCTAGCTACCGGAAGCACTTTTAACAGTGCAAAGTCAGTAGCTAGCTAGTAGTAGCTACTGTAGCTAGCAAGCTACCGGAAGCACTTTTAACAGTGCAAAGTCAGTAGCTAGCTAGTAGTAGCTACTGTAGCTAGCTAGCTACTGACTTTGCACTGTTAACCTTGCAGCCGGTAGCTCGCTAGCTAGCTAGCAGCTCAGTAACCGTACAAATTCGCCTGCTGCTGAAAACTGTCAAGTTGTATTTATAGCTTTCGTTTTAGTTCTCTCAGCTTACTTATTTGGTTTTTTTGTGTGTGTGTTTTTTTCAGGGAAGTTTAATAATTTCTTAGAAATCTTGGAACATTTTGCCAGTTGGCATCTAGGAAAGCCTTTCTGCCCACAGACAATAAACACAAGCCAGAATTCCTCAAACAGGAATGAATCTACTAATTTAGTAACATTTCAGGCACATGAGTGGAGGAACTAGCAAATTCTAAATGATGAAATCGAAGCTGATAAAAATCCATGAAAATATAAACTGGTCATGAAAAAATGCTTGTGAATTGAAAATGTAAGTGATAGGATTAAAACAGTCTTGATTTGATATATTTTTAAAAATCAAATATCAAGTTTGATCATTCATGACCAAGGGAGTTTCTATGAGGGTGTAAACAACAAATGCATGTGAACTAAATACTACAGTGGTATATAATTAAATAATTGGAATAACTTTGTGTCACGTCATTTAACGTTTAACTCAAGCCGTTTGTGTTACCGGACTCTTTTATCACTTAACATTAGTAACTGTTTTAGTTGCCTTGTTTATCCAATAACATTCATTAATTAATCAATCCATGGTTTAACCCAAGCAATTTTCGTTACTTCCGCCTCTCGAGGCAAAAATGTCAATCAGAACGTTGCGCCCGCAAACTTCAAATAAACGATAAATAAGGCAAGTAATAAAAATGGATAAAGTTGAAAGATAAGTTGATTAAACTTGAGTCAAATAAAACTACTTATCAGTCAAAACGTCAATTCATATGCATTTTATTGACTCAAAATTTAATTTACGTGCATTTTAATCAGCCATATTTTTGGTGTATAGACCTGAGTTTTGTCGTTGAAGAGAATAAAAGAATCCGTCGTGTAAACTTACGCCATCTGCAGGCTGAGATGGTGTTGGGTTGACCCGGATGTGACGTTTGCCAAGCTGATGACATATCACGATATTAATTGTGAGATTTCCTTACCATCTTTGCTCTTCGCAGAAGGGCACAGTGCGGTTTACAGGGCACAGTTTGACCCTTTAAATAATACTACAACCAGACTTCCAGGCACAAGAGGTCACACAGTCATGCCCAGCAAGGTTGCTTTAAACGTGGGCACACTTCAGACCGTTTCACTCTTTAAATCGTTCAAAGCACCAGATTTCAAGGCCCAAGAGGTCACAGAATCATGCCCAGCAAAGTAGCTCTGGGCCTGGGCACACTTCATGCAGTTTGACCCTTTAAATAATACTACAACCAGACTTCCAGGCACAAGAGGTCACACAGTCATGCCCAGCAAAGTAGCTCTGGGCATGGGCACACTTCATGCAGTTTGACCCTTTAAATAATACTACAACCAGACTTCCAGGCACAAGAGGTCACACAGTCATGCACAGCAAAGTAGTGCTGGGCCAGGGCACACTTCATGTACTTTGTGCCTTTAAATAATACTACAACCAGACTTCCAAGCCGAAGAGGTCACAGAGTCATGCCCAGCAAAGTCGCTATGGGCCTGGGCAGACCATGCAATTTGACCCTTTAACCAAAACTAGAAACAGAACTCAAAGCCCAGGAGGTCACAGAATCATGCCCATCAAAGTAGCTCTGGGCCTGTGTACACTTCAGGCCATTTCACCTTTTATATAATGGAAACACCAGACCTCCAGGCCCAAGAGGTCACACAGTCATGCCCAGAAAAGTAACTCTGGGCCTATACACACTTCACGCAGTTTGACCGTTTAAATAAAACTAGAAACAGACTTCCTGGCCCAAGAGGTCACACAGTCATGCCCAGCAAAGTAGCCTTAAACCTGGACACACAATGGAGACCATTTGACCCTTTAAAATCATACTACAACCAGACTTCCAGGCCCAAGAGGTCACACAGTCATGCCCAGCAAAGTAGCTCTGGGCCTGGGCACACTTCACGCAGTTTGACCGTTTAAATAAAACTAGAAACAGACTTCCTGGCCCAAGAGGTCACACAGTCATGCCCAGCAAAGTAGCCTTAAACCTGGACACACAATGGAGACCATTTGACCCTTTAAAATCATACTACAACCAGACTTCCAGGCCCAAGAGGTCACACAGTCATGCCCAGCAAAGTAGCTCTGGGCCTGGGCACACTTCACGCAGTTTGACCGTTTAAATAAAACTAGAAACAGACTTCCTGGCCCAAGAGGTCACACAGTCATGCCCATCAAAGTAGCTCTGGGCCTGGGCACACTTCACGCAGTTTGACCCTTTAAATAATACTACAACCAGACACATACAGGTGCGCACATATACACAGATACACATTCTGTTTAATTTCTTCACATCTGCAGACTAGAGTAAGCTGAGGGTATAATGTTAAACCAGGTACTATGTAAACAGTATATAGTTTTACCAAAAGATCGTGCTGATCTTTGATCTCCTGGTTCTTTATCTCCAGCCACTTTCAGACTCATGTCCTCCTCTATGGGCTGGTATAACACACACACACACACACACACACACACACACACACACACACACACACACACACACACACACACAGAGAGACAAACAGAAAGACACACAGACATATGAAATTAGCAAGCCATATAGTGTAGAAATAGATTGATGTTATTCAGGGACCTCATTTATAAAACTTTGTGGATTCCAAAGTGAAAGTGTGTGTATTCTGCACAAATAACAGGAAATGGCATATACCCCCCAAAAACTTAGATTTCTAAAGCCTCGAGTATGAATTATTGGGAGATAGAGGCGACAATGCAGCGCTAAAGACAAAAAAGGTATTTTAACCACAGGTATGAGTGCCAGCACCAGCAACCGCAGGTGTGAGTGGCATTATATTTACATTTACCCTCCACATCCTTTGTGTCTGTGTATTCGTCCTCGATGCGTCCAGCACACCAGCTCCAGAAACGCCTCATTTTTCCTCTGTCCTCTTCAGTGTCTTTCCACAGACTGATCTGTAAAGGTGTTCATGGGATTCCCCTCACGTGTGACATCGGGCCACAGGACATATGGGGTTCTAAAGTTCCAAGAGCGTAGATGAGTTGTTTTTCTTTGAATTTCCTAATTTCATTGCTGCCATAGCAACAACTGGCAATGCAAACAGACGTGTCATTAATGCAGTGACTCTACCTCAACCTGGATTGATCAACCATGTACGGCTCACCGGAGACTGTGATACGTATAACATCCCAAAGTGTACTTAATTCTGAGCAAAATCTAACTAGCCTCATTACTGCTGAACTATGAGGGGCCATTTAGGGAGAAATCAGGGAAACACTACTTGTACATACATATGAAACATTTTCACATAAATAGCCTACTACTTACATTTGTGTATAATAATTTAAACTCGCATATACACGCACTTGCCCACTCAATCTCTGGTGCGGAAACAAAGAGTTGCACTATGCTTATGTTGGTATGGGGGTGTCTGTGTGTATATAACAATTTTCAGTGCGCCCGGAAGTCATTTCATTGTCATTTCAAGGCAGATATTTAACATGTGTACAGTGCGTATAATAGACAGAGGAAGACTGTTGAACTATTAATATTAGGACGGTTATTGACATCTGTGTAATGAGTAGTGCTTCTCTTAATGACAACTGTAACTGTTTTCCCATATAGAATTGTGTGCCTTATATTGTTTGGAGGAACTTTTTCTTCTCATTTAGAAATATGTGGACTAAGTGCTCAGATTGTCTTATTACTTATTATGCTCAGTCTCACCATTTTTGGCAGATTTCACCACGTTATTACGAACGTGGATACGTTATCTTATAATTATAAGCAGTGTGAGATGTGAAGCTAAGCGAAGCACATGTGCAGAATTTCTAACAATAGCCTGTTTTGTATAGCCTGGCTAACTGACCAATCAGTGAAATTAAATGTGGTTGCTGAGCCTGTTGCAGCTGGGTCAATTTAATTTGATTTCATTGTGTTTAATTTTAAACTCAGCTGCGTGCCATGAGACACAAGTTAATCTGAGCATTTTTTGTTCTAACGCCGACTTAACCTAGCCATGTTTTACAGTTATCTTGAAATAATTGAGGTTCATCGCTAGAGGGTGCTGTTCATCTTTTTTTTTCTTTTTTTTCTATTATTGATCAGGAAAAAACGATAAAATAGAGAATTTGTGGATAAAATTATTATGAGATTATTTATAATCAAACGACTACACTACACAACCACTTCTTCCTTTTATTTACATATTATACAGATATTTACAGATATTTACATTTTATTTACACGCGTACGTCTCTCTTCTCCAAGGTAGCGGAGAGATATGAAAGGATAAAAGGGGAAAAGAATAAAATGCACGTCGGTTTTAAATTCGCAGGCTACCTGCGCTGAAGGCGTGGAAAACGAGCACGTGACCGAAAGGCTTCCGTACCCGATGGCTCCAAATCACATGCCCAGCAAAGTAGCCTTAAACCTGGACACACAATGGAGACCATTTGACCCTTTAAAATTATACTACAACCAGACTTCCAGGCCCAAGAGGTCACACAGTCATGCCCAGCAAAGTAGCTCTGGGCCTGGGCACACTTCACACAGTTTGACCGTTTAAATAAAACTAGAAACAGACTTCCTGGCCCAAGAGGTCACACAGTCATGCCCAGCAAAGTAGCTCTGGGCCTGGGCACACTTCAATCACTTTGTGCCTTTAAATCATACTACTACTACCACCAGACTTCCAGGGCCAAGAGGTCACACAGTCATGCACAGCAAAGTAGCTCTGGGCCTGGGCACACATCATGCAGTTTGACCCTTTAAATAATACTACAACCAGACACATACAGGTGCACACATATACACAGATACACATTCTGTTTAATTTCTTCACATCTGCAGACTAGAGTAAGCTGAGGGTATAGTGTTAAACCAGGTACTACATAAACAGTATATAGTATATATACAGAGGATATAGTGTTAAACCAGGTACTACATACAGAGTATATAGTATACATACAGAGTATATAGTTTGACCAAAAGATCGTGCTGATCTTTGATCTCCTGGTTCTTCATCTCCAGCGCCACTTTCAGACTCATAAAGTCCTCCTCTATGGGCTGGTATAACACACACACGAATCATTACTACAGCCAGTACAATGGAAAGGTGGGAATGTGTACTGAATATGTACTGACGTTATAAGTGAAAGGTGGAGGTACTGGTGGATGTGTACTGACACTATAAGGGATCTCCACCTGCAGTGACAGTCTGAGCTTCTCAAGTTCTTCCTCCAGAGATTTCTTCTCCTGTTCACAGGCCATTTTCATATCTGCCAGAGCAAGTATCATTACTGCTGGATATAACACAGATTGTATATACTACATAATTACTACTGAATATATAAAATATAATATATATAGTACTATACATTTATTAGTATCACTTTTATTGGAGCCTAAAGGCTAACATTCATTATTAGTAATGTTAGTATTATTGCATTTCCATAGTACTTACTCTTGATGGACCTGTTATGCTCCTCCTCCTCCTGCTGTTTCTGCAGGAGCTCTGTCTCCTCCTGCTGCTTGTGTTTCAGCATCTCCTGAAGAACCTGCAGCTCCTTCTGCTTCTGCAACCTCAACTCCTTCAGCTGCTCCAACAAACTGTTCTCCAACTCCTCCTTCTCACACCGCAAACACTCCAATCGGGCCACAGGCCCCACTAGTGACACAGAACCACACACACACACAGACACAGACACAGACACACACACACACACACACACACACACACACACACACACACACACACACACACACAGAGATAAACATGTATAAATGTATAAGAATTTGTGGATAAAATTATTATGAGATTATTTATAATCAAACGACTACACTACACAACCACATCTTCCTTTTATTTACATATTATACAGATATTTAGAGATATTTACATTTTATTTACCCGCGTGCGTCTCTCTTCTCCAAGGTAGCGGAGAGATATGAAAGGATAAAAGGGGAAAAGAATAAAATGCACGTCGGTTTTAAATTCGCAGGCTACCTGCGCTGAAGGCGTGGAAAACGAGCACGTGACGGAAAGGCTTCCGTACCCGATGGGTCCAAATCACATGCCCAGCAAAGTAGACTTAAACCTGGATACACAATGGAGACCATTTGACCCTTTAAAATCATACTACAAGCAGACTTCCAGGCCCAAGAGGTCACACAGCCATGCCCAGCAAAGTAGCTCTGGGCCTGGGCACACTTTACGCAGTTTGACCGTTTAAATAAAACTAGAAACAGACTTCCTGGCCCAAGAGGTCACACAGTCATGCCCAGCAAGGTTGCTTTAAACGTGGGCACACTTCAGACCGTTTCACTCTTTAAATCATTCAAAGCACCACATTTCAAGGCCCAAGAGGTCACAGAATCATGCCCATCAAAGTAGCTCTGGGCCTGGGCACACTTCACGCAGTTTGACCCTTTAAATAATACTACAACCAGACACATACAGGTGCGCACATATACACAGATACACATTCTGTTTAATTTCTTCACATCTGCAGACTAGAGTAAGCTGAGGGTATAGTGTTAAACCAGGTACTACATAAACAGTATATAGTATATATACAGAGGATATAGTGTTAAACCAGGTACTACATACAGAGTATATAGTATACATACAGAGTATATAGTTTGACCAAAAGATCGTGCTGATCTTTGATCTCCTGGTTCTTCATCTCCAGCGCCACTTTCAGACTCATAATGTCCTCCTCTATGGGCTGGTATAACCCACGCACACGAATCATCACTACAGCCAGTACAATGGAAAGGTGGGAATGTGTACTGAATGTGTACTGACGTTATAAGTGAAAGGTGGAGGTACTGGTGGATGTGTACTGACACTATAAGGGATCTCTACCTGCAGTGACAGTCTGAGCTTCTCAAGTTCTTCCTCCAGAGATTTCTTCTCCTGTTCACAGGCCATTTTCATATCTGCCAGAACAATTATCATTACTGCTGGATATAACACAGATTGTATATACTACATAATTACTACTGAATATATAAAATATAATATAAATAGAGTACTATACATATATTAGTATCACTTTTATTGGAGCCTAAAGGCTAACATTCATTATTATGTTAGTATTATTGCATTTCCATAGTACTTACTCTTGATGGACCTGTTATGCTCCTCCTCCTCCTGCTGTTTCTGCAGGAGCTCTGTCTCCTCCTGCTGCTTGTGTTTCAGCATCTCCTGAAGAACCTGCAGCTCCTTCTGCTTCTGCAACCTCAACTCCTTCAGCTGCTCCAACAAATTGTTCTCCAACTCCTCCTTCTCACACCGCAAACAATCCAATCGGGCCACAGGCCCCACTAGTGACACAGAACCACACACACACACACACACACACACACAGAGAGATAAACATGTATAAATGTATAAGTATTTGTGGATAAAATTATTATGAGATTATTTATAATGAAACGACTACACTACACAACCACTTCTTCCTTTTATTTACATATTATACAGATATTTAGAGATATTTACATTTTATTTACCCGCGTGCGTCTCTCTTCTCCAAGGTAGCGGAGAGATATGAAGGGATAAAAGGGGAAAAGAATAAAATGCACGTCGGTTTTAAATTCGCAGGCTACCTGCGCTGAAGGCGTGGAAAACGAGCACGTGACGGAAAGGCTTCCGTACCCGATGGGTCCAAATCACATGCCCAGCAAAGTAGCCTTAAACCTGGACACACAATGGAGACCATTTGACCCTTTAAAATCATACTACAACCAGACTTCCAGGCCCAAGAGGTCACACAGTCATGCCCAGCAAAGTAGCTCTGGGCCTGGGCACACTTCCCGCAGTTTGACCGTTTAAATAATACTACAACCAGACTTCCAGGCACAAGAGGTCACACAGTCATGCCCAGCAAGGTTACTTTAAACGTGGGCACACTTCAGACCGTTTCACTCTTTAAATCATTCAAAGCACCACATTTCAAGGCCCAAGAGGTCACAGAATCATGCCCATCAAAGTAGCTCTGGGCCTGGGCACACTTCACGCAGTTTGACCCTTTAAATAATACTACAACCAGACGCATACAGGTGCGCACATATACACAGATACACATTCTGTTTAATTTCTTCACATCTGCAGACTAGAGTAAGCTGAGGGTATAGTGTTAAACCAGGTACTACATAAACAGTATATAGTATATATACAGAGGATATAATGTTAAACCAGGTACTACATACAGAGTATATAGTTTGACCAAAAGATCGTGCTGATCTTTGATCTCCTGGATCTTCATCTCCAGCGCCACTTTCAGACTCATAATGTCCTCCTCTATGGGCTGGTATAACACACACACGAATCATCACTACAGCCAGTACAATGGAAAGGTGGGAATGTGTACTGAATGTGTACTGACGTTATAAGTGAAAGGTGGAGGTACTGGTGGATGTGTACTGACACTATAAGGGATCTCTACCTGCAGTGACAGTCTGAGCTTCTCAAGTTCTTCCTCCAGAGATTTCTTCTCCTGTTCACAGGCCATTTTCATATCTGCCAGAGCAAGTATCATTACTGCTGGATATAACACAGATTGTATATACTAAATAATTACTACTGAATATATAAAATATAATATATATAGTACTATACATATATTAGTGTCACTTTTATTGGAGCCTAAAGGCTAACATTCATTATTAGTTATGTTAGTATTATTGCATTTCCATAGTACTTACTCTTGATGGACCTGTTATGCTCCTCCTCCTCCTGCTGTTTCTGCAGGAGCTCTGTCTCCTCCTGCTGCTTGTGTTTCAGCATCTCCTGAAGAACCTGCAGCTCCTTCTGCTTCTGCAACCTCAACTCCTTCAGCTGCTCCAACAAACTGTTCTCCAACTCCTCCTTCTCACACCGCAAACACTCCAATCGGGCCACAGGCCCCACTAGTGACACAGAACCACACACACACACAGACACAGACACACACACACACACACACACACACACACAGAGAGAGATAAACATGTATAAATGTATAAGAATTTGTGGATAAAATTATTATGAGATTATTTATAATCAAACGACTACACTACACAACCACATCTTCCTTTCATTTACATATTATACAGATATTTAGAGATATTTACATTTTATTTACCCGCGTGCGTCTCTCTTCTCCAAGGTAGCGGAGAGATATGAAAGGATAAAAGGGGAAAAGAATAAAATGCACGTCGGTTTTAAATTCGCAGGCTACCTGCGCTGAAGGCGTGGAAAACGAGCACGTGACGGAAAGGCTTCCGTACCCGATGGGTCCAAATCACATGCCCAGCAAAGTAGACTTAAACCTGGATACACAATGGAGACCATTTGACCCTTTAAAATCATACTACAAGCAGACTTCCAGGCCCAAGAGGTCACACAGCCATGCCCAGCAAAGTAGCTCTGGGCCTGGGCACACTTTACGCAGTTTGACCGTTTAAATAAAACTAGAAACAGACTTCCTGGCCCAAGAGGTCACACAGTCATGCCCAGCAAGGTTGCTTTAAACGTGGGCACACTTCAGACCGTTTCACTCTTTAAATCATTCAAAGCACCACATTTCAAGGCCCAAGAGGTCACAGAATCATGCCCATCAAAGTAGCTCTGGGCCTGGGCACACTTCACGCAGTTTGACCCTTTAAATAATACTACAACCAGACACATACAGGTGCGCACATATACACAGATACACATTCTGTTTAATTTCTTCACATCTGCAGACTAGAGTAAGCTGAGGGTATAGTGTTAAACCAGGTACTACATAAACAGTATATAGTATATATACAGAGGATATAGTGTTAAACCAGGTACTACATACAGAGTATATAGTATACATACAGAGTATATAGTTTGACCAAAAGATCGTGCTGATCTTTGATCTCCTGGTTCTTCATCTCCAGCGCCACTTTCAGACTCATAATGTCCTCCTCTATGGGCTGGTATAACCCACGCACACGAATCATCACTACAGCCAGTACAATGGAAAGGTGGGAATGTGTACTGAATGTGTACTGACGTTATAAGTGAAAGGTGGAGGTACTGGTGGATGTGTACTGACACTATAAGGGATCTCTACCTGCAGTGACAGTCTGAGCTTCTCAAGTTCTTCCTCCAGAGATTTCTTCTCCTGTTCACAGGCCATTTTCATATCTGCCAGAACAAGTATCATTACTGCTGGATATAACACAGATTGTATATACTACATAATTACTACTGAATATATAAAATATAATATAAATAGAGTACTATACATATATTAGTATCACTTTTATTGGAGCCTAAAGGCTAACATTCATTATTATGTTAGTATTATTGCATTTCCATAGTACTTACTCTTGATGGACCTGTTATGCTCCTCCTCCTCCTGCTGTTTCTGCAGGAGCTCTGTCTCCTCCTGCTGCTTGTGTTTCAGCATCTCCTGAAGAACCTGCAGCTCCTTCTGCTTCTGCAACCTCAACTCCTTCAGCTGCTCCAACAAATTGTTCTCCAACTCCTCCTTCTCACACCGCAAACAATCCAATCGGGCCACAGGCCCCACTAGTGACACAGAACCACACACACACACACACACACACACACACACAGAGAGAGATAAACATGTATAAATGTATAAGAATTTGTGGATAAAATTATTATGAGATTATTTATAATCAAACGACTACACTACACAACCACTTCTTCCTTTTATTTACATATTATACAGATATTTACATTTTATTTACCCGCGTGCGTCTCTCTTCTCCAAGGTAGCGGAGAGATATGAAGGGATAAAAGGGGAAAAGAATAAAATGCACGTCGGTTTTAAATTCGCAGGCTACCTGCGCTGAAGGCGTGGAAAACGAGCACATGACGGAAAGGCTTCCGTACCCGATGGGTCCAAATCACATGCCCAGCAAAGTAGCCTTAAACCTGGACACACAATGGAGACCATTTGACCCTTTAAAATCATTCTACAACCAGACTTCCAGGCCCAAGAGGTCACACAGTCATGCCCAGCAAAGTAGCTCTGGGCCTGGGCACACTTCACGCAGTTTGACCGTTTAAATAATACTACAACCAGACTTCCAGGCACAAGAGGTCACACAGTCATGCCCAGCAAGGTTACTTTAAACGTGGGCACACTTCAGACCGTTTCACTCTTTAAATCATTCAAAGCACCACATTTCAAGGCCCAAGAGGTCACAGAATCATGCCCATCAAAGTAGCTCTGGGCCTGGGCACACTTCACGCAGTTTGACCCTTTAAATAATACTACAACCAGACGCATACAGGTGCGCACATATACACAGATACACATTCTGTTTAATTTCTTCACATCTGCAGACTAGAGTAAGCTGAGGGTATAGTGTTAAACCAGGTACTACATAAACAGTATATAGTATATATACAGAGGATATAGTGTTAAACCAGGTACTACATACAGAGTATATAGTATACATACAGAGTATATAGTTTGACCAAAAGATCGTGCTGATCTTTGATCTCCTGGTTCTTCATCTCCAGCGCCACTTTCAGACTCATAATGTCCTCCTCTATGGGCTGGTATAACACACACACGAATCATCACTACAGCCAGTACAATGGAAAGGTGGGAATGTGTACTGCATGTGTACTGACGTTATAAGTGAAAGGTGGAGGTACTGGTGGATGTGTACTGACACTATAAGGGATCTCTACCTGCAGTGACAGTCTGAGCTTCTCAAGTTCTTCCTCCAGAGATTTCTTCTCCTGTTCACAGGCCATTTTCATATCTGCCAGAGCAAGTATCATTACTGCTGGATATAACATAGATTGTATATACTACATAATTACTACTGAATATATAAAATATAATATATATAGTACTATACATATATTAGTATCACTTTTATTGGAGCCTAAAGGCTAACATTCATTATTAGTTATGTTAGTATTATTGCATTTCCATAGTACTTACTCTTGATGGACCTGTTATGCTCCTCCTCCTCCTGCTGTTTCTGCAGGAGCTCTGTCTCCTCCTGCTGCTTGTGTTTCAGCATCTCCTGAAGAACCTGCAGCTCCTTCTGCTTCTGCAACCTCAACTCCTTCAGCTGCTCCAACAAACTGTTCTCCAACTCCTCCTTCTCACACCGCAAACACTCCAATCGGACCACAGGCCCCACTAGTGACACAGAACCACACACACACACACACACACACACACACACACACACACACACACACACACACACAGAGAAAGATAAACATGTATAAATGTATAAGAATTTGTGGATAAAATTATTATGAGACTATTTATAATCAAACGACTACACTACACAACCACTTCTTCCTTTTATATACATATTATACAGATATTTACATTTTATTTACCCGCGTGCGTCTCTCTTCTCCAAGGTAGCGGAGAGATATGAAGGGATAAAAGGGGAAAAGAATAAAATGCACGTCGGTTTTAAATTCGCAGGCTACCTGCGCTGAAGGCGTGGAAAACGAGCACGTGACGGAAAGGCTTCCGTACCCGATGGGTCCAAATCACATGCCCAGCAAAGTAGCCTTAAACCTGGACACACAATGGAGACCATTTGACCCTTTAAAATCATACTACAACCAGACTTCCAGGCCCAAGAGGTCACACAGTCATGCCCAGCAAAGTAGCTCTGGGCCTGGGCACACTTCCCGCAGTTTGACCGTTTAAATAATACTACAACCAGACTTCCAGGCACAAGAGGTCACACAGTCATGCCCAGCAAGGTTACTTTAAACGTGGGCACACTTCAGACCGTTTCACTCTTTAAATCATTCAAAGCAGCACATTTCAAGGCCCAAGAGGTCACAGAATCATGCCCATCAAAGTAGCTCTGGGCCTGGGCACACTTCACGCAGTTTGACCCTTTAAATAATACTACAACCAGACGCATACAGGTGCGCACATATACACAGATACACATTCTGTTTAATTTCTTCACATCTGCAGACTAGAGTAAGCTGAGGGTATAGTGTTAAACCAGGTACTACATAAACAGTATATAGTATATATACAGAGGATATAATGTTAAACCAGGTACTACATACAGAGTATATAGTTTGACCAAAAGATCGTGCTGATCTTTGATCTCCTGGATCTTCATCTCCAGCGCCACTTTCAGACTCATAATGTCCTCCTCTATGGGCTGGTATAACACACACACGAATCATCACTACAGCCAGTACAATGGAAAGGTGGGAATGTGTACTGAATGTGTACTGACGTTATAAGTGAAAGGTGGAGGTACTGGTGGATGTGTACTGACACTATAAGGGATCTCTACCTGCAGTGACAGTCTGAGCTTCTCAAGTTCTTCCTCCAGAGATTTCTTCTCCTGTTCACAGGCCATTTTCATATCTGCCAGAGCAAGTATCATTACTGCTGGATATAACACAGATTGTATATACTAAATAATTACTACTGAATATATAAAATATAATATATATAGTACTATACATATATTAGTGTCACTTTTATTGGAGCCTAAAGGCTAACATTCATTATTAGTTATGTTAGTATTATTGCATTTCCATAGTACTTACTCTTGATGGACCTGTTATGCTCCTCCTCCTCCTGCTGTTTCTGCAGGAGCTCTGTCTCCTCCTGCTGCTTGTGTTTCAGCATCTCCTGAAGAACCTGCAGCTCCTTCTGCTTCTGCAACCTCAACTCCTTCAGCTGCTCCAACAAACTGTTCTCCAACTCCTCCTTCTCACACCGCAAACACTCCAATCGGGCCACAGGCCCCACTAGTGACACAGAACCACACACACACACAGACACAGACACACACACACACACACACACACACACACAGAGAGAGATAAACATGTATAAATGTATAAGAATTTGTGGATAAAATTATTATGAGATTATTTATAATCAAACGACTACACTACACAACCACATCTTCCTTTCATTTACATATTATACAGATATTTAGAGATATTTACATTTTATTTACCCGCGTGCGTCTCTCTTCTCCAAGGTAGCGGAGAGATATGAAAGGATAAAAGGGGAAAAGAATAAAATGCACGTCGGTTTTAAATTCGCAGGCTACCTGCGCTGAAGGCGTGGAAAACGAGCACGTGACGGAAAGGCTTCCGTACCCGATGGGTCCAAATCACATGCCCAGCAAAGTAGACTTAAACCTGGATACACAATGGAGACCATTTGACCCTTTAAAATCATACTACAAGCAGACTTCCAGGCCCAAGAGGTCACACAGCCATGCCCAGCAAAGTAGCTCTGGGCCTGGGCACACTTTACGCAGTTTGACCGTTTAAATAAAACTAGAAACAGACTTCCTGGCCCAAGAGGTCACACAGTCATGCCCAGCAAGGTTGCTTTAAACGTGGGCACACTTCAGACCGTTTCACTCTTTAAATCATTCAAAGCACCACATTTCAAGGCCCAAGAGGTCACAGAATCATGCCCATCAAAGTAGCTCTGGGCCTGGGCACACTTCACGCAGTTTGACCCTTTAAATAATACTACAACCAGACACATACAGGTGCGCACATATACACAGATACACATTCTGTTTAATTTCTTCACATCTGCAGACTAGAGTAAGCTGAGGGTATAGTGTTAAACCAGGTACTACATAAACAGTATATAGTATATATACAGAGGATATAGTGTTAAACCAGGTACTACATACAGAGTATATAGTATACATACAGAGTATATAGTTTGACCAAAAGATCGTGCTGATCTTTGATCTCCTGGTTCTTCATCTCCAGCGCCACTTTCAGACTCATAATGTCCTCCTCTATGGGCTGGTATAACCCACGCACACGAATCATCACTACAGCCAGTACAATGGAAAGGTGGGAATGTGTACTGAATGTGTACTGACGTTATAAGTGAAAGGTGGAGGTACTGGTGGATGTGTACTGACACTATAAGGGATCTCTACCTGCAGTGACAGTCTGAGCTTCTCAAGTTCTTCCTCCAGAGATTTCTTCTCCTGTTCACAGGCCATTTTCATATCTGCCAGAACAAGTATCATTACTGCTGGATATAACACAGATTGTATATACTACATAATTACTACTGAATATATAAAATATAATATAAATAGAGTACTATACATATATTAGTATCACTTTTATTGGAGCCTAAAGGCTAACATTCATTATTATGTTAGTATTATTGCATTTCCATAGTACTTACTCTTGATGGACCTGTTATGCTCCTCCTCCTCCTGCTGTTTCTGCAGGAGCTCTGTCTCCTCCTGCTGCTTGTGTTTCAGCATCTCCTGAAGAACCTGCAGCTCCTTCTGCTTCTGCAACCTCAACTCCTTCAGCTGCTCCAACAAATTGTTCTCCAACTCCTCCTTCTCACACCGCAAACAATCCAATCGGGCCACAGGCCCCACTAGTGACACAGAACCACACACACACACACACACACACACACACACAGAGAGAGATAAACATGTATAAATGTATAAGAATTTGTGGATAAAATTATTATGAGATTATTTATAATCAAACGACTACACTACACAACCACTTCTTCCTTTTATTTACATATTATACAGATATTTACATTTTATTTACCCGCGTGCGTCTCTCTTCTCCAAGGTAGCGGAGAGATATGAAGGGATAAAAGGGGAAAAGAATAAAATGCACGTCGGTTTTAAATTCGCAGGCTACCTGCGCTGAAGGCGTGGAAAACGAGCACATGACGGAAAGGCTTCCGTACCCGATGGGTCCAAATCACATGCCCAGCAAAGTAGCCTTAAACCTGGACACACAATGGAGACCATTTGACCCTTTAAAATCATTCTACAACCAGACTTCCAGGCCCAAGAGGTCACACAGTCATGCCCAGCAAAGTAGCTCTGGGCCTGGGCACACTTCACGCAGTTTGACCGTTTAAATAATACTACAACCAGACTTCCAGGCACAAGAGGTCACACAGTCATGCCCAGCAAGGTTACTTTAAACGTGGGCACACTTCAGACCGTTTCACTCTTTAAATCATTCAAAGCACCACATTTCAAGGCCCAAGAGGTCACAGAATCATGCCCATCAAAGTAGCTCTGGGCCTGGGCACACTTCACGCAGTTTGACCCTTTAAATAATACTACAACCAGACGCATACAGGTGCGCACATATACACAGATACACATTCTGTTTAATTTCTTCACATCTGCAGACTAGAGTAAGCTGAGGGTATAGTGTTAAACCAGGTACTACATAAACAGTATATAGTATATATACAGAGGATATAGTGTTAAACCAGGTACTACATACAGAGTATATAGTATACATACAGAGTATATAGTTTGACCAAAAGATCGTGCTGATCTTTGATCTCCTGGTTCTTCATCTCCAGCGCCACTTTCAGACTCATAATGTCCTCCTCTATGGGCTGGTATAACACACACACGAATCATCACTACAGCCAGTACAATGGAAAGGTGGGAATGTGTACTGCATGTGTACTGACGTTATAAGTGAAAGGTGGAGGTACTGGTGGATGTGTACTGACACTATAAGGGATCTCTACCTGCAGTGACAGTCTGAGCTTCTCAAGTTCTTCCTCCAGAGATTTCTTCTCCTGTTCACAGGCCATTTTCATATCTGCCAGAGCAAGTATCATTACTGCTGGATATAACATAGATTGTATATACTACATAATTACTACTGAATATATAAAATATAATATATATAGTACTATACATATATTAGTATCACTTTTATTGGAGCCTAAAGGCTAACATTCATTATTAGTTATGTTAGTATTATTGCATTTCCATAGTACTTACTCTTGATGGACCTGTTATGCTCCTCCTCCTCCTGCTGTTTCTGCAGGAGCTCTGTCTCCTCCTGCTGCTTGTGTTTCAGCATCTCCTGAAGAACCTGCAGCTCCTTCTGCTTCTGCAACCTCAACTCCTTCAGCTGCTCCAACAAACTGTTCTCCAACTCCTCCTTCTCACACCGCAAACACTCCAATCGGACCACAGGCCCCACTAGTGACACAGAACCACACACACACACACACACACACACACACACACACACACACACACACACACACACAGAGAAAGATAAACATGTATAAATGTATAAGAATTTGTGGATAAAATTATTATGAGACTATTTATAATCAAACGACTACACTACACAACCACTTCTTCCTTTTATATACATATTATACAGATATTTACATTTTATTTACCCGCGTGCGTCTCTCTTCTCCAAGGTAGCGGAGAGATATGAAGGGATAAAAGGGGAAAAGAATAAAATGCACGTCGGTTTTAAATTCGCAGGCTACCTGCGCTGAAGGCGTGGAAAACGAGCACGTGACGGAAAGGCTTCCGTACCCGATGGGTCCAAATCACATGCCCAGCAAAGTAGCCTTAAACCTGGACACACAATGGAGACCATTTGACCCTTTAAAATCATACTACAACCAGACTTCCAGGCCCAAGAGGTCACACAGTCATGCCCAGCAAAGTAGCTCTGGGCCTGGGCACACTTCCCGCAGTTTGACCGTTTAAATAATACTACAACCAGACTTCCAGGCACAAGAGGTCACACAGTCATGCCCAGCAAGGTTACTTTAAACGTGGGCACACTTCAGACCGTTTCACTCTTTAAATCATTCAAAGCAGCACATTTCAAGGCCCAAGAGGTCACAGAATCATGCCCATCAAAGTAGCTCTGGGCCTGGGCACACTTCACGCAGTTTGACCCTTTAAATAATACTACAACCAGACGCATACAGGTGCGCACATATACACAGATACACATTCTGTTTAATTTCTTCACATCTGCAGACTAGAGTAAGCTGAGGGTATAGTGTTAAACCAGGTACTACATAAACAGTATATAGTATATATACAGAGGATATAATGTTAAACCAGGTACTACATACAGAGTATATAGTTTGACCAAAAGATCGTGCTGATCTTTGATCTCCTGGATCTTCATCTCCAGCGCCACTTTCAGACTCATAATGTCCTCCTCTATGGGCTGGTATAACACACACACGAATCATCACTACAGCCAGTACAATGGAAAGGTGGGAATGTGTACTGAATGTGTACTGACGTTATAAGTGAAAGGTGGAGGTACTGGTGGATGTGTACTGACACTATAAGGGATCTCTACCTGCAGTGACAGTCTGAGCTTCTCAAGTTCTTCCTCCAGAGATTTCTTCTCCTGTTCACAGGCCATTTTCATATCTGCCAGAGCAAGTATCATTACTGCTGGATATAACACAGATTGTATATACTAAATAATTACTACTGAATATATAAAATATAATATATATAGTACTATACATATATTAGTGTCACTTTTATTGGAGCCTAAAGGCTAACATTCATTATTAGTTATGTTAGTATTATTGCATTTCCATAGTACTTACTCTTGATGGACCTGTTATGCTCCTCCTCCTCCTGCTGTTTCTGCAGGAGCTCTGTCTCCTCCTGCTGCTTGTGTTTCAGCATCTCCTGAAGAACCTGCAGCTCCTTCTGCTTCTGCAACCTCAACTCCTTCAGCTGCTCCAACAAACTGTTCTCCAACTCCTCCTTCTCACACCGCAAACACTCCAATCGGGCCACAGGCCCCACTAGTGACACAGAACCACACACACACACACACACACACACACACACACACACACACACACACACACACACACACACACACACACACACAGAGAGAGATAAACATGTATAAATGTATAAGAATTTGAGGATAAAATTATTATGAGATTATTTATAATCAAACGACTACACTATACAACCACTTCTTCCTTTTATTTAGATATTATACAGATATGTACAGATATTTACATTTTATTTACCCGCGTGCGTCTCTCTTCTCCAAGGTAGCGGAGAGATATGAAAGGATAAAAGGGGAAAAGAATAAAATGCACGTCGGTTTTAAATTCGCAGGCTACCTGCGCTGAAGGCGTGGAAAACGAGCACGTGACGGAAAGGCTTCCGTACCCGATGGGTCCAAATCACATGCCCAGTAAAGTAGCCTTAAACCTGGACACACAATGGAGACCATTTGACCCTTTAAAATCATACTACAACCAGACTTCCAGGCCCAAGAGGTCACACAGTCATGCCCAGCAAAGTAGCTCTGGGCCTGGGCACACTTCACGCAGTTTGACCGTTTAAATAAAACTAGAAACAGACTTCCTGGCCCAAGAGGTCAGAGTCATACCCAGCAAAGTACGTTTAAACCTGGAAACAAATCAGATCCTTTCTGTCATTCAAAGGAATGGGCCTGCAACTCACAACCACATCCCCAGTGAAGCGCACCGTCACCCAGCCACACTACGCCACCTTGCCCGTCCTGGAACAACCACACCTCCAGGGCACCACATGCCAATCTCTCATGCCCAGCAAACTGCAACCTCACGCAGCCAGGCCACACACTGTCTCCCCTTGTACCGTCCAGGGACGAACTCCTCCACAAACCTGGTGTTCACGCACACACACGCAATTACAACGAATTGGTGGAGAACTTTGAAACAAACGTGCTGACTTTGAATACTCACATCTAGGCTGGGCCAGGTCCAAACGGCCTGCAGCTCGGTGCCCATCACCTCCATGACTGTCCCTAACGAACGCCACCTGCCACGCTTTCGGCCCGTCCCTGGCGGCATTAAAAAATCGTAGCGTGATAACGATGGTTCCGATCCGCGTGCCGCTCGAAGGCGATTACAGGGGAGATGCAGCCCTTTCCAAAGAGCCATGAACAGACTTTCTACTCCCAAGGAGCCCAAAGATATTAAGCCGGAAATACGTCCTACGCGCGTCTTTTCTACGCCGCGCACCACATTTAAAAAATCGTATCGTAAGAACGGTGGGTCCGATCCGCGTGCCGCTTAAAGGCGATTACAGGGGAGATGCAACCCTCTCCAAAGAGCCATGAACATACTTTCTACTCCCAAGGACACAAGAGATATTAAGCCGCAATGACGTCCGACGCGCGCATTTTCTCCGCCGCGCACCACATATAAAAAATCGTAGCGTGAAAACAGTGGGTTCGATCCACGTGCCGCTCGAAGGCGATTACAGGGGAGATGCATCCCTTTCCAAAGAGCCATGAACAGACTTCCTACTCCCAAGGAGACAAGAGATATTAAGCCGCAATGACGTCCGACGCGCGTCTTTTCTCCGCAGCTCACCACATTTAAAAAAATCGAAGCGTGAAAACCGTGGGTTCGATATAGTATACATACAGAGTATATAGTTTGACCAAAAGATCATGCTGATCTTTGATCTCCTGGTTCTTCATCTCCAGCGCCACTTTCAGACTCAATGTCCTCCTCTATGGGCTGGTATAACACAGACACGAATCATCACTACAGCCAGTACAATGGAAAGGTGGGAATGTGTACTGAATGTGTACTGACGTTATAAGTGAGAGGTGGTGGTACTGGTGGATGTGTACTGACACTATAAGGGATCTCTACCTGCAGTGACAATTTGAGCTTCTCAAGTTCTTCCTCCAGAGATTTCTTCTCCTGTTCACAGGCCATTTTCATATCTGCCAGAGCAAGTATCATTACTGCTGGATATAACACAGATTGTATATACTACATAATTACTACTGAATATATAAAATATAATATATATAGTACTATACATATATTAGTGTCACTTTTATTGGAGCCTAAAGGCTAACATTCATTATTAGTTATGTTAGTATTATTGCATTTCCATAGTACTTACTCTTGATGGACCTGTTATGCTCCTCCTCCTCCTGCTGTTTCTGCAGGAGCTCTGTCTCCTCCTGCTGCTTGTGTTTCAGCATCTCCTGAAGAACCTGCAGCTCCTTCTGCTTCTGCAACCTCAACTCCTTCAGCTGCTCCAACAAACTGTTCTCCAACTCCTCCTTCTCACACCGCAAACACTCCAATCGGGCCACAGGCCCCACTAGTGACACAGAACCACACACACACACACACAAACACACACACACACACACACACACACACACACACACACACACAAAGAGAGAGATAAACATGTATAAATGTATAAGAATTTGTGGATAAAATTATTATGAGATTATTCATAATCAAACGACTACACTACACAACCACTTCTTCCTTTTATTTACATATTATACAGATATTTACAAATATTTACATTTTATTTACCCGCATGCGTCTCTCTTCTCCAAGGTAGCGGAGAGATATGAAAGGATAAAAGGGGAAAAGAATAAAATGCATGTCGGTTTTAAATTCGCAGGCTACCTGCACTGAAGGCGTGGAAAACGAGCACGTGACGGAAAGGCTTCCGTACCCGATGGGTCCAAATCACATGCCCAGCAAAGTAGCCTTAAACCTGGACACACAATGGAGACCATTTGACCCTTTAAAATCATACTACAAGCAGACTTCCAGGCCCAAGAGGTCACACAGTCATGCCCAGCAAGGATGCTTTAAACGTGGGCACACTTCAGACCGTTTCACTCTTTAAATCATTCAAAGCACCACATTTCAAGACCCAAGAGGTCACAGAATCATGCCCATCAAAGTAGCTCTGCGCCTGGGCACACTTCACGCAGTTTGACCCTTTAAATAATACTACAACCAGACACATACAGGTGCGCACATATACACAGATACACATTCTGTTTAATTTCTTCACATCTGCAGACTAGAGTAAGCTGAGGGTATAGTGTTAAACCAGGTACTACATAAACAGTATATAGTATATATACAGAGGATATAATGTTAAACCAGGTACTACATACAGAGTATATAGTTTGACCAAAAGATCGTGCTGATCTTTGATCTCCTGGTTCTTCATCTCCAGCGCCACTTTCAGACTCATAATGTCCTCCTCTATGGGCTGGTATAACACACACACGAATCATCACTACAGCCAGTACAATGAAAAGGTGGGAATGTGTACTGCATGTGTACTGACGTTATAAGTGAAAGGTGGAGCTACTGGTGGATGTGTACTGACACTATAAGGGATCTCTACCTGCAGTGACAGTCTGAGCTTCTCAAGTTCTTCCTCCAGAGATTTCTTCTCCTGTTCACAGGCCATTTTCATATCTGCCAGAGCATGTATCATTACTGCTGGATATAACACAGATTGTATATACTACATAATTACTACTGAATATATAAAATATAATATATATAGTACTATACATATATTAGTATCACTTTTATTGGAGCCTAAAGGCTAACATTCATTATTAGTTATGTTAGTATTATTGCATTTCCATAGTACTTACTCTTGATGGACCTGTTATGCTCCTCCTCCTCCTGCTGTTTCTGCAGGAGCTCTGTCTCCTCCTGCTGCTTGTGTTTCAGCATCTCCTGAAGAACCTGCAGCTCCTTCTGCTTCTGCAACCTCAACTCCTTCAGCTGCTCCAACAAACTGTTCTCCAACTCCTCCTTCTCACACCGCAAACACTCCAATCGGGCCACAGGCCCCACTAGTGACACAGAACCACACACACACACACAGACACAGACACACACACACACACACACACACACACACACAGAGAGATAAACATGTATAAATGTATAATAATTTGTGGATAAAATTATTATGAGATTATTTATAATCAAACGACTACACTACACAACCACTTCTTCCTTTTATTTACATATTATACAGATATTTACAGATATTTACATTTTATTTACCCGCGTGCGTCTCTCTTCTCCAAGGTAGCGGAGAGATATGAAAGGATAAAAGGGGAAAAGAATAAAATGCACGTCGGTTTTAAATTCGCAGGCTACCTGCGCTGAAGGCGTGGAAAACGAGCACGTGACGGAATGGCTTCCGTACCCGATGGGTCCAAATCACATGCCCAGCAAAGTAGCCTTAAACCTGGACACACAATGGAGACCATTTGACACTTTAAAATCATACTACAAGCAGACTTCCAGGCGCAAGAGGTCACACAGTCATGCCCAGCAAAGTACCTCTGGGCCTGGGCACACTTCACGCAGTTTGACCGTTTAAATAAAACTAGAAACAGACTTCCTGGCCCAAGAGGTCACACAGTCATGCCCAGCAAGGTTGCTTTAAACGTGGGCACACTTCAGACCGTTTCACACTTTAAATCATTCAAAGCACCACATTTCAAGGCCCAAGAGGTCACAGAATCATGCCCATCAAAGTAGCTCTGGGCCTGGGCACACTTCACGCAGTTTGACCCTTTAAATAATACTACAACCAGACACATACAGGTGCGCACATATACACAGATACACATTCTGTTTAAATTTCTTCACATCTGAAGACTAGAGTAAGCTGAGGGTATAGTGTTAAACCAGGTACTACATAAACAGTATATAGTATATATACAGAGGATATAGTGTTAAACCAGGTACTACATACAGAGTATATAGTATACATACAGAGTATATAGTTTGACCAAAAGATCGTGTTGATCTTTGATCTCCTGGTTCTTCATCTCCAGCGCCACTTTCAGACTCATAAAGTCCTCCTCTATGGGCTGGTATAACACACACACGAATCATCACTACAGCCAGTACAATGGAAAGGTGGGAATGTGTACTGAATGTGTACTGACGTTATAAGTGAGAGGTGGAGGTACTGGTGGATGTGTACTGACACTATAAGGGATCTCTACCTGCAGTGACAGTCTGAGCTTCTCAAGTTCTTCCTCCAGAGATTTCTTCTCCTGTTCACAGGCCATTTTCATATCTGCCAGAGCAAGTATCATTACTGCTGGATATAACACAGATTGTATATACTACATAATTACTACTGAATATATAAAATATAATATATATAGTACTATACATATATTAGTATCACTTTTATTGGAGCCTAAAGGCTAACATTCATTATTAGTTATGTTAGTATTATTGCATTTCCATAGTACTTACTCTTGATGGACCTGTTATGCTCCTCCTCCTCCTGCTGTTTCTGCAGGAGCTCTGTCTCCTCCTGCTGCTTGTGTTTCAGCATCTCCTGAAGAACCTGCAGCTCCTTCTGCTTCTGCAACCTCAACTCCTTCAGCTGCTCCAACAAACTGTTCTCCAACTCCTCATTCCTCATTCTCACACCGCAAACACTCCAATCGGGCCACAGGCCCCACTAGTGACACAGAACCACACACACACACAGACACACACACACACACACACACACACACACACACACACACACACACACACACACACAGAGAGATAAACATGTATAAATGTATAAGAATTTGTGGATAAAATTATTATGAGATTATTTATAATCAAACGACTACACTACACAACCACATCTTCCTTTTATTTACATATTATACAGATATTTAGAGATATTTACATTTTATTTACCCGCGTGCGTCTCTCTTCTCCAAGGTAGCGGAGAGATATGAAAGGATAAAAGGGGAAAAGAATAAAATGCACGTCGGTTTTAAATTCGCAGGCTACCTGCGCTGAAGGCGTGGAAAACGAGCACGTGACGGAAAGGCTTCCGTACCCGATGGGTCCAAATCACATGCCCAGCAAAGTAGACTTAAACCTGGATACACAATGGAGACCATTTGACCCTTTAAAATCATACTACAAGCAGACTTCCAGGCCCAAGAGGTCACACAGCCATGCCCAGCAAAGTAGCTCTGGGTCTGGGCACACTTTACGCAGTTTGACCGTTTAAATAAAACTAGAAACAGACTTCCTGGCCCAAGAGGTCACACAGTCATGCCCAGCAAGGTTGCTTTAAACGTGGGCACACTTCAGACCGTTTCACTCTTTAAATCATTCAAAGCACCACATTTCAAGGCCCAAGAGGTCACAGAATCATGCCCATCAAAGTAGCTCTGGGCCTGGGCACACTTCACGCAGTTTGACCCTTTAAATAATACTACAACCAGACACATACAGGTGCGCACATATACACAGAAACACATTCTGTTTAATTTCTTCACATCTGCAGACTAGAGTAAGCTGAGGGTATAGTGTTAAACCAGGTACTACATAAACAGTATATAGTATATATACAGAGGATATAGTGTTAAACCAGGTACTACATACAGAGTATATAGTATACATACAGAGTATATAGTTTGACCAAAAGATCGTGCTGATCTTTGATCTCCTGGTTCTTCATCTCCAGCGCCACTTTCAGACTCATAATGTCCTCCTCTATGGGCTGGTATAACCCACGCACACGAATCATCACTACAGCCAGTACAATGGAAAGGTGGGAATGTGTACTGAATGTGTACTGACGTTATAAGTGAAAGGTGGAGGTACTGGTGGATGTGTACTGACACTATAAGGGATCTCTACCTGCAGTGACAGTCTGAGCTTCTCAAGTTCTTCCTCCAGAGATTTCTTCTCCTGTTCACAGGCCATTTTCATATCTGCCAGAACAAGTATCATTACTGCTGGATATAACACAGATTGTATATACTACATAATTACTACTGAATATATAAAATATAATATAAATAGAGTACTATACATATATTAGTATCACTTTTATTGGAGCCTAAAGGCTAACATTCATTATTATGTTAGTATTATTGCATTTCCATAGTACTTACTCTTGATGGACCTGTTATGCTCCTCCTCCTCCTGCTGTTTCTGCAGGAGCTCTGTCTCCTCCTGCTGCTTGTGTTTCAGCATCTCCTGAAGAACCTGCAGCTCCTTCTGCTTCTGCAACCTCAACTCCTTCAGCTGCTCCAACAAATTGTTCTCCAACTCCTCCTTCTCACACCGCAAACAATCCAATCGGGCCACAGGCCCCACTAGTGACACAGAACCACACACACACACACACACACACACACACACAGAGAGAGATAAACATGTATAAATGTATAAGAATTTGTGGATAAAATTATTATGAGATTATTTATAATCAAACGACTACACTACACAACCACTTCTTCCTTTTATTTACATATTATACAGATATTTACATTTTATTTACCCGCGTGCGTCTCTCTTCTCCAAGGTAGCGGAGAGATATGAAGGGATAAAAGGGGAAAAGAATAAAATGCACGTCGGTTTTAAATTCGCAGGCTACCTGCGCTGAAGGCGTGGAAAACGAGCACATGACGGAAAGGCTTCCGTACCCGATGGGTCCAAATCACATGCCCAGCAAAGTAGCCTTAAACCTGGACACACAATGGAGACCATTTGACCCTTTAAAATCATTCTACAACCAGACTTCCAGGCCCAAGAGGTCACACAGTCATGCCCAGCAAAGTAGCTCTGGGCCTGGGCACAATTCACGCAGTTTGACCGTTTAAATAATACTAC
This sequence comes from Electrophorus electricus, assembly GCF_041902795.1. NCBI lineage: Eukaryota > Metazoa > Chordata > Actinopteri > Gymnotiformes > Gymnotidae > Electrophorus > Electrophorus electricus. The sequence goes on along the minus strand of NC_137501.1, from coordinate 37,942,360 downwards.
AACCAGACTTCCAGGCACAAGAGGTCACACAGTCATGCCCAGCAAGGTTACTTTAAACGTGGGCACACTTCAGACCTTTTCACTCTTTAAATCATTCAAAGCACCACATTTCAAGGCCCAAGAGGTCACAGAATCATGCCCATCAAAGTAGCTCTGGGCCTGGGCACACTTCACGCAGTTTGACCCTTTAAATAATACTACAACCAGACGCATACAGGTGCGCACATATACACAGATACACATTCTGTTTAATTTCTTCACATCTGCAGACTAGAGTAAGCTGAGGGTATAGTGTTAAACCAGGTACTACATAAACAGTATATAGTATATATACAGAGGATATAGTGTTAAACCAGGTACTACATACAGAGTATATAGTATACATACAGAGTATATAGTTTGACCAAAAGATCGTGCTGATCTTTGATCTCCTGGTTCTTCATCTCCAGCGCCACTTTCAGACTCATAATGTCCTCCTCTATGGGCTGGTATAACACACACACGAATCATCACTACAGCCAGTACAATGGAAAGGTGGGAATGTGTACTGCATGTGTACTGACGTTATAAGTGAAAGGTGGAGGTACTGGTGGATGTGTACTGACACTATAAGGGATCTCTACCTGCAGTGACAGTCTGAGCTTCTCAAGTTCTTCCTCCAGAGATTTCTTCTCCTGTTCACAGGCCATTTTCATATCTGCCAGAGCAAGTATCATTACTGCTGGATATAACATAGATTGTATATACTACATAATTACTACTGAATATATAAAATATAATATATATAGTACTATACATATATTAGTATCACTTTTATTGGAGCCTAAAGGCTAACATTCATTATTAGTTATGCTAGTATTATTGCATTTCCATAGTACTTACTCTTGATGGACCTGTTATGCTCCTCCTCCTCCTGCTGTTTCTGCAGGAGCTCTGTCTCCTCCTGCTGCTTGTGTTTCAGCATCTCCTGAAGAACCTGCAGCTCCTTCTGCTTCTGCAACCTCAACTCCTTCAGCTGCTCCAACAAACTGTTCTCCAACTCCTCCTTCTCACACCGCAAACACTCCAATCGGACCACAGGCCCCACTAGTGACACAGAACCACACACACACACACACACACACACACACAGAGAAAGATAAACATGTATAAATGTATAAGAATTTGTGGATAAAATTATTATGAGACTATTTATAATCAAACGACTACACTACACAACCACTTCTTCCTTTTATATACATATTATACAGATATTTACATTTTATTTACCCGCGTGCGTCTCTCTTCTCCAAGGTAGCGGAGAGATATGAAGGGATAAAAGGGGAAAAGAATAAAATGCACGTCGGTTTTAAATTCGCAGGCTACCTGCGCTGAAGGCGTGGAAAACGAGCACGTGACGGAAAGGCTTCCGTACCCGATGGGTCCAAATCACATGCCCAGCAAAGTAGCCTTAAACCTGGACACACAATGGAGACCATTTGACCCTTTAAAATCATACTACAAGCAGACTTCCAGGCCCAAGAGGTCACACAGCCATGCCCAGCAAAGTAGCTCTGGGCCTGGGCACACTTTACGCAGTTTGACCGTTTAAATAAAACTAGAAACAGACTTCCTGGCCCAAGAGGTCACACAGTCATGCCCAGCAAGGTTGCTTTAAACGTGGGCACACTTCAGACCGTTTCACTCTTTAAATCATTCAAAGCACCACATTTCAAGGCCCAAGAGGTCACAGAATCATGCCCATCAAAGTAGCTCTGGGCCTGGGCACACTTCACGCAGTTTGACCCTTTAAATAATACTACAACCAGACACATACAGGTGCGCACATATACACAGATACACATTCTGTTTAATTTCTTCACATCTGCAGACTAGAGTAAGCTGAGGGTATAGTGTTAAACCAGGTACTACATAAACAGTATATAGTATATATACAGAGGATATAGTGTTAAACCAGGTACTACATACAGAGTATATAGTATACATACAGAGTATATAGTTTGACCAAAAGATCGTGCTGATCTTTGATCTCCTGGTTCTTCATCTCCAGCGCCACTTTCAGACTCATAATGTCCTCCTCTATGGGCTGGTATAACCCACGCACACGAATCATCACTACAGCCAGTACAATGGAAAGGTGGGAATGTGTACTGAATGTGTACTGACGTTATAAGTGAAAGGTGGAGGTACTGGTGGATGTGTACTGACACTATAAGGGATCTCTACCTGCAGTGACAGTCTGAGCTTCTCAAGTTCTTCCTCCAGAGATTTCTTCTCCTGTTCACAGGCCATTTTCATATCTGCCAGAACAAGTATCATTACTGCTGGATATAACACAGATTGTATATACTACATAATTACTACTGAATATATAAAATATAATATAAATAGAGTACTATACATATATTAGTATCACTTTTATTGGAGCCTAAAGGCTAACATTCATTATTATGTTAGTATTATTGCATTTCCATAGTACTTACTCTTGATGGACCTGTTATGCTCCTCCTCCTCCTGCTGTTTCTGCAGGAGCTCTGTCTCCTCCTGCTGCTTGTGTTTCAGCATCTCCTGAAGAACCTGCAGCTCCTTCTGCTTCTGCAACCTCAACTCCTTCAGCTGCTCCAACAAATTGTTCTCCAACTCCTCCTTCTCACACCGCAAACAATCCAATCGGGCCACAGGCCCCACTAGTGACACAGAACCACACACACACACACACACACACACACACACACACAGAGAGAGATAAACATGTATAAATGTATAAGAATTTGTGGATAAAATTATTATGAGATTATTTATAATCAAACGACTACACTACACAACCACTTCTTCCTTTTATTTACATATTATACAGATATTTACATTTTATTTACCCGCGTGCGTCTCTCTTCTCCAAGGTAGCGGAGAGATATGAAGGGATAAAAGGGGAAAAGAATAAAATGCACGTCGGTTTTAAATTCGCAGGCTACCTGCGCTGAAGGCGTGGAAAACGAGCACATGACGGAAAGGCTTCCGTACCCGATGGGTCCAAATCACATGCCCAGCAAAGTAGCCTTAAACCTGGACACACAATGGAGACCATTTGACCCTTTAAAATCATTCTACAACCAGACTTCCAGGCCCAAGAGGTCACACAGTCATGCCCAGCAAAGTAGCTCTGGGCCTGGGCACACTTCACGCAGTTTGACCGTTTAAATAATACTACAACCAGACTTCCAGGCACAAGAGGTCACACAGTCATGCCCAGCAAGGTTACTTTAAACGTGGGCACACTTCAGACCTTTTCACTCTTTAAATCATTCAAAGCACCACATTTCAAGGCCCAAGAGGTCACAGAATCATGCCCATCAAAGTAGCTCTGGGCCTGGGCACACTTCACGCAGTTTGACCCTTTAAATAATACTACAACCAGACGCATACAGGTGCGCACATATACACAGATACACATTCTGTTTAATTTCTTCACATCTGCAGACTAGAGTAAGCTGAGGGTATAGTGTTAAACCAGGTACTACATAAACAGTATATAGTATATATACAGAGGATATAGTGTTAAACCAGGTACTACATACAGAGTATATAGTATACATACAGAGTATATAGTTTGACCAAAAGATCGTGCTGATCTTTGATCTCCTGGTTCTTCATCTCCAGCGCCACTTTCAGACTCATAATGTCCTCCTCTATGGGCTGGTATAACACACACACGAATCATCACTACAGCCAGTACAATGGAAAGGTGGGAATGTGTACTGCATGTGTACTGACGTTATAAGTGAAAGGTGGAGGTACTGGTGGATGTGTACTGACACTATAAGGGATCTCTACCTGCAGTGACAGTCTGAGCTTCTCAAGTTCTTCCTCCAGAGATTTCTTCTCCTGTTCACAGGCCATTTTCATATCTGCCAGAGCAAGTATCATTACTGCTGGATATAACATAGATTGTATATACTACATAATTACTACTGAATATATAAAATATAATATATATAGTACTATACATATATTAGTATCACTTTTATTGGAGCCTAAAGGCTAACATTCATTATTAGTTATGTTAGTATTATTGCATTTCCATAGTACTTACTCTTGATGGACCTGTTATGCTCCTCCTCCTCCTGCTGTTTCTGCAGGAGCTCTGTCTCCTCCTGCTGCTTGTGTTTCAGCATCTCCTGAAGAACCTGCAGCTCCTTCTGCTTCTGCAACCTCAACTCCTTCAGCTGCTCCAACAAACTGTTCTCCAACTCCTCCTTCTCACACCGCAAACACTCCAATCGGACCACAGGCCCCACTAGTGACACAGAACCACACACACACACACACACACACACACACACACACAGAGAAAGATAAACATGTATAAATGTATAAGAATTTGTGGATAAAATTATTATGAGACTATTTATAATCAAACGACTACACTACACAACCACTTCTTCCTTTTATATACATATTATACAGATATTTACATTTTATTTACCCGCGTGCGTCTCTCTTCTCCAAGGTAGCGGAGAGATATGAAGGGATAAAAGGGGAAAAGAATAAAATGCACGTCGGTTTTAAATTCGCAGGCTACCTGCGCTGAAGGCGTGGAAAACGAGCACGTGACGGAAAGGCTTCCGTACCCGATGGGTCCAAATCACATGCCCAGCAAAGTAGCCTTAAACCTGGACACACAATGGAGACCATTTGACCCTTTAAAATCATACTACAAGCAGACTTCCAGGCCCAAGAGGTCACACAGTCATGCCCAGCAAGGATGCTTTAAACGTGGGCACACTTCAGACCGTTTCACTCTTTAAATCATTCAAAGCACCACATTTCAAGACCCAAGAGGTCACAGAATCATGCCCATCAAAGTAGCTCTGCGCCTGGGCACACTTCACGCAGTTTGACCCTTTAAATAATACTACAACCAGACACATACAGGTGCGCACATATACACAGATACACATTCTGTTTAATTTCTTCACATCTGCAGACTAGAGTAAGCTGAGGGTATAGTGTTAAACCAGGTACTACATAAATAGTATATAGTATATATACAGAGGATATAATGTTAAACCAGGTACTACATACAGAGTATATAGTTTGACCAAAAGATCGTGCTGATCTTTGATCTCCTGGTTCTTCATCTCCAGCGCCACTTTCAGACTCATAATGTCCTCCTCTATGGGCTGGTATAACACACACACGAATCATCACTACAGCCAGTACAATGGAAAGGTGGGAATGTGTACTGAATGTGTACTGACGTTATAAGTGAAAGGTGGAGCTACTGGTGGATGTGTACTGACACTATAAGGGATCTCTACCTGCAGTGACAGTCTGAGCTTCTCAAGTTCTTCCTCCAGAGATTTCTTCTCCTGTTCACAGGCCATTTTCATATCTGCCAGAGCATGTATCATTACTGCTGGATATAACACAGATTGTATATACTACATAATTACTACTGAATATATAAAATATAATATATATAGTACTATACATATATTAGTATCACTTTTATTGGAGCCTAAAGGCTAACATTCATTATTAGTTATGTTAGTATTATTGCATTTCCATAGTACTTACTCTTGATGGACCTGTTATGCTCCTCCTCCTCCTGCTGTTTCTGCAGGAGCTCTGTCTCCTCCTGCTGCTTGTGTTTCAGCATCTCCTGAAAAACCTGCAGCTCATTCTGCTTCTGCAACCTCAACTCCTTCAGCTGCTCCAACAAACTGTTCTCCAACTCCTCCTTCTCACACCGCAAACACTCCAATCGGGCCACAGGCCCCACTAGTGACACAGAACCACACACACACACACAGACACAGACACACACACACACACACACACACACACACACACAGAGAGAGATAAACATGTATAAATGTATAATAATTTGTGGATAAAATTATTATGAGATTATTTATAATCAAACGACTACACTACACAACCACTTCTTCCTTTTATTTACATATTATACAGATATTTACAGATATTTACATTTTATTTACCCGCGTGCGTCTCTCTTCTCCAAGGTAGCGGAGAGATATGAAAGGATAAAAGGGGAAAAGAATAAAATGCACGTCGGTTTTAAATTCGCAGGCTACCTGCACTGAAGGCGTGGAAAACGAGCACGTGACGGAAAGGCTTCCGTACCCGATGGGTCCAAATCACATGCCCAGCAAAGTAGCCTTAAACCTGGACACACAATGGAGACCATTTGACCCTTTAAAATCATACTACAACCAGACTTCCAGGCCCAAGAGGTCACACAGTCATGCCCAGCAAGGATGCTTTAAACGTGGGCACACTTCAGACCGTTTCACTCTTTAAATCATTCAAAGCACCACATTTCAAGACCCAAGAGGTCACAGAATCATGCCCATCAAAGTAGCTCTGCGCCTGGGCACACTTCACGCAGTTTGACCCTCTAAATAATACTACAACCAGACACATACAGGTGCGCACATATACACAGATACACATTCTGTTTAATTTCTTCACATCTGCAGACTAGAGTAAGCTGAGGGTATAGTGTTAAACCAGGTACTACATAAACAGTATATAGTATATATACAGAGGATATAATGTTAAACCAGGTACTACATACAGAGTATATAGTTTGACCAAAAGATCGTGCTGATCTTTGATCTCCTGGTTCTTCATCTCCAGCGCCACTTTCAGACTCATAATGTCCTCCTCTATGGGCTGGTATAACACACACACGAATCATCACTACAGCCAGTACAATGGAAAGGTGGGAATGTGTACTGAATGTGTACTGACGTTATAAGTGAGAGGTGGTGGTACTGGTGGATGTGTACTGACACTATAAGGGATCTCTACCTGCAGTGACAGTTTGAGCTTCTCAAGTTCTTCCTCCAGAGATTTCTTCTCCTGTTCACAGGCCATTTTCATATCTGCCAGAGCAAGTATCATTACTGCTGGATATAACACAGATTGTATATACTACATAATTACTACTGAATATATAAAATATAATATATATAGTACTATACATATATTAGTGTCACTTTTATTGGAGCCTAAAGGCTAACATTCATTATTAGTTATGTTAGTATTATTGCATTTCCATAGTACTTACTCTTGATGGACCTGTTATGCTCCTCCTCCTCCTGCTGTTTCTGCAGGAGCTCTGTCTCCTCCTGCTGCTTGTGTTTCAGCATCTCCTGAAGAACCTGCAGCTCCTTCTGCTTCTGCAACCTCAACTCCTTCAGCTGCTCCAACAAACTGTTCTCCAACTCCTCCTTCTCACACCGCAAACACTCCAATCGGGCCACAGGCCCCACTAGTGACACAGAACCACACACACACACACACACACACACACACAGAGAGAGAGATAAACATGTATAAATGTATAAGAATATGAGGATAAAATTATTATGAGATTATTTATAATCAAACGACTACACTATACAACCACTTCTTCCTTTTATTTAGATATTATACAGATATGTACAGATATTTACATTTTATTTACCCGCATGCGTCTCTCTTCTCCAAGGTAGCGGAGAGATATGAAAGGATAAAAGGGGAAAAGAATAAAATGCACGTCGGTTTTAAATTCGCAGGCTACCTGCACTGAAGGCGTGGAAAACGAGCACGTGACGGAAAGGCTTCCGTACCCGATGGGTCCAAATCACATGCCCAGCAAAGTAGCCTTAAACCTGGACACACAATGGAGACCATTTGACCCTTTAAAATCATACTACAACCAGACTTCCAGGCCCAAGAGGTCACACAGTCATGCCCAGCAAGGATGCTTTAAACGTGGGCACACTTCAGACCGTTTCACTCTTTAAATCATTCAAAGCACCACATTTCAAGACCCAAGAGGTCACAGAATCATGCCCATCAAAGTAGCTCTGCGCCTGGGCACACTTCACGCAGTTTGACCCTCTAAATAATACTACAACCAGACACATACAGGTGCGCACATATACACAGATACACATTCTGTTTAATTTCTTCACATCTGCAGACTAGAGTAAGCTGAGGGTATAGTGTTAAACCAGGTACTACATAAACAGTATATAGTATATATACAGAGGATATAATGTTAAACCAGGTACTACATACAGAGTATATAGTTTGACCAAAAGATCGTGCTGATCTTTGATCTCCTGGTTCTTCATCTCCAGCGCCACTTTCAGACTCATAATGTCCTCCTCTATGGGCTGGTATAACACACACACGAATCATCACTACAGCCAGTACAATGGAAAGGTGGGAATGTGTACTGAATGTGTACTGACGTTATAAGTGAGAGGTGGTGGTACTGGTGGATGTGTACTGACACTATAAGGGATCTCTACCTGCAGTGACAGTTTGAGCTTCTCAAGTTCTTCCTCCAGAGATTTCTTCTCCTGTTCACAGGCCATTTTCATATCTGCCAGAGCAAGTATCATTACTGCTGGATATAACACAGATTGTATATACTACATAATTACTACTGAATATATAAAATATAATATATATAGTACTATACATATATTAGTGTCACTTTTATTGGAGCCTAAAGGCTAACATTCATTATTAGTTATGTTAGTATTATTGCATTTCCATAGTACTTACTCTTGATGGACCTGTTATGCTCCTCCTCCTCCTGCTGTTTCTGCAGGAGCTCTGTCTCCTCCTGCTGCTTGTGTTTCAGCATCTCCTGAAGAACCTGCAGCTCCTTCTGCTTCTGCAACCTCAACTCCTTCAGCTGCTCCAACAAACTGTTCTCCAACTCCTCCTTCTCACACCGCAAACACTCCAATCGGGCCACAGGCCCCACTAGTGACACAGAACCACACACACACACACACACACACACACACACACAGAGAGAGAGATAAACATGTATAAATGTATAAGAATATGAGGATAAAATTATTATGAGATTATTTATAATCAAACGACTACACTATACAACCACTTCTTCCTTTTATTTAGATATTATACAGATATGTACAGATATTTACATTTTATTTACCCGCGTGCGTCTCTCTTCTCCAAGGTAGCGGAGAGATATGAAAGGATAAAAGGGGAAAAGAATAAAATGCACGTCGGTTTTAAATTCGCAGGCTACCTGCGCTGAAGGCGTGGAAAACGAGCACGTGACGGAAAGGCTTCCGTACCCGATGGGTCCAAATCACATGCCCAGCAAAGTAGCCTTAAACCTGGACACACAATGGAGACCATTTGACCCTTTAAAATCATACTACAACCAGACTTCCAGGCCCAAGAGGTCACACAGTCATGCCCAGGAAAGTAGCTCTGGGCCTGGGCACACATGACGCAGTTTGACCGTTTAAATAAAACTAAACCAGACACATACAGGTGGGCACATATACACAGATACACATTCTGTTTAATTTCTTCACATCTGCAGACTAGAGTAAGCTGAGGGTATAGTGTTAAACCAGGTACTACATAAACAGTATATAGTATATATACAGAGGATATAGTGTTAAACCAGGTACTACATACAGAGTATATAGTATACATACAGAGTATATAGTTTGACCAAAAGATCGTGCTGATCTTTGATCTCCTGGTTCTTTATCTCCAGCGCCACTTTCAGACTCATAATGTCCTCCTCTATGGGCTGGTATAACACACACACGAATCATCACTACAGCCAGTACAATGGAAAGGTGGGAATGTGTACTGAATGTGTACTGACGTTATAAGTGAAAGGTGGAGGTACTGGTGGATGTGTACTGACACTATAAGGGATCTCTACCTGCAGTGACAGTCTGTGCTTCTCAAGTTCTTCCTCCAGAGATTTCTTCTCCTGTTCACAGGCCATTTTCATATCTGCCAGAGCAAGTATCATTACTGCTGGATATAACACAGATAGTATATACTACATAATTCACTTCTACCTTTTATTTACATATTATACAGATATTTACAGATATTTACATTTTATTTACCCGCGTGCGTCTCTCTTCTCCAAGGTAGCGGAGAGATATGAAAGGATAAAAGGGGAAAAGAATAAAATGCACGTCGGTTTAAAATTCGCAGGCTACCTGCGCTGAAGGCGTGGAAAATGAGCACGTGACGGAAAGGCTTCCGTACCCGATGGGTCCAAATCACATGCCCAGCAAAGTAGCCTTAAACCTGGACACACAATGGAGACCATTTGACCCTTTAAAATCATACTACAACCAGACTTCCAGGCCCAAGAGGTCACACAGTCATGCCCAGCAAGGATGCTTTAAACGTGGGCACACTTCAGACCGTTTCACTCTTTAAATCATTCAAAGCACCACATTTCAAGGCCCAAGAGGTCACAGAATCATGCCCATCAAAGTAGCTCTGGGCCTGGGCACACTTCATGCAGTTTGACCCTTTAAATAATACTACAACCAGACACATACAGGTGCGCACATATACACAGATACACATTCTGTTTAATTTCTTCACATCTGCAGACTAGAGTAAGCTGAGGGTATAGTGTTAAACAAGGTACTACATAAACAGTATATAGTATATATACAGAGGATATAATGTTAAACCAGGTACTACATACAGACTATATAGTTTGACCAAAAGATCGTGCTGATCTTTGATCTCCTGGTTCTTCATCTCCAGCGCCACTTTCAGACTCATAATGTCCTCCTCTATGGGCTGGTATAACACACACTCGAATCATCACTACAGCCAGTACAATGGAAAGGTGGGAATGTGTACTGAATGTGTACTGACGTTATAAGTGAAAGGTGGAGCTACTGGTGGATGTGTACTGACACTATAAGGGATCTCTACCTGCAGTGACAGTCTGAGCTTCTCAAGTTCTTCCTCCAGAGATTTCTTCTCCTGTTCACAGGCCATTTTCATATCTGCCAGAGCAAGTATCATTACTGCTGGATATAACACAGATTGTATATACTACATAATTACTACTGAATATATAAAATATAATATATATAGTACTATACATATATTAGTATCACTTTTATTGGAGCCTAAAGGCTAACATTCATTATTAGTTATGTTAGTATTATTGCATTTCCATAGTACTTACCCTTGAGGGACCTGTTATGCTCCTCCTCCTCCTGCTGTTTCTGCAGGAGCTCTGTCTCCTCCTGCTGCTTGTGTTTCAGCATCTCCTGAAGAACCTGCAGCTCCTTCTGCTTCTGCAACCTCAACTCCTTCAGCTGCTCCAACAAACTGTTCTCCAACTCCTCCTTCTCACACCGCAAACACTCCAATCGGGCCACAGGCCCCACTAGTGACACAGAACCACACACACGCACACACAGACACACACACACACACACACACACACACACAAAGAGAGAGATAAACATGTATAAATGTATAAGAATTTGTGGATAAAATTATTATGAGATTATTTATAATGAAACGACTACACTACACAACCACTTCTTCCTTTTATTTACATATTATACAGATATTTACAGATATTTACATTTTATTTCCCAGCGTGCGTCTCTCTTCTCCAAGGTAGCGGAGAGATATGAAAGGATAAAAGGGGAAAAGAATAAAATGCACGTCGGTTTTAAATTCGCAGGCTACCTGCGCTGAAGGCGTGGAAAACGAGCACGTGACGGAAAGGCTTCCGTACCCGATGGGTCCAAATCACATGCCCAGCAAAGTAGCCTTAAACCTGGACACACAATGGAGACCATTTGACCCTTTAAAATCATACTACAACCAGACTTCCAGGCCCAAGAGGTCACACAGTCATGCCCAGGAAAGTAGCTCTGGGCCTGGGCACACATGACGCAGTTTGACCGTTTAAATAAAACTAAACCAGACACATACAGGTGGGCACATATACACAGATACACATTCTGTTTAATTTCTTCACATCTGCAGACTAGAGTAAGCTGAGGGTATAGTGTTAAACCAGGTACTACATAAACAGTATATAGTATATATACAGAGGATATAGTGTTAAACCAGGTACTACATACAGAGTATATAGTATACATACAGAGTATATAGTTTGACCAAAAGATCGTGCTGATCTTTGATCTCCTGGTTCTTTATCTCCAGCGCCACTTTCAGACTCATAATGTCCTCCTCTATGGGCTGGTATAACACACACACGAATCATCACTACAGCCAGTACAATGGAAAGGTGGGAATGTGTACTGAATGTGTACTGACGTTATAAGTGAAAGGTGGAGGTACTGGTGGATGTGTACTGACACTATAAGGGATCTCTACCTGCAGTGACAGTCTGTGCTTCTCAAGTTCTTCCTCCAGAGATTTCTTCTCCTGTTCACAGGCCATTTTCATATCTGCCAGAGCAAGTATCATTACTGCTGGATATAACACAGATAGTATATACTACATAATTCACTTCTACCTTTTATTTACATATTATACAGATATTTACAGATATTTACATTTTATTTACCCGCGTGCGTCTCTCTTCTCCAAGGTAGCGGAGAGATATGAAAGGATAAAAGGGGAAAAGAATAAAATGCACGTCGGTTTAAAATTCGCAGGCTACCTGCGCTGAAGGCGTGGAAAATGAGCACGTGACGGAAAGGCTTCCGTACCCGATGGGTCCAAATCACATGCCAAGCAAAGTAGCCTTAAACCTGGACACACAATGGAGACCATTTGACCCTTTAAAATCATACTACAACCAGACTTCCAGGCCCAAGAGGTCACACAGTCATGCCCAGCAAGGATGCTTTAAACGTGGGCACACTTCAGACCGTTTCACTCTTTAAATCATTCAAAGCACCACATTTCAAGGCCCAAGAGGTCACAGAATCATGCCCATCAAAGTAGCTCTGGGCCTGGGCACACTTCATGCAGTTTGACCCTTTAAATAATACTACAACCAGACACATACAGGTGCGCACATATACACAGATACACATTCTGTTTAATTTCTTCACATCTGCAGACTAGAGTAAGCTGAGGGTATAGTGTTAAACAAGGTACTACATAAACAGTATATAGTATATATACAGAGGATATAATGTTAAACCAGGTACTACATACAGACTATATAGTTTGACCAAAAGATCGTGCTGATCTTTGATCTCCTGGTTCTTCATCTCCAGCGCCACTTTCAGAATCATAATGTCCTCCTCTATGGGCTGGTATAACACACACTCGAATCATCACTACAGCCAGTACAATGGAAAGGTGGGAATGTGTACTGAATGTGTACTGACGTTATAAGTGAAAGGTGGAGCTACTGGTGGATGTGTACTGACACTATAAGGGATCTCTACCTGCAGTGACAGTCTGAGCTTCTCAAGTTCTTCCTCCAGAGATTTCTTCTCCTGTTCACAGGCCATTTTCATATCTGCCAGAGCAAGTATCATTACTGCTGGATATAACACAGATTGTATATACTACATAATTACTACTGAATATATAAAATATAATATATATAGTACTATACATATATTAGTATCACTTTTATTGGAGCCTAAAGGCTAACATTCATTATTAGTTATGTTAGTATTATTGCATTTCCATAGTACTTACCCTTGAGGGACCTGTTATGCTCCTCCTCCTCCTGCTGTTTCTGCAGGAGCTCTGTCTCCTCCTGCTGCTTGTGTTTCAGCATCTCCTGAAGAACCTGCAGCTCCTTCTGCTTCTGCAACCTCAACTCCTTCAGCTGCTCCAACAAACTGTTCTCCAACTCCTCCTTCTCACACCGCAAACACTCCAATCGGGCCACAGGCCCCACTAGTGACACAGAACCACACACACGCACACACAGACACACACACACACACACACACACACACACAAAGAGAGAGATAAACATGTATAAATGTATAAGAATTTGTGGATAAAATTATTATGAGATTATTTATAATGAAACGACTACACTACACAACCACTTCTTCCTTTTATTTACATATTATACAGATATTTACAGATATTTACATTTTATTTCCCAGCGTGCGTCTCTCTTCTCCAAGGTAGCGGAGAGATATGAAAGGATAAAAGGGGAAAAGAATAAAATGCACGTCGGTTTTAAATTCGCAGGCTACCTGCGCTGAAGGCGTGGAAAACGAGCACGTGACGGAAAGGCTTCCGTACCCGATGGGTCCAAATCACATGCCCAGCAAAGTAGCCTTAAACCTGGACACACAATGGAGACCATTTGACCCTTTAAATAATACTACAACCAGACACATACAGGTGCGCACATATACACAGATACACATTCTGTTTAAATTTCTTCACATCTGCAGACTAGAGTAAGCTGAGGGTATAGTGTTAAACCAGGAACTACATAAACAGTATATAGTATATATACAGAGGATATAGTGTTAAACCAGGTACTACATACAGAGTATATAGTATACATACAGAGTATATAGTTTGACCAAAAGATTGTGCTGATCTTTGATCTCCTGGTTCTTCATCTCCAGCGCTACTTTCAGACTCATAATGTCCTCCTCTATGGGCTGGTATAACACACACACGAATCATCACTACAGCCAGTACAATGGAAAGGTGGGAATGTGTACTGAATGTGTACTGACGTTATAAGTGAAAGGTGGAGGTACTGGTGGATGTGTACTGACACTATAAGGGATCTCTACCTGCAGTGACAGTCTGAGCTTCTCAAGTTCTTCCTCCAGAGATTTCTTCTCCTGTTCACAGGCCATTTTCATATCTGCCAGAGCAAGTATCATTACTGCTGGATATAACATAGATTGTATATACTACATAATTACTACTGAATATATAAAATATAATATATATAGTACTATACATATATTAGTATCACTTTTATTGGAGCCTAATGGCTAGCATTCATTATTATGTTAGTATTATTGCATTTCCATAGTACTTACTCTTGATGGACCTGTTATGCTCCTCCTCCTCCTGCTGTTTCTGCAGGAGCTCTGTCTCCTCCTGCTGCTTGTGTTTCAGCATCTCCTGAAGAACCTGCAGCTCCTTCTGCTTCTGCAACCTCAACTCCTTCAGCTGCTCCAACAAACTGTTCTCCAACTCCTCCTTCTCACACCGCAAACAATCCAATCGGGCCACAGGCCCCACTAGTGACACAGAACCACACACACACACACAAACACACACACACACACACACACACACACACACACACACACACACACACACACACACACAAAGAGAGAGATAAACATGTATAAATGTATAAGAATTTGTGGATAAAATTATTATGAGATTATTCATAATCAAACGACTACACTACACAACCACTTCTTCCTTTTATTTACATATTATACAGATATTTACAGATATTTACATTTTATTTACCCGCATGCGTCTCTCTTCTCCAAGGTAGCGGAGAGATATGAAAGGATAAAAGGGGAAAAGAATAAAATGCACGTCGGTTTTAAATTCCCAGGCTACCTGCGCTGAAGGCGTGGAAAACGAGCACGTGACGGAAAGGCTTCCGTACCCGATGGGTCCAAATCACATGCCCAGCAAAGTAGCCTTAAACCTGGACACACAATGGAGACCATTTGACCCTTTAAAATCATACTACAACCAGACTTCCAGGCCCAAGAGGTCACACAGTCATGCCCAGCAAGGATGCTTTAAACGTGGGCACACTTCAGACCGTTTCACTCTTTAAATCATTCAAAGCACCACATTTCAAGACCCAAGAGGTCACAGAATCATGCCCATCAAAGTAGCTCTGCGCCTGGGCACACTTCACACAGTTTGACCCTCTAAATAATACTACAACCAGACACATACAGGTGCGCACATATACACAGATACACATTCTGTTTAATTTCTTCACATCTGCAGACTAGAGTAAGCTGAGGGTATAGTGTTAAACCAGGTACTACATAAACAGTATATAGTATATATACAGAGGATATAATGTTAAACCAGGTACTACATACAGAGTATATAGTTTGACCAAAAGATCGTGCTGATCTTTGATCTCCTGGTTCTTCATCTCCAGCGCCACTTTCAGACTCATAATGTCCTCCTCTATGGGCTGGTATAACACACACACGAATCATCACTACAGCCAGTACAATGGAAAGGTGGGAATGTGTACTGAATGTGTACTGACGTTATAAGTGAAAGGTGGAGCTACTGGTGGATGTGTACTGACACTATAAGGGATCTCTACCTGCAGTGACAGTCTGAGCTTCTCAAGTTCTTCCTCCAGAGATTTCTTCTCCTGTTCACAGGTCATTTTCATATCTGCCAGAGCATGTATCATTACTGCTGGATATAACACAGATTGTATATACTACATAATTACTACTGAATATATAAAATATAATATATATAGTACTATACATATATTAGTATCACTTTTATTGGAGCCTAAAGGCTAACATTCATTATTAGTTATGTTAGTATTATTGCATTTCCATAGTACTTACTCTTGATGGACCTGTTATGCTCCTCCTCCTCCTGCTGTTTCTGCAGGAGCTCTGTCTCCTCCTGCTGCTTGTGTTTCAGCATCTCCTGAAGAACCTGCAGCTCCTTCTGCTTCTGCAACCTCAACTCCTTCAGCTGCTCCAACAAACTGTTCTCCAACTCCTCCTTCTCACACCGCAAACACTCCAATCGGGCCACAGGCCCCACTAGTGACACAGAACCACACACAGACACACACACACACACACACACACACACACACACACACACACACACACACACACAGAGAGAGATAAACATGTATAAATGTATAATAATTTGTGGATAAAATTATTATGAGATTATTTATAATCAAACGACTACACTATACAACCACATCTTCCTTTTATTTACATATTATACAGACATTTAGAGATATTTACATTTTATATACCCGCGTGCGTCTCTCTTCTCCAAGGTAGCGGAGAGATATGAAAGGATAAAAGGGGAAAAGAATAAAATGCACGTCGGTTTTAAATTCGCAGGCTACCTGCGCTGAAGGCGTGGAAAACGAGCACGTGACGGAAAGGCTTCCGTACCCGATGGGTCCAAATCACATGCCCAGCAAAGTAGCCTTAAACCTGGACACACAATGGAGACCATTTGACCCTTTAAAATCATACTACAACCAGACTTCCAGGCCCAAGAGGTCACACAGTCATGCCCAGCAAAGTAGCTCTGGGTCTGGGCACACATGACGCAGTTTGACCGTTTAAATAAAACTAAACCAGACACATACAGGTGGGCACATATACACAGATACACATTCTGTTTAATTTCTTCACATCTGCAGACTAGAGTAAGCTGAGGGTATAGTGTTAAACCAGGTACTACATAAACAGTATATAGTATATATACAGAGGATATAGTGTTAAACCAGGTACTACATACAGAGTATATAGTATACATACAGAGTATATAGTTTGACCAAAAGATCGTGCTGATCTTTGATCTCCTGGTTCTTCATCTCCAGCGCTACTTTCAGACTCATAATGTCCTCCTCTATGGGCTGGTATAAAACACACACGAATCATCACTACAGCCAGTACAATGGAAAGGTGGGAATGTGTACTGAATGTGTACTGACGTTATAAGTGAAAGGTGGAGCTACTGGTGGATGTGTACTGACACTATAAGGGATCTCTACCTGCAGTGACAGTCTGAGCTTCTCAAGTTCTTCCTCCAGAGATTTCTTCTCCTGTTCACAGGCCATTTTCATATCTGCCAGAGCAAGTATCATTACTGCTGGATATAAAACAGATTGTATATACTACATAATTACTACTGAATATATAAAATATAATATATATAGTACTATACATATATTAGTGTCACTTTTATTGGAGCCTAAAGGCTAACATTCATTATTAGTTATGTTAGTATTATTGCATTTCCATAGTACTTACTCTTGATGGACCTGTTATGCTCCTCCTCCTCCTGCTGTTTCTGCAGGAGCTCTGTCTCCTCCTGCTGCTTGTGTTTCAGCATCTCCTGAAGAACCTGCAGCTCCTTCTGCAACCTCAACTCCTTCAGCTGCTCCAACAAACTGTTCTCCAACTCCTCCTTCTCACACCGCAAACACTCCAATCGGGCCACAGGCCCCACTAGTGACACAGAACCACACACACACACACACACACACACACACACACACACATACACACAGAAAGAGAGAGATAAACATGTATAAATGTATAAGAATATGAGGATAAAATTATTATGAGATTATTTATAATCAAACGACTACACTATACAACCACTTCTTCCTTTTATTTAGATATTATACAGATATGTACAGATATTTACATTTTATTTACCCGCGTGCGTCTCTCTTCTCCAAGGTAGCGGAGAGATATGAAAGGATAAAAGGGGAAAAGAATAAAATGCACGTCGGTTTTAAATTCGCAGGCTACCTGCGCTGAAGGCGTGGAAAACGAGCACGTGACGGAAAGGCTTCCGTACCCGATGGGTCCAAATCACATGCCCAGCAAAGTAGCCTTAAACCTGGACACACAATGGAGACCATTTGACCCTTTAAAATCATACTACAACCAGACTTCCAGGCCCAAGAGGTCACACAGTCATGCCCAGCAAAGTAGCTCTGGGCCTGGGCACACATGACGCAGTTTGACCCTTTAAATAAAACTAAACCAGACACATACAGGTGGGCACATATACACAGATACACATTCTGTTTAATTTCTTCACATCTGCAGACTAGAGTAAGCTGAGGGTATAGTGTTAAACCAGGTACTACATAAACAGTATATAGTATATATACAGAGGATATAGTGTTAAACCAGGTACTACATACAGAGTATATAGTATACATACAGAGTATATAGTTTGACCAAAAGATCGTGCTGATCTTTGATCTCCTGGTTCTTCATCTCCAGCGCTACTTTCAGACTCATAATGTCCTCCTCTATGGGCTGGTATAAAACACACACGAATCATCACTACAGCCAGTACAATGGAAAGGTGGGAATGTGTACTGAATGTGTACTGACATTATAAGTGAAAGGTGGAGCTACTGGTGGATGTGTACTGACACTATAAGGGATCTCTACCTGCAGTGACAGTCTGAGCTTCTCAAGTTCTTCCTCCAGAGATTTCTTCTCCTGTTCACAGGCCATTTTCATATCTGCCAGAGCAAGTATCATTACTGCTGGATATAACACAGATTGTATATACTACATAATTACTACTGAATATATAAAATATAATATATATAGTACTATACATATATTAGTGTCACTTTTATTGGAGCCTAAAGGCTAACATTCATTATTAGTTATGTTAGTATTATTGCATTTCCATAGTACTTACTCTTGATGGACCTGTTATGCTCCTCCTCCTCCTGCTGTTTCTGCAGGAGCTCTGTCTCCTCCTGCTGCTTGTGTTTCAGCATCTCCTGAAGAACCTGCAGCTCCTTCTGCAACCTCAACTCCTTCAGCTGCTCCAACAAACTGTTCTCCAACTCCTCCTTCTCACACCGCAAACACTCCAATCGGGCCACAGGCCCCACTAGTGACACAGAACCACACACACACACACACACACACACACACACACACACACACACACACACACACAGAAAGAGAGAGATAAACATGTATAAATGTGTAAGAATTTGAGGATAAAATTATTATGAGATTATTTATAATCAAACGACTACACTATACAACCACTTCTTCCTTTTATTTAGATATTATACAGATATGTACACATATTTACATTTCATTTACCCGCGTGCGTCTCTCTTCTCCAAGGTAGCGGAGAGATATGAAAGGATAAAAGGGGAAAAGAATAAAATGCACGTCGGTTTTAAATTCGCAGGCTACCTGCGCTGAAGGCGTGGAAAACGAGCACGTGACGGAAAGGCTTCCGTACCCGATGGGTCCAAATCACATGCCCAGCAAAGTAGCCTTAAACCTGGACACACAATGGAGACCATTTGACCCTTTAAAATCATACTACAACCAGACTTCCAGGCCCAAGAGGTCACACAGTCATGCCCAGCAAAGTAGCTCTGGGTCTGGGCACACATGACGCAGTTTGACCGTTTAAATAAAACTAAACCAGACACATACAGGTGGGCACATATACACAGATACACATTCTGTTTAATTTCTTCACATCTGCAGACTAGAGTAAGCTGAGGGTATAGTGTTAAACCAGGTACTACATAAACAGTATATAGTATATATACAGAGGATATAGTGTTAAACCAGGTACTACATACAGAGTATATAGTATACATACAGAGTATATAGTTTGACCAAAAGATCGTGCTGATCTTTGATCTCCTGGTTCTTCATCTCCAGCGCTACTTTCAGACTCATAATGTCCTCCTCTATGGGCTGGTATAAAACACACACGAATCATCACTACAGCCAGTACAATGGAAAGGTGGGAATGTGTACTGAATGTGTACTGACGTTATAAGTGAAAGGTGGAGCTACTGGTGGATGTGTACTGACACTATAAGGGATCTCTACCTGCAGTGACAGTCTGAGCTTCTCAAGTTCTTCCTCCAGAGATTTCTTCTCCTGTTCACAGGCCATTTTCATATCTGCCAGAGCAAGTATCATTACTGCTGGATATAAAACAGATTGTATATACTACATAATTACTACTGAATATATAAAATATAATATATATAGTACTATACATATATTAGTGTCACTTTTATTGGAGCCTAAAGGCTAACATTCATTATTAGTTATGTTAGTATTATTGCATTT
Organism: Electrophorus electricus; assembly: GCF_041902795.1. Lineage (NCBI taxonomy): Eukaryota > Metazoa > Chordata > Actinopteri > Gymnotiformes > Gymnotidae > Electrophorus > Electrophorus electricus. The sequence continues at coordinate 37,921,718 of NC_137501.1, read as the reverse complement.
CCATAGTACTTACTCTTGATGGACCTGTTATGCTCCTCCTCCTCCTGCTGTTTCTGCAGGAGCTCTGTCTCCTCCTGCTGCTTGTGTTTCAGCATCTCCTGAAGAACCTGCAGCTCCTTCTGCAACCTCAACTCCTTCAGCTGCTCCAACAAACTGTTCTCCAACTCCTCCTTCTCACACCGCAAACACTCCAATCGGGCCACAGGCCCCACTAGTGACACAGAACCACACACACACACACACACACACACACACACACACACACACACACACACACATACACACAGAAAGAGAGAGATAAACATGTATAAATGTATAAGAATATGAGGATAAAATTATTATGAGATTATTTATAATCAAACGACTACACTATACAACCACATCTTCCTTTTATTTACATATTATACAGACATTTAGAGATATTTACATTTTATATACCCGCGTGCGTCTCTCTTCTCCAAGGTAGCGGAGAGATATGAAAGGATAAAAGGGGAAAAGAATAAAATGCACGTCGGTTTTAAATTCGCAGGCTACCTGCGCTGAAGGCGTGGAAAACGAGCACGTGACGGAAAGGCTTCCGTACCCGATGGGTCCAAATCACATGCCCAGCAAAGTAGCCTTAAACCTGGACACACAATGGAGACCATTTGACCCTTTAAAATCATACTACAACCAGACTTCCAGGCCCAAGAGGTCACACAGTCATGCCCAGCAAAGTAGCTCTGGGTCTGGGCACACATGACGCAGTTTGACCGTTTAAATAAAACTAAACCAGACACATACAGGTGGGCACATATACACAGATACACATTCTGTTTAATTTCTTCACATCTGCAGACTAGAGTAAGCTGAGGGTATAGTGTTAAACCAGGTACTACATAAACAGTATATAGTATATATACAGAGGATATAGTGTTAAACCAGGTACTACATACAGAGTATATAGTATACATACAGAGTATATAGTTTGACCAAAAGATCGTGCTGATCTTTGATCTCCTGGTTCTTCATCTCCAGCGCTACTTTCAGACTCATAATGTCCTCCTCTATGGGCTGGTATAACACACACACGAATCATCACTACAGCCAGTACAATGGAAAGGTGGGAATGTGTACTGAATGTGTACTGACGTTATAAGTGAAAGGTGGAGGTACTGGTGGATGTGTACTGACACTATAAGGGATCTCTACCTGCAGTGACAGTCTGAGCTTCTCAAGTTCTTCCTCCAGAGATTTCTTCTCCTGTTCTCAGGCCATTTTCATATCTGCCAGAGCAAGTATCATTACTGCTGGATATAACACAGATTGTATATACTACATAATTACTACTGAATATATAAAATATAATATATATAGTACTATACATATATTAGTATCACTTTTATTGGAGCCTAAAGGCTAACATTCATTATTAGTTATGTTAGTATTATTGCATTTCCATAGTACTTACTCTTGATGGACCTGTTATGCTCCTCCTCCTCCTGCTGTTTCTGCAGGAGCTCTGTCTCCTCTTGCTGCTTGTGTTTCAGCATCTCCTGAAGAACCTGCAGCTCTTTCTGCTTCTGCAACCTCAACTCCTTCAGCTGCTCCAACAAATTGTTCTCCAACTCCTCCTTCTCACACTGCAAACACTCCAATCGGGCCACAGGCCCCACTAGTGACACAGAACCACACACACACACACACAGACACACACACACACACACAGAGAGAGATAAACATGTATAAATGTATAAGAATTTGTGGATAAAATTACTATGAGATTATTTATAATCAAACGACTACACTATACAACCACATCTTCCTTTTATTTACATATTATACAGACATTTAGAGATATTTACATTTTATTTACCCGCGTGCGTCTCTCTTCTCCAAGGTAGCAGAGAGATATTAAAGGATAAAAGGGGAAAAGAATAAAATGCACGTCGGTTTTAAATTCGCAGGCTACTTGCGCTGAAGGCGTGGAAAACGAGCACGTGACGGAAAGGCTTCCGTACCCGATGGGTCCAAATCACATGCCCAGCAAAGTAGCCTTAAACCTGGACACACAATGGAGACCATTTGACCCTTTAAAATCATACTACAACCAGACTTCCAGGCCCAAGAGGTCACATAGTCATTCCCAGCAAAGTAGCTCTGGGCCTGGGCACACTTCACGCAGTTTGACCCTTTAAATAATACTACAACCAGACACATACAGGTGGGCACATATACACAGATACACATTCTGTTTAATTTCTTCACATCTGCAGACTAGAGTAAGCTGAGGGTATAGTGTTAAACCAGGTACTACATAAACAGTATATAGTATATATACAGAGGATATAGTGTTAAACCAGGTACTACATACAGAGTATATAGTATACATACAGAGTATATAGTTTGACCAAAAGATCGTGCTGATCTTTGATCTCCTGGTTCTTCATCTCCAGCGCTACTTTCAGACTCATAATGTCCTCCTCTATGGGCTGGTACAAAACACACACGAATCATCACTACAGCCAGTACAATGGAAAGGTGGGAATGTGTACTGAATGTGTACTGACGTTATAAGTGAAAGGTGGAGCTACTGGTGGATGTGTACTGACACTATAAGGGATCTCTACCTGCAGTGACAGTCTGAGCTTCTCAAGTTCTTCCTCCAGAGATTTCTTCTCCTGTTCACAGGCCATTTTCATATCTGCCAGAGCAAGTATCATTACTGCTGGATATAACACAGATTGTATATACTACATAATTACTACTGAATATATAAAATATAATATATATAGTACTATACATATATTAGTGTCACTTTTATTGGAGCCTAAAGGCTAACATTCATTATTAGTTATGTTAGTATTATTGCATTTCCATAGTACTTACTCTTGATGGACCTGTTATGCTCCTCCTCCTCCTGCTGTTTCTGCAGGAGCTCTGTCTCCTCCTGCTGCTTGTGTTTCAGCATCTCCTGAAGAACCTGCAGCTCCTTCTGCAACCTCAACTCCTTCAGCTGCTCCAACAAACTGTTCTCCAACTCCTCCTTCTCACACCGCAAACACTCCAATCGGGCCACAGGCCCCACTAGTGACACAGAACCACACACACACACACACACACACACACACACACAGAAAGAGAGAGATAAACATGTATAAATGTATAAGAATTTGAGGATAAAATTATTATGAGATTATTTATAATCAAACGACTACACTATACAACCACTTCTTCCTTTTATTTAGATATTATACAGATATTTACAGATATTTACATTTTATTTACCCGCGTGCGTCTCTCTTCTCCAAGGTAGCGGAGAGATATGAAAGGATAAAAGGGGAAAAGAATAAAATGCACGTCGGTTTTAAATTCGCAGGCTACCTGCGCTGAAGGCGTGGAAAACGAGCACGTGACGGAAAGGCTTCCGTACCCGATGGGTCCAAATCACATGCCCAGCAAAGTAGCCTTAAACCTGGACACACAATGGAGACCATTTGACCCTTTAAAATCATACTACAACCAGACTTCCAGGCCCAAGAGGTCACACAGTCATGCCCAGCAAAGTAGCTCTGGGCCTGGGCACACTTCACGCAGTTTGACCGTTTAAATAAAACTAGAAACAGACTTCCTGGCCCAAGAGGTCACACAGTCATGCCCAGCAAGGTTGCTTTAAACGTGGGCACACTTCAGACCGTTTCACTCTTTAAATCATTCAAAGCACCACATTTCAAGGCCCAAGAGGTCACAGAATCATGCCCATCAAAGTAGCTCTGGGCCTGGGCACACTTCACGCAGTTTGACCCTTTAAATAATACTACAACCAGACACATACAGGTGCGCACATATACACAGATACACATTCTGTTTAATTTCTTCACATCTGCAGACTAGAGTAAGCTGAGGGTATAGTGTTAAACCAGGTACTACATAAACAGTATATAGTATATATACAGAGGATATAGTGTTAAACCAGGTACTACATACAGAGTATATAGTATACATACAGAGTATATAGTTTGACCAAAAGATCGTGCTGATCTTTGATCTCCTGGTTCTTCATCTCCAGCGCTACTTTCAGACTCATAATGTCCTCCTCTATGGGCTGGTATAACACACACACGAATCATCACTACAGCCAGTACAATGGAAAGGTGGGAATGTGTACTGAATGTGTACTGACGTTATAAGTGAAAGGTGGAGGTACTGGTGGATGTGTACTGACACTATAAGGGATCTCTACCTGCAGTGACAGTCTGAGCTTCTCAAGTTCTTCCTCCAGAGATTTCTTCTCCTGTTCACAGGCCATTTTCATATCTGCCAGAGCAAGTATCATTACTGCTTGATATAACACAGATTGTATATACTACATAATTACTACTGAATATATAAAATATAATATATATAGTACTATACATATATTAGTATCACTTTTATTGGAGCCTAAAGGCTAACATTCATTATTAGTTATGTTAGTATTATTGCATTTCCATAGTACTTACTCTTGATGGACCTGTTATGCTCCTCCTCCTCCTGCTGTTTCTGCAGGAGCTCTGTCTCCTCTTGCTGCTTGTGTTTCAGCATCTCCTGAAGAACCTGCAGCTCTTTCTGCTTCTGCAACCTCAACTCCTTCAGCTGCTCCAACAAATTGTTCTCCAACTCCTCCTTCTCACACTGCAAACACTCCAATCGGGCCACAGGCCCCACTAGTGACACAGAACCACACACACACACACACAGACACACACACACACACACAGAGAGAGATAAACATGTATAAATGTATAAGAATTTGTGGATAAAATTACTATGAGATTATTTATAATCAAACGACTACACTATACAACCACATCTTCCTTTTATTTACATATTATACAGACATTTAGAGATATTTACATTTTATTTACCCGCGTGCGTCTCTCTTCTCCAAGGTAGCAGAGAGATATTAAAGGATAAAAGGGGAAAAGAATAAAATGCACGTCGGTTTTAAATTCGCAGGCTACCTGCGCTGAAGGCGTGGAAAACGAGCACGTGACGGAAAGGCTTCCGTACCCGATGGGTCCAAATCACATGCCCAGCAAAGTAGCCTTAAACCTGGACACACAATGGAGACCATTTGACCCTTTAAAATCATACTACAACCAGACTTCCAGGCCCAAGAGGTCACATAGTCATTCCCAGCAAAGTAGCTCTGGGCCTGGGCACACTTCACGCAGTTTGACCCTTTAAATAATACTACAACCAGACACATACAGGTGGGCACATATACACAGATACACATTCTGTTTAATTTCTTCACATCTGCAGACTAGAGTAAGCTGAGGGTATAGTGTTAAACCAGGTACTACATAAACAGTATATAGTATATATACAGAGGATATAGTGTTAAACCAGGTACTACATACAGAGTATATAGTATACATACAGAGTATATAGTTTGACCAAAAGATCGTGCTGATCTTTGATCTCCTGGTTCTTCATCTCCAGCGCTACTTTCAGACTCATAATGTCCTCCTCTATGGGCTGGTACAAAACACACACGAATCATCACTACAGCCAGTACAATGGAAAGGTGGGAATGTGTACTGAATGTGTACTGACGTTATAAGTGAAAGGTGGAGCTACTGGTGGATGTGTACTGACACTATAAGGGATCTCTACCTGCAGTGACAGTCTGAGCTTCTCAAGTTCTTCCTCCAGAGATTTCTTCTCCTGTTCACAGGCCATTTTCATATCTGCCAGAGCAAGTATCATTACTGCTGGATATAACACAGATTGTATATACTACATAATTACTACTGAATATATAAAATATAATATATATAGTACTATACATATATTAGTGTCACTTTTATTGGAGCCTAAAGGCTAACATTCATTATTAGTTATGTTAGTATTATTGCATTTCCATAGTACTTACTCTTGATGGACCTGTTATGCTCCTCCTCCTCCTGCTGTTTCTGCAGGAGCTCTGTCTCCTCCTGCTGCTTGTGTTTCAGCATCTCCTGAAGAACCTGCAGCTCCTTCTGCAACCTCAACTCCTTCAGCTGCTCCAACAAACTGTTCTCCAACTCCTCCTTCTCACACCGCAAACACTCCAATCGGGCCACAGGCCCCACTAGTGACACAGAACCACACACACACACACACACACACACACACACACAGAAAGAGAGAGATAAACATGTATAAATGTATAAGAATTTGAGGATAAAATTATTATGAGATTATTTATAATCAAACGACTACACTATACAACCACTTCTTCCTTTTATTTAGATATTATACAGATATGTACAGATATTTACATTTTATTTACCCGCGTGCGTCTCTCTTCTCCAAGGTAGCGGAGAGATATGAAAGGATAAAAGGGGAAAAGAATAAAATGCACGTCGGTTTTAAATTCGCAGGCTACCTGCGCTGAAGGCGTGGAAAACGAGCACGTGACGGAAAGGCTTCCGTACCCGATGGGTCCAAATCACATGCCCAGCAAAGTAGCCTTAAACCTGGACACACAATGGAGACCATTTGACCCTTTAAAATCATACTACAACCAGACTTCCAGGCCCAAGAGGTCACACAGTCATGCCCAGCAAAGTAGCTCTGGGCATGGGCACACTTCACGCAGTTTGACCGTTTAAATAAAACTAGAAACAGACTTCCTGGCCCAAGAGGTCACACAGTCATGCCCAGCAAGGTTGCTTTAAACGTGGGCACACTTCAGACCGTTTCACTCTTTAAATCATTCAAAGCACCACATTTCAAGGCCCAAGATGTCACAGAATCATGCCCATCAAAGTAGCTCTGGGCCTGGGCACACTTCACGCAGTTTGACCCTTTAAATAATACTACAACCAGACACATACAGGTGCGCACATATACACAGATACACATTCTGTTTAATTTCTTCACATCTGCAGACTAGAGTAAGCTGAGGGTATAGTGTTAAACCAGGTACTACATAAACAGTATATAGTATATATACAGAGGATATAGTGTTAAACCAGGTACTACATACAGAGTATATAGTATACATACAGAGTATATAGTTTGACCAAAAGATCGTGCTGATCTTTGATCTCCTGGTTCTTCATCTCCAGCGCCACTTTCAGACTCATAATGTCCTCCTCTATGGGCTGGTATAACACACACACGAATCATCACTACAGCCAGTACAATGGAAAGGTGGGAATGTGTACTGAATGTGTACTGACGTTATAAGTGAAAGGTGGAGCTACTGGTGGATGTGTACTGACACTATAAGGGATCTCTACCTGCAGTGACAGTCTGAGCTTCTCAAGTTCTTCCTCCAGAGATTTCTTCTCCTGTTCACAGGCCATTTTCATATCTGCCAGAGCAAGTATCATTACTGCTGGATATAACATAGATTGTATATACTACATAATTACTACTGAATATATAAAATATAATATATATAGTACTATACATATATTAGTATCACTTTTATTGGAGCCTAAAGGCTAACATTCATTATTAGTTATGTTAGTATTATTGCATTTCCATAGTACTTACTCTTGATGGACCTGTTATGCTCCTCCTCCTCCTGCTGTTTCTGCAGGAGCTCTGTCTCCTCCTGCTGCTTGTGTTTCAGCATCTCCTGAAGAACCTGCAGCTCCTTCTGCTTCTGCAACCTCAACTCCTTCAGCTGCTCCAACAAACTGTTCTCCAACTCCTCCTTCTCACACCGCAAACACTCCAATCGGGCCACAGGCCCCACTAGTGACACAGAACCACACACACACACACACACACAAAGAGAGAGATAAACATGTATAAATGTATAAGAATTTGTGGATAAAATTATTATGAGATTATTTATAATCAAACGACTACACTACACAACCACATCTTCCTTTTATTTACATATTATACAGATATTTAGAGATATTTACATTTTATTTACCCGCGTGCGTCTCTCTTCTCCAAGGTAGCGGAGAGATATGAAAGGATAAAAGGGGAAAAGAATAAAATGCACGTCGGTTTTAAATTCGCAGGCTACCTGCGCTGAAGGCGTGGAAAACGAGCACGTGACGGAAAGGCTTCCGTACCCGATGGGTCCAAATCACATGCCCAGCAAAGTAGCCTTAAACCTGGACACACAATGGAGAGCATTTGACCCTTTAAAATCATACTACAACCAGACTTCCAGGCCCAAGAGGTCACACAGCCATGCCCAGCAAAGTAGCTCTGGGCCTGGGCACACTTCACGCAGTTTGACCGTTTAAATAAAACTAGAAACAGACTTCCTGGCCCAAGAGGTCACAGTCATACCCAGCAAAGTACGTTTAAACCTGGAAACAAATCAGATCCTTTCTGTCATTCAAAGGAATGGGCCTGCAACTCACAACCACATCCCCAGTGAAGCGCACCGTCACCCAGCCACACTACCCCACCTTGCCCGTCCTGGAACAACCACACCTCCAGGGCACCACATGCCAATCTCTCATGCCCAGCAAACTGCAACCTCACGCAGCCAGGCCACACACTGTCTCCCCTTGTACAGTCCAAGGACGAACTCCTCCACAAACCTGGTGTTCACGCGCACACACGCAATTACAACGAATTGGTGGAGAACTTTGAAATAAACGTGCTGACTTTGAATACTCACATCTAGGCTGGGCCAGGTCCAAATGGCCTGCAGCTCGGTGCGCATTAACTGCTTGACTGTCCGTCACGAACGCCACCTGCCAAGCGTTCGTTCCGTCCCTGGCGGATTTTAAAAAATCGTAGCGTGAGAACGATGGGTCCGATCCGCGTGCCGCTTAAAGGCGATTACAGGGGAGATGCAACCCTTTCCAAAGAGCCATGAACAGACTTTCTACACCCAATGAGACAAGAGATATTAAGCCGCAAATACGTCCGGCGCGCGTCTTTTCTCCGCCGCGCAACACATTTAAAAAAAATCGTAGCGTGAAAAACGTGGGTTCGATCCGCGTGCCGCTCGAAGGCGATTATAGGGGAGATACAGCCCTTTCCAAAGAGCCATGAACAGACTTTCTACTCCCAAGGAGACAAGAGATATTACGCGCATTTTCTCCGACGCGCACCACGTTTAAAAAATCGTAGCGTGAGAACGGTGGGTCCGATCCGCGTGCCGCTTAAAGGCGATTACAGGGGAGATGCAACCCTTTCCAAAGAACCATGAAAAGACTTTCTACTCCCAAGGAGACAATAGATATTAAGCCGAAATGACGTCCGACGCGCGCATTTTCTCCGCCGCGCACCACATTTAAAAAAATCATAGCGTGAAAACCGTGGGTTCGATCCGCGTGCCGCTCGAAGGCGATTACAGGGGAGATGCAGCCCTTTCAAAAGAGCCATGAACAGACTTTCTACTCCCAAGGAGACCAGAAATATTAACATATAAATCGTTACGCTCCAGTCGGATGAACGAGAAACGCTTGTACAATTGCAACGAATTGGAGGAGAAAGTTTAAACAAACGCGCTGATTTTGAAGGCTCACATCTAGGCCGGGCCAGGTCCAAATGGCCTGCAACTCGGTCCGCATCACGTCCATGACTTTTCCTAACGAACGCCACCTGCCAAGCTTTCGGCCCGTCCCTGGCGGCTTTAAAAAATCGTAGCGTGATAACCGTGGGTCCAATCCGCTTGAAGCTCGAAGGCGATTACAGGGGAGATGCAGCCCTTTCCAAAGAGCCATGAAAAGACTTTCTACACCCAATGAGACAAGAGATATTAAGCCGCAAATACGTCCGGCGCGCGTCTTTTCTCCGACGCGCAACACATTTAAAAAAATCATAGCGTGAAAACCGTGGGTTCGATCCGCGTGCCGCTCGAAGGCGATTACAGGGGAGATGCAGCCCTCTCCAAAGATCCATGAACAGACTTCCTACTCCCAAGGAGACAAGAGATATTAACATATAAAGCGTTACGCTCCAGTCGGATGAGCGAGAAACGCTTGAGCAGTTGCAACGAATTGGAGGAGAAAGTTTAAACAAACGCGCTGAATTTGAACGCTCACATCTAGGTCTGGCCAAGTCCAAATGGCGTGCAACTCGGTGCGCATCACCTCCATGACTGTCCCTAACGAACGCCACCTGCCACGCTTTCGGCCCGTCCCTGGCGGCTTTAAAAAATCGTAGCGTGATAACCGTGGGTCCAATCCGCTTGAAGCTCGAAGGCGATTAGAGGGGAGATGCAGCCCTTTCCAAAGAGCCATGAACAGACTTCCTACTCCCAAGGAGACAAGAGATATTAAGCCACAAATACGTCCGGACCGCGTCTTTTCTCCGCAGCTCACCACATTTAAAAAAATCGTAGCGTGAAAACCGTGGGTTCGATATAGTATACATACAGAGTATATAGTTTGACCAAAAGATCGTGCTGATCTTTGATCTCCTGGTTCTTCATCTCCAGCGCCACTTTCAGACTCATAATGTCCTCCTCTATGGGCTGGTATAACACAGACACGAATCATCACTACAGCCAGTACAATGGAAAGGTGGGAATGTGTACTGAATGTGTACTGACGTTATAAGTGAGAGGTGGTGGTACTGGTGGATGTGTACTGACACTATAAGGGATCTCTACCTGCAGTGACAGTTTGAGCTTCTCAAGTTCTTCCTCCAGAGATTTCTTCTCCTGTTCACAGGCCATTTTCATATCTGCCAGAGCAAGTATCATTACTGCTGGATATAACACAGATTGTATATACTACATAATTACTGCTGAATATATAAAATATAATATATATAGTACTATACATATATTAGTGTCACTTTTATTGGAGCCTAAAGGCTAACATTCATTATTAGTTATGTTAGTATTATTGCATTTCCATAGTACTTACTCTTGATGGACCTGTTATGCTCCTCCTCCTCCTGCTGTTTCTGCAGGAGCTCTGTCTCCTCCTGCTGCTTGTGTTTCAGCATCTCCTGAAGAACCTGCAGCTCCTTCTGCTTCTGCAACCTCAACTCCTTCAGCTGCTCCAACAAACTGTTATCCAACTCCTCCTTCTCACACCGCAAACACTCCAATCGGGCCACAGGCCCCACTAGTGACACAGAACCACACACACACACACACAGAGAGAGATAAACATGTATAAATGTATAAGAATTTGTGGATAAAATTATTATGAGATTATTTATAATGAAACGACTACACTACACAACCACTTCTTCCTTTTATTTACATATTATACAGATATTTAGAGATATTTACATTTCATTTACCCGCGTGCGTCTCTCTTCTCCAAGGTAGCGGAGAGATATGAAGGGATAAAAGGGGAAAAGAATAAAATGCACGTCGGTTTTAAATTCGCAGGCTACCTGCGCTGAAGGCGTGGAAAACGAGCACGTGACGGAAAGGCTTCCGTACACGATGGGTCCAAATCACATGCCCAGAAAAGTAGCCTTAAACCTGGACACACAATGGAGACCATTTGACCCTTTAAAATCATACTACAACCAGACTTCCAGGCCCAAGAGGTCACACAGTCATGCCCAGCAAAGTAGCTCTGGGCCTGGGCACACTTCACGCAGTTTGACCGTTTAAATAAAACTAGAAACAGACTTCCTGGCCCAAGAGGTCACACAGTCATGCCCAGCAAGGTTGCTTTAAACGTGGGCACACTTCAGACCGTTTCACTCTTTAAATCATTCAAAGCACCACATTTCAAGGCCCAAGATGTCACAGAATCATGCCCATCAAAGTAGCTCTGGGCCTGGGCACACTTCACGCAGTTTGACCCTTTAAATAATACTACAACCAGACACATACAGGTGCGCACATATACACAGATACACATTCTGTTTAATTTCTTCACATCTGCAGACTAGAGTAAGCTGAGGGTATAGTGTTAAACCAGGTACTACATAAACAGTATATAGTATATATACAGAGGATATAGTGTTAAACCAGGTACTACATACAGAGTATATAGTATACATACAGAGTATATAGTTTGACCAAAAGATCGTGCTGATCTTTGATCTCCTGGTTCTTCATCTCCAGCGCCACTTTCAGACTCATAATGTCCTCCTCTATGGGCTGGTATAACACACACACGAATCATCACTACAGCCAGTACAATGGAAAGGTGGGAATGTGTACTGAATGTGTACTGACGTTATAAGTGAAAGGTGGAGCTACTGGTGGATGTGTACTGACACTATAAGGGATCTCTACCTGCAGTGACAGTCTGAGCTTCTCAAGTTCTTCCTCCAGAGATTTCTTCTCCTGTTCACAGGCCATTTTCATATCTGCCAGAGCAAGTATCATTACTGCTGGATATAACATAGATTGTATATACTACATAATTACTACTGAATATATAAAATATAATATATATAGTACTATACATATATTAGTATCACTTTTATTGGAGCCTAAAGGCTAACATTCATTATTAGTTATGTTAGTATTATTGCATTTCCATAGTACTTACTCTTGATGGACCTGTTATGCTCCTCCTCCTCCTGCTGTTTCTGCAGGAGCTCTGTCTCCTCCTGCTGCTTGTGTTTCAGCATCTCCTGAGGAACCTGCAGCTCCTTCTGCTTCTGCAACCTCAACTCCTTCAGCTGCTCCAACAAACTGTTCTCCAACTCCTCCTTCTCACACCGCAAACACTCCAATCAGGCCACAGGCCCCACTAGTGACACAGAACCACACACACACACACACACAGACACACACACACACACACACACACACACACACACACACACACACACACACACACACACACACACACAAAGAGAGAGATAAACATGTATAAATGTATAAGAATTTGTGGATAAAATTATTATGAGATTATTCATAATCAAACGACTACACTACACAACCACTTCTTCCTTTTATTTACATATTATACAGATATTTAGAGATATTTACATTTTATTTACCCGCGTGCGTCTCTCTTCTCAAAGGTAGTGGATAGATATGAAAGGATAAAAGGGGAAAAGAATAAAATGCACGTCGGTTTTAAATTCGCAGGCTACCTGCGCTGAAGGCGTGGAAAACGAGCACGTGACGGAAAGGCTTCCGTACCCGATGGGTCCAAATCACATGCCCAGCAAAGTAGCCTTAAACCTGCACACAAAATGGAGACCATTTGACCCTTTAAAATCATACTACAACCAGACTTCCAGGCCCAAGAGGTCACACAGTCATGCCCAGCAAAGTAGCTCTGGGCCTGGGCACACTTCACGCAGTTTGACCCTTTAAATAATACTACAACCAGACTTCCAGGCACAAGAGGTCACACAGTCATGCACAGCAAAGTAGCTCTGGGCCTGGGCACACTTCATTCACTTTGTACCTTTAAATCATACTACTACTACTACCAGACTTCCAGGCCCAAGAGGTCACACAGTCATGCACAGCAAAGTAGCTCTGGGCCTGGGCACACTTCATTCACTTTGTACCTTTAAATCATACTGCTACTACTACCAGACTTCCAGGCCCAAGAGGTCAAACACAGTCATGCACAGCAAAGTAGCTCTGGGCCTGGGCACACTTCAATCACTTTGTGCCTTTAAATCATACTACTACTACCAGACTTCCAGGGCCAAGAGGTCACACAGTCATGCACAGCAAAGTAGCTCTGGGCCTGGGCACACTTCACGCAGTTTGACCCTTTAAATAATACTACAACCAGACACATACAGGTGCGCACATATACACATTCTTTTTAATTTCTTCACATCTGCAGACTAGAGTAAGCTGAGGGTATAGTGTTAAACCATGTACTACATAAACAGTATATAGTATATATACAGAGGATATAATGTTAAACCAGGTACTACATACAGAGTATATAGTTTGACCAAAAGTTCGTGCTGATCTTTGATCTCCTGGTTCTTCATCTCCAGCGCCACTTTCAGACTCAATGTCCTCCTCTATGGGCTGGTATAACACACACACGAATCATCACTACAGCCAGTACAATGGAAAGGTGGGAATGTGTACCGAATGTGTACTGACGTTATAAGTGAAAGGTGGAGGTACTGGTGGATGTGTACTGACACTATAAGGGATCTCTACCTGCAGTGACAGTCTGAGCTTCTCAAGTTCTTCCTCCAGAGATTTCTTCTCCTGTTCACAGGCCATTTTCATATCTGCCAGAGCAAGTATCATTACTGCTGGATATAACACAGATTGTATATACTACATAATTACTGCTGAATATATAAAATATAATATATATAGTACTATACATATATTAGTATCACTTTTATTGGAGCCTAAAGGCTAACATTCATTATTAGTTATGTTAGTATTATTGCATTTCCATAGTACTTACTCTTGATGGACCTGTTATGCTCCTCCTCCTCCTGCTGTTTCTGCAGGAGCTCTGTCTCCTCCTGCTGCTTGTGTTTCAGCATCTCCTGAAGAACCTGCAGCTCCTTCTGCTTCTGCAACCTCAACTCCTTCAGCTGCTCCAAGAAACTGTTATCCAACTCCTCCTTCTCACACCGCAAACACTCCAATCGGGCCACAGGCCCCACTAGTGACACAGAACCACACACACACACACACACACACACACACACACACACACACACACAGACAAAGAGAGAGATAAACATGTATATATGTATAAGAATTTGTGGATAAAATTATTATGAGATTATTTATAATGAAACGACTACACTACACAACCACTTCTTCCTTTTATTTACATATTATACAGATATTTAGAGATATTGACATTTTATTTACCCGCGTGCGTCTCTCTTCTCCAAGGTAGCGGAGAGATATGAAGGGATAAAAGGGGAAAAGAATAAAATGCACGTCGGTTTTAAATTCGCAGGCTACCTGCGCTGAAGGCGTGGAAAACGAGCACGTGACGGAAAGGCTTCCGTACCCGATGGGTCCAAATCACATGCCCAGCAAAGTAGCCTTAAACCTGGACACACAATGGAGACCATTTGACCCTTTAAAATCATACTACAACCAGACTTCCAGGCCCAAGAGTTCAAACACATTCATGCCCAGCAAAGTAGCTCTGGGCCTGGGCACACTTCAATCACTTTGTGCCTTTAAATCATACTACTACTACCAGACTTCCAGGGCCAAGAGGTCACACAGTCATGCACAGCAAAGTAGCTCTGGGCCTGGGCACACTTCACGCAGTTTGACCGTTTAAATAAAACTAGAAACAGACTTCCTGGCCCAAGAGGTCACACAGACATGCCCAGCAAGGTTGCTTTAAACGTGGGCACACTTCAGACCGTTTCACTCTTTAAATCATTCAAAGCACCACATTTCAAGGCCCAAGAGGTCACAGAATCATGCCCATCAAAGTAGCTCTGGGCCTGGGCACACTTCACGCAGTTTGACCCTTTAAATAATACTACAACCAGACACATACAGGTGCGCACATATACACAGATACACATTCTGTTTAAATTTCTTCACATCTGCAGACTAGAGTAAGCTGAGGGTATAGTGTTAAACCAGGTACTACATAAACAGTATATAGTATATATACAGAGGATATAGTGTTAAACCAGGTACTACATACAGAGTATATAGTATACATACAGAGTATATAGTTTGACCAAAAGATCGTGCTGATCTTTGATCTCCTGGTTCTTCATCTCCAGCGCCACTTTCAGACTCATAATGTCCTCCTCTATGGGCTGGTATAACACACACACGAATCATCACTACAGCCAGTACAATGGAAAGGTGGGAATGTGTACTGAATGTGTACTGACGTTATAAGTGAAAGGTGGAGGTACTGGTGGATGTGTACTGACACTATAAGGGATCTCTACCTGCAGTGACACTCTGAGCTTCTCAAGTTCTTCCTCCAGAGATTTCTTCTCCTGTTCACAGGCCATTTTCATATCTGCCAGAGCAAGTATCATTACTGCTGGATATAACACAGATTGTATATACTACATAATTACTACTGAATATATAAAATATAATATATATAGTACTATACATATATTAGTATCACTTTTATTGGAGCCTAAAGGCTAACATTCATTATTAGTTATGTTAGTATTATTGCATTTCCATAGTACTTACCCTTGAGGGACCTGTTATGCTCCTCCTCCTCCTGCTGTTTCTGCAGGAGCTCTGACTCCTCCTGCTGCTTGTGTTTCAGCATCTCCTGAAGAACCTGCAGCTCCTTCTGCTTCTGCAACCTCAACTCCTTCAGCTGCTCCAACAAACTGTTCTCCAACTCCTCCTTCTCACACCGCAAACACTCCAATCGGGCCACAGGCCCCACTAGTGACACAGAACCACACACACACACACACACACAGACACACACACACACACACACACAAAGAGAGAGATAAACATGTATAAATGTATAAGAATTTGTGGATAAAATTATTATGAGATTATTTATAATGAAACGACTACACTACACAACCACTTCTTCCTTTTATTTACATATTATACAGATATTTAGAGATATTTACATTTTATTTACCCGCGTGCGTCTCTCTTCTCCAAGGTAGCGGAGAGATATGAAGGGATAAAAGGGGAAAAGAATAAAATGCACGTCGGTTTTAAATTCGCAGGCTACCTGCGCTGAAGGCGTGGAAAACGAGCACGTGACGGAAAGGCTTCCGTACCCGATGGGTCCAAATCACATGCCCAGCAAAGTAGCCTTAAACCTGGACACACAATGGAGACCATTTGACCCTTTAAAATCATACTACAACCAGACTTCCAGGCCCAAGAGGTCACACAGTCATGCCCAGCAAAGTAGCTCTGGGCCTGGGCACACTTCACGCAGTTTGACCCTTTAAATAATACTACAACCAGACTTCCAGGCACAAGAGGTCACACAGTCATGCACAGCAAAATAGCTCTGGGCCTGGGCACACTTCATTCACTTTGTACCTTTAAATCATACTACTACTACTACCAGACTTCCAGGCCCAAGAGGTCACACAGTCATGCACAGCAAAGTAGCTCTGGGCCTGGGCACACTTCATTCACTTTGTACCTTTAAATCATACTGCTACTACTACCAGACTTCCAGGCCCAAGAGGTCAAACACAGTCATGCACAGCAAAGTAGCTCTGGGCCTGGGCACACTTCAATCACTTTGTGCCTTTAAATCATACTACTACTACCAGACTTCCAGGGCCAAGAGGTCACACAGTCATGCACAGCAAAGTAGCTCTGGGCCTGGGCACACTTCACGCAGTTTGACCATTTAAATAAAACTAGAAACAGACTTCCTGGCCCAAGAGGTCACACAGTCATGCCCATCAAAGTAGCTCTGGGCCTGGGCACACTTCACGCAGTTTGACCCTTTAAATAATACTACAACCAGACACATACAGGTGCGCACATATACACATTCTTTTTAATTTCTTCACATCTGCAGACTAGAGTAAGCTGAGGGTATAGTGTTAAACCATGTACTACATAAACAGTATATAGTATATATACAGAGGATATAATGTTAAACCAGGTACTACATACAGAGTATATAGTTTGACCAAAAGTTCGTGCTGATCTTTGATCTCCTGGTTCTTCATCTCCAGCGCCACTTTCAGACTCAATGTCCTCCTCTATGGGCTGGTATAACACACACACGAATCATCACTACAGCCAGTACAATGGAAAGGTGGGAATGTGTACCGAATGTGTACTGACGTTATAAGTGAAAGGTGGAGGTACTGGTGGATGTGTACTGACACTATAAGGGATCTCTACCTGCAGTGACAGTCTGAGCTTCTCAAGTTCTTCCTCCAGAGATTTCTTCTCCTGTTCACAGGCCATTTTCATATCTGCCAGAGCAAGTATCATTACTGCTGGACATAACACAGATTGTATATACTACATAATTACTACTGAATATATAAAATATAATATATATAGTACTATACATATATTAGTATCACTTGTATTGGAGCCTAAAGGCTAACATTCATTATTAGTTATGTTAGTATTATTGCATTTCCATAGTACTTACTCTTGATGGACCTGTTATGCTCCTCCTCCTCCTGCTGTTTCTGCAGGAGCTCTGTCTCCTCTTGCTGCTTGTGTTTCAGCATCTCCTGAAGAACCTGCAGCTCCTACTGCTTCTGCAACCTCAACTCCTTCAGCTGCTCCAACATATTGTTCTCCAACTCCTCCTTCTCACACCGCAAACACTCCAATCGGGCCACATGCCCCACTAGTGACACAGAACCACACACACACACACAGAGAGAGAGATAAACATGTATAAATGTATAAGAATTTGTGGATAAAATTACTATGAGATTATTTATAATCAAACGACTACACTACACAACCACATCTTCCTTTTATTTACATATTATACAGATATTTAGAGATATTTACATTTTATTTACAAGCGTGCGTCTCTCTTCTCCAAGGTAGCGGAGAGATATGAAAGGATAAAAGGGGAAAAGAATAAAATGCACGTCGGTTTTAAATTCGCAGGCAACCTGCGCTGAAGGCGTGGAAAACGAGCACGTGACGGAAAGGCTTCCGTACCCGATGGGTCCAAATCACATGCCCAGCAAAGTAGCCTTAAACCTGGACACACAATGGAGACCATTTGACCCTTTAAAATCATACTACAACCAGACTTCCAGGCCCAAGAGGTCACACAGTCATGCCCAGCAAAGTAGCTCTGGGCCTGGGCACACTTCACGCAGTTTGACCGTTTAAATAAAACTAAACCAGACACATACAGGTGCGCACATATACACAGATACACATTCTGTTTAATTTCTTCACATCTGCAGACTAGAGTAAGCTGAGGGTATAGTGTTAAACCAGGTACTACATAAACAGTATATAGTATATATACAGAGGATATAATGTTAAACCAGGTACTACATACAGAGTATATAGTTTGATCAAAACATCGTGCTGATCTTTGATCTCCTGGTTCTTCATCTCCAGCGCCACTTTCAGACTCATCATGTCCTCCACTATGGGCTGGTATAACACACACACGAATCATCACTACAGCCAGTACAATGGAAAGGTGGGAATGTGTACTGAATGTGTACTGACGTTATAAGTGAAAGGTGGAGGTACTGGTGGATGTGTACTGACACTATAAGGGATCTCTACCTGCAGTGACAGTCTGAGCTTCTCAAGTTCTTCCTTCAGAGATTTCTTCTCGTGTTCACAGGCCATTTTGATATCTGCCAGAGCAAGTATCATTACTCCTGGATATAACACAGATTGTATATACTACATAATATCTACTGAATATATAAAATATAATATATATAGTACTATACATATATTAGTATCACTTTTATTGGAGCCTAAAGGCTAACATTCATTATTAGTTATGTTAGTATTATTGCATTTCCATAGTACTTACTCTTGATGGACCTGTTATGCTCCTCCTCCTCCTGCTGTTTCTGCAGGAGCTCTGTCTCCTCCTGCTGCTTGTGTTTCAGCATCTCCTGAAGAACCTGCAGCTCCTTCTGCTTCTGCAACCTCAACTCCTTCGGCTGCTCCAACAAACTGTTCTCCAACTCCTCCTTCTCACACCGCAAACACTCCAATCGGACCACAGGCCCCACTAGTGACACAGAACCACACACACACACAGACACACACACACACACACAGAGAGAGATAAACATGTATAAATGTATAAGAATTTGTGGATAAAATTATTATGAGATTATTTATAATCAAACGACTACACTACACAACCACTTCTTCCTTTTATTTACATATTATACAGATATTTACATTTTATTTACCCGCGTGCGTCTCTCTTCTCCAAGGTAGCGGAGAGATATGAAAGGATAAAAGGGGAAAAGAATAAAATGCACGTCGGTTTTAAATTCGCAGGCTACCTGCGCTGAAGGCGTGGAAAACGAGCACGTGACGGAAAGGCTTCCGTACCCGATGGGTCCAAATCACATGCCCAGCAAAGTAGCCTTAAACCTGCACACACAATGGAGACCATTTGACCCTTTAAAATCATACTACAACCAGACTTCCAGGCCCAAGAGGTCACACAGTCATGCCCAGCAAAGTAGCTCTGGGCCTGGGCACACTTCACGCAGTTTGACCCTTTAAATAATACTACAACCAGACTTCCAGGCACAAGAGGTCACACAATCATGCACAGCAAAGTAGCTTTGGGCCTGGGCACACTTCATTCACTTTGTACCTTTAAATCATACTACTACTACTACCAGACTTCCAGGCCCAAGAGGTCACACAGTCATGCACAGCAAAGTAGCTCTGGGCCTGGGCACACTTCAATCACTTTGTGCCTTTAAATCATACTACTACTACCACCAGACTTCCAGGGCCAAGAGGTCACACAGTCATGCACAGCAAAGTAGCTCTGGGCCTGGGCACACTTCATGCAGTTTGACCCTTTAAATAATACTACAACCAGACACATACAGGTGCACACATATACACAGATACACATTCTGTTTAATTTCTTCACATCTGCAGACTAGAGAAAGCTGAGGGTATAGTGTTAAACCAGGTACTACATAAACAGTATATAGTATATATACAGAGGATATAGTGTTAAACCAGGTACTACATACAGAGTATATAGTATACATACAGAGTATATAGTTTGACCAAAAGATCGTGCTGATCTTTGATCTCCTGGTTCTTCATCTCCAGCGCCACTTTCAGACTCATAATGTCCTCCTCTATGGGCTGGTATAACACACACACGAATCATCACTACAGCCAGTACAATGGAAAGGTGGGAATGTGTACTGAATGTGTACTGACGTTATAAGTGAAAGGTGGAGGTACTGGTGGATGTGTACTGACACTATAAGGGATCTCTACCTGCAGTGACAGTCTGTGCTTCTCAAGTTCTTCCTCCAGAGATTTCTTCTCCTGTTCACAGGCCATTTTCATATCTGCCAGAGCAAGTATCATTACTGCTGGATATAACACAGATAGTATATACTACATAATTCACTTCTTCCTTTTATTTACATATTATACAGATATTTACAGATATTTACATTTTATTTACCCGCGTGCGTCTCTCTTCTCCAAGGTAGCGGAGAGATATGAAAGGATAAAAGGGGAAAAGAATAAAATGCACGTCGGTTTTAAATTCGCAGGCTACCTGCGCTGAAGGCGTGGAAAACGAGCACGTGACGGAAAAGCTTCCGTACCCGATGGGTCCAATTCACATGCCAAGCAAAGTAGCCTTAAACCTGGACACACAATGGAGACCATTTGACCCTTTAAAATCATACTACAACCAGACTTCCAGGCCCAAGAGGTCACACAGTCATGCCCAGCAAAGTAGCTCTGGGCATGGGCACACTTCACGCAGTTTGACCGTTTAAATAAAAGTAGAAACAGACTTCCTGGCCCAAGAGGTCACACAGTCATGCCCAGCAAGGATGCTTTAAACGTGGGCACAATTCAGACCGTTTCACTCTTTAAATCATTCAAAGCACCACATTTCAAGGCCCAAGAGGTCACAGAATAATGCCCATCAAAGTAGCTCTGGGCCTGGGCACACTTCATGCAGTTTGACCCTTTAAATAATACTACAACCAGACACATACAGGTGCGCACATATACACAGATACACATTCTGTTTAATTTCTTCACATCTGCAGACTAGAGTAAGCTGAGGGTATAGTGTTAAACCAGGTACTACATAAACAGTATATAGTATATATACAGAGGATATAATGTTAAACCAGGTACTACATACAGAGTATATAGTTTGACCAAAAGATCGTGCTGATCTTTGATCTCCTGGTTCTTCATCTCCAGCGCCACTTTCAGACTCATAATGTCCTCCTCTATGGGCTGGTATAACCCACACACACGAATCATCACTACAGCCAGTACAATGGAAAGGTGGGAATGTGTACTGAATGTGTACTGATGTTATAAGTGAAAGGTGGAGGTACTGGTGGATGTGTACTGACACTATAAGGGATCTCTACCTGCAGTGACAGTCTGAGCTTCTCAAGTTGTTCCTCCAGAGATTTCTTCTCCTGTTCACAGGCCATTTTCATATCTGCCAGAGCAAGTATCATTACTGCTGGATATAACACAGATTGTATATACTACATAATTACTACTGAATATATAAAATATAATATATATAGTACTATACATATATTAGTATCACTTTTATTGGAGCCTAAAGGCTAACATTCATTATTAGTTATGTTAGTATTATTGCATTTCCATAGTACTTACCCTTGAGGGACCTGTTATGCTCCTCCTCCTCCTGCTGTTTCTGCAGGAGCTCTGTCTCCTCCTGCTGCTTGTGTTTCAGCATCTCCTGAAGAACCTGCAGCTCCTTCTGCTTCTGCAACCTCAACTCCTTCAGCTGCTCCAACAAACTGTTCTCCAACTCCTCCTTCTCACACCGCAAACACTCCAATCGGGCCACAGGCCCCACTAGTGACACAGAACCACACACACACACACACACACACAGACACACACACACACACACACACACACACACACACAAAGAGAGAGATAAACATGTATAAAAGTATAAGAATTTGTGGATAAAATTATTATGAGATTATTCATAATCAAACGACTACACTACACAACCACTTCTTCCTTTTATTTACATATTATACAGATATTTAGAGATATTTACATTTTATTTACCCGCGTGCGTCTCTCTTCTCCAAGGTAGCGGAGAGATATGAAAGGATAAAAGGGGAAAAGAATAAAATGCACGTCGGTTTTAAATTCGCAGGCTACCTGCGCTGAAGGCGTGGAAAACGAGCACGTGACGGAAAAGCTTCCGTACCCGATGGGTCCAATTCAGATGCCAAGCAAAGTAGCCTTAAACCTGGACACACAATGGAGACCATTTGACCCTTTAAAATCATACTACAACCAGACTTCCAGGCCCAAGAGGTCACACAGTCATGCCCAGCAAAGTAGCTCTGGGCCTGGGCACACTTCACGCAGTTTGACCGTTTAAATAAAAGTAGAAACAGACTTCCTGGCCCAAGAGGTCACACAGTCATGCCCAGCAAGGATGCTTTAAACGTGGGCACACTTCAGACCGTTTCACTCTTTAAATCATTCAAAGCACCACATTTCAAGGCCCAAGAGGTCACAGAATCATGCCCATCAAAGTAGCTCTGCGCCTGGGCACACTTCACGCAGTTTGACCCTTTAAATAATACTACAACCAGACACATACAGGTGCGCACATATACACAGATACACATTCTGTTTAATTTCTTCACATCTGCAGACTAGAGTAAGCTGAGGGTATAGTGTTAAACCAGGTACTACATAAACAGTATATAGTATATATACAGAGGATATAGTGTTAAACCAGGTACTACATACAGAGTATATAGTTTGACCAAAAGATCGTGCTGATCTTTGATCTCCTGGTTCTTCATCTCCAGCGCCACTTTCAGACTCATAATGTCCTCCTCTATGGGCTGGTATAACACACACACGAATCATCACTACAGCCAGTACAATGGAAAGGTGGGAATGTGTACTGAATGTGTACTGACGTTATAAGTGAAAGGTGGAGCTACTGGTGGATGTGTACTGACACTATAAGGGATCTCTACCTGCAGTGACAGTCTGAGCTTCTCAAGTTCTTCCTCCAGAGATTTCTTCTCCTGTTCACAGGCCATTTTCATATCTGCCAGAGCAAGTATCATTACTGCTGGATATAACACAGATTGTATATACTACATAATTACTACTGAATATATAAAATATAATATAAATAGTACTATACATATATTAGTATCACTTTTATTGGAGCCTAAAGGCTAACATTCATTATTAGTTATGTTAGTATTATTGCATTTCCATAGTACTTACCCTTGAGGGACCTGTTATGCTCCTCCTCCTCCTGCTGTTTCTGCAGGAGCTCTGTCTCCTCCTGCTGCTTGTGTTTCAGCATCTCCTGAAGAACCTGCAGCTCCTTCTGCTTCTGCAACCTCAACTCCTTCAGCTGCTCCAACAAACTGTTCTCCAACTCCTCCTTCTCACACCGCAAACACTCCAATCGGGCCACAGGCCCCACTAGTGACACAGAACCACACACACACACACACACACAGACACACACACACACACACACACACACACACACACACACAAAGAGAGAGATAAACATGTATAAATGTATAAGAATTTGTGGATAAAATTATTATGAGATTATTCATAATCAAACGACTACACTACACAACCACTTCTTCCTTTTATTTACATATTATACAGATATTTAGAGATATTTACATTTTATTTACCCGCGTGCGTCTCTCTTCTCCAAGGTAGCGGAGAGATATGAAAGGATAAAAGGGGAAAAGAATAAAATGCACGTCGGTTTTAATTTCGCAGGCTACCTGCGCTGAAGGCGTGGAAAACGAGCACGTGACGGAAAGGCTTCCGTACCCGATGGGTCCAAATCACATGCCCAGCAAAGTAGCCTTAAACCTGGACACACAATGGAGACCATTTGACCCTTTAAAATCATACTACAACCAGACTTCCAGGCCCAAGAGGTCACACAGTCATGCCCAGCAAAGTACCTCTGGGCCTGGGCACACTTCACGCAGTTTGACCGTTTAAATAAAACTAGAAACAGACTTCCTGGCCCAAGAGGTCACACAGTCATGCCCAGCAAGGTTGCTTTAAACGTGGGCACACTTCAGACCGTTTCACTCTTTAAATCATTCAAAGCACCACATTTCAAGGCCCAAGAGGTCACAGAATCATGCCCATCAAAGTAGCTCTGGGTCTGGGCACACTTCACGCAGTTTGACCCTTTAAATAATACTACAACCAGACACATACAGGTGCGCACATATACACAGATACACATTCTGTTTAAATTTCTTCACATCTGCAGACTAGAGTAAGCTGAGGGTATAGTGTTAAACCAGGTACTACATAAACAGTATATAGTATATATACAGAGGATATAGTGTTAAACCAGGTACTACATACAGAGTATATAGTATACATACAGAGTATATAGTTTGACCAAAAGATCGTGCTGATCTTTGATCTCCTGGTTCTTCATCTCCAGCGCCACTTTCAGACTCATAATGTCCTCCTCTATGGGCTGGTATAACACACACACGAATCATCACTACAGCCAGTACAATGGAAAGGTGGGAATGTGTACTGAATGTGTACTGACGTTATAAGTGAAAGGTGGAGGTACTGGTGGATGTCTATTGACACTATAAGGGATCTCTACCTGCAGTGACAGTCTGAGCTTCTCAAGTTCTTCCTCCAGAGATTTCTTCTCCTGTTCACAGGCCATTTTCATATCTGCCAGAGCAAGTATCATTACTGCTGGATATAACACAGATTGTATATACTACATAATTACTACTGAATATATAAAATATAATATATATAGTACTATACATCTATTAGTATCACTTTTATTGGAGCATAAAGGCTAACATTCATTATTAATTATGTTAGTATTATTGCATTTCCATAGTACTTACTCTTGATGGACCTGTTATGCTCCTCCTCCTCCTGCTGTTTCTGCAGGAGCTCTATCTCCTCCTGCTGCTTGTGTTTCAGCATCTCGTGAAGAACCTGCAGCTCCTTCTGCTTCTGCAACCTCAACTCCTTCAGCTGCTCCAACAAACTGTTCTCCAACTCCTCCTTCTCACACCGCAAACACTCCAATCGGGCCACAGGCCCCACTAGTGACACAGAACCACACACACACACACACACACAAAGAGAGAGATAAACATGTATAAATGTATAAGAATTTGTGGATAAAATTATTATGAGATTATTCATAATCAAACGACTACACTACACAACCACTTCTTCCTTTTATTTACATATTATACAGATATTTACAGATATTTACATTTTATTTACCCGCGTGCGTCTCTCTTCTCCAAGGTAGCGGAGAGATATGAAAGGATAAAAGGGGAAAAGAATAAAATGCACGTCGGTTTTAAATTCGCAGGCTACCTGCGCTGAAGGCGTGGAAAACGAGCACGTGACGGAAAAGCTTCCGTACCCGATGGGTCCAATTCAGATGCCAAGCAAAGTAGCCTTAAACCTGGACACACAATGGAGACCATTTGACCCTTTAAAATCATACTACAACCAGACTTCCAGGCCCAAGAGGTCACACAGTCATGCCCAGCAAAGTAGCTCTGGGCCTGGGCACACTTCACGCAGTTTGACCGTTTAAATAAAAGTAGAAACAGACTTCCTGGCCCAAGAGGTCACACAGTCATGCCCAGCAAGGATGCTTTAAACGTGGGCACACTTCAGACCGTTTCACTCTTTAAATCATTCAAAGCACCACATTTCAAGGCCCAAGAGGTCACAGAATCATGCCCATCAAAGTAGCTCTGCGCCTGGGCACACTTCACGCAGTTTGACCCTTTAAATAATACTACAACCAGACACATACAGGTGCGCACATATACACAGATACACATTCTGTTTAATTTCTTCACATCTGCAGACTAGAGTAAGCTGAGGGTATAGTGTTAAACCAGGTACTACATAAACAGTATATAGTATATATACAGAGGATATAGTGTTAAACCAGGTACTACATACAGAGTATATAGTTTGACCAAAAGATCGTGCTGATCTTTGATCTCCTGGTTCTTCATCTCCAGCGCCACTTTCAGACTCATAATGTCCTCCTCTATGGGCTGGTATAACACACACACGAATCATCACTACAGCCAGTACAATGGAAAGGTGGGAATGTGTACTGAATGTGTACTGACGTTATAAGTGAAAGGTGGAGCTACTGGTGGATGTGTACTGACACTATAAGGGATCTCTACCTGCAGTGACAGTCTGAGCTTCTCAAGTTCTTCCTCCAGAGATTTCTTCTCCTGTTCACAGGCCATTTTCATATCTGCCAGAGCAAGTATCATTACTGCTGGATATAACACAGATTGTATATACTACATAATTACTACTGAATATATAAAATATAATATAAATAGTACTATACATATATTAGTATCACTTTTATTGGAGCCTAAAGGCTAACATTCATTATTAGTTATGTTAGTATTATTGCATTTCCATAGTACTTACCCTTGAGGGACCTGTTATGCTCCTCCTCCTCCTGCTGTTTCTGCAGGAGCTCTGTCTCCTCCTGCTGCTTGTGTTTCAGCATCTCCTGAAGAACCTGCAGCTCCTTCTGCTTCTGCAACCTCAACTCCTTCAGCTGCTCCAACAAACTGTTCTCCAACTCCTCCTTCTCACACCGCAAACACTCCAATCGGGCCACAGGCCCCACTAGTGACACAGAACCACACACACACACACACACACAGACACACACACACACACACACACACACACACACAAAGAGAGAGATAAACATGTATAAATGTATAAGAATTTGTGGATAAAATTATTATGAGATTATTCATAATCAAACGACTACACTACACAACCACTTCTTCCTTTTATTTACATATTATACAGATATTTAGAGATATTTACATTTTATTTACCCGCGTGCGTCTCTCTTCTCCAAGGTAGCGGAGAGATATGAAAGGATAAAAGGGGAAAAGAATAAAATGCACGTCGGTTTTAATTTCGCAGGCTACCTGCGCTGAAGGCGTGGAAAACGAGCACGTGACGGAAAGGCTTCCGTACCCGATGGGTCCAAATCACATGCCCAGCAAAGTAGCCTTAAACCTGGACACACAATGGAGACCATTTGACCCTTTAAAATCATACTACAACCAGACTTCCAGGCCCAAGAGGTCACACAGTCATGCCCAGCAAAGTACCTCTGGGCCTGGGCACACTTCACGCAGTTTGACCGTTTAAATAAAACTAGAAACAGACTTCCTGGCCCAAGAGGTCACACAGTCATGCCCAGCAAGGTTGCTTTAAACGTGGGCACACTTCAGACCGTTTCACTCTTTAAATCATTCAAAGCACCACATTTCAAGGCCCAAGAGGTCACAGAATCATGCCCATCAAAGTAGCTCTGGGTCTGGGCACACTTCACGCAGTTTGACCCTTTAAATAATACTACAACCAGACACATACAGGTGCGCACATATACACAGATACACATTCTGTTTAAATTTCTTCACATCTGCAGACTAGAGTAAGCTGAGGGTATAGTGTTAAACCAGGTACTACATAAACAGTATATAGTATATATACAGAGGATATAGTGTTAAACCAGGTACTACATACAGAGTATATAGTATACATACAGAGTATATAGTTTGACCAAAAGATCGTGCTGATCTTTGATCTCCTGGTTCTTCATCTCCAGCGCCACTTTCAGACTCATAATGTCCTCCTCTATGGGCTGGTATAACACACACACGAATCATCACTACAGCCAGTACAATGGAAAGGTGGGAATGTGTACTGAATGTGTACTGACGTTATAAGTGAAAGGTGGAGGTACTGGTGGATGTCTATTGACACTATAAGGGATCTCTACCTGCAGTGACAGTCTGAGCTTCTCAAGTTCTTCCTCCAGAGATTTCTTCTCCTGTTCACAGGCCATTTTCATATCTGCCAGAGCAAGTATCATTACTGCTGGATATAACACAGATTGTATATACTACATAATTACTACTGAATATATAAAATATAATATATATAGTACTATACATCTATTAGTATCACTTTTATTGGAGCCTAAAGGCTAACATTCATTATTAATTATGTTAGTATTATTGCATTTCCATAGTACTTACTCTTGATGGACCTGTTATGCTCCTCCTCCTCCTGCTGTTTCTGCAGGAGCTCTATCTCCTCCTGCTGCTTGTGTTTCAGCATCTCGTGAAGAACCTGCAGCTCCTTCTGCTTCTGCAACCTCAACTCCTTCAGCTGCTCCAACAAACTGTTCTCCAACTCCTCCTTCTCACACCGCAAACACTCCAATCGGGCCACAGGCCCCACTAGTGACACAGAACCACACACACACACACACACACAGACACACACACACACACACACACAAAGAGAGAGATAAACATGTATAAATGTATAAGAATTTGTGGATAAAATTATTATGAGATTATTCATAATCAAACGACTACACTACACAACCACTTCTTCCTTTTATTTACATATTATACAGATATTTAGAGATATTTACATTTTATTTACCCGCGTGCGTCTCTCTTCTCCAAGGTAGCGGAGAGATATGAAAGGATAAAAGGGGAAAAGAATAAAATGCACGTCGGTTTTAATTTCGCAGGCTACCTGCGCTGAAGGCGTGGAAAACGA
The DNA here is from genome assembly GCF_041902795.1 of Electrophorus electricus. Classification (NCBI taxonomy): domain Eukaryota; kingdom Metazoa; phylum Chordata; class Actinopteri; order Gymnotiformes; family Gymnotidae; genus Electrophorus; species Electrophorus electricus. The sequence continues at coordinate 37,892,545 of NC_137501.1, read as the reverse complement.
GCACGTGACGGAAAGGCTTCCGTACCCGATGGGTCCAAATCACATGCCCAGCAAAGTAGCCTTAAACCTGGACACACAATGGAGACCATTTGACCCTTTAAAATCATACTACAACCAGACTTCCAGGCCCAAGAGGTCACACAGTCATGCCCAGCAAAGTACCTCTGGGCCTGGGCACACTTCACGCAGTTTGACCGTTTAAATAAAACTAGAAACAAACTTCCTGGCCCAAGAGGTCACACAGTCATGCCCAGCAAGGTTGCTTTAAACGTGGGCACACTTCAGACCGTTTCACTCTTTAAATCATTCAAAGCACCACATTTCAAGGCCCAAGAGGTCACAGAATCATGCCCATCAAAGTAGCTCTGGGTCTGGGCACACTTCACGCAGTTTGACCCTTTAAATAATACTACAACCAGACACATACAGGTGCGCACATATACACAGATACACATTCTGTTTAAATTTCTTCACATCTGCAGACTAGAGTAAGCTGAGGGTATAGTGTTAAACCAGGTACTACATAAACAGTATATAGTATATATACAGAGGATATAGTGTTAAACCAGGTACTACATACAGAGTATATAGTATACATACAGAGTATATAGTTTGACCAAAAGATCGTGCTGATCTTTGATCTCCTGGTTCTTCATCTCCAGCGCCACTTTCAGACTCATAATGTCCTCCTCTATGGGCTGGTATAACACACACACGAATCATCACTACAGCCAGTACAATGGAAAGGTGGGAATGTGTACTGAATGTGTACTGACGTTATAAGTGAAAGGTGGAGGTACTGGTGGATGTCTATTGACACTATAAGGGATCTCTACCTGCAGTGACAGTCTGAGCTTCTCAAGTTCTTCCTCCAGAGATTTCTTCTCCTGTTCACAGGCCATTTTCATATCTGCCAGAGCAAGTATCATTACTGCTGGATATAACACAGATTGTATATACTACATAATTACTACTGAATATATAAAATATAATATATATAGTACTATACATCTATTAGTATCACTTTTATTGGAGCCTAAAGGCTAACATTCATTATTAATTATGTTAGTATTATTGCATTTCCATAGTACTTACTCTTGATGGACCTGTTATGCTCCTCCTCCTCCTGCTGTTTCTGCAGGAGCTCTATCTCCTCCTGCTGCTTGTGTTTCAGCATCTCGTGAAGAACCTGCAGCTCCTTCTGCTTCTGCAACCTCAACTCCTTCAGCTGCTCCAACAAACTGTTCTCCAACTCCTCCTTCTCACACCGCAAACACTCCAATCGGGCCACAGGCCCCACTAGTGACACAGAACCACACACACACACACACACACAAAGAGAGAGATAAACATGTATAAATGTATAAGAATTTGTGGATAAAATTATTATGAGATTATTCATAATCAAACGACTACACTACACAACCACTTCTTCCTTTTATTTACATATTATTCAGATATTTACAGATATTTACATTTTATTTACCCGCGTGCGTCTCTCTTCTCCAAGGTAGCGGAGAGATATGAAAGGATAAAAGGGGAAAAGAATAAAATGCACGTCGGTTTTAAATTCGCAGGCTACCTGCGCTGAAGGCGTGGAAAACGAGCACGTGACGGAAAAGCTTCCGTACCCGATGGGTCCAATTCAGATGCCAAGCAAAGTAGCCTTAAACCTGGACACACAATGGAGACCATTTGACCCTTTAAAATCATACTACAACCAGACTTCCAGGCCCAAGAGGTCACACAGTCATGCCCAGCAAAGTAGCTCTGGGCCTGGGCACACTTCACGCAGTTTGACCGTTTAAATAAAAGTAGAAACAGACTTCCTGGCCCAAGAGGTCACACAGTCATGCCCAGCAAGGATGCTTTAAACGTGGGCACACTTCAGACCGTTTCACTCTTTAAATCATTCAAAGCACCACATTTCAAGGCCCAAGAGGTCACAGAATCATGCCCATCAAAGTAGCTCTGCGCCTGGGCACACTTCACGCAGTTTGACCCTTTAAATAATACTACAACCAGACACATACAGGTGCGCACATATACACAGATACACATTCTGTTTAATTTCTTCACATCTGCAGACTAGAGTAAGCTGAGGGTATAGTGTTAAACCAGGTACTACATAAACAGTATATAGTATATATACAGAGGATATAGTGTTAAACCAGGTACTACATACAGAGTATATAGTTTGACCAAAAGATCGTGCTGATCTTTGATCTCCTGGTTCTTCATCTCCAGCGCCACTTTCAGACTCATAATGTCCTCCTCTATGGGCTGGTATAACACACACACGAATCATCACTACAGCCAGTACAATGGAAAGGTGGGAATGTGTACTGAATGTGTACTGACGTTATAAGTGAAAGGTGGAGCTACTGGTGGATGTGTACTGACACTATAAGGGATCTCTACCTGCAGTGACAGTCTGAGCTTCTCAAGTTCTTCCTCCAGAGATTTCTTCTCCTGTTCACAGGCCATTTTCATATCTGCCAGAGCAAGTATCATTACTGCTGGATATAACACAGATTGTATATACTACATAATTACTACTGAATATATAAAATATAATATAAATAGTACTATACATATATTAGTATCACTTTTATTGGAGCCTAAAGGCTAACATTCATTATTAGTTATGTTAGTATTATTGCATTTCCATAGTACTTACCCTTGAGGGACCTGTTATGCTCCTCCTCCTCCTGCTGTTTCTGCAGGAGCTCTGTCTCCTCCTGCTGCTTGTGTTTCAGCATCTCCTGAAGAACCTGCAGCTCCTTCTGCTTCTGCACCCTCAACTCCTTCAGCTGCTCCAACAAACTGTTCTCCAACTCCTCCTTCTCACACCGCAAACACTCCAATCGGGCCACAGGCCCCACTAGTGACACAGAACCACACACACACACACACACACAGACACACACACACACACACACACACACACACACAAAGAGAGAGATAAACATGTATAAATGTATAAGAATTTGTGGATAAAATTATTATGAGATTATTCATAATCAAACGACTACACTACACAACCACTTCTTCCTTTTATTTACATATTATACAGATATTTAGAGATATTTACATTTTATTTACCCGCGTGCGTCTCTCTTCTCCAAGGTAGCGGAGAGATATGAAAGGATAAAAGGGGAAAAGAATAAAATGCACGTCGGTTTTAATTTCGCAGGCTACCTGCGCTGAAGGCGTGGAAAACGAGCACGTGACGGAAAGGCTTCCGTACCCGATGGGTCCAAATCACATGCCCAGCAAAGTAGCCTTAAACCTGGACACACAATGGAGACCATTTGACCCTTTAAAATCATACTACAACCAGACTTCCAGGCCCAAGAGGTCACACAGTCATGCCCAGCAAAGTACCTCTGGGCCTGGGCACACTTCACGCAGTTTGACCGTTTAAATAAAACTAGAAACAGACTTCCTGGCCCAAGAGGTCACACAGTCATGCCCAGCAAGGTTGCTTTAAACGTGGGCACACTTCAGACCGTTTCACTCTTTAAATCATTCAAAGCACCACATTTCAAGGCCCAAGAGGTCACAGAATCATGCCCATCAAAGTAGCTCTGGGTCTGGGCACACTTCACGCAGTTTGACCCTTTAAATAATACTACAACCAGACACATACAGGTGCGCACATATACACAGATACACATTCTGTTTAAATTTCTTCACATCTGCAGACTAGAGTAAGCTGAGGGTATAGTGTTAAACCAGGTACTACATAAACAGTATATAGTATATATACAGAGGATATAGTGTTAAACCAGGTACTACATACAGAGTATATAGTATACATACAGAGTATATAGTTTGACCAAAAGATCGTGCTGATCTTTGATCTCCTGGTTCTTCATCTCCAGCGCCACTTTCAGACTCATAATGTCCTCCTCTATGGGCTGGTATAACACACACACGAATCATCACTACAGCCAGTACAATGGAAAGGTGGGAATGTGTACTGAATGTGTACTGACGTTATAAGTGAAAGGTGGAGGTACTGGTGGATGTCTATTGACACTATAAGGGATCTCTACCTGCAGTGACAATCTGAGCTTCTCAAGTTCTTCCTCCAGAGATTTCTTCTCCTGTTCACAGGCCATTTTCATATCTGCCAGAGCAAGTATCATTACTGCTGGATATAACACAGATTGTATATACTACATAATTACTACTGAATATATAAAATATAATATATATAGTACTATACATCTATTAGTATCACTTTTATTGGAGCCTAAAGGCTAACATTCATTATTAATTATGTTAGTATTATTGCATTTCCATAGTACTTACTCTTGATGGACCTGTTATGCTCCTCCTCCTCCTGCTGTTTCTGCAGGAGCTCTATCTCCTCCTGCTGCTTGTGTTTCAGCATCTCGTGAAGAACCTGCAGCTCCTTCTGCTTCTGCAACCTCAACTCCTTCAGCTGCTCCAACAAACTGTTCTCCAACTCCTCCTTCTCACACCGCAAACACTCCAATCGGGCCACAGGCCCCACTAGTGACACAGAACCACACACACACACACACACACAAAGAGAGAGATAAACATGTATAAATGTATAAGAATTTGTGGATAAAATTATTATGAGATTATTCATAATCAAACGACTACACTACACAACCACTTCTTCCTTTTATTTACATATTATACAGATATTTACAGATATTTACATTTTATTTACCCGCGTGCGTCTCTCTTCTCCAAGGTAGCGGAGAGATATGAAAGGATAAAAGGGGAAAAGAATAAAATGCACGTCGGTTTTAAATTCGCAGGCTACATGCGCTGAAGGCGTGGAAAACGAGCACGTGACGGAAAGGCTTCCGTACCCGATGGGTCCAAATCACATGCCCAGCAAAGTAGCCTTAAACCTGGACACACAATGGAGACCATTTGACCCTTTAAAATCATACTACAACCAGACTTCCAGGCCCAAGAGGTCACACAGTCATGCACAGCAAAGTAGCTCTGGGCCTGGGCACACTTCACGCAGTTTGACCGTTTAAATAAAAGTAGAAACAGACTTCCTGGCCCAAGAGGTCACACAGTCATGCCCAGCAAGGATGCTTTAAACGTGGGCACACTTCAGACCGTTTCACTCTTTAAATCATTCAAAGCACCACATTTCAAGGCCCAAGAGGTCACAGAATCATGCCCATCAAAGTAGCTCTGCGCCTGGGCACACTTCACGCAGTATGAACCTTTAAATAATACTACAACCAGACACATACAGGTGCGCACATATACACAGATACACATTCTGTTTAATTTCTTCACATCTGCAGACTAGAGTAAGCTGAGGGTATAGTGTTAAACCAGGTACTACATAAACAGTATATAGTATATATACAGAGGATATAGTGTTAAACCAGGTACTACATACAGAGTATATAGTATACATACAGAGTATATAGTTTGACCAAAAGATCGTGCTGATCTTTGATCTCCTGGTTCTTCATCTCCAGTGCCACTTTCAGACTCATAATGTCCTCCTCTATGGGCTGGTATAACACACACACGAATCATCACTACAGCCAGTACAATGGAAAGGTGGGAATGTGTACTGAATGTGTACTGACGTTATAAGTGAAAGGTGGAGGTACTGGTGGATGTGTACTGACACTAGAAGGGATCTCTACCTGCAGTGACAGTCTGAGCTTCTCAAGTTCTTCCTCCAGAGATTTCTTCTCCTGTTCACTGGCCATTTTCATATCTGCCAGAGCAAGTATCATTACTGCTGGATATAACACAGATTGTATATACTACATAATTACTACTGAATATATAAAATATAATATATATAGTACTATACATATATTAGTATCACTTTTATTGGAGCCTAAAGGCTAACATTCATTATTAGTTATGTTAGTATTATTGCATTTCCATAGTACTTACTCTTGATGGACCTGTTATGCTCCTCCTCCTCCTGCTGTTTCTGCAGGAGCTCTGTCTCCTCCTGCTGCTTGTGTTTCAGCATCTCCTGAAGAACCTGCAGCTCCTTCTGCTTCTGCAACCTCAACTCCTTCAGCTGCTCCAACAAACTGTTCTCCAACTCCTCCTTCTTACACCGCAAACACTCCAATCGGGCCACAGGCCCCACTAGTGACACAGAACCACACACACACACACACACACACACACACACACACACACACACACACACACACACAGAGAGATAAACATGTATAAATGTATAAGAATATGAGGATAAAATTATTATGAGATTATTTATAATCAAACGACTACACTATACAACCACTTCTTCCTTTTATTTAGATATTATACAGATATGTACAGATATTTACATTTTATTTACCCGCGTGCGTCTCTCTTCTCCAAGGTAGTGGAGAGATATGAAAGGATAAAAGGGGAAAAGAATAAAATGCACGTCGGTTTTAAATTCGCAGGCTACCTGCGCTGAAGGCGTGGAAAACGAGCACGTAACGGACAGGCTTCCGTACCCGATGGGTCCAAATCACATGCCCAGCAAAGTAGCCTTAAACCTGGACACACAATGGAGACCATTTGACCCTTTAAAATCATACTACAACCAGACTTCCAGGCCCAAGAGGTCACACAGTCATGCCCAGCAAAGTAGCTCTGGGCCTGGGCACACTTCACGCAGTTTGACCCTTTAACCAAAACTAGAAACAGACCTGCAAGCCCAGGAGCTCACAGAATCATACCCAGTAAAGTAGCTAGCTAGCTTTCAGCTCAGTAACCGTAGCTAGCTATCTAGCTATCAGCTCAGTAAACCATACAATCAAATGTCCACCAAGCATTTAAACCGCAAGCATTTAAACCACTAGATACCGCTAGTTACCGGCTGCACGGTTAACAGTGCAAAGCCATTACCAAGCTACCTAGCTAGCTAGCTAGCTACCGGAAGCACTTTTAACAGTGCAAAGTCAGTAGCTAGCTAGTAGTAGCTACTGTAGCTAGCTAGCTAGCTACTGACTTTGCACTGTTAACCTTGCAGCCGGTAGCTCGCTAGCTAGCTAGCAGCTCAGTAACCGTACAAATTCGCCTGCTGCTGAAAACTGTCAAGTTGTATTTATAGCTTTCGTTTTAGTTCTCTCAGCTTACTTATTTGGTTTTTTTTTGTGTGTGTTTTTTTCAGGGAAGTTTAATAATTTCTTAGAAATCTTGGAACATTTTGCCAGTTGGCATCTAGGAAAGCCTTTCTGCCCACAGACAATAAACACAAGCCAGAATTCCTCAAACAGGAATGAATCTACTAATTTAGTAACATTTCAGGCACATGAGTGGAGGAACTAGCAAATTCTAAATGATGAAATCGAAGCTGATAAAAATCCATGAAAATATAAACTGGTCATGAAAAAATGCTTGTGAATTGAAAATGTAAGTGATAGGATTAAAACAGTCTTGATTTGATATATTTTTAAAAATCAAATATCAAGTTTGATCATTCATGACCAAGGGAGTTTCTATGAGGGTGTAAACAACAAATGCATGTGAACTAAATACTACAGTGGTATATAATTAAATAATTGGAATAACTTTGTGTCACGTCATTTAACGTTTAACTCAAGCCGTTTGTGTTACCGGACTCTTTTATCACTTAACATTAGTAACTGTTTTAGTTGCCTTGTTTATCCAATAACATTCATTAATTAATCAATCCATGGTTTAACCCAAGCAATTTTCGTTACTTCCGCCTCTCGACGCAAAAATGTCAATCAGAACGTTGCGCCCGCAAACTTCAAATAAACGATAAATAAGGCAAGTAATAAAAATGGATAAAGTTGAAAGATAAGTTGATTAAACTTGAGTCAAATAAAACTACTTATCAGTCAAAACGTCAATTCATATGCATTTTATTGACTCAAAATTTAATTTACGTGCATTTTAATCAGCCATATTTTTGGTGTATAGACCTGAGTTTTGTCGTTGAAGAGAATAAAAGAATCCGTCGTGTAAACTTACGCCATCTGCAGGCTGAGATGGTGTTGGGTTGACCCGGATGTGACGTTTGCCAAGCTGATGACATATCACGATATTAATTGTGAGATTTCCTTACCATCTTTGCTCTTCGCAGAAGGGCACAGTGCGGTTTACAGGGCACAGTTTGACCCTTTAAATAATACTACAACCAGACTTCCAGGCACAAGAGGTCACACAGTCATGCCCAGCAAGGTTGCTTTAAACGTGGGCACACTTCAGACCGTTTCACTCTTTAAATCGTTCAAAGCACCAGATTTCAAGGCCCAAGAGGTCACAGAATCATGCCCAGCAAAGTAGCTCTGGGCCTGGGCACACTTCATGCAGTTTGACCCTTTAAATAATACTACAACCAGACTTCCAGGCACGAGAGGTCACACAGTCATGCCCAGCAAAGTAGCTCTGGGCCTGGGCACACTTCATGCAGTTTGACCCTTTAAATAATACTACAACCAGACTTCCAGGCACAAGAGGTCACACAGTCATGCACAGCAAAGTAGTGCTGGGCCAGGGCACACTTCATGTACTTTGTGCCTTTAAATAATACTACAACCAGACTTCCAAGCCGAAGAGGTCACAGAGTCATGCCCAGCAAAGTCGCTATGGGCCTGGGCAGACCATGCAATTTGACCCTTTAACCAAAACTAGAAACAGAACTCAAAGCCCAGGAGGTCACAGAATCATGCCCATCAAAGTAGCTCTGGGCCTGTGTACACTTCAGGCCATTTCACCTTTTATATAATGGAAACACCAGACCTCCAGGCCCAAGAGGTCACACAGTCATGCCCAGAAAAGTAACTCTGGGCCTATACACACTTCACGCAGTTTGACCGTTTAAATAAAACTAGAAACAGACTTCCTGGCCCAAGAGGTCACACAGTCATGCCCAGCAAAGTAGCCTTAAACCTGGACACACAATGGAGACCATTTGACCCTTTAAAATTATACTACAACCAGACTTCCAGGCCCAAGAGGTCACACAGTCATGCCCAGCAAAGTAGCTCTGGGCCTGGGCACACTTCAATCACTTTGTGCCTTTAAATCATACTACTACTACCACCAGACTTCCAGGGCCAAGAGGTCACACAGTCATGCACAGCAAAGTAGCTCTGGGCCTGGGCACACATCATGCAGTTTGACCCTTTAAATAATACTACAACCAGACACATACAGGTGCACACATATACACAGATACACATTCTGTTTAATTTCTTCACATCTGCAGACTAGAGTAAGCTGAGGGTATAGTGTTAAACCAGGTACTACATAAACAGTATATAGTATATATACAGAGGATATAGTGTTAAACCAGGTACTACATACAGAGTATATAGTATACATACAGAGAATATAGTTTGACCAAAAGATCGTGCTGATCTTTGATCTCCTGGTTCTTCATCTCCAGCGCCACTTTCAGACTCATAATGTCGTCCTCTATGGGCTGGTATAACACACACACACGAATCATCACTACAGCCAGTACAATGGAAAGGTGGGAATGTGTACTGAATGTGTACTGACGTTATAAGTGAAAGGTGGAGGTACTGGTGGATGTGTACTGACACTATAAGGGATCTCTACCTGCAGTGACAGTCTGAGCTTCTCAAGTTCTTCCTCCAGAGATTTCTTCTCCTGTTCACAGGCCATTTTCATATCTGCCAGAGCAAGTATCATTACTGCTGGATATAACATAGATTGTATATACTACATAATTACTACTGAATATATAAAATATAATATATATAGTACTATACATATATTAGTATCACTTTTATTGGAGCCTAAAGGCTAGCATTCATTATTAGTTATGTTAGTATTATTGCATTTCCATAGTACTTACTCTTGATGGACCTGTTATGCTCCTCCTCCTCCTGCTGTTTCTGCAGGAGCTCTGTCTCCTCCTGCTGCTTGTGTTTCAGCATCTCCTGAAGAACCTGCAGCTCCTTCTGCTTCTGCAACCTCAACTCCTTCAGCTGCTCCAACAAACTGTTCTCCAACTCCTCCTTCTCACACCGCAAACACTCCAATCGGGTCACAGGCCCCACTAGTGACACAGAACCACACACACACACAGACACAGACACACACACACACACACACACACACACACACACACACACACACACACACACACACACACACACACACACAGAGAGAGAGATAAACATGTATAAATGTATAAGAATTTGTGGATAAAATTATTATGAGATTATTTATAATCAAACGACTACACTACACAACCACATCTTCCTTTTATTTACATATTATACAGATATTTAGAGATATTTACATTTTATTTACCCGCGTGCGTCTCTCTTCTCCAAGGTAGCGGAGAGATATGAAAGGATAAAAGGGGAAAAGAATAAAATGCACGTCGGTTTTAAATTCGCAGGCTACCTGCGCTGAAGGCGTGGAAAACGAGCACGTGACGGAAAGGCTTCCGTACCCGATGGGTCCAAATCACATGCCCAGCAAAGTAGACTTAAACCTGGATACACAATGGAGACCATTTGACCCTTTAAAATCATACTACAAGCAGACTTCCAGGCCCAAGAGGTCACACAGCCATGCCCAGCAAAGTAGCTCTGGGCCTGGGCACACTTTACGCAGTTTGACCGTTTAAATAAAACTAGAAACAGACTTCCTGGCCCAAGAGGTCACACAGTCATGCCCAGCAAGGTTGCTTTAAACGTGGGCACACTTCAGACCGTTTCACTCTTTAAATCATTCAAAGCACCACATTTCAAGGCCCAAGAGGTCACAGAATCATGCCCATCAAAGTAGCTCTGGGCCTGGGCACACTTCACGCAGTTTGACCCTTTAAATAATACTACAACCAGACACATACAGGTGCGCACATATACACAGATACACATTCTGTTTAATTTCTTCACATCTGCAGACTAGAGTAAGCTGAGGGTATAGTGTTAAACCAGGTACTACATAAACAGTATATAGTATATATACAGAGGATATAATGTTAAACCAGGTACTACATACAGAGTATATAGTTTGACCAAAAGATCGTGCTGATCTTTGATCTCCTGGTTCTTCATCTCCAGCGCCACTTTCAGACTCATAATGTCCTCCTCTATGGGCTGGTATAACACACACACGAATCATCACTACAGCCAGTACAATGGAAAGGTGGGAATGTGTACTGAATGTGTACTGACGTTATAAGTGAAAGGTGGAGGTACTGGTGGATGTGTACTGACACTATAAGGGATCTCTACCTGCAGTGACAGTCTGAGCTTCTCAAGTTCTTCCTCCAGAGATTTCTTCTCCTGTTCACAGGCCATTTTCATATCTGCCAGAGCAAGTATCATTACTGCTGGAAATAACACAGATTGTATATACTACATAATTACTACTGAATATATAAAATATAATATATATAGTACTATACATATATTAGTATCACTTTTATTGTAGCCTAAAGGCTAACATTCATTATTAGTTATGTTAGTATTATTGCATTTCCATAGTACTTACTCTTGATGGACCTGTTATGCTCCTCCTCCTCCTGCTGTTTCTGCAGGAGCTCTGTCTCCTCCTGCTGCTTGTGTTTCAGCATCTCCTGAAGAACCTGCAGCTCCTTCTGCTTCTGCAACCTCAACTCCTTCAGTTGCTCCAACAAACTGTTCTCCAACTCCTCTTTCTCACTCCGCAAACACTCCAATCGGGCCACAGGCCCCACTAGTGACACAGAACCACACACAAACACACACACACACACACACACACACACACACACACACACACACACACACACACACAAAGAGAGAGATAAACATGTATAAATGTATAAGAATTTGTGGATAAAATTATTATGAGATTATTCATAATCAAACGACTACACTACACAACCACTTCTTCCTTTTATTTACATATTATACAGATATTTACAGATATTTACATTTTATTTACCCGCGTGCGTCTCTCTTCTCCAAGGTAGCGGAGAGATATGAAAGGATAAAAGGGGAAAAGAATAAAATGCACGTCGGTTTTAAATTCGCAGGCTACCTGCGCTGAAGGCGTGGAAAACGAGCACGTGACGGAAAGGCTTCCGTACCCGATGGGTCCAAATCACATGCCCAGCAAAGTAGCCTTAAACCTGGACACACAATGGAGACCATTTGACCCTTTAAAATCATACTACAACCAGACTTCCAGGCCCAAGAGGTCACACAGTCATGCCCAGCAAAGTAGCTCTGGGCCTGGGCACACTTCACGCAGTTTGACCCTTTAAATAATACTACAACCAGACTTCCAGGCACAAGAGGTCACACAGTCATGCACAGCAAAGTAGCTCTGGGCCTGGGCACACTTCATTCACTTTGTACCTTTAAATCATACTACTACTACTACCAGACTTCCAGGCCCAAGAGGTCACACAGTCATGCACAGCAAAGTAGCTCTGGGCCTGGGCACACTTCATTCACTTTGTACCTTTAAATCATACTACTACTACTACCAGACTTCCAGGCCCAAGAGGTCAAACACAGTCATGCACAGCAAAGTAGCTCTGGGCCTGGGCACACTTCAATCAATTTGTGCCTTTAAATCATACTACTACTACCAGACTTCCAGGGCCAAGAGGTCACACAGTCATGCACAGCAAAGTAGCTCCGGGACTGGGTACACTTCACGCAGTTTGACCATTTAAATAAAACTAGAAACAGACTTCCTGGCCCAAGAGGTCACACAGTCATGCCCATCAAAGTAGCTCTGGGCCTGGGCACACTTCACGCAGTTTGACCCTTTAAATAATATTACAACCAGACACATACAGGTGCGCACAAATACACATTCTTTTTAATTTCTTCACATCTGCAGACTAGAGTAAGCTGAGGGTATAGTGTTAAACCATGTACTACATAAACAGTATATAGTATATATACAGAGGATATAATGTTAAACCAGGTACTACATACAGAGTATATAGTTTGACCAAAAGTTCGTGCTGATCTTTGATCTCCTGGTTCTTAATCTCCAGCGCCACTTTCAGACTCAATGTCGTCCTCTATGGGCTGGTATAACACACACACGAATCATCACTACAGCCAGTACAATGGAAAGGTGGGAATGTGTACCGAATGTGTACTGACGTTATAAGTGAAAGGTGGAGGTACTGGTGGATGTGTACTGACACTATAAGGGATCTCTACCTGCAGTGACAGTCTGAGCTTCTCAAGTTCTTCCTCCAGAGATTTCTTCTCCTGTTCACAGGCCATTTTCATATCTGCCAGAGCAAGTATCATTACTGCTGGACATAACACAGATTGTATATACTACATAATTACTACTGAATATATAAAATATAATATATATAGTACTATACATATATTAGTATCACTTTTATTGTAGCCTAAAGGCTAACATTCATTATTAGTTATGTTAGTATTATTGCATTTCCATAGTACTTACTCTTGATGGACCTGTTATGCTCCTCCTCCTCCTGCTGTTTCTGCAGGAGCTCTGTCTCCTCTTGCTGCTTGTGTTTCAGCATCTCCTGAAGAACCTGCAGCTCCTTCTGCTTCTGCAACCTCAACTCCTTCGGCTGCTCCAACATATTGTTCTCCAACTCCTCCTTCTCACACCGCAAACACTCCAATCGGGCCACATGCCCCACTAGTGACACAGAACCACACACACACACACACACACAGACACACACACACACACACAGAGAGAGAGATAAACATGTATAAATGTATAAGAATTTGTGGATAAAATTACTATGAGATTATTTATAATCAAACGACTACACTACACAACCACATCTTCCTTTTATTTACATATTATACAGATATTTAGAGATATTTACATTTTATTTACAAGCGTGCGTCTCTCTTCTCCAAGGTAGCGGAGAGATATGAAAGGATAAAAGGGGAAAAGAATAAAATGCACGTCGGTTTTAAATTCGCAGGCAACCTGCGCTGAAGGCGTGGAAAACGAGCACGTGACGGAAAGGCTTCCGTACCCGATGGGTCCAAATCACATGCCCAGCAAAGTAGCCTTAAACCTGGACACACAATGGAGACCATTTGACCCTTTAAAATCATACTACAACCAGACTTCCAGGCCCAAGAGGTCATACAGTCATGCCCAGCAAAGTAGCTCTGGGCCTGGGCACACTTCACGCAGTTTGACCCTTTAAATAATACTACAACCAGACACATACAGGTGGGCACATATACACAGATACACATTCTGTTTAATTTCTTCACATCTGCAGACTAGAGTAAGCTGAGGGTATAGTGTTAAACCAGGTACTACATAAACAGTATATAGTATATATACAGAGGATATAATGTTAAACCAGGTACTACATACAGAGTATATAGTTTGACCAAAAGATCGTGCTGATCTTTGATCTCCTGGTTCTTCATCTCCAGCGCCACTTTCAGACTCATAATGTCCTCCTCTATGGGCTGGTATAACACACACACGAATCATCACTACAGCCAGTACAATGGAAAGGTGGGAATGTGTACTGAATGTGTACTGACGTTATAAGTGAAAGGTGGAGCTACTGGTGGATGTGTACTGACACTATAAGGGATCTCTACCTGCAGTGACAGTCTGAGCTTCTCAAGTTCTTCCTCCAGAGATTTCTTCTCCTGTTCACAGGCCATTTTCATATCTACCAGAGCAAGTATCATTACTGCTGGATATAACACAGATTGTATATACTACATAATTACTACTGAATATATAAAATATAATATATATAGTACTATACATATATTAGTATCACTTTTATTGGAGCCTAAAGGCTAACATTCATTATTAGTTATGTTAGTATTATTGCATTTCCATAGTACTTACTCTTGATGGACCTGTTATGCTCCTCCTCCTCCTGCTGTTTCTGCAGGAGCTCTGTCTCCTCTTGCTGCTTGTGTTTCAGCATCTCCTGAAGAACCTGCAGCTCTTTCTGCTTCTGCAACCTCAACTCCTTCAGCTGCTCCAATAAATTGTTCTCCAACTCCTCCTTCTCACACCGCAAACACTCCAATCGGGCCACAGGCCCCACTAGTGACACAGAACCACACACACACACACACAGACACACACACACACACACACAGAGAGAGAGATAAACATGTATAAATGTATAAGAATTTGTGGATAAAATTACTATGAGATTATTTATAATCAAACGACTACACTATACAACCACATCTTCCTTTTATTTACATATTATACAGACATTTAGAGATATTTACATTTTATTTACCCGCGTGCGTCTCTCTTCTCCAAGGTAGCGGAGAGATATGAAAGGATAAAAGGGGAAAAGAATAAAATGCACGTCGGTTTTAAATTCGCAGGCTACCTGCGCTGAAGGCGTGGAAAACGAGCACGTGACGGAAAGGCTTCCGTACCCGATGGGTCCAAATCACATGCCAAGCAAAGTAGCCTTAAACCTGGACACACAATGGAGACCATTTGACCCTTTAAAATCATACTACAACCAGACTTCCAGGCCCAAGAGGTCACACAGTCATGCCCAGCAAAGTAGCTCTGGGCATGGGCACACTTCACACAGTTTGACCGTTTAAATAAAAGTAGAAACAGACTTCCTGGCCCAAGAGGTCACACAGTCATGCCCAGCAAGGATGCTTTAAACGTGGGCACACTTCAGACCGTTTCACTCTTTAAATCATTCAAAGCACCACATTTCAAGGCCCAAGAGGTCACAGAATCATGCCCATCAAAGTAGCTCTGGGCCTGGGCACACTTCATGCAGTTTGACCCTTTAAATAATACTACAACCAGACACATACAGGTGCGCACATATACACAGATACACATTCTGTTTAAATTTCTTCACATCTGCAGACTAGAGTAAGCTGAGGGTATAGTGTTAAACCAGGTACTACATAAACAGTATATAGTATATATACAGAGGATATAATGTTAAACCAGGTACTACATACAGAGTATATAGTTTGACCAAAAGATCGTGCTGATCTTTGATCTCCTGGTTCTTCATCTCCAGCGCCACTTTCAGACTCATAATGTCCTCCTCTATGGGCTGGTATAACACACACACGAATCATCACTACAGCCAGTACAATGGAAAGGTGGGAATGTGTACTGAATGTGTACTGACGTTATAAGTGAAAGGTGGAGCTACTGGTGGATGTGTACTGACACTATAAGGGATCTCTACCTGCAGTGACAGTCTGAGCTTCTCAAGTTCTTCCTCCAGAGATTTCTTCTCCTGTTCACAGGCCATTTTCATATCTGCCAGAGCAAGTATCATTACTGCTGGATATAGCACAGATTGTATATACTACATAATTACTACTGAATATATAAAATATAATATATATAGTACTATACATATATTAGTATCACTTTTATTGGAGCCTAAAGGCTAACATTCATTATTAGTTATGTTAGTATTATTGCATTTCCATAGTACTTACCCTTGAGGGACCTGTTATGCTCCTCCTCCTCCTGCTGTTTCTGCAGGAGCTCTGTCTCCTCCTGCTGCTTGTGTTTCAGCATCTCCTGAAGAACCTGCAGCTCCTTCTGCTTCTGCAACCTCAACTCCTTCAGCTGCTCCAACAAACTGTTCTCCAACTCCTCCTTCTCACACCGCAAACACTCCAATCGGGCCACAGGCCCCACTAGTGACACAGAACCACACACACACACACACACACACACACACACACACACAGACAAAGAGAGAGATAAACATGTATAAATGTATAAGAATTTGTGGATAAAATTATTATGAGATTATTTATAATGAAACGACTACACTACACAACCACTTCTTCCTTTTATTTACATATTATACAGATATTTAGAGATATTTACATTTTATTTACCCGCGTGCGTCTCTCTTCTCCAAGGTAGCGGAGAGATATGAAAGGATAAAAGGGGAAAAGAATAAAATGCACGTCGGTTTTAAATTCGCAGGCTACCTGCGCTGAAGGCGTGGAAAACGAGCACGTGACGGAAAGGCTTCCGTACCCGATGGGTCCAAATCACATGCCAAGCAAAGGAGCCTTAAACCTGGACACACAATGGAGACCATTTGACCCTTTAAAATCATACTACAACCAGACTTCCAGGCCCAAGAGGTCACACAGTCATGCCCAGCAAAGTAGCTCTGGGCATGGGCACACTTCACACAGTTTGACCGTTTAAATAAAAGTAGAAACAGACTTCCTGGCCCAAGAGGTCACACAGTCATGCCCAGCAAGGATGCTTTAAACGTGGGCACACTTCAGACCGTTTCACTCTTTAAATCATTCAAAGCACCACATTTCAAGGCCCAAGAGGTCACAGAATCATGCCCATCAAAGTAGCTCTGGGCCTGGGCACACTTCACGCAGTTTGACCCTTTAAATAATACTACAACCAGACACATACAGGTGCGCACATATACACAGATACACATTCTGTTTAAATTTCTTCACATCTGCAGACTAGAGTAAGCTGAGGGTATAGTGTTAAACCAGGTACTACATAAACAGTATATAGTATATATACAGAGGATATAGTGTTAAACCAGGTACTACATACAGAGTATATAGTATACATACAGAGTATATAGTTTGACCAAAAGATCGTGCTGATCTTTGATCTCCTGGTTCTTCATCTCCAGCGCCACTTTCAGACTCATAATGTCCACCTCTATGGGCTGGTATAACACACACACGAATCATCACTACAGCCAGTACAATGGAAAGGTGGGAATGTGTACTGAATGTGTACTGACGTTATAAGTGAAAGGTGGAGCTACTGGTGGATGTGTACTGACACTATAAGGGATCTCTACCTGCAGTGACAGTCTGAGCTTCTCAAGTTCTTCCTCCAGAGATTTCTTCTCCTGTTCACAGGCCATTTTCATATCTGCCAGAGCAAGTATCATTACTGCTGGATATAACACAGATTGTATATACTACATAATTACTACTGAATATATAAAATATAATATATATAGTACTATACATATATTAGTATCACTTTTATTGGAGCCTAAAGGCTAACATTCATTATTAGTTATGTTAGTATTATTGCATTTCCATAGTACTTACCCTTGAGGGACCTGTTATGCTCCTCCTCCTCCTGCTGTTTCTGCAGGAGCTCTGTCTCCTCCTGCTGCTTGTGTTTCAGCATCTCCTGAAGAACCTGCAGCTCCTTCTGCTTCTGCAACCTCAACTCCTTCAGCTGCTCCAACAAACTGTTCTCCAACTCCTCCTTCTCACACCGCAAACACTCCAATCGGGCCACAGGCCCCACTAGTGACACAGAACCACACACACACACACACAGACACACACACACACACACACACACACACACACACACACAAAGAGAGAGATAAACATGTATAAATGTATAAGAATTTGTGGATAAAATTATTATGATATTATTTATAATGAAACGACTACACTACACAACCACTTCTTCCTTTTATTTACATATTATACAGATATTTACAGATATTTACATTTTATTTACCCGCGTGCGTCTCTCTTCTCCAAGGTAGCGGAGAGATATGAAAGGATAAAAGGGGAAAAGAATAAAATGCACGTCGGTTTTAAATTCGCAGGCTACCTGCGCTGAAGGCGTGGAAAACGAGCACGTGACGGAAAGGCTTCCGTACCCGATGGGTCCAAATCACATGCCCAGCAAAGTAGCCTTAAACCTGGACACACAATGGAGACCATTTGACCCTTTAAATAATACTACAACCAGACACATACAGGTGCGCACATATACACAGATACACATTCTGTTTAAATTTCTTCACATCTGCAGACTAGAGTAAGCTGAGGGTATAGTGTTAAACCAGGAACTACATAAACAGTATATAATATATATACAGAGGATATAGTGTTAAACCAGGTACTACATACAGAGTATATAGTATACATACAGAGTATATAGTTTGACCAAAAGATCATGCTGATCTTTGATCTCCTGGTTCTTCATCTCCAGCGCCACTTTCAGACTCATAATGTCCTCCTCTATGGGCTGGTATAACACACACACGAATCATATCTACAGCCAGTACAATGGAAAGGTGGGAATGTGTACTGAATGTGTACTGACGTTATAAGTGAAAGGTGGAGGTACTGGTGGATGTGTACTGACACTATAAGGGATCTCTACCTGCAGTGACAGTCTGAGCTTCTCAAGTTCTTCCTCCAGAGATTTCTTCTCCTGTTCACAGGCCATTTTCATATCTGCCAGAGCAAGTATCATTACTGCTGGATATAACACAGATTGTATATACTACATAATTACTACTGAATATATAAAATATAATATATATAGTACTATACATATATTAGTATCACTTTTATTGGAGCCTAAAGGCTAACATTCATTATTAGTTATGTTAGTATTATTGCATTTCCATAGTACTTACTCTTGATGGACCTGTTATGCTCCTCCTCCTCCTGCTGTTTCTGCAGGAGCTCTGTCTCCTCCTGCTGCTTGTGTTTCAGCATCTCCTGAAGAACCTGCAGCTCCTTCTGCTTCTGCAACCTCAACTCCTTCAGCTGCTCCAACAAACTGTTATCCAACTCCTCCTTCTCACACCGCAAACACTCCAATCGGGCCACAGGCCCCACTAGTGACACAGAACCACACACACACACACACAGAGAGAGATAAACATGTATAAATGTATAAGAATTTGTGGATAAAATTATTATGAGATTATTTATAATCAAACGACTACACTACACAACCACATCTTCCTTTTATTTACATATTATACAGATATTTAGAGATATTTACATTTTATTTACCCGCGTGCGTCTCTCTTCTCCAAGGTAGCGGAGAGATATGAAAGGATAAAAGGGGAAAAGAATAAAATGCACGTCCGTTTTAAATTCGCAGGCTACCTGCGCTGAAGGCGTGGAAAACGAGCACGTGACGGAAAGGCTTCCGTACCCGATGGGTCCAAATCACATGCCCAGCAAAGTAGCCTTAAACCTGGACACACAATGGAGACCATTTGACCCTTTAAAATCATACTACAACCAGACTTCCAGGCCCAAGAGGTCACACAGTCATGCCCAGCAAAGTAGCTCTGGGCCTGGGCACACTTCACGCAGTTTGACCGTTTAAATAAAACTAGAAACAGACTTCCTGGCCCAAGAGGTCACACAGTCATGCCCAGCAAGGTTGCTTTAAACGTAGGCACACTTCAGACCGTTTCACTCTTTAAATCATTCAAAGCACCACATTTCAAGGCCCAAGAGGTCACAGAATCATGCCCATCAAAGTAGCTCTGGGCCTGGGCACACTTCACGCAGTTTGACCCTTTAAATAATACTACAACCAGACACATACAGGTGCGCACATATACACAGATACACATTCTGTTTAATTTCTTCACATCTGCAGACTAGAGTAAGCTGAGGGTATAGTGTTAAACCAGGTACTACATAAACAGTATATAGTATATATACAGAGGATATAATGTTAAACCAGGTACTACATACAGAGTATATAGTTTGACCAAAAGATCGTGCTGATCTTTGATCTCCTGGTTCTTCATCTCCAGCGCCACTTTCAGACTCATAATGTCCTCCTCTATGGGCTGGTAAAACACAGACACGAATCATCACTACAGCCAGTACAATGGAAAGGTGGGAATGTGTACTGAATGTGTACTGACGTTATAAGTGAGAGGTGGTGGTACTGGTGGATGTGTACTGACAATATAAGGGATCTCTACCTGCAGTGACAGTTTGAGCTTCTCAAGTTCTTCCTCCAGAGATTTCTTCTCCTGTTCACAGGACATTTTAATATCTGCCAGAGCAAGTATCATTACTGCTGGATATAACACAGATTGTATATACTACATAATTACTACTGAATATATAAAATATAATATATATAGTACTATACATATATTAGTGTCACTTTTATTGGAGCCTAAAGGCTAACATTCATTATTAGTTATGTTAGTATTATTGCATTTCCATAGTACTTACTCTTGATGGACCTGTTATGCTCCTCCTCCTCCTGCTGTTTCTGCAGGAGCTCTGTCTCCTCCTGCTGCTTGTGTTTCAGCATCTCCTGAAGAACCTGCAGCTCCTTCTGCTTCTGCAACCTCAACTCCTTCAGCTGCTCCAACAAACTGTTCTCCAACTCCTCCTTCTCACACCGCAAACACTCCAATCGGGCCACAGGCCCCACTAGTGACACAGAACCACACACACACACAGACACAAACACACACACACACACACACACACACACACACACACACACACACACACACACACACACACACACAGAGAGATAAACATGTATAAATGTATAATAATTTGTGGATAAAATTATTATGAGATTATTTATAATCAAACGACTACACTACACAACCACTTCTTCCTTTTATTTACATATTATACAGATATTTACAGATATTTACATTTTATTTACCCGCGTGCGTCTCTCTTCTCCAAGGTAGCGGAGAGATATGAAAGGATAAAAGGGGAAAAGAATAAAATGCACGTCGGTTTTAAATTCGCAGGCTACCTGCGCTGAAGGCGTGGAAAACGAGCACGTGACGGAAAGGCTTCCGTACCCGATGGGTCCAAATCACATGCCCAGCAAAGTAGCCTTAAACCTGGACACACAATGGAGACCATTTGACCCTTTAAAATCATACTACAAGCAGACTTCCAGGCCCAAGAGGTCACACAGTCATGCCCAGCAAAGTACCTCTGGGCCTGGGCACACTTCACGCAGTTTGACCGTTTAAATAAAACTAGAAACAGACTTCCTGGCCCAAGAGGTCACACAGTCATGCCCAGCAAGGTTGCTTTAAACGTGGGCACACTTCAGACCGTTTCACTCTTTAAATCATTCAAAGCACCACATTTCAAGGCCCAAGAGGTCACAGAATCATGCCCATCAAAGTAGCTCTGGGCCTGGGCACACTTCACGCAGTTTGACCCTTTAAATAATACTACAACCAGACACATACAGGTGCGCACATATACACAGATACACATTCTGTTTAAATTTCTTCACATCTGAAGACTAGAGTAAGCTGAGGGTATAGTGTTAAACCAGGTACTACATAAACAGTATATAGTATATATACAGAGGATATAGTGTTAAACCAGGTACTACATACAGAGTATATAGTATACATAGAGAGTATATAGTTTGACCAAAAGATCGTGCTGATCTTTGATCTCCTGGTTCTTCATCTCCAGCGCCACTTTCAGACTCATAAAGTCCTCCTCTATGGGCTGGTATAACACACACACGAATCATCACTACAGCCAGTACAATGGAAAGGTGGGAATTTGTACTGAATGTGTACTGACGTTATAAGTGAGAGGTGGAGGTACTGGTGGATGTGTACTGACACTATAAGGGATCTCTACCTGCAGTGACAGTCTGAGCTTCTCAAGTTCTTCCTCCAGAGATTTCTTCTCCTGTTCACAGGCCATTTTCATATCTGCCAGAGCAAGTATCATTACTGCTGGACATAACACAGATTGTATATACTACGTAATTACTACTGAATATATAAAATATAATATATATAGTACTATACATATATTAGTATCACTTTTATTGGAGCCTAAAGGCTAACATTCATTATTAGTTATGTTAGTATTATTGCATTTCCATAGTACTTACTCTTGATGGACCTGTTATGCTCCTCCTCCTCCTGCTGTTTCTGCAGGAGCTCTGTCTCCTTTTGCTGCTTGTGTTTCAGCATCTCCTGAAGAACCTGCAGCTCCTTCTGCTTCTGCAACCTCACATCCTTCAGCTGCTCCAACAAACTGTTCTCCAACTCCTCCTTCTCACACCGCAAACACTCCAATCGGGCCACAGGCACAACTAGTGACACAGAACCACACACACACACAGACACACACACACACACACACACAGAGAGAGAGATAAACATGTATAAATGTATAAGAATTTGTGGATAAAATTATTATGAGATTATTTATAATGAAACGACTACACTACACAACCACTTCTTCCTTTTATTTACATATTATACAGATATTTACAGATATTTACATTTTATTTACCCGCGGGCGTCTCTCTTCTCCAAGGTAGCGGAGAGATATGAAAGGATAAAAGGGGAAAAGAATAAAATGCACGTCGGTTTTAAATTCGCAGGCTACCTGCGCTGAAGGCGTGGAAAACGAGCACGTGACGGAAAGGCTTCCGTACCCGATGGGTCCAAATCACATGCCCAGCAAAGTAGCCTTAAACCTGGACACACAATGGAGACCATTTGACCCTTTAAATAATACTACAACCAGACACATACAGGTGCGCACATATACACAGATACACATTCTGTTTAAATTTCTTCACATCTGCAGACTAGAGTAAGCTGAGGGTATAGTGTTAAACCAGGAACTACATAAACAGTATATAGTATATATACAGAGGATATAGTGTTAAACCAGGTACTACATACAGAGTATATAGTATACATACAGAGTATATAGTTTGACCAAAAGATCGTGCTGATCTTTGATCTCCTGGTTCTTCATCTCCAGCGCCACTTTCAGACTCATAAAGTCCTCCTCTATGGGCTGGTATAACACACACACGAATCATATCTACAGCCAGTACAATGGAAAGGTGGGAATGTGTACTGAATGTGTACTGACGTTATAAGTGAAAGGTGGAGGTACTGGTGGATGTGTACTGACACTATAAGGGATCTCTACCTGCAGTGACAGTCTGAGCTTCTCAAGTTCTTCCTCCAGAGATTTCTTCTCCTGTTCACAGGCCATTTTCATATCTGCCAGAGCAAGTATCATTACTGCTGGATATAACACAGATTGTATATACTACATAATTACTACTGAATATATAAAATATAATATATATAGTACTATACATATATTAGTATCACTTTTATTGGAGCCTAAAGGCTAACATTCATTATTAGTTATGTTAGTATTATTGCATTTCCATAGTACTTACTCTTGATGGACCTGTTATGCTCCTCCTCCTCCTGCTGTTTCTGCAGGAGCTCTGTCTCCTCCTGCTGCTTGTGTTTCAGCATCTCCTGAAGAACCTGCAGCTCCTTCTGCTTCTGCAACCTCAACTCCTTCAGCTGCTCCAACAAATTGTTCTCCAACTCCTCCTTCTCACACCGCAAACACTCCAATCGGGCCACAGGCCCCACTAGTGACACAGAACCACACACACACACACACACAGAGAGAGATAAACATGTATAAATGTATAAGAATTTGTGGATAAAATTATTATGAGATTATTTATAATCAAACGACTACACTACACAACCACTTCTTCCTTTTATTTACATATTATACAGATATTTACAGATATTTACATTTTATTTACCCGCGTGCTTCTCTCTTCTCCAAGGTAGCGGAGAGATATGAAAGGATAAAAGGGGAAAAGAATAAAATGCACGTCGGTTTTAAATTCGCAGGCTACCTGCGCTGAAGGCGTGGAAAACGAGCACGTGACGGAAAGGCTTCCGTACACGATGGGTCCAAATCACATGCCCAGAAAAGTAGCCTTAAACCTGGACACACAATGGAGACCATTTGACCCTTTAAAATCATACTACAACCAGACTTCCAGGCCCAAGAGGTCACACAGTCATGCCCAGCAAAGTAGCTCTGGGCCTGGGCACACTTCACGCAGTTTGACCGTTTAAATAAAACTAGAAACAGACTTCCTGGCCCAAGAGGTCACACAGTCATGCCCAGCAAGGTTGCTTTAAACGTGGGCACACTTCAGACCGTTTCACTCTTTAAATCATTCAAAGCACCACATTTCAAGGCCCAAGAGGTCACAGAATCATGCCCATCAAAGTAGCTCTGGGCCTGGGCACACTTCACGCAGTTTGACCCTTTAAATAATACTACAACCAGACACATACAGGTGCGCACATATACACAGATACACATTCTGTTTAATTTCTTCACATCTGCAGACTAGAGTAAGCTGAGGGTATAGTGTTAAACCAGGTACTACATAAACAGTATATAGTATATATACAGAGGATATAGTGTTAAACCAGGTACTACATACAGAGTATATAGTATACATACAGAGTATGTATACAGAGTATGTATACACTTCACGCAGTTTGACCGTTTAAATAAAACTAGAAACAGACTTCCTGGCCCAAGAGGTCACAGTCATACCCAGCAAAGTACGTTTAAACCTGGAAACAAATCAGATCCTTTCTGTCATTCAAAGGAATGGGCCTGCAACTCACAACCACATCCCCAGTGAAGCGCACCGTCACCCAGCCACACTACCCCACCTTGCCCGTCCTGGAACAACCACACCTCCAGGGCACCACATGCCAATCTCTCATGCCCAGCAAACTGCAACCTCACGCAGCCAGGCCACACACTGTCTCCCCTTGTACAGTCCAAGGACGAACTCCTCCACAAACCTGGTGTTCACGCGCACACACGCAATTACAACGAATTGGTGGAGAACTTTGAAACAAACGTGCTGACTTTGAATACTCACATCTAGGCTGGGCCAGGTCCAAATGGCCTGCAGCTCGGTGCGCATTAACTGCTTGACTGTCCGTCACGAACGCCACCTGCCAAGCGTTCGTTCCGTCCCTGGCGGAATTTAAAAAATCGTAGCGTGAGAACGATGGGTCCGATCCGCGTGCCGCTTAAAGGCGATTACAGGGGAGATGCAACCCTTTCCAAAGAACCATGAAAAGACTTTCTACTCCCAAGGAAACGAGATATTAAGCCGCAATGACATCCGACGCGCGCATTTTCTCCGCCGCGCAGCACATTTAAAAAAATCATAGCGTGAAAACCGTGGGTTCGATCCGCGTGCCGCTCGAAGGCGATTACAGGGGAGATGCAGCCCTTTCCAAAGAGGCATGAACAGACTTCCTACTCCCAAGGAGCCCAAAGATATTAAGCCGCAAATACGTCCTACGCGCGTCTTTTCTACGCCGCGCACCACATTTAAAAAATCGTATCGGAAGAACGGTGGGTCCAATCCGCGTGCCGCTTAAAGGCGATTACAAGGGAGATGCAAACCTTTCCAAAGAGCCATGAAAAGACTTTCTACTCCCAAGGAGACAATAGATATTAAGCCGAAATGACGTCCGACGCGCGCATTTTCTCCGCCGCGCACCACATTTAAAAAAATCATAGCGTGAAAACCGTGGGTTCGATCCGCGTGCCGCTCGAAGGCGATTACAGCGGAGATGCAGCCCTTTCCAAAGAGCCATGGAAAGACTTTCTACTCCCAAGGAGACAAGAGATATTAAGCCGAAATGACGTCCGACGCGCGCATTTCCTCCGCCGCGCACCACATTTAAAAAAATCATAGCTTGAAAACCGTGGGTTCGATCCGCGTGCCGCTCGAAGGCGATTACAGGGGAGATGCAGCCCTTTCCAAAGAGCCATGAACAGACTTTCTACACCCAATGAGACAAGAGATATTAAGCCGCAAATACGTCCGGCGCGCGTCTTTTCTCCGCCGCGCAACACATTTAAAAAAAATCGTAGCGTGAAAAACGTGGGTTCGATCCGCGTGCCGCTCGAAGGCGATTACAGGGGAGATGCATCCCTTTCAAAAGAGCCATGAACAGACTTTCTACTCCCAAGGAGACCAGAAATATTAACATATAAAGCGTTACGCTCCAGTCGGATGAACGAGAAACGCTTGTACAATTGCAACGAATTGGAGGAGAAAGTTTAAACAAACGCGCTGACTTTGAACGCTCACATCTAGGCCGGGCCAACTCCAAATGGCGTGCAACTCGGTGCGCATCACCTCCATGACTGTCCCTAACGAACGCCACCTGCCACGCTTTCGGCCCGTCCCTGGCGGCATTAAAAAATCGTAGGGTGATAACGATGGTTCCGATGCGCGTGCCGCTCGAAGGCGATTACAGGGGAGATACAGCCCTTTCCAAAGAGCCATGAACAGACTTTCTACTCCCAAGGAGACAAGAGATATTACGCGCATTTTCTCCGACGCGCACCACGTTTAAAAAATCGTAGCGTGAGAACGGTGGGTCCGATCTGCGTGCCGCTTAAAGGCGATTACAGGGGAGATGCATCCCTTTCCAAAGAGCCATGAACAGACTTTCTACTCCCAAGGAGACCAGAGATATTAACAGATAAAGCGTTACGCTCCAGTCGGATGAGCGAGAAACGCTTGTACAATTGCAACGAATTGGAGGAGAAAGTTTAAACAAACGCGCTGACTTTGAAGGCTCACATCTAGGCCGGGCCAGGTCCAAATGGCCTGCAACTCGGTCCGCATCACGTCCATGACTTTTCCTAACGAACGCCACCTGCCAAGCTTTCGGCCCGTCCCTGTCGGCATTAAAAAATCGTAGCGTGATAAGGATGGTTCCGATCCGCGTGCCGCGCGAAGGCGATTACAGGGGAGATGCAGCCCTTTCCAAAGAACCATGAAAAGACTTTCTACTCTC
Source organism: Electrophorus electricus (assembly GCF_041902795.1). NCBI lineage: Eukaryota > Metazoa > Chordata > Actinopteri > Gymnotiformes > Gymnotidae > Electrophorus > Electrophorus electricus. Next base: position 37,865,100 of record NC_137501.1, on the reverse strand, counting down.
AAGGAGACAAGCGATATTAAGCCGCAATGACGTCCGACGCGCGCATTTTCTCCGCCGCGCAGCACATTTAAAAAAATCATAGCGTGAAAACCGTGGGTTCGATCCACGTGCCTCTCTTAGGCGATTACAGGGGAGATGCAGCCCTTTCCAAAGAGGCATGAACAGACTTCCTACTCCCAAGGAGCCCAAAGATATTAAGCCGCAAATACGTCCTACGCGCGTCTTTTCTACGCCGCGCACCACATTTAAAAAATCGTATCGGAAGAACGGTGGGTCCAATCCGCGTGCCGCTTAAAGGCGATTACAAGGGAGATGCAAACCTTTCCAAAGAGCCATGAAAAGACTTTCTACTCCCAAGGAGACAAGAGATATTAAGCCGCAATGACGTCCGACGCGCGCATTTTCTCCGACGCGCAACACATTTAAAAAAATCATAGCGTGAAAACCGTGGGTTCGATCCGCGTGCCGCTCGAAGGCGATTACAGCGGAGATGCAGCCCTTTCCAAAGAGCCATGAACAGACTTTCTACTCCCAATGAGACAAGAGATATCAAGCCGCAAATACGTCCGGCGCGCGTCTATTCTCCGCCGCGCAACACATTTAAAAAAAATCGTAGCGTGAAAAACGTGGGTTCGATCCGCGTGCCGCTCGAAGGCGATTACAGGGGAGATGCATCCCTTTCAAAAGAGCCATGAACAGACTTTCTACTCCCAAGGAGACCAGAAATATTAACATATAAAGCGTTACGCTCCAGTCGGATGAACGAGAAACGCTTGTACAATTGCAACGAATTGGAGGAGAAAGTTTAAACAAACGCGCTGACTTTGAACGCTCACATCTAGGCCGGGCCAACTCCAAATGGCGTGCAACTCGGTGCGCATCACCTCCATGACTGTCCCTAACGAACGCCACCTGCCACGCTTTCGGCCCGTCCCTGGCGGCATTAAAAAATCGTAGCGTGATAACGATGGTTCCGATGCGCGTGCCGCTCGAAGGCGATTACAGGGGAGATACAGCCCTTTCCAAAGAGCCATGAACAGACTTTCTACTCCCAAGGAGACAAGAGATATTACGCGCATTTTCTCCGACGCGCACCACGTTTAAAAAATCGTAGCGTGGGGAACGGTGGGTCCGATCCGCGTGCCGCTTAAAGGCGATTACAGGGGAGATGCAACCCTTTCCAAAGAACCATGAACAGACTTCCTACTCCCAAGGAGCCCAAAGATATTAAGCCGCAAATACGTCCTACGCGCGTCTTTTCTACGCCGCGCACCACATTTAAAAAATCGTATCGGAAGAACGGTGGGTCCAATCCGCGTGCCGCTTAAAGGCGATTACAAGGGAGATGCAAACCTTTCCAAAGAGCCATGAAAAGACTTTCTACTCCCAAGGAGACAATAGATATTAAGCAGCAATGATGTCCGACACGCGCATTTTCTCCGCCGCGCACCACATTTAAAAAATCTTAGCGTGAGAACGGTGGGTCCGATCCGCGTGCCGCTTAAAGGCGATTACAGGGGAGATGCAGCCCTTTCCAAAGAGCCATGAAAAGACTTTCTACTCCCAAGGAGACAAGAGATATTAAGCCGAAATGACGTCCGACGCGCGCATTTTCTCCGCCGCGCACCACATTTAAAAAAATCATAGCGTGAAAACCGTGGGTTCGATCCGCGTGCCGCTCGAAGGCGATTACAGGGGAGATGCAGCCCTTTCCAAAGGTCCATGAACAAGTCTTCCTACTCCCAAGGAGACAAGAGATATTAACATATAAAGCGTTACGCTCCAGTCGGATGAGCGAGAAACGCTTGAACAGTTGCAACGAATTGGAGGAGAAAGTTTAAAGAAACGCGCTGACTTTGAACGCTCACATCTAGGTCTGGCCAAGTCCAAATGGCGTGCAACTCGGTGCGCATCACCTCCATGACTGTCCCTAACGAACGCCACCTGCCACGCTTTCAGCACGTCCCTGGCGGCTTTAAAAAATCGTAGCGTGATAACCGTGGGTCCAATCCGCTTGAAGCTCGAAGGCGATTAGAGGGGAGATGCAGCCCTTTCCAAAGAGCCATGAACAGACTTCCTACTCCCAAGGAGACAAGAGATATTAAGCCACAAATACGTCCGGACCGCGTCTTTTCTCCGCAGCTCACCACATTTAAAAAAATCGTAGCGTGAAAACCGTGGGTTTGATATAGTATACATACAGAGTATATAGTTTGACCAAAAGATCGTGCTGATCTTTGATCTCCTGGTTCTTCCTCTCCAGCGCCACTTTCAGACTCATAATGTCCTCCTCTATGGGCTGGTATAACACAGACACGAATCATCACTACAGCCAGTACAATGGAAAGGTGGGAATGTGTACTGAATGTGTACTGACGTTATAAGTGAGAGGTGGTGGTACTGGTGGATGTGTACTGACACTATAAGGGATCTTTACCTGCAGTGACAGTTTGAGCTTCTCAAGTTCTTCCTCCAGAGATTTCTTCTCCTGTTCACAGGCCATTTTCATATCTGCCAGAGCAAGTATCATTACTGCTGGATATAACACAGATTGTATATACTACATAATTACTGCTGAATATATAAAATATAATATATATAGTACTATACATATATTAGTGTCACTTTTATTGGAGCCTAAAGGCTAACATTCATTATTAGTTATGTTAGTATTATTGCATTTCCATAGTACTTACTCTTGATGGACCTGTTATGCTCCTCCTCCTCCTGCTGTTTCTGCAGGAGCTCTGTCTCCTCCTGCTGCTTGTGTTTCAGCATCTCCTGAAGAACCTGCAGCTCCTTCTGCTTCTGCAACCTCAACTCCTTCAGCTGCTCCAACAAACTGTTCTCCAACTCCTCCTTCTCACACCGCAAACACTCCAATCGGGCCACAGGCCCCACTAGTGACACAGAACCACACACACACACACACAGACACACACACACACACACACACACACACACAGAGAGAGATAAACATGTATAAATGTATAAGAATTTGTGGATAAAATTATTATGAGATTATTTATAATCAAACGACTACACTACACAACCACATCTTCCTTTTATTTACATATTATACAGATATTTAGAGATATTTACATTTTATTTACCCGCGTGCGTCTCTCTTCTCCAAGGTAGCGGAGAGATATGAAAGGATAAAAGGGGAAAAGAATAAAATGCACGTCGGTTTTAAATTCGCAGGCTACCTGCGCTGAAGGCGTGGAAAACGAGCACGTGACGGAAAGGCTTCCGTACCCGATGGGTCCAAATCACATGCCCAGCAAAGTAGCCTTAAACCTGGACACACAATGGAGACCATTTGACCCTTTAAAATCATACTACAACCAGACTTCCAGGCCCAAGAGGTCACACAGTCATGCCCAGCAAAGTAGCTCTGGGCCTGGGCACACTTCACGCAGTTTGACCGTTTAAATAAAACTAGAAACAGACTTCCTGGCCCAAGAGGTCACACAGTCATGCCCAGCAAGGTTGCTTTAAACGTGGGCACACTTCAGACCGTTTCACTCTTTAAATCATTCAAAGCACCACATTTCAAGGCCCAAGAGGTCACAGAATCATGCCCATCAAAGTAGCTCTGGGCCTGGGCACACTTTACGGAGTTTGACCCTTTAAATAATACTACAACCAGACACATACAGGTGCGCACATATACACAGATACACATTCTGTTTAATTTCTTCACATCTGCAGACTAGAGTAAGCTGAGGGTAAAGTGTTAAACCAGGAGCTACATAAACAGTATATAGTATATATAAAGAGGATATAGTGTTAAACCAGGTACTACATACAGAGTATATAGTATACATACAGAGTATATAGTTTGACCAAAAGATCGTGCTGATCTTTGATCACCTGGTTCTTCATCTCCAGCGCCACTTTCAGACTCATAATGTCCTCCTCTATGGGCTGGTATAACCCACACATACGAATCATCACTACAGCCAGTACAATGGAAAGGTGGGAATGTGTACTGAATGTGTACTGACGTTATAAGTGAAAGGTGGAGGTACTGGTGGATGTGTACTGACACTATAAGGGATCTCTACATGCAGTGACAGTCTGAGCTTCTCAAGTTCTTCCTCCAGAGATTTCTTCTCCTGTTCACAGGCCATTTTCATATCTGCCAGAGCAAGTATCATTACTGCTGGATATAACATAGATTGTATATACTACATAATTACTACTGAATATATAAAATATAATATATATAGTACTATACATATATTAGTATCACTTTTATTGGAGCCTAAAGGCTAGCATTCATTATTAGTTATGTTAGTATTATTGCATTTCCATAGTACTTACTCTTGATGGACCTGTTATGCTCCTCCTCCTCCTGCTGTTTCTGCAGGAGCTCTGTCTCCTCATGCTGCTTGTGTTTCAGCATCTCCTGAAGAACCTGCAGCTCCTTCTGCTTCTGCAACCTCAACTCCTTCAGCTGCTCCAACAAACTGTTCTCCAACTCCTCCTTCTCACACCGCAAACACTCCAATCGGGCCACAGGCCCCACTAGTGACACAGAACCACACACACACACACACACACACACACACACACACACACACACACAGAGAGATAAACATGTATAAATGTATAAGAATTTGTGGATAAAATTATTATGAGATTATTTATAATGAAACGACTACACTACACAACCACATCTTCCTTTTATTTACATATTATACAGATATTTAGAGATATTTACATTTTATTTACCCGCGTGCGTCTCTCTTCTCCAAGGTAGCGGAGAGATATGAAAGGATAAAAGGGGAAAAGAATAAAATGCACGTCGGTTTTAAAGTCGCAGGCTACCTGCGCTGAAGGCGTGGAAAACGAGCACGTGACGGAAAGGCTTCCGTACCCGATGGGTCCAAATCACATGCCCAGCAAAGTAGCCTTAAACCTGGACACACAATGGAGACCATTTGACCCTTTAAAATCATACTACAACCAGACTTCCAGGCCCAAGAGGTCACACAGTCATGCCCAGCAAAGTAGCTCTGGGCCTGGGCACACTTCACGCAGTTTGACCGTTTAAATAAAACTAGAAACAGACTTCCTGGCCCAAGAGGTCACACAGTCATGCCCAGCAAGGTTGCTTTAAACGTGGGCACACTTCAGACCGTTTCACTCTTTAAATCATTCAAAGCACCACATTTCAAGGCCCAAGAGGTCACAGAATCATGCCCATCAAAGTAGCTCTGGGCCTGGGCACACTTTACGGAGTTTGACCCTTTAAATAATACTACAACCAGACACATACAGGTGCGCACATATACACAGATACACATTCTGTTTAATTTCTTCACATCTGCAGACTAGAGTAAGCTGAGGGTAAAGTGTTAAACCAGGAGCTACATAAACAGTATATAGTATATATAAAGAGGATATAGTGTTAAACCAGGTACTACATACAGAGTATATAGTATACATACAGAGTATATAGTTTGACCAAAAGATCGTGCTGATCTTTGATCACCTGGTTCTTCATCTCCAGCGCCACTTTCAGACTCATAATGTCCTCCTCTATGGGCTGGTATAACCCACACATACGAATCATCACTACAGCCAGTACAATGGAAAGGTGGGAATGTGTACTGAATGTGTACTGACGTTATAAGTGAAAGGTGGAGGTACTGGTGGATGTGTACTGACACTATAAGGGATCTCTACCTGCAGTGACAGTCTGAGCTTCTCAAGTTCTTCCTCCAGAGATTTCTTCTCCTGTTCACAGGCCATTTTCATATCTGCCAGAGCAAGTATCATTACTGCTGGATATAACATAGATTGTATATACTACATAATTACTACTGAATATATAAAATATAATATATATAGTACTATACATATATTAGTATCACTTTTATTGGAGCCTAAAGGCTAGCATTCATTATTAGTTATGTTAGTATTATTGCATTTCCATAGTACTTACTCTTGATGGACCTGTTATGCTCCTCCTCCTCCTGCTGTTTCTGCAGGAGCTCTGTCTCCTCATGCTGCTTGTGTTTCAGCATCTCCTGAAGAACCTGCAGCTCCTTCTGCTTCTGCAACCTCAACTCCTTCAGCTGCTCCAACAAACTGTTCTCCAACTCCTCCTTCTCACACCGCAAACACTCCAATCGGGCCACAGGCCCCACTAGTGACACAGAACCACACACACACACACACACACACACACACACACACACACACACACACAGAGAGATAAACATGTATAAATGTATAAGAATTTGTGGATAAAATTATTATGAGATTATTTATAATGAAACGACTACACTACACAACCACTTCTTCCTTTTATTTACATATTATACAGATATTTAGAGATATTTACATTTTATTTACCCGCGTGCGTCTCTCTTCTCCAAGGTAGCGGAGAGATATGAAGGGATAAAAGGGGAAAAGAATAAAATGCACGTCGGTTTTAAATTCGCAGGCTACCTGCGCTGAAGGCGTGGAAAACGAGCACGTGACGGAAAGGCTTCCGTACACGATGGGTCCAAATCACATGCCCAGAAAAGTAGCCTTAAACCTGGACACACAATGGAGACCATTTGACCCTTTAAAATCATACTACAACCAGACTTCCAGGCCCAAGAGGTCACACAGTCATGCCCAGCAAAGTAGCTCTGGGCCTGGGCACACTTCACGCAGTTTGACCGTTTAAATAAAACTAGAAACAGACTTCCTGGCCCAAGAGGTCACACAGTCATGCCCAGCAAGGTTGCTTTAAACGTGGCCACACTTCAGACCGTTTCACTCTTTAAATCATTCAAAGCACCACATTTCAAGGCCCAAGAGGTCACAGAATCATGCCCATCAAAGTAGCTCTGGGCCTGGGCACACTTCACGCAGTTTGAACCTTTAAATAATACTACAACCAGACACATACAGGTGCGCACATATACACAGATACACATTCTGTTTAATTTCTTCACATCTGCAGACTAGAGTAAGCTGAGGGTATAGTGTTAAACCAGGTACTACATAAACAGTATATAGTATATATACAGAGGATATAGTGTTAAACCAGGTACTACATACAGAGTATATAGTATACATACAGAGTATGTATACAGAGTATGTATACACTTCACGCAGTTTGACCGTTTAAATAAAACTAGAAACAGACTTCCTGGCCCAAGAGGTCACAGTCATACCCAGCAAAGTACGTTTAAACCTGGAAACAAATCAGATCCTTTCTGTCATTCAAAGGAATGGGCCTGCAACTCACAACCACATCCCCAGTGAAGCGCACCGTCACCCAGCCACACTACCCCACCTTGCCCGTCCTGGAACAACCACACCTCCAGGGCACCACATGCCAATCTCTCATGCCCAGCAAACTGCAACCTCACGCAGCCAGGCCACACACTGTCTCCCCTTGTACAGTCCAAGGACGAACTCCTCCACAAACCTGGTGTTCACGCGCACACACGCAATTACAACGAATTGGTGGAGAACTTTGAAACAAACGTGCTGACTTTGAATACTCACATCTAGGCTGGGCCAGGTCCAAATGGCCTGCAGCTCGGTGCGCATTAACTGCTTGACTGTCCGTCACGAACGCCACCTGCCAAGCGTTCGTTCCGTCCCTGGCGGAATTTAAAAAATCGTAGCGTGAGAACGATGGGTCCGATCCGCGTGCCGCTTAAAGGCGATTACAGGGGAGATGCAACCCTTTCCAAAGAACCATGAAAAGACTTTCTACTCCCAAGGAAACGAGATATTAAGCCGCAATGACATCCGACGCGCGCATTTTCTCCGCCGCGCAGCACATTTAAAAAAATCATAGCGTGAAAACCGTGGGTTCGATCCGCGTGCCGCTCGAAGGCGATTACAGGGGAGATGCAGCCCTTTCCAAAGAGGCATGAACAGACTTCCTACTCCCAAGGAGCCCAAAGATATTAAGCCGCAAATACGTCCTACGCGCGTCTTTTCTACGCCTCGCACCACATTTAAAAAATCGTATCGGAAGAACGGTGGGTCCAATCCGCGTGCCGCTTAAAGGCGATTACAAGGGAGATGCAAACCTTTCCAAAGAGCCATGAAAAGACTTTCTACTCCCAAGGAGACAATAGATATTAAGCCGAAATGACGTCCGACGCGCGCATTTTCTCCGCCGCGCACCACATTTAAAAAAATCATAGCGTGAAAACCGTGGGTTCGATCCGCGTGCCGCTCGAAGGCGATTACAGCGGAGATGCAGCCCTTTCCAAAGAGCCATGGAAAGACTTTCTACTCCCAAGGAGACAAGAGATATTAAGCCGAAATGACGTCCGACGCGCGCATTTCCTCCGCCGCGCACCACATTTAAAAAAATCATAGCTTGAAAACCGTGGGTTCGATCCGCGTGCCGCTCGAAGGCGATTACAGGGGAGATGCAGCCCTTTCCAAAGAGCCATGAACAGACTTTCTACACCCAATGAGACAAGAGATATTAAGCCGCAAATACGTCCGGCGCGCGTCTTTTCTCCGCCGCGCAACACATTTAAAAAAAATCGTAGCGTGAAAAACGTGGGGTTCGATCCGCGTGCCGCTCGAAGGCGATTACAGGGGAGATGCATCCCTTTCAAAAGAGCCATGAACAGACTTTCTACTCCCAAGGAGACCAGAAATATTAACATATAAAGCGTTACGCTCCAGTCGGATGAACGAGAAACGCTTGTACAATTGCAACGAATTGGAGGAGAAAGTTTAAACAAACGCGCTGACTTTGAACGCTCACATCTAGGCCGGGCCAACTCCAAATGGCGTGCAACTCGGTGCGCATCACCTCCATGACTGTCCCTAACGAACGCCACCTGCCACGCTTTCGGCCCGTCCCTGGCGGCATTAAAAAATCGTAGCGTGATAACGATGGTTCCGATGCGCGTGCCGCTCGAAGGCGATTACAGGGGAGATACAGCCCTTTCCAAAGAGCCATGAACAGACTTTCTACTCCCAAGGAGACAAGAGATATTACGCGCATTTTCTCCGACGCGCACCACGTTTAAAAAATCGTAGCGTGAGAACGGTGGGTCCGATCCGCGTGCCGCTTAAAGGCGATTACAGGGGAGATGCATCCCTTTCCAAAGAGCCATGAACAGACTTTCTACTCCCAAGGAGACCAGAGATATTAACAGATAAAGCGTTACGCTCCAGTCGGATGAGCGAGAAACGCTTGTACAATTGCAACGAATTGGAGGAGAAAGTTTAAACAAACGCGCTGACTTTGAAGGCTCACATCTAGGCCGGGCCAGGTCCAAATAGGCTGAAACTCGGTCCGCATCACGTCCATGACTTTTCCTAACGAACGCCACCTGCCAAGCTTTCGGCCCGTCCCTGTCGGCATTAAAAAATCGTAGCGTGATAAGGATGGTTCCGATCCGCGTGCCGCGCGAAGGCGATTACAGGGGAGATGCAGCCCTTTCCAAAGAACCATGAAAAGACTTTCTACTCCCAAGGAGACAAGAGATATTAAGCCGCAATGACGTCCGACGCGCGCATTTTCTCCGCCGCGCATCACATTTAAAAAAATCATAGCGTGAAAACCGTGGGTTCGATCCACGTGCCGCTCGAAGGCGATTACAGGGGAGATGCAGCCCTTTCCAAAGAGGCATGAACAGACTTCCTACTCCCAAGGAGCCCAAAGATATTAAGCCGCAAATACGTCCTACGCGCGTCTTTTCTACGCCGCGCACCACATTTAAAAGATCGTATAGGAAGAACGGTGGGTCCAATCCGCGTGCCGCTTAAAGGCGATTACAAGGGAGATGCAAACCTTTCCAAAGAGCCATGAAAAGACTTTCTACTCCCAAGGAGACAAGAGATATTAAGCCGAAATGACGTCCGACGCGCGCATTTCCTCCGCCGCGCACCACATTTAAAAAAATCATAGCGTGAAAACCGTGGGTTCGATCCGCGTGCCGCTCGAAGGCGATTACAGAGGAGATGCAGCCCTTTCCAAAGAGGCATGAACAGACTTCCTACTCCCAAGGAGCCCAAAGATATTAAGCCGCAAATACGTCCTACGCGCGTCTTTTCTACGCCGCGCACCACATTTAAAAAATCGTATCGGAAGAACGGTGGGTCCAATCCGCGTGCCGCTTAAAGGCGATTACAAGGGAGATGCAAACCTTTCCAAAGAGCCATGAAAAGACTTTCTACTCCCAAGGAGACAATAGATATTAAGCCGAAATGACGTCCGACGCGCGCATTTTCTCCGCCGCGCACCACATTTAAAAAAATCATAGCGTGAAAACCGTGGGTTCGATCCGCGTGCCGCTCGAAGGCGATTACAGCGGAGATGCAGCCCTTTCCAAAGAGCCATGAAAATACTTTCTACTCCCAAGGAGACAAGAGATATTAAGCCGAAATGACGTCCGACGCGCGCATTTCCTCCGCCGCGCAGCACATTTAAAAAAATCATAGCGTGAAAACCGTGGGTTCGATCCGCGTGCCGCTCGAAGGCGATTACAGGGGAGATGCAGCCCTTTCCAAAGAGCCATGAACAGACTTTCTACACCCAATGAGACAAGAGATATTAAGCCGCAAATACGTCCGGCGCGCGTCTTTTCTCCGCCGCGCAACACATTTAAAAAAATCGTAGCGTGAAAACCGTGGGTTCGATCCGCGTGCCGCTCGAAGGCGATTACAGGGGAGATGCAGCCCTTTCCAAAGAGGCATGAACAGACTTCCTACTCCCAAGGAGCCCAAAGATATTAAGCCGCAAATACGTCCTACGCGCGTCTTTTCTACGCCGCGCACCACATTTAAAAAATCGTATCGGAAGAACGGTGGGTCCAATCCGCGTGCCGCTTAAAGGCGATTACAAGTGAGATGCAAACCTTTCCAAAGAGCCATGAAAAGACTTTCTACTCCCAAGGAGACAATAGATATTAAGCCGAAATGACGTCCGACGCGCGCATTTTCTCCGACGCGCACCACATTTAAAAAAATCATAGCGTGAAAACCGTGGGTTCGATCCGCGTGCCGCTCGAAAGCGATTACAGCGGAGATGCAGCCCTTTCCAAAGAGCCATGAAAAGACTTTCTACTCCCAATAAGACAAGAGATATTAAGCCGCAATGACGTCCGACGCGCGCATTTTGTCCGCCGCGCAACACATTTAAAAAAAATCGTAGCGTGAAAACCGTGGGTTCGATCCGCGTGCCGCTTAAAGGCGATTACAGGGGAGATGCAGCCCTTTCCAAAGAGCCATGAACAGACTTTCTACTCCCAAGGAGACAAGAGATATTAAGCCGAAATGACGTCCGACGCGCGTCTTTTCTACGCCGCGCACCACATTTAAAAAATCGTATCGGAAGAACGGTGGGTCCAATCCGCGTGCCGCTTAAAGGCGATTACAAGGGAGATGCAAACCTTTCCAAAGAGCCATGAAAAGACTTTCTACTCCCAAGGAGACAATAGATATTAAGCCGAAATGACGTCCGACGCGCGCATTTTCTCCGCCGCGCACCACATTTAAAAAAATCATAGCGTGAAAACCGTGGGTTCGATCCGCGTGCCGCTCGAAGGCGATTACAGGGGAGATGCAGCCCTTTCCAAAGAGCCATGAACAGACTTTCTACACCCAATGAGACAAGAGATATTAAGCCGCAAATACGTCCGGCGCGCGTCTTTTCTCCGCCGCGCAACACATTTAAAAAAAATCGTAGCGTGAAAAACGTGGGTTCGATCCGCGTGCCGCTCGAAGGCGATTACAGGGGAGATGCATCCCTTTCAAAAGAGCCATGAACAGACTTTCTACTCCCAAGGAGACCAGAAATATTAACATATAAAGCGTTACGCTCCAGTCGGATGAACGAGAAACGCTTGTACAATTGCAACGAATTGGAGGAGAAAGTTTAAACAAACGCGCTGACTTTGAACGCTCACATCTAGGCCGGGCCAACTCCAAATGGCGTGCAACTCGGTGCGCATCACCTCCATGACTGTCCCTAACGAACGCCACCTGCCACGCTTTCGGCCCGTCCCTGGCGGCATAAAAAAATCGTAGCGTGATAACGATGGTTCCGATGCGCGTGCCGCTCGAAGGCGATTACAGGGGAGATACAGCCCTTTCCAAAGAGCCATGAACAGACTTTCTACTCCCAAGGAGACAAGAGATATTACGCGCATTTTCTCCGACGCGCACCACGTTTAAAAAATCGTAGCGTGAGAACGGTGGGTCCGATCCGCGTGCCGCTTAAAGGCGATTACAGGGGAGATGCATCCCTTTCCAAAGAGCCATGAACAGACTTTCTACTCCCAAGGAGACCAGAGATATTAACAGATAAAGCGTTACGCTCCAGTCGGATGAGCGAGAAACGCTTGTACAATTGCAACGAATTGGAGGAGAAAGTTTAAACAAACGCACTGACTTTGAAGGCTCACATCTAGGCCGGGCCAGGTCCAAATAGCCTGAAACTCGGTCCGCATCACGTCCATGACTTTTCCTAACGAACGCCACCTGCCAAGCTTTCGGCCCGTCCCTGTCGGCATTAAAAAATCGTAGCGTGATAAGGATGGTTCCGATCCGCGTGCCGCGCGAAGGCGATTACAGGGGAGATGCAGCCCTTTCCAAAGAACCATGAAAAGACTTTCTACTCCCAAGGAGACAAGAGATATTAAGCCGAAATGACGTCCGACGCGCGCATTTTCTCCGCCGCGCAGCACATTTAAAAAAATCATAGCGTGAAAACCGTGGGTTCGATCCACGTGCCGCTCGAAGGCGATTACAGGGGAGATGCAGCCCTTTCCAAAGAGGCATGAACAGACTTCCTACTCCCAAGGAGCCCAAAGATATTAAGCCGCAAATACGTCCTACGCGCGTCTTTTCTACGCCGCGCACCACATTTAAAAGATCGTATCGGAAGAACGGTGGGTCCAATCCGCGTGCCGCTTAAAGGCGATTACAAGGGAGATGCAAACCTTTCCAAAGAGCCATGAAAAGACTTTCTACTCCCAAGGAGACAAGAGATATTAAGCCGAAATGACGTCCGACGCGCGCATTTCCTCCGCCGCGCACCACATTTAAAAAAATCATAGCGTGAAAACCGTGGGTTCGATCCGCGTGCCGCTCGAAGGCGATTACAGAGGAGATGCAGCCCTTTCCAAAGAGGCATGAACAGACTTCCTACTCCCAAGGAGCCCAAAGATATTAAGCCGCAAATACGTCCTACGCGCGTCTTTTCTACGCCGCGCACCACATTTAAAAGATCGTATCGGAAGAACGGTGGGTCCAATCCGCGTGCCGCTTAAAGGCGATTACAAGGGAGATGCAAACCTTTCCAAAGAGCCATGAAAAGACTTTCTACTCCCAAGGAGACAATAGATATTAAGCCAAAATGACGTCCGACGCGCGCATTTTCTCCGCCGCGCACCACATTTAAAAAAATCATAGCGTGAAAACCGTGGGTTCGATCCGCGTGCCGCTCGAAGGCGATTACAGCGGAGATGCAGCCCTTTCCAAAGAGCCATGAAAATACTTTCTACTCCCAAGGAGACAAGAGATATTAAGCCGAAATGACGTCCGACGCGCGCATTTCCTCCGCCGCGCACCACATTTAAAAAAATCATAGCTTGAAAACCGTGGGTTCGATCCGCGTGCCGCTCGAAGGCGATTACAGGGGAGATGCAGCCCTTTCCAAAGAGCCATGAACAGACTTTCTACACCCAATGAGACAAGAGATATTAAGCCGCAAATACGTCCGGCGCGCGTCTTTTCTCCGCCGCGCAACACATTTAAAAAAAATCGTAGCGTGAAAAACGTGGGTTCGATCCGCGTGCCGCTCGAAGGCGATTACAGGGGAGATGCATCCCTTTCAAAAGAGCCATGAACAGACTTTCTACTCCCAAGGAGACCAGAAATATTAACATATAAAGCGTTACGCTCCAGTCGGATGAACGAGAAACGCTTGTACAATTGCAACGAATTGGAGGAGAAAGTTTAAACAAACGCGCTGACTTTGAACGCTCACATCTAGGCCGGGCCAACTCCAAATGGCGTGCAACTCGGTGCGCATCACCTCCATGACTGTCCCTAACGAACGCCACCTGCCACGCTTTCGGCCCGTCCCTGGCGGCATTAAAAAATCGTAGCGTGATAACGATGGTTCCGATGCGCGTGCCGCTCGAAGGCGATTACAGGGGAGATACAGCCCTTTCCAAAGAGCCATGAACAGACTTTCTACTCCCAAGGAGACAAGAGATATTACGCGCATTTTCTCCGACGCGCACCACGTTTAAAAAATCGTAGCGTGAGAACGGTGGGTCCGATCCGCGTGCCGCTTAAAGGCGATTACAGGGGAGATGCATCCCTTTCCAAAGAGCCATGAACAGACTTTCTACTCCCAAGGAGACCAGAAATATTAACATATAAAGCGTTACGCTCCAGTCGGATGAACGAGAAACGCTTGTACAATTGCAACGAATTGGAGGAGAAAGTTTAAACAAACGCGCTGACTTTGAACGCTCACATCTAGGCCGGGCCAACTCCAAATGGCGTGCAACTCGGTGCGCATCACCTCCATGACTGTCCCTAACGAACGCCACCTGCCACGCTTTCGGCCCGTCCCTGGCGGCATTAAAAAATCGTAGCGTGATAACGATGGTTCCGATGCGCGTGCCGCTCGAAGGCGATTACAGGGGAGATACAGCCCTTTCCAAAGAGCCATGAACAGACTTTCTACTCCCAAGGGGACAAGAGATATTACGCGCATTTTCTCCGACGCGCACCACGTTTAAAAAATCGTAGCGTGAGAACGGTGGGTCCGATCCGCGTGCCGCTTAAAGGCGATTACAGGGGAGATGCATCCCTTTCCAAAGAGCCATGAACAGACTTTCTACTCCCAAGGAGACCAGAGATATTAACAGATAAAGCGTTACGCTCCAGTCGGATGAGCGAGAAACGCTTGTACAATTGCAACGAATTGGAGGAGAAAGTTTAAACAAACGCGCTGACTTTGAAGGCTCACATCTAGGCCGGGCCAGGTCCAAATAGCCTGAAACTCGGTCCGCATCACGTCCATGACTTTTCCTAACGAACGCCACCTGCCAAGCTTTCGGCCCGTCCCTGTCGGCATTAAAAAATCGTAGCGTGATAAGGATGGTTCCGATCCGCGTGCCGCGCGAAGGCGATTACAGGGGAGATGCAGCCCTTTCCAAAGAACCATGAAAAGACTTTCTACTCCCAAGGAGACAAGAGATATTAAGCCGCAATGACGTCCGACGCGCGCATTTTCTCCGCCGCGCAGCACATTTAAAAAAATCATAGCGTGAAAACCGTGGGTTCGATCCACGTGCCGCTCGAAGGCGATTACAGGGGAGATGCAGCCCTTTCCAAAGAGGCATGAGCAGACTTCCTACTCCCAAGGAGCCCAAAGATATTAAGCCGCAAATACGTCCTACGCGCGTCTTTTCTACGCCGCGCACCACATTTAAAAGATCGTATCGGAAGAACGGTGGGTCCAATCCGCGTGCCGCTTAAAGGCGATTACAAGGGAGATGCAAACCTTTCCAAAGAGCCATGAAAAGACTTTCTACTCCCAAGGAGACAAGAGATATTAAGCCGAAATGACGTCCGACGCGCGCATTTCCTCCGCCGCGCACCACATTTAAAAAAATCATAGCGTGAAAACCGTGGGTTCGATCCGCGTGCCGCTCGAAGGCGATTACAGAGGAGATGCAGCCCTTTCCAAAGAGGCATGAACAGACTTCCTACTCCCAAGGAGCCCAAAGATATTAAGCCGCAAATACGTCCTACGCGCGTCTTTTCTACGCCGCGCACCACATTTAAAAAATCGTATCGGAAGAACGGTGGGTCCAATCCGCGTGCCGCTTAAAGGCGATTACAAGGGAGATGCAAACCTTTCCAAAGAGCCATGAAAAGACTTTCTACTCCCAAGGAGACAATAGATATTAAGCCGAAATGACGTCCGACGCGCGCATTTTCTCCGCCGAGCACCACATTTAAAAAAATCAAAGCGTGAAAACCGTGGGTTCGATCCGCGTGCCGCTCGAAGCCGATTACAGCGGAGATGCAGCCCTTTCCAAAGAGCCATGAAAATACTTTCTACTCCCAAGGAGACAAGAGATATTAAGCCGAAATGACGTCCGACGCGCGCATTTCCTCCGCCGCGCACCACATTTAAAAAAATCATAGCGTGAAAACCGTGGGTTCGATCCGCGTGCCGCTCGAAGGCGATTACAGGGGAGATGCAGCCCTTTCCAAAGAGCCATGAACAGACTTTCTACACCCAATGAGACAAGAGATATTAAGCCGCAAATACGTCCGGCGCGCGTCTTTTCTCCGCCGCGCAACACATTTAAAAAAAATCGTAGCGTGAAAACCGTGGGTTCGATCCGCGTGCCGCTCGAAGGCGATTACAGGGGAGATGCAGCCCTTTCCAAAGAGCCATGAAAAGACTTTCTACTCCCAAGGAGACAAGAGATATTAAGCCGCAATGACGTCCGACGCGCGCATTTTCTCCGACGCGCAACACATTTAAAAAAATCATAGCGTGAAAACCGTGGGTTCGATCCGCGTGCCGCTCGAAGGCGATTACAGCGGAGATGCAGCCCTTTCCAAAGAGCCATGAAAAGACTTTCTACTCCCAAGGAGACAATAGATATTAAGCCGAAATGACGTCCGACGCGCGCATTTTCTCCGACGCGCCCCACATTTAAAAAAATCATAGCGTGAAAACCGTGGGTTCGATCCGCGTGCCGCTCGAAGGCGATTACAGAGGAGATGCAGCCCTTTCCAAAGAGGCATGAACAGACTTCCTATTCCCAAGGAGCCCAAAGATATTAAGCCGCAAATACGTCCTACGCGCGTCTTTTCTACGCCGCGCACCACATTTAAAAAATCGTATCGGAAGAACGGTGGGTCCAATCCGCGTGCCGCTTAAAGGCGATTACAAGGGAGATGCAAACCTTTCCAAAGAGCCATGAAAAGACTTTCTACTCCCAAGGAGACAATAGATATTAAGCCGAAATGACGTCCCACGCGCGCATTTTCTCCGCCGCGCACCACATTTAAAAAAATCATAGCGTGAAAACCGTGGGTTCGATCCGCGTGCCGCTCGAAGGCGATTACAGCGGAGATGCAGCCCTTTCCAAAGAGCCATGAAAAGACTTTCTACTCCCAAGGAGACAAGAGATATTAAGCCGAAATGACGTCCGACGCGAGCATTTCCTCCGCCGCGCACCACATTTAAAAAAATCATAGCTTGAAAACCGTGGGTTCGATCCGCGTGCCGCTCGAAGGCGATTACAGGGGAGATGCAGCCCTTTCCAAAGAGCCATGAACAGACTTTCTACACCCAATGAGACAAGAGATATAAAGCCGCAAATACGTCCGGCGCGCGTCTTTTCTCCGCCGCGCAACACATTTAAAAAAAATCGTAGCGTGAAAAACGTAGGTTCGATCCGCGTGCCGCTCGAAGGCGATTACAGGGGAGATGCATCCCTTTCCAAAGAGCCATGAACAGACTTTCTACTCCCAAGGAGACCAGAGATATTAACAGATAAAGCGTTACGCTCCAGTCGGATGAGCGAGAAACGCTTGTACAATTGCAACGAATTGGAGGAGAAAGTTTAAACAAACGCGCTGACTTTGAAGGCTCACATCTAGGCCGGGCCAGGTCCAAATGGCCTGCAACTCGGTCCGCATCACGTCCATGACTTTTCCTAACGAACGCCACCTGCCAAGCTTTCGGCCCGTCCCTGTCGGCATTAAAAAATCGTAGCGTGATAAGGATGGTTCCGATCCGCGTGCCGCGCGAAGGCGATTACAGGGGAGATGCAGCCCTTTCCAAAGAACCATGAAAAGACTTTCTACTCCCAAGGAGACAAGAGATATTAAGCCGCAATGACGTCCGACGCGCGCATTTTCTCCGCCGCGCAGCACATTTCAAAAAATCATAGCGTGAAAACCGTGGGTTCGATCCACGTGCCGCTCGAAGGCGATTACAGGGGAGATGCAGCCCTTTCCAAAGAGGCATGAACAGACTTCCTACTCCCAAGGAGCCCAAAGATATTAAGCCGCAAATACGTCCTACGCGCGTCTTTTCTACGCCGCGCACCACATTTAAAAGATCGTATCGGAAGAACGGTGGGTCCAATCCGCGTGCCGCTTAAAGGCGATTACAAGGGAGATGCAAACCTTTCCAAAGAGCCATGAAAAGACTTTCTACTCCCAAGGAGACAATAGATATTAAGCCAAAATGACGTCCGACGCGCGCATTTTCTCCGCCGCGCACCACATTTAAAAAAATCATAGCGTGAAAACCGTGGGTTCGATCCGCGTGCCGCTCGAAGGCGATTACAGCGGAGATGCAGCCCTTTCCAAAGAGCCATGAAAATACTTTCTACTCCCAAGGAGACAAGAGATATTAAGCCGAAATGACGTCCGACGCGCGCATTTCCTCCGCCGCGCACCACATTTAAAAAAATCATAGCTTGAAAACCGTGGGTTCGATCCGCGTGCCGCTCGAAGGCGATTACAGGGGAGATGCAGCCCTTTCCAAAGAGCCATGAACAGACTTTCTACACCCAATGAGACAAGAGATATTAAGCCGCAAATACGTCCAGCGCGCGTCTTTTCTCCGCCGCGCAACACATTTAAAAAAAATCGTAGCGTGAAAAACGTGGGTTCGATCCGCGTGCCGCTCGAAGGCGATTACAGGGGAGATGCATCCCTTTCAAAAGAGCCATGAACAGACTTTCTACTCCCAAGGAGACCAGAAATATTAACATATAAAGCGTTACGCTCCAGTCGGATGAACGAGAAACGCTTGTACAATTGCAACGAATTGGAGGAGAAAGTTTAAACAAACGCGCTGACTTTGAACGCTCACATCTAGGCCGGGCCAACTCCAAATGGCGTGCAACTCGGTGCGCATCACCTCCATGACTGTCCCTAACGAACGCCACCTGCCACGCTGTCGGCCCGTCCCTGGCGGCATTAAAAAATCGTAGCGTGATAACGATAGTTCCGATGCGCGTGCCGCTCGAAGGCGATTACAGGGGAGATACAGCCCTTTCCAAAGAGCCATGAACAGACTTTCTACTCCCAAGGAGACAAGAGATATTACGCGCATTTTCTCCGACGCGCACCACGTTTAAAAAATCGTAGCGTGAGAACGGTGGGTCCGATCCGCGTGCCGCTTAAAGGCGATTACAGGGGAGATGCATCCCTTTCCAAAGAGCCATGAACAGACTTTCTACTCCCAAGGAGACCAGAGATATTAACAGATAAAGCGTTACGCTCCAGTCGGATGAGCGAGAAACGCTTGTACAATTGCAACGAATTGGAGGAGAAAGTTTAAACAAACGCGCTGACTTTGAAGGCTCACATCTAGGCCGGGCCAGGTCCAAATGGCCTGCAACTCGGTCCGCATCACGTCCATGACTTTTCCTAACGAACGCCACCTGCCAAGCTTTCGGCCCGTCCCTGTCGGCATTAAAAAATCGTAGCGTGATAAGGATGGTTCCGATCCGCGTGCCGCGCGAAGGCGATTACAGGGGAGATGCAGCCCTTTCCAAAGAACCATGAAAAGACTTTCTACTCCCAAGGAGACAAGAGATATTAAGCCGCAATGACGTCCGACGCGCGCATTTTCTCCGCCGCGCAGCACATTTCAAAAAATCATAGCGTGAAAACCGTGGGTTCGATCCACGTGCCGCTCGAAGGCGATTACAGGGGAGATGCAGCCCTTTCCAAAGAGGCATGAACAGACTTCCTACTCCCAAGGAGCCCAAAGATATTAAGCCGCAAATACGTCCTACGCGCGTCTTTTCTACGCCGCGCACCACATTTAAAAGATCGTATCGGAAGAACGGTGGGTCCAATCCGCGTGCCGCTTAAAGGCGATTACAAGGGAGATGCAAACCTTTCCAAAGAGCCATGAAAAGACTTTCTACTCCCAAGGAGACAATAGATATTAAGCCAAAATGACGTCCGACGCGCGCATTTTCTCCGCCGCGCACCACATTTAAAAAAATCATAGCGTGAAAACCGTGGGTTCGATCCGCGTGCCGCTCGAAGGCGATTACAGCGGAGATGCAGCCCTTTCCAAAGAGCCATGAAAATACTTTCTACTCCCAAGGAGACAAGAGATATTAAGCCGAAATGACGTCCGACGCGCGCATTTCCTCCGCCGCGCACCACATTTAAAAAAATCATAGCTTGAAAACCGTGGGTTCGATCCGCGTGCCGCTCGAAGGCGATTACAGGGGAGATGCAGCCCTTTCCAATGAGCCATGAACAGACTTTCTACACCCAATGAGACAAGAGATATTAAGCCGCAAATACGTCCGGCGCGCGTCTTTTCTCCGCCGCGCAACACATTTAAAAAAAATCGTAGCGTGAAAAACGTGGGTTCGATCCGCGTGCCGCTCGAAGGCGATTACAGGGGAGATGCATCCCTTTCAAAAGAGCCATGAACAGACTTTCTACTCCCAAGGAGACCAGAAATATTAACATATAAAGCGTTACGCTCCAGTCGGATGAACGAGAAACGCTTGTACAATTGCAACGAATTGGAGGAGAAAGTTTAAACAAACGCGCTGACTTTGAACGCTCACATCTAGGCCGGGCCAACTCCAAATGGCGTGCAACTCGGTGCGCATCACCTCCATGACTGTCCCTAACGAACGCCACCTGCCACGCTTTCGGCCCGTCCCTGGCGGCATTAAAAAATCGTAGCGTGATAACGATGGTTCCGATGCGCGTGCCGCTCGAAGGCGATTACAGGGGAGATACAGCCCTTTCCAAAGAGCCATGAACAGACTTTCTACTCCCAAGGAGACAAGAGATATTACGCGCATTTTCTCCGACGCGCACCACGTTTAAAAAATCGTAGCGTGAGAACGGTGGGTCCGATCCGCGTGCCGCTTAAAGGCGATTACAGGGGAGATGCATCCCTTTCCAAAGAGCCATGAACAGACTTTCTACTCCCAAGGAGACCAGAGATATTAATAGATAAAGCGTTACGCTCCAGTCGGATGAGCGAGAAACGCTTGTACAATTGCAACGAATTGGAGGAGAAAGTTTAAACAAACGCGCTGACTTTGAAGGCTCACATCTAGGCCGGGCCAGGTCCAAATAGCCTGAAACTCGGTCCGCATCACGTTCATGACTTTTCCTAACGAACGCCACCTGCCAAGCTTTCGGCCCGTCCCTGTCGGCATTAAAAAATCGTAGCGTGATAAGGATGGTTCCGATCCGCGTGCCGCGCGAAGGCGATTACAGGGGAGATGCAGCCCTTTCCAAAGAACCATGAAAAGACTTTCTACTCCCAAGGAGACAAGAGATATTAAGCCGCAATGACGTCCGACGCGCGCATTTTCTCCGCCGCGCAGCACATTTAAAAAAATCATAGCGTGAAAACCGTGGGTTCGATCCACGTGCCGCTCGAAGGCGATTACAGGGGAGATGCAGCCCTTTCCAAAGAGGCATGAACAGACTTCCTACTCCCAAGGAGCCCAAAGATATTAAGCCGCAAATACGTCCTACGCGCGTCTTTTCTACGCCGCGCACCACATTTAAAAGATCGTATCGGAAGAACGGTGGGTCCAATCCGCGTGCCGCTTAAAGGCGATTACAAGGGAGATGCAAACCTTTCCAAAGAGCCATGAAAAGACTTTCTACTCCCAAGGAGACAATAGATATTAAGCCAAAATGACGTCCGACGCGCGCATTTTCTCCGCCGCGCACCACATTTAAAAAAATCATAGCGTGAAAACCGTGGGTTCGATCCGCGTGCCGCTCGAAGGCGATTACAGCGGAGATGCAGCCCTTTCCAAAGAGCCATGAAAATACTTTCTACTCCCAAGGAGACAAGAGATATTAAGCCGAAATGACGTCCGACGCGCGCATTTCCTCCGCCGCGCACCACATTTAAAAAAATCATAGCTTGAAAACCGTGGGTTCGATCCGCGTGCCGCTCGAAGGCGATTACAGGGGAGATGCAGCCCTTTCCAAAGAGCCATGAACAGACTTTCTACACCCAATGAGACAAGAGATATTAAGCCGCAAATACGTCCGGCGCGCGTCTTTTCTCCGCCGCGCAACACATTTAAAAAAAATCGTAGCGTGAAAAACGTGGGTTCGATCCGCGTGCCGCTCGAAGGCGATTACAGGGGAGATGCATCCCTTTCAAAAGAGCCATGAACAGACTTTCTACTCCCAAGGAGACCAGAAATATTAACATATAAAGCGTTACGCTCCAGTCGGATGAACGAGAAACGCTTGTACAATTGCAATGAATTGGAGGAGAAAGTTTAAACAAACGCGCTGACTTTGAACGCTCACATCTAGGCCGGGCCAACTCCAAATGGCGTGCAACTCGGTGCGCATCACCTCCATGACTGTCCCTAACGAACGCCACCTGCCACGCTTTCGGCCCGTCCCTGGCGGCATTAAAAAATCGTAGCGTGATAACGATGGTTCCGATGCGCGTGCCGCTCGAAGGCGATTACAGGGGAGATACAGCCCTTTCCAAAGAGCCATGAACAGACTTTCTACTCCCAAGGAGACAAGAGATATTACGCGCATTTTCTCCGACGCGCACCACGTTTAAAAAATCGTAGCGTGAGAACGGTGGGTCCGATCCGCGTGCCGCTTAAAGGCGATTACAGGGGAGATGCATCCCTTTCCAAAGAGCCATGAACAGACTTTCTACTCCCAAGGAGACCAGAGATATTAATAGATAAAGCGTTACGCTCCAGTCGGATGAGCGAGAAACGCTTGTACAATTGCAACGAATTGGAGGAGAAAGTTTAAACAAACGCGCTGACTTTGAAGGCTCACATCTAGGCCGGGCCAGGTCCAAATAGCCTGAAACTCGGTCCGCATCACGTCCATGACTTTTCCTAACGAACGCCACCTGCCAAGCTTTCGGCCCGTCCCTGTCGGCATTAAAAAATCGTAGCGTGATAAGGATGGTTCCGATCCGCGTGCCGCGCGAAGGCGATTACAGGGGAGATGCAGCCCTTTCCAAAGAACCATGAAAAGACTTTCTACTCCCAAGGAGACAAGAGATATTAAGCCGCAATGACGTCCGACGCGCGCATTTTCTCCGCCGCGCAGCACATTTAAAAAAATCATAGCGTGAAAACCGTGGGTTCGATCCACGTGCCGCTCGAAGGCGATTACAGGGGAGATGCAGCCCTTTCCAAAGAGGCATGAACAGACTTCCTACTCCCAAGGAGCCCAAAGATATTAAGCCGCAAATACGTCCTACGCGCGTCTTTTCTACGCCGCGCACCACATTTAAAAGATCGTATCGGAAGAACGGTGGGTCCAATCCGCGTGCCGCTTAAAGGCGATTACAAGGGAGATGCAAACCTTTCCAAAGACCCATGAAAAGACTTTCTACTCCCAAGGAGACAATAGATATTAAGCCGAAATGACGTCCGACGCGCGCATTTTCTCCGCCGCGCACCACATTTAAAAAAATCATAGCGTGAAAACCGTGGGTTCGATCCGCGTGCCGCTCGAAGGCGATTACAGCGGAGATGCAGCCCTTTCCAAAGAGCCATGAAAATACTTTCTACTCCCAAGGAGACAAGAGATATTAAGCCGAAATGACGTCCGACGCGCGCATTTCCTCCGGCGCGCACCACATTTAAAAAAATCATAGCGTGAAAACCGTGGGTTCGATCCGCGTGCCGCTCGAAGGCGATTACAGGAGAGATGCAGCCCTTTCCAAAGAGCCATGAACAGACTTTCTACACCCAATGAGACAAGAGATATTAAGCCGCAAATACGTCCGGCGCGCGTCTTTTCTCCGCCGCGCAACACATTTAAAAAAAATCGTAGCGTGAAAACCGTGGGTTCGATCCGCGTGCCGCTCGAAGGCGATTACAGGGGAGATGCAGCCCTTTCCAAAGAGCCATGAAAAGACTTTCTACTCCCAAGGAGACAAGAGATATTAAGCCGCAATGACGTCCGACGCGCGCATTTTCTCCGACGCGCAACACATTTAAAAAAATCATAGCGTGAAAACCGTGGGTTCGATCCGCGTGCCGCTCGAAGGCGATTACAGCGGAGATGCAGCCCTTTCCAAAGAGCCATGAAAAGACTTTCTACTCCCAAGGAGACAATAGATATTAAGCCGAAATGACGTCCGACGCGCGCATTTTCTCCGACGCGCCCCACATTTAAAAAAATCATAGCGTGAAAACCGTGGGTTCGATCCGCGTGCCGCTCGAAGGCGATTACAGAGGAGATGCAGCCCTTTCCAAAGAGGCATGAACAGACTTCCTACTCCCAAGGAGCCCAAAGATATTAAGCCGCAAATACGTCCTACGCGCGTCTTTTCTACGCCGCGCACCACATTTAAAAAATCGTATCGGAAGAACGGTGGGTCCAATCCGCGTGCCGCTTAAAGGCGATTACAAGGGAGATGCAAACCTTTCCAAAGAGCCATGAAAAGACTTTCTACTCCCAAGGAGACAATAGATATTAAGCCGAAATGACGTCCCACGCGCGCATTTTCTCCGCTGCGCACCACATTTAAAAAAATCATAGCGTGAAAACCGTGGGTTCGATCCGCGTGCCGCTCGAAGGCGATTACAGCGGAGATGCAGCCCTTTCCAAAGAGCCATGAAAAGACTTTCTACTCCCAAGGAGACAAGAGATATTAAGCCGAAATGACGTCCGACGCGAGCATTTCCTCCGCCGCGCACCACATTTAAAAAAATCATAGCTTGAAAACCGTGGGTTCGATCCGCGTGCCGCTCGAAGGCGATTACAGGGGAGATGCAGCCCTTTCCAAAGAGCCATGAACAGACTTTCTACACCCAATGAGACAAGAGATATTAAGCCGCAAATACGTCCGGCGCGCGTCTTTTCTCCGCCGCGCAACACATTTAAAAAAAATCGTAGCGTGAAAAACGTAGGTTCGATCCGCGTGCCGCTCGAAGGCGATTACAGGGGAGATGCATCCCTTTCAAAAGAGCCATGAACAGACTTTCTACTCCCAAGGAGACCAGAAATATTAACATATAAAGCGTTACGCTCCAGTCGGATGAACGAGAAACGCTTGTACAATTGCAACGAATTGGAGGAGAAAGTTTAAACAAACGCGCTGACTTTGAACGCTCACATCTAGGCCGGGCCAACTCCAAATGGCGTGCAACTCGGTGCGCATCACCTCCATGACTGTCCCTAACGAACGCCACCTGCCACGCTTTCGGCCCGTCCCTGGCGGCATTAAAAAATCGTAGCGTGATAACGATGGTTCCGATGCGCGTGCCGCTCGAAGGCGATTACAGGGGAGATACAGCCCTTTCCAAAGAGCCATGAACAGACTTTCTACTCCCAAGGAGACAAGAGATATTACGCGCATTTTCTCCGACGCGCACCACGTTTAAAAAATCGTAGCGTGAGAACGGTGGGTCCGATCCGCGTGCCGCTTAAAGGCGATTACAGGGGAGATGCATCCCTTTCCAAAGAGCCATGAACAGACTTTCTACTCCCAAGGAGACCAGAGATATTAACAGATAAAGCGTTACGCTCCAGTCGGATGAGCGAGAAACGCTTGTACAATTGCAACGAATTGGAGGAGAAAGTTTAAACAAACGCGCTGACTTTGAAGGCTCACATCTAGGCCGGGCCAGGTCCAAATGGCCTGCAACTCGGTCCGCATCACGTCCATGACTTTTCCTAACGAACGCCACCTGCCAAGCTTTCGGCCCGTCCCTGTCGGCATTAAAAAATCGTAGCGTGATAAGGATGGTTCCGATCCGCGTGCCGCGCGAAGGCGATTACAGGGGAGATGCAGCCCTTTCCAAAGAACCATGAAAAGACTTTCTACTCCCAAGGAGACAAGAGATATTAAGCCGCAATGACGTCCGACGCGCGCATTTTCTCCGCCGCGCAGCACATTTAAAAAAATCATAGCGTGAAAACCGTGGGTTCGATCCACGTGCCGCTCGAAGGCGATTACAGGGGAGATGCAGCCCTTTCCAAAGAGGCATGAACAGACTTCCTACTCCCAAGGAGCCCAAAGATATTAAGCCGCAAATACGTCCTACGCGCGTCTTTTCTACGCCGCGCACCACATTTAAAAGATCGTATCGGAAGAACGGTGGGTCCAATCCGCGTGCCGCTTAAAGGCGATTACAAGGGAGATGCAAACCTTTCCAAAGAGCCATGAAAAGACTTTCTACTCCCAAGGAGACAAGAGATATTAAGCCGAAATGACGTCCGACGCGCGCATTTCCTCCGCCGCGCACCACATTTAAAAAAATCATAGCGTGAAAACCGTGGGTTCGATCCGCGTGCCGCTCGAAGTCGATTACAGAGGAGATGCAGCCCTTTCCAAAGAGGCATGAACAGACTTCCTACTCCCAAGGAGCCCAAAGATATTAAGCCGCAAATACGTCCTACGCGCGTCTTTTCTACGCCGCGCACCACATTTAAAAGATCGTATCGGAAGAACGGTGGGTCCAATCCGCGTGCCGCTTAAAGGCGATTACAAGGGAGATGCAAACCTTTCCAAAGAGCCATGAAAAGACTTTCTACTCCCAAGGAGACAATAGATATTAAGCCAAAATGACGTCCGACGCGCGCATTTTCTCCGCCGCGCACCACATTTAAAAAAATCATAGCGTGAAAACCGTGGGTTCGATCCGCGTGCCGCTCGAAGGCGATTACAGCGGAGATGCAGCCCTTTCCAAAGAGCCATGAAAATACTTTCTACTCCCAAGGAGACAAGAGATATTAAGCCGAAATGACGTCCGACGCGCGCATTTCCTCCGCCGCGCACCACATTTAAAAAAATCATAGCTTGAAAACCGTGGGTTCGATCCGCGTGCCGCTCGAAGGCGATTACAGGGGAGATGCAGCCCTTTCCAAAGAGCCATGAACAGACTTTCTACACCCAATGAGACAAGAGATATTAAGCCGCAAATACGTCCGGCGCGCGTCTTTTCTCCGCCGCGCAACACATTTAAAAAAAATCGTAGCGTGAAAAACGTGGGTTCGATCCGCGTGCCGCTCGAAGGCGATTACAGGGGAGATGCATCCCTTTCAAAAGAGCCATGAACAGACTTTCTACTCCCAAGGAGACCAGAAATATTAACATATAAAGCGTTACGCTCCAGTCGGATGAACGAGAAACGCTTGTACAATTGCAACGAATTGGAGGAGAAAGTTTAAACAAACGCGCTGACTTTGAACGCTCACATCTAGGCCGGGCCAACTCCAAATGGCGTGCAACTCGGTGCGCATCACCTCCATGACTGTCCCTAACGAACGCCACCTGCCACGCTTTCGGCCCGTCCCTGGCGGCATTAAAAAATCGTAGCGTGATAACGATGGTTCCGATGCGCGTGCCGCTCGAAGGCGATTACAGGGGAGATACAGCCCTTTCCAAAGAGCCATGAACAGACTTTCTACTCCCAAGGAGACAAGAGATATTACGCGCATTTTCTCCGACGCGCACCACGTTTAAAAAATCGTAGCGTGAGAACGGTGGGTCCGATCCGCGTGCCGCTTAAAGGCGATTACAGGGGAGATGCATCCCTTTCCAAAGAGCCATGAACAGACTTTCTACTCCCAAGGAGACCAGAGATATTAACAGATAAAGCGTTACGCTCCAGTCGGATGAGCGAGAAACGCTTGTACAATTGCAACGAATTGGAGGAGAAAGTTTAAACAAACGCGCTGACTTTGAAGGCTCACATCTAGGCCGGGCCAGGTCCAAATGGCCTGCAACTCGGTCCGCATCACGTCCATGACTTTTCCTAACGAACGCCACCTGCCAAGCTTTCGGCCCGTCCCTGTTGGCATTAAAAAATCGTAGCGTGATAACGATGGTTCCGATCCGCGTGCCGCGCGAAGGCGATTACAGGGGAGATGCAGCCCTTTCCAAAGAACCATGAAAAGACTTTCTACTCCCAAGGAGACAAGAGATATTAAGCCGCAATGACGTCCGACGCGCGCATTTTACCGCCGCGCAGCACATTTAAAAAAATCATAGCGTGAAAACCGTGGGTTCGATCCACGTGCCGCTCGAAGGCGATTACAAGGGAGATGCAAACCTTTCCAAAGAGCCATGAAAAGACTTTCTACTCCCAAGGAGACAATAGATATTAAGCCGAAATGACGTCCGACGCGTGCATTTTCTCCGACGCGCACCACATTTAAAAAAATCATAGCGTGAAAACCGTGGGTTCGATCCGCGTGCCGCTCGAAGGCGATTACAGCGGAGATGCAGCCCTTTCCAAAGAGCCATGAACAGACTTTCTACTCCCAAGGAGACCAGAAATATTAACATATAAATCGTTACGCTCCAGTCGGATGAACGAGAAACGCTTGTACAATTGCAACGAATTGGAGGAGAAAGTTTAAACAAACGCGCTGACTTTGAACGCTCACATCTAGGCCGGGCCAACTCCAAATGGCGTGCAACTCGGTGCGCATCACCTCCATGACTGTCGCTAACGAACGCCACCTGCCACGCTTTCGGCCTATCCCTGGCGGCATTAAAAAATCGTAGCGTGATAACGATGGTTCCGATGCGCGTGCCGCTCGAAGGCGATTACAGGGGAGATGCAGCCCTTTCCAAAGAACCATGAAAAGACTTTCTACTCCCAAGGAGACAAGAGATATTAAGCCGCAATGACGTACGACGCGCTCATTTTCTCCGCCGCGCAGCACATTTAAAAAAATCATAGCGTGAAAACCGTGGGTTCGATCCGCGTGCCGCTCGAAGGCGATTACAGGGGAGATGCAGCCCTTTCCAAAGAGGCATGAACAGACTTCCTACTCCCAAGGAGCCCAAAGATATTAAGCCGCAAATACGTCCTTCGCGCGTCTTTTCTACGCCGCGCAACATTTAAAAAATCGTATCGTAAGAACGGTGGGTCCAATCCGCGTGCCGCTTAAAGGCGATTACAAGGGAGATGCAACCCTTTCCAAAGAGCCATGAACAGACTTTCTACTCCCAAGGGGACAAGAGATATTAAGCCGCAATGACGTCCGACGCGCGCATTTTCTCCGACGCGCACCACGTTTAAAAAATCGTAGCGTGAGAACGGTGGGTCCGATCCGCGTGCCGCTTAAAGGCGATTACAGGGGAGATGCATCCCTTTCCAAAGAGCCATGAACAGACTTTCTACTCCCAAGGAGACCAGAGATATTAACAGATAAAGCGTTACGCTCCAGTCGGATGAGCGAGAAACGCTTGTACAATTGCAACGAATTGGAGGAGAAAGTTTAAACAAACGCGCTGACTTTGAACGCTCACATCTAGGCCGGGCCAGGTCCAAATGGCCTGCAACTCGGTGCGCATCACCTCCATGACGGTCCCTAACGAACGCCACCTGCCACGCTTTCGGCCCGTCCCTGGCGGCATTAAAAAATCGTAGCGTGATAACGATGGTTCCGATCCGCGTGCCGCTCGAAGGCGATAACAGTGGAGATGCAGCTCTTTCCAAAGAGCCATGAACAGACTTTCTACTCCCAAGGAGCCCAAAGATATTAAGCCGCAAATACGTCTTACGCGCGTCTTTTCTACGCCGCTCACCACATTTAAAAAATCGTATCGTAAGAACGGTGGGTCCGATCCGCGTGCCGCTTAAAGGCGATTACAGGGGAGATGCAGCCCTTTCCAAAGAGCCATAAACAGACTTTCTACTCCCAAGGAGACAAGAGATATTAAGCCGCAATGACGTCCGACGCGCGCATTTTCTCCGACGCGCGACACATTTAAAAAAAATCATAGCGTGAAAACCGTGGGTTCGATCCGCGTGCCGCTCGAAGGCGATTACAGGGGAGATGCAGCCCTTTCCAAAGAGCCATGAACAGACTTTCTACTCCCAATAAGACAAGAGATATCACAGCCGCAAATATGTCCGGCGCGCGTCTTTTCTCCGCCGCGCAACACATTTAAAAAAAATCGTAGCGTGAAAACCGTGGGTTCGATCCGCGTGTCGCTCGAAGGCGATTACAGGGGAGATGCAGCCCTTTCCAAAGAGCCATGAACAGACTTTCTACTCCCAAGGAGACCAGAGATATTAACAGATAAAGCGTTATGCTCCAGGCGGATGAGCGAGAAACGCTTGTACAATTGCAACGAATTGGAGGAGAAAGTTTAAACAAACGCGCTGACTTTGAACGCTCACATCTAGGCCGGGCCAGGTCCAAATGGCCTGCAACTCGGCGCGCATCACCTCCATGACTGTCCCTAACGAACGCTACCTGCCACGCTTTCGGCCCGTCCCTGGCGGCCCTAAAAAATCGAAGCGTGATAACGATGGTGCCGATCCGCGTGCCGCTCGAAGGCGATTACAGGGGAGATGCAGCCCTTTCCAAAGAGCCATGAACAGACTTTCTACTCCCAAGGAGCCCAAAGATATTAAGCCGCAAATACGTCCTACGCGCGTCTTTTCTACGCCGCGCACCACATTTAAAAAATCGTAGCGTAAGAACGGTGGGTCCGATCCGTGCCGCTTAAAGGCGATTACAGGGGAGATGCAACCCTTTCCAAAAAGCCATGAAAAGACTTTCTACTCCCAAGGAGACAAGAGATTTAAGCCGAAATGACGTCCGACGCGCGCATTTTCTCCGCCGCGAACCACATTTAAAAAAATCATAGCGTGAAAACCGTGGGTTCGATCCGCGTGCCGCTCGAAGGCGATTACAGGGGAGATGCAGCCCTTTCCAAAGAGCCATGAACAGACTTCCTACTCCCAAGGAGACAAGAGATATTAAGCCGCAATGATGTCCGACGCGCGCATTTTCTCCGACGCGCACCACATTTAAAAAATCGTAGCGTGAGAACGGTGGGTCCGATCCGCGTGCCGCTTAAAGGCGATTACAGGGGAGATGCATCCCTTTCCAAAGAGCCATGAAAAGACTTTCTACTCCCAAGGAGACAAGAGATATTAAGCCGAAATGACGTCCGACGCGCGCCTTTTCTCCGCCGCGCACCACATTTAAAAAAATCATAGCGTGAAAACCGTGGGTTCGATCCGCGTGCCGCTCGAAGGCGATTACAGGGGAGATGCAGCCCTTTCCAAAGATCCATGAACAGACTTCCTACTCCCAAGGAGACAAGAGATATTAACATATAAAGCGTTACGTTCCAGTCGGATGAGCGAGAAACGCTTGTACAATTGCAACGAATTGGAGGAGAAAGTTTAAACAAACGCGCTGAATTTGAACGCTCACATCTAGGCCGGGCCAGGTCCAAATGGCCTGCAACTCGGTGTGCATCACCTCCATGACTGTCCCTAACGAACGCCACCTGCCACGCTTTCGGCCCGTCCCTAGAGGCATTAAAAAATCGTAGCGTGCTAACGATGGTTCCGATCCGCGTGCCGCTCGAAGGCGATTACAGGGGAGATGCATCCCTTTCCAAAGAGCCATGAACAGACTTCCTACTCCCAAGGAGACAAGAGATATTAAGCCGCAAATACGTCCTACGCGCGTCTTTTCTACGCCGCGCACCACATTTAAAAAATCGTATCGGAAGAACGGTGGGTCCAATCCGCGTGCCGCTTAAAGGCGATTACAAGGGAGATGCAAACCTTTCCAAAGAGCCATGAAAAGACTTTCTACTCCCAAGGAGACAATAGATATTAAGCCGAAATGACGTCCGACGCGCGCATTTTCTCCGCCGCGCACCACATTTAAAAAAATCATAGCGTGAAAACCGTGGGTTCGATCCGCGTGCCGCTCGAAGGCGATTACAGCGGAGATGCAGCCCTTTCCAAAGAGCCATGAAAAGACTTTCTACTCCCAAGGAGACAAGAGATATTAAGCCGCAATGACGTCCGACGCGCGCATTTTCTCCGACGCGCAACACATTTAAAAAAATCATAGCGTGAAAATCGTGGGTTCGATCCGCATGCCGCTCGAAGGCGATTACAGGGGAGATGCAGCCCTTTCCAAAGAGCCATGAACAGACTTTCTACTCCCAATGAGACAAGAGATATCAAGCCGCAAATACGTCCGGTGCGCGTCTATTCTCCGCCGCGCAACACATTTAAAAAAAATCGTAGCGTGAAAACCGTGGGTTCGATCCGCGTGCTGCTTAAAGGCGATTACAGGGGAGATGCAGCCCTTTCCAAAGAGCCATGAAAAGACTTTCTACTCCCAAGGAGACAAGAGATATTAAGCCGAAATGACGTCCGACGCGCGCATTTCCTCCGCCGCGCACCACATTTAAAAAAATCATAGCGTTAAAACCGTGGGTTCGATCCGCGTGCCGCTCGAAGGCGATTACAGGGGAGATGCAGCCCTTTCCAAAGAGGCATGAACAGACTTCCTACTCCCAAGGAGCCCAAAGATATTAAGCCGCAAATACGTCCTACGCGCGTCTTTTCTACGCCGCGCACCACATTTAAAAAATCGTATCGGAAGAACGGTGGGTCCAATCCGCGTGCCGCTTAAAGGCGATTACAAGGGAGATGCAAACCTTTCCAAAGAGCCATGAAAAGACTTTCTATTCCCAAGGAGACAATAGATATTAAGCCGAAATGACGTCCGACGCGCGCATTTTCTCCGCCGCGCACCACATTTAAAAAAATCATAGCGTGAAAACCGTGGGTTCGATCCGCGTGCCGCTCGAAGGCGATTACAGCGGAGATGCAGCCCTTTCCAAAGAGCCATGAAAAGACTTTCTACTCCCAAGGAGACAAGAGATATTAAGCCGCAATGACGTCCGACGCGCGCATTTTCTCCGACGCGCAACACATTTAAAAAAATCATAGCGTGAAAACCGTGGGTTCGATCCGCGTGCCGCTCGAAGGCGATTACAGGGGAGATGCAGCCCTTTCCAAAGAGGCATGAACAGACTTCCTACTCCCAAGGAGCCCAAAGATATTAAGCCGCAAATACGTCCTACGCGCGTCTTTTCTACGCCGCGCACCACATTTAAAAAATCGTAGCGTAAGAACGGTGGGTCCGATCCGCGTGCCGCTTAAAGGCGATTACAGGGGAGATGCAAACCTTTCCAAAGAGCCATGAAAAGACTTTCTACTCCCAAGGAGACAAGAGATATTAAGCCGCAATGACGTCCGACGCGCGCATTTTCTCCGACGCGCAACACATTTAAAAAAAATCATAGCGTGAAAACCGTGGGTTCGATCCGCGTGCCGCTCGAAGGCGATTACAGGGGAGATGCAGCCCTTTCCAAAGAGCCATGAACAGACCTTCTACTCCCAATGAGACAAGAGATATCAAGCCGCAAATACGTCCGGCGCGCGTCTATTCTCCGCCGCGCAACACATTTAAAAAAAATCGTAGCGTGAAAACCGTGGGTTCGATCCGCGTGCCGCTTAAAGGCGATTACAGGGGAGATGCAGCCCTTTCCAAAGAGCCATGAAAAGACTTTCTACTCCCAAGGAGACAAGAGATATTAAGCCGCAATGACGTCCGACGCGCGCATTTTCTCCGACGCGCAACACATTTAAAAAAATCATAGCGTGAAAACCGTGGGTTCGATCCGCGTGCCGCTCGAAGGCGATTACAGGGGAGATGCAGCCCTTTCCAAAGAGCCATGAACAGACTTTCTACTCCCAAGGAGCCCAAATATATTAAGCCGCAAATACGTCCTACGCGCGTCTTTTCTACGCCGCGCACCACATTTAAAAAATCGTATCGGAAGAACGGTGGGTCCAATCCGCGTGCCGCTTAAAGGCGATTACAAGGGAGATGCAAACCTTTCCAAAGAGCCATGAAAAGACTTTCTATTCCCAAGGAGACAAGAGATATTAAGCCGCAAATACGTCCGGCGCGCGTCTTTTCTCCGCCGCGCAACACATTTAAAAAAAATCGTAGCGTGAAAAACGTGGGTTCGATCCGCGTGCCGCTCGAAGGCGATTACAGGGGAGATGCATCCCTTTCCAAAGAGCCATGAACAGACTTTCTACTCCCAAGGAGACCAGAGATATTAACAGATAAAGCGTTACGCTCCAGTCGGATGAGCGAGAAACGCTTGTACAATTGCAACGAATTGGAGGAGAAAGTTTAAACAAACGCGCTGACTTTGAAGGCTCACATCTAGGCCGGGCCAGGTCCAAATGGCCTGCAACTCGGTCCGCATCACGTCCATGACTTTTCCTAACGAACGCCACCTGCCAAGCTTTCGGCCCGTCCCTGGCGGCATTAAAAAATCGAAGCGTGATAACGATGGTTCCGATCCGCGTGCCGCTCGAAGGCGATTACAGGGGAGATGCAGCCCTTTCCAAAGAGCCATGAACAGACTTTCTACTCCCAAGGAGCCCAAAGATATTAAGCCGCAAATATGTCCTACGCGCGTCTTTTCTACGCCGCGCACCACATTTAAAAAATCGTAGCGTAAGAACGGTGGGTCCGATCCGCGTGCCGCTTATAGGCGATTACAGGGGAGATGCAACCCTTTCCAAAGAGCCATGAAAAGATTTTCTACTCCCAAGGAGACAAGAGATTTAAGCCGAAATGACGTCCGACGCGCGCATTTCCTCCGCCGCGCACCACATTTAAAAAATCTTAGCGTGAGAACGGTGGGTCCGATCAGCGTGCCGCTTAAAGGCGATTACACGGGAGATGCAGCCCTTTCCAAAGAGCCATGAAAAGACTTTCTACTCCCAAGGAGACAAGAGATATTAAGCCGAAATGACGTCCGACGCGCGCATTTTCTCCGCCGCGCACCACATTTAAAAAAATCATAGCGTGAAAACCGTGGGTTCGATCCGCGTGCCGCTCGAAGGCGATTACAGGGGAGATGCAGCCCTTTCCAAAGATCCATGAACAGACTTCCTACTCCCAAGGAGACAAGAGATATTAACATATAAAGCGTTACGCTCCAGTCGGATGAACGAGAAACGCTTGAGCAGTTGCAACGAATTGGAGGAAAAAGTTTAAACAAACGCGCTGACTTTGAACGCTCACATCTAGGTCTGGCCAAGTCCAAATGGCGTGCAACTCGGTGCGCATCACCTCCATGACTGTCCCTAACGAACGCCACCTGCCACGCTTTCGGCCCGTCCCTGGCGGCTTTAAAAAATCGTAGCGTGATAACTGTGGGTCCAATCCGCTTGAAGCTCGAAGGCGATTAGAGGGGAGATGCAGCCCTTTCCAAAGAGCCATGAACAGACTTCCTACTCCCAAGGAGACAAGAGATATTAAGCCACAAATACGTCCGGACCGCGTCTTTTCTCCGCAGCTCACCACATTTAAAAAAATCGTAGCGTAAAAACCGTGGGTTCGATATAGTATACATACAGAGTATATAGTTTGACCAAAAGATCGTGCTGATCTTTGATCTCCTGGTTCTTCATCTCCAGCGCCACTTTCAGACTCATAATGTCCTCCTCTATGGGCTGGTATAACACAGACACGAATCATCACTACAGCCAGTACAACGGAAAGTTGGGAATGTGTACTGAATGTGTACTGACGTTATAAGTGAGAGGTGGTGGTACTGGTGGATGTGTACTGACACTATAAGGGATCTCTACCTGCAGTGACAGTTTGAGCTTCTCAAGTTCTTCCTCCAGAGATTTCTTCTCCTGTTCACAGGCCATTTTCATATCTGCCAGAGCAAGTATCATTACTGCTGGATATAACACAGATTGTATATACTACATAATTACTGCTGAATATATAAAATATAATATATATAGTACTATACATATATTAGTGTCACTTTTATTGGAGCCTAAAGGCTAACATTCATTATTAGTTATGTTAGTATTATTGCATTTCCATAGTACTTACTCTTGATGGACCTGTTATGCTCCTCCTCCTCCTGCTGTTTCTGCAGGAGCTCTGTCTCCTCCTGCTGCTTGTGTTTCAGCATCTCCTGAAGAACCTGCAGCTCCTTCTGCTTCTGCAACCTCAACTCCTTCAGCTGCTCCAACAAACTGTTCTCCAACTCCTCCTTCTCAC
The DNA here is from genome assembly GCF_041902795.1 of Electrophorus electricus. Classification (NCBI taxonomy): domain Eukaryota; kingdom Metazoa; phylum Chordata; class Actinopteri; order Gymnotiformes; family Gymnotidae; genus Electrophorus; species Electrophorus electricus. Next base: position 37,829,199 of record NC_137501.1, on the reverse strand, counting down.
ACCGCAAACACTCCAATCGGGCCACAGGCCCCACTAGTGACACAGAACCACACACACACACACACACAAAGAGAGAGATAAACATGTATAAATGTATAAGAATTTGTGGATAAAATTATTATGAGATTATTTATAATCAAACGACTACACTACACAACCACATCTTCCTTTTATTTACATATTATACAGATATTTAGAGATATTTACATTTTATTTACCCGCGTGCGTCTCTCTTCTCCAAGGTAGCGGAGAGATATGAAAGGATAAAAGGGGAAAAGAATAAAATGCACGTCGGTTTTAAATTCGCAGGCTACCTGCGCTGAAGGCGTGGAAAACGAGCACGTGACGGAAAGGCTTCCGTACCCGATGGGTCCAAATCACATGCCCAGCAAAGTAGCCTTAAACCTGGACACACAATGGAGAGCATTTGACCCTTTAAAATCATACTACAACCAGACTTCCAGGCCCAAGAGGTCACACAGCCATGCCCAGCAAAGTAGCTCTGGGCCTGGGCACACTTCACGCAGTTTGACCGTTTAAATAAAACTAGAAACAGACTTCCTGGCCCAAGAGGTCACAGTCATACCCAGCAAAGTACGTTTAAACCTGGAAACAAATCAGATCCTTTCTGTCATTCAAAGGAATGGGCCTGCAACTCACAACCACATCCCCAGTGAAGCGCACCGTCACCCAGCCACACTACCCCACCTTGCCCGTCCTGGAACAACCACACCTCCAGGGCACCACATGCCAATCTCTCATGCCCAGCAAACTGCAACCTCACGCCACACACTTTCTCCCCTTGTACCGTCCAAGGACGAACTCCTCCACAAACCTGGTGTTCACGCGCACACACGCAATTACAACGAATTGGTGGAGAACTTTGAAACAAACGTGCTGACTTTGAATACTCACATCTAGGCTGGGCCAGGTCCAAATGGCCTGCAGCCCGGTGCGCATTAACTGCTTGACTGTCCGTCACGAACGCCACCTGCCAAGCGTTCGTTCCGTCCCTGGCGGATTTAAAAAAAATCGTAGCGTGAGAACGATGGGTCCGATCCGCGTGCCGCTTAAAGGCGATTACAGGGGAGATGCAACCCTTTCCAAAGAACCATGAAAAGACTTTCTACTCCCAAGGAAACGAGATATTAAGCCGCAATGACGTCCGACGCGCGCATTTTCTCCGCCGCGCACCACATTTAAAAAAATCATAGCGTGAAAACCGTGGGTTCGATCGGCGTGCCGCTCGAAGGCGATTACAGGGGAGATGCAGCCCTTTCCAAAGAGGCATGAACAGACTTCCTACTCCCAAGGAGCCCAAAGATATTAAGCCGCAAATACGTCCTACGCGCGTCTTTTCTACGCCGCGCACCACATTTAAAAAATCGTATCGGAAGAACGGTGGGTCCAATCCGCGTGCCGCTTAAAGGCGATTACAAGGGAGATGCAAACCTTTCCAAAGAGCCATGAAAAGACTTTCTACTCCCAAGGAGACAATAGATATTAAGCCGCAATGATGTCCGACGCGCGCATTTTCTCCGGCGCGCACCACATTTAAAAAATCTTAGCGTGAGAACGGTGGGTCCGATCCGCGTGCCGCTTAAAGGCGATTACAGGGGAAATGCAGCCCTTTCCAAAGAGCCATGAAAAGACTTTCTACTCCCAAGGAGACAAGAGATATTAAGCCGAAATGACGTCCGACGCGCGCATTTTCTCCGCCGCGCACCACATTTTAAAAAATCATAGCGTGAAAACCGTGGGTTCGATCCGCGTGCCGCTCGAAGGCGATTACAGGGGAGATGTATCCCTTTCAAAAGAGCCATGAACAGACTTTCTACTCCCAAGGAGACCAGAAATATTAACATATAAAGCGTTACGCTCCAGTCGGATGAGCGAGAAACGCTTGTACAATTGCAACGAATTGGAGGAGAAAGTTTAAACACACGCGCTGAATTTGAACGCTCACATCTAGGCCGGGCCAGGTCCAAATGGCCTGCAACTCGGTGCGCATCTATCTCCATGACTGTCCCTAACGAACGCCACCTGCCATGCTTTCGGCCCGTCCCTAGAGGCATTAAAAAATCGTAGCGTGATAACGATGGTTCCGATCCGCGTGCCGCTCGAAGGCGATTACAGGGGAGATGCAGCCCTTTCCTAAGAGCCATGAACAGACTTTCTATTCCCAAGGAGACAAGAGATATTAAGCCGCAATGACGTCCGACGCGCACATTTTCTCCGCCGCGCAGCACATTTAAAAAAATCATAGCGTGAAAACCGTGGGTTCGATCCGCGTGCCGCTCGAAGGCGATTACAGGGGAGATGCAGCCCTTTCCAAAGAGCCATGAACAGACTTCCTACTCCCAAGGAGCCCAAAGATATTAAGCCGCAAATACGTCCTACGCGCGTCTTTTCTACGCCGCGCACCACATTTAAAAAATCGTATCGTAAGAACGGTGGGTCCGATCCGCGTGCCGCTTAAAGGCGATTACAGGGGAGATGCAGCCCTTTCCAAAGAGCCATGAATAGACTTTCTACTCCCAAGGAGCCCAAAGATATTAAGCCGCAAATACGTCCTACGCGCGTCTTTTCTACGCCGCGCACCACATTTAAAAAATCGTATCGTAAGAACGGTGGGTCCGATCCGCGTGCCACTTAAAGGCGATTACAGGAGAGATGCAGCCCTTTCCAAAGAGCCATGAATAGACTTTCTACTCCCAAGGAGACCAGAGATATTAACAGATAAAGCATTACGCTCCAGTCGGATGAGCGAGAAACGCTTGTACAATTGCAACGAATTGGAGGAGAAAGTTTAAACAAACGCGCTGACTTTGAACGCTCACATCTAGGCCGGGCCAGGTCCAAATGGCCTGCAACTCGGTGCGCATCACCTCCATGACGGTCCCTAACGAACGCCACCTGCCACGCTTTCGGCCCGTCCCTGTCGGCATTAAAAAATCGTAGCGTGATAACGATGGTTCCGATCCGCGTGCCGCGCGAAGGCGATTACAGGGGAGATGCAGCCCTTTCCAAAGAGCCATGAACAGACTTCTACTCCCAAGGAGCCCAAAGATATTAAGCCGCAATGATGTCCGACGCGCGCATTTATTGCGCCGCGCACCACATTTAAAAAATCGTAGCGTGAGAACGGTGGGTCCGATCCGCGTGCCGCTTAAAGGCGATTACAGGGGAGATGCAGCCCTTTCCAAAGAGCCATGAACAGACTTTCTACTCCCAAGGAGACAAGAGATATTAAGCCGCAATGACGTCCGACGCGCGCATTTTCTCCGCCGCGCACCACATTTAAAAAAATCATAGCGTGAAAACCGTGGGTTCGATCCGCGTGCCGCTCCAAGGCGATTACAGGGGAGATGCATCCCTTTCAAAGGAGCCATGAACAGACTTTCTACTCCCAAGGAGACAAGAGATATTAAGCCACAATGACGTCCGACGCGCGCATTTTCTCCGACACGCACCACGTTTAAAAAATCGTAGCGTGAGAACGGTGGGTCCGATCCGCGTGCCGCTTAAAGGCGATTACAGGGGAGATGCATCCCTTTCCAAAGAGCCATGAACAGACTTTCTACTCCCAAGGAGACCAGAGATATTAACAGATAAAGCGTTACGCTCCAGGCGGATGAGCGAGAAACGCTTGTACAATTGCAACGAATTGGAGGAGAAAGTTTAAACAAACGCGCTGACTTTGAACGCTCACATCTAGGCCGGGCCAGGTCCAAATGGCCTGCAACTCTGCGCGCATCACCTCCATGACTGTCCCTAACGAACGCCACCTGCCACGCTTTCGGCCCGTCCCTGGCGGCATTAAAAAATCGAAGCGTGATAACGATGGTTCCGATCCGCGTGCCGCTCGAAGGCGATTACAGGGGAGATGCAGCCCTTTCCAAAGAGCCATGAACAGACTTTCTACTCCCAAGGAGCCCAAAGATATTAAGCCGCAAATATGTCCTACGCGCGTCTTTTCTACGCCGCGCACCACATTTAAAAAATCGTAGCGTAAGAACGGTGGGTCCGATCCGCGTGCCGCTTATAGGCGATTACAGGGGAGATGCAACCCTTTCCAAAGAGCCATGAAAAGATTTTCTACTCCCAAGGAGACAAGAGATTTAAGCCGAAATGACGTCCAACGCGCGCATTTTCTCCGCCGCGCACCACATTTAAAAAAATCATAGCGTGAAAACCGTGGGTTCGATCCGCGTGCCGCTCGATGGCGATTACAGGGGAGATGCAGCCCTTTCCAAAGAGCCATGAACAGACTTCCTACTCCCAAGGAGACAAGAGATATCAAGCCGCAATGATGTCCGACACGCGCATTTTCTCCGCCGCGCACCACATTTAAAAAATCTTAGCGTGAGAACGGTGGGTCCGATCCGCGTGCCGCTTAAAGGCGATTACAGGGGAGATGCAGCCCTTTCCAAAGAGCCATGAAAAGACTTTCTACTCCCAAGGAGACAAGAGATATTAAGCCGAAATGACGTCCGACGCGCGCATTTTCTCCGCCGCGCACCACATTTAAAAAAATCATAGCGTGAAAACCGTGGGTTCGATCCGCGTGCCGCTCGAAGGCGATTACAGGGGAGATGCAGCCCTTTCCAAAGATCCATGAACAGACTTCCTACTCCCAAGGAGACAAGAGATATTAACATATAAAGCGTTACGCTCCAGTCGGATGAACGAGAAACGCTTGAGCAGTTGCAACGAATTGGAGGAGAAAGTTTAAACAAACGCGCTGACTTTGAACGCTCACATCTAGGTCTGGCCAAGTCCAAATGGCGTGCAACTCGGTGCGCATCACCTCCATGACTGTCCCTAACGAACGCCACCTGCCACGCTTTCGGCCCGTCCCTGGCGGCTTTAAAAAATCGTAGCGTGATAACAGTGGGTCCAATCCGCTTGAAGCTCGAAGGCGATTAGAGGGGAGATGCAGCCCTTTCCAAAGAGCCATGAACAGACTTCCTACTCCCAAGGAGACAAGAGATATTAAGCCACAAATACGTCCGGACCGCGTCTTTTCTCCGCAGCTCACCACATTTAAAAAAATCGTAGCGTGAAAACCGTGGGTTCGATATAGTATACATACAGAGTATATAGTTTGACCAAAAGATCGTGCTGATCTTTGATCTCCTGGTTCTTCATCTCCAGCGCCACTTTCAGACTCATAATGTCCTCCTCTATGGGCTGGTATAACACAGACACGAATCATCACTACAGCCAGTACAATGGAAAGGTGGGAATGTGTACTGAATGTGTACTGACGTTATAAGTGAGAGGTGGTGGTACTGGTGGATGTGTACTGACACTATAAGGGATCTCTACCTGCAGTGACAGTTTGAGCTTCTCAAGTTCTTCCTCCAGAGATTTCTTCTCCTGTTCACAGGCCATTTTCATATCTGCCAGAGCAAGTATCATTACTGCTGGATATAACACAGATTGTATATACTACATAATTACTGCTGAATATATAAAATATAATATATATAGTACTATACATATATTAGTGTCACTTTTATTGGAGCCTAAAGGCTAACATTCATTATTAGTTATGTTAGTATTATTGCATTTCCATAGTACTTACTCTTGATGGACCTGTTATGCTCCTCCTCCTCCTGCTGTTTCTGCAGGAGCTCTGTCTCCTCCTGCTGCTTGTGTTTCAGCATCTCCTGAAGAACCTGCAGCTCCTTCTGCTTCTGCAACCTCAACTCCTTCAGCTGCTCCAAGAAACTGTTATCCAACTCCTCCTTCTCACACCGCAAACACTCCAATCGGGCCACAGGCCCCACTAGTGACACAGAACCACACACACACACACACACACACAAAGAGAGAGATAAACATGTATAAATGTATAAGAATTTGTGGATAAAATTATTATGAGATTATTTATAATCAAACGACTACACTACACAACCACATCTTCCTTTTATTTACATATTATACAGATATTTAGAGATATTTACATTTTATTTACCCGCGTGCGTCTCTCTTCTCCAAGGTAGCGGAGAGATATGAAAGGATAAAAGGGGAAAAGAATAAAATGCACGTCGGTTTTAAATTCGCAGGCTACCTGCGCTGAAGGCGTGGAAAACGAGCACGTGACGGAAAGGCTTCCGTACCCGATGGGTCCAAATCACATGCCCAGCAAAGTAGCCTTAAACCTGGACACACAATGGAGACCATTTGACCCTTTAAATAATACTACAACCAGACACATACAGGTGCGCACATATACACAGATACACATTCTGTTTAAATTTCTTCACATCTGCAGACTAGAGTAAGCTGAGGGTATAGTGTTAAACCAGGAACTACATAAACAGTATATAGTATATATACAGAGGATATAGTGTTAAACCAGGTACTACATACAGAGTATATAGTATACATACAGAGTATATAGTTTGACCAAAAGATCGTGCTGATCTTTGATCTCCTGGTTCTTCATCTCCAGCGCCACTTTCAGACTCATAATGTCCTCCTCTATGGGCTGGTATAACCCACACACACGAATCATCACTACAGCCAGTACAATGGAAAGGTGGGAATGTGTACTGAATGTGTACTGACGTTATAAGTGAAAGGTGGAGGTACTGGTGGATGTGTACTGACACTATAAGGGATCTCTACCTGCAGTGACAGTCTGAGCTTCTCAAGTTCTTCCTCCAGAGATTTCTTCTCCTGTTCACAGGCCATTTTCATATCTGCCAGAGCAAGTATCATTACTGCTGGATATAACATAGATTGTATATACTACATAATTACTACTGAATATATAAAATATAATATATATAGTACTATACATATATTAGTATCACTTTTATTGGAGCCTAAAGGCTAGCATTCATTATTATGTTAGTATTATTGCATTTCCATAGTACTTACTCTTGATGGACCTGTTATGCTCCTCCTCCTCCTGCTGTTTCTGCAGGAGCTCTGTCTCCTCCTGCTGCTTGTGTTTCAGCATCTCCTGAAGAACCTGCAGCTCCTTCTGCTTCTGCAACCTCAACTCCTTCAGCTGCTCCAACAAACTGTTCTCCAACTCCTCCTTCTCACACCGCAAACACTCCAATCGGGCCACAGGCCCCACTAGTGACACAGAACCACACACACACACAGACACACACACACACACACACACACACACACACACACACACACACACACACACACAGAGAGATAAACATGTATAAATGTATAATAATTTGTGGATAAAATTATTATGAGATTATTTATAATCAAACGACTACACTACACAACCACTTCTTCCTTTTATTTACATATTATACAGATATTTACAGATATTTACATTTTATTTACCCGCGTGCGTCTCTCTTCTCCAAGGTAGCGGAGAGATATGAAAGGATAAAAGGGGAAAAGAATAAAATGCACGTCGGTTTTAAATTCGCAGGCTACCTGCGCTGAAGGCGTGGAAAACGAGCACGTGACGGAAAGGCTTCCGTACCCGATGGGTCCAAATCACATGCCCAGCAAAGTAGCCTTAAACCTGGACACACAGTGGAGACCATTTGACCCTTTAAAATCATACTACAAGCAGACTTCCAGGCCCAAGAGGTCACACAGTCATGCCCAGCAAAGTACCTCTGGGCCTGGGCACACTTCACGCAGTTTGACCGTTTAAATAAAACTAGAAACAGACTTCCTGGCCCAAGAGGTCACACAGTCATGCCCAGCAAGGTTGCTTTAAACGTGGGCACGTTATAAGTGAGAGGTGGAGGTACTGGTGGATGTGTACTGACACTATAAGGGATCTCTACCTGCAGTGACAGTCTGAGCTTCTCAAGTTCTTCCTCCAGAGATTTCTTCTCCTGTTCACAGGCCATTTTCATATCTGCCAGAGCAAGTATCATTACTGCTGGACATAACACAGATTGTATATACTACATAATTACTACTGAATATATAAAATATAATATATATAGTACTATACATATATTAGTATCACTTTTATTGGAGCCTAAAGGCTAACATTCATTATTAGTTATGTTAGTATTATTGCATTTCCATAGTACTTACTCTTGATGGACCTGTTATGCTCCTCCTCCTCCTGCTGTTTCTGCAGGAGCTCTGTCTCCTCCTGCTGCTTGTGTTTCAGCATCTCCTGAAGAACCTGCAGCTCCTTCTGCTTCTGCAACCTCAACTCCTTCGGCTGCTCCAACAAACTGTTCTCCAACTCCTCCTTCTCACACCGCAAACACTCCAATCGGACCACAGGCCCCACTAGTGACACAGAACCACACACACACACAGACACACACACACACACACACACACACACACACAGAGAGATAAACATGTATAAATGTATAAGAATTTGTGGATAAAATTATTATGAGATTATTTATAATCAAACGACTACACTACACAACCACTTCTTCCTTTTATTTACATATTATACAGATATTTACATTTTATTTACCCGCGTGCGTCTCTCTTCTCCAAGGTAGCGGAGAGATATGAAAGGATAAAAGGGGAAAAGAATAAAATGCACGTCGGTTTTAAATTCGCAGGCTACCTGCGCTGAAGGCGTGGAAAACGAGCACGTGACGGAAAGGCTTCCGTACCCGATGGGTCCAAATCACATGCCCAGCAAAGTAGCCTTAAACCTGGACACACAATGGAGACCATTTGACCCTTTAAAATCATATTACAACCAGACTTCCAGGCCCAAGAGGTCACACAGTCATGCCCAGCAAAGTAGCTCTGGGCCTGGGCACACTTCACGCAGTTTTACCGTTTAAATAAAACTAGAAACAGACACATACAGGTGCGCACATATACACATAAACACATTCTGTTTAATTTCTTCACATCTGCAGAATAGAGTAAGCTGAGGGTATAGTGTTAAACCAGGAACTACATAAACAGTATATAGTATATATACAGAGGATATAGTGTTAAACCAGGTACTACATACAGAGTATATAGTATACATACAGAGTATATAGTTTGACCAAAAGATCGTGCTGATCTTTGATCTCCTGGTTCTTCATCTCCAGCGCCACTTTCAGACTCATAAAGTCCTCCTCTATGGGCTGGTATAACACACACACGAATCATATCTACAGCCAGTACAATGGAAAGGTGGGAATGTGTACTGTATGTGTACTGACGTTATAAGTGAAAGGTGGAGGTACTGGTGGATGTGCACTGACACTATAAGGGATCTCTACCTGCAGTGACAGTCTGAGGTTCTCAAGTTCTTCCTCCAGAGATTTCTTCTCCTGTTCACAGGCCATTTTCATATCTGCCAGAGCAAGTATCATTACTGCTGGATATAACACAGATTGTATATACTACATAATTACTACTGAATATATAAAATATAATATATATAGTACTATACATATATTAGTATCACTTTTATTGGAGCCTAAAGGCTAACATTCATTATTAGTTATGTTAGTATTATTGCATTTCCATAGTACTTACTCTTAATGGACCTGTTATGCTCCTCCTCCTCCTGCTGTTTCTGCAGGAGCTCTGTCTCCTCCTGCTGCTTGTGTTTCAGCATCTCCTGAAGAACCTGCAGCTCCTTCTGCTTCTGCAACCTCAACTCCTTCAGCTGCTCCAACAAACTGTTCTCCAACTCCTCCTTCTCACACCGCAAACACTCCAATCGGGCCACAGGCCCCACTAGTGACACAGAACCACACACACACACACACAGAGAGAGATAAACATGTATAAATGTATAAGAATTTGTGGATAAAATTATTATGAGATTATTTATAATCAAACGACTACACTACACAAGAACATCTTCCTTTTATTTACATATTATACAGATATTTAGAGATATTTACATTTTATTTACCCGCGTGCGTCTCTCTTCTCCAAGGTAGCGGAGAGATATGAAAGGATAAAAGGGGAAAAGAATAAAATGCACGTCGGTTTTAAATTCGCAGGCTACCTGCGCTGAAGGCGTGGAAAACGAGCACGTGACGGAAAGGCTTACGTACCCGATGGGTCCAAATCACATGCCCAGCAAAGTAGCCTTAAACCTGGAGACACAATGGAGAGCATTTGACCCTTTAAAATCATACTACAACCAGACTTCCAGGCCCAAGAGGTCACACAGTCATGCCCAGCAAAGTAGCTCTGGGCCTGGGCACACTTCACGCAGTTTGACCGTTTAAATAAAACTAGAAACAGACTTCCTGGCCTAAGAGGTCACAGTCATACCCAGCAAAGTACGTTTAAACCTGGAAACAAATCAGATCCTTTCTGTCATTCAAAGGAATGGGCCTGCAACTCACAACCACATCCCCAGTGAAGCGCACCGTCACCCAGCCACACTACCCCACCTTGCCCGTCCTGGAACAACCACACCTCCAGGGCACCACATGCCAATCTCTCATGCCCAGCAAACTGCAACCTCACGCAGCCAGGCCACACACTGTCTCCCCTTGTACAGTCCAAGGACGAACTCCTCCACAAACCTGGTGTTCACGCGCACACACGCAATTACAACGAATTGGTGGAGAACTTTGAAACAAACGTGCTGACTTTGAATACTCACATCTAGGCTGGGCCAGGTCCAAATGGCCTGCAGCTCGGTGCGCATTAACTGCTTGACTGTCCGTCACGAACGCCACCTGCCAAGCGTTCGTTCCGTCCCTGGCGGATTTTAAAAAATCGTAGCGTGAGAACGATGGGTCCGATCCGCGTGCCGCTTAAAGGCGATTACAGGGAAGATGCAACCCTTTCCAAAGAACCATGAAAAGACTTTCTACTCCCAAGGAAACGAGATATTAAGCCGCAATGACATCCGACGCGCGCATTTTCTCCGCCGCGCAGCACATTTAAAAAAATCATAGCGTGAAAACCGTGGGTTCGATCCGCATGCCGCTTAAAGGCGATTACAGGGGAGATGCAGCCCTTTCCAAAGAGCCATGAACAGACTTTCTACACCCAATGAGACAAGAGATATTAAGCCGCAAATACGTCCGGCGCGCGTCTTTTCTCCGCCGCGCAACACATTTAAAAAAAATCGTAGCGTGAAAAACGTGGGTTCGATCCGCGTGCCGCTCGAAGGCGATTACAGGGGAGATGCATCCCTTTCAAAAGAGCCATGAACAGACTTTCTACTCCCAAGGAGACCAGAAATATTAACATATAAAGCGTTACGCTCCAGTCGGATGAACGAGAAACGCTTGTACAATTGCAACGAATTGGAGGAGAAAGTTTAAACAAACGCGCTGACTTTGAACGCTCACATCTAGGCCGGGCCAACTCCAAATGGCGTGCAACTCGGTGTGCATCACCTCCATGACTGTCCCTAACGAACGCCACCTGCCACGCTTTCGGCCTATCCCTGGCGGCATTAAAAAATCGTAGCGTGATAACGATGGTTCCGATGCGCGTGCCGCTCGAAGGCGATTACAGGGGAGATACAGCCCTTTCCAAAGAGCCATGAACAGACTTTCTACTCCCAAGGAGACAAGAGATATTACGCGCATTTTCTCCGACGCGCACCACGTTTAAAAAATCGTAGCGTGAGAACGGTGGGTCCGATCCGCGTGCCGCTTAAAGGCGATTACAGGGGAGATGCAACCCTTTCCAAAGAACCATGAAAAGACTTTCTACTCCCAAGGAGACAAGAGATATTAAGCCGCAATGACGTCCGACGCGCGCATTTTCTCCGCCGCGCAGCACATTTAAAAAAATCATAGCGTGAAAACCGTGGGTTCGATCCGCGTGCCGCTCGAAGGCGATTACAGGGGAGATGGAGCCCTTTCCAAAGAGGCATGAACAGACTTCCTACTCCCAAGGAGCCCAAAGATATTAAGCCGCAAATACGTCCTACGCGCGTCTTTTCTACGCCGCGCACCACATTTAAAAAATCGTAGCGTAAGAACGGTGGGTCCGATCCGCGTGCCGCTTAAAGGCGATTACAGGGGAGATGCAAACCTTTCCAACGAGCCATGAAAAGACTTTCTACTCCCAAGGAGACAAGAGATATTAAGCCGCAATGACGTCCGACGCGCATTTCCTCCGCCGCGCACCACATTTAAAAAAATCATAGCGTGAAAACCGTGGGTTCGATCCGCGTGCCGCTCGAAGGCGATTACAGGGGAGATGCAGCCCTTTCCAAAGAGCCATGAACAGACTTTCTACACCCAATGAGACAAGAGATATTAAGCCGCAAATACGTCCGGCGCGCGTCTTTTCTCCGCCGCGCAACACATTTAAAACAAATCGTAGCGTGAAAAACGTGGGTTCGATCCGCGTGCCGCTGGAAGGCGATTACAGGGGAGATGCATCCCTTTCAAAAGAGCCATGAACAGACTTTCTACTCCCAAGGAGACCAGAAATATTAACATATAAAGCGTTACGCTCCAGTCGGATGAACGAGAAACGCTTGTACAATTGCAACGAATTGGAGGAGAAAGTTTAAACAAACGCGCTGACTTTGAACGCTCACATCTAGGCCGGGCCAACTCCAAATGGCGTGCAACTCGGTGTGCATCACCTCCATGACTGTCCCTAACGAACGCCACCTGCCACGCTTTCGGCCTATCCCTGGCGGCATTAAAAAATCGTAGCATGATAACGATGGTTCCGATCCGCGTGCCGCTCGAAGGCGATTACAGGGGAGATGGAGCCCTTTCCAAAGAGGCATGAACAGACTTCCTACTCCCAAGGAGCCCAAAGATATTAAGCCGCAAATACGTCCTACGCGCGTCTTTTCTACGCCGCGCACCACATTTAAAAAATCGTAGCGTAAGAACGGTGGGTCCGATCCGCGTGCCGCTTAAAGGCGATCACAGGGGAGATGCAAACCTTTCCAAAGAGCCATGAAAAGACTTTCTACTCCCAAGGAGACAAGAGATATTAAGCCGCAATGACGTCCGACGCGCGCATTTTCTCCGACGCGCAACACATTTAAAAAAATCATAGCGTGAAAACCGTGGGTTCAATCCGCGTGCCGCTCGAAGGCGATTACAGGGGAGATGCAGCCCTTTCCAAAGAGCCATGAACAGACTTTCTACACCCAATGAGACAAGAGATATTAAGCCGCAAATACGTCCGGCGCGCGTCTTTTCTCCGCCGCGCAACAAATTTAAAAAAAATCGTAGCGTGAAAAACGTGGGTTCGATCCGCGTGCCGCTCGAAGGCGATTACAGGGGAGATGCATCCCTTTCAAAAGAGCCATGAACAGACTTTCTACTCCCAAGGAGACCAGAAATATTAACATATAAAGCGTTACGCTCCAGTCGGATGAACGAGAAACGCTTGTACAATTGCAACGAATTGGAGGAGAAAGTTTAAACAAACGCGCTGACTTTGAACGCTCACATCTAGGCCGGGCCAACTCCAAATGGCGTGCAACTCGGTGTGCATCACCTCCATGACTGTCCCTAACGAACGCCACCTGCCACGCTTTCGGCCTATCCCTGGCGGCATTAAAAAATCGTAGCGTGATAACGATGGTTCCGATGCGCGTGCCGCTCGAAGGCGATTACAGGGGAGATACAGCCCTTTCCAAAGAGCCATGAACAGACTTTCTACTCCCAAGGAGACAAGAGATATTACGCGCATTTTCTCCGACGCGCACCACGTTTAAAAAATCGTAGCGTGAGAACGGTGGGTCCGATCCGCGTGCCGCTTAAAGGCGATTACAGGGGAGATGCAACCCTTTCCAAAGAACCATGAAAAGACTTTCTACTCCCAAGGAGACAAGAGATATTAAGCCGCAATGACGTCCGACGCGCGCATTTTCTCCGCCGCGCAGCACATTTAAAAAAATCATAGCGTGAAAACCGTGGGTTCGATCCGCGTGCCGCTCGAAGGCGATTACAGGGGAGATGGAGCCCTTTCCAAAGAGGCATGAACAGACTTCCTACTCCCAAGGAGCCCAAAGATATTAAGCCGCAAATATGTCCTACGCGCGTCTTTTCTACGCCGCGCACCACATTTAAAAAATCGTATCGGAAGAACGGTGGGTCCAATCCGCGTGCCGCTTAAAGGCGATTACAAGGGAGATGCAAACCTTTCCAAAGAGCCATGAAAAGACTTTCTACTCCCAAGGAGAAAAGAGATATTAAGCCGAAATGACGTCCGACGCGCGCATTTCCTCCGCCGCGCACCACATTTAAAAAAAATCATAGCGTGAAAACCGTGGGTTCGATCCGCGTGCCGCTCGAAGGCGATTACAGGGGAGATGCAGCCCTTTCCAAAGAGGCATGAACAGACTTCCTACTCCCAAGGAGCCCAAAGATATTAAGCCGCAAATACGTCCTACGAGCGTCTTTTCTACGCCGCGCACCACATTTAAAAAATCGTATCGGAAGAACGGTGGGTCCAATCCGCGTGCCGCTTAAAGGCGATTACAAGGGAGATGCAAACCTTTCCAAAGAGCCATGAAAAGACTTTCTACTCCCAAGGAGAAAAGAGATATTAAGCCGAAATGACGTCCGACGCGCGCATTTCCTCCGCCGCGCACCACATTTAAAAAAATCATAGCGTGAAAACCGTGGGTTCGATCCGCGTGCCGCTCGAAGGCGATTACAGGGGAGATGCAGCCCTTTCCAAAGATCCATGAACAGCCTTCCTACTCCCAAGGAGACAAGAGATATTAACATATAAAGCGTTACGCTCCAGTCGGATGAGCGAGAAACGCTTGAGCAGTTGCAACGAATTGGAGGAGAAAGTTTAAACAAACGCGCTGACTTTGAACGCTCACATCTAGGTCTGGCCATGTCCAAATGGCGTGCAACTCGGTGCGCATCACCTCCATGACTGTCCCTAACGAACGCCACCTGCCAAGCTTTCGGCCCGTCCCTGGCGGCTTTAAAAAATCGTAGCGTGATAACCGTGGGTCCAATCCGCTTGAAGCTCGAAGGCGATTAGAGGGGAGATGCAGCCCTTTCCAAAGAGCCATGAACAGACTTCCTACTCCCAAGGAGACAAGAGATATTAAGCCACAAATACGTCCGGACCGCGTCTTTTCTCCGCAGCTCACCACATTTAAAAAAATCGTAGCGTGAAAACCGTGGGTTCGATATAGTATACATACAGAGTATATAGTTTGACCAAAAGATCGTGCTGATCTTTGATCTCCTGGTTCTTCATCTCCAGCGCCACTTTCAGACTCATAATGTCCTCCTCTATGGGCTGGTATAACCCACACATACGAATCATCACTACAGCCAGTACAATGGAAAGGTGGGAATGTGTACTGAATGTGTACTGACGTTATAAGTGAAAGGTGGAGGTACTGGTGGATGTGTACTGACACTATAAGGGATCTCTACCTGCAGTGACAGTCTGAGCTTCTCAAGTTCTTCCTCCAGAGATTTCTTCTCCTGTTCACAGGCCATTTTCATATCTGCCAGAGCAAGTATCATTACTGCTGGATATAACATAGATTGTATATACTACATAATTACTACTGAATATATAAAATATAATATATATAGTACTATACATATATTAGTATCACTTTTATTGGAGCCTAAAGGCTAGCATTCATTATTAGTTATGTTAGTGTTATTGCATTTCCATAGTACTTACTCTTGATGGACCTGTTATGCTCCTCCTCCTCCTGCTGTTTCTGCAGGAGCTCTGTCTCCTCATGCTGCTTGTGTTTCAGCATCTCCTGAAGAACCTGCAGCTCCTTCTGCTTCTGCAACCTCAACTCCTTCAGCTGCTCCAACAAACTGTTCTCCAACTCCTCCTTCTCACACCGCAAACACTCCAATCGGGCAACAGGCCCCACTAGTGACACAGAACCACACACACACACACACACACACACACACACACACACACACAGAGAGAGATAAACATGTATAAATGTATAAGAATTTGTGGATAAAATTATTATGAGATTATTTATAATGAAACGACTACACTACACAACCACTTCTTCCTTTTATTTACATATTATACAGATATTTAGAGATATTTACATTTTATTTACCCGCGTGCGTCTCTCTTCTCCAAGGTAGCGGAGAGATATGAAAGGATAAAAGGGGAAAAGAATAAAATGCACGTCGGTTTTAATTTCGCAGGCTACCTGCGCTGAAGGCGTGGAAAACGAGCACGTGACGGAAAGGCTTCCGTACCCGATGGGTCCAAATCACATGCCCAGCAAAGTAGCCTTAAACCTGGACACACAATGGAGACCATTTGACCCTTTAAAATCATATTACAACCAGACTTCCAGGCCCAAGAGGTCACACAGTCATGCACAGCAAAGTAGCTCTGGGCCTGGGCACACTTCACGCAGTTTGACCGTTTAAATAAAAGTAGAAACAGACTTCCTGGCCCAAGAGGTCACACAGTCATGCCCAGGAAGGATGCTTTAAACGTGGGCACACTTCAGACCGTTTCACTCTTTAAATCATTCAAAGCACCACATTTCAAGGCCCAAGAGGTCACAGAATCATGCCCATCAAAGTAGCTCTGCGCCTGGGCACACTTCACGCAGTTTGACCCTTTAAATAATACTACAACCAGACACATACAGGTGCGCACATATACACAGATACACATTCTGTTTAATTTCTTCACATCTGCAGACTAGAGTAAGCTGAGGGTATAGTGTTAAACCAGGTACTACATAAACAGTATATAGTATATATACAGAGGATATAGTGTTAAACCAGGTACTATATAGAGAGTATATAGTTTGACCAAAAGATCGTGCTGATCTTTGATCTCCTGGTTCTTCATCTCCAGTGCCACTTTCAGACTCATAATGTCCTCCTCTATGGGCTGGTATAACACACACACGAATCATCACTACAGCCAGTACAATGGAAAGGTGGGAATGTGTACTGAATGTGTACTGACGTTATAAGTGAAAGGTGGAGCTACTGGTGGATGTGTACTGACACTATAAGGGATCTCTACCTGCAGTGACAGTCTGAGCTTCTCAAGTTCTTCCTCCAGAGATTTCTTCTCCTGTTCACAGGCCATTTTCATATCTGCCAGAGCAAGTATCATTACTGCTGGATATAACACAGATTGTATATACTACATAATTACTACTGAATATATAAAATATAATATATATAGTACTATACATATATTAGTATCACTTTTATTGGAGCCTAAAGGCTAACATTCATTATTAGTTATGTTAGTATTATTGCATTTCCATAGTACTTACTCTTGATGGACCTGTTATGCTCCTCCTCCTCCTGCTGTTTCTGCAGGAGCTCTGTCTCCTCCTGCTGCTTGTGTTTCAGCATCTCCTGAAGAACCTGCAGCTCCTTCTGCTTCTGCAACCTCAACTCCTTCAGCTGCTCCAACAAACTGTTCTCCAACTCCTCCTTCTCACACCGCAAACACTCCAATCGGGCCACAGGCCCCACTAGTGACACAGAACCACACACACACACACACACACACACACACACAAAGAGAGAGATAAACATGTATAAATGTATAAGAATTTGTGGATAAAATTATTATGAGATTATTTATAATCAAACGACTACACTACACAACCACATCTTCCTTTTATTTACATATTATACAGATATTTAGAGATATTTACATTTTATTTACCCGCGTGCGTCTCTCTTCTCCAAGGTAGCAGAGAGATATGAAAGGATAAAAGGGGAAAAGAATAAAATGCACGTCGGTTTTAAATTCGCAGGCTACCTGCGCTGAAGGCGTGGAAAACGAGCACGTGACGGAAAGGCTTCCGTACCCGATGGGTCCAAATCACATGCCCAGCAAAGTAGCCTTAAACCTGGACACACAATGGAGACCATTTGACCCTTTAAATAATACTACAACCAGACACATACAGGTGCGCACATATACACAGATACACATTCTGTTTAAATTTCTTCACATCTGCAGACTAGAGTAAGCTGAGGGTATAGTGTTAAACCAGGAACTACATAAACAGTATATAGTATATATACAGAGGATATAGTGTTAAACCAGGTACTACATACAGAGTATATAGTATACATACAGAGTATATAGTTTGACCAAAAGATCGTGCTGATCTTTGATCTCCTGGTTCTTCATCTCCAGCGCCACTTTCAGACTCATAATGTCCTCCTCTATGGGCTGGTATAACCCACACACACGAATCATCACTACAGCCAGTACAATGGAAAGGTGGGAATGTGTACTGAATGTGTACTGACGTTATAAGTGAAAGGTGGAGGTACTGGTGGATGTGTACTGACACTATAAGGGATCTCTACCTGCAGTGACAGTCTGAGCTTCTCAAGTTCTTCCTCCAGAGATTTCTTCTCCTGTTCACAGGCCATTTTCATATCTGCCAGAGCAAGTATCATTACTGCTGGACATAACACAGATTGTATATACTACATAATTACTACTGAATATATAAAATATAATATATATAGTACTATACATATATTAGTATCACTTTTATTGGAGCCTAAAGGCTAACATTCATTATTAGTTATGTTAGTATTATTGCATTTCCATAGTACTTACTCTTGATGGACCTGTTATGCTCCTCCTCCTCCTGCTGTTTCTGCAGGAGCTCTGTCTCCTCCTGCTGCTTGTGTTTCAGCATCTCCTGAAGAACCTGCAGCTCCTTCTGCTTCTGCAACCTCAACTCCTTCGGCTGCTCCAACAAACTGTTCTCCAACTCCTCCTTCTCACACCGCAAACACTCCAATCGGACCACAGGCCCCACTAGTGACACAGAACCACACACACACACAGACACACACACACACACACACACACACACACAGAGAGATAAACATGTATAAATGTATAAGAATTTGTGGATAAAATTATTATGAGATTATTTATAATGAA
This sequence comes from Electrophorus electricus, assembly GCF_041902795.1. NCBI lineage: Eukaryota > Metazoa > Chordata > Actinopteri > Gymnotiformes > Gymnotidae > Electrophorus > Electrophorus electricus. The sequence goes on along the minus strand of NC_137501.1, from coordinate 37,810,398 downwards.
ACGACTACACTACACAACCACTTCTTCCTTTTATTTACATATTATACAGATATTTAGAGATATTTACATTTTATTTACCCGCGTGCGTCTCTCTTCTCCAAGGTAGCGGAGAGATATGAAAGGATAAAAGGGGAAAAGAATAAAATGCACGTCGGTTTTAAATTCGCAGGCTACATGCGCTGAAGGCGTGGAAAACGAGCACGTGACGGAAAGGCTTCCGTACCCGATGGGTCCAAATCACATGCCCAGCAAAGTAGCCTTAAACCTGGACACACAATGGAGACCATTTGACCCTTTAAAATCATACTACAACCAGACTTCCAGGCCCAAGAGGTCACACAGTCATGCACAGCAAAGTAGCTCTGGGCCTGGGCACACTTCACGCAGTTTGACCGTTTAAATAAAAGTAGAAACAGACTTCCTGGCCCAAGAGGTCACACAGTCATGCCCAGCAAGGATGCTTTAAACGTGGGCACACTTCAGACCGTTTCACTCTTTAAATCATTCAAAGCACCACATTTCAAGGCCCAAGAGGTCACAGAATCATGCCCATCAAAGTAGCAATGCGCCTGGGCACACTTCACGCAGTATGAACCTTTAAATAATACTACAACCAGACACATACAGGTGCGCACATATACACAGATACACATTCTGTTTAATTTCTTCACATCTGCAGACTAGAGTAAGCTGAGGGTATAGTGTTAAACCAGGTACTACATAAACAGTATATAGTATATATACAGAGGATATAGTGTTAAACCAGGTACTACATACAGAGTATATAGTATACATACAGAGTATATAGTTTGACCAAAAGATCGTGCTGATCTTTGATCTCCTGGTTCTTCATCTCCAGTGCCACTTTCAGACTCATAATGTCCTCCTCTATGGGCTGGTATAACACACACACGAATCATCACTACAGCCAGTACAATGGAAAGGTGGGAATGTGTACTGAATGTGTACTGACGTTATAAGTGAAAGGTGGAGGTACTGGTGGATGTGTACTGACACTAGAAGGGATCTCTACCTGCAGTGACAGTCTGAGCTTCTCAAGTTCTTCCTCCAGAGATTTCTTCTCCTGTTCACTGGCCATTTTCATATCTGCCAGAGCAAGTATCATTACTGCTGGATATAACACAGATTGTATATACTACATAATTACTACTGAATATATAAAATATAATATATATAGTACTATACATATATTAGTATCACTTTTATTGGAGCCTAAAGGCTAACATTCATTATTAGTTATGTTAGTATTATTGCATTTCCATAGTACTTACTCTTGATGGACCTGTTATGCTCCTCCTCCTCCTGCTGTTTCTGCAGGAGCTCTGTCTCCTCCTGCTGCTTGTGTTTCAGCATCTCCTGAAGAACCTGCAGCTCCTTCTGCTTCTGCAACCTCAACTCCTTCAGCTGCTCCAACAAACTGTTCTCCAACTCCTCATTCCTCATTCTCACACCGCAAACACTCCAATCGGGCCACAGGCCCCACTAGTGACACAGAACCACACACACACACACACACACACACACACACACACACACACACACACACACACACACAAAGAGAGAGATAAACATGTATAAATGTATAAGAATTTGTGGATAAAATTATTATGAGATTATTTATAATCAAACGACTACACTACACAACCACATCTTCCTTTTATTTACATATTATACAGATATTTACAGATATTTACATTTTATTTACCCGCGTGCGTCTCTCTTCTCCAAGGTAGCGGAGAGATATGAAAGGATAAAAGGGGAAAAGAATAAAATGCACGTCGGTTTTAAATTCGCAGGCTACCTGCGCTGAAGGCGTGGAAAACGAGCACGTGACGGAAAGGCTTCCGTACCCGATGGGTCCAAATCACATGCCCAGCAAAGTAGCCTTAAACCTGGACACACAATGGAGACCATTTGACCCTTTAAAATCATACTACAACCAGACTTCCAGGCCCAAGAGGTCACACAGTCATGCCCAGCAAAGTAGCTCTGGGCCTGGGCACACTTCACGCAGTTTGACCGTTTAAATAAAACTAGAAACAGACTTCCTGGCCCAAGAGGTCACACAGTCATGCCCAGCAAGGTTGCTTTAAACGTGGGCACACTTCAGACCGTTTCACTCTTTAAATCATTCAAAGCACCACATTTCAAGGCCCAAGAGGTCACAGAATCATGCCCATCAAAGTAGCTCTGGGCCAGGGCACACTTTACGGAGTTTGACCCTTTAAATAATACTACAACCAGACACATACAGGTGCGCACATATACACAGATACACATTCTGTTTAATTTCTTCACATCTGAAGACTAGAGTAAGCTGAGGGTATAGTGTTAAACCAGGTACTACATAAACAGTATATAGTATATATACAGAGGATATAGTGTTAAACCAGGTACTACATACAGAGTATATAGTATACATACAGAGTATATAGTTTGACCAAAAGATCGTGCTGATCTTTGATCTCCTGGTTCTTCATCTCCAGCGCCACTTTCAGACTCATAATGTCCTCCTCTATGGGCTGGTATAACCCACACACACGAATCATCACTACAGCCAGTACAATGGAAAGGTGGGAATGTGTACTGAATGTGTACTGACGTTATAAGTGAAAGGTGGAGGTACTGGTGGATGTGTACTGACACTATAAGGGATCTCTACCTGCAGTGACAGTCTGAGCTACTCAAGTTCTTCCTCCAGAGATTTCTTCTCCTGTTCACAGGCCATTTTCATATCTGCCAGAGCAAGTATCATTACTGCTGGATATAACACAGATTGTATATACTACATAATTACTACTGAATATATAAAATATAATATATATAGTACTATACATATATTAGTATCACTTTTATTGGAGCCTAAAGGCTAACATTCATTATTAGTTATGTTAGTATTATTGCATTTCCATAGTACTTACTCTTGATGGACCTGTTATGCTCCTCCTCCTCCTGCTGTTTCTGCAGGAGCTCTGTCTCCTCCTGCTGCTTGTGTTTCAGCATCTCCTGAAGAACCTGCAGCTCCTTCTGCTTCTGCAACCTCAACTCCTTCAGCTGCTCCAACAAATTGTTCTCCAACTCCTCCTTCTCACACCGCAAACACTCCAATCGGGCCACAGGCCCCACTAGTGACACAGAACCACACACACACACACAGAGAGAGAGATAAACATGTATAAATGTATAAGAATTTGTGGATAAAATTATTATGAGATTATTTATAATCAAACGACTACACTACACAACCACATCTTCCTTTTATTTACATATTATACAGATATTTAGAGATATTTACATTTTATTTTCCCGCGTGCGTCTCTCTTCTCCAAGGTAGCGGAGAGATATGAAAGGATAAAAGGGGAAAAGAATAAAATGCACGTCGGTTTTAAATTCGCAGGCTACCTGCGCTGAAGGCGTGGAAAACGAGCACGTGACGGAAAGGCTTCCGTACCCGATGGGTCCAAATCACATGCCCAGCAAAGTAGCCTTAAACCTGGACACACAATGGAGACCATTTGACCCTTTAAAATCATACTACAACCAGACTTCCAGGCCCAAGAGGTCACACAGTCATGCCCAGCAAAGTAGCTCTGGGCCTGGGCACACTTCACGCAGTTTGACCGTTTAAATAAAACTAGAAACAGACTTCCTGGCCCAAGAGGTCACACAGTCATGCCCAGCAAGGTTGCTTTAAACGTGGGCACACTTCAGACCGTTTCACTCTTTAAATCATTCAAAGCACCACATTTCAAGGCCCAAGAGGTCACAGAATCATGCCCATCAAAGTAGCTCTGGGCCTGGGCACACTTTACGGAGTTTGACCCTTTAAATAATACTACAACCAGACACATACAGGTGCGCACATATACACAGATACACATTCTGTTTAATTTCTTCACATCTGCAGACTAGAGTAAGCTGAGGGTATAGTGTTAAACCAGGTACTACATAAACAGTATATAGTATATATACAGAGGATATAGTGTTAAACCAGGTACTACATACAGAGTATATAGTATACATACAGAGTATATAGTTTGACCAAAAGATCGTGCTGATCTTTGATCTCCTGGTTCTTCATCTCCAGCGCCACTTTCAGACTCATAATGTCCTCCTCTATGGGCTGGTATAACCCACACACACGAATCATCACTACAGCCAGTACAATGGAAAGGTGGGAATGTGTACTGAATGTGTACTGACGTTATAAGTGAAAGGTGGAGGTACTGGTGGATGTGTACTGACACTATAAGGGCTCTCTACCTGCAGTGACAGTCTGAGCTTCTCAAGTTCTTCCTCCAGAGATTTCTTCTCCTGTTCACAGGCCATTTTCATATCTGCCAGAGCAAGTATCATTACTGCTGGATATAACAGATTGTATATACTACATAATTACTACTGAATATATAAAATATAATATATATAGTACTATACATATATTAGTATCACTTTTATTGGAGCCTAAAGGCTAGCATTCATTATTAGTTATGTTAGTATTATTGCATTTCCATAGTACTTACTCTTGATGGACCTGTTATGCTCCTCCTCCTCCTGCTGTTTCTGCAGGAGCTCTGTCTCCTCCTGCTGCTTGTGTTTCAGCATCTCCTGAAGAACCTGCAGCTCCTTCTGCTTCTGCAACCTCAACTCCTTCAGCTGCTCCAACAAATTGTTCTCCAACTCCTCCTTCTCACACCGCAAACACTCCAATCGGGCCACAGGCCCCACTAGTGACACAGAACCACACACACACACACACAGAGAGAGAGATAAACATGTATAAATGTATAAGAATTTGTGGATAAAATTATTATGAGATTATTTATAATCAAACGACTACACTACACAACCACATCTTCCTTTTATTTACATATTATACAGACATTTAGAGATATTTACATTTTATTTACCCGCGTGCGTCTCTCTTCTCCAAGGTAGCGGAGAGATATGAAAGGATAAAAGGGGAAAAGAATAAAATGCACGTCGGTTTTAAATTCGCAGGCTACCTGCGCTGAAGGCGTGGAAAACGAGCACGTGACGGAAAGGCTTCCGTACCCGATGGGTCCAAATCACATGCCCAGCAAAGTAGCCTTAAACCTGGACACACAATGGAGACCATTTGACCCTTTAAAATCATACTACAAGCAGACTTCCAGGCCCAAGAGGTCACAAAGTCATGCCCAGCAAAGTAGCTCTCGGCCTGGGCACACTTCACGCAGTTTGACCGTTTAAATAAAACTAGAAACAGACTTCCTGGCCCAAGAGGTCACACAGTCATGCCTGGGTCTGGGCACACTTCACGCAGTTTGACCCTTTAAATAATACTACAACCAGACACATACAGGTGCGCACATATACACAGATACACATTCTGTTTAATTTCTTCACATCTGCAGACTAGAGAAAGCTGAGGGTATAGTGTTAAACCAGGTACTACATAAACAGTATATAGTATATATACAGAGGATATAGTGTTAAACCAGGTACTACATACAGAGTATATAGTATACATACAGAGTATATAGTTTGACCAAAAGATCGTGCTGATCTTTGATCTCCTGGTTCTTCATCTCCAGCGCCACTTTCAGACTCATAATGTCCTCCTCTATGGGCTGGTATAACCCACACACACGAATCATCACTAAAGCCAGTACAATGGAAAGGTGGGAATGTGTACTGAATGTGTATTGACGTTATAAGTGAAAGGTGGAGGTACTGGTGGATGTGTACTGACACTATAAGGGATCTCTACCTGCAGTGACAGTCTGAGCTTCTCAAGTTCTTCCTCCAGAGATTTCTTCTCCTGTTCACAGGCCATTTTCATATCTGCCAGAGCAAGTATCATTACTGCTGGATATAACACAGATTGTATATACTACATAATTACTACTGAATATATAAAATATAATATATATAGTACTATACATATATTAGTATCACTTTTATTGGAGCCTAAAGGCTAGCATTCATTATTAGTTATGTTAGTATTATTGCATTTCCATAGTACTTACTCTTGATGGACCTGTTATGCTCCTCCTCCTCCTGCTGTTTCTGCAGGAGCTCTGTCTCCTCCTGCTGCTTGTGTTTCAGCATCTCCTGAAGAACCTGCAGCTCCTTCTGCTTCTGCAACCTCAACTCCTTCAGCTGCTCCAACAAACTGTTCTCAAACTCCTTCTCACACCGCAAACACTCCAATCGGGCCACAGGCCCCACTAGTGACACAGAACCACACACACACACACACAGACACACACACAGACACACACACAAAGAGAGAGATAAACATGTATAAATGTATAAGAATTTGTGGATAAAATTATTATGAGATTATTCATAATCAAACGACTACACTACACAACCACTTCTTCCTTTTATTTACATGTTATACAGATATTTACAGATATTTACATTTTATTTACCCGCGTGCGTCTCTCTTCTCCAAGGTAGCGGAGAGATATGAAAGGATAAAAGGGGAAAAGAATAAAATGCACGTCGGTTTTAATTTCGCAGGCTACCTGCGCTGAAGGCGTGGAAAACGAGCACGTGACGGAAAGGCTTCCGTACCCGATGGGTCCAAATCACATGCCCAGCAAAGTAGCCTTAAACCTGGACACACAATGGAGACCATTTGACCCTTTAAAATCATACTACAACCAGACTTCCAGGCCCAAGAGGTCACACAGTCATGCACAGCAAAGTAGCTCTGGGCCTGGGCACACTTCACGCAGTTTGACCGTTTAAATAAAAGTAGAAACAGACTTCCTGGCCCAAGAGGTCACACAGTCATGCCCAGCAAGGATGCTTTAAACGTGGGCACACTTCAGACCGTTTCACTCTTTAAATCATTCAAAGCACCACATTTCAAGGCCCAAGAGGTCACAGAATCATGTCCATCAAAGTAGCTCTGGGCCTGGGCACACTTCACGCAGTTTGACCCTTTAAATAATACTACAACCAGACACATACAGATGCGCACATATACACAGATACACATTCTGTTTAAATTTCTTCACATCTGAAGACTAGAGTAAGCTGAGGGTATAGTGTTAAACCAGGTACTACATAAACAGTATATAGTATATATACAGAGGATATAGTGTTAAACCAGGTACTACATACAGAGTATATAGTATACATACAGAGTATATAGTTTGACCAAAAGATCGTGCTGATCTTTGATCTCCTGGTTCTTCATCTCCAGCGCCACTTTCAGACTCATAAAGTCCTCCTCTATGGGCTGGTATAACACACACACGAATCATCACTACAGCCAGTACAATGGAAAGGTGGGAATGTGTACTGAATGTGTACTGACGTTATAAGTGAGAGGTGGAGGTACTGGTGGATGTGTACTGACACTATAAGGGATCTCTACCTGCAGTGACAGTCTGAGCTTCTCAAGTTCTTCCTCCAGAGATTTCTTCTCCTGTTCACAGGCCATTTTCATATCTGCCAGAGCAAGTATCATTACTGCTGGATATAACACAGATTGTATATACTACATAATTACTACTGAATATATAAAATATAATATATATAGTACTATACATATATTAATATCACTTTTATTGGAGCCTAAAGGCTAACATTCATTATTAGTTATGTTAGTATTATTGCATTTCCATAGTACTTACTCTTGATGGACCTGTTATGCTCCTCCTCCTCCTGCTGTTTCTGCAGGAGCTCTGTCTCCTCCTGCTGCTTGTGTTTCAGCATCTCCTGAAGAACCTGCAGCTCCTTCTGCTTCTGCAACCTCAACTCCTTCAGCTGCTCCAACAAATTGTTCTCCAACTCCTCCTTCTCACACCGCAAACACTCCAATCGGGCCACAGGCCCCACTAGTGACACAGAACCACACACACACACACAGAGAGAGAGATAAACATGTATAAATGTATAAGAATTTGTGGATAAAATTATTATGAGATTATTTATAATCAAACGACTACACTACACAACCACATCTTCCTTTTATTTACATATTATACAGACATTTAGAGATATTTACATTTTATTTACCCGCGTGCGTCTCTCTTCTCCAAGGTAGCGGAGAGATATGAAAGGATAAAAGGGGAAAAGAATAAAATGCACGTCGGTTTTAAATTCGCAGGCTACCTGCGCTGAAGGCGTGGAAAACGAGCACGTGACGGAAAGGCTTCCGTACCCGATGGGTCCAAATCACATGCCCAGCAAAGTAGCCTTAAACCTGGACACACAATGGAGACCATTTGACCCTTTAAAATCATACTACATGCAGACTTCCAGGCCCAAGAGGTCACAAAGTCATGCCCAGCAAAGTAGCTCTGGGCCTGGGCACACTTCACGCAGTTTGACCGTTTAAATAAAACTAGAAACAGACTTCCTGGCCCAAGAGGTCACACAGTCATGCCTGGGTCTGGGCACACTTCACGCAGTTTGACCCTTTAAATAATACTACAACCAGACACATACAGGTGCGCACATATACACAGATACACATTCTGTTTAATTTCTTCACATCTGCAGACTAGAGAAAGCTGAGGGTATAGTGTTAAACCAGGTACTACATAAACAGTATATAGTATATATACAGAGGATATAGTGTTAAACCAGGTACTACATACAGAGTATATAGTATACATACAGAGTATATAGTTTGACCAAAAGATCGTGCTGATCTTTGATCTCCTGGTTCTTCATCTCCAGCGCCACTTTCAGACTCATAATGTCCTCCTCTATGGGCTGGTATAACCCACACACACGAATCATCACTAAAGCCAGTACAATGGAAAGGTGGGAATGTGTACTGAATGTGTATTGACGTTATAAGTGAAAGGTGGAGGTACTGGTGGATGTGTACTGACACTATAAGGGATCTCTACCTGCAGTGACAGTCTGAGCTTCTCAAGTTCTTCCTCCAGAGATTTCTTCTCCTGTTCACAGGCCATTTTCATATCTGCCAGAGCAAGTATCATTACTGCTGGATATAACACAGATTGTATATACTACATAATTACTACTGAATATATAAAATATAATATATATAGTACTATACATATATTAGTATCACTTTTATTGGAGCCTAAAGGCTAACATTCATTATTAGTTATGTTAGTATTATTGCATTTCCATAGTACTTACTCTTGATGGACCTGTTATGCTCCTACTCCTCCTGCTGTTTCTGCAAGAGCTCTGTCTCCTCCTGCTGCTTGTGTTTCAGCATCTCCTGAAGAACCTGCAGCTCCTTCTGCTTCTGCAACCTCAACTCCTTCAGCTGCTCCAACAAACTGTTCTCAAACTCCTTCTCACACCGCAAACACTCCAATCGGGCCACAGGCCCCACTAGTGACACAGAACCACACACACACACACACAGACACACACACAGACACACACACAAAGAGAGAGATAAACATGTATAAATGTATAAGAATTTGTGGATAAAATTATTATGAGATTATTCATAATCAAACGACTACACTACACAACCACTTCTTCCTTTTATTTACATGTTATACAGATATTTACAGATATTTACATTTTATTTACCCGCGTGCGTCTCTCTTCTCCAAGGTAGCGGAGAGATATGAAAGGATAAAAGGGGAAAAGAATAAAATGCACGTCGGTTTTAATTTCGCAGGCTACCTGCGCTGAAGGCGTGGAAAACGAGCACGTGACGGAAAGGCTTCCGTACCCGATGGGTCCAAATCACATGCCCAGCAAAGTAGCCTTAAACCTGGACACACAATGGAGACCATTTGACCCTTTAAAATCATACTACAACCAGACTTCCAGGCCCAAGAGGTCACACAGTCATGCACAGCAAAGTAGCTCTGGGCCTGGGCACACTTCACGCAGTTTGACCGTTTAAATAAAAGTAGAAACAGACTTCCTGGCCCAAGAGGTCACACAGTCATGCCCAGCAAGGATGCTTTAAACGTGGGCACACTTCAGACCGTTTCACTCTTTAAATCATTCAAAGCACCACATTTCAAGGCCCAAGAGGTCACAGAATCATGTCCATCAAAGTAGCTCTGGGCCTGGGCACACTTCACGCAGTTTGACCCTTTAAATAATACTACAACCAGACACATACAGATGCGCACATATACACAGATACACATTCTGTTTAAATTTCTTCACATCTGAAGACTAGAGTAAGCTGAGGGTATAGTGTTAAACCAGGTACTACATAAACAGTATATAGTATATATACAGAGGATATAGTGTTAAACCAGGTACTACATACAGAGTATATAGTATACATACAGAGTATATAGTTTGACCAAAAGATCGTGCTGATCTTTGATCTCCTGGTTCTTCATCTCCAGCGCCACTTTCAGACTCATAAAGTCCTCCTCTATGGGCTGGTATAACACACACACGAATCATCACTACAGCCAGTACAATGGAAAGGTGGGAATGTGTACTGAATGTGTACTGACGTTATAAGTGAGAGGTGGAGGTACTGGTGGATGTGTACTGACACTATAAGGGATCTCTACCTGCAGTGACAGTCTGAGCTTCTCAAGTTCTTCCTCCAGAGATTTCTTCTCCTGTTCACAGGCCATTTTCATATCTGCCAGAACAAATATCATTACTGCTGGATATAACACAGATTGTATATACTACATAATTACTACTGAATATATAAAATATAATATATATAGTACTATACATATATTAGTGTCACTTTTATTGGAGCCTAAAGGCTAACATTCATTATTAGTTATTTTAGTATTATTGCATTTCCATAGTACTTACTCTTGATGGACCTGTTATGCTCCTCCTCCTCCTGCTGTTTCTGCAGGAGCTCTGTCTCCTCCTGCTGCTTGTGTTTCAGCATCTCCTGAAGAACCTGCAGCTCCTTCTGCTTCTGCAACCTCAACTCCTTCAGCTGCTCCAACAAACTGTTCTCCAACTCCTCCTTCTCACACCGCAAACACTCCAATCGGGCCACAGGCCCCACTAGTGACACAGAACCACACACACACACACACACACACACACACACACACACACAAAGAGAGAGATAAACATGTATAAATGTATAAGAATTTGTGGATAAAATTATTATGAGATTATTTATAATCAAACGACTACACTACACAACCACATCTTCCTTTTATTTACATATTATACAGATATTTAGAGATATTTACATTTTATTTACCCGGGTGCGTCTCTCTTCTACAAGGTAGCGGAGAGATATGAAAGGATAAAAGGGGAAAAGAATAAAATGCACGTCGGTTTTAAATTCGCAGGCTACCTGCGCTGAAGGCGTGGAAAACGAGCACGTGACGGAAAGGCTTCCGTACCCGATGGGTCCAAATCACATGCCCAGCAAAGTAGCCTTAAACCTGGACACACAATGGAGACCATTTGACCCTTTAAAATCATACTACAACCAGACTTCCAGGCCCAAGAGGTCACACAGTCATGCCCAGCAAAGTAGCTCTGGGCCTGGGCACACTTCACGCAGTTTGACCGTTTAAATAATACTACAACCAGACTTCCAGGCACAAGAGGTCACACAGTAATGCCCAGCAAGGTTACTTTAAACGTGGGCACACTTCAGACCGTTTCACTCTTTAAATCATTCAAAGCACCACATTTCAAGGCCCAAGAGGTCACACAGTCATGCACAGCAAAGTAGCTCTGGGCCTGGGCACACTTCACGCAGTTTGACCGTTTAAATAAAACTAGAAACAGACTTCCTAGCCCAAGAGGTCACAGTCATACCCAGCAAAGTACGTTTAAACCTGGAAACAAATCAGATCCTTTCTGTCATTCAAAGGAATGGGCCTGCAACTCACAACCACATCCCCAGTGAAGCGCACCGTCACCCAGCCACACTACGCCACCTTGCCCGTCCTGGAACAACCACACCTCCAGGGCACCACATGCCAATCTCTCATGCCCAGCAAACTGCAACCTCACGCAGCCAGGCCACACACTGTCTCCCCTTGTACCGTCCAGGGACGAACTCCTCCACAAACCTAGTGTTCACGCACACACACGCAATTACAACGAATTGGTGGAGAACTTTGAAACAAACGTGCTGACTTTGAATACTCACATCTAGGCTCGGCCAGGTCCAAACGGCCTGCAGCTCGGTGCGCATCACCTCCATGACTGTCCCTAACGAACGCCACCTGCCACGCTTTCGGCCCGTCCCTGGCGGCATTAAAAAATCGTAGCGTGATAACGATGGTTCCGATCCGCGTGCCGCTCGAAGGCGATTACAGGGGAGATGCAGCCCTTTCCAAAGAGCCATGAACAGACTTTCTACTCCCAAGGAGCCCAAAGATATTAAGCCGGAAATATGTCCTACTCGCGTCTTTTCTACGCCGCGCACCACATTTAAAAAATCGTATCGTAAGAACGGTGGGTCCGATCCGCGTGCCGCTTAAAGGCGATTACAGGGGAGATGCAACCCTCTCCAAAGAGCCATGAACAGACTTTCTACTCCCAAGGACACAAGAGATATTAAGCCGCAATGACGTCCGACGCGCGCATTTTCTCCGCCGCGCACCACATATAAAAAATCGTAGCGTGAAAACAGTGGGTTCGATCCGCGTGCCGCTCGAAGGCGATTACAGGGGAGATGCATCCCTTTCCAAAGAGCCATGAACAGACTTCCTACTCCCAAGGAGACAAGAGATATTAAGCCGCAATGACGTCCGACGCGCGTCTTTTCTCCGCAGCTCACCACATTTAAAAAAATCGAAGCGTGAAAACCGTGGGTTCGATATAGTATACATACAGAGTATATAGTTTGACCAAAAGATCGTGCTGATCTTTGATCTCCTGGTTCTTCATCTCCAGCGCCACTTTCAGACTCAATGTCCTCCTCTATGGGCTGGTATAACACAGACACGAATCATCACTACAGCCAGTACAATGGAAAGGTGGGAATGTGTACTGAATGTGTACTGACGTTATAAGTGAGAGGTGGTGGTACTGGTGGATGTGTACTGACACTATAAGGGATCTCTACCTGCAGTGACAGTTTGAGCTTCTCAAGTTCTTCCTCCAGAGATTTCTTCTCCTGTTCACAGGCCATTTTCATATCTGCCAGAACAAATATCATTACTGCTGGATATAACACAGATTGTATATACTACATAATTACTACTGAATATATAAAATATAATATATATAGTACTATACATATATTAGTGTCACTTTTATTGGAGCCTAAAGGCTAACATTCATTATTAGTTATTTTAGTATTATTGCATTTCCATAGTACTTACTCTTGATGGACCTGTTATGCTCCTCCTCCTCCTGCTGTTTCTGCAGGAGCTCTGTCTCCTCCTGCTGCTTGTGTTTCAGCATCTCCTGAAGAACCTGCAGCTCCTTCTGCTTCTGCAACCTCAACTCCTTCAGCTGCTCCAACAAACTGTTCTCCAACTCCTCCTTCTCACACCGCAAACACTCCAATCGGGCCACAGGCCCCACTAGTGACACAGAACCACACACACACACACACACACACACACACACACACACACACAAAGAGAGAGATAAACATGTATAAATGTATAAGAATTTGTGGATAAAATTATTATGAGATTATTTATAATCAAACGACTACACTACACAACCACATCTTCCTTTTATTTACATATTATACAGATATTTAGAGATATTTACATTTTATTTACCCGGGTGCGTCTCTCTTCTCCAAGGTAGCGGAGAGATATGAAAGGATAAAAGGGGAAAAGAATAAAATGCACGTCGGTTTTAAATTCGCAGGCTACCTGCGCTGAAGGCGTGGAAAACGAGCACGTGACGGAAAGGCTTCCGTACCCGATGGGTCCAAATCACATGCCCAGCAAAGTAGCCTTAAACCTGGACACACAATGGAGACCATTTGACCCTTTAAATAATACTACAACCAGACACATACAGGTGCGCACATATACACAGATACACATTCTGTTTAAATTTCTTCACATCTGCAGACTAGAGTAAGCTGAGGGTATAGTGTTAAACCAGGAACTACATAAACAGTATATAGTATATATACAGAGGATATAGTGTTAAACCAGGTACTACATACAGAGTATATAGTATACATACAGAGTATATAGTTTGACCAAAAGATCGTGCTGATCTTTGATCTCCTGGTTCTTCATCTCCAGCGCCACTTTCAGACTCATAATGTCCTCCTCTATGGGCTGGTATAACCCACACACACGAATCATCACTACAACCAGTACAATGGAAAGGTGGGAATGTGTACTGAATGTGTACTGACGTTATAAGTGAAAGGTGGAGGTACTGGTGGATGTGTACTGACACTATAAGGGATCTCTACCTGCAGTGACAGTCTGAGCTTCTCAAGTTCTTCCTCCAGAGATTTCTTCTCCTGTTCACAGGCCATTTTCATATCTGCCAGAGCAAGTATCATTACTGCTGGATATAACATAGATTGTATATACTACATAATTACTACTGAATATATAAAATATAATATATATAGTACTATACATATATTAGTATCACTTTTATTGGAGCCTAAAGGCTAGCATTCATTATTATGTTAGTATTATTGCATTTCCATAGTACTTACTCTTGATGGACCTGTTATGCTCCTCCTCCTCCTGCTGTTTCTGCAGGAGCTCTGTCTCCTCCTGCTGCTTTTGTTTCAGCATCTCCTGAAGAACCTGCAGCTCCTTCTGCTTCTGCAACCTCAACTCCTTCAGCTGCTCCAACAAACTGTTCTCCAACTCCTCCTTCTCACACCGCAAACACTCCAATCGGGCCACAGGCCCCACTAGTGACACAGAACCACACACACACAGACACAGACACACACACACACACAGAGAGAGAGATAAACATGTATAAATGTATAAGAATTTGTGGATAAAATTACTATGAGATTATTTATAATCAAACGACTACACTATACAACCACATCTTCCTTTTATTTACATATTATACAGACATTTAGAGATATTTACATTTTATTTACCCGCGTGCGTCTCTCTTCTCCAAGGTAGCGGAGAGATATGAAAGGATAAAAGGGGAAAAGAATAAAATGCACGTCGGTTTTAAATTCGCAGGCTACCTGCGCTGAAGGCGTGGAAAACGAGCACGTGACGGAAAGGCTTCCGTACCCGATGGGTCCAAATCACATGCCCAGCAAAGTAGCCTTAAACCTGGACACACAATGGAGACCATTTGACCCTTTAAAATCATACTACAACCAGACTTCCAGGCCCAAGAGGTCACACAGTCATGCCCAGCAAGGATGCTTTAAACGTGGGCACACTTCAGACCGTTTCACTCTTTAAATCATTCAAAGCACCACATTTCAAGACCCAAGAGGTCACAGAA
This sequence comes from Electrophorus electricus, assembly GCF_041902795.1. Classification (NCBI taxonomy): domain Eukaryota; kingdom Metazoa; phylum Chordata; class Actinopteri; order Gymnotiformes; family Gymnotidae; genus Electrophorus; species Electrophorus electricus. The sequence goes on along the minus strand of NC_137501.1, from coordinate 37,795,050 downwards.
TCATGCCCATCAAAGTAGCTCTGCGCCTGGGCACACTTCACGCAGTTTGACCCTTTAAATAATACTACAACCAGACACATACAGGTGCGCACATATACACAGATACACATTCTGTTTAATTTATTCACATCTGCAGACTAGAGTAAGCTGAGGGTATAGTGTTAAACCAGGTACTACATAAACAGTATATAGTATATATACAGAGGATATAATGTTAAACCAGGTACTACATACAGAGTATATAGTTTGACCAAAAGATCGTGCTGATCTTTGATCTCCTGGTTCTTCATCTCCAGCGCCACTTTCAGACTCATAATGTCCTCCTCTATGGGCTGGTATAACCCACACACACGAATCATCACTACAGCCAGTACAATGGAAAGGTGGGAATGTGTACTGAATGTGTACTGACGTTATAAGTGAAAGGTGGAGGTACTGGTGGATGTGTACTGACACTATAAGGGATCTCTACCTGCAGTGACAGTCTGAGCTTCTCAAGTTCTTCCTCCAGAGATTTCTTCTCCTGTTCACAGGCCATTTTCATATCTGCCAGAGCAAGTATCATTACTGCTGGATATAACATAGATTGTATATACTACATAATTACTACTGAATATATAAAATATAATATATATAGTACTATACATATATTAGTATCACTTTTATTGGAGCCTAAAGGCTAGCATTCATTATTATGTTAGTATTATTGCATTTCCATAGTACTTACTCTTGATGGACCTGTTATGCTCCTCCTCCTCCTGCTGTTTCTGCAGGAGCTCTGTCTCCTCCTGCTGCTTTTGTTTCAGCATCTCCTGAAGAACCTGCAGCTCCTTCTGCTTCTGCAACCTCAACTCCTTCAGCTGCTCCAACAAACTGTTCTCCAACTCCTCCTTCTCACACCGCAAACACTCCAATCGGGCCACAGGCCCAACTAGTGACACAGAACCACACACACACACACACAGACACACACACACACACAGAGAGAGAGATAAACATGTATAAATGTATAAGAATTTGTGGATAAAATTACTATGAGATTATTTATAATCAAACGACTACACTATACAACCACATCTTCCTTTTATTTACATATTATACAGACATTTAGAGATATTTACATTTTATTTACCCGCGTGCGTCTCTCTTCTCCAAGGTAGCGGAGAGATATGAAAGGATAAAAGGGGAAAAGAATAAAATGCACGTCGGTTTTAAATTCGCAGGCTACCTGCGCTGAAGGCGTGGAAAACGAGCACGTGACGGAAAGGCTTCCGTACCCGATGGGTCCAAATCACATGCCCAGCAAAGTAGCCTTAAACCTGGACACACAATGGAGACCATTTGACCCTTTAAAATCATACTACAACCAGACTTCCAGGCCCAAGAGGTCACACAGTCATGCCCAGCAAGGATGCTTTAAACGTGGGCACACTTCAGACCGTTTCACTCTTTAAATCATTCAAAGCACCACATTTCAAGACCCAAGAGGTCACAGAATCATGCCCATCAAAGTAGCTCTGCGCCTGGGCACACTTCACGCAGTTTGACCCTTTAAATAATACTACAACCAGACACATACAGGTGCGCACATATACACAGATACACATTCTGTTTAATTTATTCACATCTGCAGACTAGAGTAAGCTGAGGGTATAGTGTTAAACCAGGTACTACATAAACAGTATATAGTATATATACAGAGGATATAATGTTAAACCAGGTACTACATACAGAGTATATAGTTTGACCAAAAGATCGTGCTGATCTTTGATCTCCTGGTTCTTCATCTCCAGCGCCACTTTCAGACTCATAAAGTCCTCCTCTATGGGCTGGTATAACACACAGACGAATCATATCTACAGCCAGTACAATGGAAAGGTGGGAATGTGTACTGAATGTGTACTGACGTTATAAGTGAAAGGTGGAGGTACTGGTGGATGTGTACTGACACTATAAGGGATCTCTACCTGCAGTGACAGTCTGAGCTTCTCAAGTTCTTCCTCCAGAGATTTCTTCTCCTGTTCACAGGCCATTTTCATATCTGCCAGAGCAAGTATCATTACTGCTGGATATAACACAGATTGTATATACTACATAATTACTACTGAATATATAAAATATAATATATATAGTACTATACATATATTAGTATCACTTTTATTGGAGCCTAAAGGCTAACATTCATTATTAGTTATGTTAGTATTATTGCATTTCCATAGTACTTACTCTTGATGGACCTGTTATGCTCCTCCTCCTCCTGCTGTTTCTGCAGGAGCTCTGTCTCCTCCTGCTGCTTGTGTTTCAGCATCTCCTGAAGAACCTGCAGCTCCTTCTGCTTCTGCAACCTCAACTCCTTCAGCTGCTCCAACAAATTGTTCTCCAACTCCTCCTTCTCACACCGCAAACACTCCAATCGGGCCACAGGCCCCACTAGTGACACAGAACCACACACACACACACAGAGAGAGAGATAAACATGTATAAATGTATAAGAATTTGTGGATAAAATTATTATGAGAATATTTATAATCAAACGACTACACTACACAACCACATCTTCCTTTTATTTACATATTATACAGATATTTAGAGATATTTACATTTTATTTACCTGCGTCCGTCTCTCTTCTCCAAGGTAGCGGAGAGATATGAAAAGATAAAAGGGGAAAAGAATAAAATGCACGTCGGTTTTAAATTCGCAGGCTACCTGCGCTGAAGGCGTGGAAAACGAGCACGTGACGGAAAGGCTTCCGTACCCGATGGGTCCAAATCACATGCCAAGCAAAGTAGCCATAAACCTGGACACACAATGGAGACCATTTGACCCTTTAAAATCATACTACAACCAGACTTCCAGGCCCAAGAGGTCACACAGTCATGCCCAGCAAAGTAGCTCTGGGCATGGGCACACTTCACGCAGTTTGACCGTTTAAATAAAAGTAGAAACAGACTTCCTGGCCCAAGAGGTCACACAGTCATGCCCAGCAAGGATGCTTTAAACGTGGGCACACTTCAGACCGTTTCACTCTTTAAATCATTCAAAGCACCACATTTCAAGGCCCAAGAGGTCACAGAATCATGCCCATCAAAGTAGCTCTGGGCCTGGGCACACTTCATGCAGTTTGACCCTTTAAATAATACTACAACCAGACACATACAGGTGCGCACATATACACAGATACACATTCTGTTTAATTTATTCACATCTGCAGACTAGAGTAAGCTGAGGGTATAGTGTTAAACCAGGTACTACATAAACAGTCTATAGTATATATACAGAGGATATAATGTTAAACCAGGTACTACATACAGAGTATATAGTTTGACCAAAAGATCGTGCTGATCTTTGATCTCCTGGTTCTTCATCTCCAGCGCCACTTTCAGACTCATAATGTCCTCCTCTATGGGCTGGTATAACACACACACGAATCATCACTACAGCCAGTACAATGGAAAGGTGGGAATGTGTACTGAATGTGTACTGACGTTATAAGTGAAAGGTGGAGGTACTGGTGGATGTGTACTGACACTATAAGGGATCTCTACCTGCAGTGACAGTCTGAGCTTCTCAAGTTCTTCCTCCAGAGATTTCTTCTCCTGTTCACAGGCCATTTTCATATCTGCCAGAGCAAGTATCATTACTGCTGGATATAACACAGATTGTATATACTACATAATTACTACTGAATATATAAAATATAATATATATAGTACTATACATATATTAGTATCACTTTTATTGGAGCCTAAAGGCTAACATTCATTATTAGTTATGTTAGTATTATTGCATTTCCATAGTACTTACCCTTGAGGGACCTGTTATGCTCCTCCTCCTCCTGCTGTTTCTGCAGGAGCTCTGTCTCCTCCTGCTGCTTGTGTTTCAGCATCTCCTGAAGAACCTGCAGCTCCTTCTGCTTCTGCAACCTCAACTCCTTCAGCTGCTCCAACAAACTGTTCTCCAACTCCTCCTTCTCACACCGCAAACACTCCAATCGGGCCACAGGCCCCACTAGTGACACAGAACCACACACACACACACACACAGACACACACACACACACACACACACACAAAGAGAGAGATAAACATGTATAAATGTATAAGAATTTGTGGATAAAATTATTATGAGATTATTTATAATGAAACGACTACACTACACAACCACTTCTTCCTTTTATTTACATATTATACAGATATTTACAGATATTTACCCGCGTGCGTCTCTCTTCTCCAAGGTAGCGGAGAGATATGAAAGGATAAAAGGGGAAAAGAATAAAATGCACGTCGGTTTTAAATTCGCAGGCTACCTGCGCTGAAGGCGTGGAAAACGAGCACGTGACGGAAAGGCTTCCGTACCCGATGGGTCCAAATCACATGCCCAGCAAAGTAGCCTTAAACCTGGACACACAATGGAGACCATTTGACCCTTTAAATAATACTACAACCAGACACATACAGGTGCGCACATATACACAGATACACATTCTGTTTAAATTTCTTCACATCTGCAGACTAGAGTAAGCTGAGGGTATAGTGTTAAACCAGGTGCTACATAAACAGTATATAGTATATATACAGAGGATATAGTGTTAAACCAGGTACTACATACAGAGTATATAGTATACATACAGAGTATATAGTTTGACCAAAAGATCGTGCTGATCTTTGATCTCCTGGTTCTTCATCTCCAGCGCCACTTTCAGACTCATAATGTCCTCCTCTATGGGCTGGTATAACCCACACATACGAATCATCACTACAGCCAGTACAATGGAAAGGTGGGAATGTGTACTGAATGTGTACTGACGTTATAAGTGAAAGGTGGAGGTACTGGTGGATGTGTACTGACACTATAAGGGATCTCTACCTGCAGTGACAGTCTGAGCTTCTCAAGTTCTTCCTCCAGAGATTTCTTCTCCTGTTCACAGGCCATTTTCATATCTGCCAGAGCAAGTATCATTACTGCTGGATATAACATAGATTGTATATACTACATAATTACTACTGAATATATAAAATATAATATATATAGTACTATACATATATTAGTATCACTTTTATTGGAGCCTAAAGGCTAGCATTCATTATTAGTTATGTTAGTATTATTGCATTTCCATAGTACTTACTCTTGATGGACCTGTTATGCTCCTCCTCCTCCTGCTGTTTCTGCAGGAGCTCTGTCTCCTCCTGCTGCTTGTGTTTCAGCATCTCCTGAAGAACCTGCAGCTCCTTCTGCTTCTGCAACCTCAACTCCTTCAGCTGCTCCAACAAACTGTTATCCAACTCCTCCTTCTCACACCGCAAACACTCCAATCGGGCCACAGGCCCCACTAGTGACACAGAACCACACACACACACACACAGACACACACACACACACACACACACACACACACACACACACACACAAAGAGAGAGATAAACATGTATAAATGTATAAGAATTTGTGGATAAAATTATTATGAGATTATTTATAATCAAACGACTACACTACACAACCACTTCTTCCTTTTATTTACATATTATACAGATATTTACAGATATTTACATTTTATTTACCCGCGTGCGTCTCTCTTCTCCAAGGTAGCGGAGAGATATGAAAGGATAAAAGGGGAAAAGAATAAAATGCACGTCGGTTTTAAATTCGCAGGCTACCTGCGCTGAAGGCGTGGAAAACGAGCACGTGACGGAAAGGCTTCCGTACCCGATGGGTCCAAATCACATGCCCAGCAAAGTAGCCTTAAACCTGGACACACAATGGAGACCATTTGACCCTTTAAATAATACTACAACCAGACACATACAGGTGCGCACATATACACAGATACACATTCTGTTTAAATTTCTTCACATCTGCAGACTAGAGTAAGCTGAGGGTATAGTGTTAAACCAGGAACTACATAAACAGTATATAATATATATAAAGAGGATATAGTGTTAAACCAGGTACTACATACAGAGTATATAGTATACATATAGAGTATATAGTTTGACCAAAAGATCGTGCTGATCTTTGATCTCCTGGTTCTTCATCTCCAGCGCCACTTTCAGACTCATAATGTCCTCCTCTATGGGCTGGTATAACACACACACGAATCATATCTACAGCCAGTACAATGGAAAGGTGGGAATGTGTACTGAATGTGTACTGATGTTATAAGTGAAAGGTGGAGGTACTGGTGGATGTGTACTGACACTATAAGGGATCTCTACCTGCAGTGACAGTCTGAGCTTCTCAAGTTCTTCCTCCAGAGATTTCTTCTCCTGTTCACAGGCCATTTTCATATCTGCCAGAGCAAGTATCATTACTGCTGGATATAACACAGATTGTATATACTACATAATTACTACTGAATATATAAAATATAATATATATAGTACTATACATATATTAGTATCACTTTTATTGGAGCCTAAAGGCTAACATTCATTATTAGTTATGTTAGTATTATTGCATTTCCATAGTACTTACTCTTGATGGACCTGTTATGCTCCTCCTCCTCCTGCTGTTTCTGCAGGAGCTCTGTCTCCTCCTGCTGCTTGTGTTTCAGCATCTCCTGAAGAACCTGCAGCTCCTTCTGCTTCTGCAACCTCAACTCCTTCAGCTGCTCCAACAAACTGTTATCCAACTCCTCCTTCTCACACCGCAAACACTCCAATCGGGCCACAGGCCCCACTAGTGACACAGAACCACACACACACACACACACACACACACACACACACACACACAGAGAAAGAGAGAGATAAACATGTATAAATGTATAAGAATTTGTGGATAAAATTATTATGAGATTATTTATAATGAAACGACTACACTACACAACCACTTCTTCCTTTTATTTACATATTATACAGATATTTAGAGATATTTACATTTTATTTACCCGCGTGCGTCTCTCTTCTCCAAGGTAGCGGAGAGATATGAAGGGATAAAAGGGGAAAAGAATAAAATGCACGTCGGTTTTAAATTCGCAGGCTACCTGCGCTGAAGGCGTGGAAAACGAGCACGTGACGGAAAGGCTTCCGTACCCGATGGGTCCAAATCACATGCCCAGCAAAGTAGCCTTAAACCTGGACACACAATGGAGACCATTTGACCCTTTAAAATCATACTACAACCAGACTTCCAGGCCCAAGAGGTCACACAGTCATGCCCAGCAAAGTAGCTCTGGGCCTGGGCACACTTCACGCAGTTTGACCGTTTAAATAAAACTAGAAACAGACTTCCTGGCCCAAGAGGTCACACAGTCATGCCCAGCAAGGTTGCTTTAAACGTGGGCACACTTCAGACCGTTTCACTCTTTAAATCATTCAAAGCACCACATTTCAAGGCCCAAGAGGTCACAGAATCATGCCCATCAAAGTAGCTCTGGGCCTGGGCACACTTCACGCAGTTTGACCCTTTAAATAATACTACAACCAGACACATACAGGTGCGCACATATACACAGATACACATTCTGTTTAATTTCTTCACATCTGCAGACTAGAGTAAGCTGAGGGTATAGTGTTAAACCAGGTACTACATAAACAGTATATAGTATATATACAGAGGATATAGTGTTAAACCAGGTACTACATACAGAGTATATAGTATACATACAGAGTATATAGTTTGACCAAAAGATCGTGCTGATCTTTGATCTCCTGGTTCTTCATCTCCAGCGCCACTTTCAGACTCATAATGTCCTCCTCTATGGGCTGGTATAACCCACACACACGAATCATCACTACAGCCAGTACAATGGAAAGGTGGGAATGTGTACTGAATGTGTACTGACGTTATAAGTGAAAGGTGGAGGTACTGGTGGATGTGTACTGACACTATAAGGGATCTCTACCTGCAGTGACAGTCTGAGCTTCTCAAGTTCTTCCTCCAGAGATTTCTTCTCCTGTTCACAGGCCATTTTCATATCTGCCAGAGCAAGTATCATTACTGCTGGATATAACATAGATTGTATATACTACATAATTACTACTGAATATATAAAATATAATATATATAGTACTATACATATATTAGTATCACTTTTATTGGAGCCTAAAGGCTAGCATTCATTATTAGTTATGTTAGTATTATTGCATTTCCATAGTACTTACTCTTGATGGACCTGTTATGCTCCTCCTCCTCCTGCTGTTTCTGCAGGAGCTCTGTCTCCTCCTGCTGCTTGTGTTTCAGCATCTCCTGAAGAACCTGCAGCTCCTTCTGCTTCTGCAACCTCAACTCCTTCAGCTGCTCCAACAAACTGTTCTCCAACTCCTCCTTCTCACACCGCAAACACTCCAATCGGGCCACAGGCCCCACTAGTGACACAGAACCACACACACACACAGACACAGACACACACCCACACACACACACACACTCACACACACACACACACACACACACACACACACACAGAGAGATGAACATGTATAAATGTATAAGAATTTGTGGATAAAATTATTATGAGATTATTTATAATCAAACGACTACACTACACAACCACTTCTTCCTTTTATTTACATATTATACAGATATTTACAGATATTTACATTTTATTTACCCGCATGCGTCTCTCTTCTCCAAGGTAGCGGAGAGATATGAAAGGATAAAAGGGGAAAAGAATAAAATGCACGTCGGTTTTAAATTCGCAGGCTACCTGCGCTGAAGGCGTGGAAAACGAGCACGTGACGGAAAGGCTTCCGTACCCGATGGGTCCAAATCACATGCCCAGCAAAGTAGCCTTAAACCTGGACACACAATGGAGACCATTTGACCCTTTAAAATCATACTACAAGCAGACTTCCAGGCCCAAGAGGTCACACAGTCATGCCCAGCAAAGTACCTCTGGGCCTGGGCACACTTCACGCAGTTTGACCGTTTAAATAAAACTAGAAACAGACTTCCTGGCCCAAGAGGTCACACAGTCATGCCCAGCAAGGTTGCTTTAAACGTGGGCACACTTCAGACCGTTTCACTCTTTAAATCATTCAAAGCACCACATTTCAAGGCCCAAGAGGTCACAGAATCATGCCCATCAAAGTAGCTCTGGGCCTGGGCACACTTCACGCAGTTTGACCCTTTAAATAATACTACAACCAGACACATACAGGTGCGCACATATACACAGATACACATTCTGTTTAAATTTCTTCACATCTGCAGACTAGAGTAAGCTGAGGGTATAGTGTTCAACCAGGTACTACATAAACAGTATATAGTATATATACAGAGGATATAGTGTTAAACCAGGTACTACATACAGAGTATATAGTATACATACAGAGTATATAGTTTGACCAAAAGATCGTGCTGATCTTTGATCTCCTGGTTCTTCATCTCCAGCGCCACTTTCAGACTCATAATGTCCTCCTCTATGGGCTGGTATAACCCACACACACGAATCATCACTACAGCCAGTACAATGGAAAGGTGGGAATGTGTACTGAATGTGTACTGACGTTATAAGTGAAAGGTGGAGGTACTGGTGGATGTGTACTGACACTATAAGGGATCTCTACCTGCAGTGACAGTCTGAGCTTCTCAAGTTCTTCCTCCAGAGATTTCTTCTCCTGTTCACAGGCCATTTTCATATCTGCCAGAGCAAGTATCATTACTGCTGGATATAACACAGATTGTATATACTACATAATTACTACTGAATATATAAAATATAATATATATAGTACTATACATATATTAGTATCACTTTTATTGGAGCCTAAAGGCTAACATTCATTATTAGTTATGTTAGTATTATTGCATTTCCATAGTGCTTACTCTTGATGGACCTGTTATGCTCCTCCTCCTCCTGCTGTTTCTGCAGGAGCTCTGTCTCCTCCTGCTGCTTGTGTTTCAGCATCTCCTGAAGAACCTGCAGCTCCTTCTGCTTCTGCAACCTCAACTCCTTCAGCTGCTCCAACAAACTGTTCTCCAACTCCTCCTTCTCACACCGCAAACACTCCAATCGGGCCACAGGCCCCACTAGTGACACAGAACCACACACACACACACAAACACACACACACACACACACACACACACAAAGAGAGAGATAAACATGTATAAATGTATAAGAATTTGTGGATAAAATTATTATGAGATTATTCATAATCAAACGACTACACTACACAACCACTTCTTCCTTTTATTTACATATTATACAGATATTTACAGATATTTACATTTTATTTACCCGCATGCATCTCTCTTCTCCAAGGTAGCGGAGAGATATGAAAGGATAAAAGGGGAAAAGAATAAAATGCACGTCGGTTTAAAATTCGCAGGCTACCTGCACTGAAGGCGTGGAAAACGAGCACGTGACGGAAAGGCTTCCGTACCCGATGGGTCCAAACCACATGCCCAGCAAAGTAGCCTTAAACCTGGACACACAATGGAGACCATTTGACCCTTTAAAATCATACTACAACCAGACTTCCAGGCCCAAGAGGTCACACAGTCATGCCCAGCAAGGATGCTTTAAACGTGGGCACACTTCAGACCGTTTCACTCTTTAAATCATTCAAAGCACCACATTTCAAGACCCAAGAGGTCACAGAATCATGCCCATCAAAGTAGCTCTGCGCCTGGGCACACTTCACGCAGTTTGACCCTTTAAATAATACTACAACCAGACACATACAGGTGCGCACATATACACAGATACACATTCTGTTTAATTTCTTCACATCTGCAGACTAGAGTAAGCTGAGGGTATAGTGTTAAACCAGGTACTACATAAACAGTATATAGTATATATACAGAGGATATAATGTTAAACCAGGTACTACATACAGAGTATATAGTTTGACCAAAAGATCGTGCTGATCTTTGATCTCCTGGTTCTTCATCTCCAGCGCCACTTTCAGACTCATAATGTCCTCCTCTATGGGCTGGTATAACACAGACACGAATCATCACTACAGCCAGTACAATGGAAAGGTGGGAATGTGTACTGAATGTGTACTGACGTTATAAGTGAGAGGTGGTGGTACTGGTGGATGTGTACTGACACTATAAGGGATCTCTACCTGCAGTGACAGTTTGAGCTTCTCAAGTTCTACCTCCAGAGATTTCTTCTCCTGTTCACAGGACATTTTAATATCTGCCAGAGCAAGTATCATTACTGCTGGATATAACACAGATTGTATATACTACATAATTACTACTGAATATATAAAATCTAATATATATAGTACTATACATATATTAGTGTCACTTTTATTGGAGCCTAAAGGCTAACATTCATTATTAGTTATTTTAGTATTATTGCATTTCCATAGTACTTACTCTTGATGGACCTGTTATGCTCCTCCTCCTCCTGCTGTTTCTGCAGGAGCTCTGTCTCCTCCTGCTGCTTGTGTTTCAGCATCTCCTGAAGAACCTGCAGCTCCTTCTGCTTCTGCAACCTCAACTCCTTCAGCTGCTCCAACAAACTGTTCTCCAACTCCTCCTTCTCACACCGCAAACACTCCAATCGGGCCACAGGCCCCACTAGTGACACAGAACCACACACACACACACACACACACACAAAGAGAGAGATAAACATGTATAAATGTATAAGAATTTGTGGATAAAATTATTATGAGATTATTTATAATCAAACGACTACACTACACAACCACATCTTCCTTTTATTTACATATTATACAGATATTTAGAGATATTTACATTTTATTTACCCGTGTGCGTCTCTCTTCTCCAAGGTAGCGGAGAGATATGAAAGGATAAAAGGGGAAAAGAATAAAATGCACGTCGGTTTTAAATTCGCAGGCTACCTGCGCTGAAGGCGTGGAAAACGAGCACGTGACGGAAAGGCTTCCGTACCCGATGGGTCCAAATCACATGCCCAGCAAAGTAGCCTTAAACCTGGACACACAATGGAGAGCATTTGACCCTTTAAAATCATACTACAACCAGACTTCCAGGCCCAAGAGGTCACACAGCCATGCCCAGCAAAGTAGCTCTGGGCCTGGGCACACTTCACGCAGTTTGACCGTTTAAATAAAACTAGAAACAGACTTCCTGGCCCAAGAGGTAACAGTCATACCCAGCAAAGTACGTTTAAACCTGGAAACAAATCAGATCCTTTCTGTCATTCAAAGGAATGGGCCTGCAACTCACAACCACATCCCCAGTGAAGCGCACCGTCACCCAGCCACACTACCCCACCTTGCCCGACCTGGAACAACCACACCTCCAGGGCACCACATGCCAATCTCTCATGCCCAGCAAACTGCAACCTCACGCAGCCAGGCCACACACTGTCTCCCCTTGTACAGTCCAAGGACGAACTCCTCCACAAACCTGGTGTTCACGCGCACACACGCAATTACAACGAATTGGTGGAGAACTTTGAAACAAACGTGCTGACTTTGAAAACTCACATCTAGGCTGGGCCAGGTCCAAATGGCCTGCAGCTCGGTGCGCATTAACTGCTTGACTGTCCGTCACGAACGCCACCTGCCAAGCGTTCGTTCCGTCCCTGGCGGATTTTAAAAAATCGTAGCGTGAGAACGATGGGTCCGATCCGCGTGCCGCTTAAAGGCGATTACAGGGGAGATGCAACCCTTTCCAAAGAACCATGAAAAGACTTTCTACTCCCAAGGAAACGAGATATTAAGCCGCAATGACATCCGACGCGCGCATTTTCTCCGCCGCGCAACACATTTAAAAAAAATCGTAGCGTGAAAACCGTGGGTTCGATCCGCGTGCCGCTTAAAGGCGATTACAGGGGAGATGCAGCCCTTTCCAAAGAGCCATGAAAAGACTTTCTACTCCCAAGGAGACAAGAGATATTAAGCCGAAATGACGTCCGACGCGCGCATTTCCTCCGCCGCTCACCACATTTAAAAAAATCATAGCGTGAAAACCGTGGGTTCGATCCGCGTGCCGCTCGAAGGCGATTACAGGGGAGATGCAGCCCTTTCCAAAGAGCCATGAACAGACTTTCTACTCCTAATGAGACAAGAGATATCAAGCCGCAAATACGTCCGGCGCGCGTCTATTCTCCGCCGCGCAACACATTTAAAAAAAAATCGTAGCGTGAAAACCGTGGGTTCGATCCGCGTGCCGCTTAAAGGCGATTACAGGGGAGATGCAGCCCTTTCCAAAGAGCCATGAAAAGACTTTCTACTCCCAAGGAGACAAGAGATATTAAGCCGAAATGACGTCCGACGCGCGCATTTCCTCCGCCGCGCACCACATTTAAAAAAATCATAGCGTGAAAACCGTGGGTTCGATCCGCGTGCCGCTCGAAGGCGATTACAGGGGAGATGCAGCCCTTTCCAAAGAGGCATGAACAGACTTCCTACTCCCAAGGAGCACAAAGATATTAAGCCGCAAATACGTCCTACGCGCGTCTTTTCTACGCCGCGCACCACATTTAAAAAATCGTATCGGAAGAACGGTGGGTCCAATCCGCGTGCCGCTTAAAGGCGATTACAAGGGAGATGCAAACCTTTCCAAAGAGCCATGAAAAGACTTTCTACTCCCAAGGAGACAATAGATATTAAGCCGAAATGACGTCCGACGCGCGCATTTTCTACGCCGCGCACCACATTTAAAAAAATCATAGCGTGAAAACCGTGGGTTCGATCCGCGTGCCGCTCGAAGGCGATTACAGCGGAGATGCAGCCCTTTCCAAAGAGCCATGAAAAGACTTTCTACTCCCAAGGAGACAAGAGATATTAAGCCGAAATGACGTCCGACGCGCGCATTTCCTCCGCCGCGCACCACATTTAAAAAAATCATAGCTTGAAAACCGTGGGTTCGATCCGCGTGCCGCTCGAAGGCGATTACAGGGGAGATGCAGCCCTTTCCAAAGAGCCATGAACAGACTTTCTACACCCAATGAGACAAGAGATATTAAGCCGCAAATACGTCCGGCGCGCGTCTTTTCTCCGCCGCGCAACACATTTAAAAAAAATCGTAGCGTGAAAAACGTGGGTTCGATCCGCGTGCCGCTCGAAGGCGATTACAGGGGAGATGCATCCCTTTCCAAAGAGCCATGAACAGACTTTCTACTCCCAAGGAGACCAGAGATATTAACAGATAAAGCGTTACGCTCCAGTCGGATGAGAGAGAAACGCTTGTACAATTGCAACGAATTGGAGGAGAAAGTTTAAACAAACGCGCTGACTTTGAAGGCTCACATCTAGGCCGGGCCAGGTCCAAATGGCCTGCAACTCGGTCCGCATCACGTCCATGACTTTTCCTAACGAACGCCACCTGCCAAGCTTTCGGCCCGTCCCTGTCGGCATTAAAAAATCGTAGCGTGATAACGATGGTTCCGATCCGCGTGCCGCGCGAAGGCGATTACAGGGGAGATGCAGCCCTTTCCAAAGAACCATGAAAAGACTTTCTACTCCCAAGGAGACAAGAGATATTAAGCCGCAATGACGTCCGACGCGCGCATTTTTTCCGCCGCGCAGCACATTTAAAAAAATCATAGCGTGAAAACCGTGGGTTCGATCCACGTGCCGCTCGAAGGCGATTACAGGGGAGATGCAGCCCTTTCCAAAGAGGCATGAACAGACTTCCTACTCCCAAGGAGCCCAAAGATATTAAGCCGCAAATACGTCCTACGCGCGTCTTTTCTACGCCGCGCACCACATTTAAAAAATCGTATCGGAAGAACGGTGGGTCCAATCCGCGTGCCGCTTAAAGGCGATTACAAGGGAGATGCAAACCTTTCCAAAGAGCCATGAAAAGACTTTCTACTCCCAAGGAGACAATAGATATTAAGCCGAAATGACGTCCGACGCGCGCATTTTCTCCGACGCGCAACACATTTAAAAAAATCATAGCGTGAAAACCGTGGGTTCGATCCGCGTGCCGCTCGAAGGCTATTACAGCGGAGATGCAGCCCTTTCCAAAGAGGCATGAACAGACTTCCTACTCCCAAGGAGCCCAAAGATATTAAGCCGCAAATACGTCCTACGCGCGTCTTTTCTACGCCGCGCACCACATTTAAAAAATCGTATCGGAAGAACGGTGGGTCCAATCCGCGTGCCGCTTAAAGGCGATTACAAGGGAGATGCAAACCTTTCCAAAGAACCATGAAAAGACTTTCTACTCCCAAGGAGACAATAGATATTAAGCCGAAATGACGTCCGACGCGCGCATTTTCTCCGACGCGCACCACATTTAAAAAAATCATAGCGTGAAAACCGTGGGTTCGATCCGCGTGCCGCTCGAAGGCGATTACAGGGGAGATACAGCCCTTTCCAAAGAGCCATGAACAGACTTTCTACTCCCAAGGAGACAAGAGATATTACGCGCATTTTCTCCGACGCGCACCACGTTTAAAAAATCGTAGCGTGAGAACGGTGGGTCCGATCCGCGTGCCGCTTAAAGGCGATTACAGGGGAGATGCATCCCTTTCCAAAGAGCCATGAACAGACTTTCTACTCCCAAGGAGACCAGAGATATTAACAGATAAAGCGTTACGCTCCAGTCGGATGAGCGAGAAACGCTTGTACAATTGCAACGAATTGGAGGAGAAAGTTTAAACAAACGCGCTGACTTTGAAGGCTCACATCTAGGCCGGGCCAGGTCCAAATGGCCTGCAACTCGGTCCGCATCACGTCCATGACTTTTCCTAACGAACGCCACCTGCCAAGCTTTCGGCCCGTCCCTGTCGGCATTAAAAAATCGTAGCATGATAACGATGGTTCCGATCCGCGTGCCGCGCGAAGGCGATTACAGGGGAGATGCAGCCCTTTCCAAAGAGCCATGAACAGACTTTCTACTCCCAAGGAGACAAGAGATACTAAGCCGCAATGACGTCCGACGCGCGCATTTTCTCCGACGCGCAACACATTTAAAAAAATCATAGCGTGAAAACCGTGGGTTCGATCCGCGTGCCGCTCGAAGGCGATTACAGGGGAGATGCAGCCCTTTCCAAAGAGCCATGAACAGACTTTCTACTCCCAAGGAGACCAGAGATATTAACAGATAAAGCGTTACGCTCCAGTCGGATGAGCGAGAAACGCTTGTACAATTGCAACGAATTGGAGGAGAAAGTTTAAACAAACGCGCTGACTTTGAACGCTCACATCTAGGCCGGGCCAGATCCAAATGGCCTGCAACTCGGTGCGCATCACCTCCATGACGGTCCCTAACGAACGCCACCTGCCAAGCTTTCGGCCCGTCCCTGGCGGCATTAAAAAATCGTAGCGTGATAACGATGGTTCCGATGCGCGTGCCGCGCGAAGGCGATTACAGGGGAGATGCAGCCCTTTCCAAAGAGCAATGAACAGACTTTCTACTCACAAGGAGACAAGAGATATTAAGCCGCAATGATATCCGACGCGCGCATTTTCTCCGCCGCACACCACATTTAAAAAATCGTAGCGTGAGAACGGTGGGTCCGATCCGCATGCCGCTTAAAGGCGATTACAGGGGAGATGCAACCCTTTCCAAAGAGCCATGAAAAGACTTTCTATTCCCAAGGAGACAAGAGATATTAAGCCGCAATGACGTCCGACGCGCGCATTTTCTCCGCCGCGCACCACATTTAAAAAAAATCATAGCGTGAAAACCGTGGGTTCGATCCGCGTGCCGCTTGAAGGCGATTACAGGGGAGATGCAGCATTTCCAAAGAGCCATGAACAGACTTCCTACTCCCAAGGAGAAAAGAGATATTAAGCAGCAATGATGTCCGACACGCGCATTTTCTCCGCCGCGCACCACATTTAAAAAATCTTAGCGTGAGAACGGTGGGTCCGATCCGCGTGCCGCTTAAAGGCGATTACAGGGGAGATGCAGCCCTTTCCAAAGAGCCATGAACAGACTTTCTACTCCCAATGAGACAAGAGATATCAAGCCGCAAATACGTCCGGCGCGCGTCTATTCTCCGCCGCGCAACACATTTAAAAAAAAATCGTAGCGTGAAAACCGTGGGTTCGATCCGCGTGCCGCTTAAAGGCGATTACAGGGGAGATGCAGCCATTTCCAAAGAGCCATGAAAAGACTTTCTACTCCCAAGGAGACAAGAGATATTAAGCCGAAATGACGTCCGACGCGCGCATTTCCTCCGCCGCGCACCACATTTAAAAAAATCATAGCGTGAAAACCGTGGGTTCGATCCGCGTGCCGCTCGAAGGCGATTACAGGGGAGATGCAGCCCTTTCCAAAGAGGCATGAACAGACTTCCTACTCCCAAGGAGCACAAAGATATTAAGCCGCAAATACGTCCTACGCGCGTCTTTTCTACGCCGCGCACCACATTTAAAAAATCGTATCGGAAGAACGGTGGGTCCAATCCGCGTGCCGCTTAAAGGCGATTACAAGGGAGATGCAAACCTTTCCAAAGAGCCATGAAAAGACTTTCTACTCCCAAGGAGACAATAGATATTAAGCCGAAATGACGTCCGACGCGCGCATTTTCTACGCCGCGCACCACATTTAAAAAAATCATAGCGTGAAAACCGTGGGTTCGATCCGCGTGCCGCTCGAAGGCGATTACAGCGGAGATGCAGCCCTTTCCAAAGAGCCATGAAAAGACTTTCTACTCCCAAGGAGACAAGAGATATTAAGCCGAAATGACGTCCGACGCGCGCATTTCCTCCGCCGCGCACCACATTTAAAAAAATCATAGCTTGAAAACCGTGGGTTCGATCCGCGTGCCGCTCGAAGGCGATTACAGGGGAGATGCAGCCCTTTCCAAAGAGCCATGAACAGACTTTCTACACCCAATGAGACAAGAGATATTAAGCCGCAAATACGTCCGGCGCGCGTCTTTTCTCCGCCGCGCAACACATTTAAAAAAAATCGTAGCGTGAAAAACGTGGGTTCGATCCGCGTGCCGCTCGAAGGCGATTACAGGGGAGATGCATCCCTTTGAAAAGAGCCATGAACAGACTTTCTACTCCCAAGGAGACCAGAAATATTAACATATAAAGCGTTACGCTCCAGTCGGATGAACGAGAAACGCTTGTACAATTGCAACGAATTGGAGGAGAAAGTTTAAACAAACGCGCTGACTTTGAACGCTCACATCTAGGCCGGGCCAACTCCAAATGGCGTGCAACTCGGTGCGCATCACCTCCATGACTGTCCCTAACGAACGCCACCTGCCACGCTTTCGGCCCGTCCCTGGCGGCATTAAAAAATCGTAGCGTGATAACGATGGTTCCGATGCGCGTGCCGCTCGAAGGCGATTACAGGGGAGATACAGCCCTTTCCAAAGAGCCATGAACAGACTTTCTACTCCCAAGGAGACAAGAGATATTACGCGCATTTTCTCCGACGCGCACCACGTTTAAAAAATCGTAGCGTGAGAACGGTGGGTCCGATCCGCGTGCCGCTTAAAGGCGATTACAGGGGAGATGCATCCCTTTCCAAAGAGCCATGAACAGACTTTCTACTCCCAAGGAGACCAGAGATATTAACAGATAAAGTGTTACGCTCCAGTCGGATGAGAGAGAAACGCTTGTACAATTGCAACGAATTGGAGGAGAAAGTTTAAACAAACGCGCTGACTTTGAAGGCTCACATCTAGGCCGGGCCAGGTCCAAATGGCCTGCAACTCGGTCCGCATCACGTCCATGACTTTTCCTAACGAACGCCACCTGCCAAGCTTTCGGCCCGTCCCTGTCGGCATTAAAAAATCGTAGCGTGATAACGATGGTTCCGATCCGCGTGCCGCGCGAAGGCGATTACAGGGGAGATGCAGCCCTTTCCAAAGAACCATGAAAAGACTTTCTACTCCCAAGGAGACAAGAGATATTAAGCCGCAATGACGTCCGACGCGCGCATTTTTTCCGCCGCGCAGCACATTTAAAAAAATCATAGCGTGAAAACCGTGGGTTCGATCCACGTGCCGCTCGAAGGCGATTACAGGGGAGATGCAGCCCTTTCCAAAGAGGCATGAACAGACTTCCTACTCCCAAGGAGCCCAAAGATATTAAGCCGCAAATACGTCCTACGCGCGTCTTTTCTACGCCGCGCACCACATTTAAAAAATCGTATCGGAAGAACGGTGGGTCCAATCCGCGTGCCGCTTAAAGGCGATTACAAGGGAGATGCAAACCTTTCCAAAGAGCCATGAAAAGACTTTCTACTCCCAAGGAGACAATAGATATTAAGCCGAAATGACGTCCGACGCGCGCATTTTCTCCGACACGCAACACATTTAAAAAAATCATAGCGTGAAAACCGTGGGTTCGATCCGCGTGCCGCTCGAAGGCTATTACAGCGGAGATGCAGCCCTTTCCAAAGAGGCATGAACAGACTTCCTACTCCCAAGGCGCCCAAAGATATTAAGCCGCAAATACGTCCTACGCGCGTCTTTTCTACGCCGCGCACCACATTTAAAAAATCGTATCGGAAGAACGGTGGGTCCAATCCGCGTGCCGCTTAAAGGCGATTACAAGGGAGATGCAAACCTTTCCAAAGAACCATGAAAAGACTTTCTACTCCCAAGGAGACAATAGATATTAAGCCGAAATGACGTCCGACGCGCGCATTTTCTCCGACGCGCACCACATTTAAAAAAATCATAGCGTGAAAACCGTGGGTTCGATCCGCGTGCCGCTCGAAGGCGATTACAGCGGAGATGCAGCCCTTTCCAAAGAGCCATGAAAAGACTTTCTACTCCCAAGGAGACAAGAGATATTAAGCCGAAATGACGTCCGACGCGCGCATTTCCTCCGCCGCGCACCACATTTAAAAAAATCATAGCTTGAAAACCGTGGGTTCGATCCGCGTGCCGCTCGAAGGCGATTACAGGGGAGATGCAGCCCTTTCCAAAGAGCCATGAACAGACTTTCTACACCCAATGAGACAAGAGATATTAAGCCGCAAATACGTCCGGCCCGCGTCTTTTCTCCGCCGCGCAACACATTTAAAAAAAATCGTAGCGTGAAAAACGTGGGTTCGATCCGCGTGCCGCTCGAAGGCGATTACAGGGGAGATGCATCCCTTTGAAAAGAGCCATGAACAGACTTTCTACTCCCAAGGAGACCAGAAATATTAACATATAAAGCGTTACGCTCCAGTCGGATGAACGAGAAACGCTTGTACAATTGCAACGAATTGGAGGAGAAAGTTTAAACAAACGCGCTGACTTTGAACGCTCACATCTAGGCCGGGCCAACTCCAAATGGCGTGCAACTCGGTGCGCATCACCTCCATGACTGTCCCTAACGAACGCCACCTGCCACGCTTTCGGCCCGTCCCTGGCGGCATTAAAAAATCGTAGCGTGATAACGATGGTTCCGATGCGCGTGCCGCTCGAAGGCGATTACAGGGGAGATACAGCCCTTTCCAAAGAGCCATGAACAGACTTTCTACTCCCAAGGAGACAAGAGATATTACGCGCATTTTCTCCGACGCGCACCACGTTTAAAAAATCGTAGCGTGAGAACGGTGGGTCCGATCCGCGTGCCGCTTAAAGGCGATTACAGGGGAGATGCATCCCTTTCCAAAGAGCCATGAACAGACTTTCTACTCCCAAGGAGACCAGAGATATTAACAGATAAAGCGTTACGCTCCAGTCGGATGAGAGAGAAACGCTTGTACAATTGCAACGAATTGGAGGAGAAAGTTTAAACAAACGCGCTGACTTTGAAGGCTCACATCTAGGCCGGGCCAGGTCCAAATGGCCTGCAACTCGGTCCGCATCACGTCCATGACTTTTCCTAACGAACGCCACCTGCCAAGCTTTCGGCCCGTCCCTGTCGGCATTAAAAAATCGTAGCGTGATAACGATGGTTCCGATCCGCGTGCCGCGCGAAGGCGATTACAGGGGAGATGCAGCCCTTTCCAAAGAACCATGAAAAGACTTTCTACTCCCAAGGAGACAAGAGATATTAAGCCGCAATGACGTCCGACGCGCGCATTTTTTCCGCCGCGCAGCACATTTAAAAAAATCATAGCGTGAAAACCGTGGGTTCGATCCACGTGCCGCTCGAAGGCGATTACAGGGGAGATGCAGCCCTTTCCAAAGAGGCATGAACAGACTTCCTACTCCCAAGGAGCCCAAAGATATTAAGCCGCAAATACGTCCTACGCGCGTCTTTTCTACGCCGCGCACCACATTTAAAAAATCGTATCGGAAGAACGGTGGGTCCAATCCGCGTGCCGCTTAAAGGCGATTACAAGGGAGATGCAAACCTTTCCAAAGAGCCATGAAAAGACTTTCTACTCCCAAGGAGACAATAGATATTAAGCCGAAATGACGTCCGACGCGCGCATTTTCTCCGACGCGCAACACATTTAAAAAAATCATAGCGTGAAAACCGTGGGTTCGATCCGCGTGCCGCTCGAAGGCTATTACAGCGGAGATGCAGCCCTTTCCAAAGAGGCATGAACAGACTTCCTACTCCCAAGGAGCCCAAAGATATTAAGCCGCAAATACGTCCTACGCGCGTCTTTTCTACGCCGCGCACCACATTTAAAAAATCGTATCGGAAGAACGGTGGGTCCAATCCGCGTGCCGCTTAAAGGCGATTACAAGGGAGATGCAAACCTTTCCAAAGAGCCATGAAAAGACTTTCTACTCCCAAGGAGACAATAGATATTAAGCCGAAATGACGTCCGACGCGCGCATTTTCTACGCCGCGCACCACATTTAAAAAAATCATAGCGTGAAAACCGTGGGTTCGATCCGCGTGCCGCTCGAAGGCGATTACAGCGGAGATGCAGCCCTTTCCAAAGAGCCATGAAAAGACTTTCTACTCCCAAGGAGACAAGAGATATTAAGCCGAAATGACGTCCGACGCGCGCATTTCCTCCGCCGCGCACCACATTTAAAAAAATCATAGCTTGAAAACCGTGGGTTCGATCCGCGTGCCGCTCGAAGTCGATTACAGGGGAGATGCAGCCCTTTCCAAAGAGCCATGAACAGACTTTCTACACCCAATGAGACAAGAGATATTAAGCCGCAAATACGTCCGGCGCGCGTCTTTTCTCCGCCGCGCAACACATTTAAAAAAAATCGTAGCGTGAAAAACGTGGGTTCGATCCGCGTGCCGCTCGAAGGCGATTACAGGGGAGATGCATCCCTTTGAAAAGAGCCATGAACAGACTTTCTACTCCCAAGGAGACCAGAAATATTAACATATAAAGCGTTACGCTCCAGTCGGATGAACGAGAAACGCTTGTACAATTGCAACGAATTGGAGGAGAAAGTTTAAACAAACGCGCTGACTTTGAACGCTCACATCTAGGCCGGGCCAACTCCAAATGGCGTGCAACTCGGTGCGCATCACCTCCATGACTGTCCCTAACGAACGCCACCTGCCACGCTTTCGGCCCGTCCCTGGCGGCATTAAAAAATCGTAGCGTGATAACGATGGTTCCGATGCGCGTGCCGCTCGAAGGCGATTACAGGGGAGATACAGCCCTTTCCAAAGAGCCATGAACAGACTTTCTACTCCCAAGGAGACAAGAGATATTACGCGCATTTTCTCCGACGCGCACCACGTTTAAAAAATCGTAGCGTGAGAACGGTGGGTCCGATCCGCGTGCCGCTTAAAGGCGATTACAGGGGAGATGCATCCCTTTCCAAAGAGCCATGAACAGACTTTCTACTCCCAAGGAGACCAGAGATATTAACAGATAAAGCGTTACGCTCCAGTCGGATGAGCGAGAAACGCTTGTACAATTGCAACGAATTGGAGGAGAAAGTTTAAACAAACGCGCTGACTTTGAAGGCTCACATCTAGGCCGGGCCAGGTCCAAATGGCCTACAACTCAGTCCGCATCACGTCCATAACTTTTCCTAACGAACGCCACCTGCCAAGCTTTCGGCCCGTCCCTGTCGGCATTAAAAAATCGTAGCGTGATAACGATGGTTCCGATCCGCGTGCCGCGCGAAGGCGATTACAGGGGAGATGCAGCCCTTTCCAAAGAGCCATGAACAGACTTTCTACTCCCCAGGAGCCCAAAGATATTAAGCCGCAAATAAGTCCTACGCGCGTCTTTTCTACGCCTCGCACCACATTTAAAAAATCGTAGCGTAAGAACGGTGGGTCCGATCCGCGTGCCGCTTAAAGGCGATTACAGGGGAGATGCAACCCTTTCCAAAGAACCATGAAAACACTTTCTACTCCCAAGGAGACAAGAGATATTAAGCCGCAATGACGTCCGACGCGCGCATTTTCTCCGCCGCAGCACATTTAAAAAAATCATAGCGTGAAAACCGTGGGTTCGATCCGCGTGCCGCTCGAAGGCGATTACAGGGGAGATGGAGCCCTTTCCAAAAAGGCATGAACAGACTTCCTACTCCCAAGGAGCCCAAAGATATTAAGCCGCAAATACGTCCTACGCGCGTCTTTTCTACGCCGCGCACCACATTTAAAAAAATCATAGCGTGAAAACCGTGGGTTCGATCCGCGTGCCGCGAGAAGGCGATAACAGGGGAGATGCAGCCCTTTCCAAAGAGCCATGAACAGACTTTCTACTCCCAATGAGACAAGAGATATCAAGCCGCAAATACGTCCGGCGCGCGTCTATTCTCCGCCGCGCAACACATTTAAAAAAAATCGTAGCGTGAAAACCGTGGGTTCGATCCGCGTGCCGCTTAAAGGCGATTACAGGGGAGATGCAGCCCTTTCCAAAGAGCCATGAAAAGACTTTCTACTCCCAAGGAGACAAGAGATATTAAGCCGAAATGACGTCCGACGCGCGCATTTCCTCCGCCGCGCACCACATTTAAAAAATCATAGCGTGAAAACCGTGGGTTCGATCCGCGTGCCGCTCGAAGGCGATTACAGGGGAGATGCAGCCCTTTCCAAAGAGGCATGAACAGACTTCCTACTCCCAAGTAGCCCAAAGATATTAAGCCGCAAATACGTCCTACGCGCGTCTTTTCTACGCCGCGCACCACATTTAAAAAATCGTATCGGAAGAACGGTGGGTCCAATCCGCGTGCCGCTTAAAGGCGATTACAAGGGAGATGCAAACCTTTCCAAAGAGCCATGAAAAGACTTTCTACTCCCAAGGAGACAAGAGATATTAAGCCGAAATGACGTCCGACGCGCGCATTTTCTCCGCCGCGCACCACATTTTAAAAAATCATAGCGTGAAAACCGTGGGTTCGATTCGCGTGCCGCTCGAAGGCGATTACAGGGGAGATGCAGCCCTTTCCAAAGAGCCATGAACAGACTTTCTACACCCAATGAGACAAGAGATATTAAGCAGCAAATACGTCCGGCGCGCGTCTTTTCTCCGCCGCGCAACACATTTAAAAAAAATCGTAGCGTGAAAAACGTGGGTTCGATCCGCGTGCCGCTCGAAGGCGATTACAGGGGAGATGCATCCCTTTCAAAAGAGCCATGAACAGACTTTCTACTCCCAAGGAGACCAGAAATATTAACATATAAAGCGTTACGCTCCAGTCGGATGAACGAGAAACGCTTGTACAATTGCAACGAATTAGAGGAGAAAGTTTAAACAAACGCGCTGACTTTGAACGCTCACATCTAGGCCGGGCCAACTCCAAATGGCGTGCAACTCGGTGCGCATCACCTCCATGACTGTCGCTAACGAACGCCACCTGCCACGCTTTCGGCCAGTCCCTGGCGGCATTAAAAAATCGTAGCGTGATAACGATGGTTCCGATGCGCGTGCCGCTCGAAGGCGATTACAGGGGAGATACAGCCCTTTCCAAAGAGCCATGAACAGACTTTCTACTCCCAAGGAGACAAGAGATATTACGCGCATTTTCTCCGACGCGCACCACGTTTAAAAAATCGTAGCGTGAGAACGGTGGGTCCGATCCGCGTGCCGCTCGAAGGAGATTACAGGGGAGATGCAGCGCTTTCCAAAGAGCCATGAACAGACTTTCTACTCCCAAGGAGACAAGAGATATTAAGCCGCAATGACGTCCGACGCGCGCATTTTCTCCGCCGCGCACCACATTTAAAAAATCGTATCGTGAGAACGGTGGGTCCGATCCGCGTGCCGCTTAAAGGCAATTACAGGGGAGATGCAGCGCTTTCCAAAGAGCCATGAACAGACTTTCTACTCCCAAGGAGCCCAAAGATATTAAGCCGCAAATACGTCCTACGCGCGTCTTTTCTACGCCGCGCACCACATTTAAAAAATCGTAGCGTAAGAACGGTGGGTCCGATCCGCGTGCCGCTTAAAGGCGATTACAGGGGAGATGCAGCCCTTTCCAAAGAGCCATGAAAAGACTTTCTACTCCCAAGGAGACAAGAGATATTAAGCCGAAATGACGTCCGACGCGCGCATTTCCTCCGCCGCGCACCACATTTAAAAAAATCATAGCGTGAAAACCGTGGGTTCGATCCGCGTGCCGCTCGAAGGCGATTACAGGGGAGATACAGCCCTTTCCAAAGAGCCATGAACAGACTTTCTACTCCCAAGGAGACAAGAGATATTACGCGCATTTTCTCCGACGCGCACCACGTTTAAAAAATCGTAGCGTGAGAACGGTGGGTCCGATCCGCGTGCCGCTTAAAGGCGATTACAGGGGAGATGCATCCCTTTCCAAAGAGCCATGAACAGACTTTCTACTCCCAAGGAGACCAGAGATATTAACAGATAAAGCGTTACGCTCCAGTCGGATGAGCGAGAAACGCTTGTACAATTGCAACGAATTGGAGGAGAAAGTTTAAACAAACGCGCTGACTTTGAAGGCTCACATCTAGGCCGGGCCAGGTCCAAATGGCCTACAACTCGGTCCCCATCACGTCCATGACTTTTCCTAACGAACGCCACCTGCCAAGCTTTCGGCCCGTCCCTGTCGGCATTAAAAAATCGTAGCGTGATAACGATGGTTCCGATCCGCGTGCCGCGCGAAGGCGATTACAGGGGAGATGCAGCCCTTTCCAAAGAGCCATGAACAGACTTTCTACTCCCAAGGAGCCCAAAGATATTAAGCCGCAAATAAGTCCTACGCGCGTCTTTTCTACGCCTCGCACCACATTTAAAAAATCGTAGCGTAAGAACGGTGGGTCCGATCCGCGTGCCGCTTAAAGGCGATTACAGGGGAGATGCAACCCTTTCCAAAGAACCATGAAAACACTTTCTACTCCCAAGGAGACAAGAGATATTAAGCCGCAATGACGTCCGACGCGCGCATTTTCTCCGCCGCAGCACATTTAAAAAAATCATAGCGTGAAAACCGTGGGTTCGATCCGCGTGCCGCTCGAAGGCGATTACAGGGGAGATGGAGCCCTTTCCAAAAAGGCATGAACAGACTTCCTACTCCCAAGGAGCCCAAAGATATTAAGCCGCAAATACGTCCTACGCGCGTCTTTTCTACGCCGCGCACCAAATTTAAAAAATCGTATCGTAAGAACGGTGGGTCCGACCCGCGTGCCGCTTAAAGGCGATTACAGGGGAAATGCAGCCCTTTCCAAAGAGCCATGAAAAGACTTTCTACTCCCAAGGAGACAAGAGATATTAAGCCGAAATGACGTCCGACGCGCGCATTTTCTCCGCCGCGCACCACATTTTAAAAAATCATAGCGTGAAAACCGTGGGTTCGATCCGCGTGCCGCTCGAAGGCGATTACAGGGGAGATGCAGCCCTTTCCAAAGAGCCATGAACAGACTTTCTACTCCCAAGGAGACAAGAGATATTAAGCCGAAATGACGTCCGACGCGCGCATTTCCTCCGCCGCGCACCACATTTAAAAAAATCATAGCGTGAAAACCGTGGGTTCGATCCGCGTGCCGCTCGAAGGCGATTACAGGGGAGATGCAGCCCTTTCCAAAGAGGCATGAACAGACTTCCTACTCCCAAGGAGCCCAAAGATATTAAGCCGCAAATACATCCTACGCGCGTCTTTTCTACGCCGCGCACCACATTTAAAAAATCGTATCGGAAGAATGGTGGGTCCAATCCGCGTGCCGCTTAAAGGCGATTACAAGGGAGATGCAAACCTTTCCAAAGAGCCATGAAAAGACTTTCTACTCCCAAGGAGACAATAGATATTAAGCCGAAATGACGTCCGACGCGCGCATTTTCTCCGCCGCGCACCACATTTAAAAAAATCATAGCGTGAAAACCGTGGGTTCGATCCGCGTGCCGCTCGAAGGCGATTACAGCGGAGATGCAGCCCTTTCCAAAGAGCCATGAAAAGACTTTCTACTCCCAAGGAGACAAGAGATATTAAGCCGAAATGACGTCCGACGCGCGCATTTCCTCCGCCGCGCACCACATTTAAAAAAATCATAGCGTGAAAACCGTGGGTTCGATCCGCGTGCCGCTCGAAGGCGATTACAGGGGAGATGCAGCCCTTTCCAAAGAGCCATGAACAGACTTTCTACACCCAATGAGACAAGAGATATTAAGCCGCAAATACGTCCGGCGCGCGTCTTTTCTCCACCGCGCAACACATTTAAAAAAAATCGTAGCGTGAAAAAAGTGGGTTCGATCCGCGTGCCGCTCGAAGGCGATTACAGGGGAGATGCAGCCCTTTCCAAAGAGGCATGAACAGACTTCCTACTCCCAAGGAGCCCAAAGATATTAAGCCGCAAATACGTCCGGCGCGCGTCTTTTCTCCGCCGCGCAACACATTTAAAAAAAATCGTAGCGTGAAAAAAGTGGGTTCGATCCGCGTGCCGCTCGAAGGCGATTACAGGGGAGATGCATCCCTTTCCAAAGAGCCATGAACAGACTTTCTACTCCCAAGGAGACCAGAGATATTAACAGATAAAGCGTTACGCTCCAGTCGGATGAGCGAGAAACGCTTGTACAATTGCAACGAATTGGAGGAGAAAGTTTAAACAAACGCGCTGACTTTGAACGCTCACATCTAGGCCGGGCCAGGTCCAAATGGCCTGCAACTCGGTGCGCATCACCTCCATGACGGTCCCTAACGAACGCCACCTGCCACGCTTTCGGCCCGTCCCTGGCGGCATTAAAAAATCGTAGCGTGATAACGATGGTTCCGATGCGCGTGCCGCGCGAAGGCGATTACAGGGGAGATGCAGCCCTTTCCAAAGAGCCATGAACAGACTTTCTACTCACAAGGAGACAAGAGATATTAAGCCGCAATGATATCCGACGCGCGCATTTTCTCCGCCGCACACCACATTTAAAAAATCGTAGCGTGAAAACCGTGGGTCCGATCCGCATGCCGCTTAAAGGCGATTACAGGGGAGATGCAACCCTTTCCAAAGAGCCATGAAAAGACTTTCTATTCCCAAGGAGACAAGAGATATTAAGCCGCAATGACGTCCGACGCGCGCATTTTCTCCGCCGCGCACCACATTTAAAAAAATCATAGCGTGAAAACCGTGGGTTCGATCCGCGTGCCGCTCGAAGGCGATTACAGGGGAGATGCAGCCCTTTCCAAAGAGCCATGAACAGACTTCCTACTCCCAAGGAGACAAGAGATATTAAGCAGCAATGATGTCCGACACGCGCATTTTCTCCGCCGCGCACCACATTTAAAAAATCTTAGCGTGAGAACGGTGGGTCCGATCCGCGTGCCGCTTAAAGGCGATTACAGGGGAGATGCAGCCCTTTCCAAAGAGCCATGAAAAGACTTTCTACTCCCAAGGAGACAAGAGATATTAAGCCGAAATGACGTCCGACGCGCGCATTTTCTCCGCCGCGCACCACATTTAAAAAAAATCATAGCGTGAAAACCGTGGGTTCGATCCGCGTGCCGCTCGAAGGCGATTACAGGGGAGATGCAGCCCTTTCCAAAGATCCATGAACAGACTTCCTACTCCCAAGGAGACAAGAGATATTAACATATAAAGCGTTACGCTCCAGTCGGATGAGCGAGAAACGCTTGAGCAGTTGCAACGAATTGGAGGAGAAAGTTTAAACAAACGCGCTGACTTTGAACGCTCACATCTAGGTCTGGCCAAGTCCAAATGGCGTGCAACTCGGTGCGCATCACCTCCATGACTGTCCCTAACGAACGCCACCTGCCACGCTTTCGGCCCGTCCCTGGCGGCTTTAAAAAATCGTAGCGTGATAACCGTGGGTCCAATCCGCTTGAAGCTCGAAGGCGATTAGAGGGGAGATGCAGCCCTTTCCAAAGAGCCATGAACAGACTTCCTACTCCCAAGGAGACAAGAGATATTAAGCCACAAATACGTCCGGACCGCGTCTTTTCTCCGCAGCTCACCACATTTAAAAAAATCGTAGCGTGAAAACCGTGGGTTCGATATAGTATACATACAGAGTATATAGTTTGACCAAAAGATCGTGCTGATCTTTGATCTCCTGGTTCTTCATCTCCAGCGCCACTTTCAGACTCATAATGTCCTCCTCTATGGGCTGGTATAACACAGACACGAATCATCACTACAGCCAGTACAATGGAAAAGTGGGAATGTGTACTGAATGTGTACTGACGTTATAAGTGAGAGGTGGTGGTACTGGTGGATGTGTACTGACACTATAAGGGATCTCTACCTGCAGTGACAGTTTGAGCTTCTCAAGTTCTTCCTCCAGAGATTTCTTCTCCTGTTCACAGGCCATTTTCATATCTGCCAGAGCAAGTATCATTACTGCTGGACATAACACAGATTGTATATACTACATAATTACTGCTGAATATATAAAATATAATATATATAGTACTATACATATATTAGTGTCACTTTTATTGGAGCCTAAAGGCTAACATTCATTATTAGTTATGTTAGTATTATTGCATTTCCATAGTACTTACTCTTGATGGACCTGTTATGCTCCTCCTACTCCTGCTATTTCTGCAGGAGCTCTGTCTCCTCCTGCTGCTTGTGTTTCAGCATCTCCTGAAGAACCTGCAGCTCCTTCTGCTTCTGCAACCTCAACTCCTTCAGCTGCTCAAACAAACTGTTCTCCAACTCCTCATTCTCACACCGCAAACACTCCAATCGGGCCACAGGCCCCACTAGTGACACAGAACCACACACACACACACACAGACACACACACACACACACACACACAGAGAGAGATAAACATGTATAAATGTATAAGAATTTGTGGATAAAATTATTATGAGATTATTTATAATCAAACGACTACACTACACAACCACATCTTCCTTTTATTTACATATTATACAGATATTTAGAGATATTTACATTTTATTTACCCGCGTGCGTCTCTCTTCACCAAGGTAGCGGAGAGATATGAAAGGATAAAAGGGGAAAAGAATAAAATGCACGTCGGTTTTAAATTCGCAGGCTACCTGCGCTGAAGGCGTGGAAAACGAGCACGTGACGGAAAGGCTTCCGTACCCGATGGGTCCAAATCACATGCCCAGCAAAGTAGCCTTAAACCTGGACACACAATGGAGAGCATTTGACCCTTTAAAATCATACTACAACCAGACTTCCAGGCCCAAGAGGTCACACAGTCATGCCCAGCAAAGTAGCTCTGGGCCTGGGCACACTTCACGCAGTTTGACCGTTTAAATAAAACTAGAAACAGACTTCCTGGCCCAAGAGGTCACATAGTCATGCCCAGCAAGGTTGCTTTAAACGTGGGCACACTTCAGACCGTTTCACTCTTTAAATCATTCAAAGCACCACATTTCAAGGCCCAAGAGGTCACAGAATCATGCCCATCAAAGTAGCTCTGGGCCTGGGCACACTTTACGGAGTTTGACCCTTTAAATAATACTACAACCAGACACATACAGGTGCGCACATATACACAGATACACATTCTGTTTAATTTCTTCACATCTGCAGACTAGAGTAAGCTGAGGGTATAGTGTTAAACCAGGAGCTACATAAACAGTATATAGTATATATAAAGAGGATATAGTGTTAAACCAGGTACTACATACAGAGTATATAGTATACATACAGAGTATATAGTTTGACCAAAAGATCGTGCTGATCTTTGATCTCCTGGTTTTTCATCTCCAGCGCCACTTTCAGACTCATAATGTCCTCCTCTATGGGCTGGTATAACCCACACATACGAATCATCACTACAGCCAGTACAATGGAAAGGTGGGAATGTGTACTGAATGTGTACTGACGTTATAAGTGAAAGGTGGAGGTACTGGTGGATGTGTACTGACACTATAAGGGATCTCTACCTGCAGTGACAGTCTGAGCTTCTCAAGTTCTTCCTCCAGAGATTTCTTCTCCTGTTCACAGGCCATTTTCATATCTGCCAGAGCAAGTATCATTACTGCTGGATATAACATAGATTGTATATACTACATAATTACTACTGAATATATAAAATATAATATATATAGTAATATACATATATTAGTATCACTTTTATTGGAGCCTAAAGGCTAGCATTCATTATTAGTTATGTTAGTATTATTGCATTTCCATAGTACTTACTCTTGATGGACCTGTTATGCTCCTCCTCCTCCTGCTGTTTCTGCAGGAGCTCTGTCTCCTCATGCTGCTTGTGTTTCAGCATCTCCTGAAGAACCTGCAGCTCCTTCTGCTTCTGCAACCTCAACTCCTTCAGCTGCTCCAACAAACTGTTCTCCAACTCCTCCTTCTCACACCGCAAACACTCCAATCGGGCCACAGGCCCCACTAGTGACACAGAACCACACACACACACACACACACACACACACACACACACACACACACACACACACACACAGAGATAAACATGTATAAATGTATAAGAATTTGTGGATAAAATTATTATGAGATTATTTATAATGAAACGACTACACTACACAACCACTTCTTCCTTTTATTTACATATTATACAGATATTTAGAGATATTTATGTTTTATTTACCCGCGTGCGTCTCTCTTCTCCAAGGTAGCGGAGAGATATGAAGGGATAAAAGGGGAAAAGAATAAAATGCACGTCGGTTTTAAATTCGCAGGCTACCTGCGCTGAAGGCGTGGAAAACGAGCACGTGACGGAAAGGCTTCCGTACCCGATGGGTCCAAATCACATGCCCAGCAAAGTAGCCTTAAACCTGGACACACAATGGAGACCATTTGACCCTTTAAAATCATACTACAACCAGACTTCCAGGCCCAAGAGGTCACACAGTCATGCCCAGCAAAGTAGCTCTGGGCCTGGGCACACTTCACGCAGTTTGACCGTTTAAATAAAACTAGAAACAGACTTCCTGGCCCAAGAGGTCACACAGTCATGCCCAGCAAGGTTGCTTTAAACGTGGGCACACTTCAGACCGTTTCACTCTTTAAATCATTCAAAGCACCACATTTCAAGGCCCAAGAGGTCACAGAATCATGCCCATCAAAGTAGCTCTGGGCCTGGGCACACTTCACGCAGTTTGACCCTTTAAATAATACTACAACCAGACACATACAGGTGCGCACATATACACAGATACACATTCTGTTTAATTTCTTCACATCTGCAGACTAGAGTAAGCTGAGGGTATAGTGTTAAACCAGGTACTACATAAACAGTATATAGTATATATACAGAGGATATAGTGTTAAACCAGGTACTACATACAGAGTATATAGTATACATACAGAGTATATAGTTTGACCAAAAGATCGTGCTGATCTTTGATCTCCTGGTTCTTCATCTCCAGCGCCACTTTCAGACTCATAATGTCCTCCTCTATGGGCTGGTATAACACACACACGAATCATCACTACAGCCAGTACAATGGAAAGGTGGGAATGTGTACTGAATGTGTACTGACGTTATAAGTGAAAGGTGGAGCTACTGGTGGATGTGTACTGACACTATAAGGGATCTCTACCTGCAGTGACAGTCTGAGCTTCTCAAGTTCTTCCTCCAGAGATTTCTTCTCCTGTTCACAGGCCATTTTCATATCTGCCAGAGCAAGTATCATTACTGCTGGATATAACATAGATTGTATATACTACATAATTACTACTGAATATATAAAATATAATATATATAGTACTATACATATATTAGTATCACTTTTATTGGAGCCTAAAGGCTAACATTCATTATTAGTTATGTTAGTATTATTGCATTTCCATAGTACTTACTCTTGATGGACCTGTTATGCTCCTCCTCCTCCTGCTATTTCTGCAGGAGCTCTGTCTCCTCCTGCTGCTTGTGTTTCAGCATCTCCTGAAGAACCTGCAGCTCCTTCTGCTTCTGCAACCTCAAC
Organism: Electrophorus electricus; assembly: GCF_041902795.1. Classification (NCBI taxonomy): domain Eukaryota; kingdom Metazoa; phylum Chordata; class Actinopteri; order Gymnotiformes; family Gymnotidae; genus Electrophorus; species Electrophorus electricus. The sequence goes on along the minus strand of NC_137501.1, from coordinate 37,762,057 downwards.
TCCTTCAGCTGCTCAAACAAACTGTTCTCCAACTCCTCCTTCTCACACCGCAAACACTCCAATCGGGCCACAGGCCCCACTAGTGACACAGAACCACACACACACACACACAGACACACACACACACACACACACAGAGAGAGATAAACATGTATAAATGTATAAGAATTTGTGGATAAAATTATTATGAGATTATTTATAATCAAACGACTACACTACACAACCACATCTTCCTTTTATTTACATATTATACAGATATTTAGAGATATTTACATTTTATTTACCCGCGTGCGTCTCTCTTCTCCAAGGTAGCGGAGAGATATGAAAGGATAAAAGGGGAAAAGAATAAAATGCACGTCGGTTTTAAATTCGCAGGCTACCTGCGCTGAAGGCGTGGAAAACGAGCACGTGACGGAAAGGCTTCCGTACCCGATGGGTCCAAATCACATGCCCAGCAAAGTAGCCTTAAACCTGGACACACAATGGAGAGCATTTGACCCTTTAAAATCATACTACAACCAGACTTCCAGGCCCAAGAGGTCACACAGTCATGCCCAGCAAAGTAGCTCTGGGCCTGGGCACACTTCACGCAGTTTGACCGTTTAAATAAAACTAGAAACAGACTTCCTGGCCCAAGAGGTCACACAGTCATGCCCAGCAAGGTTGCTTTAAACGTGGGCACACTTCAGACCGTTTCACTCTTTAAATCATTCAAAGCACCACATTTCAAGGCCCAAGAGGTCACAGAATCATGCCCATCAAAGTAGCTCTGGGCCTGGGCACACTTTACGGAGTTTGACCCTTTAAATAATACTACAACCAGACACATACAGGTGCGCACATATACACAGATACACATTCTGTTTAATTTCTTCACATCTGCAGACTAGAGTAAGCTGAGGGTATAGTGTTAAACCAGGAGCTACATAAACAGTATATAGTATATATAAAGAGGATATAGTGTTAAACCAGGTACTACATACAGAGTATATAGTATACATACAGAGTATATAGTTTGACCAAAAGATCGTGCTGATCTTTGATCTCCTGGTTCTTCATCTCCAGCGCCACTTTCAGACTCATAATGTCCTCCTCTATGGGCTGGTATAACACACACACGAATCATCACTACAGCCAGTACAATGGAAAGGTGGGAATGTGTACTGAATGTGTACTGATGTTATAAGTGAAAGGTGGAGCTACTGGTGGATGTGTACTGACACTATAAGGGATCTCTACCTGCAGTGACAGTCTGAGCTTCTCAAGTTCTTCCTCCAGAGATTTCTTCTCCTGTTCACAGGCCATTTTCATATCTGCCAGAGCAAATATCATTACTGCTGGATATAACATAGATTGTATATACTACATAATTACTACTGAATATATAAAATATAATATATATAGTACTATACATATATTAGTATCACTTTTATTGGAGCCTAAAGGCTAACATTCATTATTAGTTATGTTAGTATTATTGCATTTCCATAGTACTTACTCTTGATGGACCTGTTATGCTCCTCCTCCTCCTGCTATTTCTGCAGGAGCTCTGTCTCCTCCTGCTGCTTGTGTTTCAGCATCTCCTGAAGAACCTGCAGCTCCTTCTGCTTCTGCAACCTCAACTCCTTCAGCTGCTCAAACAAACTGTTCTCCAACTCCTCCTTCTCACACCGCAAACACTCCAATCGGGCCACAGGCCCCACTAGTGACACAGAACCACACACACACACACACAGACACACACACACACACACACACAGAGAGAGATAAACATGTATAAATGTATAAGAATTTGTGGATAAAATTATTATGAGATTATTTATAATCAAACGACTACACTACACAACCACATCTTCCTTTTATTTACATATTATACAGATATTTAGAGATATTTACATTTTATTTACCCGCGTGCGTCTCTCTTCTCCAAGGTAGCGGAGAGATATGAAAGGATAAAAGGGGAAAAGAATAAAATGCACGTCGGTTTTAAATTCGCAGGCTACCTGCGCTGAAGGCGTGGAAAACGAGCACGTGACGGAAAGGCTTCCGTACCCGATGGGTCCAAATCACATGCCCAGCAAAGTAGCCTTAAACCTGGACACACAATGGAGAGCATTTGACCCTTTAAAATCATACTACAACCAGACTTCCAGGCCCAAGAGGTCACACAGTCATGCCCAGCAAAGTAGCTCTGGGCCTGGGCACACTTCACGCAGTTTGACCGTTTAAATAAAACTAGAAACAGACTTCCTGGCCAAGAGGTCACACAGTCATGCCCAGCAAGGTTGCTTTAAACGTGGGCACACTTCAGACCGTTTCACTCTTTAAATCATTCAAAGCACCACATTTCAAGGCCCAAGAGGTCACAGAATCATGCCCATCAAAGTAGCTCTGGGCCTGGGCACACTTTACGGAGTTTGACCCTTTAAATAATACTACAACCAGACACATACAGGTGCGCACATATACACAGATACACATTCTGTTTAATTTCTTCACATCTGCAGACTAGAGTAAGCTGAGGGTATAGTGTTAAACCAGGAGCTACATAAACAGTATATAGTATATATAAAGAGGATATAGTGTTAAACCAGGTACTACATACAGAGTATATAGTATACATACAGAGTATATAGTTTGACCAAAAGATCGTGCTGATCTTTGATCTCCTGGTTCTTCATCTCCAGCGCCACTTTCAGACTCATAATGTCCTCCTCTATGGGCTGGTATAACCCACACATACGAATCATCACTACAGCCAGTACAATGGAAAGGTGGGAATGTGTACTGAATGTGTACTGACGTTATAAGTGAAAGGTGGAGGTACTGGTGGATGTGTACTGACACTATAAGGGATCTCTACCTGCACTGACAGTCTGAGCTTCTCAAGTTCTTCCTACAGAGATTTCTTCTCCTGTTCACAGGCCATTTTCATATCTGCCAGAGCAAGTATCATTACTGCTGGATATAAAATAGATTGTATATACTACATAATTACTACTGAATATATAAAATATAATATATATAGTACTATACATATATTAGTATCACTTTTATTGGAGCCTAAAGGCTAGCATTCATTATTAGTTATGTTAGTATTATTGCATTTCCATAGTACTTACTCTTGATGGACCTGTTATGCTCCTCCTCCTCCTGCTGTTTCTGCAGGAGCTCTGTCTCCTCCTGCTGCTTGTGTTTCAGCATCTCCTGAAGAACCTGCAGCTCCTTCTGCTTCTGCAACCTCAACTCCTTCAGCTGCTCCAACAAACTGTTCTCCAACTCCTCCTTCTCACACCGCAAACACTCCAATCGGGCCACAGTCCCCACTAGTGACACAGAACCACACACACACACACACACACACACACACACACACACACACACACAGAGATAAACATGTATAAATGTATAAGAATTTGTGGATAAAATTATTATGAGATTATTTATAATGAAACGACTACACTACACAACCACTTCTTCCTTTTATTTACATATTATACAGATATTTAGAGATATTTATGTTTTATTTACCCGCGTGCGTCTCTCTTCTCCAAGGTAGCGGAGAGATATGAAGGGATAAAAGGGGAAAAGAATAAAATGCACGTCGGTTTTAAATTCGCAGGCTACCTGCGCTGAAGGCGTGGAAAACGAGCACGTGACGGAAAGGCTTCCGTACCCGATGGGTCCAAATCACATGCCCAGCAAAGTAGCCTTAAACCTGGACACACAATGGAGACCATTTGACCCTTTAAAATCATACTACAACCAGACTTCCAGGCCCAAGAGGTCACACAGTCATGCCCAGCAAAGTAGCTCTGGGCCTGGGCACACTTCACGCAGTTTGACCGTTTAAATAAAACTAGAAACAGACTTCCTGGCCCAAGAGGTCACACAGTCATGCCCAGCAAGGTTGCTTTAAACGTGGGCACACTTCAGACCGTTTCACTCTTTAAATCATTCAAAGCACCACATTTCAAGGCCCAAGAGGTCACAGAATCATGCCCATCAAAGTAGCTCTGGGCCTGGGCACACTTCACGCAGTTTGACCCTTTAAATAATACTACAACCAGACACATACAGGTGCGCACATATACACAGATACACATTCTGTTTAATTTCTTCACATCTGCAGACTAGAGTAAGCTGAGGGTATAGTGTTAAACCAGGTACTACATAAACAGTATATAGTATATATACAGAGGATATAGTGTTAAACCAGGTACTACATACAGAGTATATAGTATACATACAGAGTATATAGTTTGACCAAAAGATCGTGCTGATCTTTGATCTCCTGGTTCTTCATCTCCAGCGCCACTTTCAGACTCATAATGTCCTCCTCTATGGGCTGGTATAACACACACACGAATCATCACTACAGCCAGTACAATGGAAAGGTGGGAATGTGTACTGAATGTGTACTGACGTTATAAGTGAAAGGTGGAGCTACTGGTGGATGTGTACTGACACTATAAGGGATCTCTACCTGCAGTGACAGTCTGAGCTTCTCAAGTTCTTCCTCCAGAGATTTCTTCTCCTGTTCACAGGCCATTTTCATATCTGCCAGAGCAAGTATCATTACTGCTGGATATAACATAGATTGTATATACTACATAATTACTACTGAATATATAAAATATAATATATATAGTACTATACATATATTAGTATCACTTTTATTGGAGCCTAAAGGCTAGCATTCATTATTAGTTATGTTAGTATTATTGCATTTCCATAGTACTTACTCTTGATGGACCTGTTATGCTCCTCCTCCTCCTGCTGTTTCTGCAGAAGCTCTGTCTCCTCATGCTGCTTGTGTTTCAGCATCTCCTGAAGAACCTGCAGCTCCTTCTGCTTCTGCAACCTCAACTCCTTCAGCTGCTCCAACAAACTGTTCTCCAACTCCTCCTTCTCACACCGCAAACACTCCAATCGGGCCACAGGCCCCACTAGTGACACAGAACCACACACACACACACACAGACACACACACACACACACACACAGAGAGAGATAAACATGTATAAATGTATAAGAATTTGTGGATAAAATTATTATGAGATTATTTATAATCAAACGACTACACTACACAACCACATCTTCCTTTTATTTACATATTATACAGATATTTAGAGATATTTACATTTTATTTACCCGCGTGCGTCTCTCTTCTCCAAGGTAGCGGAGAGATATGAAAGGATAAAAGGGGAAAAGAATAAAATGCACGTCGGTTTTAAATTCGCAGGCTACCTGCGCTGAAGGCGTGGAAAACGAGCACGTGACGGAAAGGCTTCCGTACCCGATGGGTCCAAATCACATGCCCAGCAAAGTAGCCTTAAACCTGGACACACAATGGAGAGCATTTGACCCTTTAAAATCATACTACAACCAGACTTCCAGGCCCAAGAGGTCACACAGTCATGCCCAGCAAAGTAGCTCTGGGCCTGGGCACACTTCACGCAGTTTGACCGTTTAAATAAAACTAGAAACAGACTTCCTGGCCCAAGAGGTCACACAGTCATGCCCAGCAAGGTTGCTTTAAACGTGGGCACACTTCAGACCGTTTCACTCTTTAAATCATTCAAAGCACCACATTTCAAGGCCCAAGAGGTCACAGAATCATGCCCATCAAAGTAGCTCTGGGCCTGGGCACACTTTACGGAGTTTGACCCTTTAAATAATACTACAACCAGACACATACAGGTGCGCACATATACACAGATACACATTCTGTTTAATTTCTTCACATCTGCAGACTAGAGTAAGCTGAGGGTATAGTGTTAAACCAGGAGCTACATAAACAGTATATAGTATATATAAAGAGGATATAGTGTTAAACCAGGTACTACATACAGAGTATATAGTATACATACAGAGTATATAGTTTGACCAAAAGATCGTGCTGATCTTTGATCTCCTGGTTCTTCATCTCCAGCGCCACTTTCAGACTCATAATGTCCTCCTCTATGGGCTGGTATAACACACACACGAATCATCACTACAGCCAGTACAATGGAAAGGTGGGAATGTGTACTGAATGTGTACTGACGTTATAAGTGAAAGGTGGAGCTACTGGTGGATGTGTACTGACACTATAAGGGATCTCTACCTGCAGTGACAGTCTGAGCTTCTCAAGTTCTTCCTCCAGAGATTTCTTCTCCTGTTCACAGGCCATTTTCATATCTGCCAGAGCAAGTATCATTACTGCTGGATATAACATAGATTGTATATACTACATAATTACTACTGAATATATAAAATATAATATATATAGTACTATACATATATTAGTATCACTTTTATTGGAGCCTAAAGGCTAACATTCATTATTAGTTATGTTAGTATTATTGCATTTCCATAGTACTTACTCTTGATGGACCTGTTATGCTCCTCCTCCTCCTGCTATTTCTGCAGGAGCTCTGTCTCCTCCTGCTGCTTGTGTTTCAGCATCTCCTGAAGAACCTGCAGCTCCTTCTGCTTCTGCAACCTCAACTCCTTCAGCTGCTCAAACAAACTGTTCTCCAACTCCTCCTTCTCACACCGCAAACACTCCAATCGGGCCACAGGCCCCACTAGTGACACAGAACCACACACACACACACACAGACACACACACACACACACACACAGAGAGAGATAAACATGTATAAATGTATAAGAATTTGTGGATAAAATTATTATGAGATTATTTATAATCAAACGACTACACTACACAACCACATCTTCCTTTTATTTACATATTATACAGATATTTAGAGATATTTACATTTTATTTACCCGCGTGCGTCTCTCTTCTCCAAGGTAGCGGAGAGATATGAAAGGATAAAAGGGGAAAAGAATAAAATGCACGTCAGTTTTAAATTCGCAGGCTACCTGCGCTGAAGGCGTGGAAAACGAGCACGTGACGGAAAGGCTTCCGTACCCGATGGGTCCAAATCACATGCCCAGCAAAGTAGCCTTAAACCTGGACACACAATGGAGAGCATTTGACCCTTTAAAATCATACTACAACCAGACTTCCAGGCCCAAGAGGTCACACAGTCATGCCCAGCAAAGTAGCTCTGGGCCTGGGCACACTTCACGCAGTTTGACCGTTTAAATAAAACTAGAAACAGACTTCCTGGCCCAAGAGGTCACACAGTCATGCCCAGCAAGGTTGCTTTAAACGTGGGCACACTTCAGACCGTTTCACTCTTTAAATCATTCAAAGCACCACATTTCAAGGCCCAAGAGGTCACAGAATCATGCCCATCAAAGTAGCTCTGGGCCTGGGCACACTTTACGGAGTTTGACCCTTTAAATAATACTACAACCAGACACATACAGGTGCGCACATATACACAGATACACATTCTGTTTAATTTCTTCACATCTGCAGACTAGAGTAAGCTGAGGGTATAGTGTTAAACCAGGAGCTACATAAACAGTATATAGTATATATAAAGAGGATATAGTGTTAAACCAGGTACTACATACAGAGTATATAGTATACATACAGAGTATATAGTTTGACCAAAAGATCGTGCTGATCTTTGATCTCCTGGTTCTTCATCTCCAGCGCCACTTTCAGACTCATAATGTCCTCCTCTATGGGCTGGTATAACACACACACGAATCATCACTACAGCCAGTACAATGGAAAGGTGGGAATGTGTACTGAATGTGTACTGACGTTATAAGTGAAAGGTGGAGCTACTGGTGGATGTGTACTGACACTATAAGGGATCTCTACCTGCAGTGACAGTCTGAGCTTCTCAAGTTCTTCCTCCAGAGATTTCTTCTCCTGTTCACAGGCCATTTTCATATCTGCCAGAGCAAGTATCATTACTGCTGGATATAAAATAGATTGTATATACTACATAATTACTACTGAATATATAAAATATAATATATATAGTACTATACATATATTAGTATCACTTTTATTGGAGCCTAAAGGCTAGCATTCATTATTAGTTATGTTAGTATTATTGCATTTCCATAGTACTTACTCTTGATGGACCTGTTATGCTCCTCCTCCTCCTGCTGTTTCTGCAGGAGCTCTGTCTCCTCCTGCTGCTTGTGTTTCAGCATCTCCTGAAGAACCTGCAGCTCCTTCTGCTTCTGCAACCTCAACTCCTTCAGCTGCTCCAACAAACTGTTCTCCAACTCCTCCTTCTCACACCGCAAACACTCCAATCGGGCCACAGTCCCCACTAGTGACACAGAACCACACACACACACACACACACACACACACACACACACACACACACACACACAGAGATAAACATGTATAAATGTATAAGAATTTGTGGATAAAATTATTATGAGATTATTTATAATGAAACGACTACACTACACAACCACTTCTTCCTTTTATTTACATATTATACAGATATTTAGAGATATTTATGTTTTATTTACCCGCGTGCGTCTCTCTTCTCCAAGGTAGCGGAGAGATATGAAGGGATAAAAGGGGAAAAGAATAAAATGCACGTCGGTTTTAAATTCGCAGGCTACCTGCGCTGAAGGCGTGGAAAACGAGCACGTGACGGAAAGGCTTCCGTACCCGATGGGTCCAAATCACATGCCCAGCAAAGTAGCCTTAAACCTGGACACACAATGGAGACCATTTGACCCTTTAAAATCATACTACAACCAGACTTCCAGGCCCAAGAGGTCACACAGTCATGCCCAGCAAAGTAGCTCTGGGCCTGGGCACACTTCACGCAGTTTGACCGTTTAAATAAAACTAGAAACAGACTTCCTGGCCCAAGAGGTCACACAGTCATGCCCAGCAAGGTTGCTTTAAACGTGGGCACACTTCAGACCGTTTCACTCTTTAAATCATTCAAAGCACCACATTTCAAGGCCCAAGAGGTCACAGAATCATGCCCATCAAAGTAGCTCTGGGCCTGGGCACACTTCACGCAGTTTGACCCTTTAAATAATACTACAACCAGACACATACAGGTGCGCACATATACACAGATACACATTCTGTTTAATTTCTTCACATCTGCAGACTAGAGTAAGCTGAGGGTATAGTGTTAAACCAGGTACTACATAAACAGTATATAGTATATATACAGAGGATATAGTGTTAAACCAGGTACTACATACAGAGTATATAGTATACATACAGAGTATATAGTTTGACCAAAAGATCGTGCTGATCTTTGATCTCCTGGTTCTTCATCTCCAGCGCCACTTTCAGACTCATAATGTCCTCCTCTATGGGCTGGTATAACACACACACGAATCATCACTACAGCCAGTACAATGGAAAGGTGGGAATGTGTACTGAATGTGTACTGACGTTATAAGTGAAAGGTGGAGCTACTGGTGGATGTGTACTGACACTATAAGGGATCTCTACCTGCAGTGACAGTCTGAGCTTCTCAAGTTCTTCCTCCAGAGATTTCTTCTCCTGTTCACAGGCCATTTTCATATCTGCCAGAGCAAGTATCATTACTGCTGGATATAACATAGATTGTATATACTACATAATTACTACTGAATATATAAAATATAATATATATAGTACTATACATATATTAGTATCACTTTTATTGGAGCCTAAAGGCTAACATTCATTATTAGTTATGTTAGTATTATTGCATTTCCATAGTACTTACTCTTGATGGACCTGTTATGCTCCTCCTCCTCCTGCTGTTTCTGCAGGAGCTCTGTCTCCTCCTGCTGCTTGTGTTTCAGCATCTCCTGAAGAACCTGCAGCTCCTTCTGCTTCTGCAACCTCAACTCCTTCAGCTGCTCCAACAAACTGTTCTCCAACTCCTCCTTCTCACACCGCGAACACTCCAATCGGGCCACAGGCCCCACTAGTGACACAGAACCACACACACACACACACACACACACACACACACACACACACACACACACACACACACACAGAGAGATAAACATGTATAAATGTATAAGAATTTGTGGATAAAATTATTATGAGATTATTTATAATGAAACGACTACACTACACAACCACTTCTTCCTTTTATTTACATATTATACAGATATTTAGAGATATTTACATTTTCTTTACCGGCGTGCGTCTCTCTTCTCCAAGGTAGCGGAGAGATATGAAGGGATAAAAGGGGAAAAGAATAAAATGCACGTCGGTTTTAAATTCGCAGGCTACCTGCGCTGAAGGCGTGGAAAACGAGCACGTGACGGAAAGGCTTCCGTACCCGATGGGTCCAAATCACATGCCCAGCAAAGTAGCCTTAAACCTGGACACACAATGGAGACCATTTGACCCTTTAAAATCATACTACAACCAGACTTCCAGGCCCAAGAGGTCACACAGTCATGCCCAGCAAAGTAGCTCTGGGCCTGGGCACACTTCACGTAGTTTGACCGTTTAAATAAAACTAGAAACAGACTTCCTGGCCCAAGAGGTCACACAGTCATGCCCAGCAAGGTTGCTTTAAACGTGGGCACACTTCAGACCGTTTCACTCTTTAAATCATTCAAAGCACCACATTTCAAGGCCCAAGAGGTCACAGAATTATGCCCATCAAAGTAGCTCTGGGCCTGGGCACACTTCACGCAGTTTGACCCTTTAAATAATTCTACAACCAGACACATACAGGTGCGCACATATACACAGATACACATTCTGTTTAATTTCTTCACATCTGCAGACTAGAGTAAGCTGAGGGTATAGTGTTAAACCAGGTACTACATAAACAGTATATAGTATATATACAGAGGATATAGTGTTAAACCAGGTACTACATACAGAGTATATAGTATACATACAGAGTATATAGTTTGACCAAAAGATCGTGCTGATCTTTGATCTCCTGGTTCTTCATCTCCAGCGCCACTTTCAGACTCATAATGTCCTCCTCTATGGGCTGGTATAACACACACACGAATCATCACTACAGCCAGTACAATGGAAAGGTGGGAATGTGTACTGAATGTGTACTGACGTTATAAGTGAGAGGTGGTGGTACTGGTGGATGTGTACTGACACTATAAGGGATCTCTACCTGCAGTGACAGTTTGAGCTTCTCAAGTTCTTCCTCCAGAGATTTCTTCTCCTGTTCACAGGCCATTTTCATATCTGCCAGAGCAAGTATCATTACTGCTGGATATAACACAGATTGTATATACTACATAATTACTGCTGAATATATAAAATATAATATATATAGTACTATACATATATTAGTGTCACTTTTATTGGAGCCTAAAGGCTAACATTCATTATTAGTTATGTTAGTATTATTGCATTTCCATAGTACTTACTCTTGATGGACCTGTTATGCTCCTCCTCCTCCTGCTGTTTCTGCAGGAGCTCTGTCTCCTCCTGCTGCTTGTGTTTCAGCATCTCCTGAAGAACCTGCAGCTCATTCTGCTTCTGCAACCTCAACTCCTTCAGCTGCTCAAACAAACTGTTCTCCAACTCCTCCTTCTCACACCGCAAACACTCCAATCGGGCCACAGGCCCCACTAGTGACACAGAACCACACACACACACACACAGACACACACACACACACACACAGAGAGAGAGATAAACATGTATAAATGTATAAGAATTTGTGGATAAAATTATTATGAGATTATTTATAATCAAACAACTACACTACACAACCACATCTTCCTTTTATTTACATATTATACAGATATTTAGAGATATTTACATTTTATTTACCCGCGTGCGTCTCTCTTCTCCAAGGTAGCGGAGAGATATGAAAGGATAAAAGGGGAAAAGAATAAAATGCACGTCGGTTTTAAATTCGCAGGCTACCTGCGCTGAAGGCGTGGAAAACGAGCACGTGACGGAAAGGCTTCCGTACCCGATGGGTCCAAATCACATGCCCAGCAAAGTAGCCTTAAACCTGGACACGCAATGGAGAGCATTTGACCCTTTAAAATCATACTACAACCAGACTTCCAGGCCCAAGAGGTCACACAGCCATGCCCAGCAAAGTAGCTCTGGGCCTGGGCACACTTCACGCAGTTTGACCGTTTAAATAAAACTAGAAACAGACTTCCTGGCCCAAGAGGTCACAGTCATACCCAGCAAAGTACGTTTAAACCTGGAAACAAATCAGATCCTTTCTGTCATTCAAAGGAATGGGCCTGCAACTCACAACCACATCCCCAGTGAAGCGCACCGTCACCCAGCCACACTACCCCACCTTGCCCGTCCTGGAACAACCACACCTCCAGGGCACCACATGCCAATCTCTCATGCCCAGCAAACTGCAACCTCACGAAGCCAGGCCACACACTGTCTCCCCTTGTACAGTCCAAGGACGAACTCCTCCACAAACCTGGTGTTCACGCGCACACACGCAATTACAACGAATTGGTGGAGAACTTTGAAACAAACGTGCTGACTTTGAATACTCACATCTAGGCTGGGCCAGGTCCAAATGGCCTGCAGCTCGGTGCGCATTAACTGCTTGACTGTCCGTCACAAACGCCACCTGCCAAGCGTTCGTTCCGTCCCTGGCGGATTTTAAAAAATCGTAGCGTGAGAACGATGGGTCCGATCCGCGTGCCGCTTAAAGGCGATTACAGGGGAGATGCAACCCATTCCAAAGAACCATGAAAAGACTTTCTACTCCCAAGGAAACGAGATATTAAGCCGCAATGACATCCGACGCGCGCATTTTCTCCGCCGCGCAGCACATTTAAAAAAATCATAGCGTGAAAACCGTGGGTTCGATCCGCGTGCCGCTCGAAGGCGATTACAGGGGAGATGCAGCCCTTTCCAAAGAGGCATGAACAGACTTCCTACTCCCAAGGAGCCCAAAGATATTAAGCCGCAAATACGTCCTACGCGCGTCTTTTCTACGCCGCGCACCACATTTAAAAAATCGTATCGGAAGAACGGTGGGTCCAATCCGCGTGCCGCTTAAAGGCGATTACAAGGGAGATGCAAACCTTTCCAAAGAGCCATGAAAAGACTTTCTACTCCCAAGGAGACAAGAGATATTACGCGCATTTTCTCCGACGCGCACCACGTTTAAAAAATCGTAGCGTGAGAACGGTGGGTCCGATCCGCGTGCCGCTTAAAGACGATTACAGGGGAGATGCATCCCTTTCCAAAGAGCCATGAACAGACTTTCTACTCCCAAGGAGACCAGAGATATTAACAGATAAAGCGTTACGCTCCAGTCGGATGAGCGAGAAACGCTTGTACAATTGCAACGAATTGGAGGAGAAAGTTTAAACAAACGCGCTGACTTTGAAGGCTCACATCTAGGCCGGGCCAGGTCCAAATGGCCTGCAACTCGGTCCGCATCACGTCCATGACTTTTCCTAACGAACGCCACCTGCCAAGCTTTCGGCCAGTCCCTGTCGGCATTAAAAAATCGTAGCGTGATAACGATGGTTCCGATCCGCGTGCCGCGCGAAGGCGATTACAGGGGAGATGCAGCCCTTTCCAAAGAGCCATGAACAGACTTTCTACTCCCAAGGAGCCCAAAGATATTAAGCCGCAAATAAGTCCTACGCGCGTCTTTTCTACGCCTCGCACCACATTTAAAAAATCGTAGCGTAAGAACGGTGGGTCCGATCCGCGTGCCGCTTAAAGGCGATTACAGGGGAGATGCAACCCTTTCCAAAGAACCATGAAAAGACTTTCTACTCCCAAGGAGACAATAGATATTAAGCCGAAATGACGTCCGACGCGCGCATTTTCTCCGACGCGCACCACATTTAAAAAAATCATAGCGTGAAAACCGTGGGTTCGATCCGCGTGCCGCTCGAAGGCGATTACAGCGGAGATGCAGCCCTTTCCAAAGAGCCATGAAAAGACTTTCTACTCCTAAGGAGACAAGAGATATTAAGCCGAAATGACGTCCGACGCGCGCATTTCCTCCGCCGCGCACCACATTTAAAAAAATCATAGCGTGAAAACCGTGGGTTCGATCCGCGTGCCGCTCGAAGGCGATTACAGGGGAGATGCAGCCCTTTCCAAAGAGCCATGAACAGACTTTCTACTCCCAAGGAGACCAGAAATATTAACTTATAAAGCGTTACGCTCCAGTCGGATGAACGAGAAACGCTTGTACAATTGCAACGAATTGGAGGAGAAAGTTTAAACAAACGCGCTGACTTTGAACGCTCACATCTAGGCCGGGCCAACTCCAAATGGCGTGCAACTCGGTGTGCATCACCTCCATGACTGTCCCTAACGAACGCCACCTGCCACGCTTTCGGCCTATCCCTGGCGGCATTAAAAAATCGTAGCGTGATAACGATGGTTCCGATGCGCGTGCCGCTCGAAGGCGATTACAGGGGAGATACAGCCCTTTCCAAAGAGCCATGAACAGACTTTCTACTCCCAAGGAGACAAGAGATATTACGCGCATATTCTCCGACGCGCACCACGTTTAAAAAATCGTAGCGTGAGAACGGTGGGTCCGATCCGCGTGCCGCTTAAAGGCGATTACAGGGGAGATACAGCCCTTTCCAAAGAGGCATGAACAGACTTCCTACTCCCAAGGAGACAAGAGATATTAAGCCGCAATGACGTCCGACGCGCGCATTTTCTCCGCCGCGCAGCACATTTAAAAAAATCATAGCGTGAAAACCGTGGGTTCGATCCGCGTGCCGCTCGAAGGCGATTACAGGGGAGATGGAGCCCTTTCCAAAGAGGCATGAACAGACTTCCTACTCCCAAGGAGCCCAAAGATATTAAGCCGCAAATACGTCCTACGCGCGTCTTTTCTACGCCGCGCACCACATTTAAAAAATCGTAGCGTAAGAACGGTGGGTCCGATCCGCGTGCCGCTTAAAGGCGATTACAGGGGAGATGCAAACCTTTCCAAAGAGCCATGAAAAGACTTTCTACTCCCAAGGAGACAAGAGATATTAAGCCGCAATGACGTCCGACGCGCGCATTTTCTCCGACGCGCAACACATTTAAAAAAATCATAGCGTGAAAACCGTGGGTTCGATCCGCGTGCCGCTCGAAGGCGATTACAGGGGAGATGCAGCCCTTTCCAAAGAGCCATGAACAGACTTTCTACTCCCAATGAGACAAGAGATATCAAGCCGCAAATACGTCCGGCGCGCGTCTATTCTCCGCCGCGCAACACATTTAAAAAAATCGTAGCGTGAAAACCGTGGGTTCGATCCGCGTGCCGCTTAAAGGCGATTACAGGGGAGATGCAGCCCTTTCCAAAGAGCCATGAAAAGACTTTCTACTCCCAAGGAGACAAGAGATATTAAGCCGAAATGACGTCCGACGCGCGCATTTCCTCCGCCGCGCACCACATTTAAAAAAATCATAGCGTGAAAACCGTGGGTTCGATCCGCGTGCCGCTCGAAGGCGATTACAGGGGAGATGCAGCCCTTTCCAAAGAGCCATGAACAGACTTCCTACTCCCAAGGAGACAAGAGATATTAAGCCGCAAATACGTCCTACGCCGCGCACCACATTTAAAAAATCGTAGCGTAAGAACGGTGGGTCCGATCCGCGTGCCGCTTAAAGGCGATTACAGGGGAGATGCAACCCTTTCCAAAGAGGCATGAACAGACTTCCTACTCCCAAGGAGACAAGAGATATTAACATATAAAGCGTTACGCTCCAGTCGGATGAGCGAGAAACGCTTGAGCAGTTGCAACGAATTGGAGGAGAAAGTTTAAACAAACGCGCTGACTTTGAACGCTCACATCTAGGTCTGGCCAAGTCCAAATGCCGTGCAACTCGGTGCGCATCACCTCCATGACTGTCCCTAACGAACGCCACCTGCCACGCTTTCGGCCTATCCCTGGCGGCATTAAAAAATCGTAGCGTGATAACGATGGTTCCGATGCGCGTGCCGCTCGAAGGCGATTACAGGGGAGATACAGCCCTTTCCAAAGAGCCATGAACAGACTTTCTACTCTCAAGGAGACAAGAGATATTACGCGCATTTCCTCCGACGCGCACCACGTTTAAAAAATCGTAGCGTGAGAACGGTGGGTCCGATCCGCGTGCCGCTTAAAGGCGATTACAGGGGAGATGCAACCCTTTCCAAAGAACCATGAAAAGACTTTCTAATCCCAAGGAGACAAGTGATATTAAGCCGCAATGACGTCCGACGCGCGCATTTTCTCCGCCGCGCACCACATTTAAAAAAATCATAGCGTGAAAACCGTGGGTTCGATCCGCGTGCCGCTCAAAGGCGATTACAGGGGAGATGGAGCCCTTTCCAAAGAGGCATGAACAGACTTCCTACTCCCAAGGAGCCCAAAGATATTAAGCCGCAAATACGTCCTACGCGCGTCTTTTCTACGCCGCGCACCACATTTAAAAAATCGTAGCGTAAGAACGGTGGGTCCGATCCGCGTGCCGCATAAAGGCGATTACAGGGGAGATGCAAACCTTTCCAAAGAGCCATGAAAAGACTTTCTACTCCCAAGGAGACAAGAGATATTAAGCCGCAATGACGTCCGACGCGCGCATTTTCTCCGACGCGCAACACATTTAAAAAAATCATAGCGTGAAAACCGTGGGTTCGATCCACGTGCCGCGAGAAGGCGATAACAGGGGAGATGCAGCCCTTTCCAAAGAGCCATGAACAGACTTTCTACTCCCAATGAGACAAGAGATATCAAGCCGCAAATACGTCCGGCGCGCGTCTATTCTCCGCCGCGCAACACATTTAAAAAAAATCGTAGCGTGAAAACCGTGGGTTCGATCCGCGTGCCGCTTAAAGGCGATTACAGGGGAGATGCAGCCCTTTCCAAAGAGCCATGAAAAGACTTTCTACTCCCAAGGAGACAAGAGATATTAAGCCGAAATGACGTCCGACGCGCGCATTTCCTCCGCCGCGCACCACATTTAAAAAAATCATAGCGTGAAAACCGTGGGTTCGATCCGCGTGCCGCTCGAAGGCGATTACAGGGGAGATGCAGCCCTTTCCAAAGAGGCATGAACAGACTTCCTACTCCCAAGTAGCCCAAAGATATTAAGCCGCAAATACGTCCTACGCGCGTCTTTTCTACGCCGCGCACCACATTTAAAAAATCGTATCGGAAGAACGGTGGGTCCAATCCGCGTGCCGCTTAAAGGCGATTACAAGGGAGATGCAAACCTTTCCAAAGAGCCATGAAAAGACTTTCTACTCCCAAGGAGACAAGAGATATTAAGCCGAAATGACGTCCGACGCGCGCATTTTCTCCGCCGCGCACCACATTTTAAAAAATCATAGCGTGAAAACCGTGGGTTCGATCCGCGTGCCGCTCGAAGGCGATTACAGGGGAGATGCAGCCCTTTCCAAAGAGCCATGAACAGACTTTCTACACCCAATGAGACAAGAGATATTAAGCAGCAAATACGTCCGGCGCGCGTCTTTTCTCCGCCGCGCAACACATTTAAAAAAAATCGTAGCGTGAAAAACGTGGGTTGGATCCGCGTGCCGCTCGAAGGCGATTACAGGGGAGATGCATCCCTTTCAAAAGAGCCATGAACAGACTTTCTACTCCCAAGGAGACCAGAAATATTAACATATAAAGCGTTACGCTCCAGTCGGATGAACGAGAAACGCTTGTACAATTGCAACGAATTGGAGGAGAAAGTTTAAACAAACGCGCTGACTTTGAACGCTCACATCTAGGCCGGGCCAACTCCAAATGGCGTGCAACTCGGTGCGCATCACCTCCATGACTGTCGCTAACGAACGCCACCTGCCACGCTTTCGGCCCGTCCCTGGCGGCATTAAAAAATCGTAGCGTGATAACGATGGTTCCGATGCGCGTGCCGCTCGAAGGCGATTACAGGGGAGATACAGCCCTTTCCAAAGAGCCATGAACAGACTTTCTACTCCCAAGGAGACAAGAGATATTACGCGCATTTTCTCCGACGCGCACCACGTTTAAAAAATCGTAGCGTGAGAACGGTGGGTCCGATCCGCGTGCCGCTCGAAGCCGATTACAGGGGAGATGCAGCCCTTTCCAAAGAGCCATGAACAGACTTTCTACTCCCAAGGAGACAAGAGATATTACGCCGCAATGACGTCCGACGCGCGCATTTTCTCCGCCGCGCACCACATTTAAAAAATCGTATCGTGAGAACGGTGGGTCCGATCCGCGTGCCGCTTAAAGGCAATTACAGGGGAGATGCAGCGCTTTCCAAAGAGCCATGAACAGACTTTCTACTCCCAAGGAGCCCAAAGATATTAAGCCGCAAATACGTCCTACGCGCGTCTTTTCTACGCCGCGCACCACATTTAAAAAATCGTAGCGTAAGAACGGTGGGTCCGATCCGCGTGCCGCTTAAAGGCGATTACAGGGGAGATGCAGCCCTTTCCAAAGAGCCATGAAAAGACTTTCTACTCCCAAGGAGACAAGAGATATTAAGCCGAAATGACGTGCGACGCGCGCATTTCCTCCGCCGCGCACCACATTTAAAAAAATCATAGCGTGAAAACCGTGGGTTCGATCCGCGTGCCGCTCGAAGGCGATTACAGGGGAGATACAGCCCTTTCCAAAGAGCCATGAACAGACTTTCTACTCCCAAGGAGACAAGAGATATTACGCGCATTTTCTCCGACGCGCACCACGTTTAAAAAATCGTAGCGTGAGAACGGTGGGTCCGATCCGCGTGCCGCTTAAAGGCGATTACAGGGGAGATGCATCCCTTTCCAAAGAGCCATGAACAGACTTTCTACTCCCAAGGAGACCAGAGATATTAACAGATAAAGCGTTACGCTCCAGTCGGATGAGCGAGAAACGCTTGTACAATTGCAACGAATTGGAGGAGAAAGTTTAAACAAACGCGCTGACTTTGAAGGCTCACATCTAGGCCGGGCCAGGTCCAAATGGCCTACAACTCAGTCCGCATCACGTCCATGACTTTTCCTAACGAACGCCACCTGCCAAGCTTTCGGCCCGTCCCTGTCGGCATTAAAAAATCGTAGCGTGATAACGATGGTTCCGATCCGCGTGCCGCGCGAAGGCGATTACAGGGGAGATGCAGCCCTTTCCAAAGAGCCATGAACAGACTTTCTACTCCCCAGGAGCCCAAAGATATTAAGCCGCAAATAAGTCCTACGCGCGTCTTTTCTACGCCTCGCACCACATTTAAAAAATCGTAGCGTAAGAACGGTGGTCCGATCCGCGTGCCGCTTAAAGGCGATTACAGGGGAGATGCAACCCTTTCCAAAGAACCATGAAAACACTTTCTACTCCCAAGGAGACAAGAGATATTAAGCCGCAATGACGTCCGACGCGCGCATTTTCTCCGCCGCAGCACATTTAAAAAAATCATAGCGTGAAAACCGTGGGTTCGATCCGCGTGCCGCTCGAAGGCGATTACAGGGGAGATGGAGCCCTTTCCAAAAAGGCATGAACAGACTTCCTACTCCCAAGGAGCCCAAAGATATTAAGCCGCAAATACGTCCTACGCGCGTCTTTTCTACGCCGCGCACCACACTTAAAAAATCGTATCGGAAGAACGGTGGGTCCAATCCGCGTGCCGCTTAAAGGCGATTACAAGGGAGATGCAAACCTTTCCAAAGAGCCATGAAAAGACTTTCTACTCCCAAGGAGACAAGAGATATTAAGCCGAAATGACGTCCGACGCGCGCATTTTCTCCGCCGCGCACCACATTTTAAAAAATCATAGCGTGAAAACCGTGGGTTCGATCCGCGTGTCGCTCGAAGGCGATTACAGGGGAGATGCAGCCCTTTCCAAAGAGCCATGAACAGACTTTCTACACCCAATGAGACAAGAGATATTAAGCAGCAAATACGTCCGGCGCGCGTCTTTTCTCCGCCGCGCAACACATTTAAAAAAAATCGTAGCGTGAAAAACGTGGGTTCGATCCGCGTGCCGCTCGAAGGCGATTACAGGGGAGATGCATCCCTTTCAAAAGAGCCATGAACAGACTTTCTACTCCCAAGGAGACCAGAAATATTAACATATAAAGCGTTACGCTCCAGTCGGATGAACGAGAAACGCTTGTACAATTGCAACGAATTGGAGGAGAAAGTTTAAACAAACGCGCTGACTTTGAACGCTCACATCTAGGCCGGGCCAACTCCAAATGGCGTGCAACTCGGTGCGCATCACCTCCATGACTGTCGCTAACGAACGCCACCTGCCACGCTTTCGGCCCGTCCCTGGCGGCATTAAAAAATCGTAGCGTGATAACGATGGTTCCGATGCGCGTGCCGCTCGAAGGCGATTACAGGGGAGATACAGCCCTTTCCAAAGAGCCATGAACAGACTTTCTACTCCCAAGGAGACAAGAGATATTACGCGCATTTTCTCCGACGCGCACCACGTTTAAAAAATCGTAGCGTGAGAACGGTGGGTCCGATCCGCGTGCCGCTCGAAGCCGATTACAGGGGAGATGCAGCCCTTTCCAAAGAGCCATGAACAGACTTTCTACTCCCAAGGAGACAAGAGATATTACGCCGCAATGACGTCCGACGCGCGCATTTTCTCCGCCGCGCACCACATTTAAAAAATCGTATCGTGAGAACGGTGGGTCCGATCCGCGTGCCGCTTAAAGGCAATTACAGGGGAGATGCAGCGCTTTCCAAAGAGCCATGAACAGACTTTCTACTCCCAAGGAGCCCAAAGATATTAAGCCGCAAATACGTCCTACGCGCGTCTTTTCTACGCCGTGCACCACATTTAAAAAATCGTAGCGTAAGAACGGTGGGTCCGATCCGCGTGCCGCTTAAAGGCGATTACAGGGGAGATGCAGCCCTTTCCAAAGAGCCATGAAAAGACTTTCTACTCCCAAGGAGACAAGAGATATTAAGCCGAAATGACGTCCGACGCGCGCATTTCCTCCGCCGCGCACCACATTTAAAAAAATCATAGCGTGAAAACCGTGGGTTCGATCCGCGTGCCGCTCGAAGGCGATTACAGGGGAGATACAGCCCTTTCCAAAGAGCCATGAACAGACTTTCTACTCCCAAGGAGACAAGAGATATTACGCGCATTTTCTCCGACGCGCACCACGTTTAAAAAATCGTAGCGTGAGAACGGTGGGTCCGATCCGCGTGCCGCTTAAAGGCGATTACAGGGGAGATGCATCCCTTTCCAAAGAGCCATGAACAGACTTTCTACTCCCAAGGAGACCAGAGATATTAACAGATAAAGCGTTACGCTCCAGTCGGATGAGCGAGAAACGCTTGTACAATTGCAACGAATTGGAGGAGAAAGTTTAAACAAACGCGCTGA
Source organism: Electrophorus electricus (assembly GCF_041902795.1). Lineage (NCBI taxonomy): Eukaryota > Metazoa > Chordata > Actinopteri > Gymnotiformes > Gymnotidae > Electrophorus > Electrophorus electricus. The sequence goes on along the minus strand of NC_137501.1, from coordinate 37,740,900 downwards.
CTTTGAAGGCTCACATCTAGGCCGGGCCAGGTCCAAATGGCCTACAACTCAGTCCGCATCACGTCCATGACTTTTCCTAACGAACGCCACCTGCCAAGCTTTCGGCCCGTCCCTGTCGGCATTAAAAAATCGTAGCGTGATAACGATGGTTCCGATCCGCGTGCCGCGCGAAGGCGATTACAGGGGAGATGCAGCCCTTTCCAAAGAGCCATGAACAGACTTTCTACTCCCCAGGAGCCCAAAGATATTAAGCCGCAAATAAGTCCTACGCGCGTCTTTTCTACGCCTCGCACCACATTTAAAAAATCGTAGCGTAAGAACGGTGGGTCCGATCCGCGTGCCGCTTAAAGGCGATTACAGGGGAGATGCAACCCTTTCCAAAGAACCATGAAAACACTTTCTACTCCCAAGGAGACAAGAGATATTAAGCCGCAATGACGTCCGACGCGCGCATTTTCTCCGCCGCAGCACATTTAAAAAAATCATAGCGTGAAAACCGTGGGTTCGATCCGCGTGCCGCTCGAAGGCGATTACAGGGGAGATGGAGCCCTTTCCAAAAAGGCATGAACAGACTTCCTACTCCCAAGGAGCCCAAAGATATTAAGCCGCAAATACGTCCTACGCGCGTCTTTTCTACGCCGCGCACCACATTTAAAAAATCGTATCGGAAGAACGGTGGGTCCAATCCGCGTGCAGCTTAAAGGCGATTACAAGGGAGATGCAAACCTTTCCAAAGAGCCATGAAAAGACTTTCTACTCCCAAGGAGACAAGAGATATTAAGCCGAAATGACGTCCGACGCGCGCATTTTCTCCGCCGCGCACCACATTTTAAAAAATCATAGCGTGAAAACCGTGGGTTCGATCCGCGTGCCGCTCGAAGGCGATTACAGGGGAGATGCAGCCCTTTCCAAAGAGCCATGAACAGACTTTCTACACCCAATGAGACAAGAGATATTAAGCAGCAAATACGTCCGGCGCGCGTCTTTTCTCCGCCGCGCAACACATTTAAAAAAAATCGTAGCGTGAAAAACGTGGGTTCGATCCGCGTGCCGCTCGAAGGCGATTACAGGGGAGATGCATCCCTTTCAAAAGAGCCATGAACAGACTTTCTACTCCCAAGGAGACCAGAAATATTAACATATAAAGCGTTACGCTCCAGTCGGATGAACGAGAAACGCTTGTACAATTGCAACGAATTGGAGGAGAAAGTTTAAACAAACGCGCTGACTTTGAACGCTCACATCTAGGCCGGGCCAACTCCAAATGGCATGCAACTCGGTGCGCATCACCTCCATGACTGTCGCTAACGAACGCCACCTGCCACGCTTTCGGCACGTCCCTGGCGGCATTAAAAAATCGTAGCGTGATAACGATGGTTCCGATGCGCGTGCCGCTCGAAGGCGATTACAGGGGAGATACAGCCCTTTCCAAAGAGCCATGAACAGACTTTCTACTCCCAAGGAGACAAGAGATATTACGCGCATTTTCTCCGACGCGCACCACGTTTAAAAAATCGTAGCGTGAGAACGGTGGGTCCGATCCGCGTGCCGCTCGAAGCCGATTACAGGGGAGATGCAGCCCTTTCCAAAGAGCCATGAACAGACTTTCTACTCCCAAGGAGCCCAAAGATATTAAGCCGCAAATAAGTCCTACGCGCGTCTTTTCTACGCCGCGCACCACATTTAAAAAATCGTTGCGTAAGAACGGTGGGTCCGATCCGCGTGCCGCTTAAAGGCGATTACAGGGGAGATGCAACCCTTTCCAAAGAGCCATAAAAAGACTTTCTATTCCCAAGGAGACAAGAGATATTAAGCCGCAATGACGTCCGACGCGCGCATTTTCTCCGCCGCGCACCACATTTAAAAAAATCATAGCGTGAAAACCGTGGGTTCGATCCGCGTGCCGCTCGAAGGCGATTACAGGGGAGATGCAACCCTTTCCAAAGAGCCATGAACAGACTTCCTACTCCCAAGGAGACAAGAGATATTAAGCAGCAATGATGTCCGACACGCGCATTTTCTCCGCCGCGCACCACATTTAAAAAATCTTAGCGTGAGAACGGTGGGTCCGATCCGCGTGCCGCTTAAAGGCGATTACAGGGGAGATGCAGCCCTTTCCAAAGAGCCATGAAAAGACTTTCTACTCCCAAGGAGACAAGAGATATTAAGCCGAAATGACGTCCGACGCGCGCATTTTCTCCGCCGCGCACCACATTTAAAAAAATCATAGCGTGAAAACCGTGGGTTCGATCCGCGTGCCGCTCGAAGGCGATTACAGGGGAGATGCAGCCCTTTCCAAAGATCCATGAACAGACTTCCTACTCCCAAGGAGACAAGAGATATTAACATATAAAGCGTTACGCTCCAGTCGGATGAGCGAGAAACGCTTGAGCAGTTGCAACGAATTGGAGGAGAAAGTTTAAACAAACGCGCTGACTTTGAACGCTCACATCTAGGTCTGGCCAAGTCCAAATGCCGTGCAACTCGGTGCGCATCACCTCCATGACTGTCCCTAACGAACGCCACCTGCCACGCTTTCGGCCTATCCCTGGCGGCATTAAAAAATCGTAGCGTGATAACGATGGTTCCGATGCGCGTGCCGCTCGAAGGCGATTACAGGGGAGATACAGCCCTTTCCAAAGAGCCATGAACAGACTTTCTACTCTCAAGGAGACAAGAGATATTACGCGCATTTCCTCCGACGCGCACCACGTTTAAAAAATCGTAGCGTGAGAACGGTGGGTCCGATCCGCGTGCCGCTTAAAGGCGATTACAGGGGAGATGCAACCCTTTCCAAAGAACCATGAAAAGACTTTCTAATCCCAAGGAGACAAGTGATATTAAGCCGCAATGACGTCCGACGCGCGCATTTTCTCCGCCGCGCACCACATTTAAAAAAATCATAGCGTGAAAACCGTGGGTTCGATCCGCGTGCCGCTCAAAGGCGATTACAGGGGAGATGGAGCCCTTTCCAAAGAGGCATGAACAGACTTCCTACTCCCAAGGAGCCCAAAGATATTAAGCCGCAAATACGTCCTACGCGCGTCTTTTCTACGCCGCGCACCACATTTAAAAAATCGTAGCGTAAGAACGGTGGGTCCGATCCGCGTGCCGCTTAAAGGCGATTACAGGGGAGATGCAAACCTTTCCAAAGAGCCATGAAAAGACTTTCTACTCCCAAGGAGACAAGAGATATTAAGCCGCAATGACGTCCGACGCGCGCATTTTCTCCGACGCGCAACACATTTAAAAAAATCATAGCGTGAAAACCGTGGGTTCGATCCGCGTGCCGCGAGAAGGCGATAACAGGGGAGATGCAGCCCTTTCCAAAGAGCCATGAACAGACTTTCTACTCCCAATGAGACAAGAGATATCAAGCCGCAAATACGTCCGGCGCGCGTCTATTCTCCGCCGCGCAACACATTTAAAAAAAATCGTAGCGTGAAAACCGTGGGTTCGATCCGCGTGCCGCTTAAAGGCGATTACAGGGGAGATGCAGCCCTTTCCAAAGAGCCATGAAAAGACTTTCTACTCCCAAGGAGACAAGAGATATTAAGCCGAAATGACGTCCGACGCGCGCATTTCCTCCGCCGCGCACCACATTTAAAAAAATCATAGCGTGAAAACCGTGGGTTCGATCCGCGTGCCGCTCGAAGGCGATTACAGGGGAGATGCAGCCCTTTCCAAAGAGGCATGAACAGACTTCCTACTCCCAAGTAGCCCAAAGATATTAAGCCGCAAATACGTCCTACGCGCGTCTTTTCTACGCCGCGCACCACATTTAAAAAATCGTATCGGAAGAACGGTGGGTCCAATCCGCGTGCCGCTTAAAGGCGATTACAAGGGAGATGCAAACCTTTCCAAAGAGCCATGAAAAGACTTTCTACTCCCAAGGAGACAAGAGATATTAAGCCGAAATGACGTCCGACGCGCGCATTTTCTCCGCCGCGCACCACATTTTAAAAAATCATAGCGTGAAAACCGTGGGTTCGATCCGCGTGCCGCTCGAAGGCGATTACAGGGGAGATGCAGCCCTTTCCAAAGAGCCATGAACAGACTTTCTACACCCAATGAGACAAGAGATATTAAGCAGCAAATACGTCCGGCGCGCGTCTTTTCTCCGCCGCGCAACACATTTAAAAAAAATCGTAGCGTGAAAAACGTGGGTTCGATCCGCGTGCCGCTCGAAGGCGATTACAGGGGAGATGCATCCCTTTCAAAAGAGCCATGAACAGACTTTCTACTCCCAAGGAGACCAGAAATATTAACATATAAAGCGTTACGCTCCAGTCGGATGAACGAGAAACGCTTGTACAATTGCAACGAATTGGAGGAGAAAGTTTAAACAAACGCGCTGACTTTGAACGCTCACATCTAGGCCGGGCCAACTCCAAATGGCGTGCAACTCGGTGCGCATCACCTCCATGACTGTCGCTAACGAACGCCACCTGCCACGCTTTCGGCCCGTCCCTGGCGGCATTAAAAAATCGTAGCGTGATAACGATGGTTCCGATGCGCGTGCCGCTCGAAGGCGATTACAGGGGAGATACAGCCCTTTCCAAAGAGCCATGAACAGACTTTCTACTCCCAAGGAGACAAGAGATATTACGCGCATTTTCTCCGACGCGCACCACGTTTAAAAAATCGTAGCGTGAGAACGGTGGGTCCGATCCGCGTGCCGCTTAAAGGCAATTACAGGGGAGATGCAGCGCTTTCCAAAGAGCCATGAACAGACTTTCTACTCCCAAGGAGCCCAAAGATATTAAGCCGCAATGACGTCCGACGCGCGCATTTTCTCCGCCGCGCACCACATTTAAAAAATCGTATCGTGAGAACGGTGGGTCCGATCCGCGTGCCGCTTAAAGGCAATTACAGGGGAGATGCAGCGCTTTCCAAAGAGCCATGAACAGACTTTCTACTCCCAAGGAGCCCAAAGATATTAAGCCGCAAATACGTCCTACGCGCGTCTTCTCTACGCCGCGCACCACATTTAAAAAATCGTAGCGTAAGAACGGTGGGTCCGATCCGCGTGCCGCTTAAAGGCGATTACAGGGGAGATGCAGCCCTTTCCAAAGAGCCATGAAAAGACTTTCTACTCCCAAGGAGACAAGAGATATTAAGCCGAAATGACGTCCGACGCGCGCATTTCCTCCGCCGCGCACCACATTTAAAAAAATCATAGCGTGAAAACCGTGGGTTCGATCCGCGTGCCGCTCGAAGGCGATTACAGGGGAGATACAGCCCTTTCCAAAGAGCCATGAACAGACTTTCTACTCCCAAGGAGACAAGAGATATTACGCGCATTTTCTCCGACGCGCACCACGTTTAAAAAATCGTAGCGTGAGAACGGTGGGTCCGATCCGCGTGCCGCTTAAAGGCGATTACAGGGGAGATGCATCCCTTTCCAAAGAGCCATGAACAGACTTTCTACTCCCAAGGAGACCAGAGATATTAACAGATAAAGCGTTACGCTCCAGTCGGATGAGCGAGAAACGCTTGTACAATTGCAACGAATTGGAGGAGAAAGTTTAAACAAACGCGCTGACTTTGAAGGCTCACATCTAGGCCGGGCCAGGTCCAAATGGCCTACAACTCAGTCCGCATCACGTCCATGACTTTTCCTAACGAACGCCACCTGCCAAGCTTTCGGCCCGTCCCTGTCGGCATTAAAAAATCGTAGCGTGATAACGATGGTTCCGATCCGCGTGCCGCGCGAAGGCGATTACAGGGGAGATGCAGCCCTTTCCAAAGAGCCATGAACAGACTTTCTACTCCCCAGGAGCCCAAAGATATTAAGCCGCAAATAAGTCCTACGCGCGTCTTTTCTACGCCTCGCACCACATTTAAAAAATCGTAGCGTAAGAACGGTGGGTCCGATCCGCGTGCCGCTTAAAGGCGATTACAGGGGAGATGCAACCCTTTCCAAAGAACCATGAAAACACTTTCTACTCCCAAGGAGACAAGAGATATTAAGCCGCAATGACGTCCGACGCGCGCATTTTCTCCGCCGCAGCACATTTAAAAAAATCATAGCGTGAAAACCGTGGGTTCGATCCGCGTGCCGCTCGAAGGCGATTACAGGGGAGATGGAGCCCTTTCCAAAAAGGCATGAACAGACTTCCTACTCCCAAGGAGCCCAAAGATATTAAGCCGCAAATACGTCCTACGCGCGTCTTTTCTACGCCGCGCACCACATTTAAAAAATCGTATCGGAAGAACGGTGGGTCCGATCCGCGTGCCGCTTAAAGGCGATTACAGGGGAGATGCATCCCTTTCCAAAGAGCCATGAACAGACTTTCTACTCCCAAGGAGACCAGAGATATTAACAGATAAAGCGTTACGCTCCAGTCGGATGAGCGAGAAACGCTTGTACAATTGCAACGAATTGGAGGAGAAAGTTTAAACAAACGCGCTGACTTTGAAGGCTCACATCTAGGCCGGGCCAGGTCCAAATGGCCTACAACTCAGTCCGCATCACGTCCATGACTTTTCCTAACGAACGCCACCTGCCAAGCTTTCGGCCCGTCCCTGTCGGCATTAAAAAATCGTAGCGTGATAACGATGGTTCCGATCCGCGTGCCGCGCGAAGGCGATTACAGGGGAGATGCAGCCCTTTCCAAAGAGCCATGAACAGACTTTCTACTCCCCAGGAGCCCAAAGATATTAAGCCGCAAATAAGTCCTACGCGCGTCTTTTCTACGCCTCGCACCACATTTAAAAAATCGTAGCGTAAGAACGGTGGGTCCGATCCGCGTGCCGCTTAAAGGCGATTACAGGGGAGATGCAACCCTTTCCAAAGAACCATGAAAACACTTTCTACTCCCAAGGAGACAAGAGATATTAAGCCGCAATGACGTCCGACGCGCGCATTTTCTCCGCCGCAGCACATTTAAAAAAATCATAGCGTGAAAACCGTGGGTTCGATCCGCGTGCCGCTCGAAGGCGATTACAGGGGAGATGGAGCCCTTTCCAAAAAGGCATGAACAGACTTCCTACTCCCAAGGAGCCCAAAGATATTAAGCCGCAAATACGTCCTACGCGCGTCTTTTCTACGCCGCGCACCACATTTAAAAAAATCATAGCGTGAAAACCGTGGGTTCGATCCGCGTGCCGCGAGAAGGCGATAACAGGGGAGATGCAGCCCTTTCCAAAGAGCCATGAACAGACTTTCTACTCCCAATGAGACAAGAGATATCAAGCCGCAAATACGTCCGGCGCGCGTCTATTCTCCGCCGCGCAACACATTTAAAAAAAATCGTAGCGTGAAAACCGTGGGTTCGATCCGCGTGCCGCTTAAAGGCGATTACAGGGGAGATGCAGCCCTTTCCAAAGAGCCATGAAAAGACTTTCTACTCCCAAGGAGACAAGAGATATTAAGCCGAAATGACGTCCGACGCGCGCATTTCCTCCGCCGCGCACCACATTTAAAAAATCATAGCGTGAAAACCGTGGGTTCGATCCGCGTGCCGCTCGAAGGCGATTACAGGGGAGATGCAGCCCTTTCCAAAGAGGCATGAACAGACTTCCTACTCCCAAGTAGCCCAAAGATATTAAGCCGCAAATACGTCCTACGCGCGTCTTTTCTACGCCGCGCACCACATTTAAAAAATCGTATCGGAAGAACGGTGGGTCCAATCCGCGTGCCGCTTAAAGGCGATTACAAGGGAGATGCAAACCTTTCCAAAGAGCCATGAAAAGACTTTCTACTCCCAAGGAGACAAGAGATATTAAGCCGAAATGACGTCCGACGCGCGCATTTTCTCCGCCGCGCACCACATTTTAAAAAATCATAGCGTGAAAACCGTGGGTTCGATTCGCGTGCCGCTCGAAGGCGATTACAGGGGAGATGCAGCCCTTTCCAAAGAGCCATGAACAGACTTTCTACACCCAATGAGACAAGAGATATTAAGCAGCAAATACGTCCGGCGCGCGTCTTTTCTCCGCCGCGCAACACATTTAAAAAAAATCGTAGCGTGAAAAACGTGGGTTCGATCCGCGTGCCGCTCGAAGGCGATTACAGGGGAGATGCATCCCTTTCAAAAGAGCCATGAACAGACTTTCTACTCCCAAGGAGACCAGAAATATTAACATATAAAGCGTTACGCTCCAGTCGGATGAACGAGAAACGCTTGTACAATTGCAACGAATTAGAGGAGAAAGTTTAAACAAACGCGCTGACTTTGAACGCTCACATCTAGGCCGGGCCAACTCCAAATGGCGTGCAACTCGGTGCGCATCACCTCCATGACTGTCGCTAACGAACGCCACCTGCCACGCTTTCGGCCAGTCCCTGGCGGCATTAAAAAATCGTAGCGTGATAACGATGGTTCCGATGCGCGTGCCGCTCGAAGGCGATTACAGGGGAGATACAGCCCTTTCCAAAGAGCCATGAACAGACTTTCTACTCCCAAGGAGACAAGAGATATTACGCGCATTTTCTCCGACGCGCACCACGTTTAAAAAATCGTAGCGTGAGAACGGTGGGTCCGATCCGCGTGCCGCTCGAAGGAGATTACAGGGGAGATGCAGCGCTTTCCAAAGAGCCATGAACAGACTTTCTACTCCCAAGGAGACAAGAGATATTAAGCCGCAATGACGTCCGACGCGCGCATTTTCTCCGCCGCGCACCACATTTAAAAAATCGTATCGTGAGAACGGTGGGTCCGATCCGCGTGCCGCTTAAAGGCAATTACAGGGGAGATGCAGCGCTTTCCAAAGAGCCATGAACAGACTTTCTACTCCCAAGGAGCCCAAAGATATTAAGCCGCAAATACGTCCTACGCGCGTCTTTTCTACGCCGCGCACCACATTTAAAAAATCGTAGCGTAAGAACGGTGGGTCCGATCCGCGTGCCGCTTAAAGGCGATTACAGGGGAGATGCAGCCCTTTCCAAAGAGCCATGAAAAGACTTTCTACTCCCAAGGAGACAAGAGATATTAAGCCGAAATGACGTCCGACGCGCGCATTTCCTCCGCCGCGCACCACATTTAAAAAAATCATAGCGTGAAAACCGTGGGTTCGATCCGCGTGCCGCTCGAAGGCGATTACAGGGGAGATACAGCCCTTTCCAAAGAGCCATGAACAGACTTTCTACTCCCAAGGAGACAAGAGATATTACGCGCATTTTCTCCGACGCGCACCACGTTTAAAAAATCGTAGCGTGAGAACGGTGGGTCCGATCCGCGTGCCGCTTAAAGGCGATTACAGGGGAGATGCATCCCTTTCCAAAGAGCCATGAACAGACTTTCTACTCCCAAGGAGACCAGAGATATTAACAGATAAAGCGTTACGCTCCAGTCGGATGAGCGAGAAACGCTTGTACAATTGCAACGAATTGGAGGAGAAAGTTTAAACAAACGCGCTGACTTTGAAGGCTCACATCTAGGCCGGGCCAGGTCCAAATGGCCTACAACTCGGTCCCCATCACGTCCATGACTTTTCCTAACGAACGCCACCTGCCAAGCTTTCGGCCCGTCCCTGTCGGCATTAAAAAATCGTAGCGTGATAACGATGGTTCCGATCCGCGTGCCGCGCGAAGGCGATTACAGGGGAGATGCAGCCCTTTCCAAAGAGCCATGAACAGACTTTCTACTCCCAAGGAGCCCAAAGATATTAAGCCGCAAATAAGTCCTACGCGCGTCTTTTCTACGCCTCGCACCACATTTAAAAAATCGTAGCGTAAGAACGGTGGGTCCGATCCGCGTGCCGCTTAAAGGCGATTACAGGGGAGATGCAACCCTTTCCAAAGAACCATGAAAACACTTTCTACTCCCAAGGAGACAAGAGATATTAAGCCGCAATGACGTCCGACGCGCGCATTTTCTCCGCCGCAGCACATTTAAAAAAATCATAGCGTGAAAACCGTGGGTTCGATCCGCGTGCCGCTCGAAGGCGATTACAGGGGAGATGGAGCCCTTTCCAAAAAGGCATGAACAGACTTCCTACTCCCAAGGAGCCCAAAGATATTAAGCCGCAAATACGTCCTACGCGCGTCTTTTCTACGCCGCGCACCAAATTTAAAAAATCGTATCGTAAGAACGGTGGGTCCGACCCGCGTGCCGCTTAAAGGCGATTACAGGGGAAATGCAGCCCTTTCCAAAGAGCCATGAAAAGACTTTCTACTCCCAAGGAGACAAGAGATATTAAGCCGAAATGACGTCCGACGCGCGCATTTTCTTCGCCGCGCACCACATTTTAAAAAATCATAGCGTGAAAACCGTGGGTTCGATCCGCGTGCCGCTCGAAGGCGATTACAGGGGAGATGCAGCCCTTTCCAAAGAGCCATGAACAGACTTTCTACTCCCAAGGAGACAAGAGATATTAAGCCGAAATGACGTCCGACGCGCGCATTTCCTCCGCCGCGCACCACATTTAAAAAAATCATAGCGTGAAAACCGTGGGTTCGATCCGCGTGCCGCTCGAAGGTGATTACAGGGGAGATGCAGCCCTTTCCAAAGAGGCATGAACAGACTTCCTACTCCCAAGGAGCCCAAAGATATTAAGCCGCAAATACATCCTACGCGCGTCTTTTCTACGCCGCGCACCACATTTAAAAAATCGTATCGGAAGAATGGTGGGTCCAATCCGCGTGCCGCTTAAAGGCGATTACAAGGGAGATGCAAACCTTTCCAAAGAGCCATGAAAAGACTTTCTACTCCCAAGGAGACAATAGATATTAAGCCGAAATGACGTCCGACGCGCGCATTTTCTCCGCCGCGCACCACATTTAAAAAAATCATAGCGTGAAAACCGTGGGTTCGATCCGCGTGCCGCTCGAAGGCGATTACAGCGGAGATGCAGCCCTTTCCAAAGAGCCATGAAAAGACTTTCTACTCCCAAGGAGACAAGAGATATTAAGCCGAAATGACGTCCGACGCGCGCATTTCCTCCGCCGCGCACCACATTTAAAAAATCATAGCGTGAAAACCGTGGGTTCGATCCGCGTGCCGCTCGAAGGCGATTACAGGGGAGATGCAGCCCTTTCCAAAGAGGCATGAACAGACTTCCTACTCCCAAGTAGCCCAAAGATATTAAGCCGCAAATACGTCCTACGCGCGTCTTTTCTACGCCGCGCACCACATTTAAAAAATCGTATCGGAAGAACGGTGGGTCCAATCCGCGTGCCGCTTAAAGGCGATTACAAGGGAGATGCAAACCTTTCCAAAGAGCCATGAAAAGACTTTCTACTCCCAAGGAGACAAGAGATATTAAGCCGAAATGACGTCCGACGCGCGCATTTTCTCCGCCGCGCACCACATTTTAAAAAATCATAGCGTGAAAACCGTGGGTTCGATTCGCGTGCCGCTCGAAGGCGATTACAGGGGAGATGCAGCCCTTTCCAAAGAGCCATGAACAGACTTTCTACACCCAATGAGACAAGAGATATTAAGCAGCAAATACGTCCGGCGCGCGTCTTTTCTCCGCCGCGCAACACATTTAAAAAAAATCGTAGCGTGAAAAACGTGGGTTCGATCCGCGTGCCGCTCGAAGGCGATTACAGGGGAGATGCATCCCTTTCAAAAGAGCCATGAACAGACTTTCTACTCCCAAGGAGACCAGAAATATTAACATATAAAGCGTTACGCTCCAGTCGGATGAACGAGAAACGCTTGTACAATTGCAACGAATTAGAGGAGAAAGTTTAAACAAACGCGCTGACTTTGAACGCTCACATCTAGGCCGGGCCAACTCCAAATGGCGTGCAACTCGGTGCGCATCACCTCCATGACTGTCGCTAACGAACGCCACCTGCCACGCTTTCGGCCAGTCCCTGGCGGCATTAAAAAATCGTAGCGTGATAACGATGGTTCCGATGCGCGTGCCGCTCGAAGGCGATTACAGGGGAGATACAGCCCTTTCCAAAGAGCCATGAACAGACTTTCTACTCCCAAGGAGACAAGAGATATTACGCGCATTTTCTCCGACGCGCACCACGTTTAAAAAATCGTAGCGTGAGAACGGTGGGTCCGATCCGCGTGCCGCTCGAAGGAGATTACAGGGGAGATGCAGCGCTTTCCAAAGAGCCATGAACAGACTTTCTACTCCCAAGGAGACAAGAGATATTAAGCCGCAATGACGTCCGACGCGCGCATTTTCTCCGCCGCGCACCACATTTAAAAAATCGTATCGTGAGAACGGTGGGTCCGATCCGCGTGCCGCTTAAAGGCAATTACAGGGGAGATGCAGCGCTTTCCAAAGAGCCATGAACAGACTTTCTACTCCCAAGGAGCCCAAAGATATTAAGCCGCAAATACGTCCTACGCGCGTCTTTTCTACGCCGCGCACCACATTTAAAAAATCGTAGCGTAAGAACGGTGGGTCCGATCCGCGTGCCGCTTAAAGGCGATTACAGGGGAGATGCAGCCCTTTCCAAAGAGCCATGAAAAGACTTTCTACTCCCAAGGAGACAAGAGATATTAAGCCGAAATGACGTCCGACGCGCGCATTTCCTCCGCCGCGCACCACATTTAAAAAAATCATAGCGTGAAAACCGTGGGTTCGATCCGCGTGCCGCTCGAAGGCGATTACAGGGGAGATACAGCCCTTTCCAAAGAGCCATGAACAGACTTTCTACTCCCAAGGAGACAAGAGATATTACGCGCATTTTCTCCGACGCGCACCACGTTTAAAAAATCGTAGCGTGAGAACGGTGGGTCCGATCCGCGTGCCGCTTAAAGGCGATTACAGGGGAGATGCATCCCTTTCCAAAGAGCCATGAACAGACTTTCTACTCCCAAGGAGACCAGAGATATTAACAGATAAAGCGTTACGCTCCAGTCGGATGAGCGAGAAACGCTTGTACAATTGCAACGAATTGGAGGAGAAAGTTTAAACAAACGCGCTGACTTTGAAGGCTCACATCTAGGCCGGGCCAGGTCCAAATGGCCTACAACTCGGTCCCCATCACGTCCATGACTTTTCCTAACGAACGCCACCTGCCAAGCTTTCGGCCCGTCCCTGTCGGCATTAAAAAATCGTAGCGTGATAACGATGGTTCCGATCCGCGTGCCGCGCGAAGGCGATTACAGGGGAGATGCAGCCCTTTCCAAAGAGCCATGAACAGACTTTCTACTCCCAAGGAGCCCAAAGATATTAAGCCGCAAATAAGTCCTACGCGCGTCTTTTCTACGCCTCGCACCACATTTAAAAAATCGTAGCGTAAGAACGGTGGGTCCGATCCGCGTGCCGCTTAAAGGCGATTACAGGGGAGATGCAACCCTTTCCAAAGAACCATGAAAACACTTTCTACTCCCAAGGAGACAAGAGATATTAAGCCGCAATGACGTCCGACGCGCGCATTTTCTCCGCCGCAGCACATTTAAAAAAATCATAGCGTGAAAACCGTGGGTTCGATCCGCGTGCCGCTCGAAGGCGATTACAGGGGAGATGGAGCCCTTTCCAAAAAGGCATGAACAGACTTCCTACTCCCAAGGAGCCCAAAGATATTAAGCCGCAAATACGTCCTACGCGCGTCTTTTCTACGCCGCGCACCAAATTTAAAAAATCGTATCGTAAGAACGGTGGGTCCGACCCGCGTGCCGCTTAAAGGCGATTACAGGGGAAATGCAGCCCTTTCCAAAGAGCCATGAAAAGACTTTCTACTCCCAAGGAGACAAGAGATATTAAGCCGAAATGACGTCCGACGCGCGCATTTTCTTCGCCGCGCACCACATTTTAAAAAATCATAGCGTGAAAACCGTGGGTTCGATCCGCGTGCCGCTCGAAGGCGATTACAGGGGAGATGCAGCCCTTTCCAAAGAGCCATGAACAGACTTTCTACTCCCAAGGAGACAAGAGATATTAAGCCGAAATGACGTCCGACGCGCGCATTTCCTCCGCCGCGCACCACATTTAAAAAAATCATAGCGTGAAAACCGTGGGTTCGATCCGCGTGCCGCTCGAAGGTGATTACAGGGGAGATGCAGCCCTTTCCAAAGAGGCATGAACAGACTTCCTACTCCCAAGGAGCCCAAAGATATTAAGCCGCAAATACATCCTACGCGCGTCTTTTCTACGCCGCGCACCACATTTAAAAAATCGTATCGGAAGAATGGTGGGTCCAATCCGCGTGCCGCTTAAAGGCGATTACAAGGGAGATGCAAACCTTTCCAAAGAGCCATGAAAAGACTTTCTACTCCCAAGGAGACAATAGATATTAAGCCGAAATGACGTCCGACGCGCGCATTTTCTCCGCCGCGCACCACATTTAAAAAAATCATAGCGTGAAAACCGTGGGTTCGATCCGCGTGCCGCTCGAAGGCGATTACAGCGGAGATGCAGCCCTTTCCAAAGAGCCATGAAAAGACTTTCTACTCCCAAGGAGACAAGAGATATTAAGCCGAAATGACGTCCGACGCGCGCATTTCCTCCGCCGCGCACCACATTTAAAAAATCATAGCGTGAAAACCGTGGGTTCGATCCGCGTGCCGCTCGAAGGCGATTACAGGGGAGATGCAGCCCTTTCCAAAGAGGCATGAACAGACTTCCTACTCCCAAGTAGCCCAAAGATATTAAGCCGCAAATACGTCCTACGCGCGTCTTTTCTACGCCGCGCACCACATTTAAAAAATCGTATCGGAAGAACGGTGGGTCCAATCCGCGTGCCGCTTAAAGGCGATTACAAGGGAGATGCAAACCTTTCCAAAGAGCCATGAAAAGACTTTCTACTCCCAAGGAGACAAGAGATATTAAGCCGAAATGACGTCCGACGCGCGCATTTTCTCCGCCGCGCACCACATTTTAAAAAATCATAGCGTGAAAACCGTGGGTTCGATTCGCGTGCCGCTCGAAGGCGATTACAGGGGAGATGCAGCCCTTTCCAAAGAGCCATGAACAGACTTTCTACACCCAATGAGACAAGAGATATTAAGCAGCAAATACGTCCGGCGCGCGTCTTTTCTCCGCCGCGCAACACATTTAAAAAAAATCGTAGCGTGAAAAACGTGGGTTCGATCCGCGTGCCGCTCGAAGGCGATTACAGGGGAGATGCATCCCTTTCAAAAGAGCCATGAACAGACTTTCTACTCCCAAGGAGACCAGAAATATTAACATATAAAGCGTTACGCTCCAGTCGGATGAACGAGAAACGCTTGTACAATTGCAACGAATTAGAGGAGAAAGTTTAAACAAACGCGCTGACTTTGAACGCTCACATCTAGGCCGGGCCAACTCCAAATGGCGTGCAACTCGGTGCGCATCACCTCCATGACTGTCGCTAACGAACGCCACCTGCCACGCTTTCGGCCAGTCCCTGGCGGCATTAAAAAATCGTAGCGTGATAACGATGGTTCCGATGCGCGTGCCGCTCGAAGGCGATTACAGGGGAGATACAGCCCTTTCCAAAGAGCCATGAACAGACTTTCTACTCCCAAGGAGACAAGAGATATTACGCGCATTTTCTCCGACGCGCACCACGTTTAAAAAATCGTAGCGTGAGAACGGTGGGTCCGATCCGCGTGCCGCTCGAAGGAGATTACAGGGGAGATGCAGCGCTTTCCAAAGAGCCATGAACAGACTTTCTACTCCCAAGGAGACAAGAGATATTAAGCCGCAATGACGTCCGACGCGCGCATTTTCTCCGCCGCGCACCACATTTAAAAAATCGTATCGTGAGAACGGTGGGTCCGATCCGCGTGCCGCTTAAAGGCAATTACAGGGGAGATGCAGCGCTTTCCAAAGAGCCATGAACAGACTTTCTACTCCCAAGGAGCCCAAAGATATTAAGCCGCAAATACGTCCTACGCGCGTCTTTTCTACGCCGCGCACCACATTTAAAAAATCGTAGCGTAAGAACGGTGGGTCCGATCCGCGTGCCGCTTAAAGGCGATTACAGGGGAGATGCAGCCCTTTCCAAAGAGCCATGAAAAGACTTTCTACTCCCAAGGAGACAAGAGATATTAAGCCGAAATGACGTCCGACGCGCGCATTTCCTCCGCCGCGCACCACATTTAAAAAAATCATAGCGTGAAAACCGTGGGTTCGATCCGCGTGCCGCTCGAAGGCGATTACAGGGGAGATACAGCCCTTTCCAAAGAGCCATGAACAGACTTTCTACTCCCAAGGAGACAAGAGATATTACGCGCATTTTCTCCGACGCGCACCACGTTTAAAAAATCGTAGCGTGAGAACGGTGGGTCCGATCCGCGTGCCGCTTAAAGGCGATTACAGGGGAGATGCATCCCTTTCCAAAGAGCCATGAACAGACTTTCTACTCCCAAGGAGACCAGAGATATTAACAGATAAAGCGTTACGCTCCAGTCGGATGAGCGAGAAACGCTTGTACAATTGCAACGAATTGGAGGAGAAAGTTTAAACAAACGCGCTGACTTTGAAGGCTCACATCTAGGCCGGGCCAGGTCCAAATGGCCTACAACTCAGTCCGCATCACGTCCATGACTTTTCCTAACGAACGCCACCTGCCAAGCTTTCGGCCCGTCCCTGTCGGCATTAAAAAATCGTAGCGTGATAACGATGGTTCCGATCCGCGTGCCGCGCGAAGGCGATTACAGGGGAGATGCAGCCCTTTCCAAAGAGCCATGAACAGACTTTCTACTCCCCAGGAGCCCAAAGATATTAAGCCGCAAATAAGTCCTACGCGCGTCTTTTCTACGCCTCGCACCACATTTAAAAAATCGTAGCGTAAGAACGGTGGGTCCGATCCGCGTGCCGCTTAAAGGCGATTACAGGGGAGATGCAACCCTTTCCAAAGAACCATGAAAACACTTTCTACTCCCAAGGAGACAAGAGATATTAAGCCGCAATGACGTCCGACGCGCGCATTTTCTCCGCCGCAGCACATTTAAAAAAATCATAGCGTGAAAACCGTGGGTTCGATCCGCGTGCCGCTCGAAGGCGATTACAGGGGAGATGGAGCCCTTTCCAAAAAGGCATGAACAGACTTCCTACTCCCAAGGAGCCCAAAGATATTAAGCCGCAAATACGTCCTACGCGCGTCTTTTCTACGCCGCGCACCACATTTAAAAAATCGTATCGGAAGAACGGTGGGTCCAATCCGCGTGCCGCTTAAAGGCGATTACAAGGGAGATGCAAACCTTTCCAAAGAGCCATGAAAAGACTTTCTACTCCCAAGGAGACAAGAGATATTAAGCCGAAATGACGTCCGACGCGCGCATTTTCTCCGCCGCGCACCACATTTTAAAAAATCATAGCGTGAAAACCGTGGGTTCGATCCGCGTGCCGCTCGAAGGCGATTACAGGGGAGATGCAGCCCTTTCCAAAGAGCCATGAACAGACTTTCTACACCCAATGAGACAAGAGATATTAAGCAGCAAATACGTCCGGCGCGCGTCTTTTCTCCGCCGCGCAACACATTTAAAAAAAATCGTAGCGTGAAAAACGTGGGTTCGATCCGCGTGCCGCTCGAAGGCGATTACAGGGGAGATGCATCCCTTTCAAAAGAGCCATGAACAGACTTTCTACTCCCAAGGAGACCAGAAATATTAACATATAAAGCGTTACGCTCCAGTCGGATGAACGAGAAACGCTTGTACAATTGCAACGAATTGGAGGAGAAAGTTTAAACAAACGCGCTGACTTTGAACGCTCACATCTAGGCCGGGCCAACTCCAAATGGCGTGCAACTCGGTGCGCATCACCTCCATGACTGTCGCTAACGAACGCCACCTGCCACGCTTTCGGCACGTCCCTGGCGGCATTAAAAAATCGTAGCGTGATAACGATGGTTCCGATGCGCGTGCCGCTCGAAGGCGATTACAGGGGAGATACAGCCCTTTCCAAAGAGCCATGAACAGACTTTCTACTCCCAAGGAGACAAGAGATATTACGCGCATTTTCTCCGACGCGCACCACGTTTAAAAAATCGTAGCGTGAGAACGGTGGGTCCGATCCGCGTGCCGCTCGAAGCCGATTACAGGGGAGATGCAACCCTTTCCAAAGAACCATGAAAACACTTTCTACTCCCAAGGAGACAAGAGATATTAAGCCGCAATGACGTCCGACGCGCGCATTTTCTCCGCCGCAGCACATTTAAAAAAATCATAGCGTGAAAACCGTGGGTTCGATCCGCGTGCCGCTCGAAGGCGATTACAGGGGAGATGGAGCCCTTTCCAAAAAGGCATGAACAGACTTCCTACTCCCAAGGAGCCCAAAGATATTAAGCCGCAAATACGTCCTACGCGCGTCTTTTCTACGCCGCGCACCACATTTAAAAAAATCATAGCGTGAAAACCGTGGGTTCGATCCGCGTGCCGCGAGAAGGCGATAACAGGGGAGATGCAGCCCTTTCCAAAGAGCCATGAACAGACTTTCTACTCCCAATGAGACAAGAGATATCAAGCCGCAAATACGTCCGGCGCGCGTCTATTCTCCGCCGCGCAACACATTTAAAAAAAATCGTAGCGTGAAAACCGTGGGTTCGATCCGCGTGCCGCTTAAAGGCGATTACAGGGGAGATGCAGCCCTTTCCAAAGAGCCATGAAAAGACTTTCTACTCCCAAGGAGACAAGAGATATTAAGCCGAAATGACGTCCGACGCGCGCATTTCCTCCGCCGCGCACCACATTTAAAAAATCATAGCGTGAAAACCGTGGGTTCGATCCGCGTGCCGCTCGAAGGCGATTACAGGGGAGATGCAGCCCTTTCCAAAGAGGCATGAACAGACTTCCTACTCCCAAGTAGCCCAAAGATATTAAGCCGCAAATACGTCCTACGCGCGTCTTTTCTACGCCGCGCACCACATTTAAAAAATCGTATCGGAAGAACGGTGGGTCCAATCCGCGTGCCGCTTAAAGGCGATTACAAGGGAGATGCAAACCTTTCCAAAGAGCCATGAAAAGACTTTCTACTCCCAAGGAGACAAGAGATATTAAGCCGAAATGACGTCCGACGCGCGCATTTTCTCCGCCGCGCACCACATTTTAAAAAATCATAGCGTGAAAACCGTGGGTTCGATTCGCGTGCCGCTCGAAGGCGATTACAGGGGAGATGCAGCCCTTTCCAAAGAGCCATGAACAGACTTTCTACACCCAATGAGACAAGAGATATTAAGCAGCAAATACGTCCGGCGCGCGTCTTTTCTCCGCCGCGCAACACATTTAAAAAAAATCGTAGCGTGAAAAACGTGGGTTCGATCCGCGTGCCGCTCGAAGGCGATTACAGGGGAGATGCATCCCTTTCAAAAGAGCCATGAACAGACTTTCTACTCCCAAGGAGACCAGAAATATTAACATATAAAGCGTTACGCTCCAGTCGGATGAACGAGAAACGCTTGTACAATTGCTACGAATTAGAGGAGAAAGTTTAAACAAACGCGCTGACTTTGAACGCTCACATCTAGGCCGGGCCAACTCCAAATGGCGTGCAACTCGGTGCGCATCACCTCCATGACTGTCGCTAACGAACGCCACCTGCCACGCTTTCGGCCAGTCCCTGGCGGCATTAAAAAATCGTAGCGTGATAACGATGGTTCCGATGCGCGTGCCGCTCGAAGGCGATTACAGGGGAGATACAGCCCTTTCCAAAGAGCCATGAACAGACTTTCTACTCCCAAGGAGACAAGAGATATTACGCGCATTTTCTCCGACGCGCACCACGTTTAAAAAATCGTAGCGTGAGAACGGTGGGTCCGATCCGCGTGCCGCTCGAAGGAGATTACAGGGGAGATGCAGCGCTTTCCAAAGAGCCATGAACAGACTTTCTACTCCCAAGGAGACAAGAGATATTAAGCCGCAATGACGTCCGACGCGCGCATTTTCTCCGCCGCGCACCACATTTAAAAAATCGTATCGTGAGAACGGTGGGTCCGATCCGCGTGCCGCTTAAAGGCAATTACAGGGGAGATGCAGCGCTTTCCAAAGAGCCATGAACAGACTTTCTACTCCCAAGGAGCCCAAAGATATTAAGCCGCAAATACGTCCTACGCGCGTCTTTTCTACGCCGCGCACCACATTTAAAAAATCGTAGCGTAAGAACGGTGGGTCCGATCCGCGTGCCGCTTAAAGGCGATTACAGGGGAGATGCAGCCCTTTCCAAAGAGCCATGAAAAGACTTTCTACTCCCAAGGAGACAAGAGATATTAAGCCGAAATGACGTCCGACGCGCGCATTTCCTCCGCCGCGCACCACATTTAAAAAAATCATAGCGTGAAAACCGTGGGTTCGATCCGCGTGCCGCTCGAAGGCGATTACAGGGGAGATACAGCCCTTTCCAAAGAGCCATGAACAGACTTTCTACTCCCAAGGAGACAAGAGATATTACGCGCATTTTCTCCGACGCGCACCACGTTTAAAAAATCGTAGCGTGAGAACGGTGGGTCCGATCCGCGTGCCGCTTAAAGGCGATTACAGGGGAGATGCATCCCTTTCCAAAGAGCCATGAACAGACTTTCTACTCCCAAGGAGACCAGAGATATTAACAGATAAAGCGTTACGCTCCAGTCGGATGAGCGAGAAACGCTTGTACAATTGCAACGAATTGGAGGAGAAAGTTTAAACAAACGCGCTGACTTTGAAGGCTCACATCTAGGCCGGGCCAGGTCCAAATGGCCTACAACTCAGTCCGCATCACGTCCATGACTTTTCCTAACGAACGCCACCTGCCAAGCTTTCGGCCCGTCCCTGTCGGCATTAAAAAATCGTAGCGTGATAACGATGGTTCCGATCCGCGTGCCGCGCGAAGGCGATTACAGGGGAGATGCAGCCCTTTCCAAAGAGCCATGAACAGACTTTCTACTCCCCAGGAGCCCAAAGATATTAAGCCGCAAATAAGTCCTACGCGCGTCTTTTCTACGCCTCGCACCACATTTAAAAAATCGTAGCGTAAGAACGGTGGGTCCGATCCGCGTGCCGCTTAAAGGCGATTACAGGGGAGATGCAACCCTTTCCAAAGAACCATGAAAACACTTTCTACTCCCAAGGAGACAAGAGATATTAAGCCGCAATGACGTCCGACGCGCGCATTTTCTCCGCCGCAGCACATTTAAAAAAATCATAGCGTGAAAACCGTGGGTTCGATCCGCGTGCCGCTCGAAGGCGATTACAGGGGAGATGGAGCCCTTTCCAAAAAGGCATGAACAGACTTCCTACTCCCAAGGAGCCCAAAGATATTAAGCCGCAAATACGTCCTACGCGCGTCTTTTCTACGCCGCGCACCACATTTAAAAAATCGTATCGGAAGAACGGTGGGTCCAATCCGCGTGCCGCTTAAAGGCGATTACAAGGGAGATGCAAACCTTTCCAAAGAGCCATGAAAAGACTTTCTACTCCCAAGGAGACAAGAGATATTAAGCCGAAATGACGTCCGACGCGCGCATTTTCTCCGCCGCGCACCACATTTTAAAAAATCATAGCGTGAAAACCGTGGGTTCGATCCGCGTGCCGCTCGAAGGCGATTACAGGGGAGATACAGCCCTTTCCAAAGAGCCATGAACAGACTTTCTACTCCCAAGGAGACAAGAGATATTACGCGCATTTTCTCCGACGCGCACCACGTTTAAAAAATCGTAGCGTGAAAACCGTGGGTTCGATCCGCGTGCCGCTCGAAGGCGATTACAGGGGAGATGCAGCCCTTTCCAAAGAGCCATGAACAGACTTTCTACTCCCAATGAGACAAGAGATATCAAGCCGCAAATACGTCCGGCGCGCGTCTATTCTCCGCCGCGCAACACATTTAAAAAAATCGTAGCGTGAAAACCGTGGGTTCGATCCGCGTGCCGCTTAAAGGCGATTACAGGGGAGATGCAGCCCTTTCCAAAGAGCCATGAAAAGACTTTCTACTCCCAAGGAGACAAGAGATATTAAGCCGAAATGACGTCCGACGCGAGCATTTCCTCCGCCGCGCACCACATTTAAAAAAATCATAGCGTGAAAACCGTGGGTTCGATCCGTGTGCCGCTCGAAGGCGATTACAGGGGAGATGCAGCCCTTTCCAAAGAGGCATGAACAGACTTCCTACTCCCAAGGAGCCCAAAGATATTAAGCCGCAAATACGTCCTACGCGCGTCTTTTCTACGCCGCGCACCACATTTAAAAAATCGTATCGGAAGAACGGTGGGTCCAATCCGCGTGCCGCTTAAAGGCGATTACAAGGGAGATGCAAACCTTTCCAAAGAGCCATGAAAAGACTTTCTACTCCCAAGGAGACAATAGATATTAAGCCGAAATGACGTCCGACGCGCGCATTTTCTCCGACGCGCACCACATTTAAAAAAATCATAGCGTGAAAACCGTGGGTTCGATCCGCGTGCCGCTCGAAGGCGATTACATCGGAGATGCAGCCCTTTCCAAAGAGCCATGAAAAGACTTTCTACTCCCAAGGAGACAATAGATATTAAGCCGAAATGACGTCCGACGCGCGCATTTTCTCCGACGCGCACCACATTTAAAAAAATCATAGCGTGAAAACCGTGGGTTCGATCCGCGTGCCGCTCGAAGGCGATTACAGGGGAGATGCAGCCCTTTCCAAAGAGCCATGAACAGACTTTCTACTCCCAAGGAGACCAGAAATATTAACTTATAAAGCGTTACGCTCCAGTCGGATGAACGAGAAACGCTTGTACAATTGCAACGAATTGGAGGAGAAAGTTTAAACAAACGCGCTGACTTTGAAGGCTCACATCTAGGCCGGGCCAGGTCCAAATGGCCTGCAACTCGGTCCGCATCACGTCCATGACTTTTCCTAACGAACGCCACCTGCCAAGCTTTCGGCCCGTCCCTGTCGGCATTAAAAAATCGTAGCGTGATAACGATGGTTCCGATCCGCGTGCCGCGCGAAGGCGATTACAGGGGAGATGCAGCCCTTTCCAAAGAGCCATGAACAGACTTTCTACTCCCAAGGAGCCCAAAGATATTAAGCCGCAAATAAGTCCTACGCGCGTCTTTTCTACGCCGCGCACCACATTTAAAAAATCGTAGCGTAAGAACGGTGGGTCCGATCCGCGTGCCGCTTAAAGGCGATTACAGGGGAGATGCAACCCTTTCCAAAGAGCCATGAAAAGACTTTCTACTCCCAAGGAGACAAGAGATTTAAGCCGAAATGACGTCCGACGCGCGCATTTTCTCCGACGCGCAACACATTTAAAAAAATCATAGCGTGAAAACCGTGGGTTCGATCCGCGTGCCGCTCGAAGGCGATTACAGGGGAGATGCAGCCCTTTCCAAAGATCCATGAACAGACTTCCTACTCCCAAGGAGACAAGAGATATTAACATATAAAGCGTTACGCTCCAGTCGGATGAGCGAGAAACGCTTGAGCAGTTGCAACGAATTGGAGGAGAAAGTTTAAACAAACGCGCTGACTTTGAACGCTCACATCTAGGTCTGGCCAAGTCCAAATGGCGTGCAACTCGGTGCGCATCACCTCCATGACTGTCCCTAACGAACGCCACCTGCCACGCTTTCGGCCCGTCCCTGGCGGCTTTAAAAAATCGTAGCGTGATAACCGTGGGTCCAATCCGCTTGAAGCTCGAAGGCGATTAGAGGGGAGATGCAGCCCTTTCCAAAGAGCCATGAACAGACTTCCTACTCCCAAGGAGACAAGAGATATTAAGCCACAAATACGTCCGGACCGCGTCTTTTCTCCGCAGCTCACCACATTTAAAAAAATCGTAGCGTGAAAACCGTGGGTTCGATATAGTATACATACAGAGTATATAGTTTGACCAAAAGATCGTGCTGATCTTTGATCTCCTGGTTCTTCATCTCCAGCGCCACTTTCAGACTCATAATGTCCTCCTCTATGGGCTGGTATAACACAGACACGAATCATCACTACAGCCAGTACAATGGAAAGGTGGGAATGTGTACTGAATGTGTACTGACGTTATAAGTGAGAGGTGGTGGTACTGGTGGATGTGTACTGACACTATAAGGGATCTCTACCTGCAGTGACAGTTTGAGCTTCTCAAGTTCTTCCTCCAGAGATTTCTTCTCCTGTTCACAGGCCATTTTCATATCTGCCAGAGCAAGTATCATTACTGCTGGATATAACACAGATTGTATATACTACATAATTACTGCTGAATATATAAAATATAATATATATAGTACTATACATATATTAGTGTCACTTTTATTGGAGCCTAAAGGCTAGCATTCATTATTAGTTATGTTAGTATTATTGCATTTCCATAGCACTTACTCTTGATGGACCTGTTATGCTCCTCCTCCTCCTGCTGTTTCTGCAGGAGCTCTGTCTCCTCCTGCTGCTTGTGTTTCAGCTTCTCCTGAAGAACCTGCAGCTCCTTCTGCTTCTGCAACCTCAACTCCTTCAGCTGCTCCAACAAACTGTTCTCCAACTCCTCCTTCTCACACCGCAAACACTCCAATCGGGCCACAGGCCCCACTAGTGACACAGAACCACACACACACACACACACACACACAAAGAGAGAGATAAACATGTATAAATGTATAAGAATTTGTGGATAAAATTATTATGAGATTATTTATAATCAAACAACTACACTACACAACCACATCTTCCTTTTATTTACATATTATACAGATATTTAGAGATATTTACATTTTATTTACCCGCGTGCGTCTCTCTTCTCCAAGGTAGCGGAGAGATATGAAAGGATAAAAGGGGAAAAGAATAAAATGCACGTCGGTTTTAAATTCGCAGGCTACCTGCGCTGAAGGCGTGGAAAACGAGCACGTGACGGAAAGGCTTCCGTACCCGATGGGTCCAAATCACATGCCCAGCAAAGTAGCCTTAAACCTGGACACGCAATGGAGAGCATTTGACCCTTTAAAATCATACTACAACCAGACTTCCAGGCCCAAGAGGTCACACAGCCATGCCCAGCAAAGTAGCTCTGGGCCTGGGCACACTTCACGCAGTTTGACCGTTTAAATAAAACTAGAAACAGACTTCCTGGCCCAAGAGGTCACAGTCATACCCAGCAAAGTACGTTTAAACCTGGAAACAAATCAGATCCTTTCTGTCATTCAAAGGAATGGGCCTGCAACTCACAACCACATCCCCAGTGAAGCGCACCGTCACCCAGCCACACTACCCCACCTTGCCCGTCCTGGAACAACCACACCTCCAGGGCACCACATGCCAATCTCTCATGCCCAGCAAACTGCAACCTCACGCAGCCAGGCCACACACTGTCTCCCCTTGTACAGTCCAAGGACGAACTCCTCCACAAACCTGGTGTTCACGCGCACACACGCAATTACAACGAATTGGTGGAGAACTTTGAAACAAAAGTGCTGACTTTGAATACTCACATCTAGGCTGGGCCAGGTCCAAATGGCCTGCAGCTCGGTGCGCATTAACTGCTTGACTGTCCGTCACGAACGCCACCTGCCAAGCGTTCGTTCCGTCCCTGGCGGATTTTAAAAAATCGTAGCGTGAGAACGATGGGTCCGATCCGCGTGCCGCTTAAAGGCGATTACAGGGGAGATGCAACCCTTTCCAAAGAACCATGAAAAGACTTTCTACTCCCAAGGAGACAAGAGATATTAAGACGCAATGACGTCCGACGCGCGCATTTTCTCCGCCGCGCAGCTCATTTAAAAAAATCATAGCGTGAAAACCGTGGGTTCGATCCGCGTGCCGCTCGAAGGCGATAACAGGGGAGATGGAGCCCTTTCCAAAGAGGCATGAACAGACTTCCTACTCCCAAGGAGCCCAAAGATATTAAGCCGCAAATACGTCCTACGCGCGTCTTTTCTACGCCGCGCACCACATTTAAAAAATCGTAGCGTAAGAACGGTGGGTCCGATCCGCGTGCCGCTTAAAGGCGATTACAGGGGAGATGCAAACCTTTCCAAAGAGCCATGAAAAGACTTTCTACTCCCAAGGAGACAAGAGATATTAAGCCGCAATGACGTCCGACGCGCGCATTTTCTCCGACGCGCAACACATTTAAAAAAATCATAGCGTGAAAACCGTGGGTTCGATCCGCGTGCCGCTCGAAGGCGATTACAGGGGAGATGCAGCCCTTTCCAAAGAGCCATGAACAGACTTTCTACTCCCAATGAGACAAGAGATATCAAGCCGCAAATACGTCCGGCGCGCGTCTATTCTCCGCCGCGCAACACATTTAAAAAAAATCGTAGCGTGAAAACCGTGGGTTCGATCCGCGTGCCGCTTAAAGGCGATTACAGGGGAGATGCAGCCCTTTCAAAAGAGCCATGAACAGACTTTCTACTCCCAAGGAGACCAGAAATATTAACATATAAAGCGTTACGCTCCAGTCGGATGAACGAGAAACGCTTGTACAATTGCAACGAATTGGAGGAGAAAGTTTAAACAAACGCGCTGACTTTGAACGCTCACATCTAGGCCGGGCCAACTCCAAATGGCGTGCAACTCGGTGCGCATCACCTCCATGACTGTCCCTAACGAACGCCACCTGCCACGCTTTCGGCCCGTCCCTGGCGGCATTAAAAAATCGTAGCGTGATAACGATGGTTCCGATGCGCGTGCCGCTCGAAGCCGATTACAGGGGAGATACAGCCCTTTCCAAAGAGCCATGAACAGACTTTCTACTCCCAAGGAGACCAGAGATATTAACAGATAAAGCGTTACGCTCCAGTCGGATGAGCGAGAAACGCTTGTACAATTGCAACGAATTGGAGGAGAAAGTTTAAACAAACGCGCTGACTTTGAAGGCTCACATCTAGGCCGGGCCAGGTCCAAATGGCCTGCAACTCGGTCCGCATCACGTCCATGACTTTTCCTAACGAACGCCACCTGCCAAGCTTTCGGCCCGTCCCTGTCGGCATTAAAAAATCGTAGCGTGATAACGATGGTTCCGATCCGCGTGCCGCGCGAAGGCGATTACAGGGGAGATGCAGCCCTTTCCAAAGAGGCATGAACAGACTTCCTACTCCCAAGGAGCCCAAAGATATTAAGCCGCAAATACGTCCTACGCGCGTCTTTTCTACGCCGCGCACCACATTTAAAAAATCGTATCGGAAGAACGGTGGGTCCAATCCGCGTGCCGCTTAAAGGCGATTACAAGGGAGATGCAAACCTTTCCAAAGAGCCATGAAAAGACTTTCTACTCCCAAGGAGACAATAGATATTAAGCCGAAATGACGTCCGACGCGCGCATTTTCTCCGACGCGCACCACATTAAAAAAATCATAGCGTGAAAACCGTGGGTTCGATCCGCGTGCCGCTCGAAGGCGATTACAGCGGAGATGCAGCCCTTTCCAAAGAGCCATGAACAGACTTTCTACTCCCAAGGAGACCAGAAATATTAACATATAAATCGTTACGCTCCAGTCGGATGAACGAGAAACGCTTGTACAATTGCAACGAATTGGAGGAGAAAGTTTAAACAAACGCGCTGACTTTGAACGCTCACATCTAGGCCGGGCCAACTCCAAATGGCGTGCAACTCGGTGCGCATCACCTCCATGACTGTCGCTAACGAACGCCACCTGCCACGCTTTCGGCCTATCCCTGGCGGCATTAAAAAATCGTAGCGTGATAACGATGGTTCCGATGCGCGTGCCGCTCGAAGGCGATTACAGGGGAGATACAGCCCTTTCCAAAGAGCCATGAACAGACTTTCTACTCCCAAGGAGACAAGAGATATTACGCGCATTTTCTCCGACGCGCACCACGTTTAAAAAATCGTAGCGTGAGAACGGTGGGTCCGATCCGCGTGCCGCTTAAAGGCGATTACAGGGGAGATGCATCCCTTTCCAAAGAGCCATGAACAGACTTTCTACTCCCAAGGAGACCAGAGATATTAACAGATAAAGCGTTACGCTCCAGTCGGATGAGCGAGAAACGCTTGTACAATTGCAACGAATTGGAGGAGAAAGTTTAAACAAACGCGCTGACTTTGAAGGCTCACATCTAGGCCGGGCCAGGTCCAAATGGCCTGCAACTCGGTCCGCATCACGTCCATGACTTTTCCTAACGAACGCCACCTGCCAAGCTTTCGGCCCGTCCCTGTCGGCATTAAAAAATCGTAGCGTGATAACGATGGTTCCGATCCGCGTGCCGCGCGAAGGCGATTACAGGGGAGATGCAGCCCTTTCCAAAGAGCTATGAACAGACTTTCTACTCCCAAGGAGCCCAAAGATATTAAGCCGCAAATAAGTCCTACGCGCGTCTTTTCTACGCCGCGCACCACATTTAAAAAATCGTAGCGTAAGAACGGTGGGTCCGATCCGCGTGCCGCTTAAAGGCGATTACAGGGGAGATGCAACCCTTTCCAAAGAGCCATGAAAAGACTTTCTACTCCCAAGGAGACAAGAGATTTAAGCCGCAATGATATCCGACGCGCGCATTTTCTCCGCCGCACACCACATTTAAAAAATCGTAGCGTGAGAACGGTGGGTCCGATCCGCATGCCGCTTAAAGGCGATTACAGGGGAGATGCAACCCTTTCCAAAGAGCCATGAAAAGACTTTCTATTCCCAAGGAGACAAGACATATTAAGCCGCAATGACGTCCGACGCGCGCATTTTCTCCGCCGCGCACCACATTTAAAAAAATCATAGCGTGAAAACCGTGGGTTCGATCCGCGTGCCACTTGAAGGCGATTACAGGGGAGATGCAGCATTTCCAAAGAGCCATGAACAGACTTTCTACTCCCAATGAGACAAGAGATATCAAGCCGCAAATACGTCCGGCGCGCGTCTATTCTCCGCCGCGCAACACATTTAAAAAAAATCGTAGCGTGAAAACCGTGGGTTCGATCCGCGTGCCGCTTAAAGGCGATTACAGGGGAGATGCAGCCCTTTCAAAAGAGCCATGAACAGACTTTCTACTCCCAAGGAGACCAGAAATATTAACATATAAAGCGTTACGCTCCAGTCGGATGAACGAGAAACGCTTGTACAATTGCAACGAATTGGAGGAGAAAGTTTAAACAAACGCGCTGACTTTGAAGGCTCACATCTAGGCCGGGCCAGGTCCAAATGGCCTGCAACTCGGTCCGCATCACGTCCATGACTTTTCCTAACGAACGCCACCTGCCAAGCTTTCGGCCCGTCCCTGTCGGCATTAAAAAATCGTAGCGTGATAACGATGGTTCCGATCCGCGTGCCGCGCGAAGGCGATTACAGGGGAGATGCAGCCCTTTCCAAAGAGGCATGAACAGACTTCCTACTCCCAAGGAGCCCAAAGATATTAAGCCGCAAATACGTCCTACGCGCGTCTTTTCTACGCCGCGCACCACATTTAAAAAATCGTATCGGAAGAACGGTGGGTCCAATCCGCGTGCCGCTTAAAGGCGATTACAAGGGAGATGCAAACCTTTCCAAAGAGCCATGAAAAGACTTTCTACTCCCAAGGAGACAATAGATATTAAGCCGAAATGACGTCCGACGCGCGCATTTTCTCCGACGCGCACCACATTAAAAAAATCATAGCGTGAAAACCGTGGGTTCGATCCGCGTGCCGCTCGAAGGCGATTACAGCGGAGATGCAGCCCTTTCCAAAGAGCCATGAAAAGACTTTCTACTCCCAAGGAGACAAGAGATATTAAGCCGAAATGACGTCCGACGCGCGCATTTCCTCCGCCGCGCACCACATTTAAAAAAATCATAGCGTGAAAACCGTGGGTTCGATCCGCGTGCCGCTCGAAGGCGATTACAGGGGAGATGCAGCCCTTTCCAAAGAGCCATGAACAGACTTTCTACACCCAATGAGACAAGAGATATTAAGCCGCAAATTCGTCCGGCGCGCGTCTTTTCTCCGCCGCGAAACACATTTAAAAAAAATCGTAGCGTGAAAAACGTGGGTTCGATCCGCGTGCCGCTCGAAGGCGATTACAGGGGAGATGCATCCCTTTTAAAAGAGCCATGAACAGACTTTCTACTCCCAAGGAGACCAGAAATATTAACATATAAATCGTTACGCTCCAGTCGGATGAACGAGAAACGCTTGTACAATTGCAACGAATTGGAGGAGAAAGTTTAAACAAACGCGCTGACTTTGAACGCTCACATCTAGGCCGGGCCAACTCCAAATGGCGTGCAACTCGGTGCGCATCACCTCCATGACTGTCGCTAACGAACGCCACCTGCCACGCTTTCGGCCTATCCCTGGCGGCATTAAAAAATCGTAGCGTGATAACGATGGTTCCGATGCGCGTGCCGCTCGAAGGCGATTACAGGGGAGATACAGCCCTTTCCAAAGAGCCATGAACAGACTTTCTACTCCCAAGGAGACAAGAGATATTACGCGCATTTTCTCCGACGCGCACCACGTTTAAAAAATCGTAGCGTGAGAACGGTGGGTCCGATCCGCGTGCCGCTTAAAGGCGATTACAGGGGAGATGCATCCCTTTCCAAAGAGCCATGAACAGACTTTCTACTCCCAAGGAGACCAGAGATATTAACAGATAAAGCGTTACGCTCCAGTCGGATGAGCGAGAAACGCTTGTACAATTGCAACGAATTGGAGGAGAAAGTTTAAACAAACGCGCTGACTTTGAAGGCTCACATCTAGGCCGGGCCAGGTCCAAATGGCCTGCAACTCGGTCCGCATCACGTCCATGACTTTTCCTAACGAACGCCACCTGCCAAGCTTTCGGCCCGTCCCTGTCGGCATTAAAAAATCGTAGCATGATAACGATGGTTCCGATCCGCGTGCCGCGCGAAGGCGATTACAGGGGAGATGCAGCCCTTTCCAAAGAGCTATGAACAGACTTTCTACTCCCAAGGAGCCCAAAGATATTAAGCCGCAAATAAGTCCTACGCGCGTCTTTTCTACGCCGCGCACCACATTTAAAAAATCGTAGCGTAAGAACGGTGGGTCCGATCCGCGTGCCGCTTAAAGGCGATTACAGGGGAGATGCAACCCTTTCCAAAGAGCCATGAAAAGACTTTCTACTCCCAAGGAGACAAGAGATTTAAGCCGCAATGATATCCGACGCGCGCATTTTCTCCGCCGCACACCACATTTAAAAAATCGTAGCGTGAGAACGGTGGGTCCGATCCGCATGCCGCTTAAAGGCGATTACAGGGGAGATGCAACCCTTTCCAAAGAGCCATGAAAAGACTTTCTATTCCCAAGGAGACAAGACATATTAAGCCGCAATGACGTCCGACGCGCGCATTTTCTCCGCCGCGCACCACATTTAAAAAAATCATAGCGTGAAAACCGTGGGTTCGATCCGCGTGCCACTTGAAGGCGATTACAGGGGAGATGCAGCATTTCCAAAGAGCCATGAACAGACTTCCTACTCCCAAGGAGAAAAGAGATATTAAGCAGCAATGATGTCCGACACGCGCATTTTCTCCGCCGCGCACCACATTTAAAAAATCTTAGCGTGAGAACGGTGGGTCCGATCCGCGTGCCGCTTAAAGGCGATTACAGGGGAGATGCACCCCTTTCCAAAGAGCCATGAAAAGACTTTCTACTCCCAAGGAGACAAGAGATATTAAGCCGAAATGACGTCCGAGGCGCGCAATTTCTCCGCCGCGCAACACATTTAAAAAAATCATAGCGTGAAAACCGTGGGTTCGATCTGCGTGCCGCTCGAAGGCGATTACAGGGGAGATGCAGCCCTTTCCAAAGATCCATGAACAGACTTCCTACTCCCAAGGAGACAAGAGATATTAACATATAAAGCGTTACGCTACAGTCGGATGAGCCAGAAACGCTTGAGCAGTTGCAACGAATTGGAGGAGAAAGTTTAAACAAACGCGCTGACTTTGAACGCTCACATCTAGGTCTGGCCAAGTCCAAATGGCTTGCAACTCGGTGCGCATCACCTCCATGACTGTCCCTAACGAACGCCACCTGCCACGCTTTCGGCCCGTCCCTGGCGGCTTTAAAAAATCGTAGCGTGATAACCGTGGGTCCAATCCGCTTGAAGCTCGAAGGCGATTAGAGGGGAGATGCAGCCCTTTCCAAAGAGCCATGAACAGACTTCCTACTCCCAAGGAGACAAGAGATATTAAGCCACAAATACGTCCGGACCGCGTCTTTTCTCCGCAGCTCACCACATTTAAAAAAATCGTAGCGTGAAAACCGTGGGTTCGATATAGTATACATACAGAGTATATAGTTTGACCAAACGATCGTGCTGATCTTTGATCTCCTGGTTCTTCATCTCCAGCGCCACTTTCAGACTCATAATGTCCTCCTCTATGGGCTGGTATAACACAGACACGAATCATCACTACAGCCAGTACAATGGAAAGGTGGGAATGTGTACTGAATGTGTACTGACGTTATAAGTGAGAGGTGGTGGTACTGGTGGATGTGTACTGACACTATAAGGGATCTCTACCTGCAGTGACAGTTTGAGCTTCTCAAGTTCTTCCTCCAGAGATTTCTTCTCCTGTTCACAGGCCATTTTCATATCTGCCAGAGCAAGTATCATTACTGCTGGATATAACACAGATTGTATATACTACATAATTACTGCTGAATATATAAAATATAATATATATAGTACTATACATATATTAGTGTCACTTTTATTGGAACCTAAAGGCTAACATTCATTATTAGTTATGTTAGTATTATTGCATTTCCATAGTACTTACTCTTGATGGACCTGTTATGCTCCTCCTCCTCCTGCTGTTTCTGCAGGAGCTCTGTCTCCTCCTGCTGCTTGTGTTTCAGCATCTCCTGAAGAACCTGCAGCTCCTTCTGCTTCTGCAACCTCAACTCCTTCAGCTGCTCAAACAAACTGTTCTCCAACTCCTCCTTCTCACACTGCAAACACTCCAATCGGGCCACAGGCCCCACTAGTGACACAGAACCACACACACACACACACAGACACACACACACACACACACAGAGAGAGATAAACATGTATAAATGTATAAGAATTTGTGGATAAAATTATTATGAGATTATTTATAATGAAACGACTACACTACACAACCACTTCTTCCTTTTATTTACATATTATACAGATATTTAGAGATATTTACATTTTATTTACCCGCGTGCGTCTCTCTTCTCCAAGGTAGCGGAGAGATATGAAGGGATAAAAGGGGAAAAGAATAAAATGCACGTCGGTTTTAAATTCGCAGGCTACCTGCGCTGAAGGCGTGGAAAACGAGCACGTGACGGAAAGGCTTCCGTACCCGATGGGTCCAAATCACATGCCCAGCAAAGTAGCCTTAAACCTGGACACACAATGGAGACCATTTGACCCTTTAAAATCATACTACAACCAGACTTCCAGGCCCAAGAGGTCACACAGTCATGCCCAGCAAAGTAGCTCTGGGCCTGGGCACACTTCACGCAGTTTGACCGTTTAAATAAAACTAGAAACAGACTTCCTGGCCCAAGAGGTCACACAGTCATGCCCAGCAAGGTTGCTTTAAACGTGGGCACACTTCAGACCGTTTCACTCTTTAAATCATTCAAAGCACCACATTTCAAGGCCCAAGAGGTCACAGAATCATGCCCATCAAAGTAGCTCTGGGCCTGGGCACACTTCACGCAGTTTGACCCTTTAAATAATACTACAACCAGACACATACAGGTGCGCACATATACACAGATACACATTCTGTTTAATTTCTTCACATCTGCAGACTAGAGTAAGCTGAGGGTATAGTGTTAAACCAGGTACTACATAAACAGTATATAGTAT
The DNA here is from genome assembly GCF_041902795.1 of Electrophorus electricus. Taxonomy (NCBI): domain Eukaryota; kingdom Metazoa; phylum Chordata; class Actinopteri; order Gymnotiformes; family Gymnotidae; genus Electrophorus; species Electrophorus electricus. Next base: position 37,707,377 of record NC_137501.1, on the reverse strand, counting down.
ATATACAGAGGCTATAGTGTTAAACCAGGTACTACATACAGAGTATATAGTATACATACAGAGTATATAGTTTGACCAAAAGATCGTGCTGATCTTTGATCTCCTGGTTCTTCATCTCCAGCGCCACTTTCAGACTCATAATGTCCTCCTCTATGGGCTGGTATAACACACACACGAATCATCACTACAGCCAGTACAATGGAAAGTTGGGAATGTGTACTGAATGTGTACTGACGTTATAAGTGAAAGGTGGAGCTACTGGTGGATGTGTACTGACACTATAAGGGATCTCTACCTGCAGTGACAGTCTGAGCTTCTCAAGTTCTTCCTCCAGAGATTTCTTCTCCTGTTCACAGGCCATTTTCATATCTGCCAGAGCAAGTATCATTACTGCTGGATATAACATAGATTGTATATACTACATAATTACTACTGAATATATAAAATATAATATATATAGTACTATACATATATTAGTATCACTTTTATTGGAGCCTAAAGGCTAACATTCATTATTAGTTATGTTAGTATTATTGCATTTCCATAGTACTTACTCTTGATGGACCTGTTATGCTCCTCCTCCTCCTGCTGTTTCTGCAGGAGCTCTGTCTCCTCCTGCTGCTTGTGTTTCAGCATCTCCTGAAGAACCTGCAGCTCCTTCTGCTTCTGCAACCTCAACTCCTTCAGCTGCTCCAACAAACTGTTCTCCAACTCCTCCTTCTCACACCGCAAACACTCCAATCGGGCCACAGGCCCCACTAGTGACACAGAACCACACACACACACACACACACACAAAGAGAGAGATAAACATGTATAAATGTATAAGAATTTGTGGATAAAATTATTATGAGATTATTTATAATCAAACGACTACACTACACAACCACATCTTCCTTTTATTTACATATTATACAGATATTTAGAGATATTTACATTTTATTTACCCGCGTGCGTCTCTCTTCTCCAAGGTAGCGGAGAGATATGAAAGGATAAAAGGGGAAAAGAATAAAATGCACGTCGGTTTTAAATTCGCAGGCTACCTGCGCTGAAGGCGTGGAAAACGAGCACGTGACGGAAAGGCTTCCGTACCCGATGGGTCCAAATCACATGCCCAGCAAAGTAGCCTTAAACCTGGACACGCAATGGAGAGCATTTGACCCTTTAAAATCATACTACAACCAGACTTCCAGGCCCAAGAGGTCACACAGCCATGCCCAGCAAAGTAGCTCTGGGCCTGGGCACACTTCACGCAGTTTGACCGTTTAAATAAAACTAGAAACAGACTTCCTGGCCAAAGAGGTCACAGTCATACCCAGCAAAGTACGTTTAAACCTGGAAACAAATCAGATCCTTTCTGTCATTCAAAGGAATGGGCCTGCAACTCACAACCACATCCCCAGTGAAGCGCACCGTCACCCAGCCACACTACCCCACCTTGCCCGTCCTGGAACAACCACACCTCCAGGGCACCACATGCCAATCTCTCATGCCCAGCAAACTGCAACCTCACGCAGCCAGGCCACACACTGTCTCCCCTTGTACAGTCCAAGGACGAACTCCTCCACAAACCTGGTGTTCACGCGCACACACGCAATTACAACGAATTGGTGGAGAACTTTGAAACAAACGTGCTGACTTTGAATACTCACATCTAGGCTGGGCCAGGTCCAAATGGCCTGCAGCTCGGTGCGCATTAACTGCTTGACTGTCCGTCACGAACGCCACCTGCCAAGCGTTCGTTCCGTCCCTGGCGGATTTTAAAAAATCGTAGCGTGATAACGATGGTTCCGATCCGCGTGCCGCGCGAAGGCGATTACAGGGGAGATGCAGCCCTTTCCAAAGAACCATGAAAAGACTTTCTACTCCCAAGGAGACAATAGATATTAAGCCGAAATGACGTCCGACGCGCGCATTTTCTCCGACGCGCACCACATTTAAAAAAATCATAGCGTGAAAACCGTGGGTTCGATCCGCGTGCCGCTCGAAGGCGATTACAGCGGAGATGCAGCCCTTTCCAAAGAGCCATGAAAAGACTTTCTACTCCCAAGGAGACAAGAGATATTAAGCCGAAATGACGTCCGACGCGCGCATTTCCTCCGCCGCGCAACACATTTAAAAAAAATCGTAGCGTGAAAAACGTGGGTTCGATCCGCGTGCCGCTCGAAGGCGATTACAGCGGAGATGCATCCCTTTCAAAAGAGCCATGAACAGACTTTCTACTCCCAAGGAGACCAGAAATATTAACATATAAAGCGTTACGCTCCAGTCGGATGAACGAGAAACGCTTGTACAATTGCAACGAATTGGAGGAGAAAGTTTAAACAAACGCGCTGACTTTGAACGCTCACATCTAGGCCGGGCCGACTCCAAATGGCGTGCAACTCTGTGTGCATCACCTCCATAACTGTCCCTAACGAACGCCACCTGCCACGCTTTCGGCCTATCCCTGGCGGCATTAAAAAATCGTAGCGTGATAACGATGGTTCCGATGCGCGTGCCGCTCGAAGGCGATTACAGGGGAGATACAGCCCTTTCCAAAGAGCCATGAACAGACTTTCTACTCCCAAGGAGACAAGAGATATTATGCGTCTTTTCTACGCCGCGCACCACATTTAAAAAATCGTATCGGAAGAACGGTGGGTCCGATCCGCGTGCCGCTTAAAGGCGATTACAAGGGAGATGCAAACCTTTCCAAAGAGCCATGAAAAGACTTTCTACTCCCAAGGAGACAATAGATATTAAGCCGAAATGACGTCCGACGCGCGCATTTTCTCCGCCGCGCACCACATTTAAAAAAATCATAGCGTGAAAACCGTGGGTTCGATCCGCGTGCCGCTCGAAGGCGATTACAGCGGAGATGCAGCCCTTTGCAAAGAGCCATGAAAAGACTTTCTACTCCCAAGGAGACAAGAGATATTAAGCCGAAATGACGTCCGACGCGCGCATTTCCTCCGCCGCGCACCACATTTAAAAAAATCATAGCGTGAAAACCGTGGGTTCGATCCGCGTGCCGCTCGAAGGCGATTACAGGGGAGATGCATCCCTTTCAAAAGAGCCATGAACAGACTTTCTACTCCCAATGAGACAAGAGATATCAAGCCGCAAATACGTCCGGCGCGCGTCTATTCTCCGCCGCGCAACACATTTAAAAAAAATCGTAGCGTGAAAACCGTGGGTTCGATCCGCGTGCCGCTTAAAGGCGATTACAGGGGAGATGCAGCCCTTTCCAAAGAGGCATGAACAGACTTCCTACTCCCAAGGAGCCCAAAGATATTAAGCCGCAAATACGTCCTACGCGCGTCTTTTCTACGCCGCGCACCACATTTAAAAAATCGTATCGGAAGAACGGTGGGTCCAATCCGCGTGCCGCTTAAAGGCGATTACAAGGGAGATGCAAACCTTTCCAAAGAGCCATGAAAAGACTTTCTACTCCCAAGGAGACAAGAGATATTAAGCCGAAATGACGTCCACGCGCGCATTTCCTCCGCCGCGCACCACATTTAAAAAAATCATAGCGTGAAAACCGTGGGTTCGATCCGCGTGCCGCTCGAAGGCGATTACAGGGGAGATGCATCCCTTTCCAAAGAGCCATGAACAGACTTTCTACTCCCAAGGAGACCAGAGATATTAACAGATAAAGCGTTACGCTCCAGTCGGATGAGCGAGAAACGCTTGTACAATTGCAACGAATTGGAGGAGAAAGTTTAAACAAACGCGCTGACTTTGAAGGCTCACATCTAGGCCGGGCCAGGTCCAAATGGCCTGCAACTCGGTCCGCATCACGTCCATGACTTTTCCTAACGAACGCCACCTGCCAAGCTTTCGGCCCGTCCCTGGCGGCATTAAAAAATCGTAGCGTGATAACGATGGTTCCGATGCGCGTGCCGCTCGAAGGCGATTACAGGGGAGATACAGCCCTTTCCAAAGAGCCATGAACAGACTTTCTACTCCCAAGGAGACAAGAGATATTACGCGCACTTTCTCCGACGCGCACCACGTTTAAAAAATCGTAGCGTGAGAACGGTGGGTCCGATCCGCGTGCCGCTTAAAGGCGATTACAGGGGAGATACAGCCCTTTCCAAAGAGCCATGAACAGACTTTCTACTCCCAAGGAGACAAGAGATATTACGCGCATTTTCTCCGACGCGCACCACGTTTAAAAAATCGTAGCGTGAGAACGGTGGGTCCGATCCGCGTGCCGCTTAAAGGCGATTACAGGGGAGATGCAACCCTTTCCAAAGAACCATGAAAAGACTTTCTACTCCCAAGGAGACAAGAGATATTAAGCCGCAATGACGTCCGACGCGCGCATTTTCTCCGCCGCGCAGCACATTTAAAAAAATCATAGCGTGAAAACCGTGGGTTCCATCCGCGTGCCGCTCGAAGGCGATTACAGGGGAGATGGAGCCCTTTCCAAAGAGGCATGAACAGACTTCCTACTCCCAAGGAGCCCAAAGATATTAAGCCGCAAATACGTCCTACGCGCGTCTTTTCTACGCCGCGCACCACATTTAAAAAATCGTAGCGTAAGAACGGTGGGTCCGATCCGCGTGCCGCTTAAAGGCGATTACAGGGGAGATGCAAACCTTTCCAAAGAGCCATGAACAGACTTTCTACTCCCAATGAGACAAGAGATATCAAGCCGCAAATACGTCCGGCGCGCGTCTATTCTCCGCCGCGCAACACATTTAAAAAAAATCGTAGCGTGAAAACCGTGGGTTCGATCCGCGTGCCGCTTAAAGGCGATTACAGGGGAGATGCAGCCCTTTCCAAAGAGCCATGAAAAGACTTTCTACTCCCAAGGAGACAAGAGATATTAAGCCGAAATGACGTCCGACGCGCGCATTTCCTCCGCCGCGCACCACATTTAAAAAAATCATAGCGTGAAAACCGTGGGTTCGATCCGCGTGCCGCTCGAAGGCGATTACAGGGGAGATGCAGCCCTTTCCAAAGAGGCATGAACAGACTTCCTACTCCCAAGGAGCCCAAAGATATTAAGCCGCAAATACATCCTACGCGCGTCTTTTCTACGCCGCGCACCACATTTAAAAAAATCATAGCGTGAAAACCGTGGGTTCGATCCGCGTGCCGCTCGAAGGCGATTACAGGGGAGATGCAGCCCTTTCCAAAGAGCCATGAACAGACTTTCTACTCCCAAGGAGACCAGAAATATTAACTTATAAAGCGTTACGCTCCAGTCGGATGAACGAGAAACGCTTGTACAATTGCAACGAATTGGAGGAGAAAGTTTAAACAAACGCGCTGACTTTGAACGCTCACATCTAGGCCGGGCCAACTCCAAATGGCGTGCAACTCGGTGTGCATCACCTCCATGACTGTCCCTAACGAACGCCACCTGCCACGCTTTCGGCCTATCCCTGGCGGCATTAAAAAATCGTAGCGTGATAACGATGGTTCCGATGCGCGTGCCGCTCGAAGGCGATTACAGGGGAGATACAGCCCTTTCCAAAGAGCCATGAACAGACTTTCTACTCCCAAGGAGACAAGAGATATTACGCGCATTTTCTCCGACGCGCACCACGTTTAAAAAATCGTAGCGTGAGAACGGTGGGTCCGATCCGCGTGCCGCTTAAAGGCGATTACAGGGGAGATGCAACCCTTTCCAAAGAACCATGAACAGACTTCCTACTCCCAAGGAGACAAGAGATATTAAGCCGCAATGACGTCCGACGCGCGCATTTTCTCCGCCGCGCAGCACATTTAAAAAAATCATAGCGTGAAAACCGTGGGTTCGATCCGCGTGCCGCTCGAAGGCGATTACAGGGGAGATGGAGCCCTTTCCAAAGAGGCATGAACAGACTTCCTACTCCCAAGGAGCCCAAAGATATTAAGCCGCAAATACGTCCTACGCACGTCTTTTCTACGCCGCGCACCACATTTAAAAAATCGTAGCGTAAGAACGGTGGGTCAGATCCGCGTGCCGCTTAAAGGCGATTACAGGGGAGATGCAAACCTTTCCAAAGAGCCATGAAAAGACTTTCTACTCCCAAGGAGACAAGAGATATTAAGCCGCAATGACGTCCGACGCGCGCATTTTCTCCGACGCGCAACACATTTAAAAAAATCATAGCGTGAAAACCGTGGGTTCGATCCGCGTGCCGCTCGAAGGCGATTACAGGGGAGATGCAGCCCTTTCCAAAGAGCCATGAACAGACTTTCTACTCCCAAGGAGACAAGAGATATTAAGCCGAAATGACGTCCGACGCGCGCATTTTCTCCGCCGCGCACCACATTTAAAAAAAATCATAGCGTGAAAACCGTGGGTTCGATCCGCGTGCCGCTCGAAGGCGATTACAGCGGAGATGCAGCCCTTTCCAAAGAGCCATGAAAAGACTTTCTACTCCCAAGGAGACAAGAGATATTAAGCCGAAATGACGTCCGACGCGCGCATTTCCTCCGCCGCGCACCACATTTAAAAAAATCATAGCGTGAAAACCGTGGGTTCGATCCGCGTGCCGCTCGAAGGCGATTACAGGGGAGATGCATCCCTTTCAAAAGAGCCATGAACAGACTTTCTACTCCCAAGGAGACCAGAAATATTAACATATAAAGCGTTACGCTCCAGTCGGATGAACGAGAAACGCTTGTACAATTGCAACGAATTGGAGGAGAAAGTTTAAACAAACGCGCTGACTTTGAACGCTCACATCTAGGCCGGGCCAACTCCAAATGGCGTGCAACTCGGTGTGCATCACCTCCATGACTGTCCCTAACGAACGCCACCTGCCACGCTTTCGGCCTATCCCTGGCGGCATTAAAAAATCGTAGCGTGATAACGATGGTTCCGATGCGCGTGCCGCTCGAAGGCGATTACAGGGGAGATGCAAACCTTTCCAAAGAGCCATGAAAAGACTTTCTACTCCCAAGGAGACAAGAGATATTACGCCGCAATGACGTCCGACGCGCGCATTTTCTCCGACGCGCAACACATTTAAAAAAATCATAGCGTGAAAACCGTGGGTTCGATCCGCGTGCCGCTCGAAGGCGATTACAGGGGAGATGCAGCCCTTTCCAAAGAGCCATGAACAGACTTTCTACTCCCAATGAGACAAGAGATATCAAGCCGCAAATACGTCCGGCGCGCGTCTATTCTCCGCCGCGCAACACATTTAAAAAAAATCGTAGCGTGAAAACCGTGGGTTCGATCCGCGTGCCGCTTAAAGGCGATTACAAGGGAGATGCAGCCCTTTCCAAAGAGCCATGAAAAGACTTTCTACTCCCAAGGAGACAATAGATATTAAGCCGAAATGACGTCCGACGCGCGCATTTTCTCCGCCGCGCACCACATTTAAAAAAAATCATAGCGTGAAAACCGTGGGTTCGATCCGCGTGCCGCTCGAAGGCGATTACAGCGGAGATGCAGCCCTTTCCAAAGAGCCATGAAAAGACTTTCTACTCCCAAGGAGACAAGAGATATTAAGCCGAAATGACGTCCTACGCGCGCATTTTCTCCGCCGCGCACCACATTTAAAAAAAATCATAGCGTGAAAACCGTGGGTTCGATCCGCGTGCCGCTCGAAGGCGATTACAGCGGAGATGCAGCCCTTTCCAAAGAGCCATGAAAAGACTTTCTACTCCCAAGGAGACAAGAGATATTAAGCCGAAATGACGTCCGACGCGCGCATTTCCTCCGCCGCGCACCACATTTAAAAAAATCATAGCGTGAAAACCGTGGGTTCGATCCGCGTGCCGCTCGAAGGCGATTACAGGGGAGATGCATCCCTTTCAAAAGAGCCATGAACAGACTTTCTACTCCCAAGGAGACCAGAAATATTAACATATAAAGCGTTACGCTCCAGTCGGATGAACGAGAAACGCTTGTACAATTGCAACGAATTGGAGGAGAAAGTTTAAACAAACGCGCTGACTTTGAACGCTCACATCTAGGCCGGGCCAACTCCAAATGGCGTGCAACTCGGTGTGTATCACCTCCATGACTGTCCCTAACGAACGCCACCTGCCACGCTTTCGGCCTATCCCTGGCGGCATTAAAAAATCGTAGCGTGATAACGATGGTTCCGATGCGCGTGCCGCTCGAAGGCGATTACAGGGGAGATACAGCCCTTTCCAAAGAGCCATGAACAGACTTTCTACTCCCAAGGAGACAAGAGATATTACGCGCATTTTCTCCGACGCGCACCACGTTTAAAAAATCGTAGCGTGAGAACGGTGGGTCCGATCCGCGTGCCGCTCGAAGGCGATTACAGGGGAGATGCAGCCCTTTCCAAAGGAGCCATGAACAGACTTTCTACTCCCAAGGAGACAAGAGATATTAAGCCACAAATACGTCCGGACCGCGTCTTTTCTCCGCAGCTCACCACATTTAAAAAAATCGTAGCGTGAAAACCGTGGGTTCGATATAGTATACATACAGAGTATATAGTTTGACCAAAAGATCGTGCTGATCTTTGATCTCCTGGTTCTTCATCTCCAGCGCCACTTTCAGACTCATAAAGTCCTCCTCTATGGGCTGGTATAACCCACACATACGAATCATCACTACAGCCAGTACAATGGAAAGGTGGGAATGTGTACTGAATGTGTACTGACGTTATAAGTGAAAGGTGGAGGTACTGGTGGATGTGTACTGACACTATAAGGGATCTCTACCTGCAGTGACAGTCTGAGCTTCTCAAGTTCTTCCTCCAGAGATTTCTTCTCCTGTTCACAGGCCATTTTCATATCTGCCAGAGCAAGTATCATTACTGCTGGATATAACATAGATTGTATATACTACATAATTACTACTGAATATATAAAATATAATATATATAGTACTATACATATATTAGTATCACTTTTATTGGAGCCTAAAGGCTAGCATTCATTATTAGTTATGTTAGTATTATTGCATTTCCATAGTACTTACTCTTGATGGACCTGTTATGCTCCTCCTCCTCCTGCTGTTTCTGCAGGAGCTCTGTCTCCTCCTGCTGCTTGTGTTTCAGCATCTCCTGAAGAACCTGCAGCTCCTTCTGCTTCTGCAACCTCAACTCCTTCAGCTGTTCCAACAAATTGTTCTCCAACTCCTCCTTCTCACACCGCAAACACTCCAATCGGGCCACAGGCCCCACTAGTGACACAGAACCACACACACACACACACACAGAGAGAGATAAACATGTATAAATGTATAAGAATTTGTGGATAAAATTATTATGAGATTATTTATAATCAAACGACTACACTATACAACCACATCTTCCTTTTATTTACATATTATACAGACATTTAGAGATATTTACATTTTATATACCCACGTGCGTCTCTCTTCTCCAAGGTAGCGGAGAGATATGAAAGGATAAAAGGGGAAAAGAATAAAATGCACGTCGGTTTTAAATTCGCAGGCTACCTGCGCTGAAGGCGTGGAAAACGAGCACGTGACGGAAAGGCTTCCGTACCCGATGGGTCCAAATCACATGCCCAGCAAAGTAGCCTTAAACCTGGACACACAATGGAGACCATTTGACCCTTTAAAATCATACTACAACCAGACTTCCAGGCCCAAGAGGTCACACAGTCATGCCCAGCAAAGTAGCTCTGGGTCTGGGCACACATGACGCAGTTTGACCGTTTAAATAAAACTAAACCAGACACATACAGGTGGGCACATATACACAGATACACATTCTGTTTAATTTCTTCACATCTGCAGACTAGAGTAAGCTGAGGGTATAGTGTTAAACCAGGTACTACATAAACAGTATATAGTATATATACAGAGGATATAGTGTTAAACCAGGTACTACATACAGAGTATATAGTATACATACAGAGTATATAGTTTGACCAAAAGATCGTGCTGATCTTTGATCTCCTGGTTCTTCATCTCCAGCGCTACTTTCAGACTCATAATGTCCTCCTCTATGGGCTGGTATAAAACACACACGAATCATCACTACAGCCAGTACAATGGAAAGGTGGGAATGTGTACTGAATGTGTACTGACGTTATAAGTGAAAGGTGGAGCTACTGGTGGATGTGTACTGACACTATAAGGGATCTCTACCTGCAGTGACAGTCTGAGCTTCTCAAGTTCTTCCTCCAGAGATTTCTTCTCCTGTTCACAGGCCATTTTCATATCTGCCAGAGCAAGTATCATTACTGCTGGATATAAAACAGATTGTATATACTACATAATTACTACTGAATATATAAAATATAATATATATAGTACTATACATATATTAGTGTCACTTTTATTGGAGCCTAAAGGCTAACATTCATTATTAGTTATGTTAGTATTATTGCATTCCCATAGTACTTACTCTTGATGGACCTGTTATGCTCCTCCTCCTCCTGCTGTTTCTGCAGGAGCTCTGTCTCCTCCTGCTGCTTGTGTTTCAGCATCTCCTGAAGAACCTGCAGCTCCTTCTGCAACCTCAACTCCTTCAGCTGCTCCAACAAACTGTTCTCCAACTCCTCCTTCTCACACCGCAAACACTCCAATCGGGCCACAGGCCCCACTAGTGACACAGAACCACACACACACACACACACACACACACACACACACACACACACACACACACACACACACATACACACAGAAAGAGAGAGATAAACATGTATAAATGTATAAGAATATGAGGATAAAATTATTATGAGATTATTTATAATCAAACGACTACACTATACAACCACTTCTTCCTTTTATTTAGATATTATACAGATATGTACAGATATTTACATTTTATTTACCCGCGTGCGTCTCTCTTCTCCAAGGTAGCGGAGAGATATGAAAGGATAAAAGGGGAAAAGAATAAAATGCACGTCGGTTTTAAATTCGCAGGCTACCTGCGCTGAAGGCGTGGAAAACAAGCACGTGACGGAAAGGCTTCCGTACCCGATGGGTCCAAATCACATGCCCAGCAAAGTAGCCTTAAACCTGGACACACAATGGAGACCATTTGACCCTTTAAAATCATACTACAACCAGACTTCCAGGCCCAAGAGGTCACACAGTCATGCCCAGCAAAGTAGCTCTGGGCCTGGGCACACATGACGCAGTTTGACCGTTTAAATAAAACTAAACCAGACACATACAGGTGGGCACATATACACAGATACACATTCTGTTTAATTTCTTCACATCTGCAGACTAGAGTAAGCTGAGGGTATAGTGTTAAACCAGGTACTACATAAACAGTATATAGTATATATACAGAGGATATAGTGTTAAACCAGGTACTACATACAGAGTATATAGTATACATACAGAGTATATAGTTTGACCAAAAGATCGTGCTGATCTTTGATCTCCTGGTTCTTCATCTCCAGCGCTACTTTCAGACTCATAATGTCCTCCTCTATGGGCTGGTATAAAACACACACGAATCATCACTACAGCCAGTACAATGGAAAGGTGGGAATGTGTACTGAATGTGTACTGACGTTATAAGTGAAAGGTGGAGCTACTGGTGGATGTGTACTGACACTATAAGGGATCTCTACCTGCAGTGACAGTCTGAGCTTCTCAAGTTCTTCCTCCAGAGATTTCTTCTCCTGTTCACAGGCCATTTTCATATCTGCCAGAGCAAGTATCATTACTGCTGGATATAACACAGATTGTATATACTACATAATTACTACTGAATATATAAAATATAATATATATAGTACTATACATATATTAGTGTCACTTTTATTGGAGCCTAAAGGCTAACATTCATTATTAGTTATGTTAGTATTATTGCATTTCCATAGTACTTACTCTTGATGGACCTGTTATGCTCCTCCTCCTCCTGCTGTTTCTGCAGGAGCTCTGTCTCCTCCTGCTGCTTGTGTTTCAGCATCTCCTGAAGAACCTGCAGCTCCTTCTGCAACCTCAACTCCTTCAGCTGCTCCAACAAACTGTTCTCCAACTCCTCCTTCTCACACCGCAAACACTCCAATCGGGCCACAGGCCCCACTAGTGACACAGAACCACACACACACACACACACACACACACACACACACACACACACACACACACACAGAAAGAGAGAGATAAACATGTATAAATGTGTAAGAATTTGAGGATAAAATTATTATGAGATTATTTATAATCAAACGACTACACTATACAACCACTTCTTCCTTTTATTTAGATATTATACAGATATGTACACATATTTACATTTCATTTACCCGCGTGCGTCTCTCTTCTCCAAGGTAGCGGAGAGATATGAAAGGATAAAAGGGGAAAAGAATAAAATGCACGTCGGTTTTAAATTCGCAGGCTACCTGCGCTGAAGGCGTGGAAAACGAGCACGTGACGGAAAGGCTTCCGTACCCGATGGGTCCAAATCACATGCCCAGCAAAGTAGCCTTAAACCTGGACACACAATGGAGACCATTTGACCCTTTAAAATCATACTACAACCAGACTTCCAGGCCCAAGAGGTCACACAGTCATGCCCAGCAAAGTAGCTCTGGGCCTGGGCACACATGACGCAGTTTGACCGTTTAAATAAAACTAAACCAGACACATACAGGTGCGCACATATACACAGATACACATTCTGTTTAATTTCTTCACATCTGCAGACTAGAGTAAGCTGAGGGTATAGTGTTAAACCAGGCACTACATAAACAGTATATAGTATATATACAGAGGATATAGTGTTAAACCAGGTACTACATACAGAGTATATAGTATACATACAGAGTATATAGTTTGACCAAAAGATCGTGCTGATCTTTGATCTCCTGGTTCTTCATCTCCAGCGCTACTTTCAGACTCATAATGTCCTCCTCTATGGGCTGGTATAACACACACACGAATCATCACTACAGCCAGTACAATGGAAAGGTGGGAATGTGTACTGAATGTGTACTGACGTTATAAGTGAAAGGTGGAGGTACTGGTGGATGTGTACTGACACTATAAGGGATCTCTACCTGCAGTGACAGTCTGAGCTTCTCAAGTTCTTCCTCCAGAGATTTCTTCTCCTGTTCACAGGCCATTTTCATATCTGCCAGAGCAAGTATCATTACTGCTGGATATAACACAGATTGTATATACTACATAATTACTACTGAATATATAAAATATAATATATATAGTACTATACATATATTAGTGTCACTTTTATTGGAGCCTAAAGGCTAACATTCATTATTAGTTATGTTAGTATTATTGCATTTCCATAGTACTTACTCTTGATGGACCTGTTATGCTCCTCCTCCTCCTGCTGTTTCTGCAGGAGCTCTGTCTCCTCCTGCTGCTTGTGTTTCAGCATCTCCTGAAGAACCTGCAGCTCCTTCTGCAACCTCAACTCCTTCAGCTGCTCCAACAAACTGTTCTCCAACTCCTCCTTCTCACACCGCAAACACTCCAATCGGGCCACAGGCCCCACTAGTGACACAGAACCACACACACACACACACACACACACACACAGAAAGAGAGAGATAAACATGTATAAATGTATAAGAATTTGAGGATAAAATTATTATGAGATTATTTATAATCAAACGACTACACTATACAACCACTTCTTCCTTTTATTTAGATATTATACAGATATGTACAGATATTTACATTTTATTTACCCGCGTGCGTCTCTCTTCTCCAAGGTAGCGGAGAGATATGAAAGGATAAAAGGGGAAAAGAATAAAATGCACGTCGGTTTTAAATTCGCAGGCTACCTGCGCTGAAGGCGTGGAAAACGAGCACGTGACGGAAAGGCTTCCGTACCCGATGGGTCCAAATCACATGCCCAGCAAAGTAGCCTTAAACCTGGACACACAATGGAGACCATTTGACCCTTTAAAATCATACTACAACCAGACTTCCAGGCCCAAGAGGTCACACAGTCATGCCCAGCAAAGTAGCTCTGGGCCTGGGCACACTTCACGCAGTTTGACCGTTTAAATAAAACTAGAAACAGACTTCCTGGCCCAAGAGGTCACACAGTCATGCCCAGCAAGGTTGCTTTAAACGTGGGCACACTTCAGACCGTTTCACTCTTTAAATCATTCAAAGCACCACATTTCAAGGCCCAAGAGGTCACAGAATCATGCCCATCAAAGTAGCTCTGGGCCTGGGCACACTTCACGCAGTTTGACCCTTTAAATAATACTACAACCAGACACATACAGGTGCGCACATATACACAGATACACATTCTGTTTAATTTCTTCACATCTGCAGACTAGAGTAAGCTGAGGGTATAGTGTTAAACCAGGTACTACATAAACAGTATATAGTATATATACAGAGGATATAGTGTTAAACCAGGTACTACATACAGAGTATATAGTATACATACAGAGTATATAGTTTGACCAAAAGATCGTGCTGATCTTTGATCTCCTGGTTCTTCATCTCCAGCGCTACTTTCAGACTCATAATGTCCTCCTCTATGGGCTGGTATAACACACACACGAATCATCACTACAGCCAGTACAATGGAAAGGTGGGAATGTGTACTGAATGTGTACTGACGTTATAAGTGAAAGGTGGAGGTACTGGTGGATGTGTACTGACACTATAAGGGATCTCTACCTGCAGTGACAGTCTGAGCTTCTCAAGTTCTTCCTCCAGAGATTTCTTCTCCTGTTCACAGGCCATTTTCATATCTGCCAGAGCAAGTATCATTACTGCTTGATATAACACAGATTGTATATACTACATAATTACTACTGAATATATAAAATATAATATATATAGTACTATACATATATTAGTATCACTTTTATTGGAGCCTAAAGGCTAACATTCATTATTAGTTATGTTAGTATTATTGCATTTCCATAGTACTTACTCTTGATGGACCTGTTATGCTCCTCCTCCTCCTGCTGTTTCTGCAGGAGCTCTGTCTCCTCTTGCTGCTTGTGTTTCAGCATCTCCTGAAGAACCTGCAGCTCTTTCTGCTTCTGCAACCTCAACTCCTTCAGCTGCTCCAACAAATTGTTCTCCAACTCCTCCTTCTCACACTGCAAACACTCCAATCGGGCCACAGGCCCCACTAGTGACACAGAACCACACACACACACACACAGACACACACACACACACACAGAGAGAGATAAACATGTATAAATGTATAAGAATTTGTGGATAAAATTACTATGAGATTATTTATAATCAAACGACTACACTATACAACCACATCTTCCTTTTATTTACATATTATACAGACATTTAGAGATATTTACATTTTATTTACCCGCGTGCGTCTCTCTTCTCCAAGGTAGCAGAGAGATATTAAAGGATAAAAGGGGAAAAGAATAAAATGCACGTCGGTTTTAAATTCGCAGGCTACTTGCGCTGAAGGCGTGGAAAACGAGCACGTGACGGAAAGGCTTCCGTACCCGATGGGTCCAAATCACATGCCCAGCAAAGTAGCCTTAAACCTGGACACACAATGGAGACCATTTGACCCTTTAAAATCATACTACAACCAGACTTCCAGGCCCAAGAGGTCACATAGTCATTCCCAGCAAAGTAGCTCTGGGCCTGGGCACACTTCACGCAGTTTGACCCTTTAAATAATACTACAACCAGACACATACAGGTGGGCACATATACACAGATACACATTCTGTTTAATTTCTTCACATCTGCAGACTAGAGTAAGCTGAGGGTATAGTGTTAAACCAGGTACTACATAAACAGTATATAGTATATATACAGAGGATATAGTGTTAAACCAGGTACTACATACAGAGTATATAGTATACATACAGAGTATATAGTTTGACCAAAAGATCGTGCTGATCTTTGATCTCCTGGTTCTTCATCTCCAGCGCTACTTTCAGACTCATAATGTCCTCCTCTATGGGCTGGTACAAAACACACACGAATCATCACTACAGCCAGTACAATGGAAAGGTGGGAATGTGTACTGAATGTGTACTGACGTTATAAGTGAAAGGTGGAGCTACTGGTGGATGTGTACTGACACTATAAGGGATCTCTACCTGCAGTGACAGTCTGAGCTTCTCAAGTTCTTCCTCCAGAGATTTCTTCTCCTGTTCACAGGCCATTTTCATATCTGCCAGAGCAAGTATCATTACTGCTGGATATAACACAGATTGTATATACTACATAATTACTACTGAATATATAAAATATAATATATATAGTACTATACATATATTAGTGTCACTTTTATTGGAGCCTAAAGGCTAACATTCATTATTAGTTATGTTAGTATTATTGCATTTCCATAGTACTTACTCTTGATGGACCTGTTATGCTCCTCCTCCTCCTGCTGTTTCTGCAGGAGCTCTGTCTCCTCCTGCTGCTTGTGTTTCAGCATCTCCTGAAGAACCTGCAGCTCCTTCTGCAACCTCAACTCCTTCAGCTGCTCCAACAAACTGTTCTCCAACTCCTCCTTCTCACACCGCAAACACTCCAATCGGGCCACAGGCCCCACTAGTGACACAGAACCACACACACACACACACACACACACACACACACAGAAAGAGAGAGATAAACATGTATAAATGTATAAGAATTTGAGGATAAAATTATTATGAGATTATTTATAATCAAACGACTACACTATACAACCACTTCTTCCTTTTATTTAGATATTATACAGATATGTACAGATATTTACATTTTATTTACCCGCGTGCGTCTCTCTTCTCCAAGGTAGCGGAGAGATATGAAAGGATAAAAGGGGAAAAGAATAAAATGCACGTCGGTTTTAAATTCGCAGGCTACCTGCGCTGAAGGCGTGGAAAACGAGCACGTGACGGAAAGGCTTCCGTACCCGATGGGTCCAAATCACATGCCCAGCAAAGTAGCCTTAAACCTGGACACACAATGGAGACCATTTGACCCTTTAAAATCATACTACAACCAGACTTCCAGGCCCAAGAGGTCACACAGTCATGCCCAGCAAAGTAGCTCTGGGCCTGGGCACACTTCACGCAGTTTGACCGTTTAAATAAAACTAGAAACAGACTTCCTGGCCCAAGAGGTCACACAGTCATGCCCAGCAAGGTTGCTTTAAACGTGGGCACACTTCAGACCGTTTCACTCTTTAAATCATTCAAAGCACCACATTTCAAGGCCCAAGAGGTCACAGAATCATGCCCATCAAAGTAGCTCTGGGCCTGGGCACACTTCACGCAGTTTGACCCTTTAAATAATACTACAACCAGACACATACAGGTGCGCACATATACACAGATACACATTCTGTTTAATTTCTTCACATCTGCAGACTAGAGTAAGCTGAGGGTATAGTGTTAAACCAGGTACTACATAAACAGTATATAGTATATATACAGAGGATATAGTGTTAAACCAGGTACTACATACAGAGTATATAGTATACATACAGAGTATATAGTTTGACCAAAAGATCGTGCTGATCTTTGATCTCCTGGTTCTTCATCTCCAGCGCCACTTTCAGACTCATAATGTCCTCCTCTATGGGCTGGTATAACACACACACGAATCATCACTACAGCCAGTACAATGGAAAGGTGGGAATGTGTACTGAATGTGTACTGACGTTATAAGTGAAAGGTGGAGCTACTGGTGGATGTGTACTGACACTATAAGGGATCTCTACCTGCAGTGACAGTCTGAGCTTCTCAAGTTCTTCCTCCAGAGATTTCTTCTCCTGTTCACAGGCCATTTTCATATCTGCCAGAGCAAGTATCATTACTGCTGGATATAACACAGATTGTATATACTACATAATTACTACTGAATATATAAAATATAATATATATAGTACTATACATATATTAGTATCACTTTTATTGGAGCCTAAAGGCTAACATTCATTATTAGTTATGTTAGTATTATTGCATTTCCATAGTACTTACTCTTGATGGACCTGTTATGCTCCTCCTCCTCCTGCTGTTTCTGCAGGAGCTCTGTCTCCTCCTGCTGCTTGTGTTTCAGCATCTCCTGAAGAACCTGCAGCTCCTTCTGCTTCTGCAACCTCAACTCCTTCAGCTGCTCCAACAAACTGTTCTCCAACTCCTCCTTCTCACACCGCAAACACTCCAATCGGGCCACAGGCCCCACTAGTGACACAGAACCACACACACACACACACACACAAAGAGAGAGATAAACATGTATAAATGTATAAGAATTTGTGGATAAAATTATTATGAGATTATTTATAATCAAACGACTACACTACACAACCACATCTTCCTTTTATTTACATATTATACAGATATTTAGAGATATTTACATTTTATTTACCCGCGTGCGTCTCTCTTCTCCAAGGTAGCGGAGAGATATGAAAGGATAAAAGGGGAAAAGAATAAAATGCACGTCGGTTTTAAATTCGCAGGCTACCTGCGCTGAAGGCGTGGAAAACAAGCACGTGACGGAAAGGCTTCCGTACCCGATGGGTCCAAATCACATGCCCAGCAAAGTAGCCTTAAACCTGGACACACAATGGAGAGCATTTGACCCTTTAAAATCATACTACAACCAGACTTCCAGGCCCAAGAGGTCACACAGCCATGCCCAGCAAAGTAGCTCTGGGCCTGGGCACACTTCACGCAGTTTGACCGTTTAAATAAAACTAGAAACAGACTTCCTGGCCCAAGAGGTCACAGTCATACCCAGCAAAGTACGTTTAAACCTGGAAACAAATCAGATCCTTTCTGTCATTCAAAGGAATGGGCCTGCAACTCACAACCACATCCCCAGTGAAGCGCACCGTCACCCAGCCACACTACCCCACCTTGCCCGTCCTGGAACAACCACACCTCCAGGGCACCACATGCCAATCTCTCATGCCCAGCAAACTGCAACCTCACGCAGCCAGGCCACACACTGTCTCCCCTTGTACAGTCCAAGGACGAACTCCTCCACAAACCTGGTGTTCACGCGCACACACGCAATTACAACGAATTGGTGGAGAACTTTGAAATAAACGTGCTGACTTTGAATACTCACATCTAGGCTGGGCCAGGTCCAAATGGCCTGCAGCTCGGTGCGCATTAACTGCTTGACTGTCCGTCACGAACGCCACCTGCCAAGCGTTCGTTCCGTCCCTGGCGGATTTTAAAAAATCGTAGCGTGAGAACGATGGGTCCGATCCGCGTGCCGCTTAAAGGCGATTACAGGGGAGATGCAACCCTTTCCAAAGAACCATGAAAAGACTTTCTACTCCCAAGGAGACAAGAGATATTAAGCCGCAATGACGTCCGACGCGCGCATTTTCTCCGCCGCGCAGCACATTTAAAAAAATCATAGCGTGAAAACCGTGGGTTCGATCCGCGTGCCGCTCGAAGGCGATTACAGGGGAGATGCAGCCCTTTCCAAAGAGGCATGAACAGACTTCCTACTCCCAAGGAGCCCAAAGATATTAAGCCGCAAATAAGTCCTACGCGCGTCTTTTCTACGCCGCGCACCACATTTAAAAAATCGTATCGGAAGAACGGTGGGTCCAATCCGCGTGCCGCTTAAAGGCGATTACAAGGGAGATGCAAACCTTTCCAAAGAGCCATGAAAAGACTTTCTACTCCCAAGGAGACAATAGATATTAAGCCGCAATGACGTCCGACGCGCGCATTTTCTCCGCCGCGCAGCACATTTAAAAAAATCATAGCGTGAAAACCGTGGGTTCGATCCGCGTGCCGCTCGAAGGCGATTACAGGGGAGATGCAGCCCTTTCCAAAGAGGCATGAACAGACTTCCTACTCCCAAGGAGCCCAAAGATATTAAGCCGCAAATAAGTCCTACGCGCGTCTTTTCTACGCCGCGCACCACATTTAAAAAATCGTATCGGAAGAACGGTGGGTCCAATCCGCGTGCCGCTTAAAGGCGATTACAAGGGAGATGCAAACCTTTCCAAAGAGCCATGAAAAGACTTTCTACTCCCAAGGAGACAATAGATATTAAGCCGAAATGACGTCCGACGCGCGCATTTCCTCCGCCGCGCACCACATTTAAAAAAATCATAGCGTGAAAACCGTGGGTTCGATCCGCGTGCCGCTCGAAGGCGATTACAGGGGAGATGCATCCCTTTCCAAAGAGCCATGAACAGACTTTCTACTCCCAAGGAGACCAGAAATATTAACATATAAAGCGTTACGCTCCAGTCGGATGAACGAGAAACGCTTGTACAATTGCAACGAATTGGAGGAGAAAGTTTAAACAAACGCGCTGACTTTGAACGCTCACATCTAGGCCGGGCCAACTCCAAATGGCGTGCAACTCGGTGTGCATCACCTCCATGACTTTCCCTAACGAACGCCACCTGCCACGCTTTCGGCCTATCCCTGGCGGCATTAAAAAATCGTAGCGTGATAACGATGGTTCCGATGCGCGTGCCGCTCGAAGGCGATTACAGGGGAGATACAGCCCTTTCCAAAGAGCCATGAACAGACTTTCTACTCCCAATGAGACAAGAGATATCAAGCCGCAAATACGTCCGGCGCGCGTCTATTCTCCGCCGCGCAACACATTTAAAAAAAATCGTAGCGTGAAAACCGTGGGTTCGATCCGCGTGCCGCTTAAAGGCGATTACAGGGGAGATGCAGCCCTTTCCAAAGAGCCATGAAAAGACTTTCTACTCCCAAGGAGACAAGAGATATTAAGTCGAAATGACGTCCGACGCGCGCATTTCCTCCGCCGCGCACCACATTTAAAAAAATCATAGCGTGAAAACCGTGGGTTCGATCCGCGTGCCGCTCGAAGGCGATTACAGGGGAGATGCAGCCCTTTCCAAAGAGGCATGAACAGACTTCCTACTCCCAAGGAGCCCAAAGATATTAAGCCGCAAATACGTCCTACGCGCGTCTTTTCTACGCCGCGCACCACATTTAAAAAATCGTATCGGAAGAACGGTGGGTCCAATCCGCGTGCCGCTTAAAGGCGATTACAAGGGAGATGCAAACCTTTCCAAAGAGCCATGAAAAGACTTTCTACTCCCAAGGAGACAAGAGATATTAAGCCGAAATGACGTCCGACGCGCGCATTTTCTCCGCCGCGCACCACATTTAAAAAAATCATAGCGTGAAAACCGTGGGTTCGATCCGCGTGCCGCTCGAAGGCGATTACAGCGGAGATGCAGCCCTTTCCAAAGAGCCATGAACAGACTTTCTACACCCAATGAGACAAGAGATATTAAGCCGCAAATACGTCCGGCGCGCGTCTTTTCTCCGACGCGCAACACATTTAAAAAAATCATAGCGTGAAAACCGTGGGTTCGATCCGCGTGCCGCTCGAAGGCGAGATGCAGCCCTTTCCAAAGAGCCATGAACAGACTTTCTACTCCCAAGGAGACCAGAGATATTAACAGATAAAGCGTTACGCTCCAGTCGGATGAGCGAGAAACGCTTGTACAATTGCAACGAATTGGAGGAGAAAGTTTAAACAAACGCGCTGACTTTGAACGCTCACATCTAGGCCGGGCCAGGTCCAAATGGCCTGCAACTTGGTGCGCATCACCTCCATGACGGTCCCTAACGAACGCCACCTGCCACGATTTCGGCCCGTCCCTGGCGGCATTAAAAAATCGTAGCGTGATAACGATGGTTCCGATGCGCGTGCCGCGCGAAGGCGATTACAGGGGAGATGCAGCCCTTTCCAAAGAGCCATGAACAGACTTTCTACTCACAAGGAGACAAGAGATATTAAGTCGCAATGATATCCGACGCGCGCATTTTCTCCGCCGCGCACCACATTTAAAAAATCTTAGCGTGAGAACGGTGGGTCCGATCCGCGTGCCGCTTAAAGGCGATTACAGGGGAGATGCAGCCCTTTCCAAAGAGCCATGAAAAGACTTTCTACTCCCAAGGAGACAAGAGATATTAAGCCGAAATGACGTCCGACGCGCGCATTTTCTCCGCCGCGCACCACATTTAAAAAAATCATAGCGTGAAAACCGTGGGTTCGATCCGCGTGCCGCTCGAAGGCGATTACAGGGGAGATGCAGCCCTTTCCAAAGATCCATGAACAGACTTCCTACTCCCAAGGAGACAAGAGATATTAACATATAAAGCGTTACGCTCCAGTCGGATGAGCGAGAAACGCTTGAGCAGTTGCAACGAATTGGAGGAGAAAGTTTAAACAAACGCGCTGAATTTGAACGCTCACATCTAGGTCTGGCCAAGTCCAAATGGCGTGCAACTCGGTGCGCATCACCTCCATGACTGTCCCTAACGAACGCCACCTGCCACGCTTTCGGCCCGTCCCTGGCGGCTTTAAAAAATCGTAGCGTGATAACCGTGGGTTCGATCCGCGTGCCGCTCGAAGGCGATTACAGCGGAGATGCAGCCCTTTCCAAAGAGCCATGAAAAGACTTTCTACTCCCAAGGAGACAAGAGATATTAAGCCGAAATGACGTCCCACGCGCGCATTTCCTCCGCCGCGCACCACATTTAAAAAAATCATAGCGTGAAAACCGTGGGTTCGATCCGCGTGCCGCTCGAAGGCGATTACAGGGGAGATGCAGCCCTTTCCAAAGAGCCATGAACAGACTTTCTACACCCAATGAGACAAGAGATATTAAGCCGCAAATACGTCCGGCGCGCGTCTTTTCTCCGCCGCGCAACACATTTAAAAAAAATCGTAGCGTGAAAAACGTGGGTTCGATCCGCGTGCCGCTCGAAGGCGATTACAGGGTAGATGCATCCCTTTCAAAAGAGCCATGAACAGACTTTCTACTCCCAAGGAGACCAGAAATATTAACATATAAATCGTTACGCTCCAGTCGGATGAACGAGAAACGCTTGTACAATTGCAACGAATTGGAGGAGAAAGTTTAAACAAACGCGCTGATTTTGAAGGCTCACATCTAGGCCGGGCCAGGTCCAAATGGCCTGCAACTCGGTCCGCATCACGTCCATGACTTTTCCTAACGAACGCCACCTGCCAAGCTTTCGGCCCGTCCCTGTCGGCATTAAAAAATCGTAGCGTGATAACGATGGTTCCGATCCGCGTGCCGCGCGAAGGCGATTACAGGGGAGATGCAGCCCTTTCCAAAGAGCCATGAACAGACTTTCTACTCCCAATGAGACAAGAGATATCAAGCCGCAAATACGTCCGGCGCGCGTCTATTCTCCGCCGCGCAACACATTTAAAAAAAATCGTAGCGTGAAAACCGTGGGTTCGATCCGCGTGCCGCTTAAAGGCGATTACAGGGGAGATGCAGCCCTTTCCAAAGAGCCATGAAAAGACTTTCTACTCCCAAGGAGACAAGAGATATTAAGTCGAAATGACGTCCGACGCGCGCATTTCCTCCGCCGCGCACCACATTTAAAAAAATCATAGCGTGAAAACCGTGGGTTCGATCCGCGTGCCGCTCGAAGGCGATTACAGGGGAGATGCAGCCCTTTCCAAAGAGCCATGAACAGACTTCCTACTCCCAAGGAGACAAGAGATATTAAGCAGCAATGATGTCCGACACGCGCATTTTCTCCGCCGCGCACCACATTTAAAAAATCTTAGCGTGAGAACGGTGGGTCCGATCCGCGTGCCGCTTAAAGGCGATTACAGGGGAGATGCAGCCCTTTCCAAAGAGCCATGAACAGACTTCCTACTCCCAAGGAGACAAGAGATATTAAGCCGAAATGACGTCCGACGCGCGCATTTTCTCCGCCGCGCACCACATTTAAAAAAATCATAGCGTGAAAACCGTGGGTTCGATCCGCGTGCCGCTCGAAGGCGATTACAGGGGAGATGCAGCCCTTTCCAAAGATCCATGAACAGACTTCCTACTCCCAAGGAGACAAGAGATATTAACATATAAAGCGTTACGCTCCAGTCGGATGAGCGAGAAACGCTTGAGCAGTTGCAACGAATTGGAGGAGAAAGTTTAAACAAACGCGCTGAATTTGAACGCTCACATCTAGGTTTAGTAGACTTCCTACTCCCAAGGAGACAAGAGATATTAAGCCACAAATACGTCCGGACCGCGTCTTTTCTCCGCAGCTCACCACATTTAAAAAAATCGTAGCGTGAAAACCGTGGGTTCGATATAGTATACATACAGAGTATATAGTTTGACCAAAAGATCGTGCTGATCTTTGATCTCCTGGTTCTTCATCTCCAGCGCCACTTTCAGACTCATAATGTCCTCCTCTATGGGCTGGTATAACACAGACACGAATCATCACTACAGCCAGTACAATGGAAAGGTGGGAATGTGTACTGAATGTGTACTGACCTTATAAGTGAGAGGTGGTGGTACTGGTGGATGTGTACTGACACTATAAGGGATCTCTACCTGCAGTGACAGTTTGAGCTTCTCAAGTTCTTCCTCCAGAGATTTCTTCTCCTGCTCACAGGCCATTTTCATATCTGCCAGAGCAAGTATCATTACTGCTGGATATAACACAGATTGTATATACTACATAATTACTGCTGAATATATAAAATATAATATATATAGTACTATACATATATTAGTGTCACTTTTATTGGAGCCTAAAGGCTAACATTCATTATTAGTTATGTTAGTATTATTGCATTTCCATAGTACTTACTCTTGATGGACCTGTTATGCTCCTCCTCCTCCTGCTGTTTCTGCAGGAGCTCTGTCTCCTCCTGCTGCTTGTGTTTCAGCATCTCCTGAAGAACCTGCAGCTCCTTCTGCTTCTGCAACCTCAACTCCTTCAGCTGCTCCAACAAACTGTTCTCCAACTCCTCCTTCTCACACCGCAAACACTCCAATCGGGCCACAGGCCCCACTAGTGACACAGAACCACACACACACACACACACAGAGAGAGATAAACATGTATAAATGTATAAGAATTTGTGGATAAAATTATTATGAGATTATTTATAATGAAACGACTACACTACACAACCACTTCTTCCTTTTATTTACATATTATACAGATATTTAGAGATATTTACATTTCATTTACCCGCGTGCGTCTCTCTTCTCCAAGGTAGCGGAGAGATATGAAGGGATAAAAGGGGAAAAGAATAAAATGCACGTCGGTTTTAAATTCGCAGGCTACCTGCGCTGAAGGCGTGGAAAACGAGCACGTGACGGAAAGGCTTCCGTACACGATGGGTCCAAATCACATGCCCAGAAAAGTAGCCTTAAACCTGGACACACAATGGAGACCATTTGACCCTTTAAAATCATACTACAACCAGACTTCCAGGCCCAAGAGGTCACACAGTCATGCCCAGCAAAGTAGCTCTGGGCCTGGGCACACTTCACGCAGTTTGACCGTTTAAATAAAACTAGAAACAGACTTCCTGGCCCAAGAGGTGACACAGTCATGCCCAGCAAGGTTGCTTTAAACGTGGGCACACTTCAGACCGTTTCACTCTTTAAATCATTCAAAGCACCACATTTCAAGGCCCAAGATGTCACAGAATCATGCCCATCAAAGTAGCTCTGGGCCTGGGCACACTTCACGCAGTTTGACCCTTTAAATAATACTACAACCAGACACATACAGGTGCGCACATATACACAGATACACATTCTGTTTAATTTCTTCACATCTGCAGACTAGAGTAAGCTGAGGGTATAGTGTTAAACCAGGTACTACATAAACAGTATATAGTATATATACAGAGGATATAGTGTTAAACCAGGTACTACATACAGAGTATATAGTATACATACAGAGTATATAGTTTGACCAAAAGATCGTGCTGATCTTTGATCTCCTGGTTCTTCATCTCCAGCGCCACTTTCAGACTCATAATGTCCTCCTCTATGGGCTGGTATAACACACACACGAATCATCACTACAGCCAGTACAATGGAAAGGTGGGAATGTGTACTGAATGTGTACTGACGTTATAAGTGAAAGGTGGAGCTACTGGTGGATGTGTACTGACACTATAAGGGATCTCTACCTGCAGTGACAGTCTGAGCTTCTCAAGTTCTTCCTCCAGAGATTTCTTCTCCTGTTCACAGGCCATTTTCATATCTGCCAGAGCAAGTATCATTACTGCTGGATATAACATAGATTGTATATACTACATAATTACTACTGAATATATAAAATATAATATATATAGTACTATACATATATTAGTATCACTTTTATTGGAGCCTAAAGGCTAACATTCATTATTAGTTATGTTAGTATTATTGCATTTCCATAGTACTTACTCTTGATGGACCTGTTATGCTCCTCCTCCTCCTGCTGTTTCTGCAGGAGCTCTGTCTCCTCCTGCTGCTTGTGTTTCAGCATCTCCTGAGGAACCTGCAGCTCCTTCTGCTTCTGCAACCTCAACTCCTTCAGCTGCTCCAACAAACTGTTCTCCAACTCCTCCTTCTCACACCGCAAACACTCCAATCAGGCCACAGGCCCCACTAGTGACACAGAACCACACACACACACACACACAGACACACACACACACACACACACACACACACACACACACACACACACACACACACACACACACAAAGAGAGAGATAAACATGTATAAATGTATAAGAATTTGTGGATAAAATTATTATGAGATTATTCATAATCAAACGACTACACTACACAACCACTTCTTCCTTTTATTTACATATTATACAGATATTTAGAGATATTTACATTTTATTTACCCGCGTGCGTCTCTCTTCTCAAAGGTAGTGGATAGATATGAAAGGATAAAAGGGGAAAAGAATAAAATGCACGTCGGTTTTAAATTCGCAGGCTACCTGCGCTGAAGGCGTGGAAAACGAGCACGTGACGGAAAGGCTTCCGTACCCGATGGGTCCAAATCACATGCCCAGCAAAGTAGCCTTAAACCTGCACACAAAATGGAGACCATTTGACCCTTTAAAATCATACTACAACCAGACTTCCAGGCCCAAGAGGTCACACAGTCATGCCCAGCAAAGTAGCTCTGGGCCTGGGCACACTTCACGCAGTTTGACCCTTTAAATAATACTACAACCAGACTTCCAGGCACAAGAGGTCACACAGTCATGCACAGCAAAGTAGCTCTGGGCCTGGGCACACTTCATTCACTTTGTACCTTTAAATCATACTACTACTACTACCAGACTTCCAGGCCCAAGAGGTCACACAGTCATGCACAGCAAAGTAGCTCTGGGCCTGGGCACACTTCATTCACTTTGTACCTTTAAATCATACTGCTACTACTACCAGACTTCCAGGCCCAAGAGGTCAAACACAGTCATGCACAGCAAAGTAGCTCTGGGCCTGGGCACACTTCAATCACTTTGTGCCTTTAAATCATACTACTACTACCAGACTTCCAGGGCCAAGAGGTCACACAGTCATGCACAGCAAAGTAGCTCTGGGCCTGGGCACACTTCACGCAGTTTGACCCTTTAAATAATACTACAACCAGACACATACAGGTGCGCACATATACACATTCTTTTTAATTTCTTCACATCTGCAGACTAGAGTAAGCTGAGGGTATAGTGTTAAACCATGTACTACATAAACAGTATATAGTATATATACAGAGGATATAATGTTAAACCAGGTACTACATACAGAGTATATAGTTTGACCAAAAGTTCGTGCTGATCTTTGATCTCCTGGTTCTTCATCTCCAGCGCCACTTTCAGACTCAATGTCCTCCTCTATGGGCTGGTATAACACACACAGGAATCATCACTACAGCCAGTACAATGGAAAGGTGGGAATGTGTACCGAATGTGTACTGACGTTATAAGTGAAAGGTGGAGGTACTGGTGGATGTGTACTGACACTATAAGGGATCTCTACCTGCAGTGACAGTCTGAGCTTCTCAAGTTCTTCCTCCAGAGATTTCTTCTCCTGTTCACAGGCCATTTTCATATCTGCCAGAGCAAGTATCATTACTGCTGGATATAACACAGATTGTATATACTACATAATTACTGCTGAATATATAAAATATAATATATATAGTACTATACATATATTAGTATCACTTTTATTGGAGCCTAAAGGCTAACATTCATTATTAGTTATGTTAGTATTATTGCATTTCCATAGTACTTACTCTTGATGGACCTGTTATGCTCCTCCTCCTCCTGCTGTTTCTGCAGGAGCTCTGTCTCCTCCTGCTGATTGTGTTTCAGCATCTCCTGAAGAACCTGCAGCTCCTTCTGCTTCTGCAACCTCAACTCCTTCAGCTGCTCCAAGAAACTGTTATCCAACTCCTCCTTCTCACACCGCAAACACTCCAATCGGGCCACAGGCCCCACTAGTGACACAGAACCACACACACACACACACACACACACACACACACAGACAAAGAGAGAGATAAACATGTATATATGTATAAGAATTTGTGGATAAAATTATTATGAGATTATTTATAATGAAACGACTACACTACACAACCACTTCTTCCTTTTATTTACATATTATACAGATATTTAGAGATATTAACATTTTATTTACCCGCGTGCGTCTCTCTTCTCCAAGGTAGCGGAGAGATATGAAGGGATAAAAGGGGAAAAGAATAAAATGCACGTCGGTTTTAAATTCGCAGGCTACCTGCGCTGAAGGCGTGGAAAACGAGCACGTGACGGAAAGGCTTCCGTACCCGATGGGTCCAAATCACATGCCCAGCAAAGTAGCCTTAAACCTGGACACACAATGGAGACCATTTGACCCTTTAAAATCATACTACTACCAGACTTCCAGGCCCAAGAGGTCAAACACAGTCATGCCCAGCAAAGTAGCTCTGGGCCTGGGCACACTTCAATCACTTTGTGCCTTTAAATCATACTACTACTACCAGACTTCCAGGGCCAAGAGGTCACACAGTCATGCACAGCAAAGTAGCTCTGGGCCTGGGCACACTTCACGCAGTTTGACCGTTTAAATAAAACTAGAAACAGACTTTCTGGCCCAAGAGGTCACACAGACATGCCCAGCAAGGTTGCTTTAAACGTGGGCACACTTCAGACCGTTTCACTCTTTAAATCATTCAAAGCACCACATTTCAAGGCCCAAGAGGTCACAGAATCATGCCCATCAAAGTAGCTCTGGGCCTGGGCACACTTCACGCAGTTTGACCCTTTAAATAATACTACAACCAGACACATACAGGTGCGCACATATACACAGATACACATTCTGTTTAAATTTCTTCACATCTGCAGACTAGAGTAAGCTGAGGGTATAGTGTTAAACCAGGTACTACATAAACAGTATATAGTATATATACAGAGGATATAGTGTTAAACCAGGTACTACATACAGAGTATATAGTATACATACAGAGTATATAGTTTGACCAAAAGATCGTGCTGATCTTTGATCTCCTGGTTCTTCATCTCCAGCGCCACTTTCAGACTCATAATGTCCTCCTCTATGGGCTGGTATAACACACACACGAATCATCACTACAGCCAGTACAATGGAAAGGTGGGAATGTGTACTGAATGTGTACTGACGTTATAAGTGAAAGGTGGAGGTACTGGTGGATGTGTACTGACACTATAAGGGATCTCTACCTGCAGTGACACTCTGAGCTTCTCAAGTTCTTCCTCCAGAGATTTCTTCTCCTGTTCACAGGCCATTTTCATATCTGCCAGAGCAAGTATCATTACTGCTGGATATAACACAGATTGTATATACTACATAATTACTACTGAATATATAAAATATAATATATATAGTACTATACATATATTAGTATCACTTTTATTGGAGCCTAAAGGCTAACATTCATTATTAGTTATGTTAGTATTATTGCATTTCCATAGTACTTACCCTTGAGGGACCTGTTATGCTCCTCCTCCTCCTGCTGTTTCTGCAGGAGCTCTGACTCCTCCTGCTGCTTGTGTTTCAGCATCTCCTGAAGAACCTGCAGCTCCTTCTGCTTCTGCAACCTCAACTCCTTCAGCTGCTCCAACAAACTGTTCTCCAACTCCTCCTTCTCACACCGCAAACACTCCAATCGGGCCACAGGCCCCACTAGTGACACAGAACCACACACACACACACACACACAGACACACACACACACACACACACAAAGAGAGAGATAAACATGTATAAATGTATAAGAATTTGTGGATAAAATTATTATGAGATTATTTATAATGAAACGACTACACTACACAACCACTTCTTCCTTTTATTTACATATTATACAGATATTTAGAGATATTTACATTTTATTTACCCGCGTGCGTCTCTCTTCTCCAAGGTAGCGGAGAGATATGAAGGGATAAAAGGGGAAAAGAATAAAATGCACGTCGGTTTTAAATTCGCAGGCTACCTGCGCTGAAGGCGTGGAAAACGAGCACGTGACGGAAAGGCTTCCGTACCCGATGGGTCCAAATCACATGCCCAGCAAAGTAGCCTTAAACCTGGACACACAATGGAGACCATTTGACCCTTTAAAATCATACTACAACCAGACTTCCAGGCCCAAGAGGTCACACAGTCATGCCCAGCAAAGTAGCTCTGGGCCTGGGCACACTTCACGCAGTTTGACCCTTTAAATAATACTACAACCAGACTTCCAGGCACAAGAGGTCACACAGTCATGCACAGCAAAATAGCTCTGGGCCTGGGCACACTTCATTCACTTTGTACCTTTAAATCATACTACTACTACTACCAGACTTCCAGGCCCAAGAGGTCACACAGTCATGCACAGCAAAGTAGCTCTGGGCCTGGGCACACTTCATTCACTTTGTACCTTTAAATCATACTGCTACTACTACCAGACTTCCAGGCCCAAGAGGTCAAACACAGTCATGCACAGCAAAGTAGCTCTGGGCCTGGGCACACTTCAATCACTTTGTGCCTTTAAATCATACTACTACTACCAGACTTCCAGGGCCAAGAGGTCACACAGTCATGCACAGCAAAGTAGCTCTGGGCCTGGGCACACTTCACGCAGTTTGACCATTTAAATAAAACTAGAAACAGACTTCCTGGCCCAAGAGGTCACACAGTCATGCCCATCAAAGTAGCTCTGGGCCTGGGCACACTTCACGCAGTTTGACCCTTTAAATAATACTACAACCAGACACATACAGGTGCGCACATATACACATTCTTTTTAATTTCTTCACATCTGCAGACTAGAGTAAGCTGAGGGTATAGTGTTAAACCATGTACTACATAAACAGTATATAGTATATATACAGAGGATATAATGTTAAAGCAGGTACTACATACAGAGTATATAGTTTGACCAAAAGTTCGTGCTGATCTTTGATCTCCTGGTTCTTCATCTCCAGCGCCACTTTCAGACTCAATGTCCTCCTCTATGGGCTGGTATAACACACACACGAATCATCACTACAGCCAGTACAATGGAAAGGTGGGAATGTGTACCGAATGTGTACTGACGTTATAAGTGAAAGGTGGAGGTACTGGTGGATGTGTACTGACACTATAAGGGATCTCTACCTGCAGTGACAGTCTGAGCTTCTCAAGTTCTTCCTCCAGAGATTTCTTCTCCTGTTCACAGGCCATTTTCATATCTGCCAGAGCAAGTATCATTACTGCTGGACATAACACAGATTGTATATACTACATAATTACTACTGAATATATAAAATATAATATATATAGTACTATACATATATTAGTATCACTTGTATTGGAGCCTAAAGGCTAACATTCATTATTAGTTATGTTAGTATTATTGCATTTCCATAGTACTTACTCTTGATGGACCTGTTATGCTCCTCCTCCTCCTGCTGTTTCTGCAGGAGCTCTGTCTCCTCTTGCTGCTTGTGTTTCAGCATCTCCTGAAGAACCTGCAGCTCCTACTGCTTCTGCAACCTCAACTCCTTCAGCTGCTCCAACATATTGTTCTCCAACTCCTCCTTCTCACACCGCAAACACTCCAATCGGGCCACATGCCCCACTAGTGACACAGAACCACACACACACACACAGAGAGAGAGATAAACATGTATAAATGTATAAGAATTTGTGGATAAAATTACTATGAGATTATTTATAATCAAACGACTACACTACACAACCACATCTTCCTTTTATTTACATATTATACAGATATTTAGAGATATTTACATTTTATTTACAAGCGTGCGTCTCTCTTCTCCAAGGTAGCGGAGAGATATGAAAGGATAAAAGGGGAAAAGAATAAAATGCACGTCGGTTTTAAATTCGCAGGCAACCTGCGCTGAAGGCGTGGAAAACGAGCACGTGACGGAAAGGCTTCCGTACCCGATGGGTCCAAATCACATGCCCAGCAAAGTAGCCTTAAACCTGGACACACAATGGAGACCATTTGACCCTTTAAAATCATACTACAACCAGACTTCCAGGCCCAAGAGGTCACACAGTCATGCCCAGCAAAGTAGCTCTGGGCCTGGGCACACTTCACGCAGTTTGACCGTTTAAATAAAACTAAACCAGACACATACAGGTGCGCACATATACACAGATACACATTCTGTTTAATTTCTTCACATCTGCAGACTAGAGTAAGCTGAGGGTATAGTGTTAAACCAGGTACTACATAAACAGTATATAGTATATATACAGAGGATATAATGTTAAACCAGGTACTACATACAGAGTATATAGTTTGATCAAAACATCGTGCTGATCTTTGATCTCCTGGTTCTTCATCTCCAGCGCCACTTTCAGACTCATCATGTCCTCCACTATGGGCTGGTATAACACACACACGAATCATCACTACAGCCAGTACAATGGAAAGGTGGGAATGTGTACTGAATGTGTACTGACGTTATAAGTGAAAGGTGGAGGTACTGGTGGATGTGTACTGACACTATAAGGGATCTCTACCTGCAGTGACAGTCTGAGCTTCTCAAGTTCTTCCTTCAGAGATTTCTTCTCGTGTTCACAGGCCATTTTGATATCTGCCAGAGCAAGTATCATTACTCCTGGATATAACACAGATTGTATATACTACATAATATCTACTGAATATATAAAATATAATATATATAGTACTATACATATATTAGTATCACTTTTATTGGAGCCTAAAGGCTAACATTCATTATTAGTTATGTTAGTATTATTGCATTTCCATAGTACTTACTCTTGATGGACCTGTTATGCTCCTCCTCCTCCTGCTGTTTCTGCAGGAGCTCTGTCTCCTCCTGCTGCTTGTGTTTCAGCATCTCCTGAAGAACCTGCAGCTCCTTCTGCTTCTGCAACCTCAACTCCTTCGGCTGCTCCAACAAACTGTTCTCCAACTCCTCCTTCTCACACCGCAAACACTCCAATCGGACCACAGGCCCCATTAGTGACACAGAACCACACACACACACAGACACACACACACACACACAGAGAGAGATAAACATGTATAAATGTATAAGAATTTGTGGATAAAATTATTATGAGATTATTTATAATCAAACGACTACACTACACAACCACTTCTTCCTTTTATTTACATATTATACAGATATTTACATTTTATTTACCCGCGTGCGTCTCTCTTCTCCAAGGTAGCGGAGAGATATGAAAGGATAAAAGGGGAAAAGAATAAAATGCACGTCGGTTTTAAATTCGCAGGCTACCTGCGCTGAAGGCGTGGAAAACGAGCACGTGACGGAAAGGCTTCCGTACCCGATGGGTCCAAATCACATGCCCAGCAAAGTAGCCTTAAACCTGCACACACAATGGAGACCATTTGACCCTTTAAAATCATACTACAACCAGACTTCCAGGCCCAAGAGGTCACACAGTCATGCCCAGCAAAGTAGCTCTGGGCCTGGGCACACTTCACGCAGTTTGACCCTTTAAATAATACTACAACCAGACTTCCAGGCACAAGAGGTCACACAATCATGCACAGCAAAGTAGCTTTGGGCCTGGGCACACTTCATTCACTTTGTACCTTTAAATCATACTACTACTACTACCAGACTTCCAGGCCCAAGAGGTCACACAGTCATGCACAGCAAAGTAGCTCTGGGCCTGGGCACACTTCAATCACTTTGTGCCTTTAAATCATACTACTACTACCACCAGACTTCCAGGGCCAAGAGGTCACACAGTCATGCACAGCAAAGTAGCTCTGGGCCTGGGCACACTTCATGCAGTTTGACCCTTTAAATAATACTACAACCAGACACATACAGGTGCACACATATACACAGATACACATTCTGTTTAATTTCTTCACATCTGCAGACTAGAGAAAGCTGAGGGTATAGTGTTAAACCAGGTACTACATAAACAGTATATAGTATATATACAGAGGATATAGTGTTAAACCAGGTACTACATACAGAGTATATAGTATACATACAGAGTATATAGTTTGACCAAAAGATCGTGCTGATCTTTGATCTCCTGGTTCTTCATCTCCAGCGCCACTTTCAGACTCATAATGTCCTCCTCTATGGGCTGGTATAACACACACACGAATCATCACTACAGCCAGTACAATGGAAAGGTGGGAATGTGTACTGAATGTGTACTGACGTTATAAGTGAAAGGTGGAGGTACTGGTGGATGTGTACTGACACTATAAGGGATCTCTACCTGCAGTGACAGTCTGTGCTTCTCAAGTTCTTCCTCCAGAGATTTCTTCTCCTGTTCACAGGCCATTTTCATATCTGCCAGAGCAAGTATCATTACTGCTGGATATAACACAGATAGTATATACTACATAATTCACTTCTTCCTTTTATTTACATATTATACAGATATTTACAGATATTTACATTTTATTTACCCGCGTGCGTCTCTCTTCTCCAAGGTAGCGGAGAGATATGAAAGGATAAAAGGGGAAAAGAATAAAATGCACGTCGGTTTTAAATTCGCAGGCTACCTGCGCTGAAGGCGTGGAAAACGAGCACGTGACGGAAAAGCTTCCGTACCCGATGGGTCCAATTCACATGCCAAGCAAAGTAGCCTTAAACCTGGACACACAATGGAGACCATTTGACCCTTTAAAATCATACTACAACCAGACTTCCAGGCCCAAGAGGTCACACAGTCATGCCCAGCAAAGTAGCTCTGGGCATGGGCACACTTCACGCAGTTTGACCGTTTAAATAAAAGTAGAAACAGACTTCCTGGCCCAAGAGGTCACACAGTCATGCCCAGCAAGGATGCTTTAAACGTGGGCACAATTCAGACCGTTTCACTCTTTAAATCATTCAAAGCACCACATTTCAAGGCCCAAGAGGTCACAGAATAATGCCCATCAAAGTAGCTCTGGGCCTGGGCACACTTCATGCAGTTTGACCCTTTAAATAATACTACAACCAGACACATACAGGTGCGCACATATACACAGATACACATTCTGTTTAATTTCTTCACATCTGCAGACTAGAGTAAGCTGAGGGTATAGTGTTAAACCAGGTACTACATAAACAGTATATAGTATATATACAGAGGATATAATGTTAAACCAGGTACTACATACAGAGTATATAGTTTGACCAAAAGATCGTGCTGATCTTTGATCTCCTGGTTCTTCATCTCCAGCGCCACTTTCAGACTCATAATGTCCTCCTCTATGGGCTGGTATAACCCACACACACGAATCATCACTACAGCCAGTACAATGGAAAGGTGGGAATGTGTACTGAATGTGTACTGATGTTATAAGTGAAAGGTGGAGGTACTGGTGGATGTGTACTGACACTATAAGGGATCTCTACCTGCAGTGACAGTCTGAGCTTCTCAAGTTGTTCCTCCAGAGATTTCTTCTCCTGTTCACAGGCCATTTTCATATCTGCCAGAGCAAGTATCATTACTGCTGGATATAACACAGATTGTATATACTACATAATTACTACTGAATATATAAAATATAATATATATAGTACTATACATATATTAGTATCACTTTTATTGGAGCCTAAAGGCTAACATTCATTATTAGTTATGTTAGTATTATTGCATTTCCATAGTACTTACCCTTGAGGGACCTGTTATGCTCCTCCTCCTCCTGCTGTTTCTGCAGGAGCTCTGTCTCCTCCTGCTGCTTGTGTTTCAGCATCTCCTGAAGAACCTGCAGCTCCTTCTGCTTCTGCAACCTCAACTCCTTCAGCTGCTCCAACAAACTGTTCTCCAACTCCTCCTTCTCACACCGCAAACACTCCAATCGGGCCACAGGCCCCACTAGTGACACAGAACCACACACACACACACACACACAGACACACACACACACACACACACACACACACACACAAAGAGAGAGATAAACATGTATAAAAGTATAAGAATTTGTGGATAAAATTATTATGAGATTATTCATAATCAAACGACTACACTACACAACCACTTCTTCCTTTTATTTACATATTATACAGATATTTAGAGATATTTACATTTTATTTACCCGCGTGCGTCTCTCTTCTCCAAGGTAGCGGAGAGATATGAAAGGATAAAAGGGGAAAAGAATAAAATGCACGTCGGTTTTAAATTCGCAGGCTACCTGCGCTGAAGGCGTGGAAAACGAGCACGTGACGGAAAAGCTTCCGTACCCGATGGGTCCAATTCAGATGCCAAGCAAAGTAGCCTTAAACCTGGACACACAATGGAGACCATTTGACCCTTTAAAATCATACTACAACCAGACTTCCAGGCCCAAGAGGTCACACAGTCATGCCCAGCAAAGTAGCTCTGGGCCTGGGCACACTTCACGCAGTTTGACCGTTTAAATAAAAGTAGAAACAGACTTCCTGGCCCAAGAGGTCACACAGTCATGCCCAGCAAGGATGCTTTAAACGTGGGCACACTTCAGACCGTTTCACTCTTTAAATCATTCAAAGCACCACATTTCAAGGCCCAAGAGGTCACAGAATCATGCCCATCAAAGTAGCTCTGCGCCTGGGCACACTTCACGCAGTTTGACCCTTTAAATAATACTACAACCAGACACATACAGGTGCGCACATATACACAGATACACATTCTGTTTAATTTCTTCACATCTGCAGACTAGAGTAAGCTGAGGGTATAGTGTTAAACCAGGTACTACATAAACAGTATATAGTATATATACAGAGGATATAGTGTTAAACCAGGTACTACATACAGAGTATATAGTATACATACAGAGTATATAGTTTGACCAAAAGATCGTGCTGATCTTTGATCTCCTGGTTCTTCATCTCCAGCGCCACTTTCAGACTCATAATGTCCTCCTCTATGGGCTGGTATAACACACACACGAATCATCACTACAGCCAGTACAATGGAAAGGTGGGAATGTGTACTGAATGTGTACTGACGTTATAAGTGAAAGGTGGAGGTACTGGTGGATGTCTATTGACACTATAAGGGATCTCTACCTGCAGTGACAGTCTGAGCTTCTCAAGTTCTTCCTCCAGAGATTTCTTCTCCTGTTCACAGGCCATTTTCATATCTGCCAGAGCAAGTATCATTACTGCTGGATATAACACAGATTGTATATACTACATAATTACTACTGAATATATAAAATATAATATATATAGTACTATACATCTATTAGTATCACTTTTATTGGAGCCTAAAGGCTAACATTCATTATTAATTATGTTAGTATTATTGCATTTCCATAGTACTTACTCTTGATGGACCTGTTATGCTCCTCCTCCTCCTGCTGTTTCTGCAGGAGCTCTATCTCCTCCTGCTGCTTGTGTTTCAGCATCTCGTGAAGAACCTGCAGCTCCTTCTGCTTCTGCAACCTCAACTCCTTCAGCTGCTCCAACAAACTGTTCTCCAACTCCTCCTTCTCACACCGCAAACACTCCAATCGGGCCACAGGCCCCACTAGTGACACAGAACCACACACACACACACACACACAAAGAGAGAGATAAACATGTATAAATGTATAAGAATTTGTGGATAAAATTATTATGAGATTATTCATAATCAAACGACTACACTACACAACCACTTCTTCCTTTTATTTACATATTATACAGATATTTACAGATATTTACATTTTATTTACCCGCGTGCGTCTCTCTTCTCCAAGGTAGCGGAGAGATATGAAAGGATAAAAGGGGAAAAGAATAAAATGCACGTCGGTTTTAAATTCGCAGGCTACATGCGCTGAAGGCGTGGAAAACGAGCACGTGACGGAAAGGCTTCCGTACCCGATGGGTCCAAATCACATGCCCAGCAAAGTAGCCTTAAACCTGGACACACAATGGAGACCATTTGACCCTTTAAAATCATACTACAACCAGACTTCCAGGCCCAAGAGGTCACACAGTCATGCACAGCAAAGTAGCTCTGGGCCTGGGCACACTTCACGCAGTTTGACCGTTTAAATAAAAGTAGAAACAGACTTCCTGGCCCAAGAGGTCACACAGTCATGCCCAGCAAGGATGCTTTAAACGTGGGCACACTTCAGACCGTTTCACTCTTTAAATCATTCAAAGCACCACATTTCAAGGCCCAAGAGGTCACAGAATCATGCCCATCAAAGTAGCTCTGCGCCTGGGCACACTTCACGCAGTATGAACCTTTAAATAATACTACAACCAGACACATACAGGTGCGCACATATACACAGATACACATTCTGTTTAATTTCTTCACATCTGCAGACTAGAGTAAGCTGAGGGTATAGTGTTAAACCAGGTACTACATAAACAGTATATAGTATATATACAGAGGATATAGTGTTAAACCAGGTACTACATACAGAGTATATAGTATACATACAGAGTATATAGTTTGACCAAAAGATCGTGCTGATCTTTGATCTCCTGGTTCTTCATCTCCAGTGCCACTTTCAGACTCATAATGTCCTCCTCTATGGGCTGGTATAACACACACACGAATCATCACTACAGCCAGTACAATGGAAAGGTGGGAATGTGTACTGAATGTGTACTGACGTTATAAGTGAAAGGTGGAGGTACTGGTGGATGTGTACTGACACTAGAAGGGATCTCTACCTGCAGTGACAGTCTGAGCTTCTCAAGTTCTTCCTCCAGAGATTTCTTCTCCTGTTCACTGGCCATTTTCATATCTGCCAGAGCAAGTATCATTACTGCTGGATATAACACAGATTGTATATACTACATAATTACTACTGAATATATAAAATATAATATATATAGTACTATACATATATTAGTATCACTTTTATTGGAGCCTAAAGGCTAACATTCATTATTAGTTATGTTAGTATTATTGCATTTCCATAGTACTTACTCTTGATGGACCTGTTATGCTCCTCCTCCTCCTGCTGTTTCTGCAGGAGCTCTGTCTCCTCCTGCTGCTTGTGTTTCAGCATCTCCTGAAGAACCTGCAGCTCCTTCTGCTTCTGCAACCTCAACTCCTTCAGCTGCTCCAACAAACTGTTCTCCAACTCCTCCTTCTTACACCGCAAACACTCCAATCGGGCCACAGGCCCCACTAGTGACACAGAACCACACACACACACACACACACACACACACACACACACACACACACACACACACACACACACACAGAGAGATAAACATGTATAAATGTATAAGAATATGAGGATAAAATTATTATGAGATTATTTATAATCAAACGACTACACTATACAACCACTTCTTCCTTTTATTTAGATATTATACAGATATGTACAGATATTTACATTTTATTTACCCGCGTGCGTCTCTCTTCTCCAAGGTAGTGGAGAGATATGAAAGGATAAAAGGGGAAAAGAATAAAATGCACGTCGGTTTTAAATTCGCAGGCTACCTGCGCTGAAGGCGTGGAAAACGAGCACGTAACGGACAGGCTTCCGTACCCGATGGGTCCAAATCACATGCCCAGCAAAGTAGCCTTAAACCTGGACACACAATGGAGACCATTTGACCCTTTAAAATCATACTACAACCAGACTTCCAGGCCCAAGAGGTCACACAGTCATGCCCAGCAAAGTAGCTCTGGGCCTGGGCACACTTCACGCAGTTTGACCCTTTAACCAAAACTAGAAACAGACCTGCAAGCCCAGGAGCTCACAGAATCATACCCAGTAAAGTAGCTAGCTAGCTTTCAGCTCAGTAACCGTAGCTAGCTATCTAGCTATCAGCTCAGTAAACCATACAATCAAATGTCCACCAAGCATTTAAACCGCAAGCATTTAAACCACTAGATACCGCTAGTTACCGGCTGCACGGTTAACAGTGCAAAGCCATTACCAAGCTACCTAGCTAGCTAGCTAGCTAGCTACCGGAAGCACTTTTAACAGTGCAAAGTCAGTAGCTAGCTAGTAGTAGCTACTGTAGCTAGCTAGCTAGCTACTGACTTTGCACTGTTAACCTTGCAGCCGGTAGCTCGCTAGCTAGCTAGCAGCTCAGTAACCGTACAAATTCGCCTGCTGCTGAAAACTGTCAAGTTGTATTTATAGCTTTCGTTTTAGTTCTCTCAGCTTACTTATTTGGTTTTTTTGTGTGTGTGTTTTTTTCAGGGAAGTTTAATAATTTCTTAGAAATCTTGGAACATTTTGCCAGTTGGCATCTAGGAAAGCCTTTCTGCCCACAGACAATAAACACAAGCCAGAATTCCTCAAACAGGAATGAATCTACTAATTTAGTAACATTTCAGGCACATGAGTGGAGGAACTAGCAAATTCTAAATGATGAAATCGAAGCTGATAAAAATCCATGAAAATATAAACTGGTCATGAAAAAATGCTTGTGAATTGAAAATGTAAGTGATAGGATTAAAACAGTCTTGATTTGATATATTTTTAAAAATCAAATATCAAGTTTGATCATTCATGACCAAGGGAGTTTCTATGAGGGTGTAAACAACAAATGCATGTGAACTAAATACTACAGTGGTATATAATTAAATAATTGGAATAACTTTGTGTCACGTCATTTAACGTTTAACTCAAGCCGTTTGTGTTACCGGACTCTTTTATCACTTAACATTAGTAACTGTTTTAGTTGCCTTGTTTATCCAATAACATTCATTAATTAATCAATCCATGGTTTAACCCAAGCAATTTTCGTTACTTCCGCCTCTCGACGCAAAAATGTCAATCAGAACGTTGCGCCCGCAAACTTCAAATAAACGATAAATAAGGCAAGTAATAAAAATGGATAAAGTTGAAAGATAAGTTGATTAAACTTGAGTCAAATAAAACTACTTATCAGTCAAAACGTCAATTCATATGCATTTTATTGACTCAAAATTTAATTTACGTGCATTTTAATCAGCCATATTTTTGGTGTATAGACCTGAGTTTTGTCGTTGAAGAGAATAAAAGAATCCGTCGTGTAAACTTACGCCATCTGCAGGCTGAGATGGTGTTGGGTTGACCCGGATGTGACGTTTGCCAAGCTGATGACATATCACGATATTAATTGTGAGATTTCCTTACCATCTTTGCTCTTCGCAGAAGGGCACAGTGCGGTTTACAGGGCACAGTTTGACCCTTTAAATAATACTACAACCAGACTTCCAGGCACAAGAGGTCACACAGTCATGCCCAGCAAGGTTGCTTTAAACGTGGGCACACTTCAGACCGTTTCACTCTTTAAATCGTTCAAAGCACCAGATTTCAAGGCCCAAGAGGTCACAGAATCATGCCCAGCAAAGTAGCTCTGGGCCTGGGCACACTTCATGCAGTTTGACCCTTTAAATAATACTACAACCAGACTTCCAGGCACAAGAGGTCACACAGTCATGCCCAGCAAAGTAGCTCTGGGCCTGGGCACACTTCATGCAGTTTGACCCTTTAAATAATACTACAACCAGACTTCCAGGCACAAGAGGTCACACAGTCATGCACAGCAAAGTAGTGCTGGGCCAGGGCACACTTCATGTACTTTGTGCCTTTAAATAATACTACAACCAGACTTCCAAGCCGAAGAGGTCACAGAGTCATGCCCAGCAAAGTCGCTATGGGCCTGGGCAGACCATGCAATTTGACCCTTTAACCAAAACTAGAAACAGAACTCAAAGCCCAGGAGGTCACAGAATCATGCCCATCAAAGTAGCTCTGGGCCTGTGTACACTTCAGGCCATTTCACCTTTTATATAATGGAAACACCAGACCTCCAGGCCCAAGAGGTCACACAGTCATGCCCAGAAAAGTAACTCTGGGCCTATACACACTTCACGCAGTTTAAATAAAACTAGAAACAGACTTCCTGGCCCAAGAGGTCACACAGTCATGCCCAGCAAAGTAGCCTTAAACCTGGACACACAATGGAGACCATTTGACCCTTTAAAATTATACTACAACCAGACTTCCAGGCCCAAGAGGTCACACAGTCATGCCCAGCAAAGTAGCTCTGGGCCTGGGCACACTTCAATCACTTTGTGCCTTTAAATCATACTACTACTACCACCAGACTTCCAGGGCCAAGAGGTCACACAGTCATGCACAGCAAAGTAGCTCTGGGCCTGGGCACACATCATGCAGTTTGACCCTTTAAATAATACTACAACCAGACACATACAGGTGCACACATATACACAGATACACATTCTGTTTAATTTCTTCACATCTGCAGACTAGAGTAAGCTGAGGGTATAGTGTTAAACCAGGTACTACATAAACAGTATATAGTATATATACAGAGGATATAGTGTTAAACCAGGTACTACATACAGAGTATATAGTATACATACAGAGAATATAGTTTGACCAAAAGATCGTGCTGATCTTTGATCTCCTGGTTCTTCATCTCCAGCGCCACTTTCAGACTCATAATGTCGTCCTCTATGGGCTGGTATAACACACACACACGAATCATCACTACAGCCAGTACAATGGAAAGGTGGGAATGTGTACTGAATGTGTACTGACGTTATAAGTGAAAGGTGGAGGTACTGGTGGATGTGTACTGACACTATAAGGGATCTCTACCTGCAGTGACAGTCTGAGCTTCTCAAGTTCTTCCTCCAGAGATTTCTTCTCCTGTTCACAGGCCATTTTCATATCTGCCAGAGCAAGTATCATTACTGCTGGATATAACATAGATTGTATATACTACATAATTACTACTGAATATATAAAATATAATATATATAGTACTATACATATATTAGTATCACTTTTATTGGAGCCTAAAGGCTAGCATTCATTATTAGTTATGTTAGTATTATTGCATTTCCATAGTACTTACTCTTGATGGACCTGTTATGCTCCTCCTCCTCCTGCTGTTTCTGCAGGAGCTCTGTCTCCTCCTGCTGCTTGTGTTTCAGCATCTCCTGAAGAACCTGCAGCTCCTTCTGCTTCTGCAACCTCAACTCCTTCAGCTGCTCCAACAAACTGTTCTCCAACTCCTCCTTCTCACACCGCAAACACTCCAATCGGGTCACAGGCCCCACTAGTGACACAGAACCACACACACACACAGACACAGACACACACACACACACACACACACACACACACACACACACACACACACACACACACACACACACACAGAGAGAGAGATAAACATGTATAAATGTATAAGAATTTGTGGATAAAATTATTATGAGATTATTTATAATCAAACGACTACACTACACAACCACATCTTCCTTTTATTTACATATTATACAGATATTTAGAGATATTTACATTTTATTTACCCGCGTGCGTCTCTCTTCTCCAAGGTAGCGGAGAGATATGAAAGGATAAAAGGGGAAAAGAATAAAATGCACGTCGGTTTTAAATTCGCAGGCTACCTGCGCTGAAGGCGTGGAAAACGAGCACGTGACGGAAAGGCTTCCGTACCCGATGGGTCCAAATCACATGCCCAGCAAAGTAGACTTAAACCTGGATACACAATGGAGACCATTTGACCCTTTAAAATCATACTACAAGCAGACTTCCAGGCCCAAGAGGTCACACAGCCATGCCCAGCAAAGTAGCTCTGGGCCTGGGCACACTTTACGCAGTTTGACCGTTTAAATAAAACTAGAAACAGACTTCCTGGCCCAAGAGGTCACACAGTCATGCCCAGCAAGGTTGCTTTAAACGTGGGCACACTTCAGACCGTTTCACTCTTTAAATCATTCAAAGCACCACATTTCAAGGCCCAAGAGGTCACAGAATCATGCCCATCAAAGTAGCTCTGGGCCTGGGCACACTTCACGCAGTTTGACCCTTTAAATAATACTACAACCAGACACATACAGGTGCGCACATATACACAGATACACATTCTGTTTAATTTCTTCACATCTGCAGACTAGAGTAAGCTGAGGGTATAGTGTTAAACCAGGTACTACATAAACAGTATATAGTATATATACAGAGGATATAATGTTAAACCAGGTACTACATACAGAGTATATAGTTTGACCAAAAGATCGTGCTGATCTTTGATCTCCTGGTTCTTCATCTCCAGCGCCACTTTCAGACTCATAATGTCCTCCTCTATGGGCTGGTATAACACACACACGAATCATCACTACAGCCAGTACAATGGAAAGGTGGGAATGTGTACTGAATGTATACTGACGTTATAAGTGAAAGGTGGAGGTACTGGTGGATGTGTACTGACACTATAAGGGATCTCTACCTGCAGTGACAGTCTGAGCTTCTCAAGTTCTTCCTCCAGAGATTTCTTCTCCTGTTCACAGGCCATTTTCATATCTGCCAGAGCAAGTATCATTACTGCTGGAAATAACACAGATTGTATATACTACATAATTACTACTGAATATATAAAATAT
Source organism: Electrophorus electricus (assembly GCF_041902795.1). NCBI lineage: Eukaryota > Metazoa > Chordata > Actinopteri > Gymnotiformes > Gymnotidae > Electrophorus > Electrophorus electricus. The sequence goes on along the minus strand of NC_137501.1, from coordinate 37,662,914 downwards.
AATATATATAGTACTATACATATATTAGTATCACTTTTATTGTAGCCTAAAGGCTAACATTCATTATTAGTTATGTTAGTATTATTGCATTTCCATAGTACTTACTCTTGATGGACCTGTTATGCTCCTCCTCCTCCTGCTGTTTCTGCAGGAGCTCTGTCTCCTCCTGCTGCTTGTGTTTCAGCATCTCCTGAAGAACCTGCAGCTCCTTCTGCTTCTGCAACCTCAACTCCTTCAGTTGCTCCAACAAACTGTTCTCCAACTCCTCTTTCTCACTCCGCAAACACTCCAATCGGGCCACAGGCCCCACTAGTGACACAGAACCACACACAAACACACACACACACACACACACACACACACACACACACACACACACACACACACACACAAAGAGAGAGATAAACATGTATAAATGTATAAGAATTTGTGGATAAAATTATTATGAGATTATTCATAATCAAACGACTACACTACACAACCACTTCTTCCTTTTATTTACATATTATACAGATATTTACAGATATTTACATTTTATTTACCCGCGTGCGTCTCTCTTCTCCAAGGTAGCGGAGAGATATGAAAGGATAAAAGGGGAAAAGAATAAAATGCACGTCGGTTTTAAATTCGCAGGCTACCTGCGCTGAAGGCGTGGAAAACGAGCACGTGACGGAAAGGCTTCCGTACCCGATGGGTCCAAATCACATGCCCAGCAAAGTAGCCTTAAACCTGGACACACAATGGAGACCATTTGACCCTTTAAAATCATACTACAACCAGACTTCCAGGCCCAAGAGGTCACACAGTCATGCCCAGCAAAGTAGCTCTGGGCCTGGGCACACTTCACGCAGTTTGACCCTTTAAATAATACTACAACCAGACTTCCAGGCACAAGAGGTCACACAGTCATGCACAGCAAAGTAGCTCTGGGCCTGGGCACACTTCATTCACTTTGTACCTTTAAATCATACTACTACTACTACCAGACTTCCAGGCCCAAGAGGTCACACAGTCATGCACAGCAAAGTAGCTCTGGGCCTGGGCACACTTCATTCACTTTGTACCTTTAAATCATACTACTACTACTACCAGACTTCCAGGCCCAAGAGGTCAAACACAGTCATGCACAGCAAAGTAGCTCTGGGCCTGGGCACACTTCAATCAATTTGTGCCTTTAAATCATACTACTACTACCAGACTTCCAGGGCCAAGAGGTCACACAGTCATGCACAGCAAAGTAGCTCCGGGACTGGGTACACTTCACGCAGTTTGACCATTTAAATAAAACTAGAAACAGACTTCCTGGCCCAAGAGGTCACACAGTCATGCCCATCAAAGTAGCTCTGGGCCTGGGCACACTTCACGCAGTTTGACCCTTTAAATAATATTACAACCAGACACATACAGGTGCGCACAAATACACATTCTTTTTAATTTCTTCACATCTGCAGACTAGAGTAAGCTGAGGGTATAGTGTTAAACCATGTACTACATAAACAGTATATAGTATATATACAGAGGATATAATGTTAAACCAGGTACTACATACAGAGTATATAGTTTGACCAAAAGTTCGTGCTGATCTTTGATCTCCTGGTTCTTAATCTCCAGCGCCACTTTCAGACTCAATGTCGTCCTCTATGGGCTGGTATAACACACACACGAATCATCACTACAGCCAGTACAATGGAAAGGTGGGAATGTGTACCGAATGTGTACTGACGTTATAAGTGAAAGGTGGAGGTACTGGTGGATGTGTACTGACACTATAAGGGATCTCTACCTGCAGTGACAGTCTGAGCTTCTCAAGTTCTTCCTCCAGAGATTTCTTCTCCTGTTCACAGGCCATTTTCATATCTGCCAGAGCAAGTATCATTACTGCTGGACATAACACAGATTGTATATACTACATAATTACTACTGAATATATAAAATATAATATATATAGTACTATACATATATTAGTATCACTTTTATTGTAGCCTAAAGGCTAACATTCATTATTAGTTATGTTAGTATTATTGCATTTCCATAGTACTTACTCTTGATGGACCTGTTATGCTCCTCCTCCTCCTGCTGTTTCTGCAGGAGCTCTGTCTCCTCTTGCTGCTTGTGTTTCAGCATCTCCTGAAGAACCTGCAGCTCCTTCTGCTTCTGCAACCTCAACTCCTTCGGCTGCTCCAACATATTGTTCTCCAACTCCTCCTTCTCACACCGCAAACACTCCAATCGGGCCACATGCCCCACTAGTGACACAGAACCACACACACACACACACACACAGACACACACACACACACACAGAGAGAGAGATAAACATGTATAAATGTATAAGAATTTGTGGATAAAATTACTATGAGATTATTTATAATCAAACGACTACACTACACAACCACATCTTCCTTTTATTTACATATTATACAGATATTTAGAGATATTTACATTTTATTTACAAGCGTGCGTCTCTCTTCTCCAAGGTAGCGGAGAGATATGAAAGGATAAAAGGGGAAAAGAATAAAATGCACGTCGGTTTTAAATTCGCAGGCAACCTGCGCTGAAGGCGTGGAAAACGAGCACGTGACGGAAAGGCTTCCGTACCCGATGGGTCCAAATCACATGCCCAGCAAAGTAGCCTTAAACCTGGACACACAATGGAGACCATTTGACCCTTTAAAATCATACTACAACCAGACTTCCAGGCCCAAGAGGTCATACAGTCATGCCCAGCAAAGTAGCTCTGGGCCTGGGCACACTTCACGCAGTTTGACCCTTTAAATAATACTACAACCAGACACATACAGGTGGGCACATATACACAGATACACATTCTGTTTAATTTCTTCACATCTGCAGACTAGAGTAAGCTGAGGGTATAGTGTTAAACCAGGTACTACATAAACAGTATATAGTATATATACAGAGGATATAATGTTAAACCAGGTACTACATACAGAGTATATAGTTTGACCAAAAGATCGTGCTGATCTTTGATCTCCTGGTTCTTCATCTCCAGCGCCACTTTCAGACTCATAATGTCCTCCTCTATGGGCTGGTATAACACACACACGAATCATCACTACAGCCAGTACAATGGAAAGGTGGGAATGTGTACTGAATGTGTACTGACGTTATAAGTGAAAGGTGGAGCTACTGGTGGATGTGTACTGACACTATAAGGGATCTCTACCTGCAGTGACAGTCTGAGCTTCTCAAGTTCTTCCTCCAGAGATTTCTTCTCCTGTTCACAGGCCATTTTCATATCTACCAGAGCAAGTATCATTACTGCTGGATATAACACAGATTGTATATACTACATAATTACTACTGAATATATAAAATATAATATATATAGTACTATACATATATTAGTATCACTTTTATTGGAGCCTAAAGGCTAACATTCATTATTAGTTATGTTAGTATTATTGCATTTCCATAGTACTTACTCTTGATGGACCTGTTATGCTCCTCCTCCTCCTGCTGTTTCTGCAGGAGCTCTGTCTCCTCTTGCTGCTTGTGTTTCAGCATCTCCTGAAGAACCTGCAGCTCTTTCTGCTTTTGCAACCTCAACTCCTTCAGCTGCTCCAACAAATTGTTCTCCAACTCCTCCTTCTCACACCGCAAACACTCCAATCGGGCCACAGGCCCCACTAGTGACACAGAACCACACACACACACACACAGACACACACACACACACACACAGAGAGAGAGATAAACATGTATAAATGTATAAGAATTTGTGGATAAAATTACTATGAGATTATTTATAATCAAACGACTACACTATACAACCACATCTTCCTTTTATTTACATATTATACAGACATTTAGAGATATTTACATTTTATTTACCCGCGTGCGTCTCTCTTCTCCAAGGTAGCGGAGAGATATGAAAGGATAAAAGGGGAAAAGAATAAAATGCACGTCGGTTTTAAATTCGCAGGCTACCTGCGCTGAAGGCGTGGAAAACGAGCACGTGACGGAAAGGCTTCCGTACCCGATGGGTCCAAATCACATGCCAAGCAAAGTAGCCTTAAACCTGGACACACAATGGAGACCATTTGACCCTTTAAAATCATACTACAACCAGACTTCCAGGCCCAAGAGGTCACACAGTCATGCCCAGCAAAGTAGCTCTGGGCATGGGCACACTTCACACAGTTTGACCGTTTAAATAAAAGTAGAAACAGACTTCCTGGCCCAAGAGGTCACACAGTCATGCCCAGCAAGGATGCTTTAAACGTGGGCACACTTCAGACCGTTTCACTCTTTAAATCATTCAAAGCACCACATTTCAAGGCCCAAGAGGTCACAGAATCATGCCCATCAAAGTAGCTCTGGGCCTGGGCACACTTCATGCAGTTTGACCCTTTAAATAATACTACAACCAGACACATACAGGTGCGCACATATACACAGATACACATTCTGTTTAAATTTCTTCACATCTGCAGACTAGAGTAAGCTGAGGGTATAGTGTTAAACCAGGTACTACATAAACAGTATATAGTATATATACAGAGGATATAATGTTAAACCAGGTACTACATACAGAGTATATAGTTTGACCAAAAGATCGTGCTGATCTTTGATCTCCTGGTTCTTCATCTCCAGCGCCACTTTCAGACTCATAATGTCCTCCTCTATGGGCTGGTATAACACACACACGAATCATCACTACAGCCAGTACAATGGAAAGGTGGGAATGTGTACTGAATGTGTACTGACGTTATAAGTGAAAGGTGGAGCTACTGGTGGATGTGTACTGACACTATAAGGGATCTCTACCTGCAGTGACAGTCTGAGCTTCTCAAGTCCTTCCTCCAGAGATTTCTTCTCCTGTTCACAGGCCATTTTCATATCTGCCAGAGCAAGTATCATTACTGCTGGATATAACACAGATTGTATATACTACATAATTACTACTGAATATATAAAATATAATATATATAGTACTATACATATATTAGTATCACTTTTATTGGAGCCTAAAGGCTAACATTCATTATTAGTTATGTTAGTATTATTGCATTTCCATAGTACTTACCCTTGAGGGACCTGTTATGCTCCTCCTCCTCCTGCTGTTTCTGCAGGAGCTCTGTCTCCTCCTGCTGCTTGTGTTTCAGCATCTCCTGAAGAACCTGCAGCTCCTTCTGCTTCTGCAACCTCAACTCCTTCAGCTGCTCCAACAAACTGTTATCCAACTCCTCCTTCTCACACCGCAAACACTCCAATCGGGCCACAGGCCCCACTAGTGACACAGAACCACACACACACACACACAGACACACACACACACACACACACACACACACACACACACACACACACAAAGAGAGAGATAAACATGTATAAATGTATAAGAATTTGTGGATAAAATTATTATGAGATTATTTATAATGAAACGACTACACTACACAACCACTTCTTCCTTTTATTTACATATTATACAGATATTTACAGATATTTACATTTTATTTACCCGCGTGCGTCTCTCTTCTCCAAGGTAGCGGAAAGATATGAAAGGATAAAAGGGGAAAAGAATAAAATGCACGTCGGTTTTAAATTCGCAGGCTACCTGCGCTGAAGGCGTGGAAAACGAGCACGTGACGGAAAGGCTTCCGTACCCGATGGGTCCAAATCACATGCCCAGCAAAGTAGCCTTAAACCTGGACACACAATGGAGACCATTTGACCCATTAAATAATACTACAACCAGACACATACAGGTGCGCACATATACACAGATACACATTCTGTTTAAATTTCTTCACATCTGCAGACTAGAGTAAGCTGAGGGTATAGTGTTAAACCAGGAACTACATAAACAGTATATAGTATATATACAGAGGATATAGTGTTAAACCAGGTACTACATACAGAGTATATAGTATACATACAGAGTATATAGTTTGACCAAAAGATCGTGCTGATCTTTGATCTCCTGGTTCTTCATCTCCAGCGCCACTTTCAGACTCATAATGTCCTCCTCTATGGGCTGGTATAACACACACACGAATCATCACTACAGCCAGTACAATGGAAAGGTGGGAATGTGTACTGAATGTGTACTGACGTTATAAGTGAAAGGTGGAGCTACTGGTGGATGTGTACTGACACTATAAGGGATCTCTACCTGCAGTGACAGTCTGAGCTTCTCAAGTTCTTCCTCCAGAGATTTCTTCTCCTGTTCACAGGCCATTTTCATATCTGCCAGAGCAAGTATCATTACTGCTGGATATAACACAGATTGTATATACTACATAATTACTACTGAATATATAAAATATAATATATATAGTACTATACATATATTAGTATCACTTTTATTGGAGCCTAAAGGCTAACATTCATTATTAGTTATGTTAGTATTATTGCATTTCCATAGTACTTACCCTTGAGGGACCTGTTATGCTCCTCCTCCTCCTGCTGTTTCTGCAGGAGCTCTGTCTCCTCCTGCTGCTTGTGTTTCAGCATCTCCTGAAGAACCTGCAGCTCCTTCTGCTTCTGCAACCTCAACTCCTTCAGCTGCTCCAACAAACTGTTCTCCAACTCCTCCTTCTCACACCGCAAACACTCCAATCGGGCCACAGGCCCCACTAGTGACACAGAACCACACACACACACACACACACACACACACACACACACAGACAAAGAGAGAGATAAACATGTATAAATGTATAAGAATTTGTGGATAAAATTATTATGAGATTATTTATAATGAAACGACTACACTACACAACCACTTCTTCCTTTTATTTACATATTATACAGATATTTAGAGATATTTACATTTTATTTACCCGCGTGCGTCTCTCTTCTCCAAGGTAGCGGAGAGATATGAAAGGATAAAAGGGGAAAAGAATAAAATGCACGTCGGTTTTAAATTCGCAGGCTACCTGCGCTGAAGGCGTGGAAAACGAGCACGTGACGGAAAGGCTTCCGTACCCGATGGGTCCAAATCACATGCCAAGCAAAGGAGCCTTAAACCTGGACACACAATGGAGACCATTTGACCCTTTAAAATCATACTACAACCAGACTTCCAGGCCCAAGAGGTCACACAGTCATGCCCAGCAAAGTAGCTCTGGGCATGGGCACACTTCACACAGTTTGACCGTTTAAATAAAAGTAGAAACAGACTTCCTGGCCCAAGAGGTCACACAGTCATGCCCAGCAAGGATGCTTTAAACGTGGGCACACTTCAGACCGTTTCACTCTTTAAATCATTCAAAGCACCACATTTCAAGGCCCAAGAGGTCACAGAATCATGCCCATCAAAGTAGCTCTGGGCCTGGGCACACTTCACGCAGTTTGACCCTTTAAATAATACTACAACCAGACACATACAGGTGCGCACATATACACAGATACACATTCTGTTTAAATTTCTTCACATCTGCAGACTAGAGTAAGCTGAGGGTATAGTGTTAAACCAGGTACTACATAAACAGTATATAGTATATATACAGAGGATATAGTGTTAAACCAGGTACTACATACAGAGTATATAGTATACATACAGAGTATATAGTTTGACCAAAAGATCGTGCTGATCTTTGATCTCCTGGTTCTTCATCTCCAGCGCCACTTTCAGACTCATAATGTCCACCTCTATGGGCTGGTATAACACACACACGAATCATCACTACAGCCAGTACAATGGAAAGGTGGGAATGTGTACTGAATGTGTACTGACGTTATAAGTGAAAGGTGGAGCTACTGGTGGATGTGTACTGACACTATAAGGGATCTCTACCTGCAGTGACAGTCTGAGCTTCTCAAGTTCTTCCTCCAGAGATTTCTTCTCCTGTTCACAGGCCATTTTCATATCTGCCAGAGCAAGTATCATTACTGCTGGATATAACACAGATTGTATATACTACATAATTACTACTGAATATATAAAATATAATATATATAGTACTATACATATATTAGTATCACTTTTATTGGAGCCTAAAGGCTAACATTCATTATTAGTTATGTTAGTATTATTGCATTTCCATAGTACTTACCCTTGAGGGACCTGTTATGCTCCTCCTCCTCCTGCTGTTTCTGCAGGAGCTCTGTCTCCTCCTGCTGCTTGTGTTTCAGCATCTCCTGAAGAACCTGCAGCTCCTTCTGCTTCTGCAACCTCAACTCCTTCAGCTGCTCCAACAAACTGTTCTCCAACTCCTCCTTCTCACACCGCAAACACTCCAATCGGGCCACAGGCCCCACTAGTGACACAGAACCACACACACACACACACAGACACACACACACACACACACACACACACACACACACACACACACAAAGAGAGAGATAAACATGTATAAATGTATAAGAATTTGTGGATAAAATTATTATGATATTATTTATAATGAAACGACTACACTACACAACCACTTCTTCCTTTTATTTACATATTATACAGATATTTACAGATATTTACATTTTATTTACCCGCGTGCGTCTCTCTTCTCCAAGGTAGCGGAGAGATATGAAAGGATAAAAGGGGAAAAGAATAAAATGCACGTCGGTTTTAAATTCGCAGGCTACCTGCGCTGAAGGCGTGGAAAACGAGCACGTGACGGAAAGGCTTCCGTACCCGATGGGTCCAAATCACATGCCCAGCAAAGTAGCCTTAAACCTGGACACACAATGGAGACCATTTGACCCTTTAAATAATACTACAACCAGACACATACAGGTGCGCACATATACACAGATACACATTCTGTTTAAATTTCTTCACATCTGCAGACTAGAGTAAGCTGAGGGTATAGTGTTAAACCAGGAACTACATAAACAGTATATAATATATATACAGAGGATATAGTGTTAAACCAGGTACTACATACAGAGTATATAGTATACATACAGAGTATATAGTTTGACCAAAAGATCATGCTGATCTTTGATCTCCTGGTTCTTCATCTCCAGCGCCACTTTCAGACTCATAATGTCCTCCTCTATGGGCTGGTATAACACACACACGAATCATATCTACAGCCAGTACAATGGAAAGGTGGGAATGTGTACTGAATGTGTACTGACGTTATAAGTGAAAGGTGGAGGTACTGGTGGATGTGTACTGACACTATAAGGGATCTCTACCTGCAGTGACAGTCTGAGCTTCTCAAGTTCTTCCTCCAGAGATTTCTTCTCCTGTTCACAGGCCATTTTCATATCTGCCAGAGCAAGTATCATTACTGCTGGATATAACACAGATTGTATATACTACATAATTACTACTGAATATATAAAATATAATATATATAGTACTATACATATATTAGTATCACTTTTATTGGAGCCTAAAGGCTAACATTCATTATTAGTTATGTTAGTATTATTGCATTTCCATAGTACTTACTCTTGATGGACCTGTTATGCTCCTCCTCCTCCTGCTGTTTCTGCAGGAGCTCTGTCTCCTCCTGCTGCTTGTGTTTCAGCATCTCCTGAAGAACCTGCAGCTCCTTCTGCTTCTGCAACCTCAACTCCTTCAGCTGCTCCAACAAACTGTTATCCAACTCCTCCTTCTCACACCGCAAACACTCCAATCGGGCCACAGGCCCCACTAGTGACACAGAACCACACACACACACACACAGAGAGAGATAAACATGTATAAATGTATAAGAATTTGTGGATAAAATTATTATGAGATTATTTATAATCAAACGACTACACTACACAACCACATCTTCCTTTTATTTACATATTATACAGATATTTAGAGATATTTACATTTTATTTACCCGCGTGCGTCTCTCTTCTCCAAGGTAGCGGAGAGATATGAAAGGATAAAAGGGGAAAAGAATAAAATGCACGTCCGTTTTAAATTCGCAGGCTACCTGCGCTGAAGGCGTGGAAAACGAGCACGTGACGGAAAGGCTTCCGTACCCGATGGGTCCAAATCACATGCCCAGCAAAGTAGCCTTAAACCTGGACACACAATGGAGACCATTTGACCCTTTAAAATCATACTACAACCAGACTTCCAGGCCCAAGAGGTCACACAGTCATGCCCAGCAAAGTAGCTCTGGGCCTGGGCACACTTCACGCAGTTTGGCCGTTTAAATAAAACTAGAAACAGACTTCCTGGCCCAAGAGGTCACACAGTCATGCCCAGCAAGGTTGCTTTAAACGTGGGCACACTTCAGACCGTTTCACTCTTTAAATCATTCAAAGCACCACATTTCAAGGCCCAAGAGGTCACAGAATCATGCCCATCAAAGTAGCTCTGGGCCTGGGCACACTTCACGCAGTTTGACCCTTTAAATAATACTACAACCAGACACATACAGGTGCGCACATATACACAGATACACATTCTGTTTAATTTCTTCACATCTGCAGACTAGAGTAAGCTGAGGGTATAGTGTTAAACCAGGTACTACATAAACAGTATATAGTATATATACAGAGGATATAGTGTTAAACCAGGTACTACATACAGAGTATATAGTATACATACAGAGTATGTATACAGAGTATGTATACACTTCACGCAGTTTGACCGTTTAAATAAAACTAGAAACAGACTTCCTGGCCCAAGAGGTCACAGTCATACCCAGCAAAGTACGTTTAAACCTGGAAACAAATCAGATCCTTTCTGTCATTCAAAGGAATGGGCCTGCAACTCACAACCACATCCCCAGTGAAGCGCACCGTCACCCAGCCACACTACCCCACCTTGCCCGTCCTGGAACAACCACACCTCCAGGGCACCACATGCCAATCTCTCATGCCCAGCAAACTGCAACCTCACGCAGCCAGGCCACACACTGTCTCCCCTTGTACAGTCCAAGGACGAACTCCTCCACAAACCTGGTGTTCACGCGCACACACGCAATTACAACGAATTGGTGGAGAACTTTGAAACAAACGTGCTGACTTTGAATACTCACATCTAGGCTGGGCCAGGTCCAAATGGCCTGCAGCTCGGTGCGCATTAACTGCTTGACTGTCCGTCACGAACGCCACCTGCCAAGCGTTCGTTCCGTCCCTGGCGGAATTTAAAAAATCGTAGCGTGAGAACGATGGGTCCGATCCGCGTGCCGCTTAAAGGCGATTACAGGGGAGATGCAACCCTTTCCAAAGAACCATGAAAAGACTTTCTACTCCCAAGGAAACGAGATATTAAGCCGCAATGACATCCGACGCGCGCATTTTCTCCGCCGCGCAGCACATTTAAAAAAATCATAGCGTGAAAACCGTGGGTTCGATCCGCGTGCCGCTCGAAGGCGATTACAGGGGAGATGCAGCCCTTTCCAAAGAGGCATGAACAGACTTCCTACTCCCAAGGAGCCCAAAGATATTAAGCCGCAAATACGTCCTACGCGCGTCTTTTCTACGCCGCGCACCACATTTAAAAAATCGTATCGGAAGAACGGTGGGTCCAATCCGCGTGCCGCTTAAAGGCGATTACAAGGGAGATGCAAACCTTTCCAAAGAGCCATGAAAAGACTTTCTACTCCCAAGGAGACAATAGATATTAAGCCGAAATGACGTCCGACGCGCGCATTTTCTCCGCCGCGCACCACATTTAAAAAAATCATAGCGTGAAAACCGTGGGTTCGATCCGCGTGCCGCTCGAAGGCGATTACAGCGGAGATGCAGCCCTTTCCAAAGAGCCATGGAAAGACTTTCTACTCCCAAGGAGACAAGAGATATTAAGCCGAAATGACGTCCGACGCGCGCATTTCCTCCGCCGCGCACCACATTTAAAAAAATCATAGCTTGAAAACCGTGGGTTCGATCCGCGTGCCGCTCGAAGGCGATTACAGGGGAGATGCAGCCCTTTCCAAAGAGCCATGAACAGACTTTCTACACCCAATGAGACAAGAGATATTAAGCCGCAAATACGTCCGGCGCGCGTCTTTTCTCCGCCGCGCAACACATTTAAAAAAAATCGTAGCGTGAAAAACGTGGGTTCGATCCGCGTGCCGCTCGAAGGCGATTACAGGGGAGATGCATCCCTTTCAAAAGAGCCATGAACAGACTTTCTACTCCCAAGGAGACCAGAAATATTAACATATAAAGCGTTACGCTCCAGTCGGATGAACGAGAAACGCTTGTACAATTGCAACGAATTGGAGGAGAAAGTTTAAACAAACGCGCTGACTTTGAACGCTCACATCTAGGCCGGGCCAACTCCAAATGGCGTGCAACTCGGTGCGCATCACCTCCATGACTGTCCCTAACGAACGCCACCTGCCACGCTTTCGGCCCGTCCCTGGCGGCATTAAAAAATCGTAGGGTGATAACGATGGTTCCGATGCGCGTGCCGCTCGAAGGCGATTACAGGGGAGATACAGCCCTTTCCAAAGAGCCATGAACAGACTTTCTACTCCCAAGGAGACAAGAGATATTACGCGCATTTTCTCCGACGCGCACCACGTTTAAAAAATCGTAGCGTGAGAACGGTGGGTCCGATCTGCGTGCCGCTTAAAGGCGATTACAGGGGAGATGCATCCCTTTCCAAAGAGCCATGAACAGACTTTCTACTCCCAAGGAGACCAGAGATATTAACAGATAAAGCGTTACGCTCCAGTCGGATGAGCGAGAAACGCTTGTACAATTGCAACGAATTGGAGGAGAAAGTTTAAACAAACGCGCTGACTTTGAAGGCTCACATCTAGGCCGGGCCAGGTCCAAATGGCCTGCAACTCGGTCCGCATCACGTCCATGACTTTTCCTAACGAACGCCACCTGCCAAGCTTTCGGCCCGTCCCTGTCGGCATTAAAAAATCGTAGCGTGATAAGGATGGTTCCGATCCGCGTGCCGCGCGAAGGCGATTACAGGGGAGATGCAGCCCTTTCCAAAGAACCATGAAAAGACTTTCTACTCTCAAGGAGACAAGCGATATTAAGCCGCAATGACGTCCGACGCGCGCATTTTCTCCGCCGCGCAGCACATTTAAAAAAATCATAGCGTGAAAACCGTGGGTTCGATCCACGTGCCTCTCTTAGGCGATTACAGGGGAGATGCAGCCCTTTCCAAAGAGGCATGAACAGACTTCCTACTCCCAAGGAGCCCAAAGATATTAAGCCGCAAATACGTCCTACGCGCGACTTTTCTACGCCGCGCACCACATTTAAAAAATCGTATCGGAAGAACGGTGGGTCCAATCCGCGTGCCGCTTAAAGGCGATTACAAGGGAGATGCAAACCTTTCCAAAGAGCCATGAAAAGACTTTCTACTCCCAAGGAGACAATAGATATTAAGCCGAAATGACGTCCGACGCGCGCATTTTCTCCGACGCGCACCACATTTAAAAAAATCATAGCGTGAAAACCGTGGGTTCGATCCGCGTGCCGCTCGAAGGCGATTACAGCGGAGATGCAGCCCTTTCCAAAGAGCCATGAAAAGACTTTCTACTCCCAAGGAGACAAGAGATATTAAGCCGCAATGACGTCCGACGCGCGCATTTTCTCCGACGCGCAACACATTTAAAAAAATCATAGCGTGAAAACCGTGGGTTCGATCCGCGTGCCGCTCGAAGGCGATTACAGCGGAGATGCAGCCCTTTCCAAAGAGCCATGAACAGACTTTCTACTCCCAATGAGACAATAGATATTAAGCCGAAATGACGTCCGACGCGCGCATTTTCTCCGACGCGCACCACATTTAAAAAAATCATAGCGTGAAAACCGTGGGTTCGATCCGCGTGCCGCTCGAAGGCGATTACAGCGGAGATGCAGCCCTTTCCAAAGAGCCATGAAAAGACTTTCTACTCCCAAGGAGACAAGAGATATTAAGCCGCAATGACGTCCGACGCGCGCATTTTCTCCGACGCGCAACACATTTAAAAAAATCATAGCGTGAAAACCGTGGGTTCGATCCGCGTGCCGCTCGAAGGCGATTACAGCGGAGATGCAGCCCTTTCCAAAGAGCCATGAACAGACTTTCTACTCCCAATGAGACAAGAGATATCAAGCCGCAAATACGTCCGGCGCGCGTCTATTCTCCGCCGCGCAACACATTTAAAAAAAATCGTAGCGTGAAAACCGTGGGTTCGATCCGCGTGCCGCTTAAAGGCGATTACAGGGGAGATGCAGCCCTTTCCAAAGAGCCATGAAAAGACTTTCTACTCCCAAGGAGACAAGAGATATTAAGCCGAAATGACGTCCGACGCGCGTCTTTTCTACGCCGCGCACCACATTTAAAAAATCGTATCGGAAGAACGGTGGGTCCAATCCGCGTGCCGCTTAAAGGCGATTACAAGGGAGATGCAAACCTTTCCAAAGAGCCATGAAAAGACTTTCTACTCCCAAGGAGACAATAGATATTAAGCCGAAATGACGTCCGACGCGCGCATTTTCTCCGCCGCGCACCACATTTAAAAAAATCATAGCGTGAAAACCGTGGGTTCGATCCGCGTGCCGCTCGAAGGCGATTACAGCGGAGATGCATCCCTTTCCAAAGAGCCATGAAAAGACTTTCTACTCCCAAGGAGACAAGAGATATTAAGCCGAAATGACGTCCGACGCGCGCATTTCCTCCGCCGCGCAGCACATTTAAAAAAATCATAGCTTGAAAACCGTGGGTTCGATCCGCGTGCCGCTCGAAGGCGATTACAGGGGAGATGCAGCCCTTTCCAAAGAGCCATGAACAGACTTTCTACACCCAATGAGACAAGAGATATTAAGCCGCAAATACGTCCGGCGCGCGTCTTTTCTCCGCCGCGCAACACATTTAAAAAAAATCGTAGCGTGAAAAACGTGGGTTCGATCCGCGTGCCGCTCGAAGGCGATTACAGGGGAGATGCATCCCTTTCAAAAGAGCCATGAACAGACTTTCTACTCCCAAGGAGACCAGAAATATTAACATATAAAGCGTTACGCTCCAGTCGGATGAACGAGAAACGCTTGTACAATTGCAACGAATTGGAGGAGAAAGTTTAAACAAACGCGCTGACTTTGAACGCTCACATCTAGGCCGGGCCAACTCCAAATGGCGTGCAACTCGGTGCGCATCACCTCCATGACTGTCCCTAACGAACGCCACCTGCCACGCTTTCGGCCCGTCCCTGGCGGCATTAAAAAATCGTAGCGTGATAACGATGGTTCCGATGCGCGTGCCGCTCGAAGGCGATTACAGGGGAGATACAGCCCTTTCCAAAGAGCCATGAACAGACTTTCTACTCCCAAGGAGACAAGAGATATTACGCGCATTTTCTCCGACGCGCACCACGTTTAAAAAATCGTAGCGTGGGGAACGGTGGGTCCGATCCGCGTGCCGCTTAAAGGCGATTACAGGGGAGATGCAACCCTTTCCAAAGAACCATGAACAGACTTCCTACTCCCAAGGAGCCCAAAGATATTAAGCCGCAAATACGTCCTACGCGCGTCTTTTCTACGCCGCGCACCACATTTAAAAAATCGTATCGGAAGAACGGTGGGTCCAATCCGCGTGCCGCTTAAAGGCGATTACAAGGGAGATGCAAACCTTTCCAAAGAGCCATGAAAAGACTTTCTACTCCCAAGGAGACAATAGATATTAAGCAGCAATGATGTCCGACACGCGCATTTTCTCCGCCGCGCACCACATTTAAAAAATCTTAGCGTGAGAACGGTGGGTCCGATCCGCGTGCCGCTTAAAGGCGATTACAGGGGAGATGCAGCCCTTTCCAAAGAGCCATGAAAAGACTTTCTACTCCCAAGGAGACAAGAGATATTAAGCCGAAATGACGTCCGACGCGCGCATTTTCTCCGCCGCGCACCACATTTAAAAAAATCATAGCGTGAAAACCGTGGGTTCGATCCGCGTGCCGCTCGAAGGCGATTACAGGGGAGATGCAGCCCTTTCCAAAGGTCCATGAACAGACTTCCTACTCCCAAGGAGACAAGAGATATTAACATATAAAGCGTTACGCTCCAGTCGGATGAGCGAGAAACGCTTGAACAGTTGCAACGAATTGGAGGAGAAAGTTTAAAGAAACGCGCTGACTTTGAACGCTCACATCTAGGTCTGGCCAAGTCCAAATGGCGTGCAACTCGGTGCGCATCACCTCCATGACTGTCCCTAACGAACGCCACCTGCCACGCTTTCAGCCCGTCCCTGGCGGCTTTAAAAAATCGTAGCGTGATAACCGTGGGTCCAATCCGCTTGAAGCTCGAAGGCGATTAGAGGGGAGATGCAGCCCTTTCCAAAGAGCCATGAACAGACTTCCTACTCCCAAGGAGACAAGAGATATTAAGCCACAAATACGTCCGGACCGCGTCTTTTCTCCGCAGCTCACCACATTTAAAAAAAATCGTAGCGTGAAAACCGTGGGTTTGATATAGTATACATACAGAGTATATAGTTTGACCAAAAGATCGTGCTGATCTTTGATCTCCTGGTTCTTCCTCTCCAGCGCCACTTTCAGACTCATAATGTCCTCCTCTATGGGCTGGTATAACACAGACACGAATCATCACTACAGCCAGTACAATGGAAAGGTGGGAATGTGTACTGAATGTGTACTGACGTTATAAGTGAGAGGTGGTGGTACTGGTGGATGTGTACTGACACTATAAGGGATCTTTACCTGCAGTGACAGTTTGAGCTTCTCAAGTTCTTCCTCCAGAGATTTCTTCTCCTGTTCACAGGCCATTTTCATATCTGCCAGAGCAAGTATCATTACTGCTGGATATAACACAGATTGTATATACTACATAATTACTGCTGAATATATAAAATATAATATATATAGTACTATACATATATTAGTGTCACTTTTATTGGAGCCTAAAGGCTAACATTCATTATTAGTTATGTTAGTATTATTGCATTTCCATAGTACTTACTCTTGATGGACCTGTTATGCTCCTCCTCCTCCTGCTGTTTCTGCAGGAGCTCTGTCTCCTCCTGCTGCTTGTGTTTCAGCATCTCCTGAAGAACCTGCAGCTCCTTCTGCTTCTGCAACCTCAACTCCTTCAGCTGCTCAAACAAACTGTTCTCCAACTCCTCCTTCTCACACCGCAAACACTCCAATCGGGCCACAGGCCCCACTAGTGACACAGAACCACACACACACACACACAGACACACACACACACACACACACACACACACACAGAGAGAGATAAACATGTATAAATGTATAAGAATTTGTGGATAAAATTATTATGAGATTATTTATAATCAAACGACTACACTACACAACCACATCTTCCTTTTATTTACATATTATACAGATATTTAGAGATATTTACATTTTATTTACCCGCGTGCGTCTCTCTTCTCCAAGGTAGCGGAGAGATATGAAAGGATAAAAGGGGAAAAGAATAAAATGCACGTCGGTTTTAAATTCGCAGGCTACCTGCGCTGAAGGCGTGGAAAACGAGCACGTGACGGAAAGGCTTCCGTACCCGATGGGTCCAAATCACATGCCCAGCAAAGTAGCCTTAAACCTGGACACACAATGGAGACCATTTGACCCTTTAAAATCATACTACAACCAGACTTCCAGGCCCAAGAGGTCACACAGTCATGCCCAGCAAAGTAGCTCTGGGCCTGGGCACACTTCACGCAGTTTGACCGTTTAAATAAAACTAGAAACAGACTTCCTGGCCCAAGAGGTCACACAGTCATGCCCAGCAAGGTTGCTTTAAACGTGGGCACACTTCAGACCGTTTCACTCTTTAAATCATTCAAAGCACCACATTTCAAGGCCCAAGAGGTCACAGAATCATGCCCATCAAAGTAGCTCTGGGCCTGGGCACACTTTACGGAGTTTGACCCTTTAAATAATACTACAACCAGACACATACAGGTGCGCACATATACACAGATACACATTCTGTTTAATTTCTTCACATCTGCAGACTAGAGTAAGCTGAGGGTAAAGTGTTAAACCAGGAGCTACATAAACAGTATATAGTATATATAAAGAGGATATAGTGTTAAACCAGGTACTACATACAGAGTATATAGTATACATACAGAGTATATAGTTTGACCAAAAGATCGTGCTGATCTTTGATCACCTGGTTCTTCATCTCCAGCGCCACTTTCAGACTCATAATGTCCTCCTCTATGGGCTGGTATAACCCACACATACGAATCATCACTACAGCCAGTACAATGGAAAGGTGGGAATGTGTACTGAATGTGTACTGACGTTATAAGTGAAAGGTGGAGGTACTGGTGGATGTGTACTGACACTATAAGGGATCTCTACCTGCAGTGACAGTCTGAGCTTCTCAAGTTCTTCCTCCAGAGATTTCTTCTCCTGTTCACAGGCCATTTTCATATCTGCCAGAGCAAGTATCATTACTGCTGGATATAACATAGATTGTATATACTACATAATTACTACTGAATATATAAAATATAATATATATAGTACTATACATATATTAGTATCACTTTTATTGGAGCCTAAAGGCTAGCATTCATTATTAGTTATGTTAGTATTATTGCATTTCCATAGTACTTACTCTTGATGGACCTGTTATGCTCCTCCTCCTCCTGCTGTTTCTGCAGGAGCTCTGTCTCCTCATGCTGCTTGTGTTTCAGCATCTCCTGAAGAACCTGCAGCTCCTTCTGCTTCTGCAACCTCAACTCCTTCAGCTGCTCCAACAAACTGTTCTCCAACTCCTCCTTCTCACACCGCAAACACTCCAATCGGGCCACAGGCCCCACTAGTGACACAGAACCACACACACACACACACACACAAAGAGAGAGATAAACATGTATAAATGTATAAGAATTTGTGGATAAAATTATTATGAGATTATTTATAATCAAACGACTACACTACACAACCACATCTTCCTTTTATTTACATATTATACAGATATTTAGAGATATTTACATTTTATTTACCCGCGTGCGTCTCTCTTCTCCAAGGTAGCGGAGAGATATGAAAGGATAAAAGGGGAAAAGAATAAAATGCACGTCGGTTTTAAATTCGCAGGCTACCTGCGCTGAAGGCGTGGAAAACGAGCACGTGACGGAAAGGCTTCCGTACCCGATGGGTCCAAATCACATGCCCAGCAAACTAGCCTTAAACCTGGACACACAATGGAGACCATTTGACCCTTTAAAATCATACTACAACCAGACTTCCAGGCCCAAGAGGTCACACAGCCATGCCCAGCAAAGTAGCTCTGGGCCTGGGCACACTTCACGCAGTTTGACCGTTTAAATAAAACTAGAAACAGACTTCCTGGCCCAAGAGGTCACAGTCATACCCAGCAAAGTACGTTTAAACCTGGAAACAAATCAGATCCTTTCTGTCATTCAAAGGAATGGGCCTGCAACTCACAACCACATCCCCAGTGAAGCGCACCGTCACCCAGCCACACTACCCCACCTTGCCCGTCCTGGAACAACCACACCTCCAGGGCACCACATGCCAATCTCTCATGCCCAGCAAACTGCAACCTCACGCAGCCAGGCCACACACTGTCTCCCCTTGTACAGTCCAAGGACGAACTCCTCCACAAACCTGGTGTTCACGCGCACACACGCAATTACAACGAATTGGTGGAGAACTTTGAAACAAACGTGCTGACTTTGAATACTCACATCTAGGCTGGGCCAGGTCCAAATGGCCTGCAGCTCGGTGCGCATTAACTGCTTGACTGTCCGTCACGAACGCCACCTGCCAAGCGTTCGTTCCGTCCCTGGCGGAATTTAAAAAATCGTAGCGTGAGAACGATGGGTCCGATCCGCGTGCCGCTTAAAGGCGATTACAGGGGAGATGCAACCCTTTCCAAAGAACCATGAAAAGACTTTCTACTCCCAAGGAAACGAGATATTAAGCCGCAATGACATCCGACGCGCGCATTTTCTCCGCCGCGCAGCACATTTAAAAAAATCATAGCGTGAAAACCGTGGGTCCGATCCGCGTGCCGCTTAAAGGCGATTACAGGGGAGATGCATCCCTTTCCAAAGAGCCATGAACAGACTTTCTACTCCCAAGGAGACCAGAGATATTAACAGATAAAGCGTTACGCTCCAGTCGGATGAGCGAGAAACGCTTGTACAATTGCAACGAATTGGAGGAGAAAGTTTAAACAAACGCGCTGACTTTGAAGGCTCACATCTAGGCCGGGCCAGGTCCAAATAGCCTGAAACTCGGTCCGCATCACGTCCATGACTTTTCCTAACGAACGCCACCTGCCAAGCTTTCGGCCCGTCCCTGTCGGCATTAAAAAATCGTAGCGTGATAAGGATGGTTCCGATCCGCGTGCCGCGCGAAGGCGATTACAGGGGAGATGCAGCCCTTTCCAAAGAACCATGAAAAGACTTTCTACTCCCAAGGAGACAAGAGATATTAAGCCGCAATGACGTCCGACGCGCGCATTTTCTCCGCCGCGCAGCACATTTAAAAAAATCATAGCGTGAAAACCGTGGGTTCGATCCACGTGCCGCTCGAAGGCGATTACAGGGGAGATGCAGCCCTTTCCAAAGAGGCATGAACAGACTTCCTACTCCCAAGGAGCCCAAAGATATTAAGCCGCAAATACGTCCTACGCGCGTCTTTTCTACGCCGCGCACCACATTTAAAAGATCGTATAGGAAGAACGGTGGGTCCAATCCGCGTGCCGCTTAAAGGCGATTACAAGGGAGATGCAAACCTTTCCAAAGAGCCATGAAAAGACTTTCTACTCCCAAGGAGACAAGAGATATTAAGCCGAAATGACGTCCGACGCGCGCATTTCCTCCGCCGCGCACCACATTTAAAAAAATCATAGCGTGAAAACCGTGGGTTCGATCCGCGTGCCGCTCGAAGGCGATTACAGAGGAGATGCAGCCCTTTCCAAAGAGGCATGAACAGACTTCCTACTCCCAAGGAGCCCAAAGATATTAAGCCGCAAATACGTCCTACGCGCGTCTTTTCTACGCCGCGCACCACATTTAAAAAATCGTATCGGAAGAACGGTGGGTCCAATCCGCGTGCCGCTTAAAGGCGATTACAAGGGAGATGCAAACCTTTCCAAAGAGCCATGAAAAGACTTTCTACTCCCAAGGAGACAATAGATATTAAGCCGAAATGACGTCCGACGCGCGCATTTTCTCCGCCGCGCACCACATTTAAAAAAATCATAGCGTGAAAACCGTGGGTTCGATCCGCGTGCCGCTCGAAGGCGATTACAGCGGAGATGCAGCCCTTTCCAAAGAGCCATGAAAATACTTTCTACTCCCAAGGAGACAAGAGATATTAAGCCGAAATGACGTCCGACGCGCGCATTTCCTCCGCCGCGCAGCACATTTAAAAAAATCATAGCGTGAAAACCGTGGGTTCGATCCGCGTGCCGCTCGAAGGCGATTACAGGGGAGATGCAGCCCTTTCCAAAGAGCCATGAACAGACTTTCTACACCCAATGAGACAAGAGATATTAAGCCGCAAATACGTCCGGCGCGCGTCTTTTCTCCGCCGCGCAACACATTTAAAAAAATCGTAGCGTGAAAACCGTGGGTTCGATCCGCGTGCCGCTCGAAGGCGATTACAGGGGAGATGCAGCCCTTTCCAAAGAGGCATGAACAGACTTCCTACTCCCAAGGAGCCCAAAGATATTAAGCCGCAAATACGTCCTACGCGCGTCTTTTCTACGCCGCGCACCACATTTAAAAAATCGTATCGGAAGAACGGTGGGTCCAATCCGCGTGCCGCTTAAAGGCGATTACAAGTGAGATGCAAACCTTTCCAAAGAGCCATGAAAAGACTTTCTACTCCCAAGGAGACAATAGATATTAAGCCGAAATGACGTCCGACGCGCGCATTTTCTCCGACGCGCACCACATTTAAAAAAATCATAGCGTGAAAACCGTGGGTTCGATCCGCGTGCCGCTCGAAGGCGATTACAGCGGAGATGCAGCCCTTTCCAAAGAGCCATGAACAGACTTTCTACTCCCAAGGAGACAAGAGATATTAAGCCGAAATGACGTCCGACGCGCGTCTTTTCTACGCCGCGCATCACATTTAAAAAATCGTATCGGAAGAACGGTGGGTCCAATCCGCGTGCCGCTTAAAGGCGATTACAAGGGAGATGCAAACCTTTCCAAAGAGCCATGAAAAGACTTTCTACTCCCAAGGAGACAATAGATATTAAGCCGAAATGACGTCCGACGCGCGCATTTTCTCCGCCGCGCACCACATTTAAAAAAATCATAGCGTGAAAACCGTGGGTTCGATCCGCGTGCCGCTCGAAGGCGATTACAGGGGAGATGCAGCCCTTTCCAAAGAGCCATGAACAGACTTTCTACACCCAATGAGACAAGAGATATTAAGCCGCAAATACGTCCGGCGCGCGTCTTTTCTCCGCCGCGCAACACATTTAAAAAAAATCGTAGCGTGAAAAACGTGGGTTCGATCCGCGTGCCGCTCGAAGGCGATTACAGGGGAGATGCATCCCTTTCAAAAGAGCCATGAACAGACTTTCTACTCCCAAGGAGACCAGAAATATTAACATATAAAGCGTTACGCTCCAGTCGGATGAACGAGAAACGCTTGTACAATTGCAACGAATTGGAGGAGAAATTTTAAACAAACGCGCTGACTTTGAACGCTCACATCTAGGCCGGGCCAACTCCAAATGGCGTGCAACTCGGTGCGCATCACCTCCATGACTGTCCCTAACGAACGCCACCTGCCACGCTTTCGGCCCGTCCCTGGCGGCATAAAAAAATCGTAGCGTGATAACGATGGTTCCGATGCGCGTGCCGCTCGAAGGCGATTACAGGGGAGATACAGCCCTTTCCAAAGAGCCATGAACAGACTTTCTACTCCCAAGGAGACAAGAGATATTACGCGCATTTTCTCCGACGCGCACCACGTTTAAAAAATCGTAGCGTGAGAACGGTGGGTCCGATCCGCGTGCCGCTTAAAGGCGATTACAGGGGAGATGCATCCCTTTCCAAAGAGCCATGAACAGACTTTCTACTCCCAAGGAGACCAGAGATATTAACAGATAAAGCGTTACGCTCCAGTCGGATGAGCGAGAAACGCTTGTACAATTGCAACGAATTGGAGGAGAAAGTTTAAACAAACGCGCTGACTTTGAAGGCTCACATCTAGGCCGGGCCAGGTCCAAATAGCCTGAAACTCGGTCCGCATCACGTCCATGACTTTTCCTAACGAACGCCACCTGCCAAGCTTTCGGCCCGTCCCTGTCGGCATTAAAAAATCGTAGCGTGATAAGGATGGTTCCGATCCGCGTGCCGCGCGAAGGCGATTACAGGGGAGATGCAGCCCTTTCCAAAGAACCATGAAAAGACTTTCTACTCCCAAGGAGACAAGAGATATTAAGCCGCAATGACGTCCGACGCGCGCATTTTCTCCGCCGCGCAGCACATTTAAAAAAATCATAGCGTGAAAACCGTGGGTTCGATCCACGTGCCGCTCGAAGGCGATTACAGGGGAGATGCAGCCCTTTCCAAAGAGGCATGAACAGACTTCCTACTCCCAAGGAGCCCAAAGATATTAAGCCGCAAATACGTCCTACGCGCGTCTTTTCTACGCCGCGCACCACATTTAAAAGATCGTATCGGAAGAACGGTGGGTCCAATCCGCGTGCCGCTTAAAGGCGATTACAAGGGAGATGCAAACCTTTCCAAAGAGCCATGAAAAGACTTTCTACTCCCAAGGAGACAAGAGATATTAAGCCGAAATGACGTCCGACGCGCGCATTTCCTCCGCCGCGCACCACATTTAAAAAAATCATAGCGTGAAAACCGTGGGTTCGATCCGCGTGCCGCTCGAAGGCGATTACAGAGGAGATGCAGCCCTTTCCAAAGAGGCATGAACAGACTTCCTACTCCCAAGGAGCCCAAAGATATTAAGCCGCAAATACGTCCTACGCGCGTCTTTTCTACGCCGCGCACCACATTTAAAAGATCGTATCGGAAGAACGGTGGGTCCAATCCGCGTGCCGCTTAAAGGCGATTACAAGGGAGATGCAAACCTTTCCAAAGAGCCATGAAAAGACTTTCTACTCCCAAGGAGACAATAGATATTAAGCCAAAATGACGTCCGACGCGCGCATTTTCTCCGCCGCGCACCACATTTAAAAAAATCATAGCGTGAAAACCGTGGGTTCGATCCGCGTGCCGCTCGAAGGCGATTACAGCGGAGATGCAGCCCTTTCCAAAGAGCCATGAAAATACTTTCTACTCCCAAGGAGACAAGAGATATTAAGCCGAAATGACGTCCGACGCGCGCATTTCCTCCGCCGCGCACCACATTTAAAAAAATCATAGCGTGAAAACCGTGGGTTCGATCCGCGTGCCGCTCGAATGCGATTACAGAGGAGATGCAGCCCTTTCCAAAGAGGCATGAACAGACTTCCTACTCCCAAGGAGCCCAAAGATATTAAGCCGCAAATACGTCCTACGCGCGTCTTTTCTACGCCGCGCATCACATTTAAAAAATCGTATCGGAAGAACGGTGGGTCCAATCCGCGTGCCGCTTAAAGGCGATTACAAGTGAGATGCAAACCTTTCCAAAGAGCCATGAAAAGACTTTCTACTCCCAAGGAGACAATAGATATTAAGCCGAAATGACGTCCGACGCGCGCATTTTCTCCGACGCGCACCACATTTAAAAAAATCATAGCGTGAAAACCGTGGGTTCGATCCGCGTGCCGCTCGAAGGCGATTACAGCGGAGATGCAGCCCTTTCCAATGAGCCATGAAAAGACTTTCTACTCCCAATAAGACAAGAGATATTAAGCCGCAATGACGTCCGACGCGCGCATTTTGTCCGCCGCGCAACACATTTAAAAAAAATCGTAGCGTGAAAACCGTGGGTTCGATCCGCGTGCCGCTTAAAGGCGATTACAGGGGAGATGCAGCCCTTTCCAAAGAGCCATGAACAGACTTTCTACTCCCAAGGAGACAAGAGATATTAAGCCGAAATGACGTCCGACGAGCGTCTTTTCTACGCCGCGCACCACATTTAAAAAATCGTATCGGAAGAACGGTGGGTCCAATCCGCGTGCCGCTTAAAGCCGATTACAAGGGAGATGCAAACCTTTCCAAAGAGCCATGAAAAGACTTTCTACTCCCAAGGAGACAATAGATATTAAGCCGAAATGACGTCCGACGCGCGCATTTTCTCCGCCGCGCACCACATTTAAAAAAATCATAGCGTGAAAACCGTGGGTTCGATCCGCGTGCCGCTCGAAGGCGATTACAGGGGAGATGCAGCCCTTTCCAAAGAGCCATGAACAGACTTTCTACACCCAATGAGACAAGAGATATTAAGCCGCAAATACGTGGCGCGCAACACATTTAAAAAAAATCGTAGCGTGAAAAACGTGGGTTCGATCCGCGTGCCGCTCGAAGGCGATTACAGGGGAGATGCATCCCTTTCAAAAGAGCCATGAACAGACTTTCTACTCCCAAGGAGACCAGAAATATTAACATATAAAGCGTTACGCTCCAGTCGGATGAACGAGAAACGCTTGTACAATTGCAACGAATTGGAGGAGAAAGTTTAAACAAACGCGCTGACTTTGAACGCTCACATCTAGGCCGGGCCAACTCCAAATGGCGTGCAACTCGGTGCGCATCACCTCCATGACTGTCCCTAACGAACGCCACCTGCCACGCTTTCGGCCCGTCCCTGGCGGCATAAAAAAATCGTAGCGTGATAACGATGGTTCCGATGCGCGTGCCGCTCGAAGGCGATTACAGGGGAGATACAGCCCTTTCCAAAGAGCCATGAACAGACTTTCTACTCCCAAGGAGACAAGAGATATTACGCGCATTTTCTCCGACGCGCACCACGTTTAAAAAATCGTAGCGTGAGAACGGTGGGTCCGATCCGCGTGCCGCTTAAAGGCGATTACAGGGGAGATGCATCCCTTTCCAAAGAGCCATGAACAGACTTTCTACTCCCAAGGAGACCAGAGATATTAACAGATAAAGCGTTACGCTCCAGTCGGATGAGCGAGAAACGCTTGTACAATTGCAACGAATTGGAGGAGAAAGTTTAAACAAACGCGCTGACTTTGAAGGCTCACATCTAGGCCGGGCCAGGTCCAAATAGCCTGAAACTCGGTCCGCATCACGTCCATGACTTTTCCTAACGAACGCCACCTGCCAAGCTTTCGGCCCGTCCCTGTCGGCATTAAAAAATCGTAGCGTGATAAGGATGGTTCCGATCCGCGTGCCGCGCGAAGGCGATTACAGGGGAGATGCAGCCCTTTCCAAAGAACCATGAAAAGACTTTCTACTCCCAAGGAGACAAGAGATATTAAGCCGAAATGACGTCCGACGCGCGCATTTTCTCCGCCGCGCAGCACATTTAAAAAAATCATAGCGTGAAAACCGTGGGTTCGATCCACGTGCCGCTCGAAGGCGATTACAGGGGAGATGCAGCCCTTTCCAAAGAGGCATGAACAGACTTCCTACTCCCAAGGAGCCCAAAGATATTAAGCCGCAAATACGTCCTACGCGCGTCTTTTCTACGCCGCGCACCACATTTAAAAGATCGTATCGGAAGAACGGTGGGTCCAATCCGCGTGCCGCTTAAAGGCGATTACAAGGGAGATGCAAACCTTTCCAAAGAGCCATGAAAAGACTTTCTACTCCCAAGGAGACAAGAGATATTAAGCCGAAATGACGTCCGACGCGCGCATTTCCTCCGCCGCGCACCACATTTAAAAAAATCATAGCGTGAAAACCGTGGGTTCGATCCGCGTGCCGCTCGAAGGCGATTACAGAGGAGATGCAGCCCTTTCCAAAGAGGCATGAACAGACTTCCTACTCCCAAGGAGCCCAAAGATATTAAGCCGCAAATACGTCCTACGCGCGTCTTTTCTACGCCGCGCACCACATTTAAAAGATCGTATCGGAAGAACGGTGGGTCCAATCCGCGTGCCGCTTAAAGGCGATTACAAGGGAGATGCAAACCTTTCCAAAGAGCCATGAAAAGACTTTCTACTCCCAAGGAGACAATAGATATTAAGCCAAAATGACGTCCGACGCGCGCATTTTCTCCGCCGCGCACCACATTTAAAAAAATCATAGCGTGAAAACCGTGGGTTCGATCCGCGTGCCGCTCGAAGGCGATTACAGCGGAGATGCAGCCCTTTCCAAAGAGCCATGAAAATACTTTCTACTCCCAAGGAGACAAGAGATATTAAGCCGAAATGACGTCCGACGCGCGCATTTCCTCCGCCGCGCACCACATTTAAAAAAATCATAGCTTGAAAACCGTGGGTTCGATCCGCGTGCCGCTCGAAGGCGATTACAGGGGAGATGCAGCCCTTTCCAAAGAGCCATGAACAGACTTTCTACACCCAATGAGACAAGAGATATTAAGCCGCAAATACGTCCGGCGCGCGTCTTTTCTCCGCCGCGCAACACATTTAAAAAAAATCGTAGCGTGAAAAACGTGGGTTCGATCCGCGTGCCGCTCGAAGGCGATTACAGGGGAGATGCATCCCTTTCAAAAGAGCCATGAACAGACTTTCTACTCCCAAGGAGACCAGAAATATTAACATATAAAGCGTTACGCTCCAGTCGGATGAACGAGAAACGCTTGTACAATTGCAACGAATTGGAGGAGAAAGTTTAAACAAACGCGCTGACTTTGAACGCTCACATCTAGGCCGGGCCAACTCCAAATGGCGTGCAACTCGGTGCGCCTCACCTCCATGACTGTCCCTAACGAACGCCACCTGCCACGCTTTCGGCCCGTCCCTGGCGGCATTAAAAAATCGTAGCGTGATAACGATGGTTCCGATGCGCGTGCCGCTCGAAGGCGATTACAGGGGAGATACAGCCCTTTCCAAAGAGCCATGAACAGACTTTCTACTCCCAAGGAGACAAGAGATATTACGCGCATTTTCTCCGACGCGCACCACGTTTAAAAAATCGTAGCGTGAGAACGGTGGGTCCGATCCGCGTGCCGCTTAAAGGCGATTACAGGGGAGATGCATCCCTTTCCAAAGAGCCATGAACAGACTTTCTACTCCCAAGGAGACCAGAAATATTAACATATAAAGCGTTACGCTCCAGTCGGATGAACGAGAAACGCTTGTACAATTGCAACGAATTGGAGGAGAAAGTTTAAACAAACGCGCTGACTTTGAACGCTCACATCTAGGCCGGGCCAACTCCAAATGGCGTGCAACTCGGTGCGCCTCACCTCCATGACTGTCCCTAACGAACGCCACCTGCCACGCTTTCGGCCCGTCCCTGGCGGCATTAAAAAATCGTAGCGTGATAACGATGGTTCCGATGCGCGTGCCGCTCGAAGGCGATTACAGGGGAGATACAGCCCTTTCCAAAGAGCCATGAACAGACTTTCTACTCCCAAGGAGACAAGAGATATTACGCGCATTTTCTCCGACGCGCACCACGTTTAAAAAATCGTAGCGTGAGAACGGTGGGTCCGATCCGCGTGCCGCTTAAAGGCGATTACAGGGGAGATGCATCCCTTTCCAAAGAGCCATGAACAGACTTTCTACTCCCAAGGAGACCAGAAATATTAACATATAAAGCGTTACGCTCCAGTCGGATGAACGAGAAACGCTTGTACAATTGCAACGAATTGGAGGAGAAAGTTTAAACAAACGCGCTGACTTTGAACGCTCACATCTAGGCCGGGCCAACTCCAAATGGCGTGCAACTCGGTGCGCATCACCTCCATGACTGTCCCTAACGAACGCCACCTGCCACGCTTTCGGCCCGTCCCTGGCGGCATTAAAAAATCGTAGCGTGATAACGATGGTTCCGATGCGCGTGCCGCTCGAAGGCGATTACAGGGGAGATACAGCCCTTTCCAAAGAGCCATGAACAGACTTTCTACTCCCAAGGAGACAAGAGATATTACGCGCATTTTCTCCGACGCGCACCACGTTTAAAAAATCGTAGCGTGAGAACGGTGGGTCCGATCCGCGTGCCGCTTAAAGGCGATTACAGGGGAGATGCATCCCTTTCCAAAGAGCCATGAACAGACTTTCTACTCCCAAGGAGACCAGAGATATTAACAGATAAAGCGTTACGCTCCAGTCGGATGAGCGAGAAACGCTTGTACAATTGCAACGAATTGGAGGAGAAAGTTTAAACAAACGCGCTGACTTTGAAGGCTCACATCTAGGCCGGGCCAGGTCCAAATGGCCTGCAACTCGGTCCGCATCACGTCCATGACTTTTCCTAACGAACGCCACCTGCCAAGCTTTCGGCCCGTCCCTGTCGGCATTAAAAAATCGTAGCGTGATAAGGATGGTTCCGATCCGCGTGCCGCGCGAAGGCGATTACAGGGGAGATGCAGCCCTTTCCAAAGAACCATGAAAAGACTTTCTACTCCCAAGGAGACAAGAGATATTAAGCCGCAATGACGTCCGACGCGCGCATTTTCTCCGCCGCGCAGCACATTTCAAAAAATCATAGCGTGAAAACCGTGGGTTCGATCCACGTGCCGCTCGAAGGCGATTACAGGGGAGATGCAGCCCTTTCCAAAGAGGCATGAACAGACTTCCTACTCCCAAGGAGCCCAAAGATATTAAGCCGCAAATACGTCCTACGCGCGTCTTTTCTACGCCGCGCACCACATTTAAAAGATCGTATCGGAAGAACGGTGGGTCCAATCCGCGTGCCGCTTAAAGGCGATTACAAGGGAGATGCAAACCTTTCCAAAGAGCCATGAAAAGACTTTCTACTCCCAAGGAGACAAGAGATATTAAGCCGCAATGACGTCCGACGCGCGCATTTTCTCCGCCGCGCAGCACATTTAAAAAAATCATAGCGTGAAAACCGTGGGTTCGATCCACGTGCCGCTCGAAGGCGATTACAGGGGAGATGCAGCCCTTTCCAAAGAGGCATGAACAGACTTCCTACTCCCAAGGAGCCCAAAGATATTAAGCCGCAAATACGTCCTACGCGCGTCTTTTCTACGCCGCGCACCACATTTAAAAGATCGTATCGGAAGAACGGTGGGTCCAATCCGCGTGCCGCTTAAAGGCGATTACAAGGGAGATGCAAACCTTTCCAAAGAGCCATGAAAAGACTTTCTACTCCCAAGGAGACAATAGATATTAAGCCAAAATGACGTCCGACGCGCGCATTTTCTCCGCCGCGCACCACATTTAAAAAAATCATAGCGTGAAAACCGTGGGTTCGATCCGCGTGCCGCTCGAAGGCGATTACAGCGGAGATGCAGCCCTTTCCAAAGAGCCATGAAAATACTTTCTACTCCCAAGGAGACAAGAGATATTAAGCCGAAATGACGTCCGACGCGCGCATTTCCTCCGCCGCGCACCACATTTAAAAAAATCATAGCTTGAAAACCGTGGGTTCGATCCGCGTGCCGCTCGAAGGCGATTACAGGGGAGATGCAGCCCTTTCCAAAGAGCCATGAACAGACTTTCTACACCCAATGAGACAAGAGATATTAAGCCGCAAATACGTCCGGCGCGAGTCTTTTCTCCGCCGCGCAACACATTTAAAAAAAATCGTAGCGTGAAAAACGTGGGTTCGATCCGCGTGCCGCTCGAAGGCGATTACAGGGGAGATGCATCCCTTTCAAAAGAGCCATGAACAGACTTTCTACTCCCAAGGAGACCAGAAATATTAACATATAAAGCGTTACGCTCCAGTCGGATGAACGAGAAACGCTTGTACAATTGCAACGAATTGGAGGAGAAAGTTTAAACAAACGCGCTGACTTTGAACGCTCACATCTAGGCCGGGCCAACTCCAAATGGCGTGCAACTCGGTGCGCATCACCTCCATGACTGTCCCTAACGAACGCCACCTGCCACGCTTTCGGCCCGTCCCTGGCGGCATTAAAAAATCGTAGCGTGATAACGATGGTTCCGATGCGCGTGCCGCTCGAAGGCGATTACAGGGGAGATACAGCCCTTTCCAAAGAGCCATGAACAGACTTTCTACTCCCAAGGAGACAAGAGATATTACGCGCATTTTCTCCGACGCGCACCACGTTTAAAAAATCGTAGCGTAAGAACGGTGGGTCCGATCCGCGTGCCGCTTAAAGGCGATTACAGGGGAGATGCATCCCTTTCCAAAGAGCCATGAACAGACTTTCTACTCCCAAGGAGACCAGAGATATTAATAGATAAAGCGTTACGCTCCAGTCGGATGAGCGAGAAACGCTTGTACAATTGCAACGAATTGGAGGAGAAAGTTTAAACAAACGCGCTGACTTTGAAGGCTCACATCTAGGCCGGGCCAGGTCCAAATAGCCTGAAACTCGGTCCGCATCACGTTCATGACTTTTCCTAACGAACGCCACCTGCCAAGCTTTCGGCCCGTCCCTGTCGGCATTAAAAAATCGTAGCGTGATAAGGATGGTTCCGATCCGCGTGCCGCGCGAAGGCGATTACAGGGGAGATGCAGCCCTTTCCAAAGAACCATGAAAAGACTTTCTACTCCCAAGGAGACAAGAGATATTAAGCCGCAATGACGTCCGACGCGCGCATTTTCTCCTACGCGCACCACATTTAAAAAAATCATAGCGTGAAAACCGTGGGTTCGATCCGCGTGCCGCTCGAAGGCGATTACAGCGGAGATGCAGCCCTTTCCAAAGAGCCATGAAAAGACTTTCTACTCCCAAGGAGACAAGAGATATTAAGCCGCAATGACGTCCGACGCGCGCATTTTCTCCGACGCGCAACACATTTAAAAAAATCATAGCGTGAAAACCGTGGGTTCGATCCGCGTGCCGCTCGAAGGCGATTACAGGGGAGATGCAGCCCTTTCCAAAGAGCCATGAACAGACTTTCTACTCCCAATGAGACAAGAGATATCAAGCCGCAAATACGTCCGGCGCGCGTCTATTCTCCCCCGCGCAACACATTTAAAAAAAATCGTAGCGTGAAAACCGTGGGTTCGATCCGCGTGCCGCTTAAAGGCGATTACAGGGGAGATGCAGCCCTTTCCAAAGAGCCATGAAAAG
Source organism: Electrophorus electricus (assembly GCF_041902795.1). Taxonomy (NCBI): domain Eukaryota; kingdom Metazoa; phylum Chordata; class Actinopteri; order Gymnotiformes; family Gymnotidae; genus Electrophorus; species Electrophorus electricus. The sequence continues at coordinate 37,631,043 of NC_137501.1, read as the reverse complement.
ACTTTCTACTCCCAAGGAGACAAGAGATATTAAGCCGAAATGACGTCCGACGCGCGCATTTCCTCCGCCGCGCACCACATTTAAAAAAATCATAGCGTGAAAACCGTGGGTTCGATCCGCGTGCCGCTCGAAGGCGATTACAGGGGAGATGCAGCCCTTTCCAAAGAGGCATGAACAGACTTCCTACTCCCAAGGAGCCCAAAGATATTAAGCCGCAAATACGTCCTACGCGCGTCTTTTCTACGCCGCGCACCACATTTAAAAAATCGTATCGGAAGAACGGTGGGTCCAATCCGCGTGCCGCTTAAAGGCGATTACAAGGGAGATGCAAACCTTTCCAAAGAGCCATGAAAAGACTTTCTACTCCCAAGGAGACAATAGATATTAAGCCGAAATGACGACCGACGCGCGCATTTTCTCCGCCGCGCACCACATTTAAAAAAATCATAGCGTGAAAACCGTAGGTTCGATCCGCGTGCCGCTCGAAGGCGATTACAGCGGAGATGCAGCCCTTTCCAAAGAGCCATGAAAAGACTTTCTACTCCCAAGGAGACAAGAGATATTAAGCCGAAATGACGTCCGACGCGCGCATTTCCTCCGCCGCGCACCACATTTAAAAAAATCATAGCTTGAAAACCGTGGGTTCGATCCGCGTGCCGCTCGAAGGCGATTACAGGGGAGATGCAGCCCTTTCCAAAGAGCCATGAACAGACTTTCTACACCCAATGAGACAAGAGATATTAAGCCGCAAATACGTCCGGCGCGCGTCTTTTCTCCGCCGCGCAACACATTTAAAAAAAATCGTAGCGTGAAAAACGTGGGTTCGATCCGCGTGCCGCTCGAAGGCGATTACAGGGGAGATGCATCCCTTTCAAAAGAGCCATGAACAGACTTTCTACTCCCAAGGAGACCAGAAATATTAACATATAAAGCGTTACGCTCCAGTCGGATGAACGAGAAACGCTTGTACAATTGCAACGAATTGGAGGAGAAAGTTTAAACAAACGCGCTGACTTTGAACGCTCACATCTAGGCCGGGCCAACTCCAAATGGCGTGCAACTCGGTGCGCATCACCTCCATGACTGTCCCTAACGAACGCCACCTGCCAAGCTTTCGGCCCGTCCCTGTCGGCATTAAAAAATCGTAGCGTGATAAGGATAGTTCCGATCCGCGTGCCGCGCGAAGGCGATTATAGGGGAGATGCAGCCCTTTCCAAAGAACCATGAAAAGACTTTCTACTCCCAAGGAGACAAGAGATATTAAGCCGCAAATACGTCCTACGCGCGTCTTTTCTACGCCGCGCACCACATTTAAAAAATCGTATCGGAAGAACGGTGGGTCCAATCCGCGTGCCGCTTAAAGGCGATTACAAGGGAGATGCAAACCTTTCCAAAGAGCCATGAAAAGACTTTCTACTCCCAAGGAGACAATAGATATTAAGCCGAAATGACGTCCGACGCGCGCATTTTCTCCGACGCGCACCACATTTAAAAAAATCATAGCGTGAAAACCGTGGGTTCGATCCGCGTGCCGCTCGAAGGCGATTACAGCGGAGATGCAGCCCTTTCCAAAGAGCCATGAAAAGACTTTCTACTCCCAAGGAGACAAGAGATATTAAGCCGCAATGACGTCCGACGCGCGCATTTTCTCCGACGCGCAACACATTTAAAAAAATCATAGCGTGAAAACCGTGGGTTCGATCCGCGTGCCGCTCGAAGGCGATTACAGGGGAGATGCAGCCCTTTCCAAAGAGCCATGAACAGACTTTCTACTCCCAATGAGACAAGAGATATCAAGCCGCAAATACGTCCGGCGCGCGTCTATTCTCCGCCGCGCAACACATTTAAAAAAAATCGTAGCGTGAAAACCGTGGGTTCGATCCGCGTGCCGCTTAAAGGCGATTACAGGGGAGATGCAGCCCTTTCAAAAGAGCCATGAACAGACTTTCTACTCCCAAGGAGACCAGAAATATTAACATATAAAGCGTTACGCTCCAGTCGGATGAACGAGAAACGCTTGTACAATTGCAACGAATTGGAGGAGAAAGTTTAAACAAACGCGCTGACTTTGAACGCTCACATCTAGGCCGGGCCAACTCCAAATGGCGTGCAACTCGGTGCGCATCACCTCCATGACTGTCCCTAACGAACGCCACCTGCCACGCTTTCGGCCCGTCCCTGGCGGCATAAAAAAATCGTAGCGTGATAACGATGGTTCCGATGCGCGTGCCGCTCGAAGGCGATTACAGGGGAGATACAGCCCTTTCCAAAGAGCCATGAACAGACTTTCTACTCCCAAGGAGACAAGAGATATTACGCGCATTTTCTCCGACGCGCACCACGTTTAAAAAATCGTAGCGTGAGAACGGTGGGTCCGATCCGCGTGCCGCTTAAAGGCGATTACAGGGGAGATGCATCCCTTTCCAAAGAGCCATGAACAGACTTTCTACTCCCAAGGAGACCAGAGATATTAACAGATAAAGCGTTACGCTCCAGTCGGATGAGCGAGAAACGCTTGTACAATTGCAACGAATTGGAGGAGAAAGTTTAAACAAACGCGCTGACTTTGAAGGCTCACATCTAGGCCGGGCCAGGTCCAAATAGCCTGAAACTCGGTCCGCATCACGTCCATGACTTTTCCTAACGAACGCCACCTGCCAAGCTTTCGGCCCGTCCCTGTCGGCATTAAAAAATCGTAGCGTGATAAGGATGGTTCCGATCCGCGTGCCGCGCGAAGGCGATTACAGGGGAGATGCAGCCCTTTCCAAAGAACCATGAAAAGACTTTCTACTCCCAAGGAGACAAGAGATATTAAGCCGCAATGACGTCCGACGCGCGCATTTTCTCCGCCGCGCAGCACATTTAAAAAAATCATAGCGTGAAAACCGTGGGTTCGATCCACGTGCCGCTCGAAGGCGATTACAGGGGAGATGCAGCCCTTTCCAAAGAGGCATGAACAGACTTCCTACTCCCAAGGAGCCCAAAGATATTAAGCCGCAAATACGTCCTACGCGCGTCTTTTCTACGCCGCGCACCACATTTAAAAGATCGTATCGGAAGAACGGTGGGTCCAATCCGCGTGCCGCTTAAAGGCGATTACAAGGGAGATGCAAACCTTTCCAAAGAGCCATGAAAAGACTTTCTACTCCCAAGGAGACAAGAGATATTAAGCCGAAATGACGTCCGACGCGCGCATTTCCTCCGCCGCGCACCACATTTAAAAAAATCATAGCGTGAAAACCGTGGGTTCGATCCGCGTGCCGCTCGAAGGCGATTACAGAGGAGATGCAGCCCTTTCCAAAGAGGCATGAACAGACTTCCTACTCCCAAGGAGCCCAAAGATATTAAGCCGCAAATACGTCCTACGCGCGTCTTTTCTACGCCGCGCACCACATTTAAAAGATCGTATCGGAAGAACGGTGGGTCCAATCCGCGTGCCGCTTAAAGGCGATTACAAGGGAGATGCAAACCTTTCCAAAGAGCCATGAAAAGACTTTCTACTCCCAAGGAGACAATAGATATTAAGCCAAAATGACGTCCGACGCGCGCATTTTCTCCGCCGCGCACCACATTTAAAAAAATCATAGCGTGAAAACCGTGGGTTCGATCCGCGTGCCGCTCGAAGGCGATTACAGCGGAGATGCAGCCCTTTCCAAAGAGCCATGAAAATACTTTCTACTCCCAAGGAGACAAGAGATATTAAGCCGAAATGACGTCCGACGCGCGCATTTCCTCCGCCGCGCACCACATTTAAAAAAATCATAGCGTGAAAACCGTGGGTTCGATCCGCGTGCCGCTCGAATGCGATTACAGAGGAGATGCAGCCCTTTCCAAAGAGGCATGAACAGACTTCCTACTCCCAAGGAGCCCAAAGATATTAAGCCGCAAATACGTCCTACGCGCGTCTTTTCTACGCCGCGCATCACATTTAAAAAATCGTATCGGAAGAACGGTGGGTCCAATCCGCGTGCCGCTTAAAGGCGATTACAAGTGAGATGCAAACCTTTCCAAAGAGCCATGAAAAGACTTTCTACTCCCAAGGAGACAATAGATATTAAGCCGAAATGACGTCCGACGCGCGCATTTTCTCCGACGCGCACCACATTTAAAAAAATCATAGCGTGAAAACCGTGGGTTCGATCCGCGTGCCGCTCGAAGGCGATTACAGCGGAGATGCAGCCCTTTCCAATGAGCCATGAAAAGACTTTCTACTCCCAATAAGACAAGAGATATTAAGCCGCAATGACGTCCGACGCGCGCATTTTGTCCGCCGCGCAACACATTTAAAAAAAATCGTAGCGTGAAAACCGTGGGTTCGATCCGCGTGCCGCTTAAAGGCGATTACAGGGGAGATGCAGCCCTTTCCAAAGAGCCATGAACAGACTTTCTACTCCCAAGGAGACAAGAGATATTAAGCCGAAATGACGTCCGACGAGCGTCTTTTCTACGCCGCGCACCACATTTAAAAAATCGTATCGGAAGAACGGTGGGTCCAATCCGCGTGCCGCTTAAAGCCGATTACAAGGGAGATGCAAACCTTTCCAAAGAGCCATGAAAAGACTTTCTACTCCCAAGGAGACAATAGATATTAAGCCGAAATGACGTCCGACGCGCGCATTTTCTCCGCCGCGCACCACATTTAAAAAAATCATAGCGTGAAAACCGTGGGTTCGATCCGCGTGCCGCTCGAAGGCGATTACAGGGGAGATGCAGCCCTTTCCAAAGAGCCATGAACAGACTTTCTACACCCAATGAGACAAGAGATATTAAGCCGCAAATACGTGGCGCGCAACACATTTAAAAAAAATCGTAGCGTGAAAAACGTGGGTTCGATCCGCGTGCCGCTCGAAGGCGATTACAGGGGAGATGCATCCCTTTCAAAAGAGCCATGAACAGACTTTCTACTCCCAAGGAGACCAGAAATATTAACATATAAAGCGTTACGCTCCAGTCGGATGAACGAGAAACGCTTGTACAATTGCAACGAATTGGAGGAGAAAGTTTAAACAAACGCGCTGACTTTGAACGCTCACATCTAGGCCGGGCCAACTCCAAATGGCGTGCAACTCGGTGCGCATCACCTCCATGACTGTCCCTAACGAACGCCACCTGCCACGCTTTCGGCCCGTCCCTGGCGGCATAAAAAAATCGTAGCGTGATAACGATGGTTCCGATGCGCGTGCCGCTCGAAGGCGATTACAGGGGAGATACAGCCCTTTCCAAAGAGCCATGAACAGACTTTCTACTCCCAAGGAGACAAGAGATATTACGCGCATTTTCTCCGACGCGCACCACGTTTAAAAAATCGTAGCGTGAGAACGGTGGGTCCGATCCGCGTGCCGCTTAAAGGCGATTACAGGGGAGATGCATCCCTTTCCAAAGAGCCATGAACAGACTTTCTACTCCCAAGGAGACCAGAGATATTAACAGATAAAGCGTTACGCTCCAGTCGGATGAGCGAGAAACGCTTGTACAATTGCAACGAATTGGAGGAGAAAGTTTAAACAAACGCGCTGACTTTGAAGGCTCACATCTAGGCCGGGCCAGGTCCAAATAGCCTGAAACTCGGTCCGCATCACGTCCATGACTTTTCCTAACGAACGCCACCTGCCAAGCTTTCGGCCCGTCCCTGTCGGCATTAAAAAATCGTAGCGTGATAAGGATGGTTCCGATCCGCGTGCCGCGCGAAGGCGATTACAGGGGAGATGCAGCCCTTTCCAAAGAACCATGAAAAGACTTTCTACTCCCAAGGAGACAAGAGATATTAAGCCGAAATGACGTCCGACGCGCGCATTTTCTCCGCCGCGCAGCACATTTAAAAAAATCATAGCGTGAAAACCGTGGGTTCGATCCACGTGCCGCTCGAAGGCGATTACAGGGGAGATGCAGCCCTTTCCAAAGAGGCATGAACAGACTTCCTACTCCCAAGGAGCCCAAAGATATTAAGCCGCAAATACGTCCTACGCGCGTCTTTTCTACGCCGCGCACCACATTTAAAAGATCGTATCGGAAGAACGGTGGGTCCAATCCGCGTGCCGCTTAAAGGCGATTACAAGGGAGATGCAAACCTTTCCAAAGAGCCATGAAAAGACTTTCTACTCCCAAGGAGACAAGAGATATTAAGCCGAAATGACGTCCGACGCGCGCATTTCCTCCGCCGCGCACCACATTTAAAAAAATCATAGCGTGAAAACCGTGGGTTCGATCCGCGTGCCGCTCGAAGGCGATTACAGAGGAGATGCAGCCCTTTCCAAAGAGGCATGAACAGACTTCCTACTCCCAAGGAGCCCAAAGATATTAAGCCGCAAATACGTCCTACGCGCGTCTTTTCTACGCCGCGCACCACATTTAAAAGATCGTATCGGAAGAACGGTGGGTCCAATCCGCGTGCCGCTTAAAGGCGATTACAAGGGAGATGCAAACCTTTCCAAAGAGCCATGAAAAGACTTTCTACTCCCAAGGAGACAATAGATATTAAGCCAAAATGACGTCCGACGCGCGCATTTTCTCCGCCGCGCACCACATTTAAAAAAATCATAGCGTGAAAACCGTGGGTTCGATCCGCGTGCCGCTCGAAGGCGATTACAGCGGAGATGCAGCCCTTTCCAAAGAGCCATGAAAATACTTTCTACTCCCAAGGAGACAAGAGATATTAAGCCGAAATGACGTCCGACGCGCGCATTTCCTCCGCCGCGCACCACATTTAAAAAAATCATAGCTTGAAAACCGTGGGTTCGATCCGCGTGCCGCTCGAAGGCGATTACAGGGGAGATGCAGCCCTTTCCAAAGAGCCATGAACAGACTTTCTACACCCAATGAGACAAGAGATATTAAGCCGCAAATACGTCCGGCGCGCGTCTTTTCTCCGCCGCGCAACACATTTAAAAAAAATCGTAGCGTGAAAAACGTGGGTTCGATCCGCGTGCCGCTCGAAGGCGATTACAGGGGAGATGCATCCCTTTCAAAAGAGCCATGAACAGACTTTCTACTCCCAAGGAGACCAGAAATATTAACATATAAAGCGTTACGCTCCAGTCGGATGAACGAGAAACGCTTGTACAATTGCAACGAATTGGAGGAGAAAGTTTAAACAAACGCGCTGACTTTGAACGCTCACATCTAGGCCGGGCCAACTCCAAATGGCGTGCAACTCGGTGCGCCTCACCTCCATGACTGTCCCTAACGAACGCCACCTGCCACGCTTTCGGCCCGTCCCTGGCGGCATTAAAAAATCGTAGCGTGATAACGATGGTTCCGATGCGCGTGCCGCTCGAAGGCGATTACAGGGGAGATACAGCCCTTTCCAAAGAGCCATGAACAGACTTTCTACTCCCAAGGAGACAAGAGATATTACGCGCATTTTCTCCGACGCGCACCACGTTTAAAAAATCGTAGCGTGAGAACGGTGGGTCCGATCCGCGTGCCGCTTAAAGGCGATTACAGGGGAGATGCATCCCTTTCCAAAGAGCCATGAACAGACTTTCTACTCCCAAGGAGACCAGAAATATTAACATATAAAGCGTTACGCTCCAGTCGGATGAACGAGAAACGCTTGTACAATTGCAACGAATTGGAGGAGAAAGTTTAAACAAACGCGCTGACTTTGAACGCTCACATCTAGGCCGGGCCAACTCCAAATGGCGTGCAACTCGGTGCGCCTCACCTCCATGACTGTCCCTAACGAACGCCACCTGCCACGCTTTCGGCCCGTCCCTGGCGGCATTAAAAAATCGTAGCGTGATAACGATGGTTCCGATGCGCGTGCCGCTCGAAGGCGATTACAGGGGAGATACAGCCCTTTCCAAAGAGCCATGAACAGACTTTCTACTCCCAAGGAGACAAGAGATATTACGCGCATTTTCTCCGACGCGCACCACGTTTAAAAAATCGTAGCGTGAGAACGGTGGGTCCGATCCGCGTGCCGCTTAAAGGCGATTACAGGGGAGATGCATCCCTTTCCAAAGAGCCATGAACAGACTTTCTACTCCCAAGGAGACCAGAAATATTAACATATAAAGCGTTACGCTCCAGTCGGATGAACGAGAAACGCTTGTACAATTGCAACGAATTGGAGGAGAAAGTTTAAACAAACGCGCTGACTTTGAACGCTCACATCTAGGCCGGGCCAACTCCAAATGGCGTGCAACTCGGTGCGCATCACCTCCATGACTGTCCCTAACGAACGCCACCTGCCACGCTTTCGGCCCGTCCCTGGCGGCATTAAAAAATCGTAGCGTGATAACGATGGTTCCGATGCGCGTGCCGCTCGAAGGCGATTACAGGGGAGATACAGCCCTTTCCAAAGAGCCATGAACAGACTTTCTACTCCCAAGGAGACAAGAGATATTACGCGCATTTTCTCCGACGCGCACCACGTTTAAAAAATCGTAGCGTGAGAACGGTGGGTCCGATCCGCGTGCCGCTTAAAGGCGATTACAGGGGAGATGCATCCCTTTCCAAAGAGCCATGAACAGACTTTCTACTCCCAAGGAGACCAGAGATATTAACAGATAAAGCGTTACGCTCCAGTCGGATGAGCGAGAAACGCTTGTACAATTGCAACGAATTGGAGGAGAAAGTTTAAACAAACGCGCTGACTTTGAAGGCTCACATCTAGGCCGGGCCAGGTCCAAATGGCCTGCAACTCGGTCCGCATCACGTCCATGACTTTTCCTAACGAACGCCACCTGCCAAGCTTTCGGCCCGTCCCTGTCGGCATTAAAAAATCGTAGCGTGATAAGGATGGTTCCGATCCGCGTGCCGCGCGAAGGCGATTACAGGGGAGATGCAGCCCTTTCCAAAGAACCATGAAAAGACTTTCTACTCCCAAGGAGACAAGAGATATTAAGCCGCAATGACGTCCGACGCGCGCATTTTCTCCGCCGCGCAGCACATTTCAAAAAATCATAGCGTGAAAACCGTGGGTTCGATCCACGTGCCGCTCGAAGGCGATTACAGGGGAGATGCAGCCCTTTCCAAAGAGGCATGAACAGACTTCCTACTCCCAAGGAGCCCAAAGATATTAAGCCGCAAATACGTCCTACGCGCGTCTTTTCTACGCCGCGCACCACATTTAAAAGATCGTATCGGAAGAACGGTGGGTCCAATCCGCGTGCCGCTTAAAGGCGATTACAAGGGAGATGCAAACCTTTCCAAAGAGCCATGAAAAGACTTTCTACTCCCAAGGAGACAAGAGATATTAAGCCGAAATGACGTCCGACGCGCGCATTTCCTCCGCCGCGCACCACATTTAAAAAAATCATAGCGTGAAAACCGTGGGTTCGATCCGCGTGCCGCTCGAAGGCGATTACAGAGGAGATGCAGCCCTTTCCAAAGAGGCATGAACAGACTTCCTACTCCCAAGGAGCCCAAAGATATTAAGCCGCAAATACGTCCTACGCGCGTCTTTTCTACGCCGCGCACCACATTTAAAAAATCGTATCGGAAGAACGGTGGGTCCAATCCGCGTGCCGCTTAAAGGCGATTACAAGGGAGATGCAAACCTTTCCAAAGAGCCATGAAAAGACTTTCTACTCCCAAGGAGACAATAGATATTAAGCCGAAATGACGTCCGACGCGCGCATTTTCTCCGCCGCGCACCACACTTAAAAAAATCATAGCGTGAAAACCGTGGGTTCGATCCGCGTGCCGCTCGAAGGCGATTACAGCGGAGATGCAGCCCTTTCCAAAGAGCCATGAAAAGACTTTCTACTCCCAAGGAGACAAGAGATATTAAGCCGAAATGACGTCCGACGCGAGCATTTCCTCCGCCGCGCACCACATTTAAAAAAATCATAGCTTGAAAACCGTGGGTTCGATCCGCGTGCCGCTCGAAGGCGATTACAGGGGAGATGCAGCCCTTTCCAAAGAGCCATGAACAGACTTTCTACACCCAATGAGACAAGAGATATAAAGCCGCAAATACGTCCGGCGCGCGTCTTTTCTCCGCCGCGCAACACATTTAAAAAAAATCGTAGCGTGAAAAACGTAGGTTCGATCCGCGTGCCGCTCGAAGGCGATTACAGGGGAGATGCATCCCTTTCAAAAGAGCCATGAACAGACTTTCTACTCCCAAGGAGACCAGAAATATTAACATATAAAGCGTTACGCTCCAGTCGGATGAACGAGAAACGCTTGTACAATTGCAACGAATTGGAGGAGAAAGTTTAAACAAACGCGCTGACTTTGAACGCTCACATCTAGGCCGGGCCAACTCCAAATGGCGTGCAACTCGGTGCGCATCACCTCCATGACTGTCCCTAACGAACGCCACCTGCCACGCTTTCGGCCCGTCCCTGGCGGCATTAAAAAATCGTAGCGTGATAACGATGGTTCCGATGCGCGTGCCGCTCGAAGGCGATTACAGGGGAGATACAGCCCTTTCCAAAGAGCCATGAACAGACTTTCTACTCCCAAGGAGACAAGAGATATTACGCGCATTTTCTCCGACGCGCACCACGTTTAAAAAATCGTAGCGTGAGAACGGTGGGTCCGATCCGCGTGCCGCTTAAAGGCGATTACAGGGGAGATGCATCCCTTTCCAAAGAGCCATGAACAGACTTTCTACTCCCAAGGAGACCAGAGATATTAACAGATAAAGCGTTACGCTCCAGTCGGATGAGCGAGAAACGCTTGTACAATTGCAACGAATTGGAGGAGAAAGTTTAAACAAACGCGCTGACTTTGAAGGCTCACATCTAGGCCGGGCCAGGTCCAAATGGCCTGCAACTCGGTCCGCATCACGTCCATGACTTTTCCTAACGAACGCCACCTGCCAAGCTTTCGGCCCGTCCCTGTCGGCATTAAAAAATCGTAGCGTGATAAGGATGGTTCCGATCCGCGTGCCGCGCGAAGGCGATTACAGGGGAGATGCAGCCCTTTCCAAAGAACCATGAAAAGACTTTCTACTCCCAAGGAGACAAGAGATATTAAGCCGCAATGACGTCCGACGCGCGCATTTTCTCCGCCGCGCAGCACATTTCAAAAAATCATAGCGTGAAAACCGTGGGTTCGATCCACGTGCCGCTCGAAGGCGATTACAGGGGAGATGCAGCCCTTTCCAAAGAGGCATGAACAGACTTCCTACTCCCAAGGAGCCCAAAGATATTAAGCCGCAAATACGTCCTACGCGCGTCTTTTCTACGCCGCGCACCACATTTAAAAGATCGTATCGGAAGAACGGTGGGTCCAATCCGCGTGCCGCTTAAAGGCGATTACAAGGGAGATGCAAACCTTTCCAAAGAGCCATGAAAAGACTTTCTACTCCCAAGGAGACAAGAGATATTAAGCCGCAATGACGTCCGACGCGCGCATTTTCTCCGCCGCGCAGCACATTTAAAAAAATCATAGCGTGAAAACCGTGGGTTCGATCCACGTGCCGCTCGAAGGCGATTACAGGGGAGATGCAGCCCTTTCCAAAGAGGCATGAACAGACTTCCTACTCCCAAGGAGCCCAAAGATATTAAGCCGCAAATACGTCCTACGCGCGTCTTTTCTACGCCGCGCACCACATTTAAAAGATCGTATCGGAAGAACGGTGGGTCCAATCCGCGTGCCGCTTAAAGGCGATTACAAGGGAGATGCAAACCTTTCCAAAGAGCCATGAAAAGACTTTCTACTCCCAAGGAGACAATAGATATTAAGCCAAAATGACGTCCGACGCGCGCATTTTCTCCGCCGCGCACCACATTTAAAAAAATCATAGCGTGAAAACCGTGGGTTCGATCCGCGTGCCGCTCGAAGGCGATTACAGCGGAGATGCAGCCCTTTCCAAAGAGCCATGAAAATACTTTCTACTCCCAAGGAGACAAGAGATATTAAGCCGAAATGACGTCCGACGCGCGCATTTCCTCCGCCGCGCACCACATTTAAAAAAATCATAGCTTGAAAACCGTGGGTTCGATCCGCGTGCCGCTCGAAGGCGATTACAGGGGAGATGCAGCCCTTTCCAAAGAGCCATGAACAGACTTTCTACACCCAATGAGACAAGAGATATTAAGCCGCAAATACGTCCGGCGCGCGTCTTTTCTCCGCCGCGCAACACATTTAAAAAAAATCGTAGCGTGAAAAACGTGGGTTCGATCCGCGTGCCGCTCGAAGGCGATTACAGGGGAGATGCATCCCTTTCAAAAGAGCCATGAACAGACTTTCTACTCCCAAGGAGACCAGAAATATTAACATATAAAGCGTTACGCTCCAGTCGGATGAACGAGAAACGCTTGTACAATTGCAACGAATTGGAGGAGAAAGTTTAAACAAACGCGCTGACTTTGAACGCTCACATCTAGGCCGGGCCAACTCCAAATGGCGTGCAACTCGGTGCGCATCACCTCCATGACTGTCCCTAACGAACGCCACCTGCCACGCTTTCGGCCCGTCCCTGGCGGCATTAAAAAATCGTAGCGTGATAACGATGGTTCCGATGCGCGTGCCGCTCGAAGGCGATTACAGGGGAGATACAGCCCTTTCCAAAGAGCCATGAACAGACTTTCTACTCCCAAGGAGACAAGAGATATTACGCGCATTTTCTCCGACGCGCACCACGTTTAAAAAATCGTAGCGTGAGAACGGTGGGTCCGATCCGCGTGCCGCTTAAAGGCGATTACAGGGGAGATGCATCCCTTTCCAAAGAGCCATGAACAGACTTTCTACTCCCAAGGAGACCAGAGATATTAATAGATAAAGCGTTACGCTCCAGTCGGATGAGCGAGAAACGCTTGTACAATTGCAACGAATTGGAGGAGAAAGTTTAAACAAACGCGCTGACTTTGAAGGCTCACATCTAGGCCGGGCCAGGTCCAAATAGCCTGAAACTCGGTCCGCATCACGTTCATGACTTTTCCTAACGAACGCCACCTGCCAAGCTTTCGGCCCGTCCCTGTCGGCATTAAAAAATCGTAGCGTGATAAGGATGGTTCCGATCCGCGTGCCGCGCGAAGGCGATTACAGGGGAGATGCAGCCCTTTCCAAAGAACCATGAAAAGACTTTCTACTCCCAAGGAGACAAGAGATATTAAGCCGCAATGACGTCCGACGCGCGCATTTTCTCCTACGCGCACCACATTTAAAAAAATCATAGCGTGAAAACCGTGGGTTCGATCCGCGTGCCGCTCGAAGGCGATTACAGCGGAGATGCAGCCCTTTCCAAAGAGCCATGAAAAGACTTTCTACTCCCAAGGAGACAAGAGATATTAAGCCGCAATGACGTCCGACGCGCGCATTTTCTCCGACGCGCAACACATTTAAAAAAATCATAGCGTGAAAACCGTGGGTTCGATCCGCGTGCCGCTCGAAGGCGATTACAGGGGAGATGCAGCCCTTTCCAAAGAGCCATGAACAGACTTTCTACTCCCAATGAGACAAGAGATATCAAGCCGCAAATACGTCCGGCGCGCGTCTATTCTCCCCCGCGCAACACATTTAAAAAAAATCGTAGCGTGAAAACCGTGGGTTCGATCCGCGTGCCGCTTAAAGGCGATTACAGGGGAGATGCAGCCCTTTCCAAAGAGCCATGAAAAGACTTTCTACTCCCAAGGAGACAAGAGATATTAAGCCGAAATGACGTCCGACGCGCGCATTTCCTCCGCCGCGCACCACATTTAAAAAAATCATAGCGTGAAAACCGTGGGTTCGATCCGCGTGCCGCTCGAAGGCGATTACAGGGGAGATGCAGCCCTTTCCAAAGAGGCATGAACAGACTTCCTACTCCCAAGGAGCCCAAAGATATTAAGCCGCAAATACGTCCTACGCGCGTCTTTTCTACGCCGCGCACCACATTTAAAAAATCGTATCGGAAGAACGGTGGGTCCAATCCGCGTGCCGCTTAAAGGCGATTACAAGGGAGATGCAAACCTTTCCAAAGAGCCATGAAAAGACTTTCTACTCCCAAGGAGACAATAGATATTAAGCCGAAATGACGACCGACGCGCGCATTTTCTCCGCCGCGCACCACATTTAAAAAAATCATAGCGTGAAAACCGTAGGTTCGATCCGCGTGCCGCTCGAAGGCGATTACAGCGGAGATGCAGCCCTTTCCAAAGAGCCATGAAAAGACTTTCTACTCCCAAGGAGACAAGAGATATTAAGCCGAAATGACGTCCGACGCGCGCATTTCCTCCGCCGCGCACCACATTTAAAAAAATCATAGCTTGAAAACCGTGGGTTCGATCCGCGTGCCGCTCGAAGGCGATTACAGGGGAGATGCAGCCCTTTCCAAAGAGCCATGAACAGACTTTCTACACCCAATGAGACAAGAGATATTAAGCCGCAAATACGTCCGGCGCGCGTCTTTTCTCCGCCGCGCAACACATTTAAAAAAAATCGTAGCGTGAAAAACGTGGGTTCGATCCGCGTGCCGCTCGAAGGCGATTACAGGGGAGATGCATCCCTTTCAAAAGAGCCATGAACAGACTTTCTACTCCCAAGGAGACCAGAAATATTAACATATAAAGCGTTACGCTCCAGTCGGATGAACGAGAAACGCTTGTACAATTGCAACGAATTGGAGGAGAAAGTTTAAACAAACGCGCTGACTTTGAACGCTCACATCTAGGCCGGGCCAACTCCAAATGGCGTGCAACTCGGTGCGCATCACCTCCATGACTGTCCCTAACGAACGCCACCTGCCAAGCTTTCGGCCCGTCCCTGTCGGCATTAAAAAATCGTAGCGTGATAAGGATAGTTCCGATCCGCGTGCCGCGCGAAGGCGATTATAGGGGAGATGCAGCCCTTTCCAAAGAACCATGAAAAGACTTTCTACTCCCAAGGAGACAAGAGATATTAAGCCGCAAATACGTCCTACGCGCGTCTTTTCTACGCCGCGCACCACATTTAAAAAATCGTATCGGAAGAACGGTGGGTCCAATCCGCGTGCCGCTTAAAGGCGATTACAAGGGAGATGCAAACCTTTCCAAAGAGCCATGAAAAGACTTTCTACTCCCAAGGAGACAATAGATATTAAGCCGAAATGACGTCCGACGCGCGCATTTTCTCCGACGCGCACCACATTTAAAAAAATCATAGCGTGAAAACCGTGGGTTCGATCCGCGTGCCGCTCGAAGGCGATTACAGCGGAGATGCAGCCCTTTCCAAAGAGCCATGAAAAGACTTTCTACTCCCAAGGAGACAAGAGATATTAAGCCGCAATGACGTCCGACGCGCGCATTTTCTCCGACGCGCAACACATTTAAAAAAATCATAGCGTGAAAACCGTGGGTTCGATCCGCGTGCCGCTCGAAGGCGATTACAGGGGAGATGCAGCCCTTTCCAAAGAGCCATGAACAGACTTTCTACTCCCAATGAGACAAGAGATATCAAGCCGCAAATACGTCCGGCGCGCGTCTATTCTCCCCCGCGCAACACATTTAAAAAAAATCGTAGCGTGAAAACCGTGGGTTCGATCCGCGTGCCGCTTAAAGGCGATTACAGGGGAGATGCAGCCCTTTCCAAAGAGGCATGAACAGACTTCCTACTCCCAAGGAGCCCAAAGATATTAAGCCGCAAATACGTCCTACGCGCGTCTTTTCTACGCCGCGCACCACATTTAAAAAATCGTATCGGAAGAACGGTGGGTCCAATCCGCGTGCCGCTTAAAGGCGATTACAAGGGAGATGCAAACCTTTCCAAAGAGCCATGAAAAGACTTTCTACTCCCAAGGAGACAAGAGATATTAAGCCGAAATGACGTCCGACGCGCGCATTTCCTCCGCCGCGCACCACATTTAAAAAAATCATAGCTTGAAAACCGTGGGTTCGATCCGCGTGCCGCTCGAAGGCGATTACAGGGGAGATGCAGCCCTTTCCAAAGAGCCATGAACAGACTTTCTACACCCAATGAGACAAGAGATATTAAGCCGCAAATACGTCCGGCGCGCGTCTTTTCTCCGCCGCGCAACACATTTAAAAAAAATCGTAGCGTGAAAAACGTGGGTTCGATCCGCGTGCCGCTCGAAGGCGATTACAGGGGAGATGCATCCCTTTCAAAAGAGCCATGAACAGACTTTCTACTCCCAAGGAGACCAGAAATATTAACATATAAAGCGTTACGCTCCAGTCGGATGAACGAGAAACGCTTGTACAATTGCAACGAATTGGAGGAGAAAGTTTAAACAAACGCGCTGACTTTGAACGCTCACATCTAGGCCGGGCCAACTCCAAATGGCGTGCAACTCGGTGCGCATCACCTCCATGACTGTCCCTAACGAACGCCACCTGCCACGCTTTCGGCCCGTCCCTGGCGGCATAAAAAAATCGTAGCGTGATAACGATGGTTCCGATGCGCGTGCCGCTCGAAGGCGATTACAGGGGAGATACAGCCCTTTCCAAAGAGCCATGAACAGACTTTCTACTCCCAAGGAGACAAGAGATATTACGCGCATTTTCTCCGACGCGCACCACGTTTAAAAAATCGTAGCGTGAGAACGGTGGGTCCGATCCGCGTGCCGCTTAAAGGCGATTACAGGGGAGATGCATCCCTTTCCAAAGAGCCATGAACAGACTTTCTACTCCCAAGGAGACCAGAGATATTAACAGATAAAGCGTTACGCTCCAGTCGGATGAGCGAGAAACGCTTGTACAATTGCAACGAATTGGAGGAGAAAGTTTAAACAAACGCGCTGACTTTGAAGGCTCACATCTAGGCCGGGCCAGGTCCAAATAGCCTGAAACTCGGTCCGCATCACGTCCATGACTTTTCCTAACGAACGCCACCTGCCAAGCTTTCGGCCCGTCCCTGTCGGCATTAAAAAATCGTAGCGTGATAAGGATGGTTCCGATGCGCGTGCCGCTCGAAGGCGATTACAGCGGAGATGCAGCCCTTTCCAAAGAGCCATGAAAAGACTTTCTACTCCCAAGGAGACAAGAGATATTAAGCCGCAATGACGTCCGACGCGCGCATTTTCTCCGACGCGCAACACATTTAAAAAAATCATAGCGTGAAAACCGTGGGTTCGATCCGCGTGCCGCTCGAAGGCGATTACAGGGGAGATGCAGCCCTTTCCAAAGAGCCATGAACAGACTTTCTACTCCCAATGAGACAAGAGATATCAAGCCGCAAATACGTCCGGCGCGCGTCTATTCTCCCCCGCGCAACACATTTAAAAAAAATCGTAGCGTGAAAACCGTGGGTTCGATCCGCGTGCCGCTTAAAGGCGATTACAGGGGAGATGCAGCCCTTTCCAAAGAGCCATGAAAAGACTTTCTACTCCCAAGGAGACAAGAGATATTAAGCCGAAATGACGTCCGACGCGCGCATTTCCTCCGCCGCGCACCACATTTAAAAAAATCATAGCGTGAAAACCGTGGGTTCGATCCGCGTGCCGCTCGAAGGCGATTACAGGGGAGATGCAGCCCTTTCCAAAGAGGCATGAACAGACTTCCTACTCCCAAGGAGCCCAAAGATATTAAGCCGCAAATACGTCCTACGCGCGTCTTTTCTACGCCGCGCACCACATTTAAAAAATCGTATCGGAAGAACGGTGGGTCCAATCCGCGTGCCGCTTAAAGGCGATTACAAGGGAGATGCAAACCTTTCCAAAGAGCCATGAAAAGACTTTCTACTCCCAAGGAGACAATAGATATTAAGCCGAAATGACGACCGACGCGCGCATTTTCTCCGCCGCGCACCACATTTAAAAAAATCATAGCGTGAAAACCGTAGGTTCGATCCGCGTGCCGCTCGAAGGCGATTACAGCGGAGATGCAGCCCTTTCCAAAGAGCCATGAAAAGACTTTCTACTCCCAAGGAGACAAGAGATATTAAGCCGAAATGACGTCCGACGCGCGCATTTCCTCCGCCGCGCACCACATTTAAAAAAATCATAGCTTGAAAACCGTGGGTTCGATCCGCGTGCCGCTCGAAGGCGATTACAGGGGAGATGCAGCCCTTTCCAAAGAGCCATGAACAGACTTTCTACACCCAATGAGACAAGAGATATTAAGCCGCAAATACGTCCGGCGCGCGTCTTTTCTCCGCCGCGCAACACATTTAAAAAAAATCGTAGCGTGAAAAACGTGGGTTCGATCCGCGTGCCGCTCGAAGGCGATTACAGGGGAGATGCATCCCTTTCAAAAGAGCCATGAACAGACTTTCTACTCCCAAGGAGACCAGAAATATTAACATATAAAGCGTTACGCTCCAGTCGGATGAACGAGAAACGCTTGTACAATTGCAACGAATTGGAGGAGAAAGTTTAAACAAACGCGCTGACTTTGAACGCTCACATCTAGGCCGGGCCAACTCCAAATGGCGTGCAACTCGGTGCGCATCACCTCCATGACTGTCCCTAACGAACGCCACCTGCCAAGCTTTCGGCCCGTCCCTGTCGGCATTAAAAAATCGTAGCGTGATAAGGATAGTTCCGATCCGCGTGCCGCGCGAAGGCGATTATAGGGGAGATGCAGCCCTTTCCAAAGAACCATGAAAAGACTTTCTACTCCCAAGGAGACAAGAGATATTAAGCCGCAAATACGTCCTACGCGCGTCTTTTCTACGCCGCGCACCACATTTAAAAAATCGTATCGGAAGAACGGTGGGTCCAATCCGCGTGCCGCTTAAAGGCGATTACAAGGGAGATGCAAACCTTTCCAAAGAGCCATGAAAAGACTTTCTACTCCCAAGGAGACAATAGATATTAAGCCGAAATGACGTCCGACGCGCGCATTTTCTCCGACGCGCACCACATTTAAAAAAATCATAGCGTGAAAACCGTGGGTTCGATCCGCGTGCCGCTCGAAGGCGATTACAGCGGAGATGCAGCCCTTTCCAAAGAGCCATGAAAAGACTTTCTACTCCCAAGGAGACAAGAGATATTAAGCCGCAATGACGTCCGACGCGCGCATTTTCTCCGACGCGCAACACATTTAAAAAAATCATAGCGTGAAAACCGTGGGTTCGATCCGCGTGCCGCTCGAAGGCGATTACAGGGGAGATGCAGCCCTTTCCAAAGAGCCATGAACAGACTTTCTACTCCCAATGAGACAAGAGATATCAAGCCGCAAATACGTCCGGCGCGCGTCTATTCTCCCCCGCGCAACACATTTAAAAAAAATCGTAGCGTGAAAACCGTGGGTTCGATCCGCGTGCCGCTTAAAGGCGATTACAGGGGAGATGCAGCCCTTTCCAAAGAGGCATGAACAGACTTCCTACTCCCAAGGAGCCCAAAGATATTAAGCCGCAAATACGTCCTACGCGCGTCTTTTCTACGCCGCGCACCACATTTAAAAAATCGTATCGGAAGAACGGTGGGTCCAATCCGCGTGCCGCTTAAAGGCGATTACAAGGGAGATGCAAACCTTTCCAAAGAGCCATGAAAAGACTTTCTACTCCCAAGGAGACAATAGATATTAAGCCGAAATGACGTCCGACGCGCGCATTTTCTCCGCCGCGCACCACATTTAAAAAAAATCATAGCGTGAAAACCGTAGGTTCGATCCGCGTGCCGCTCGAAGGCGATTACAGCGGAGATGCAGCCCTTTCCAAAGAGCCATGAAAAGACTTTCTACTCCCAAGGAGACAAGAGATATTAAGCCGAAATGACGTCCGACGCGCGCATTTCCTCCGCCGCGCACCACATTTAAAAAAATCATAGCTTGAAAACCGTGGGTTCGATCCGCGTGCCGCTCGAAGGCGATTACAGGGGAGATGCAGCCCTTTCCAAAGAGCCATGAACAGACTTTCTACACCCAATGAGACAAGAGATATTAAGCCGCAAATACGTCCGGCGCGCGTCTTTTCTCCGCCGCGCAACACATTTAAAAAAAATCGTAGCGTGAAAAACGTGGGTTCGATCCGCGTGCCGCTCGAAGGCGATTACAGGGGAGATGCATCCCTTTCAAAAGAGCCATGAACAGACTTTCTACTCCCAAGGAGACCAGAAATATTAACATATAAAGCGTTACGCTCCAGTCGGATGAACGAGAAACGCTTGTACAATTGCAACGAATTGGAGGAGAAAGTTTAAACAAACGCGCTGACTTTGAACGCTCACATCTAGGCCGGGCCAACTCCAAATGGCGTGCAACTCGGTGCGCATCACCTCCATGACTGTCCCTAACGAACGCCACCTGCCACGCTTTCGGCCCGTCCCTGGCGGCATAAAAAAATCGTAGCGTGATAACGATGGTTCCGATGCGCGTGCCGCTCGAAGGCGATTACAGGGGAGATACAGCCCTTTCCAAAGAGCCATGAACAGACTTTCTACTCCCAAGGAGACAAGAGATATTACGCGCATTTTCTCCGACGCGCACCACGTTTAAAAAATCGTAGCGTGAGAACGGTGGGTCCGATCCGCGTGCCGCTTAAAGGCGATTACAGGGGAGATGCATCCCTTTCCAAAGAGCCATGAACAGACTTTCTACTCCCAAGGAGACCAGAGATATTAACAGATAAAGCGTTACGCTCCAGTCGGATGAGCGAGAAACGCTTGTACAATTGCAACGAATTGGAGGAGAAAGTTTAAACAAACGCGCTGACTTTGAAGGCTCACATCTAGGCCGGGCCAGGTCCAAATAGCCTGAAACTCGGTCCGCATCACGTCCATGACTTTTCCTAACGAACGCCACCTGCCAAGCTTTCGGCCCGTCCCTGTCGGCATTAAAAAATCGTAGCGTGATAAGGATGGTTCCGATCCGCGTGCCGCGCGAAGGCGATTACAGGGGAGATGCAGCCCTTTCCAAAGAACCATGAAAAGACTTTCTACTCCCAAGGAGACAAGAGATATTAAGCCGCAATGACGTCCGACGCGCGCATTTTCTCCGCCGCGCAGCACATTTAAAAAAATCATAGCGTGAAAACCGTGGGTTCGATCCACGTGCCGCTCGAAGGCGATTACAGGGGAGATGCAGCCCTTTCCAAAGAGGCATGAACAGACTTCCTACTCCCAAGGAGCCCAAAGATATTAAGCCGCAAATACGTCCTACGCGCGTCTTTTCTACGCCGCGCACCACATTTAAAAGATCGTATCGGAAGAACGGTGGGTCCAATCCGCGTGCCGCTTAAAGGCGATTACAAGGGAGATGCAAACCTTTCCAAAGAGCCATGAAAAGACTTTCTACTCCCAAGGAGACAAGAGATATTAAGCCGAAATGACGTCCGACGCGCGCATTTCCTCCGCCGCGCACCACATTTAAAAAAATCATAGCGTGAAAACCGTGGGTTCGATCCACGTGCCGCTCGAAGGCGATTACAGGGGAGATGCAGCCCTTTCCAAAGAGGCATGAACAGACTTCCTACTCCCAAGGAGCCCAAAGATATTAAGCCGCAAATACGTCCTACGCGCGTCTTTTCTACGCCGCGCACCACATTTAAAAGATCGTATCGGAAGAACGGTGGGTCCAATCCGCGTGCCGCTTAAAGGCGATTACAAGGGAGATGCAAACCTTTCCAAAGAGCCATGAAAAGACTTTCTACTCCCAAGGAGACAATAGATATTAAGCCGAAATGACGTCCGACGCGCGCATTTCCTCCGCCGCGCACCACATTTAAAAAAATCATAGCGTGAAAACCGTGGGTTCGATCCGCGTGCCGCTCGAAGGCGATTACAGCGGAGATGCAGCCCTTTCCAAAGAGCCATGAAAATACTTTCTACTCCCAAGGAGACAAGAGATATTAAGCCGAAATGACGTCCGACGCGCGCATTTCCTCCGCCGCGCACCACATTTAAAAAAATCATAGCGTGAAAACCGTGGGTTCGATCCGCGTGCCGCTCGAAGGCGATTACAGGGGAGATGCAGCCCTTTCCAAAGAGCCATGAACAGACTTTCTACACCCAATGAGACAAGAGATATTAAGCCGCAAATACGTCCGGCGCGCGTCTTTTCTCCGCCGCGCAACACATTTAAAAAAAATCGTAGCGTGAAAACCGTGGGTTCGATCCGCGTGCCGCTCGAAGGCGATTACAGGGGAGATGCAGCCCTTTCCAAAGAGCCATGAAAAGACTTTCTACTCCCAAGGAGACAAGAGATATTAAGCCGCAATGACGTCCGACGCGCGCATTTTCTCCGACGCGCAACACATTTAAAAAAATCATAGCGTGAAAACCGTGGGTTCGATCCGCGTGCCGCTCGAAGGCGATTACAGCGGAGATGCAGCCCTTTCCAAAGAGCCATGAAAAGACTTTCTACTCCCAAGGAGACAATAGATATTAAGCCGAAATGACGTCCGACGCGCGCATTTTCTCCGACGCGCCCCACATTTAAAAAAATCATAGCGTGAAAACCGTGGGTTCGATCCGCGTGCCGCTCGAAGGCGATTACAGAGGAGATGCAGCCCTTTCCAAAGAGGCATGAACAGACTTCCTACTCCCAAGGAGCCCAAAGATATTAAGCCGCAAATACGTCCTACGCGCGTCTTTTCTACGCCGCGCACCACATTTAAAAAATCGTATCGGAAGAACGGTGGGTCCAATCCGCGTGCCGCTTAAAGGCGATTACAAGGGAGATGCAAACCTTTCCAAAGAGCCATGAAAAGACTTTCTACTCCCAAGGAGACAATAGATATTAAGCCGAAATGACGTCCCACGCGCGCATTTTCTCCGCCGCGCACCACATTTAAAAAAATCATAGCGTGAAAACCGTGGGTTCGATCCGCGTGCCGCTCGAAGGCGATTACAGCGGAGATGCAGCCCTTTCCAAAGAGCCATGAAAAGACTTTCTACTCCCAAGGAGACAAGAGATATTAAGCCGAAATGACGTCCGACGCGAGCATTTCCTCCGCCGCGCACCACATTTAAAAAAATCATAGCTTGAAAACCGTGGGTTCGATCCGCGTGCCGCTCGAAGGCGATTACAGGGGAGATGCAGCCCTTTCCAAAGAGCCATGAACAGACTTTCTACACCCAATGAGACAAGAGATATTAAGCCGCAAATACGTCCGGCGCGCGTCTTTTCTCCGCCGCGCAACACATTTAAAAAAAATCGTAGCGTGAAAAACGTGGGTTCGATCCGCGTGCCGCTTAAAGGCGATTACAGGGGAGATGCAGCCCTTTCCAAAGAGCCATGAAAAGACTTTCTACTCCCAAGGAGACAAGAGATATTACGCGCATTTTCTCCGACGCGCACCACGTTTAAAAAATCGTAGCGTGAGAACGGTGGGTCCGATCCGCGTGCCGCTTAAAGGCGATTACAGGGGAGATGCATCCCTTTCCAAAGAGCCATGAACAGACTTTCTACTCCCAAGGAGACCAGAAATATTAACATATAAAGCGTTACGCTCCAGTCGGATGAACGAGAAACGCTTGTACAATTGCAACGAATTGGAGGAGAAAGTTTAAACAAACGCGCTGACTTTGAACGCTCACATCTAGGCCGGGCCAACTCCAAATGGCGTGCAACTCGGTGCGCATCACCTCCATGACTGTCCCTAACGAACGCCACCTGCCTCGCTTTCGGCCCGTCCCTGGCGGCATTAAAAAATCGTAGCGTGATAACGATGGTTCCGATGCGCGTGCCGCTCGAAGGCGATTACAGGGGAGATACAGCCCTTTCCAAAGAGCCATGAACAGACTTTCTACTCCCAAGGAGACAAGAGATATTACGCGCATTTTCTCCGACGCGCACCACGTTTAAAAAATCGTAGCGTGAGAACGGTGGGTCCGATCCGCGTGCCGCTTAAAGGCGATTACAGGGGAGATGCATCCCTTTCCAAAGAGCCATGAACAGACTTTCTACTCCCAAGGAGACCAGAGATATTAACAGATAAAGCGTTACGCTCCAGTCGGATGAGCGAGAAACGCTTGTACAATTGCAACGAATTGGAGGAGAAAGTTTAAACAAACGCGCTGACTTTGAAGGCTCACATCTAGGCCGGGCCAGGTCCAAATAGCCTGAAACTCGGTCCGCATCACGTCCATGACTTTTCCTAACGAACGCCACCTGCCAAGCTTTCGGCCCGTCCCTGTCGGCATTAAAAAATCGTAGCGTGATAAGGATGGTTCCGATCCGCGTGCCGCGCGAAGGCGATTACAGGGGAGATGCAGCCCTTTCCAAAGAACCATGAAAAGACTTTCTACTCCCAAGGAGACAAGAGATATTAAGCCGCAATGACGTCCGACGCGCGCATTTTCTCCGCCGCGCAGCACATTTAAAAAAATCATAGCGTGAAAACCGTGGGTTCGATCCACGTGCCGCTCGAAGGCGATTACAGGGGAGATGCAGCCCTTTCCAAAGAGGCATGAACAGACTTCCTACTCCCAAGGAGCCCAAAGATATTAAGCCGCAAATACGTCCTACGCGCGTCTTTTCTACGCCGCGCACCACATTTAAAAGATCGTATCGGAAGAACGGTGGGTCCAATCCGCGTGCCGCTTAAAGGCGATTACAAGGGAGATGCAAACCTTTCCAAAGAGCCATGAAAAGACTTTCTACTCCCAAGGAGACAAGAGATATTAAGCCGAAATGACGTCCGACGCGCGCATTTCCTCCGCCGCGCACCACATTTAAAAAAATCATAGCGTGAAAACCGTGGGTTCGATCCACGTGCCGCTCGAAGGCGATTACAGGGGAGATGCAGCCCTTTCCAAAGAGGCATGAACAGACTTCCTACTCCCAAGGAGCCCAAAGATATTAAGCCGCAAATACGTCCTACGCGCGTCTTTTCTACGCCGCGCACCACATTTAAAAGATCGTATCGGAAGAACGGTGGGTCCAATCCGCGTGCCGCTTAAAGGCGATTACAAGGGAGATGCAAACCTTTCCAAAGAGCCATGAAAAGACTTTCTACTCCCAAGGAGACAATAGATATTAAGCCGAAATGACGTCCGACGCGCGCATTTCCTCCGCCGCGCACCACATTTAAAAAAATCATAGCGTGAAAACCGTGGGTTCGATCCGCGTGCCGCTCGAAGGCGATTACAGCGGAGATGCAGCCCTTTCCAAAGAGCCATGAAAATACTTTCTACTCCCAAGGAGACAAGAGATATTAAGCCGAAATGACGTCCGACGCGCGCATTTCCTCCGCCGCGCACCACATTTAAAAAAATCATAGCGTGAAAACCGTGGGTTCGATCCGCGTGCCGCTCGAAGGCGATTACAGGGGAGATGCAGCCCTTTCCAAAGAGCCATGAACAGACTTTCTACACCCAATGAGACAAGAGATATTAAGCCGCAAATACGTCCGGCGCGCGTCTTTTCTCCGCCGCGCAACACATTTAAAAAAAATCGTAGCGTGAAAACCGTGGGTTCGATCCGCGTGCCGCTCGAAGGCGATTACAGGGGAGATGCAGCCCTTTCCAAAGAGCCATGAAAAGACTTTCTACTCCCAAGGAGACAAGAGATATTAAGCCGCAATGACGTCCGACGCGCGCATTTTCTCCGACGCGCAACACATTTAAAAAAATCATAGCGTGAAAACCGTGGGTTCGATCCGCGTGCCGCTCGAAGGCGATTACAGCGGAGATGCAGCCCTTTCCAAAGAGCCATGAAAAGACTTTCTACTCCCAAGGAGACAATAGATATTAAGCCGAAATGACGTCCGACGCGCGCATTTTCTCCGACGCGCCCCACATTTAAAAAAATCATAGCGTGAAAACCGTGGGTTCGATCCGCGTGCCGCTCGAAGGCGATTACAGAGGAGATGCAGCCCTTTCCAAAGAGGCATGAACAGACTTCCTACTCCCAAGGAGCCCAAAGATATTAAGCCGCAAATACGTCCTACGCGCGTCTTTTCTACGCCGCGCACCACATTTAAAAAATCGTATCGGAAGAACGGTGGGTCCAAT
This sequence comes from Electrophorus electricus, assembly GCF_041902795.1. NCBI lineage: Eukaryota > Metazoa > Chordata > Actinopteri > Gymnotiformes > Gymnotidae > Electrophorus > Electrophorus electricus. Next base: position 37,605,332 of record NC_137501.1, on the reverse strand, counting down.
CCGCGTGCCGCTTAAAGGCGATTACAAGGGAGATGCAAACCTTTCCAAAGAGCCATGAAAAGACTTTCTACTCCCAAGGAGACAATAGATATTAAGCCGAAATGACGTCCCACGCGCGCATTTTCTCCGCCGCGCACCACATTTAAAAAAATCATAGCGTGAAAACCGTGGGTTCGATCCGCGTGCCGCTCGAAGGCGATTACAGCGGAGATGCAGCCCTTTCCAAAGAGCCATGAAAAGACTTTCTACTCCCAAGGAGACAAGAGATATTAAGCCGAAATGACGTCCGACGCGAGCATTTCCTCCGCCGCGCACCACATTTAAAAAAATCATAGCTTGAAAACCGTGGGTTCGATCCGCGTGCCGCTCGAAGGCGATTACAGGGGAGATGCATCCCTTTCAAAAGAGCCATGAACAGACTTTCTACTCCCAAGGAGACCAGAAATATTAACATATAAAGCGTTACGCTCCAGTCGGATGAACGAGAAACGCTTGTACAATTGCAACGAATTGGAGGAGAAAGTTTAAACAAACGCGCTGACTTTGAACGCTCACATCTAGGCCGGGCCAACTCCAAATGGCGTGCAACTCGGTGCGCATCACCTCCATGACTGTCCCTAACGAACGCCACCTGCCACGCTTTCGGCCCGTCCCTGGCGGCATTAAAAAATCGTAGCGTGATAACGATGGTTCCGATGCGCGTGCCGCTCGAAGGCGATTACAGGGGAGATACAGCCCTTTCCAAAGAGCCATGAACAGACTTTCTACTCCCAAGGAGACAAGAGATATTACGCGCATTTTCTCCGACGCGCACCACGTTTAAAAAATCGTAGCGTGAGAACGGTGGGTCCGATCCGCGTGCCGCTTAAAGGCGATTACAGGGGAGATGCATCCCTTTCCAAAGAGCCATGAACAGACTTTCTACTCCCAAGGAGACCAGAGATATTAACAGATAAAGCGTTACGCTCCAGTCGGATGAGCGAGAAACGCTTGTACAATTGCAACGAATTGGAGGAGAAAGTTTAAACAAACGCGCTGACTTTGAAGGCTCACATCTAGGCCGGGCCAGGTCCAAATGGCCTGCAACTCGGTCCGCATCACGTCCATGACTTTTCCTAACGAACGCCACCTGCCAAGCTTTCGGCCCGTCCCTGTCGGCATTAAAAAATCGTAGCGTGATAAGGATGGTTCCGATCCGCGTGCCGCGCGAAGTAGATTACAGGGGAGATGCAGCCCTTTCCAAAGAACCATGAAAAGACTTTCTACTCCCAAGGAGACAAGAGATATTAAGCCGCAATGACGTCCGACGCGCGCATTTTCTCCGCCGCGCAGCACATTTAAAAAAATCATAGCGTGAAAACCGTGGGTTCGATCCACGTGCCGCTCGAAGGCGATTACAGGGGAGATGCAGCCCTTTCCAAAGAGGCATGAACAGACTTCCTACTCCCAAGGAGCCCAAAGATATTAAGCCGCAAATACGTCCTACGCGCGTCTTTTCTACGCCGCGCACCACATTTAAAAGATCGTGTCGGAAGAACGGTGGGTCCAATCCGCGTGCCGCTTAAAGGCGATTACAAGGGAGATGCAAACCTTTCCAAAGAGCCATGAAAAGACTTTCTACTCCCAAGGAGACAAGAGATATTAAGCCGAAATGACGTCCGACGCGCGCATTTCCTCCGCCGCGCACCACATTTAAAAAAATCATAGCGTGAAAACCGTGGGTTCGATCCGCGTGCCGCTCGAAGTCGATTACAGAGGAGATGCAGCCCTTTCCAAAGAGGCATGAACAGACTTCCTACTCCCAAGGAGCCCAAAGATATTAAGCCGCAAATACGTCCTACGCGCGTCTTTTCTAGGCCGCGCACCACATTTAAAAGATCGTATCGGAAGAACGGTGGGTCCAATCCGCGTGCCGCTTAAAGGCAATTACAAGGGAGATGCAAACCTTTCCAAAGAGCCATGAAAAGACTTTCTACTCCCAAGGAGACAATAGATATTAAGCCGAAATGACGTCCGACGCGCGCATTTCCTCCGCCGCGCACCACATTTAAAAAAATCATAGCGTGAAAACCGTGGGTTCGATCCGCGTGCCGCTCGAAGGCGATTACAGCGGAGATGCAGCCCTTTCCAAAGAGCCATGAAAATACTTTCTACTCCCAAGGAGACAAGAGATATTAAGCCGAAATGACGTCCGACGCGCGCATTTCCTCCGCCGCGCACCACATTTAAAAAAATCATAGCGTGAAAACCGTGGGTTCGATCCGCGTGCCGCTCGAAGGCGATTACAGGGGAGATGCAGCCCTTTCCAAAGAGCCATGAACAGACTTTCTACACCCAATGAGACAAGAGATATTAAGCCGCAAATACGTCCGGCGCGCGTCTTTTCTCCGCCGCGCAACACATTTAAAAAAAATCGTAGCGTGAAAACCGTGGGTTCGATCCGCGTGCCGCTCGAAGGCGATTACAGGGGAGATGCAGCCCTTTCCAAAGAGCCATGAAAAGACTTTCTACTCCCAAGGAGACAAGAGATATTAAGCCGCAATGACGTCCGACGCGCGCATTTTCTCCGACGCGCAACACATTTAAAAAAATCATAGCGTGAAAACCGTGGGTTCGATCCGCGTGCCGCTCGAAGGCGATTACAGCGGAGATGCAGCCCTTTCCAAAGAGCCATGAAAAGACTTTCTACTCCCAAGGAGACAATAGATATTAAGCCGAAATGACGTCCGACGCGCGCATTTTCTCCGACGCGCCCCACATTTAAAAAAATCATAGCGTGAAAACCGTGGGTTCGATCCGCGTGCCGCTCGAAGGCGATTACAGAGGAGATGCAGCCCTTTCCAAAGAGGCATGAACAGACTTCCTACTCCCAAGGAGCCCAAAGATATTAAGCCGCAAATACGTCCTACGCGCGTCTTTTCTACGCCGCGCACCACATTTAAAAAATCGTATCGGAAGAACGGTGGGTCCAATCCGCGTGCCGCTTAAAGGCGATTACAAGGGAGATGCAAACCTTTCCAAAGAGCCATGAAAAGACTTTCTACTCCCAAGGAGACAATAGATATTAAGCCGAAATGACGTCCCACGCGCGCATTTTCTCCGCCGCGCACCACATTTAAAAAAATCATAGCGTGAAAACCGTGGGTTCGATCCGCGTGCCGCTCGAAGGCGATTACAGCGGAGATGCAGCCCTTTCCAAAGAGCCATGAAAAGACTTTCTACTCCCAAGGAGACAAGAGATATTAAGCCGAAATGACGTCCGACGCGAGCATTTCCTCCGCCGCGCACCACATTTAAAAAAATCATAGCTTGAAAACCGTGGGTTCGATCCGCGTGCCGCTCGAAGGCGATTACAGGGGAGATGCAGCCCTTTCCAAAGAGCCATGAACAGACTTTCTACACCCAATGAGACAAGAGATATTAAGCCGCAAATACGTCCGGCGCGCGTCTTTTCTCCGCCGCGCAACACATTTAAAAAAAATCGTAGCGTGAAAAACGTAGGTTCGATCCGCGTGCCGCTCGAAGGCGATTACAGGGGAGATGCATCCCTTTCAAAAGAGCCATGAACAGACTTTCTACTCCCAAGGAGACCAGAAATATTAACATATAAAGCGTTACGCTCCAGTCGGATGAACGAGAAACGCTTGTACAATTGCAACGAATTGGAGGAGAAAGTTTAAACAAACGCGCTGACTTTGAACGCTCACATCTAGGCCGGGCCAACTCCAAATGGCGTGCAACTCGGTGCGCATCACCTCCATGACTGTCCCTAACGAACGCCACCTGCCACGCTTTCGGCCCGTCCCTGGCGGCATTAAAAAATCGTAGCGTGATAACGATGGTTCCGATGCGCGTGCCGCTCGAAGGCGATTACAGGGGAGATACAGCCCTTTCCAAAGAGCCATGAACAGACTTTCTACTCCCAAGGAGACAAGAGATATTACGCGCATTTTCTCCGACGCGCACCACGTTTAAAAAATCGTAGCGTGAGAACGGTGGGTCCGATCCGCGTGCCGCTTAAAGGCGATTACAGGGGAGATGCATCCCTTTCCAAAGAGCCATGAACAGACTTTCTACTCCCAAGGAGACCAGAGATATTAACAGATAAAGCGTTACGCTCCAGTCGGATGAGCGAGAAACGCTTGTACAATTGCAACGAATTGGAGGAGAAAGTTTAAACAAACGCGCTGACTTTGAAGGCTCACATCTAGGCCGGGCCAGGTCCAAATGGCCTGCAACTCGGTCCGCATCACGTCCATGACTTTTCCTAACGAACGCCACCTGCCAAGCTTTCGGCCCGTCCCTGTCGGCATTAAAAAATCGTAGCGTGATAAGGATGGTTCCGATCCGCGTGCCGCGCGAAGGCGATTACAGGGGAGATGCAGCCCTTTCCAAAGAACCATGAAAAGACTTTCTACTCCCAAGGAGACAAGAGATATTAAGCCGCAATGACGTCCGACGCGCGCATTTTCTCCGCCGCGCAGCACATTTAAAAAAATCATAGCGTGAAAACCGTGGGTTCGATCCACGTGCCGCTCGAAGGCGATTACAGGGGAGATGCAGCCCTTTCCAAAGAGGCATGAACAGACTTCCTACTCCCAAGGAGCCCAAAGATATTAAGCCGCAAATACGTCCTACGCGCGTCTTTTCTACGCCGCGCACCACATTTAAAAGATCGTATCGGAAGAACGGTGGGTCCAATCCGCGTGCCGCTTAAAGGCGATTACAAGGGAGATGCAAACCTTTCCAAAGAGCCATGAAAAGACTTTCTACTCCCAAGGAGACAAGAGATATTAAGCCGAAATGACGTCCGACGCGCGCATTTCCTCCGCCGCGCACCACATTTAAAAAAATCATAGCGTGAAAACCGTGGGTTCGATCCGCGTGCCGCTCGAAGTCGATTACAGAGGAGATGCAGCCCTTTCCAAAGAGGCATGAACAGACTTCCTACTCCCAAGGAGCCCAAAGATATTAAGCCGCAAATACGTCCTACGCGCGTCTTTTCTAGGCCGCGCACCACATTTAAAAGATCGTATCGGAAGAACGGTGGGTCCAATCCGCGTGCCGCTTAAAGGCGATTACAAGGGAGATGCAAACCTTTCCAAAGAGCCATGAAAAGACTTTCTACTCCCAAGGAGACAATAGATATTAAGCCAAAATGACGTCCGACGCGCGCATTTTCTCCGCCGCGCACCACATTTAAAAAAATCATAGCGTGAAAACCGTGGGTTCGATCCGCGTGCCGCTCGAAGGCGATTACAGCGGAGATGCAGCCCTTTCCAAAGAGCCATGAAAATACTTTCTACTCCCAAGGAGACAAGAGATATTAAGCCGAAATGACGTCCGACGCGCGCATTTCCTCCGCCGCGCACCACATTTAAAAAAATCATAGCTTGAAAACCGTGGGTTCGATCCGCGTGCCGCTCGAAGGCGATTACAGGGGAGATGCAGCCCTTTCCAAAGAGCCATGAACAGACTTTCTACACCCAATGAGACAAGAGATATTAAGCCGCAAATACGTCCGGCGCGCGTCTTTTCTCCGCCGCGCAACACATTTAAAAAAAATCGTAGCGTGAAAAACGTGGGTTCGATCCGCGTGCCGCTCGAAGGCGATTACAGGGGAGATGCATCCCTTTCAAAAGAGCCATGAACAGACTTTCTACTCCCAAGGAGACCAGAAATATTAACATATAAAGCGTTACGCTCCAGTCGGATGAACGAGAAACGCTTGTACAATTGCAACGAATTGGAGGAGAAAGTTTAAACAAACGCGCTGACTTTGAACGCTCACATCTAGGCCGGGCCAACTCCAAATGGCGTGCAACTCGGTGCGCATCACCTCCATGACTGTCCCTAACGAACGCCACCTGCCACGCTTTCGGCCCGTCCCTGGCGGCATTAAAAAATCGTAGCGTGATAACGATGGTTCCGATGCGCGTGCCGCTCGAAGGCGATTACAGGGGAGATACAGCCCTTTCCAAAGAGCCATGAACAGACTTTCTACTCCCAAGGAGACAAGAGATATTACGCGCATTTTCTCCGACGCGCACCACGTTTAAAAAATCGTAGCGTGAGAACGGTGGGTCCGATCCGCGTGCCGCTTAAAGGCGATTACAGGGGAGATGCATCCCTTTCCAAAGAGCCATGAACAGACTTTCTACTCCCAAGGAGACCAGAGATATTAACAGATAAAGCGTTACGCTCCAGTCGGATGAGCGAGAAACGCTTGTACAATAGCAACGAATTGGAGGAGAAAGTTTAAACAAACGCGCTGACTTTGAAGGCTCACATCTAGGCCGGGCCAGGTCCAAATAGCCTGAAACTCGGTCCGCATCACGTCCATGACTTTTCCTAACGAACGCCACCTGCCAAGCTTTCGGCCCGTCCCTGTCGGCATTAAAAAATCGTAGCGTGATAAGGATGGTTCCGATCCGCGTGCCGCGCGAAGGCGATTACAGGGGAGATGCAGCCCTTTCCAAAGAACCATGAAAAGACTTTCTACTCCCAAGGAGACAAGAGATATTAAGCCGCAATGACGTCCGACGCGCGCATTTTCTCCGCCGCGCAGCACATTTAAAAAAATCATAGCGTGAAAACCGTGGGTTCGATCCACGTGCCGCTCGAAGGCGATTACAGGGGAGATGCAGCCCTTTCCAAAGAGGCATGAACAGACTTCCTACTCCCAAGGAGCCCAAAGATATTAAGCCGCAAATACGTCCTACGCGCGTCTTTTCTACGCCGCGCACCACATTTAAAAGATCGTATCGGAAGAACGGTGGGTCCAATCCGCGTGCCGCTTAAAGGCGATTACAAGGGAGATGCAAACCTTTCCAAAGAGCCATGAAAAGACTTTCTACTCCCAAGGAGACAAGAGATATTAATCCGAAATGACGTCCGACGCGCGCATTTCCTCCGCCGCGCACCACATTTAAAAAAATCATAGCGTGAAAACCGTGGGTTCGATCCGCGTGCCGCTCGAAGGCGATTACAGAGGAGATGCAGCCCTTTCCAAAGAGGCATGAACAGACTTCCTACTCCCAAGGAGCCCAAAGATATTAAGCCGCAAATACGTCCTACGCGCGTCTTTTCTACGCCGCGCACCACATTTAAAAGATCGTATCGGAAGAACGGTGGGTCCAATCCGCGTGCCGCTTAAAGGCGATTACAAGGGAGATGCAAACCTTTCCAAAGAGCCATGAAAAGACTTTCTACTCCCAAGGAGACAATAGATATTAAGCCAAAATGACGTCCGACGCGCGCATTTTCTCCGCCGCGCACCACATTTAAAAAAATCATAGCGTGAAAACCGTGGGTTCGATCCGCGTGCCGCTCGAAGGCGATTACAGCGGAGATGCAGCCCTTTCCAAAGAGCCATGAAAATACTTTCTACTCCCAAGGAGACAAGAGATATTAAGCCGAAATGACGTCCGACGCGCGCATTTCCTCCGCCGCGCACCACATTTAAAAAAATCATAGCTTGAAAACCGTGGGTTCGATCCGCGTGCCGCTCGAAGGCGATTACAGGGGAGATGCAGCCCTTTCCAAAGAGCCATGAACAGACTTTCTACACCCAATGAGACAAGAGATATTAAGCCGCAAATACGTCCGGCGCGCGTCTTTTCTCCGCCGCGCAACACATTTAAAAAAAATCGTAGCGTGAAAAACGTGGGTTCGATCCGCGTGCCGCTTAAAGGCGATTACAGGGGAGATGCAGCCCTTTCCAAAGAGCCATGAAAAGACTTTCTACTTCCAAGGAGACAAGAGATATTACGCGCATTTTCTCCGACGCGCACCACGTTTAAAAAATCGTAGCGTGAGAACGGTGGGTCCGATCCGCGTGCCGCTTAAAGGCGATTACAGGGGAGATGCATCCCTTTCCAAAGAGCCATGAACAGACTTTCTACTCCCAAGGAGACCAGAAATATTAACATATAAAGCGTTACGCTCCAGTCGGATGAACGAGAAACGCTTGTACAATTGCAACGAATTGGAGGAGAAAGTTTAAACAAACGCGCTGACTTTGAACGCTCACATCTAGGCCGGGCCAACTCCAAATGGCGTGCAACTCGGTGCGCATCACCTCCATGACTGTCCCTAACGAACGCCACCTGCCACGCTTTCGGCCCGTCCCTGGCGGCATTAAAAAATCGTAGCGTGATAACGATGGTTCCGATGCGCGTGCCGCTCGAAGGCGATTACAGGGGAGATACAGCCCTTTCCAAAGAGCCATGAACAGACTTTCTACTCCCAAGGAGACAAGAGATATTACGCGCATTTTCTCCGACGCGCACCACGTTTAAAAAATCGTAGCGTGAGAACGGTGGGTCCGATCCGCGTGCCGCTTAAAGGCGATTACAGGGGAGATGCATCCCTTTCCAAAGAGCCATGAACAGACTTTCTACTCCCAAGGAGACCAGAGATATTAACAGATAAAGCGTTACGCTCCAGTCGGATGAGCGAGAAACGCTTGTACAATTGCAACGAATTGGAGGAGAAAGTTTAAACAAACGCGCTGACTTTGAAGGCTCACATCTAGGCCGGGCCAGGTCCAAATAGCCTGAAACTCGGTCCGCATCACGTCCATGACTTTTCCTAACGAACGCCACCTGCCAAGCTTTCGGCCCGTCCCTGTCGGCATTAAAAAATCGTAGCGTGATAAGGATGGTTCCGATCCGCGTGCCGCGCGAAGGCGATTACAGGGGAGATGCAGCCCTTTCCAAAGAACCATGAAAAGACTTTCTACTCCCAAGGAGACAAGAGATATTAAGCCGCAATGACGTCCGACGCGCGCATTTTCTCCGCCGCGCAGCACATTTAAAAAAATCATAGCGTGAAAACCGTGGGTTCGATCCACGTGCCGCTCGAAGGCGATTACAGGGGAGATGCAGCCCTTTCCAAAGAGGCATGAACAGACTTCCTACTCCCAAGGAGCCCAAAGATATTAAGCCGCAAATACGTCCTACGCGCGTCTTTTCTACGCCGCGCACCACATTTAAAAGATCGTATCGGAAGAACGGTGGGTCCAATCCGCGTGCCGCTTAAAGGCGATTACAAGGGAGATGCAAACCTTTCCAAAGAGCCATGAAAAGACTTTCTACTCCCAAGGAGACAAGAGATATTAAGCCGAAATGACGTCCGACGCGCGCATTTCCTCCGCCGCGCACCACATTTAAAAAAATCATAGCGTGAAAACCGTGGGTTCGATCCACGTGCCGCTCGAAGGCGATTACAGGGGAGATGCAGCCCTTTCCAAAGAGGCATGAACAGACTTCCTACTCCCAAGGAGCCCAAAGATATTAAGCCGCAAATACGTCCTACGCGCGTCTTTTCTACGCCGCGCACCACATTTAAAAGATCGTATCGGAAGAACGGTGGGTCCAATCCGCGTGCCGCTTAAAGGCGATTACAAGGGAGATGCAAACCTTTCCAAAGAGCCATGAAAAGACTTTCTACTCCCAAGGAGACAATAGATATTAAGCCGAAATGACGTCCGACGCGCGCATTTCCTCCGCCGCGCACCACATTTAAAAAAATCATAGCGTGAAAACCGTGGGTTCGATCCGCGTGCCGCTCGAAGGCGATTACAGCGGAGATGCAGACCTTTCCAAAGAGCCATGAAAATACTTTCTACTCCCAAGGAGACAAGAGATATTAAGCCGAAATGACGTCCGACGCGCGCATTTCCTCCGCCGCGCACCACATTTAAAAAAATCATAGCGTGAAAACCGTGGGTTCGATCCGCGTGCCGCTCGAAGGCGATTACAGGGGAGATGCAGCCCTTTCCAAAGAGCCATGAACAGACTTTCTACACCCAATGAGACAAGAGATATTAAGCCGCAAATACGTCCGGCGCGCGTCTTTTCTCCGCCGCGCAACACATTTAAAAAAAATCGTAGCGTGAAAACCGTGGGTTCGATCCGCGTGCCGCTCGAAGGTGATTACAGGGGAGATGCAGCCCTTTCCAAAGAGCCATGAAAAGACTTTCTACTCCCAAGGAGACAAGAGATATTAAGCCGCAATGACGTCCGACGCGCGCATTTTCTCCGACGCGCAACACATTTAAAAAAATCATAGCGTGAAAACCGTGGGTTCGATCCGCGTGCCGCTCGAAGGCGATTACAGCGGAGATGCAGCCCTTTCCAAAGAGCCATGAAAAGACTTTCTACTCCCAAGGAGACAATAGATATTAAGCCGAAATGACGTCCGACGCGCGCATTTTCTCCGACGCGCCCCACATTTAAAAAAATCATAGCGTGAAAACCGTGGGTTCGATCCGCGTGCCGCTCGAAGGCGATTACAGAGGAGATGCAGCCCTTTCCAAAGAGGCATGAACAGACTTCCTACTCCCAAGGAGCCCAAAGATATTAAGCCGCAAATACGTCCTACGCGCGTCTTTTCTACGCCGCGCACCACATTTAAAAAATCGTATCGGAAGAACGGTGGGTCCAATCCGCGTGCCGCTTAAAGGCGATTACAAGGGAGATGCAAACCTTTCCAAAGAGCCATGAAAAGACTTTCTACTCCCAAGGAGACAATAGATATTAAGCCGAAATGACGTCCCACGCGCACATTTTCTCCGCCGCGCACCACATTTAAAAAAATCATAGCGTGAAAACCGTGGGTTCGATCCGCGTGCCGCTCGAAGGCGATTACAGCGGAGATGCAGCCCTTTCCAAAGAGCCATGAAAAGACTTTCTACTCCCAAGGAGACAAGAGATATTAAGCCGAAATGACGTCCGACGCGAGCATTTCCTCCGCCGCGCACCACATTTAAAAAAATCATAGCTTGAAAACCGTGGGTTCGATCCGCGTGCCGCTCGAAGGCGATTACAGGGGAGATGCAGCCCTTTCCAAAGAGCCATGAACAGACTTTCTACACCCAATGAGACAAGAGATATTAAGCCGCAAATACGTCCGGCGCGCGTCTTTTCTCCGCCGCGCAACACATTTAAAAAAAATCGTAGCGTGAAAAACGTAGGTTCGATCCGCGTGCCGCTCGAAGGCGATTACAGGGGAGATGCATCCCTTTCAAAAGAGCCATGAACAGACTTTCTACTCCCAAGGAGACCAGAAATATTAACATATAAAGCGTTACGCTCCAGTCGGATGAACGAGAAACGCTTGTACAATTGCAACGAATTGGAGGAGAAAGTTTAAACAAACGCGCTGACTTTGAACGCTCACATCTAGGCCGGGCCAACTCCAAATGGCGTGCAACTCGGTGCGCATCACCTCCATGACTGTCCCTAACGAACGCCACCTGCCACGCTTTCGGCCCGTCCCTGGCGGCATTAAAAAATCGTAGCGTGATAACGATGGTTCCGATGCGCGTGCCGCTCGAAGGCGATTACAGGGGAGATACAGCCCTTTCCAAAGAGCCATGAACAGACTTTCTACTCCCAAGGAGACAAGAGATATTACGCGCATTTTCTCCGACGCGCACCACGTTTAAAAAATCGTAGCGTGAGAACGGTGGGTCCGATCCGCGTGCCGCTTAAAGGCGATTACAGGGGAGATGCATCCCTTTCCAAAGAGCCATGAACAGACTTTCTACTCCCAAGGAGACCAGAGATATTAACAGATAAAGCGTTACGCTCCAGTCGGATGAGCGAGAAACGCTTGTACAATTGCAATGAATTGGAGGAGAAAGTTTAAACAAACGCGCTGACTTTGAAGGCTCACATCTAGGCCGGGCCAGGTCCAAATGGCCTGCAACTCGGTCCGCATCACGTCCATGACTTTTCCTAACGAACGCCACCTGCCAAGCTTTCGGCCCGTCCCTGTCGGCATTAAAAAATCGTAGCGTGATAAGGATGGTTCCGATCCGCGTGCCGCGCGAAGTAGATTACAGGGGAGATGCAGCCCTTTCCAAAGAACCATGAAAAGACTTTCTACTCCCAAGGAGACAAGAGATATTAAGCCGCAATGACGTCCGACGCGCGCATTTTCTCCGCCGCGCAGCACATTTAAAAAAATCATAGCGTGAAAACCGTGGGTTCGATCCACGTGCCGCTCGAAGGCGATTACAGGGGAGATGCAGCCCTTTCCAAAGAGGCATGAACAGACTTCCTACTCCCAAGGAGCCCAAAGATATTAAGCCGCAAATACGTCCTACGCGCGTCTTTTCTACGCCGCGCACCACATTTAAAAGATCGTGTCGGAAGAACGGTGGGTCCAATCCGCGTGCCGCTTAAAGGCGATTACAAGGGAGATGCAAACCTTTCCAAAGAGCCATGAAAAGACTTTCTACTCCCAAGGAGACAAGAGATATTAAGCCGAAATGACGTCCGACGCGCGCATTTCCTCCGCCGCGCACCACATTTAAAAAAATCATAGCGTGAAAACCGTGGGTTCGATCCGCGTGCCGCTCGAAGTCGATTACAGAGGAGATGCAGCCCTTTCCAAAGAGGCATGAACAGACTTCCTACTCCCAAGGAGCCCAAAGATATTAAGCCGCAAATACGTCCTACGCGCGTCTTTTCTAGGCCGCGCACCACATTTAAAAGATCGTATCGGAAGAACGGTGGGTCCAATCCGCGTGCCGCTTAAAGGCGATTACAAGGGAGATGCAAACCTTTCCAAAGAGCCATGAAAAGACTTTCTACTCCCAAGGAGACAATAGATATTAAGCCGAAATGACGTCCGACGCGCGCATTTCCTCCGCCGCGCACCACATTTAAAAAAATCATAGCGTGAAAACCGTGGGTTCGATCCGCGTGCCGCTCGAAGGCGATTACAGGGGAGATGCAGCCCTTTCCAAAGAGCCATGAACAGACTTTCTACACCCAATGAGACAAGAGATATTAAGCCGCAAATACGTCCGGCGCGCGTCTTTTCTCCGCCGCGCAACACATTTAAAAAAAATCGTAGCGTGAAAACCGTGGGTTCGATCCGCGTGCCGCTCGAAGGCGATTACAGGGGAGATGCAGCCCTTTCCAAAGAGCCATGAAAAGACTTTCTACTCCCAAGGAGACAAGAGATATTAAGCCGCAATGACGTCCGACGCGCGCATTTTCTCCGACGCGCAACACATTTAAAAAAATCATAGCGTGAAAACCGTGGGTTCGATCCGCGTGCCGCTCGAAGGCGATTACAGCGGAGATGCAGCCCTTTCCAAAGAGCCATGAAAAGACTTTCTACTCCCAAGGAGACAAGAGATATTAAGCCGCAATGACGTCCGACGCGCGCATTTTCTCCGACGCGCAACACATTTAAAAAAATCATAGCGTGAAAACCGTGGGTTCGATCCGCGTGCCGCTCGAAGGCGATTACAGCGGAGATGCAGCCCTTTCCAAAGAGCCATGAAAAGACTTTCTACTCCCAAGGAGACAATAGATATTAAGCCGAAATGACGTCCGACGCGCGCATTTTCTCCGACGCGCCCCACATTTAAAAAAATCATAGCGTGAAAACCGTGGGTTCGATCCGCGTGCCGCTCGAAGGCGATTACAGAGGAGATGCAGCCCTTTCCAAAGAGGCATGAACAGACTTCCTACTCCCAAGGAGCCCAAAGATATTAAGCCGCAAATACGTCCTACGCGCGTCTTTTCTACGCCGCGCACCACATTTAAAAAATCGTATCGGAAGAACGGTGGGTCCAATCCGCGTGCCGCTTAAAGGCGATTACAAGGGAGATGCAAACCTTTCCAAAGAGCCATGAAAAGACTTTCTACTCCCAAGGAGACAATAGATATTAAGCCGAAATGACGTCCCACGCGCACATTTTCTCCGCCGCGCACCACATTTAAAAAAATCATAGCGTGAAAACCGTGGGTTCGATCCGCGTGCCGCTCGAAGGCGATTACAGCGGAGATGCAGCCCTTTCCAAAGAGCCATGAAAAGACTTTCTACTCCCAAGGAGACAAGAGATATTAAGCCGAAATGACGTCCGACGCGAGCATTTCCTCCGCCGCGCACCACATTTAAAAAAATCATAGCTTGAAAACCGTGGGTTCGATCCGCGTGCCGCTCGAAGGCGATTACAGGGGAGATGCAGCCCTTTCCAAAGAGCCATGAACAGACTTTCTACACCCAATGAGACAAGAGATATTAAGCCGCAAATACGTCCGGCGCGCGTCTTTTCTCCGCCGCGCAACACATTTAAAAAAAATCGTAGCGTGAAAAACGTAGGTTCGATCCGCGTGCCGCTCGAAGGCGATTACAGGGGAGATGCATCCCTTTCAAAAGAGCCATGAACAGACTTTCTACTCCCAAGGAGACCAGAAATATTAACATATAAAGCGTTACGCTCCAGTCGGATGAACGAGAAACGCTTGTACAATTGCAACGAATTGGAGGAGAAAGTTTAAACAAACGCGCTGACTTTGAACGCTCACATCTAGGCCGGGCCAACTCCAAATGGCGTGCAACTCGGTGCGCATCACCTCCATGACTGTCCCTAACGAACGCCACCTGCCACGCTTTCGGCCCGTCCCTGGCGGCATTAAAAAATCGTAGCGTGATAACGATGGTTCCGATGCGCGTGCCGCTCGAAGGCGATTACAGGGGAGATACAGCCCTTTCCAAAGAGCCATGAACAGACTTTCTACTCCCAAGGAGACAAGAGATATTACGCGCATTTTCTCCGACGCGCACCACGTTTAAAAAATCGTAGCGTGAGAACGGTGGGTCCGATCCGCGTGCCGCTTAAAGGCGATTACAGGGGAGATGCATCCCTTTCCAAAGAGCCATGAACAGACTTTCTACTCCCAAGGAGACCAGAGATATTAACAGATAAAGCGTTACGCTCCAGTCGGATGAGCGAGAAACGCTTGTACAATTGCAATGAATTGGAGGAGAAAGTTTAAACAAACGCGCTGACTTTGAAGGCTCACATCTAGGCCGGGCCAGGTCCAAATGGCCTGCAACTCGGTCCGCATCACGTCCATGACTTTTCCTAACGAACGCCACCTGCCAAGCTTTCGGCCCGTCCCTGTCGGCATTAAAAAATCGTAGCGTGATAAGGATGGTTCCGATCCGCGTGCCGCGCGAAGTAGATTACAGGGGAGATGCAGCCCTTTCCAAAGAACCATGAAAAGACTTTCTACTCCCAAGGAGACAAGAGATATTAAGCCGCAATGACGTCCGACGCGCGCATTTTCTCCGCCGCGCAGCACATTTAAAAAAATCATAGCGTGAAAACCGTGGGTTCGATCCACGTGCCGCTCGAAGGCGATTACAGGGGAGATGCAGCCCTTTCCAAAGAGGCATGAACAGACTTCCTACTCCCAAGGAGCCCAAAGATATTAAGCCGCAAATACGTCCTACGCGCGTCTTTTCTACGCCGCGCACCACATTTAAAAGATCGTGTCGGAAGAACGGTGGGTCCAATCCGCGTGCCGCTTAAAGGCGATTACAAGGGAGATGCAAACCTTTCCAAAGAGCCATGAAAAGACTTTCTACTCCCAAGGAGACAAGAGATATTAAGCCGAAATGACGTCCGACGCGCGCATTTCCTCCGCCGCGCACCACATTTAAAAAAATCATAGCGTGAAAACCGTGGGTTCGATCCGCGTGCCGCTCGAAGTCGATTACAGAGGAGATGCAGCCCTTTCCAAAGAGGCATGAACAGACTTCCTACTCCCAAGGAGCCCAAAGATATTAAGCCGCAAATACGTCCTACGCGCGTCTTTTCTAGGCCGCGCACCACATTTAAAAGATCGTATCGGAAGAACGGTGGGTCCAATCCGCGTGCCGCTTAAAGGCGATTACAAGGGAGATGCAAACCTTTCCAAAGAGCCATGAAAAGACTTTCTACTCCCAAGGAGACAATAGATATTAAGCCGAAATGACGTCCGACGCGCGCATTTCCTCCGCCGCGCACCACATTTAAAAAAATCATAGCGTGAAAACCGTGGGTTCGATCCGCGTGCCGCTCGAAGGCGATTACAGCGGAGATGCAGCCCTTTCCAAAGAGCCATGAAAATACTTTCTACTCCCAAGGAGACAAGAGATATTAAGCCGAAATGACGTCCGACGCGCGCATTTCCTCCGCCGCGCACCACATTTAAAAAAATCATAGCGTGAAAACCGTGGGTTCGATCCGCGTGCCGCTCGAAGGCGATTACAGGGGAGATGCAGCCCTTTCCAAAGAGCCATGAACAGACTTTCTACACCCAATGAGACAAGAGATATTAAGCCGCAAATACGTCCGGCGCGCGTCTTTTCTCCGCCGCGCAACACATTTAAAAAAAATCGTAGCGTGAAAACCGTGGGTTCGATCCGCGTGCCGCTCGAAGGCGATTACAGGGGAGATGCAGCCCTTTCCAAAGAGCCATGAAAAGACTTTCTACTCCCAAGGAGACAAGAGATATTAAGCCGCAATGACGTCCGACGCGCGCATTTTCTCCGACGCGCAACACATTTAAAAAAATCATAGCGTGAAAACCGTGGGTTCGATCCGCGTGCCGCTCGAAGGCGATTACAGCGGAGATGCAGCCCTTTCCAAAGAGCCATGAAAAGACTTTCTACTCCCAAGGAGACAATAGATATTAAGCCGAAATGACGTCCGACGCGCGCATTTTCTCCGACGCGCCCCACATTTAAAAAAATCATAGCGTGAAAACCGTGGGTTCGATCCGCGTGCCGCTCGAAGGCGATTACAGAGGAGATGCAGCCCTTTCCAAAGAGGCATGAACAGACTTCCTACTCCCAAGGAGCCCAAAGATATTAAGCCGCAAATACGTCCTACGCGCGTCTTTTCTACGCCGCGCACCACATTTAAAAAATCGTATCGGAAGAACGGTGGGTCCAATCCGCGTGCCGCTTAAAGGCGATTACAAGGGAGATGCAAACCTTTCCAAAGAGCCATGAAAAGACTTTCTACTCCCAAGGAGACAATAGATATTAAGCCGAAATGACGTCCCACGCGCGCATTTTCTCCGCCGCGCACCACATTTAAAAAAATCATAGCGTGAAAACCGTGGGTTCGATCCGCGTGCCGCTCGAAGGCGATTACAGCGGAGATGCAGCCCTTTCCAAAGAGCCATGAAAAGACTTTCTACTCCCAAGGAGACAAGAGATATTAAGCCGAAATGACGTCCGACGCGAGCATTTCCTCCGCCGCGCACCACATTTAAAAAAATCATAGCTTGAAAACCGTGGGTTCGATCCGCGTGCCGCTCGAAGGCGATTACAGGGGAGATGCAGCCCTTTCCAAAGAGCCATGAACAGACTTTCTACACCCAATGAGACAAGAGATATTAAGCCGCAAATACGTCCGGCGCGCGTCTTTTCTCCGCCGCGCAACACATTTAAAAAAAATCGTAGCGTGAAAAACGTAGGTTCGATCCGCGTGCCGCTCGAAGGCGATTACAGGGGAGATGCATCCCTTTCAAAAGAGCCATGAACAGACTTTCTACTCCCAAGGAGACCAGAAATATTAACATATAAAGCGTTACGCTCCAGTCGGATGAACGAGAAACGCTTGTACAATTGCAACGAATTGGAGGAGAAAGTTTAAACAAACGCGCTGACTTTGAACGCTCACATCTAGGCCGGGCCAACTCCAAATGGCGTGCAACTCGGTGCGCATCACCTCCATGACTGTCCCTAACGAACGCCACCTGCCACGCTTTTGGCCCGTCCCTGGCGGCATTAAAAAATCGTAGCGTGATAACGATGGTTCCGATGCGCGTGCCGCTCGAAGGCGATTACAGGGGAGATACAGCCCTTTCCAAAGAGCCATGAACAGACTTTCTACTCCCAAGGAGACAAGAGATATTACGCGCATTTTCTCCGACGCGCACCACGTTTAAAAAATCGTAGCGTGAGAACGGTGGGTCCGATCCGCGTGCCGCTTAAAGGCGATTACAGGGGAGATGCATCCCTTTCCAAAGAGCCATGAACAGACTTTCTACTCCCAAGGAGACCAGAGATATTAACAGATAAAGCGTTACGCTCCAGTCGGATGAGCGAGAAACGCTTGTACAATTGCAACGAATTGGAGGAGAAAGTTTAAACAAACGCGCTGACTTTGAAGGCTCACATCTAGGCCGGGCCAGGTCCAAATGGCCTGCAACTCGGTCCGCATCACGTCCATGACTTTTCCTAACGAACGCCACCTGCCAAGCTTTCGGCCCGTCCCTGTCGGCATTAAAAAATCGTAGCGTGATAAGGATGGTTCCGATCCGCGTGCCGCGCGAAGGCGATTACAGGGGAGATGCAGCCCTTTCCAAAGAACCATGAAAAGACTTTCTACTCCCAAGGAGACAAGAGATATTAAGCCGCAATGACGTCCGACGCGCGCATTTTCTCCGCCGCGCAGCACATTTAAAAAAATCATAGCGTGAAAACCGTGGGTTCGATCCACGTGCCGCTCGAAGGCGATTACAGGGGAGATGCAGCCCTTTCCAAAGAGGCATGAACAGACTTCCTACTCCCAAGGAGCCCAAAGATATTAAGCCGCAAATACGTCCTACGCGCGTCTTTTCTACGCCGCGCACCACATTTAAAAGATCGTATCGGAAGAACGGTGGGTCCAATCCGCGTGCCGCTTAAAGGCGATTACAAGGGAGATGCAAACCTTTCCAAAGAGCCATGAAAAGACTTTCTACTCCCAAGGAGACAAGAGATATTAAGCCGAAATGACGTCCGACGCGCGCATTTCCTCCGCCGCGCACCACATTTAAAAAAATCATAGCGTGAAAACCGTGGGTTCGATCCGCGTGCCGCTCGAAGTCGATTACAGAGGAGATGCAGCCCTTTCCAAAGAGGCATGAACAGACTTCCTACTCCCAAGGAGCCCAAAGATATTAAGCCGCAAATACGTCCTACGCGCGTCTTTTCTACGCCGCGCACCACATTTAAAAGATCGTATCGGAAGAACGGTGGGTCCAATCCGCGTGCCGCTTAAAGGCGATTAAAAGGGAGATGCAAACCTTTCCAAAGAGCCATGAAAAGACTTTCTACTCCCAAGGAGACAATAGATATTAAGCCAAAATGACGTCCGACGCGCGCATTTTCTCCGCCGCGCACCACATTTAAAAAAAATCATAGCGTGAAAACCGTGGGTTCGATCCGCGTGCCGCTCGAAGGCGATTACAGCGGAGATGCAGCCCTTTCCAAAGAGCCATGAAAATACTTTCTACTCCCAAGGAGACAAGAGATATTAAGCCGAAATGACGTCCGACGCGCGCATTTCCTCCGCCGCGCACCACATTTAAAAAAATCATAGCTTGAAAACCGTGGGTTCGATCCGCGTGCCGCTCGAAGGCGATTACAGGGGAGATGCAGCCCTTTCCAAAGAGCCATGAACAGACTTTCTACACCCAATGAGACAAGAGATATTAAGCCGCAAATACGTCCGGCGCGCGTCTTTTCTCCGCCGCGCAACACATTTAAAAAAAATCGTAGCGTGAAAAACGTGGGTTCGATCCGCGTGCCGCTCGAAGGCGATTACAGGGGAGATGCATCCCTTTCAAAAGAGCCATGAACAGACTTTCTACTCCCAAGGAGACCAGAAATATTAACATATAAAGCGTTACGCTCCAGTCGGATGAGCGAGAAACGCTTGTACAATTGCAACGAATTGGAGGAGAAAGTTTAAACAAACGCGCTGACTTTGAACGCTCACATCTAGGCCGGGCCAACTCCAAATGGCGTGCAACTCGGTGCGCATCACCTCCATGACTGTCCCTAACGAACGCCACCTGCCACGCTTTCGGCCCGTCCCTGGCGGCATTAAAAAATCGTAGCGTGATAACGATGGTTCCGATGCGCGTGCCGCTCGAAGGCGATTACAGGGGAGATACAGCCCTTTCCAAAGAGCCATGAACAGACTTTCTACTCCCAAGGAGACAAGAGATATTACGCGCATTTTCTCCGACGCGCACCACGTTTAAAAAATCGTAGCGTGAGAACGGTGGGTCCGATCAGCGTGCCGCTTAAAGGCGATTACAGGGGAGATGCATCCCTTTCCAAAGAGCCATGAACAGACTTTCTACTCCCAAGGAGACCAGAGATATTAACAGATAAAGCGTTACGCTCCAGTCGGATGAGCGAGAAACGCTTGTACAATTGCAACGAATTGGAGGAGAAAGTTTAAACAAACGCGCTGACTTTGAAGGCTCACATCTAGGCCGGGCCAGGTCCAAATGGCCTGCAACTCGGTCCGCATCACGTCCATGACTTTTCCTAACGAACGCCACCTGCCACGCTTTCGGCCCGTCCCTGGCGGCATTAAAAAATCGTAGCGTGATAACGATGGTTCCGATCCGCGTGCCGCTCGAAGGCGATAACAGTGGAGATGCAGCCCTTTCCAAAGAGCCATGAACAGACTTTCTACTCCCAAGGAGCCCAAAGATATTAAGCCGCAAATACGTCCTACGCGCGTCTTTTCTACGCCGCGCACCACATTTAAAAAATCGTATCGTAAGAACGGTGGGTCCGATCCGCGTGCCGCTTAAAGGCGATTACAGGGGAGATGCAGCCCTTTCCAAAGAGCCATAAACAGACTTTCTACTCCCAAGGAGACAAGAGATATTAAGCCGCAATGACGTCCGACGCGCGCATTTTCTCCGACGCGCGACACATTTAAAAAAAATCATAGCGTGAAAACCGTGGGTTCGATCCGCGTGCCGCTCGAAGGCGATTACAGGGGAGATGCAGCCCTTTCCAAAGAGCCATGAACAGACTTTCTACTCCCAATAAGACAAGAGATATCACAGCCGCAAATATGTCCGGCGCGCGTCTTTTCTCCGCCGCGCAACACATTTAAAAAAAATCGTAGCGTGAAAACCGTGGGTTCGATCCGCGTGTCGCTCGAAGGCGATTACAGGGGAGATGCAGCCCTTTCCAAAGAGCCATGAACAGACTTTCTACTCCCAAGGAGACCAGAGATATTAACAGATAAAGCGTTATGCTCCAGGCGGATGAGCGAGAAACGCTTGTACAATTGCAACGAATTGGAGGAGAAAGTTTAAACAAACGCGCTGACTTTGAACGCTCACATCTAGGCCGGGCCAGGTCCAAATGGCCTGCAACTCGGCGCGCATCACCTCCATGACTGTCCCTAACGAACGCTACCTGCCACGCTTTCGGCCCGTCCCTGGCGGCCCTAAAAAATCGAAGCGTGATAACGATGGTGCCGATCCGCGTGCCGCTCGAAGGCGATTACAGGGGAGATGCAGCCCTTTCCAAAGAGCCATGAACAGACTTTCTACTCCCAAGGAGCCCAAAGATATTAAGCCGCAAATACGTCCTACGCGCGTCTTTTCTACGCCGCGCACCACATTTAAAAAATCGTAGCGTAAGAACGGTGGGTCCGATCCGTGCCGCTTAAAGGCGATTACAGGGGAGATGCAACCCTTTCCAAAAAGCCATGAAAAGACTTTCTACTCCCAAGGAGACAAGAGATTTAAGCCGAAATGACGTCCGACGCGCGCATTTTCTCCGCCGCGAACCACATTTAAAAAAATCATAGCGTGAAAACCGTGGGTTCGATCCGCGTGCCGCTCGAAGGCGATTACAGGGGAGATGCAGCCCTTTCCAAAGAGCCATGAACAGACTTCCTACTCCCAAGGAGACAAGAGATATTAAGCCGCAATGATGTCCGACGCGCGCATTTTCTCCGACGCGCACCACATTTAAAAAATCGTAGCGTGAGAACGGTGGGTCCGATCCGCGTGCCGCTTAAAGGCGATTACAGGGGAGATGCATCCCTTTCCAAAGAGCCATGAAAAGACTTTCTACTCCCAAGGAGACAAGAGATATTAAGCCGAAATGACGTCCGACGCGCGCCTTTTCTCCGCCGCGCACCACATTTAAAAAAATCATAGCGTGAAAACCGTGGGTTCGATCCGCGTGCCGCTCGAAGGCGATTACAGGGGAGATGCAGCCCTTTCCAAAGATCCATGAACAGACTTCCTACTCCCAAGGAGACAAGAGATATTAACATATAAAGTGTTACGCTCCAGTCGGATGAGCAAGAAACGCTTGAGCAGTTGCAACGAATTGGAGGAGAAAGTTTAAACAAACGCGCTGACTTTGAACGCTCACATCTAGGTCTGGCCAAGTCCAAATGGCCTGCAACTCGGTGCGCATCACCTCCATGACTGTCCCTAACGAACGCCACCTGCCACGCTTTCGGCCCGTCCCTGGCGGCTTTAAAAAATCGTAGCGTGATAACCGTGGGTCCAATCCGCTTGAAGCTTGAAGGCGATTAGAGGGGAGATGCAGCCGTTTCCAAAGAGCCATGAACAGACTTCCTACTCCCAAGGAGACAAGAGATATTAAGCCACAAATACGTCCGGACCGCGTCTTTTCTCAGCAGCTCACCACATTTAAAAAAATCGTAGCGTGAAAACCGTGGGTTCGATATAGTATACATACAGAGTATATAGTTTGACCAAAAGATCGTGCTGATCTTTGATCTCTTGGTTCTTCATCTCCAGCGCCACTTTCAGACTCATAATGTCCTCCTCTATGGGCTGGTATAACACACACACGAATCATCACTACAGCCAGTACAATGGAAAGGTGGGAATGTGTACTGAATGTGTACTGACGTTATAAGTGAAAGGTGGAGCTACTGGTGGATGTGTACTGACACTATAAGGGATCTCTACCTGCAGTGACAGTCTGAGCTTCTCAAGTTCTTCCTCCAGAGATTTCTTCTCCTGTTCACAGGCCATTTTCATATCTACCAGAGCAAGTATCATTACTGCTGGATATAACACAGATTGTATATACTACATAATTACTACTTAATATATAAAATATAATATATATAGTACTATACATATATTAGTATCACTTTTATTGGAGCCTAAAGGCTAACATTCATTATTAGTTATGTTAGTATTATTGCATTTCCATAGTACTTACTCTTGATGGACCTGTTATGCTCCTCCTCCTCCTGCTGTTTCTGCAGGAGCTCTGTCTCCTCTTGCTGCTTGTGTTTCAGCATCTCCTGAAGAACCTGCAGCTCTTTCTGCTTCTGCAACCTCAACTCCTTCAGCTGCTCCAACAAATTGTTCTCCAACTCCTCCTTCTCACAAGGCAAACACTCCAATCGGGCCACAGGCCCCACTAGTGACACAGAACCACACACACACACACACAGACACACACACACACACAGAGAGAGAGATAAACATGTATAAATGTATAAGAATTTGTGGATAAAATTACTATGAGATTATTTATAATCAAACGACTACACTATACAACCACATCTTCCTTTTATTTACATATTATACAGACATTTAGAGATATTTACTTTTTATTTACCCGCGTGCGTCTCTCTTCTCCAAGGTAGCGGAGAGATATGAAAGGATAAAAGGGGAAAAGAATAAAATGCACGTCGGTTTTAAATTCGCAGGCTACCTGCGCTGAAGGCGTGGAAAACGAGCACGTGACGGAAAGGCTTCCGTACCCGATGGGTCCAAATCACATGCCCAGCAAAGTAGCCGTAAACCTGGACACACAATGGAGACCATTTGACCCTTTAAAATCATACTACAACCAGACTTCCAGGCCCAAGAGGTCACACAGTCATTCCCAGCAAAGTAGCTCTGGGCCTGGGCACACTTCACGCAGTTTGACCCTTTAAATAATACTACAACCAGACACATACAGGTGGGCACATATACACAGATACACATTCTGTTTAATTTCTTCACATCTGCAGACTAGAGTAAGCTGAGGGTATAGTGTTCAACCAGGTACTACATAAACAGTATATAGTATATATACAGAGGATATAGTGTTAAACCAGGTACTACATACAGAGTATATAGTATACATACAGAGTATATAGTTTGACCAAAAGATCGTGCTGATCTTTGATCTCCTGGTTCTTCATCTCCAGCGCCACTTTCAGACTCATAATGTCCTCCTCTATGGGCTGGTATAACCCACACACACGAATCATCACTACAGCCAGTACAATGGAAAGGTGGGAATGTGTACTGAATGTGTACTGACTTTATAAGTGAAAGGTGGAGGTACTGGTGGATGTGTACTGACACTAGAAGGGATCTCTACCTGCAGTGACAGTCTGAGCTTCTCAAGTTCTTCCTCCAGAGATTTCTTCTCCTGTTCACAGGCCATTTTCATATCTGCCAGAGCAAGTATCATTACTCCTGGATATAACACAGATTGTATATACTACATAATTACTACTGAATATATAAAATATAATATATATAGTACTATACATATATTAGTATCACTTTTATTGGAGCCTAAAGGCTAACATTCATTATTAGTTATGTTAGTATTATTGCATTTCCATAGTACTTACTCTTGATGGACCTGTTATGCTCCTCCTCCTCCTGCTGTTTCTGCAGGAGCTCTGTCTCCTCCTGCTGCTTGTGTTTCAGCATCTCCTGAAGAACCTGCAGCTCCTTCTGCTTCTGCAACCTCAACTCCTTCAGTTGCTCCAACAAACTGCTCTCCAACTCCTCCTTCTCACACCGCAAACACTCCAATCGGGCCACAGGCCCCACTAGTGACACAGAACCACACACACACACACACACACACACACACACACACACAAAGAGAGAGATAAACATGTATAAATGTATAAGAATTTGTGGATAAAATTATTATGAGATTATTCATGATCAAACGACTACACTACACAACCACTTCTTCCTTTTATTTACATATTATACAGATATTTACAGATATTTACATTTTATTTACCCGCGTGCGTCTCTCTTCTCCAAGGTAGCGGAGAGATATGAAAGGATAAAAGGGGAAAAGAATAAAATGCACGTCGGTTTTAAATTCGCAGGCTACCTGCGCTGAAGGCGTGGAAAACGAGCACGTGACGGAAAGGCTTCCGTACCCGATGGGTCCAAATCACATGCCCAGCAAAGTAGCCTTAAACCTGCACACACAATGGAGACCATTTGACCCTTTAAAATCATACTACAACCAGACTTCCAGGCCCAAGAGGTCACACAGTCATGCCCAGCAAAGTAGCTCTGGGCCTGGGCACACTTCACGCAGTTTGACCCTTTAAATAATACTACAACCAGACTTCCAGGCACAAGAGGTCACACAGTCATGCACAGCAAAGTAGCTCTGGGCCTGGGCACACTTCATTCACTTTGTACCTTTAAATCATACTACTACTACTACCAGACTTCCAGGCCCAAGAGGTCACACAGTCATGCACAGCAAAGTAGCTCTGGGCCTGGGCACACTTCATTCACTTTGTACCTTTAACTCATACTACTACTACTACCAGACTTCCAGGCCCAAGAGGTCAAACACAGTCATGCACAGCAAAGTAGCTCTGGGCCTGGGCACACTTCAATCACTTTGTGCCTTTAAATCATACTACTACTACCAGACTTCCAGGGCCAAGAGGTCACAAAGTCATGTACAGCAAAGTAGCTCTGGGCCTGGGCACACTTCACGCAGTTTGACCATTTAAATAAAACTAGAAACAGACTTCCTGGCCCAAGAGGTCACACAGTCATGCCCATCAAAGTAGCTCTGGGCCTGGGCACACTTCACGCAGTTTGACCCTTTAAATAATACTACAACCAGACACATACAGGTGCGCACATATACACATTCTTTTTAATTTCTTCACATCTGCAGACTAGAGTAGGCTGAGGGTATAGTTTTAAACCAGGTACTACATAAACAGTATATAGTATATATACAGAGGATATAATGTTAAACCAGGTACTACATACAGAGTATATAGTTTGACCAAAAGTTCGTGCTGATCTTTGATCTCCTGGTTCTTCATCTCCAGCGCCACTTTCAGACTCAATGTCCTCCTCTATGGGCTGGTATAACACACACACGAATCATCACTACAGCCAGTACAATGGAAAGGTGGGAATGTGTACCGAATGTGTACTGACGTTATAAGTGAAAGGTGGAGGTACTGGTGGATGTGTACTGACACTATAAGGGATCTCTACCTGCAGTGACAGTCTGAGCTTCTCAAGTTCTTCCTCCAGAGATTTCTTCTCCTGTTCACAGGCCATTTTCATATCTGCCAGAGCAAGTATCATTACTGCTGGACATAACACAGATTGTATATACTACATAATTACTACTGAATATATAAAATATAATATATATAGTACTATACATATATTAGTATCACTTTTATTGGAGCCTAAAGGCTAACATTCATTATTAGTTATGTTAGTATTATTGCATTTCCATAGTACTTACTCTTGATGGACCTGTTATTCTCCTCCTCCTCCTGCAGTTCCTGCAGGAGCTCGGTCTCCTTTTGCTGCTTGTGTTTCAGCATCTCCTGAAGAACCTGCAGCTCCTTCTGCTTCTGCAACCTCAACTCCTTCAGCTGCTCCAACAAACTGTTCTCCAACTCCTCCTTCTCACACCGCAAACACTCCAATCGGGCCACAGGCCCCACTAGTGACACAGAACCACACACACACACACACACAGACACACACACAGACACACACACACACACACACACAAAGAGAGAGATAAACATCTATAAATGTATAAGAATTTGTGGATAAAATTATTATGAGATTATTTATAATGAAACGACTACACTACACAACCACTTCTTCCTTTTATTTACATATTATACAGATATTTACAGATATTTACATTTTATTTACCCGCGTGCGTCTCTCTTCTCCAAGGTAGCGGAGAGATATGAAAGGATAAAAGGGGAAAAGAATAAAATGCACGTCGGTTTTAAATTCGCAGGCTACCTGCGCTGAAGGCGTGGAAAACGAGCACGTGACGGAAAGGCTTCCGTACCCGATGGGTCCAAATCACATGCCCAGCAAAGTAGCCTTAAACCTGGACACACAATGGAGACCATTTGACCCTTTAAATAATACTACAACCAGACACATACAGGTGCGCACATATACACAGATACACATTCTGTTTAAATTTCTTCACATCTGCAGACTAGAGTAAGCTGAGGGTATAGTGTTAAACCAGGAACTACATAAACAGTATATAGTATATATACAGAGGATATAGAATGACCAAAAGATCGTGCTGATCTTTGATCTCCTGGTTCTTCATCTCCAGCGCCACTTTCAGACTCATAAAGTCCTCCTCTATGGGCTGGTATAACACACACACGAATCATATCTACAGCCAGTACAATGGAAAGGTGGGAATGTGTACTGAATGTGTACTGACCTTATAAGTGAAAGGTGGAGGTACTGGTGGATGTGTACTGACACTATAAGGGATCTCTACCTGCAGTGACAGTCTGAGCTTCTCAAGTTCTTCCTCCAGAGATTTCTTCTCCTTTTCACAGGCCATTTTCATATCTGCCAGAGCAAGTATCATTACTGCTGGATATAACACAGATTGTATATACTAGATAATTACTACTGAATATATAAAATATAATATATATAGTACTATACATATATTAGTATCACTTTTATTGGAGCCTAAAGGCTAACATTCATTATTAGTTATGTTAGTATTATTGCATTTCCATAGTACTTACTCTTGATGGACCTGTTATGCTCCTCCTCCTCCTGCAGTTTCTGCAGGAGCTCTGTCTCCTTTTGCTGCTTGTGTTTCAGCATCTCCTGAAGAACCTGCAGCTCCTTCTGCTTCTGCAACCTCACATCCTTCAGCTGCTCCAACAAACTGTTCTCCAACTCCTCCTTCTCACACCGCAAACACTCCAATCGGGCCACAGGCACAACTAGTGACACAGAACCACACACACACACAGACACACACACACACACACACACACAGAGAGAGAGATAAACATGTATAAATGTATAAGAATTTGTGGATAAAATTATTATGAGATTATTTATAATCAAACGACTACACTACACAACCACTTCTTCCTTTTATTTACATATTATACAGATATTTACATTTTATTTACCCGCGTGCGTCTCTCTTCTCCAAGGTAGTGGAGAGATATGAAAGGATAAAAGGGGAAAAGAATAAAATGCACGTCGGTTTTAAATTCGCAGGCTACCTGCGCTGAAGGCGTATAAAACGAGCACTTGAGGGAAAGTCTTCCGTACCCGATGGGTCCAAATCACATGCCCAGCAAACTAGCCATAAACCTGGACACACAATGGAGACCATTTGACCCTTTAAAATCATACTAAAACCAGACTTCCAGGCCCAAGAGGTCACACAGTCATGCCCAGCAAAGTAGCTCTGGGCCTGGGCACACTTCACGCAGTTTGACCCTTTAAATAAAACTAGAAACAGACTTCCTGGCCCAAGAGGTCACAGAGTCATGCCTGGGTCTGGGCACACTTCACGCAGTTTGACCCTTTAAATAATACTACAACCAGACACATACAGGTGCGCACATATACACAGATACACATTCTGTTTAATTTCTTCACATCTGCAGACTAGAGTAAGCTGAGGGTATAGTGTTAAACCAGGTACTACATAAACAGTATATAATATATATACAGAGGATATAATGTTAAACCAGGTACTACATACAGAGTATATAGTTTTACCAAAAGATCGTGCTGATCTTTGATCTCCTGGTTCTTCATCTCCAGCACCACTTTCAGACTCATGTCCTCCTCTATGGGCTGGTATAACACACACACACACACACACACACACACAAATTAGCAAGCCATATAGTGTAGAAATAGATAGATGTTATTCAGGGACCTCATTTATAAAACTTTGTGGATTCCAAAGTGAAAGTGTGTGTATTCTGCACAAATAACAGGAAATGGCATATACCCCCCAAAAACTTAGATTTCTAAAGCCTCGAGTATGAATTATTGGGAGATAGAGGCGACAATGCAGCGCTAAAGACAAAAAAGGTATTTTAACCACAGGTATGAGTGCCAGCACCAGCAACCGCAGGTGTGAGTGGCATTATATTTACATTTACCCTCCACATCCTTTGTGTCTGTGTATTCGTCCTCGATGCGTCCAGCACACCATCTCCAGAAACGCCTCATTTTTCCTCTGTCTTCTTCAGTGTCTTTCCACAGACTGATCTGTAAAGGTGTTCATGGGATTCCCCTCACGTGTGACATCGGGCCACAGGACATATGGGGTTCTAAAGTTCCAAGAGCGTAGATGAGTTGTTTTTCTTTGAATTTCCTAATTTCATTGCTGCCATAGCAACAACTGGCAATGCAAACAGACGTGTCATTAATGCAGTGACTCTACCTCAACCTGGATTGATCAACCATGTACGGCTCACCGGAGACTGTGATACGTATAACATCCCAAAGTGTACTTAATTCTGAGCAAAATCTAACTAGCCTCATTACTGCTGAACTATGAGGGGCCATTTAGGGAGAAATCAGGGAAACACTACTTGTACATACATATGAAACATTTTCACATAAATAGCCTACTACTTACATTTGTGTATAATAATTTAAACTCGCATATACACGCACTTGCCCACTCAATCTCTGGTGCGTAAACAAAGAGTTGCACTATGCTTATGTTGGTATGGGGGTGTCTGTGTGTATATAACAATTTTCAGTGCGCCCGGAAGTCATTTCATTGTCATTTCAAGGCAGATATTTAACATGTGTACAGTGCGTATAATAGACAGAGGAAGACTGTTGAACTATTAATATTAGGACGGTTATTGACATCTGTGTAATGAGTAGTGCTTCTCTTAATGACAACTGTAACTGTTTTCCCATATAGAATTGTGTGCCTTATATTGTTTGGAGGAACTTTTTCTTCTCATTTAGAAATATGTGGACTAAGTGCTCAGATTGTCTTATTACTTATTATGCTCAGTCTCACCATTTTTGGCAGATTTCACCATGTTATTACGAACGTGGATACGTTATCTTATAATTATAAGCAGTGTGAGATGTGAAGCTAAGCGAAGCACATGTGCAGAATTTCTAACAATAGCCTGTTTTGTATAGCCTGGCTAACTGACCAATCAGTGAAATTAAATGTGGTTGCTGAGCCTGTTGCAGCTGGGTCAATTTAATTTGATTTCATTGTGTTTAATTTTAAACTCAGCTGCGTGCCATGAGACACAAGTTAATCTGAGCATTTTTTGTTCTAACGCCGACTTAACCTAGCCATGTTTTACAGTTATCTTGAAATAATTGAGGTTCATCGCTAGAGGGTGCTGTTCATCTTTTTTTTTTCTTTTCTTCTATTATTGATCAGGAAAAAACGATAAAATAGAGAATTTGTGGATAAAATTATTATGAGATTATTTATAATCAAACGACTACACTACACAACCACTTCTTCCTTTTATTTACATATTATACAGATATTTACATTTTATTTACCCGCGTGCGTCTCTATTCTCCAAGGTAGCGGAGAGACATGAAAGGATAAAAGGGGAAAAGAATAAAATGCACGTCGGTTTTAAATTCGCAGGCTACCTGCGCTGAAGGCGTGGAAAACGAGCACGTGACGGAAAGGCTTCCGTACCCGATGGGTCCAAATCACATGCCCAGCAAAGTAGCCTTAAACCTGGACACACAATGGAGACCATTTGACCCTTTAAAATCATACTACAACCAGACTTCCAGGCCCAAGAGGTCACACAGTCATGCCCAGCAAAGTAGCTCTGGGCCTGGGCACACTTCACGCAGTTTGATCATTTAAATAAAACTAGAAACAGACTTCCTGGCCCAAGAGGTCACACAGTCATGCCCATCAAAGTAGCTCTGGGCCTGGGCACACTTCACGCAGTTTGACCCTTTAAATAATACTACAACCAGACACATACAGGTGCGCACATATACACATTCTTTTTAATTTCTTCACATCTGCAGACTAGAGTAAGCTGAGGGTATAGTGTTAAACCATGTACTACATAAACAGTATATAGTATATATACAGAGGATATAATGTTAAACCAGGTACTACATACAGAGTATATAGTTTGACCAAAAGTTCGTGCTGATCTTTGATCTCCTGGTTCTTCATCTCCAGCGCCACTTTCAGACTCATAATGTCCTCCTCTATGGGCTGGTATAACACACACACGAATCATCACTACAGCCAGTACAATGGAAAGGTGGGAATTTGTACTGAATGTGTACTGACGTTATAAGTGAAAGGTGGAGGTACTGGTGGATGTGTACTGACACTATAAGGGATCTCTACCTGCAGTGACAGTCTGAGCTTCTCAAGTTCTTCCTTCAGAGATTTCTTCTCCTGTTCACAGGCCATTTTCATATCTGCCAGAGCGAGTATCATTACTCCTGGATATAACACAGATTGTATATACTACATAATTACTACTGAATATATAAAATATAATATATATAGTACTATACATATATTAGTATCACTTTTATTGGAGCCTAAAGGCTAACATTCATTATTAGTTATGTTAGTATTATTGCATTTCCATAGTACTTACTCTTGATGGACCTGTTATGCTCCTCCTCCGCCTGCTGTTTCTGCAGGAGCTCTGTCTCCTCCTGCTGCTTGTGTTTCAGCATCTCCTGAAGAACCTGCAGCTCCTTCTGCTTCTGCAACCTCAACTCCTTCGGCTGCTCCAACAAACTGTTCTCCAACTCCTCCTTCTCACACCGCAAACACTCCAATCGGACCACAGGCCCCACTAGTGACACAGAACCACACACACACACAGACACACACACACACACACACACACACACAGAGATAAACATGTATAAATGTATAAGAATTTGTGGATAAAATTATTATGAGATTATTCATAATCAAACGACTACACTACCCAACCACTTCTTCCTTTTATTTACATATTATACAGATATTTAGAGATATTTACATTTTATTTACCCGCGTGCGTCTCTCTTCTCCAAGGTAGCGGAGAGATATGAAGGGATAAAAGGGGAAAAGAATAAAATGCACGTCGGTTTTAAATTCGCAGGCTACCTGCGCTGAAGGCGTGGAAAACGAGCACGTGACGGAAAGGCTTCCGTACCCGATGGGTCCAAATCACATGCCCAGCAAAGTAGCCTTAAACCTGGACACACAATGGAGACCATTTGACCCTTTAAAATCATACTACAACCAGACTTCCAGGCCCAAGAGGTCACACAGTCATGCCCAGCAAAGTAGCTCTGGGTCTGGGCACACTTCACGCAGTTTGACCGTTTAAATAAAACTAGAAACAGACTTCCTGGCCCAAGAGGTCACAGTCATACCCAGCAAAGTACGTTTAAACCTGGAAACAAATCAGATCCTTTCTGTCATTCAAAGGAATGGGCCTGCAACTCACAACCACATCCCCAGTGAAGCGCACCGTCACCCAGCCACACTACCCCACCTTGCCCGTCCTGGAACAACCACACCTCCAGGGCACCACATGCCAATCTCTCATGCCCAGCAAACTGCAACCTCACGCAGCCAGGCCACACACTGTCTACCCTTGTACCGTCCAGGGACGAACTCCTCCACAAACCTGGTGTTCACGCGCACACACGCAATTACAACGAATTGGTGGAGAACTTTGAAACAAACGTGCTGACTTTGAATACTCACATCTAGGCTGGGCCAGGTCCAAATGGCCTGCAGCTCGGTGCGCATTAACTGCTTGACTGTCCGTCACGAACGCCACCTGCCAAGCGTTCGTTCCGTCCCTGGCGGATTTTAAAAAATCGTAGCGTGAGAACGATGGTTCCGATCCGCGTGCCGCTTAAAGTCGATTACAGTGGAGATGCAACCCTTTCCAAAGAGCCATGAAAAGACTTTCTACTCCCAAGGAGACAAGAGATATTAAGCCGCAATGACGTCCTACGCGCGTCTTTTCTACGCCGCGCACCACATTTAAAAAATCGTAGCGTAAGAACGGTGGGTCCGATCCGCGTGCCGCTTAAAGGCGATTACAGGGGAGATGCAACCCTTTCCAAAGAGCCATGAAAAGACTTTCTACTCCCAAGGAGACAAGAGATATTAAGCCGCAATGACGTCCGACGCGCGCATTTTCTCCGACGCGCGACACATTTAAAAAAATCATAGCGTGAAAACCGTGGGTTCGATCCGCGTGCCGCTCGAAGGCGATTACAGGGGAGATGCAGCCCTTTCAAAAGAGCCATGAACAGACTTTCTACTCCCAAGGAGACCAGAAATATTAACATATAAAGCGTTACGCTCCAGTCGGATGAGCGAGAAACGCTTGTACAATTGCAACGAATTGGAGGAGAAAGTTTAAACAAACGCGCTGAATTTGAACGCTCACATCTAGGCCGGGCCAGGTCCAAATGGCCTGCAACTCGGTGTGCATCACCTCCATGACTGTCCCTAACGAACGCCACCTGCCACGCTTTCGGCCCGTCCCTAGAGGCATTAAAAAATCGTAGCGTGCTAACGATGGTTCCGATCCGCGTGCCGCTCGAAGGCGATTACAGGGGAGATGCATCCCTTTCCAAAGAGCCATGAACAGACTTTCTACTCCCAAGGAGCCCAAAGATATTAAGCCGCAAATACGTCCTACGCGCGTCTTTTCTACGCCGCGCACCACATTTAAAAAATCGTATCGTAAGAACGGTGGGTCCGATCCGCGTGCCGCTTAAGGGCGATTACAGGGGAGATGCAGCCCTTTCCAAAGAGCCTTGAACAGACTTTCTACTCCCAAGGAGCCCAAAGATATTAAGCCGCAAATACGTCCTACGCGCGTCTTTTCTACGCCGCGCACCACATTTAAAAAATCGTATCGGAAGAACGGTGGGTCCAATCCGCGTGCCGCTTAAAGGCGATTACAAGGGAGATGCAAACCTTTCCAAAGAGCCATGAAAAGACTTTCTATTCCCAAGGAGACAATAGATATTAAGCCGAAATGACGTCCGACGCGCGCATTTTCTCCGCCGCGCACCACATTTAAAAAAATCATAGCGTGAAAACCGTGGGTTCGATCCGCGTGCCGCTCGAAGGCGATTACAGCGGAGATGCAGCCCTTTCCAAAGAGCCATGAAAAGACTTTCTACTCCCAAGGAGACAAGAGATATTAAGCCGCAATGACGTCCGACGCGCGCATTTTCTCCGACGCGCAACACATTTAAAAAAATCATAGCGTGAAAACCGTGGGTTCGATCCGCGTGCCGCTCGAAGGCGATTACAGGGGAGATGCAGCCCTTTCCAAAGAGCCATGAACAGACTTTCTACTCCCAATGAGACAAGAGATATCAAGCCCCAAATACGTCCGGCGCGCGTCTATTCTCCGCAGCGCAACACATTTAAAAAAAATCGTAGCGTGAAAACCGTGGGTTCGATCCGCGTGCCGCTTAAAGGCGATTACAGGGGAGATGCAGCCCTTTCCAAAGAGCCATGAAAAGACTTTCTACTCCCAAGGAGACAAGAGATATTAAGCCGAAATGACGTCCGACGCGCGCATTTCCTCCGCCGCGCACCACATTTAAAAAAATCATAGCGTTAAAACCGTGGGTTCGATCCGCGTGCCGCTCGAAGGCGATTACAGGGGAGATGCAGCCCTTTCCAAAGAGGCATGAACAGACTTCCTACTCCCAAGGAGCCCAAAGATATTAAGCCGCAAATACGTCCTACGCGCGTCTTTTCTACGCCGCGCACCACATTTAAAAAATCGTATCGGAAGAACGGTGGGTCCAATCCGCGTGCCGCTTAAAGGCGATTACAAGGGAGATGCAAACCTTTCCAAAGAGCCATGAAAAGACTTTCTACTCCCAAGGAGACAATAGATATTAAGCCGAAATGACGTCCGACGCGCGCATTTTCTCCGCCGCGCACCACATTTAAAAAAATCATAGCGTGAAAACCGTGGGTTCGATCCGCGTGCCGCTCGAAGGCGATTACAGCGGAGATGCAGCCCTTTCCAAAGAGCCATGAAAAGACTTTCTACTCCCAAGGAGACAAGAGATATTAAGCCGAAATGACGTCCGACGCGCGCATTTCCTCCGCCGCGCAACACATTTAAAAAAAATCGTAGCGTGAAAACCGTGGGTTCGATCCGCGTGCCGCTCGAAGGCGATTACAGGGGAGATGGAGCCCTTTCCAAAGAGGCATGAACAGACTTCCTACTCCCAAGGAGCCCAAAGATATTAAGCCGCAAATACGTCCTACGCGCGTCTTTTCTACGCCGCGCACCACATTTAAAAAATCGTAGCGTAAGAACGGTGGGTCCGATCCGCGTGCCGCTTAAAGGCGATTACAGGGGAGATGCAAACCTTTCCAAAGAGCCATGAAAAGACTTTCTACTCCCAAGGAGACAAGAGATATTAAGCCGCAATGACGTCCGACGCGCGCATTTTCTCCGACGCGCAACACATTTAAAAAAATCATAGCGTGAAAACCGTGGGTTCGATCCGCGTGCCGCTCGAAGGCGATTACAGGGGAGATGCAGCCCTTTCAAAAGAGCCATGAACAGACTTTCTACTCCCAAGGAGACCAGAAATATTAACATATAAAGCGTTACGCTCCAGTCGGATGAGCGAGAAACGCTTGTACAATTGCAACGAATTGGAGGAGAAAGTTTAAACAAACGCGCTGAATTTGAACGCTCACATCTAGGCCGGGCCAACTCCAAATGGCGTGCAACTCGGTGTGCATCACCTCCATGACTGTCCCTAACGATCGCCACCTGCCACGCTTTCGGCCTATCCCTGGCGGCATTAAAAAATCGTAGCGTGATAACGATGGTTCCGATGCGCGTGCCGCTCAAAGGCTATTACAGAGGAGATACAGCCCTTTCCAAAGAGCCATGAACAGACTTTCTACTCCCAAGGAGACAAGAGATATTACGCGCATTTTCTCCGACGCGCACCACGTTTAAAAAATCGTAGCGTGAGAACGGTGGGTCCGATCCGCGTGCCGCTTAAAGGCGATTACAGGGGAGATGCAACCCTTTCCAAAGAACCATGAAAAGACTTTCTACTCCCAAGGAGACAATAGATATTAAGCCGAAATGACGTCCGACGCGCGCATTTCCTCCGCCGCGCACCACATTTAAAAAAATCATAGCGTGAAAACCGTGGGTTCGATCCGCGTGCCGCTCGAAGGCGATTACAGAGGAGATGCAGCCCTTTCCAAAGAGGCATGAACAGACTTCCTACTCCCAAGGAGCCCAAAGATATTAAGCCGCAAATACGTCCTACGCGCGTCTTTTCTACGCCGCGCACCACATTTAAAAAATCGTATCGGAAGAACGGTGGGTCCAATCCGCGTGCCGCTTAAAGGCGATTACAAGGGAGATGCAAACCTTTCCAAAGAGCCATGAAAAGACTTTCTACTCCCAAGGAGACAATAGATATTAAGCCGAAATGACGTCCGACGCGCGCATTTTCTCCGCCGCGCACCACATTTAAAAAAATCATAGCGTGAAAACCGTGGGTTCGATCCGCGTGCCGCTCGAAGGCGATTACAGCGGAGATGCAGCCCTTTCCAAAGAGCCATGAAAAGACTTTCTACTCCCAAGGAGACAAGAGATATTAAGCCGCAATGACGTCCGACGCGCGCATTTTCTCCGACGCGCAACACATTTAAAAAAATCATAGCGTGAAAACCGTGGGTTCGATCCGCGTGCCGCTCGAAGGCGATTACAGGGGAGATGGAGCCCTTTCCAAAGAGGCATGAACAGACTTCCTACTCCCAAGGAGCCCAAAGATATTAAGCCGCAAATACGTCCTACGCGCGTCTTTTCTACGCCGCGCACCACATTTAAAAAATCGTAGCGTAAGAACGGTGGGTCCGATCCGCGTGCCGCTTAAAGGCGATTACAGGGGAGATGCAAACCTTTCCAAAGAGCCATGAAAAGACTTTCTACTCCCAAGGAGACAAGAGATATTAAGCCGCAATGACGTCCGACGCGCGCATTTTCTCCGACGCGCAACACATTTAAAAAAAATCATAGCGTGAAAACCGTGGGTTCGATCCGCGTGCCGCTCGAAGGCGATTACAGGGGAGATGCAGCCCTTTCCAAAGAGCCATGAACAGACCTTCTACTCCCAATGAGACAAGAGATATCAAGCCGCAAATACGTCCGGCGCGCGTCTATTCTCCGCCGCGCAACACATTTAAAAAAAATCGTAGCGTGAAAACCGTGGGTTCGATCCGCGTGCCACTTAAAGGCGATTACAGGGGAGATGCAGCCCTTTCCAAAGAGCCATGAAAAGACTTTCTACTCCCAAGGAGACAAGAGATATTAAGCCGCAATGACGTCCGACGCGCGCATTTTCTCCGACGCGCAACACATTTAAAAAAATCATAGCGTGAAAACCGTGGGTTCGATCCGCGTGCCGCTCGAAGGCGATTACAGGGGAGATGCAGCCCTTTCCAAAGAGCCATGAACAGACTTTCTACTCCCAATGAGACAAGAGATATCAAGCCGCAAATACGTCCGGCGCGCGTCTATTCTCCGCCGCGCAACACATTTAAAAAAAATCGTAGCGTGAAAACCGTGGGTTCGATCCGCGTGCCGCTTAAACGCGATTACAGGGGAGATGCAGCCCTTTCCAAAGAGCCATGAAAAGACTTTCTACTCCCAAGGAGACAAGAGATATTAAGCCGAAATGACGTCCGACGCGCGCATTTCCTCCGCCGCGCACCACATTTAAAAAAATCATAGCGTTAAAACCGTGGGTTCGATCCGCGTGCCGCTCGAAGGCGATTACAGGGGAGATGCAGCCCTTTCCAAAGAGGCATGAACAGACTTCCTACTCCCAAGGAGCCCAAAGATATTAAGCCGCAAATACGTCCTACGCGCGTCTTTTCTACGCCGCGCACCACATTTAAAAAATCGTATCGGAAGAACGGTGGGTCCAATCCGCGTGCCGCTTAAAGGCGATTACAAGGGAGATGCAAACCTTTCCAAAGAGCCATGAAAAGACTTTCTACTCCCAAGGAGACAATAGATATTAAGCCGAAATGACGTCCGACGCGCGCATTTTCTCCGCCGCGCACCACATTTAAAAAAATCATAGCGTGAAAACCGTGGGTTCGATCCGCGTGCCGCTCGAAGGCGATTACAGGGGAGATGCAGCCCTTTCCAAAGAGGCATGAACAGACTTCCTACTCCCAAGGAGCCCAAAGATATTAAGCCGCAAATACGTCCTACGCGCGTCTTTTCTACGACGCGCACCACATTTAAAAAATCGTATCGGAAGAACGGTGGGTCCAATCCGCGTGCCGCTTAAAGGCGATTACAAGGGAGATGCAAACCTTTCCAAAGAGCCATGAAAAGACTTTCTACTCCCAAGGAGACAATAGATATTAAGCCGAAATGACGTCCGACGCGCGCATTTCCTCCGCCGCGCACCACATTTAAAAAAATCATAGCGTGAAAACCGTGGGTTCGATCCGCGTGCCGCTCGAAGGCGATTACAGGGGAGATGCAGCCCTTTCCAAAGAGCCATGAACAGACTTTCTACACCCAATGAGACAAGAGATATCAAGCCGCAAATACGTCCGGCGCGCGTCTATTCTCCGCCGCGCAACACATTTAAAAAAAATCGTAGCGTGAAAACCGTGGGTTCGATCCGCGTGCCGCTTAAAGGCGATTACAGGGGAGATGCAGCCCTTTCCAAAGAGCCATGAAAAGACTTTCTACTCCCAAGGAGACAAGAGATATTAAGCCGAAATGACGTCCGACGCGCGCATTTCCTCCGCCGCGCACCATATTTAAAAAAATCATAGCGTGAAAACCGTGGGTTCGATCCGCGTGCCGCTCGAAGGCGATTACAGGGGAGATGCAGCCCTTTCCAAAGAGGCATGAACAGACTTCCTACTCCCAAGGAGACAATAGATATTAAGCCGAAATGACGTCCGACGCGCGCATTTTCTCCGCCGCGCACCACATTTAAAAAAAATCATAGCGTGAAAACCGTGGGTTCGATCCGCGTGACGCTCGAAGGCGATTACAGGGGAGATGCAGCCCTTTCCAAAGAGCCATGAACAGACCTTCTACTCCCAATGAGACAAGAGATATCAAGCCGCAAATACGTCCGGCGCGCGTCTATTTTCCGCCGCGCAACACATTTAAAAAAAATCGTAGCGTGAAAACCGTGGGTTCGATCCGCGTGCCGCTTAAAGGCGATTACAGGGGAGATGCAGCCCTTTGCAAAGAGCCATGAAAAGACTTTCTACTCCCAAGGAGACAAGAGATATTAAGCCGAAATGACGTCCGACGCGCGCATTTCCTCCGCCGCGCACCACATTTAAAAAAATCATAGCGTGAAAACCGTGGGTTCGATCCGCGTGCCGCTCGAAGGCGATTACAGAGGAGATGCAACCCTTTCCAAAGAGGCATGAACAGACTTCCTACTCCCAAGGAGCCCAAAGATATTAAGCCGCAAATACGTCCTACGCGCGTCTTTTCTACGCCGCGCACCACATTTAAAAAATCGTATCGGAAGAACGGTGGGTCCAATCCGCGTGCCGCTTAAAGGCGATTACAAGGGAGATGCAAACCTTTCCAAAGAGCCATGAAAAGACTTTCTACTCCCAAGGAGACAATAGATATTAAGCCGAAATGACGTCCGACGCGCGCATTTTCTCCGCCGCGCACCACATTTAAAAAAATCATAGCGTGAAAACCGTGGGTTCGATCCGCGTGCCGCTCGAAGGCGATTACAGCGGAGATGCAGCCCTTTCCAAAGAGCCATGAAAAGACTTTCTACTCCCAAGGAGACAAGAGATATTAAGCCGAAATGACGTCCGACGCGCGCATTTCCTCCGCCGCGCACCACATTTAAAAAAATTATAGCGTGAAAACCGTGGGTTCGATCCGCGTGCCGCTCGAAGGCGATTACAGGGGAGATGCATCCCTTTCAAAAGAGCCATGAACAGACTTTCTACTCCCAAGGAGACCAGAAATATTAACATATAAAGCGTTACGCTCCAGTCGGATGAACGAGAAACGCTTGTACAATTGCAACGAATTGGAGGAGAAAGTTTAAACAAACGCGCTGACTTTGAACGCTCACATCTAGGCCGGGCCAACTCCAAATGGCGTGCAACTCGGTGTGCATCACCTCCATGACTGTCCCTAACGAACGCCACCTGCCACGCTTTCGGCCTATCCCTGGCGGCATTAAAAAATCGTAGCGTGATAACGATGGTTCCGATGCGCGTGCCGCTCGAAGGCGATTACAGGGGAGATACAGCCCTTTCCAAAGAGCCATGAACAGACTTTCTACTCCCAAAGAGCCCAAAGATATTAAACCGCAAATACGTCCTACGCGCGTCTTTTCTACGCCGCGCACCACATTTAAAAAATCGTAGCGTAAGAACGGTGGGTCCGATCCGCGTGCCGCTTAAAGTCGATTACAGGGGAGATGCAAACCTTTCCAAAGAGCCATGAACAGACTTTCTACTCCCAATGAGACAAGAGATATCAAGCCGCAAATACGTCCGGCGCGCGTCTATTCTCCGCCGCGCAACACATTTAAAAAAAATCGTAGCGTGAAAACCGTGGGTTCGATCCGCGTGCCGCTTAAAGGCGATTACAGGGGAGATGCAAACCTTTCCAAAGAGCCATGAAAAGACTTTCTACTCCCAAGGAGACAAGAGATATTAAGCCGAAATGACGTCCGACGCGCGCATTTCCTCCGCCGCGCACCACATTTAAAAAAATCATAGCGTGAAAACCGTGGGTTCGATCCGCGTGCCGCTCGAAGGCGATTACAGGGGAGATGCAGCCCTTTCCAAAGAGGCATGAACAGACTTCCTACTCCCAAGGAGCCCAAATATATTAAGCCGCAAATACGTCCTACGCGCGTCTTTTCTACGCCGCGCACCACATTTAAAAAATCGTATCGGAAGAACGGTGGGTCCAATCCGCGTGCCGCTTAAAGGCGATTACAAGGGAGATGCAAACCTTTCCAAAGAGCCATGAAAAGACTTTCTATTCCCAAGGAGACAAGAGATATTAAGCCGCAAATACGTCCGGCGCGCGTCTTTTCTCCGCCGCGCAACACATTTAAAAAAAATCGTAGCGTGAAAAACGTGGGTTCGATCCGCGTGCCGCTCGAAGGCGATTACAGGGGAGATGCATCCCTTTCCAAAGAGCCATGAACAGACTTTCTACTCCCAAGGAGACCAGAGATATTAACAGATAAAGCGTTACGCTCCAGTCGGATGAGCGAGAAACGCTTGTACAATTGCAACGAATTGGAGGAGAAAGTTTAAACAAACGCGCTGACTTTGAAGGCTCACATCTAGGCCGGGCCAGGTCCAAATGGCCTGCAACTCGGTCCGCATCACGTCCATGACTTTTCCTAACGAACGCCACCTGCCAAGCTTTCGGCCCGTCCCTGGCGGCATTAAAAAATCGAAGCGTGATAACGATGGTTCCGATCCGCGTGCCGCTCGAAGGCGATTACAGGGGAGATGCAGCCCTTTCCAAAGAGCCATGAACAGACTTTCTACTCCCAAGGAGCCCAAAGATATTAAGCCGCAAATATGTCCTACGCGCGTCTTTTCTACGCCGCGCACCACATTTAAAAAATCGTAGCGTAAGAACGGTGGGTCCGATCCGCGTGCCGCTTATAGGCGATTACAGGGGAGATGCAACCCTTTCCAAAGAGCCATGAAAAGATTTTCTACTCCCAAGGAGACAAGAGATTTAAGCCGAAATGACGTCCGACGCGCGCATTTCCTCCGCCGCGCACCACATTTAAAAAATCTTAGCGTGAGAACGGTGGGTCCGATCAGCGTGCCGCTTAAAGGCGATTACACGGGAGATGCAGCCCTTTCCAAAGAGCCATGAAAAGACTTTCTACTCCCAAGGAGACAAGAGATATTAAGCCGAAATGACGTCCGACGCGCGCATTTTCTCCGCCGCGCACCACATTTAAAAAAATCATAGCGTGAAAACCGTGGGTTCGATCCGCGTGCCGCTCGAAGGCGATTACAGGGGAGATGCAGCCCTTTCCAAAGATCCATGAACAGACTTCCTACTCCCAAGGAGACAAGAGATATTAACATATAAAGCGTTACGCTCCAGTCGGATGAACGAGAAACGCTTGAGCAGTTGCAACGAATTGGAGGAAAAAGTTTAAACAAACGCGCTGACTTTGAACGCTCACATCTAGGTCTGGCCAAGTCCAAATGGCGTGCAACTCGGTGCGCATCACCTCCATGACTGTCCCTAACGAACGCCACCTGCCACGCTTTCGGCCCGTCCCTGGCGGCTTTAAAAAATCGTAGCGTGATAACTGTGGGTCCAATCCGCTTGAAGCTCGAAGGCGATTAGAGGGGAGATGCAGCCCTTTCCAAAGAGCCATGAACAGACTTCCTACTCCCAAGGAGACAAGAGATATTAAGCCACAAATACGTCCGGACCGCGTCTTTTCTCCGCAGCTCACCACATTTAAAAAAATCGTAGCGTAAAAACCGTGGGTTCGATATAGTATACATACAGAGTATATAGTTTGACCAAAAGATCGTGCTGATCTTTGATCTCCTGGTTCTTCATCTCCAGCGCCACTTTCAGACTCATAATGTCCTCCTCTATGGGCTGGTATAACACAGACACGAATCATCACTACAGCCAGTACAACGGAAAGGTGGGAATGTGTACTGAATGTGTACTGACGTTATAAGTGAGAGGTGGTGGTACTGGTGGATGTGTACTGACACTATAAGGGATCTCTACCTGCAGTGACAGTTTGAGCTTCTCAAGTTCTTCCTCCAGAGATTTCTTCTCCTGTTCACAGGCCATTTTCATATCTGCCAGAGCAAGTATCATTACTGCTGGATATAACACAGATTGTATATACTACATAATTACTGCTGAATATATAAAATATAATATATATAGTACTATACATATATTAGTGTCACTTTTATTGGAGCCTAAAGGCTAACATTCATTATTAGTTATGTTAGTATTATTGCATTTCCATAGTACTTACTCTTGATGGACCTGTTATGCTCCTCCTCCTCCTGCTGTTTCTGCAGGAGCTCTGTCTCCTCCTGCTGCTTGTGTTTCAGCATCTCCTGAAGAACCTGCAGCTCCTTCTGCTTCTGCAACCTCAACTCCTTCGGCTGCTCCAACAAACTGTTCTCCAACTCCTCCTTCTCACACCGCAAACACTCCAATCGGGCCACAGGCCCCACTAGTGACACAGAACCACACACACACACACACACAAAGAGAGAGATAAACATCTATAAATGTATA
This sequence comes from Electrophorus electricus, assembly GCF_041902795.1. Lineage (NCBI taxonomy): Eukaryota > Metazoa > Chordata > Actinopteri > Gymnotiformes > Gymnotidae > Electrophorus > Electrophorus electricus. Next base: position 37,562,308 of record NC_137501.1, on the reverse strand, counting down.
AGAATTTGTGGATAAAATTATTATGAGATTATTTATAATCAAACGACTACACTACACAACCACATCTTCCTTTTATTTACATATTATACAGATATTTAGAGATATTTACATTTTATTTACCCGCGTCCGTCTCTCTTCTCCAAGGTAGCGGAGAGATATGAAAGGATAAAAGGGGAAAAGAATAAAATGCACGTCGGTTTTAAATTCGCAGGCTACCTGCGCTGAAGGCGTGGAAAACGAGCACGTGACGGAAAGGCTTCCGTACCCGATGGGTCCAAATCACATGCCCAGCAAAGTAGCCTTAAACCTGGACACACAATGGAGAGCATTTGACCCTTTAAAATCATACTACAACCAGACTTCCAGGCCCAAGAGGTAACACAGCCATGCCCAGCAAAGTAGCTCTGGGCCTGGGCACACTTCACGCAGTTTGACCGTTTAAATAAAACTAGAAACAGACTTCCTGGCCCAAGAGGTCACAGTCATACCCAGCAAAGTACGTTTAAACCTGGAAACAAATCAGATCCTTTCTGTCATTCAAAGGAATGGGCCTGCAACTCACAACCACATCCCCAGTGAAGCGCACCGTCACCCAGCCACACTACCCCACCTTGCCCGTCCTGGAACAACCACACCTCCAGGGCACCACATGCCAATCTCTCATGCCCAGCAAACTGCAACCTCACGCCACACACTTTCTCCCCTTGTACCGTCCAAGGACGAACTCCTCCACAAACCTGGTGTTCACGCGCACACACGCAATTACAACGAATTGGTGGAGAACTTTGAAACAAACGTGCTGACTTTGAATACTCACATCTAGGCTGGGCCAGGTCCAAATGGCCTGCAGCCCGGTGCGCATTAACTGCTTGACTGTCCGTCACGAACGCCACCTGCCAAGCGTTCGTTCCGTCCCTGGCGGATTTAAAAAAAATCGTAGCGTGAGAACGATGGGTCCGATCCGCGTGCCGCTTAAAGGCGATTACAGGGGAGATGCAACCCTTTCCAAAGAACCATGAACAGACTTCCTACTCCCAAGGAGCCCAAAGATATTAAGCCGCAAATACGTCCTACGCGCGTCTTTTCTACGCCGCGCACCACATTTAAAAAATCGTATCGGAAGAACGGTGGGTCCAATCCGCGTGCCGCTTAAAGGCGATTACAAGGGAGATGCAAACCTTTCCAAAGAGCCATGAAAAGACTTTCTACTCCCAAGGAGACAATAGATATTAAGCCGCAATGATGTCCGACGCGCGCATTTTCTCCGGCGCGCACCACATTTAAAAAATCTTAGCGTGAGAACGGTGGGTCCGATCCGCGTGCCGCTTAAAGGCGATTACAGGGGAAATGCAGCCCTTTCCAAAGAGCCATGAAAAGACTTTCTACTCCCAAGGAGACAAGAGATATTAAGCCGAAATGACGTCCGACGCGCGCATTTTCTCAGCCGCGCACCACATTTTAAAAAATCATAGCGTGAAAACCGTGGGTTCGATCCACGTGCCGCTCGAAGGCGATTACAGGGGAGATGTATCCCTTTCAAAAGAGCCATGAACAGACTTTCTACTCCCAAGGAGACCAGAAATATTAACATATAAAGCGTTACGCTCCAGTCGGATGAGCGAGAAACGCTTGTACAATTGCAACGAATTGGAGGAGAAAGTTTAAACACACGCGCTGAATTTGAACGCTCACATCTAGGCCGGGCCAGGTCCAAATGGCCTGCAACTCGGTGCGCATCTACCTCCATGACTGTCCCTAACGAACGCCACCTGCCATGCTTTCGGCCCGTCCCTAGAGGCATTAAAAAATCGTAGCGTGATAACGATGGTTCCGATCCGCGTGCCGCTCGAAGGCGATTACAGGGGAGATGCAGCCCTTTCCAAAGAGGCAGGAACAGACTTCCTACTCCCAAGGAGCCCAAAGATATTAAGCCGCAAATACGTCCTACGCGCGTCTTTTCTACGCCGCGCACCACATTTAAAAAATCGTATCGGAAGAACGGTGGGTCCAATCCGCGTGCCGCTTAAAGGCGATTACAAGGGAGATGCAAACCTTTCCAAAGAGCCATGAAAAGACTTTCTACTCCCAAGGAGACAATAGATATTAAGCCGAAATGACGTCCGACGCGCGCATTTTCTCCGCCGCGCACCACATTTAAAAAAATCATAGCGTGAAAACCGTGGGTTCGATCCGCGTGCCGCTCGAAGGCGATTACAGGGGAGATGCAGCCCTTTCCAAAGAGGCATGAACAGACTTCCTACTCCCAAGGAGCCCAAAGATATTAAGCCGCAAATACGTCCTACGCGCGTCTTTTCTACGACGCGCACCACATTTAAAAAATCGTATCGGAAGAACGGTGGGTCCAATCCGCGTGCCGCTTAAAGGCGATTACAAGGGAGATGCAAACCTTTCCAAAGAGCCATGAAAAGACTTTCTACTCCCAAGGAGACAATAGATATTAAGCCGAAATGACGTCCGACGCGCGCATTTCCTCCGCCGCGCACCACATTTAAAAAAATCATAGCGTGAAAACCGTGGGTTCGATCCGCGTGCCGCTCGAAGGCGATTACAGGGGAGATGCAGCCCTTTCCAAAGAGCCATGAACAGACTTTCTACACCCAATGAGACAAGAGATATCAAGCCGCAAATACGTCCGGCGCGCGTCTATTCTCCGCCGCGCAACACATTTAAAAAAAATCGTAGCGTGAAAACCGTGGGTTCGATCCGCGTGCCGCTTAAAGGCGATTACAGGGGAGATGCAGCCCTTTCCAAAGAGCCATGAAAAGACTTTCTACTCCCAAGGAGACAAGAGATATTAAGCCGAAATGACGTCCGACGCGCGCATTTCCTCCGCCGCGCACCATATTTAAAAAAATCATAGCGTGAAAACCGTGGGTTCGATCCGCGTGCCGCTCGAAGGCGATTACAGGGGAGATGCAGCCCTTTCCAAAGAGGCATGAACAGACTTCCTACTCCCAAGGAGACAATAGATATTAAGCCGAAATGACGTCCGACGCGCGCATTTTCTCCGCCGCGCACCACATTTAAAAAAAATCATAGCGTGAAAACCGTGGGTTCGATCCGCGTGACGCTCGAAGGCGATTACAGGGGAGATGCAGCCCTTTCCAAAGAGCCATGAACAGACCTTCTACTCCCAATGAGACAAGAGATATCAAGCCGCAAATACGTCCGGCGCGCGTCTATTTTCCGCCGCGCAACACATTTAAAAAAAATCGTAGCGTGAAAACCGTGGGTTCGATCCGCGTGCCGCTTAAAGGCGATTACAGGGGAGATGCAGCCCTTTGCAAAGAGCCATGAAAAGACTTTCTACTCCCAAGGAGACAAGAGATATTAAGCCGAAATGACGTCCGACGCGCGCATTTCCTCCGCCGCGCACCACATTTAAAAAAATCATAGCGTGAAAACCGTGGGTTCGATCCGCGTGCCGCTCGAAGGCGATTACAGAGGAGATGCAACCCTTTCCAAAGAGGCATGAACAGACTTCCTACTCCCAAGGAGCCCAAAGATATTAAGCCGCAAATACGTCCTACGCGCGTCTTTTCTACGCCGCGCACCACATTTAAAAAATCGTATCGGAAGAACGGTGGGTCCAATCCGCGTGCCGCTTAAAGGCGATTACAAGGGAGATGCAAACCTTTCCAAAGAGCCATGAAAAGACTTTCTACTCCCAAGGAGACAATAGATATTAAGCCGAAATGACGTCCGACGCGCGCATTTTCTCCGCCGCGCACCACATTTAAAAAAATCATAGCGTGAAAACCGTGGGTTCGATCCGCGTGCCGCTCGAAGGCGATTACAGCGGAGATGCAGCCCTTTCCAAAGAGCCATGAAAAGACTTTCTACTCCCAAGGAGACAAGAGATATTAAGCCGAAATGACGTCCGACGCGCGCATTTCCTCCGCCGCGCACCACATTTAAAAAAATTATAGCGTGAAAACCGTGGGTTCGATCCGCGTGCCGCTCGAAGGCGATTACAGGGGAGATGCATCCCTTTCAAAAGAGCCATGAACAGACTTTCTACTCCCAAGGAGACCAGAAATATTAACATATAAAGCGTTACGCTCCAGTCGGATGAACGAGAAACGCTTGTACAATTGCAACGAATTGGAGGAGAAAGTTTAAACAAACGCGCTGACTTTGAACGCTCACATCTAGGCCGGGCCAACTCCAAATGGCGTGCAACTCGGTGTGCATCACCTCCATGACTGTCCCTAACGAACGCCACCTGCCACGCTTTCGGCCTATCCCTGGCGGCATTAAAAAATCGTAGCGTGATAACGATGGTTCCGATGCGCGTGCCGCTCGAAGGCGATTACAGGGGAGATACAGCCCTTTCCAAAGAGCCATGAACAGACTTTCTACTCCCAAGGAGACAAGAGATATTACGCGCATTTTCTCCGACGCGCACCACGTTTAAAAAATCCTAGCGTGAAAACCGTGGGTTCGATCCGCGTGCCGCTCGAAGGCGATTACAGGGGAGATGCAGCCCTTTCCAAAGAGGCATGAACAGACTTCCTACTCCCAAAGAGCCCAAAGATATTAAACCGCAAATACGTCCTACGCGCGTCTTTTCTACGCCGCGCACCACATTTAAAAAATCGTAGCGTAAGAACGGTGGGTCCGATCCGCGTGCCGCTTAAAGTCGATTACAGGGGAGATGCAAACCTTTCCAAAGAGCCATGAACAGACTTTCTACTCCCAATGAGACAAGAGATATCAAGCCGCAAATACGTCCGGCGCGCGTCTATTCTCCGCCGCGCAACACATTTAAAAAAAATCGTAGCGTGAAAACCGTGGGTTCGATCCGCGTGCCGCTTAAAGGCGATTACAGGGGAGATGCAAACCTTTCCAAAGAGCCATGAAAAGACTTTCTACTCCCAAGGAGACAAGAGATATTAAGCCGAAATGACGTCCGACGCGCGCATTTCCTCCGCCGCGCACCACATTTAAAAAAATCATAGCGTGAAAACCGTGGGTTCGATCCGCGTGCCGCTCGAAGGCGATTACAGGGGAGATGCAGCCCTTTCCAAAGAGGCATGAACAGACTTCCTACTCCCAAGGAGCCCAAATATATTAAGCCGCAAATACGTCCTACGCGCGTCTTTTCTACGCCGCGCACCACATTTAAAAAATCGTATCGGAAGAACGGTGGGTCCAATCCGCGTGCCGCTTAAAGGCGATTACAAGGGAGATGCAAACCTTTCCAAAGAGCCATGAAAAGACTTTCTATTCCCAAGGAGACAAGAGATATTAAGCCGCAAATACGTCCGGCGCGCGTCTTTTCTCCGCCGCGCAACACATTTAAAAAAAATCGTAGCGTGAAAAACGTGGGTTCGATCCGCGTGCCGCTCGAAGGCGATTACAGGGGAGATGCATCCCTTTCCAAAGAGCCATGAACAGACTTTCTACTCCCAAGGAGACCAGAGATATTAACAGATAAAGCGTTACGCTCCAGTCGGATGAGCGAGAAACGCTTGTACAATTGCAACGAATTGGAGGAGAAAGTTTAAACAAACGCGCTGACTTTGAAGGCTCACATCTAGGCCGGGCCAGGTCCAAATGGCCTGCAACTCGGTCCGCATCACGTCCATGACTTTTCCTAACGAACGCCACCTGCCAAGCTTTCGGCCCGTCCCTGGCGGCATTAAAAAATCGAAGCGTGATAACGATGGTTCCGATCCGCGTGCCGCTCGAAGGCGATTACAGGGGAGATGCAGCCCTTTCCAAAGAGCCATGAACAGACTTTCTACTCCCAAGGAGCCCAAAGATATTAAGCCGCAAATATGTCCTACGCGCGTCTTTTCTACGCCGCGCACCACATTTAAAAAATCGTAGCGTAAGAACGGTGGGTCCGATCCGCGTGCCGCTTATAGGCGATTACAGGGGAGATGCAACCCTTTCCAAAGAGCCATGAAAAGATTTTCTACTCCCAAGGAGACAAGAGATTTAAGCCGAAATGACGTCCGACGCGCGCATTTCCTCCGCCGCGCACCACATTTAAAAAATCTTAGCGTGAGAACGGTGGGTCCGATCAGCGTGCCGCTTAAAGGCGATTACACGGGAGATGCAGCCCTTTCCAAAGAGCCATGAAAAGACTTTCTACTCCCAAGGAGACAAGAGATATTAAGCCGAAATGACGTCCGACGCGCGCATTTTCTCCGCCGCGCACCACATTTAAAAAAATCATAGCGTGAAAACCGTGGGTTCGATCCGCGTGCCGCTCGAAGGCGATTACAGGGGAGATGCAGCCCTTTCCAAAGATCCATGAACAGACTTCCTACTCCCAAGGAGACAAGAGATATTAACATATAAAGCGTTACGCTCCAGTCGGATGAACGAGAAACGCTTGAGCAGTTGCAACGAATTGGAGGAAAAAGTTTAAACAAACGCGCTGACTTTGAACGCTCACATCTAGGTCTGGCCAAGTCCAAATGGCGTGCAACTCGGTGCGCATCACCTCCATGACTGTCCCTAACGAACGCCACCTGCCACGCTTTCGGCCCGTCCCTGGCGGCTTTAAAAAATCGTAGCGTGATAACTGTGGGTCCAATCCGCTTGAAGCTCGAAGGCGATTAGAGGGGAGATGCAGCCCTTTCCAAAGAGCCATGAACAGACTTCCTACTCCCAAGGAGACAAGAGATATTAAGCCACAAATACGTCCGGACCGCGTCTTTTCTCCGCAGCTCACCACATTTAAAAAAATCGTAGCGTAAAAACCGTGGGTTCGATATAGTATACATACAGAGTATATAGTTTGACCAAAAGATCGTGCTGATCTTTGATCTCCTGGTTCTTCATCTCCAGCGCCACTTTCAGACTCATAATGTCCTCCTCTATGGGCTGGTATAACACAGACACGAATCATCACTACAGCCAGTACAACGGAAAGGTGGGAATGTGTACTGAATGTGTACTGACGTTATAAGTGAGAGGTGGTGGTACTGGTGGATGTGTACTGACACTATAAGGGATCTCTACCTGCAGTGACAGTTTGAGCTTCTCAAGTTCTTCCTCCAGAGATTTCTTCTCCTGTTCACAGGCCATTTTCATATCTGCCAGAGCAAGTATCATTACTGCTGGATATAACACAGATTGTATATACTACATAATTACTGCTGAATATATAAAATATAATATATATAGTACTATACATATATTAGTGTCACTTTTATTGGAGCCTAAAGGCTAACATTCATTATTAGTTATGTTAGTATTATTGCATTTCCATAGTACTTACTCTTGATGGACCTGTTATGCTCCTCCTCCTCCTGCTGTTTCTGCAGGAGCTCTGTCTCCTCCTGCTGCTTGTGTTTCAGCATCTCCTGAAGAACCTGCAGCTCCTTCTGCTTCTGCAACCTCAACTCCTTCGGCTGCTCCAACAAACTGTTCTCCAACTCCTCCTTCTCACACCGCAAACACTCCAATCGGGCCACAGGCCCCACTAGTGACACAGAACCACACACACACACACACACAAAGAGAGAGATAAACATGTATAAATGTATAAGAATTTGTGGATAAAATTATTATGAGATTATTTATAATCAAACGACTACACTACACAACCACATCTTCCTTTTATTTACATATTATACAGATATTTAGAGATATTTACATTTTATTTACCCGCGTGCGTCTCTCTTCTCCAAGGTAGCGGAGAGATATGAAAGGATAAAAGGGGAAAAGAATAAAATGCACGTCGGTTTTAAATTCGCAGGCTACCTGCGCTGAAGGCGTGGAAAACGAGCACGTGACGGAAAGGCTTCCGTACCCGATGGGTCCAAATCACATGCCCAGCAAAGTAGCCTTAAACCTGGACACACAATGGAGAGCATTTGACCCTTTAAAATCATACTACAACCAGACTTCCAGGCCCAAGAGGTAACACAGCCATGCCCAGCAAAGTAGCTCTGGGCCTGGGCACACTTCACGCAGTTTGACCGTTTAAATAAAACTAGAAACAGACTTCCTGGCCCAAGAGGTCACAGTCATACCCAGCAAAGTACGTTTAAACCTGGAAACAAATCAGATCCTTTCTGTCATTCAAAGGAATGGGCCTGCAACTCACAACCACATCCCCAGTGAAGCGCACCGTCACCCAGCCACACTACCCCACCTTGCCCGTCCTGGAACAACCACACCTCCAGGGCACCACATGCCAATCTCTCATGCCCAGCAAACTGCAACCTCACGCCACACACTTTCTCCCCTTGTACCGTCCAAGGACGAACTCCTCCACAAACCTGGTGTTCACGCGCACACACGCAATTACAACGAATTGGTGGAGAACTTTGAAACAAACGTGCTGACTTTGAATACTCACATCTAGGCTGGGCCAGGTCCAAATGGCCTGCAGCCCGGTGCGCATTAACTGCTTGACTGTCCGTCACGAACGCCACCTGCCAAGCGTTCGTTCCGTCCCTGGCGGATTTAAAAAAAATCGTAGCGTGAGAACGATGGGTCCGATCCGCGTGCCGCTTAAAGGCGATTACAGGGGAGATGCAACCCTTTCCAAAGAACCATGAACAGACTTCCTACTCCCAAGGAGCCCAAAGATATTAAGCCGCAAATACGTCCTACGCGCGTCTTTTCTACGCCGCGCACCACATTTAAAAAATCGTATCGGAAGAACGGTGGGTCCAATCCGCGTGCCGCTTAAAGGCGATTACAAGGGAGATGCAAACCTTTCCAAAGAGCCATGAAAAGACTTTCTACTCCCAAGGAGACAATAGATATTAAGCCGCAATGATGTCCGACGCGCGCATTTTCTCCGGCGCGCACCACATTTAAAAAATCTTAGCGTGAGAACGGTGGGTCCGATCCGCGTGCCGCTTAAAGGCGATTACAGGGGAAATGCAGCCCTTTCCAAAGAGCCATGAAAAGACTTTCTACTCCCAAGGAGACAAGAGATATTAAGCCGAAATGACGTCCGACGCGCGCATTTTCTCCGCCGCGCACCACATTTTAAAAAATCATAGCGTGAAAACCGTGGGTTCGATCCGCGTGCCGCTCGAAGGCGATTACAGGGGAGATGTATCCCTTTCAAAAGAGCCATGAACAGACTTTCTACTCCCAAGGAGACCAGAAATATTAACATATAAAGCGTTACGCTCCAGTCGGATGAGCGAGAAACGCTTGTACAATTGCAACGAATTGGAGGAGAAAGTTTAAACACACGCGCTGAATTTGAACGCTCACATCTAGGCCGGGCCAGGTCCAAATGGCCTGCAACTCGGTGCGCATCTACCTCCATGACTGTCCCTAACGAACGCCACCTGCCATGCTTTCGGCCCGTCCCTAGAGGCATTAAAAAATCGTAGCGTGATAACGATGGTTCCGATCCGCGTGCCGCTCGAAGGCGATTACAGGGGAGATGCAGCCCTTTCCTAAGAGCCATGAACAGACTTTCTATTCCCAAGGAGACAAGAGATATTAAGCCGCAATGACGTCCGACGCGCACATTTTCTCCGCCGCGCAGCACATTTAAAAAAATCATAGCGTGAAAACCGTGGGTTCGATCCGCGTGCCGCTCGAAGGCGATTACAGGGGAGATGCAGCCCTTTCCAAAGAGCCATGAACAGACTTCCTACTCCCAAGGAGCCCAAAGATATTAAGCCGCAAATACGTCCTACGCGCGTCTTTTCTACGCCGCGCACCACATTTAAAAAATCGTATCGTAAGAACGGTGGGTCCGATCCGCGTGCCGCTTAAAGGCGATTACAGGGGAGATGCAGCCCTTTCCAAAGAGCCATGAATAGACTTTCTACTCCCAAGGAGCCCAAAGATATTAAGCCGCAAATACGTCCTACGCGCGTCTTTTCTACGCCGCGCACCACATTTAAAAAATCGTATCGTAAGAACGGTGGGTCCGATCCGCGTGCCACTTAAAGGCGATTACAGGAGAGATGCAGCCCTTTCCAAAGAGCCATGAATAGACTTTCTACTCCCAAGGAGACCAGAGATATTAACAGATAAAGCATTACGCTCCAGTCGGATGAGCGAGAAACGCTTGTACAATTGCAACGAATTGGAGGAGAAAGTTTAAACAAACGCGCTGACTTTGAACGCTCACATCTAGGCCGGGCCAGGTCCAAATGGCCTGCAACTCGGTGCGCATCACCTCCATGACGGTCCCTAACGAACGCCACCTGCCACGCTTTCGGCCCGTCCCTGTCGGCATTAAAAAATCGTAGCGTGATAACGATGGTTCCGATCCGCGTGCCGCGCGAAGGCGATTACAGGGGAGATGCAGCCCTTTCCAAAGAGCCATGAACAGACTTCTACTCCCAAGGAGCCCAAAGATATTAAGCCGCAATGATGTCCGACGCGCGCATTTATTGCGCCGCGCACCACATTTAAAAAATCCTAGCGTGAGAACGGTGGGTCCGATCCGCGTGCCGCTTAAAGGCGATTACAGGGGAGATGCAGCCCTTTCCAAAGAGCCATGAACAGACTTTCTACTCCCAAGGAGACAAGAGATATTAAGCCGCAATGACGTCCGACGCGCGCATTTTCTCCGCCGCGCACCACATTTAAAAAAATCATAGCGTGAAAACCGTGGGTTCGATCCGCGTGCCGCTCCAAGGCGATTACAGGGGAGATGCATCCCTTTCAAAGGAGCCATGAACAGACTTTCTACTCCCAAGGAGACAAGAGATATTAAGCCACAATGACGTCCGACGCGCGCATTTTCTCCGACACGCACCACGTTTAAAAAATCGTAGCGTGAGAACGGTGGGTCCGATCCGCGTGCCGCTTAAAGGCGATTACAGGGGAGATGCATCCCTTTCCAAAGAGCCATGAACAGACTTTCTACTCCCAAGGAGACCAGAGATATTAACAGATAAAGCGTTACGCTCCAGGCGGATGAGCGAGAAACGCTTGTACAATTGCAACGAATTGGAGGAGAAAGTTTAAACAAACGCGCTGACTTTGAACGCTCACATCTAGGCCGGGCCAGGTCCAAATGGCCTGCAACTCTGCGCGCATCACCTCCATGACTGTCCCTAACGAACGCCACCTGCCACGCTTTCGGCCCGTCCCTGGCGGCATTAAAAAATCGAAGCGTGATAATGATGGTTCCGATCCGCGTGCCGCTCGAAGGCGATTACAGGGGAGATGCAGCCCTTTCCAAAGAGCCATGAACAGACTTTCTACTCCCAAGGAGCCCAAAGATATTAAGCCGCAAATATGTCCTACGCGCGTCTTTTCTACGCCGCGCACCACATTTAAAAAATCGTAGCGTAAGAACGGTGGGTCCGATCCGCGTGCCGCTTATAGGCGATTACAGGGGAGATGCAACCCTTTCCAAAGAGCCATGAAAAGATTTTCTACTCCCAAGGAGACAAGAGATTTAAGCCGAAATGACGTCCAACGCGCGCATTTTCTCCGCCGCGCACCACATTTAAAAAAATCATAGCGTGAAAACCGTGGGTTCGATCCGCGTGCCGCTCGATGGCGATTACAGGGGAGATGCAGCCCTTTCCAAAGAGCCATGAACAGACTTCCTACTCCCAAGGAGACAAGAGATATCAAGCCGCAATGATGTCCGACACGCGCATTTTCTCCGCCGCGCACCACATTTAAAAAATCTTAGCGTGAGAACGGTGGGTCCGATCCGCGTGCCGCTTAAAGGCGATTACAGGGGAGATGCAGCCCTTTCCAAAGAGCCATGAAAAGACTTTCTACTCCCAAGGAGACAAGAGATATTAAGCCGAAATGACGTCCGACGCGCGCATTTTCTCCGCCGCGCACCACATTTAAAAAAATCATAGCGTGAAAACCGTGGGTTCGATCCGCGTGCCGCTCGAAGGCGATTACAGGGGAGATGCAGCCCTTTCCAAAGATCCATGAACAGACTTCCTACTCCCAAGGAGACAAGAGATATTAACATATAAAGCGTTACGCTCCAGTCGGATGAACGAGAAACGCTTGAGCAGTTGCAACGAATTGGAGGAGAAAGTTTAAACAAACGCGCTGACTTTGAACGCTCACATCTAGGTCTGGCCAAGTCCAAATGGCGTGCAACTCGGTGCGCATCACCTCCATGACTGTCCCTAACGAACGCCACCTGCCACGCTTTCGGCCCGTCCCTGGCGGCTTTAAAAAATCGTAGCGTGATAACAGTGGGTCCAATCCGCTTGAAGCTCGAAGGCGATTAGAGGGGAGATGCAGCCCTTTCCAAAGAGCCATGAACAGACTTCCTACTCCCAAGGAGACAAGAGATATTAAGCCACAAACACGTCCGGACCGCGTCTTTTCTCCGCAGCTCACCACATTTAAAAAAATCGTAGCGTGAAAACCGTGGGTTCGATATAGTATACATACAGAGTATATAGTTTGACCAAAAGATCGTGCTGATCTTTGATCTCCTGGTTCTTCATCTCCAGCGCCACTTTCAGACTCATAATGTCCTCCTCTATGGGCTGGTATAACACAGACACGAATCATCACTACAGCCAGTACAATGGAAAGGTGGGAATGTGTACTGAATGTGTACTGACGTTATAAGTGAGAGGTGGTGGTACTGGTGGATGTGTACTGACACTATAAGGGATCTCTACCTGCAGTGACAGTTTGAGCTTCTCAAGTTCTTCCTCCAGAGATTTCTTCTCCTGTTCACAGGCCATTTTCATATCTGCCAGAGCAAGTATCATTACTGCTGGATATAACACAGATTGTATATACTACATAATTACTGCTGAATATATAAAATATAATATATATAGTACTATACATATATTAGTGTCACTTTTATTGGAGCCTAAAGGCTAACATTCATTATTAGTTATGTTAGTATTATTGCATTTCCATAGTACTTACTCTTGATGGACCTGTTATGCTCCTCCTCCTCCTGCTGTTTCTGCAGGAGCTCTGTCTCCTCCTGCTGCTTGTGTTTCAGCATCTCCTGAAGAACCTGCAGCTCCTTCTGCTTCTGCAACCTCAACTCCTTCAGCTGCTCCAAGAAACTGTTATCCAACTCCTCCTTCTCACACCGCAAACACTCCAATCGGGCCACAGGCCCCACTAGTGACACAGAACCACACACACACACACACACACACAAAGAGAGAGATAAACATGTATAAATGTATAAGAATTTGTGGATAAAATTATTATGAGATTATTTATAATCAAACGACTACACTACACAACCACATCTTCCTTTTATTTACATATTATACAGATATTTAGAGATATTTACATTTTATTTACCCGCGTGCGTCTCTCTTCTCCAAGGTAGCGGAGAGATATGAAAGGATAAAAGGGGAAAAGAATAAAATGCACGTCGGTTTTAAATTCGCAGGCTACCTGCGCTGAAGGCGTGGAAAACGAGCACGTGACGGAAAGGCTTCCGTACCCGATGGGTCCAAATCACATGCCCAGCAAAGTAGCCTTAAACCTGGACACACAATGGAGACCATTTGACCCTTTAAATAATACTACAACCAGACACATACAGGTGCGCACATATACACAGATACACATTCTGTTTAAATTTCTTCACATCTGCAGACTAGAGTAAGCTGAGGGTATAGTGTTAAACCAGGAACTACATAAACAGTATATAGTATATATACAGAGGATATAGTGTTAAACCAGGTACTACATACAGAGTATATAGTATACATACAGAGTATATAGTTTGACCAAAAGATCGTGCTGATCTTTGATCTCCTGGTTCTTCATCTCCAGCGCCACTTTCAGACTCATAATGTCCTCCTCTATGGGCTGGTATAACCCACACACACGAATCATCACTACAGCCAGTACAATGGAAAGGTGGGAATGTGTACTGAATGTGTACTGACGTTATAAGTGAAAGGTGGAGGTACTGGTGGATGTGTACTGACACTATAAGGGATCTCTACCTGCAGTGACAGTCTGAGCTTCTCAAGTTCTTCCTCCAGAGATTTCTTCTCCTGTTCACAGGCCATTTTCATATCTGCCAGAGCAAGTATCATTACTGCTGGATATAACATAGATTGTATATACTACATAATTACTACTGAATATATAAAATATAATATATATAGTACTATACATATATTAGTATCACTTTTATTGGAGCCTAAAGGCTAGCATTCATTATTATGTTAGTATTATTGCATTTCCATAGTACTTACTCTTGATGGACCTGTTATGCTCCTCCTCCTCCTGCTGTTTCTGCAGGAGCTCTGTCTCCTCCTGCTGCTTGTGTTTCAGCATCTCCTGAAGAACCTGCAGCTCCTTCTGCTTCTGCAACTTCAACTCCTTCAGCTGCTCCAACAAACTGTTCTCCAACTCCTCCTTCTCACACCGCAAACACTCCAATCGGGCCACAGGCCCCACTAGTGACACAGAACCACACACACACACAGACACACACACACACACACACACACACACACAGAGAGATAAACATGTATAAATGTATAATAATTTGTGGATAAAATTATTATGAGATTATTTATAATCAAACGACTACACTACACAACCACTTCTTCCTTTTATTTACATATTATACAGATATTTACAGATATTTACATTTTATTTACCCGCGTGCGTCTCTCTTCTCCAAGGTAGCGGAGAGATATGAAAGGATAAAAGGGGAAAAGAATAAAATGCACGTCGGTTTTAAATTCGCAGGCTACCTGCGCTGAAGGCGTGGAAAACGAGCACGTGACGGAAAGGCTTCCGTACCCGATGGGTCCAAATCACATGCCCAGCAAAGTAGCCTTAAACCTGGACACACAGTGGAGACCATTTGACCCTTTAAAATCATACTACAAGCAGACTTCCAGGCCCAAGAGGTCACACAGTCATGCCCAGCAAAGTACCTCTGGGCCTGGGCACACTTCACGCAGTTTGACCGTTTAAATAAAACTAGAAACAGACTTCCTGGCCCAAGAGGTCACACAGTCATGCCCAGCAAGGTTGCTTTAAACGTGGGCACGTTATAAGTGAGAGGTGGAGGTACTGGTGGATGTGTACTGACACTATAAGGGATCTCTACCTGCAGTGACAGTCTGAGCTTCTCAAGTTCTTCCTCCAGAGATTTCTTCTCCTGTTCACAGGCCATTTTCATATCTGCCAGAGCAAGTATCATTACTGCTGGACATAACACAGATTGTATATACTACATAATTACTACTGAATATATAAAATATAATATATATAGTACTATACATATATTAGTATCACTTTTATTGGAGCCTAAAGGCTAACATTCATTATTAGTTATGTTAGTATTATTGCATTTCCATAGTACTTACTCTTGATGGACCTGTTATGCTCCTCCTCCTCCTGCTGTTTCTGCAGGAGCTCTGTCTCCTCCTGCTGCTTGTGTTTCAGCATCTCCTGAAGAACCTGCAGCTCCTTCTGCTTCTGCAACCTCAACTCCTTCGGCTGCTCCAACAAACTGTTCTCCAACTCCTCCTTCTCACACCGCAAACACTCCAATCGGACCACAGGCCCCACTAGTGACACAGAACCACACACACACACAGACACACACACACACACACACACACACACAGAGAGATAAACATGTATAAATGTATAAGAATTTGTGGATAAAATTATTATGAGATTATTTATAATCAAACGACTACACTACACAACCACTTCTTCCTTTTATTTACATATTATACAGATATTTACATTTTATTTACCCGCGTGCGTCTCTCTTCTCCAAGGTAGCGGAGAGATATGAAAGGATAAAAGGGGAAAAGAATAAAATGCACGTCGGTTTTAAATTCGCAGGCTACATACGCTGAAGGCGTGGAAAACGAGCACGTGACGGAAAGGCTTCCGTACCCGATGGGTCCAAATCACATGCCCAGCAAAGTAGCCTTAAACCTGGACACACAATGGAGACCATTTGACCCTTTAAAATCATACTACAACCAGACTTCCAGGCCCAAGAGGTCACACAGTCATGCACAGCAAAGTAGCTCTGGGCCTGGGCACACTTCACGCAGTTTGACCGTTTAAATAAAAGTAGAAACAGACTTCCTGGCCCAAGAGGTCACACAGTCATGCCCAGCAAGGATGCTTTAAACGTGGGCACACTTCAGACCGTTTCACTCTTTAAATCATTCAAAGCACCACATTTCAAGGCCCAAGAGGTCACAGAATCATGCCCATCAAAGTAGCAATGCGCCTGGGCACACTTCACGCAGTATGAACCTTTAAATAATACTACAACCAGACACATACAGGTGCGCACATATACACAGATACACATTCTGTTTAATTTCTTCACATCTGCAGACTAGAGTAAGCTGAGGGTATAGTGTTAAACCAGGTACTACATAAACAGTATATAGTATATATACAGAGGATATAGTGTTAAACCAGGTACTACATACATAGTATATAGTATACATACAGAGTATATAGTTTGACCAAAAGATCGTGCTGATCTTTGATCTCCTGGTTCTTCATCTCCAGTGCCACTTTCAGACTCATAATGTCCTCCTCTATGGGCTGGTATAACACACACACGAATCATCACTACAGCCAGTACAATGGAAAGGTGGGAATGTGTACTGAATGTGTACTGACGTTATAAGTGAAAGGTGGAGGTACTGGTGGATGTGTACTGACACTAGAAGGGATCTCTACCTGCAGTGACAGTCTGAGCTTCTCAAGTTCTTCCTCCAGAGATTTCTTCTCCTGTTCACTGGCCATTTTCATATCTGCCAGAGCAAGTATCATTACTGCTGGATATAACACAGATTGTATATACTACATAATTACTACTGAATATATAAAATATAATATATATAGTACTATACATATATTAGTATCACTTTTATTGGAGCCTAAAGGCTAACATTCATTATTAGTTATGTTAGTATTATTGCATTTCCATAGTACTTACTCTTGATGGACCTGTTATGCTCCTCCTCCTCCTGCTGTTTCTGCAGGAGCTCTGTCTCCTCCTGCTGCTTGTGTTTCAGCATCTCCTGAAGAACCTGCAGCTCCTTCTGCTTCTGCAACCTCAACTCCTTCAGCTGCTCCAACAAACTGTTCTCCAACTCCTCATTCCTCATTCTCACACCGCAAACACTCCAATCGGGCCACAGGCCCCACTAGTGACACAGAACCACACACACACACACACACACACACACACACACACACACACACACACACAAAGAGAGAGATAAACATGTATAAATGTATAAGAATTTGTGGATAAAATTATTATGAGATTATTTATAATCAAACGACTACACTACACAACCACATCTTCCTTTTATTTACATATTATACAGATATTTACAGATATTTACATTTTATTTACCCGCGTGCGTCTCTCTTCTCCAAGGTAGCGGAGAGATATGAAAGGATAAAAGGGGAAAAGAATAAAATGCACGTCGGTTTTAAATTCGCCGGCTACCTGCGCTGAAGGCGTGGAAAACGAGCACGTGACGGAAAGGCTTCCGTACCCGATGGGTCCAAATCACATGCCCAGCAAAGTAGCCTTAAACCTGGACACACAATGGAGACCATTTGACCCTTTAAAATCATACTACAACCAGACTTCCAGGCCCAAGAGGTCACACAGTCATGCCCAGCAAAGTAGCTCTGGGCCTGGGCACACTTCACGCAGTTTGACCGTTTAAATAAAACTAGAAACAGACTTCCTGGCCCAAGAGGTCACACAGTCATGCCCAGCAAGGTTGCTTTAAACGTGGGCACACTTCAGACCGTTTCACTCTTTAAATCATTCAAAGCACCACATTTCAAGGCCCAAGAGGTCACAGAATCATGCCCATCAAAGTAGCTCTGGGCCAGGGCACACTTTACGGAGTTTGACCCTTTAAATAATACTACAACCAGACACATACAGGTGCGCACATATACACAGATACACATTCTGTTTAATTTCTTCACATCTGAAGACTAGAGTAAGCTGAGGGTATAGTGTTAAACCAGGTACTACATAAACAGTATATAGTATATATACAGAGGATATAGTGTTAAACCAGGTACTACATACAGAGTATATAGTATACATACAGAGTATATAGTTTGACCAAAAGATCGTGCTGATCTTTGATCTCCTGGTTCTTCATCTCCAGCGCCACTTTCAGACTCATAATGTCCTCCTCTATGGGCTGGTATAACCCACACACACGAATCATCACTACAGCCAGTACAATGGAAAGGTGGGAATGTGTACTGAATGTGTACTGACGTTATAAGTGAAAGGTGGAGGTACTGGTGGATGTGTACTGACACTATAAGGGATCTCTACCTGCAGTGACAGTCTGAGCTACTCAAGTTCTTCCTCCAGAGATTTCTTCTCCTGTTCACAGGCCATTTTCATATCTGCCAGAGCAAGTATCATTACTGCTGGATATAACACAGATTGTATATACTACATAATTACTACTGAATATATAAAATATAATATATATAGTACTATACATATATTAGTATCACTTTTATTGGAGCCTAAAGGCTAACATTCATTATTAGTTATGTTAGTATTATTGCATTTCCATAGTACTTACTCTTGATGGACCTGTTATACTCCTCCTCCTCCTGCTGTTTCTGCAGGAGCTCTGTCTCCTCCTGCTGCTTGTGTTTCAGCATCTCCTGAAGAACCTGCAGCTCCTTCTGCTTCTGCAACCTCAACTCCTTCAGCTGCTCCAACAAATTGTTCTCCAACTCCTCCTTCTCACACCGCAAACACTCCAATCGGGCCACAGGCCCCACTAGTGACACAGAACCACACACACACACACAGAGAGAGAGATAAACATGTATAAATGTATAAGAATTTGTGGATAAAATTATTATGAGATTATTTATAATCAAACGACTACACTACACAACCACATCTTCCTTTTATTTACATATTATACAGATATTTAGAGATATTTACATTTTATTTTCCCGCGTGCGTCTCTCTTCTCCAAGGTAGCGGAGAGATATGAAAGGATAAAAGGGGAAAAGAATAAAATGCACGTCGGTTTTAAATTCGCAGGCTACCTGCGCTGAAGGCGTGGAAAACGAGCACGTGACGGAAAGGCTTCCGTACCCGATGGGTCCAAATCACATGCCCAGCAAAGTAGCCTTAAACCTGGACACACAATGGAGACCATTTGACCCTTTAAAATCATACTACAACCAGACTTCCAGGCCCAAGAGGTCACACAGTCATGCCCAGCAAAGTAGCTCTGGGCCTGGGCACACTTCACGCAGTTTGACCGTTTAAATAAAACTAGAAACAGACTTCCTGGCCCAAGAGGTCACACAGTCATGCCCAGCAAGGTTGCTTTAAACGTGGGCACACTTCAGACCGTTTCACTCTTTAAATCATTCAAAGCACCACATTTCAAGGCCCAAGAGGTCACAGAATCATGCCCATCAAAGTAGCTCTGGGCCTGGGCACACTTTACGGAGTTTGACCCTTTAAATAATACTACAACCAGACACATACAGGTGCGCACATATACACAGATACACATTCTGTTTAATTTCTTCACATCTGCAGACTAGAGTAAGCTGAGGGTATAGTGTTAAACCAGGTACTACATAAACAGTATATAGTATATATACAGAGGATATAGTGTTAAACCAGGTACTACATACAGAGTATATAGTATACATACAGAGTATATAGTTTGACCAAAAGATCGTGCTGATCTTTGATCTCCTGGTTCTTCATCTCCAGCGCCACTTTCAGACTCATAATGTCCTCCTCTATGGGCTGGTATAACCCACACACACGAATCATCACTACAGCCAGTACAATGGAAAGGTGGGAATGTGTACTGAATGTGTACTGACGTTATAAGTGAAAGGTGGAGGTACTGGTGGATGTGTACTGACACTATAAGGGATCTCTACCTGCAGTGACAGTCTGAGCTTCTCAAGTTCTTCCTCCAGAGATTTCTTCTCCTGTTCACAGGCCATTTTCATATCTGCCAGAGCAAGTATCATTACTGCTGGATATAACAGATTGTATATACTACATAATTACTACTGAATATATAAAATATAATATATATAGTACTATACATATATTAGTATCACTTTTATTGGAGCCTAAAGGCTAGCATTCATTATTAGTTATGTTAGTATTATTGCATTTCCATAGTACTTACTCTTGATGGACCTGTTATGCTCCTCCTCCTCCTGCTGTTTCTGCAGGAGCTCTGTCTCCTCCTGCTGCTTGTGTTTCAGCATCTCCTGAAGAACCTGCAGCTCCTTCTGCTTCTGCAACCTCAACTCCTTCAGCTGCTCCAACAAATTGTTCTCCAACTCCTCCTTCTCACACCGCAAACACTCCAATCGGGCCACAGGCCCCACTAGTGACACAGAACCACACACACACACACACAGAGAGAGAGATAAACATGTATAAATGTATAAGAATTTGTGGATAAAATTATTATGAGATTATTTATAATCAAACGACTACACTACACAACCACATCTTCCTTTTATTTACATATTATACAGACATTTAGAGATATTTACATTTTATTTACCCGCGTGCGTCTCTCTTCTCCAAGGTAGCGGAGAGATATGAAAGGATAAAAGGGGAAAAGAATAAAATGCACGTCGGTTTTAAATTCGCAGGCTACCTGCGCTGAAGGCGTGGAAAACGAGCACGTGACGGAAAGGCTTCCGTACCCGATGGGTCCAAATCACATGCCCAGCAAAGTAGCCTTAAACCTGGACACACAATGGAGACCATTTGACCCTTTAAAATCATACTACAAGCAGACTTCCAGGCCCAAGAGGTCACAAAGTCATGCCCAGCAAAGTAGCTCTCGGCCTGGGCACACTTCACGCAGTTTGACCGTTTAAATAAAACTAGAAACAGACTTCCTGGCCCAAGAGGTCACACAGTCATGCCTGGGTCTGGGCACACTTCACGCAGTTTGACCCTTTAAATAATACTACAACCAGACACATACAGGTGCGCACATATACACAGATACACATTCTGTTTAATTTCTTCACATCTGCAGACTAGAGAAAGCTGAGGGTATAGTGTTAAACCAGGTACTACATAAACAGTATATAGTATATATACAGAGGATATAGTGTTAAACCAGGTACTACATACAGAGTATATAGTATACATACAGAGTATATAGTTTGACCAAAAGATCGTGCTGATCTTTGATCTCCTGGTTCTTCATCTCCAGCGCCACTTTCAGACTCATAATGTCCTCCTCTATGGGCTGGTATAACCCACACACACGAATCATCACTAAAGCCAGTACAATGGAAAGGTGGGAATGTGTACTGAATGTGTATTGACGTTATAAGTGAAAGGTGGAGGTACTGGTGGATGTGTACTGACACTATAAGGGATCTCTACCTGCAGTGACAGTCTGAGCTTCTCAAGTTCTTCCTCCAGAGATTTCTTCTCCTGTTCACAGGCCATTTTCATATCTGCCAGAGCAAGTATCATTACTGCTGGATATAACACAGATTGTATATACTACATAATTACTACTGAATATATAAAATATAATATATATAGTACTATACATATATTAGTATCACTTTTATTGGAGCCTAAAGGCTAACATTCATTATTAGTTATGTTAGTATTATTGCATTTCCATAGTACTTACTCTTGATGGACCTGTTATGCTCCTACTCCTCCTGCTGTTTCTGCAAGAGCTCTGTCTCCTCCTGCTGCTTGTGTTTCAGCATCTCCTGAAGAACCTGCAGCTCCTTCTGCTTCTGCAACCTCAACTCCTTCAGCTGCTCCAACAAACTGTTCTCAAACTCCTTCTCACACCGCAAACACTCCAATCGGGCCACAGGCCCCACTAGTGACACAGAACCACACACACACACACACAGACACACACACAGACACACACACAGACACACACACAAAGAGAGAGATAAACATGTATAAATGTATAAGAATTTGTGGATAAAATTATTATGAGATTATTCATAATCAAACGACTACACTACACAACCACTTCTTCCTTTTATTTACATGTTATACAGATATTTACAGATATTTACATTTTATTTACCCGCGTGCGTCTCTCTTCTCCAAGGTAGCGGAGAGATATGAAAGGATAAAAGGGGAAAAGAATAAAATGCACGTCGGTTTTAATTTCGCAGGCTACCTGCGCTGAAGGCGTGGAAAACGAGCACGTGACGGAAAGGCTTCCGTACCCGATGGGTCCAAATCACATGCCCAGCAAAGTAGCCTTAAACCTGGACACACAATGGAGACCATTTGACCCTTTAAAATCATACTACAACCAGACTTCCAGGCCCAAGAGGTCACACAGTCATGCACAGCAAAGTAGCTCTGGGCCTGGGCACACTTCACGCAGTTTGACCGTTTAAATAAAAGTAGAAACAGACTTCCTGGCCCAAGAGGTCACACAGTCATGCCCAGCAAGGATGCTTTAAACGTGGGCACACTTCAGACCGTTTCACTCTTTAAATCATTCAAAGCACCACATTTCAAGGCCCAAGAGGTCACAGAATCATGTCCATCAAAGTAGCTCTGGGCCTGGGCACACTTCACGCAGTTTGACCCTTTAAATAATACTACAACCAGACACATACAGATGCGCACATATACACAGATACACATTCTGTTTAAATTTCTTCACATCTGAAGACTAGAGTAAGCTGAGGGTATAGTGTTAAACCAGGTACTACATAAACAGTATATAGTATATATACAGAGGATATAGTGTTAAACCAGGTACTACATACAGAGTATATAGTATACATACAGAGTATATAGTTTGACCAAAAGATCGTGCTGATCTTTGATCTCCTGGTTCTTCATCTCCAGCGCCACTTTCAGACTCATAAAGTCCTCCTCTATGGGCTGGTATAACACACACACGAATCATCACTACAGCCAGTACAATGGAAAGGTGGGAATGTGTACTGAATGTGTACTGACGTTATAAGTGAGAGGTGGAGGTACTGGTGGATGTGTACTGACACTATAAGGGATCTCTACCTGCAGTGACAGTCTGAGCTTCTCAAGTTCTTCCTCCAGAGATTTCTTCTCCTGTTCACAGGCCATTTTCATATCTGCCAGAGCAAGTATCATTACTGCTGGATATAACACAGATTGTATATACTACATAATTACTACTGAATATATAAAATATAATATATATAGTACTATACATATATTAATATCACTTTTATTGGAGCCTAAAGGCTAACATTCATTATTAGTTATGTTAGTATTATTGCATTTCCATAGTACTTACTCTTGATGGACCTGTTATGCTCCTCCTCCTCCTGCTGTTTCTGCAGGAGCTCTGTCTCCTCCTGCTGCTTGTGTTTCAGCATCTCCTGAAGAACCTGCAGCTCCTTCTGCTTCTGCAACCTCAACTCCTTCAGCTGCTCCAACAAATTGTTCTCCAACTCCTCCTTCTCACACCGCAAACACTCCAATCGGGCCACAGGCCCCACTAGTGAAACAGAACCACACACACACACACAGAGAGAGAGATAAACATGTATAAATGTATAAGAATTTGTGGATAAAATTATTATGAGATTATTTATAATCAAACGACTACACTACACAACCACATCTTCCTTTTATTTACATATTATACAGACATTTAGAGATATTTACATTTTATTTACCCGCGTGCGTCTCTCTTCTCCAAGGTAGCGGAGAGATATGAAAGGATAAAAGGGGAAAAGAATAAAATGCACGTCGGTTTTAAATTCGCAGGCTACCTACGCTGAAGGCGTGGAAAACGAGCACGTGACGGAAAGGCTTCCGTACCCGATGGGTCCAAATCACATGCCCAGCAAAGTAGCCTTAAACCTGGACACACAATGGAGACCATTTGACCCTTTAAAATCATACTACATGCAGACTTCCAGGCCCAAGAGGTCACAAAGTCATGCCCAGCAAAGTAGCTCTGGGCCTGGGCACACTTCACGCAGTTTGACCGTTTAAATAAAACTAGAAACAGACTTCCTGGCCCAAGAGGTCACACAGTCATGCCCAGCAAGGTTGCTTTAAACGTGGGCACACTTCAGACCGTTTCACTCTTTAAATCATTCAAAGCACCACATTTCAAGGCCCAAGAGGTCACAGAATCATGCCCATCAAAGTAGCTCTGGGCCTGGGCACACTTTACGGAGTTTGACCCTTTAAATAATACTACAACCAGACACATACAGGTGCGCACATATACACAGATACACATTCTGTTTAATTTCTTCACATCTGCAGACTAGAGTAAGCTGAGGGTATAGTGTTAAACCAGGTACTACATAAACAGTATATAGTATATATACAGAGGATATAGTGTTAAACCAGGTACTACATACAGAGTATATAGTATACATACAGAGTATATAGTTTGACCAAAAGATCGTGCTGATCTTTGATCTCCTGGTTCTTCATCTCCAGCGCCACTTTCAGACTCATAATGTCCTCCTCTA
The DNA here is from genome assembly GCF_041902795.1 of Electrophorus electricus. Classification (NCBI taxonomy): domain Eukaryota; kingdom Metazoa; phylum Chordata; class Actinopteri; order Gymnotiformes; family Gymnotidae; genus Electrophorus; species Electrophorus electricus. The sequence continues at coordinate 37,537,858 of NC_137501.1, read as the reverse complement.
TGGGCTGGTATAACCCACACACACGAATCATCACTACAGCCAGTACAATGGAAAGGTGGGAATGTGTACTGAATGTGTACTGACGTTATAAGTGAAAGGTGGAGGTACTGGTGGATGTGTACTGACACTATAAGGGATCTCTACCTGCAGTGACAGTCTGAGCTTCTCAAGTTCTTCCTCCAGAGATTTCTTCTCCTGTTCACAGGCCATTTTCATATCTGCCAGAGCAAGTATCATTACTGCTGGATATAACAGATTGTATATACTACATAATTACTACTGAATATATAAAATATAATATATATAGTACTATACATATATTAGTATCACTTTTATTGGAGCCTAAAGGCTAGCATTCATTATTAGTTATGTTAGTATTATTGCATTTCCATAGTACTTACTCTTGATGGACCTGTTATGCTCCTCCTCCTCCTGCTGTTTCTGCAGGAGCTCTGTCTCCTCCTGCTGCTTGTGTTTCAGCATCTCCTGAAGAACCTGCAGCTCCTTCTGCTTCTGCAACCTCAACTCCTTCAGCTGCTCCAACAAATTGTTCTCCAACTCCTCCTTCTCACACCGCAAACACTCCAATCGGGCCACAGGCCCCACTAGTGACACAGAACCACACACACACACACACAGAGAGAGAGATAAACATGTATAAATGTATAAGAATTTGTGGATAAAATTATTATGAGATTATTTATAATCAAACGACTACACTACACAACCACATCTTCCTTTTATTTACATATTATACAGACATTTAGAGATATTTACATTTTATTTACCCGCGTGCGTCTCTCTTCTCCAAGGTAGCGGAGAGATATGAAAGGATAAAAGGGGAAAAGAATAAAATGCACGTCGGTTTTAAATTCGCAGGCTACCTGCGCTGAAGGCGTGGAAAACGAGCACGTGACGGAAAGGCTTCCGTACCCGATGGGTCCAAATCACATGCCCAGCAAAGTAGCCTTAAACCTGGACACACAATGGAGACCATTTGACCCTTTAAAATCATACTACAAGCAGACTTCCAGGCCCAAGAGGTCACAAAGTCATGCCCAGCAAAGTAGCTCTCGGCCTGGGCACACTTCACGCAGTTTGACCGTTTAAATAAAACTAGAAACAGACTTCCTGGCCCAAGAGGTCACACAGTCATGCCTGGGTCTGGGCACACTTCACGCAGTTTGACCCTTTAAATAATACTACAACCAGACACATACAGGTGCGCACATATACACAGATACACATTCTGTTTAATTTCTTCACATCTGCAGACTAGAGAAAGCTGAGGGTATAGTGTTAAACCAGGTACTACATAAACAGTATATAGTATATATACAGAGGATATAGTGTTAAACCAGGTACTACATACAGAGTATATAGTATACATACAGAGTATATAGTTTGACCAAAAGATCGTGCTGATCTTTGATCTCCTGGTTCTTCATCTCCAGCGCCACTTTCAGACTCATAATGTCCTCCTCTATGGGCTGGTATAACCCACACACACGAATCATCACTAAAGCCAGTACAATGGAAAGGTGGGAATGTGTACTGAATGTGTATTGACGTTATAAGTGAAAGGTGGAGGTACTGGTGGATGTGTACTGACACTATAAGGGATCTCTACCTGCAGTGACAGTCTGAGCTTCTCAAGTTCTTCCTCCAGAGATTTCTTCTCCTGTTCACAGGCCATTTTCATATCTGCCAGAGCAAGTATCATTACTGCTGGATATAACACAGATTGTATATACTACATAATTACTACTGAATATATAAAATATAATATATATAGTACTATACATATATTAGTATCACTTTTATTGGAGCCTAAAGGCTAACATTCATTATTAGTTATGTTAGTATTATTGCATTTCCATAGTACTTACTCTTGATGGACCTGTTATGCTCCTACTCCTCCTGCTGTTTCTGCAAGAGCTCTGTCTCCTCCTGCTGCTTGTGTTTCAGCATCTCCTGAAGAACCTGCAGCTCCTTCTGCTTCTGCAACCTCAACTCCTTCAGCTGCTCCAACAAACTGTTCTCAAACTCCTTCTCACACCGCAAACACTCCAATCGGGCCACAGGCCCCACTAGTGACACAGAACCACACACACACACACACAGACACACACACAGACACACACACAGACACACACACAAAGAGAGAGATAAACATGTATAAATGTATAAGAATTTGTGGATAAAATTATTATGAGATTATTCATAATCAAACGACTACACTACACAACCACTTCTTCCTTTTATTTACATGTTATACAGATATTTACAGATATTTACATTTTATTTACCCGCGTGCGTCTCTCTTCTCCAAGGTAGCGGAGAGATATGAAAGGATAAAAGGGGAAAAGAATAAAATGCACGTCGGTTTTAATTTCGCAGGCTACCTGCGCTGAAGGCGTGGAAAACGAGCACGTGACGGAAAGGCTTCCGTACCCGATGGGTCCAAATCACATGCCCAGCAAAGTAGCCTTAAACCTGGACACACAATGGAGACCATTTGACCCTTTAAAATCATACTACAACCAGACTTCCAGGCCCAAGAGGTCACACAGTCATGCACAGCAAAGTAGCTCTGGGCCTGGGCACACTTCACGCAGTTTGACCGTTTAAATAAAAGTAGAAACAGACTTCCTGGCCCAAGAGGTCACACAGTCATGCCCAGCAAGGATGCTTTAAACGTGGGCACACTTCAGACCGTTTCACTCTTTAAATCATTCAAAGCACCACATTTCAAGGCCCAAGAGGTCACAGAATCATGTCCATCAAAGTAGCTCTGGGCCTGGGCACACTTCACGCAGTTTGACCCTTTAAATAATACTACAACCAGACACATACAGATGCGCACATATACACAGATACACATTCTGTTTAAATTTCTTCACATCTGAAGACTAGAGTAAGCTGAGGGTATAGTGTTAAACCAGGTACTACATAAACAGTATATAGTATATATACAGAGGATATAGTGTTAAACCAGGTACTACATACAGAGTATATAGTATACATACAGAGTATATAGTTTGACCAAAAGATCGTGCTGATCTTTGATCTCCTGGTTCTTCATCTCCAGCGCCACTTTCAGACTCATAAAGTCCTCCTCTATGGGCTGGTATAACACACACACGAATCATCACTACAGCCAGTACAATGGAAAGGTGGGAATGTGTACTGAATGTGTACTGACGTTATAAGTGAGAGGTGGAGGTACTGGTGGATGTGTACTGACACTATAAGGGATCTCTACCTGCAGTGACAGTCTGAGCTTCTCAAGTTCTTCCTCCAGAGATTTCTTCTCCTGTTCACAGGCCATTTTCATATCTGCCAGAGCAAGTATCATTACTGCTGGATATAACACAGATTGTATATACTACATAATTACTACTGAATATATAAAATATAATATATATAGTACTATACATATATTAATATCACTTTTATTGGAGCCTAAAGGCTAACATTCATTATTAGTTATGTTAGTATTATTGCATTTCCATAGTACTTACTCTTGATGGACCTGTTATGCTCCTCCTCCTCCTGCTGTTTCTGCAGGAGCTCTGTCTCCTCCTGCTGCTTGTGTTTCAGCATCTCCTGAAGAACCTGCAGCTCCTTCTGCTTCTGCAACCTCAACTCCTTCAGCTGCTCCAACAAATTGTTCTCCAACTCCTCCTTCTCACACCGCAAACACTCCAATCGGGCCACAGGCCCCACTAGTGAAACAGAACCACACACACACACACAGAGAGAGAGATAAACATGTATAAATGTATAAGAATTTGTGGATAAAATTATTATGAGATTATTTATAATCAAACGACTACACTACACAACCACATCTTCCTTTTATTTACATATTATACAGACATTTAGAGATATTTACATTTTATTTACCCGCGTGCGTCTCTCTTCTCCAAGGTAGCGGAGAGATATGAAAGGATAAAAGGGGAAAAGAATAAAATGCACGTCGGTTTTAAATTCGCAGGCTACCTGCGCTGAAGGCGTGGAAAACGAGCACGTGACGGAAAGGCTTCCGTACCCGATGGGTCCAAATCACATGCCCAGCAAAGTAGCCTTAAACCTGGACACACAATGGAGACCATTTGACCCTTTAAAATCATACTACATGCAGACTTCCAGGCCCAAGAGGTCACAAAGTCATGCCCAGCAAAGTAGCTCTGGGCCTGGGCACACTTCACGCAGTTTGACCGTTTAAATAAAACTAGAAACAGACTTCCTGGCCCAAGAGGTCACACAGTCATGCCTGGGTCTGGGCACACTTCACGCAGTTTGACCCTTTAAATAATACTACAACCAGACACATACAGGTGCGCACATATACACAGATACACATTCTGTTTAATTTCTTCACATCTGCAGACTAGAGAAAGCTGAGGGTATAGTGTTAAACCAGGTACTACATAAACAGTATATAGTATATATACAGAGGATATAGTGTTAAACCAGGTACTACATACAGAGTATATAGTATACATACAGAGTATATAGTTTGACCAAAAGATCGTGCTGATCTTTGATCTCCTGGTTCTTCATCTCCAGCGCCACTTTCAGACTCATAATGTCCTCCTCTATGGGCTGGTATAACCCACACACACGAATCATCACTAAAGCCAGTACAATGGAAAGGTGGGAATGTGTACTGAATGTGTATTGACGTTATAAGTGAAAGGTGGAGGTACTGGTGGATGTGTACTGACACTATAAGGGATCTCTACCTGCAGTGACAGTCTGAGCTTCTCAAGTTCTTCCTCCAGAGATTTCTTCTCCTGTTCACAGGCCATTTTCATATCTGCCAGAGCAAGTATCATTACTGCTGGATATAACACAGATTGTATATACTACATAATTACTACTGAATATATAAAATATAATATATATAGTACTATACATATATTAGTATCACTTTTATTGGAGCCTAAAGGCTAACATTCATTATTAGTTATGTTAGTATTATTGCATTTCCATAGTACTTACTCTTGATGGACCTGTTATGCTCCTACTCCTCCTGCTGTTTCTGCAAGAGCTCTGTCTCCTCCTGCTGCTTGTGTTTCAGCATCTCCTGAAGAACCTGCAGCTCCTTCTGCTTCTGCAACCTCAACTCCTTCAGCTGCTCCAACAAACTGTTCTCAAACTCCTTCTCACACCGCAAACACTCCAATCGGGCCACAGGCCCCACTAGTGACACAGAACCACACACACACACACACAGACACACACACAGACACACACACAAAGAGAGAGATAAACATGTATAAATGTATAAGAATTTGTGGATAAAATTATTATGAGATTATTCATAATCAAACGACTACACTACACAACCACTTCTTCCTTTTATTTACATGTTATACAGATATTTACAGATATTTACATTTTATTTACCCGCGTGCGTCTCTCTTCTCCAAGGTAGCGGAGAGATATGAAAGGATAAAAGGGGAAAAGAATAAAATGCACGTCGGTTTTAATTTCGCAGGCTACCTGCGCTGAAGGCGTGGAAAACGAGCACGTGACGGAAAGGCTTCCGTACCCGATGGGTCCAAATCACATGCCCAGCAAAGTAGCCTTAAACCTGGACACACAATGGAGACCATTTGACCCTTTAAAATCATACTACAACCAGACTTCCAGGCCCAAGAGGTCACACAGTCATGCCCAGCAAAGTAGCTCTGGGCCTGGGCACACTTCACGCAGTTTGACCGTTTAAATAATACTACAACCAGACTTCCAGGCACAAGAGGTCACACAGTAATGCCCAGCAAGGTTACTTTAAACGTGGGCACACTTCAGACCGTTTCACTCTTTAAATCATTCAAAGCACCACATTTCAAGGCCCAAGAGGTCACACAGTCATGCACAGCAAAGTAGCTCTGGGCCTGGGCACACTTCACGCAGTTTGACCGTTTAAATAAAACTAGAAACAGACTTCCTAGCCCAAGAGGTCACAGTCATACCCAGCAAAGTACGTTTAAACCTGGAAACAAATCAGATCCTTTCTGTCATTCAAAGGAATGGGCCTGCAACTCACAACCACATCCCCAGTGAAGCGCACCGTCACCCAGCCACACTACGCCACCTTGCCCGTCCTGGAACAACCACACCTCCAGGGCACCACATGCCAATCTCTCATGCCCAGCAAACTGCAACCTCACGCAGCCAGGCCACACACTGTCTCCCCTTGTACCGTCCAGGGACGAACTCCTCCACAAACCTAGTGTTCACGCACACACACGCAATTACAACGAATTGGTGGAGAACTTTGAAACAAACGTGCTGACTTTGAATACTCACATCTAGGCTCGGCCAGGTCCAAACGGCCTGCAGCTCGGTGCGCATCACCTCCATGACTGTCCCTAACGAACGCCACCTGCCACGCTTTCGGCCCGTCCCTGGCGGCATTAAAAAATCGTAGCGTGATAACGATGGTTCCGATCCGCGTGCCGCTCGAAGGCGATTACAGGGGAGATGCAGCCCTTTCCAAAGAGCCATGAACAGACTTTCTACTCCCTAGGAGCCCAAAGATATTAAGCCGGAAATATGTCCTACTCGCGTCTTTTCTACGCCGCGCACCACATTTAAAAAATCGTATCGTAAGAACGGTGGGTCCGATCCGCGTGCCGCTTAAAGGCGATTACAGGGGAGATGCAACCCTCTCCAAAGAGCCATGAACAGACTTTCTACTCCCAAGGACACAAGAGATATTAAGCCGCAATGACGTCCGACGCGCGCATTTTCTCCGCCGCGCACCACATATAAAAAATCGTAGCGTGAAAACAGTGGGTTCGATCCGCGTGCCGCTCGAAGGCGATTACAGGGGAGATGCATCCCTTTCCAAAGAGCCATGAACAGACTTCCTACTCCCAAGGAGACAAGAGATATTAAGCCGCAATGACGTCCGACGCGCGTCTTTTCTCCGCAGCTCACCACATTTAAAAAAATCGAAGCGTGAAAACCGTGGGTTCGATATAGTATACATACAGAGTATATAGTTTGACCAAAAGATCGTGCTGATCTTTGATCTCCTGGTTCTTCATCTCCAGCGCCACTTTCAGACTCAATGTCCTCCTCTATGGGCTGGTATAACACAGACACGAATCATCACTACAGCCAGTACAATGGAAAGGTGGGAATGTGTACTGAATGTGTACTGACGTTATAAGTGAGAGGTGGTGGTACTGGTGGATGTGTACTGACACTATAAGGGATCTCTACCTGCAGGGACAGTTTGAGCTTCTCAAGTTCTTCCTCCAGAGATTTCTTCTCCTGTTCACAGGCCATTTTCATATCTGCCAGAACAAATATCATTACTGCTGGATATAACACAGATTGTATATACTACATAATTACTACTGAATATATAAAATATAATATATATAGTACTATACATATATTAGTGTCACTTTTATTGGAGCCTAAAGGCTAACATTCATTATTAGTTATTTTAGTATTATTGCATTTCCATAGTACTTACTCTTGATGGACCTGTTATGCTCCTCCTCCTCCTGCTGTTTCTGCAGGAGCTCTGTCTCCTCCTGCTGCTTGTGTTTCAGCATCTCCTGAAGAACCTGCAGCTCCTTCTGCTTCTGCAACCTCAACTCCTTCAGCTGCTCCAACAAACTGTTCTCCAACTCCTCCTTCTCACACCGCAAACACTCCAATCGGGCCACAGGCCCCACTAGTGACACAGAACCACACACACACACACACACACACACACACACACACACACACACACACAAAGAGAGAGATAAACATGTATAAATGTATAAGAATTTGTGGATAAAATTATTATGAGATTATTTATAATCAAACGACTACACTACACAACCACATCTTCCTTTTATTTACATATTATACAGATATTTAGAGATATTTACATTTTATTTACCCGGGTGCGTCTCTCTTTTCCAAGGTAGCGGAGAGATATGAAAGGATAAAAGGGGAAAAGAATAAAATGCACGTCGGTTTTAAATTCGCAGGCTACCTGCGCTGAAGGCGTGGAAAACGAGCACGTGACGGAAAGGCTTCCGTACCCGATGGGTCCAAATCACATGCCCAGCAAAGTAGCCTTAAACCTGGACACACAATGGAGACCATTTGACCCTTTAAATAATACTACAACCAGACACATACAGGTGCGCACATATACACAGATACACATTCTGTTTAAATTTCTTCACATCTGCAGACTAGAGTAAGCTGAGGGTATAGTGTTAAACCAGGAACTACATAAACAGTATATAGTATATATACAGAGGATATAGTGTTAAACCAGGTACTACATACAGAGTATATAGTATACATACAGAGTATATAGTTTGACCAAAAGATCGTGCTGATCTTTGATCTCCTGGTTCTTCATCTCCAGCGCCACTTTCAGACTCATAATGTCCTCCTCTATGGGCTGGTATAACCCACACACACGAATCATCACTACAGCCAGTACAATGGAAAGGTGGGAATGTGTACTGAATGTGTACTGACGTTATAAGTGAAAGGTGGAGGTACTGGTGGATGTGTACTGACACTATAAGGGATCTCTACCTGCAGTGACAGTCTGAGCTTCTCAAGTTCTTCCTCCAGAGATTTCTTCTCCTGTTCACAGGCCATTTTCATATCTGCCAGAGCAAGTATCATTACTGCTGGATATAACATAGATTGTATATACTACATAATTACTACTGAATATATAAAATATAATATATATAGTACTATACATATATTAGTATCACTTTTATTGGAGCCTAAAGGCTAGCATTCATTATTATGTTAGTATTATTGCATTTCCATAGTACTTACTCTTGATGGACCTGTTATGCTCCTCCTCCTCCTGCTGTTTCTGCAGGAGCTCTGTCTCCTCCTGCTGCTTTTGTTTCAGCATCTCCTGAAGAACCTGCAGCTCCTTCTGCTTCTGCAACCTCAACTCCTTCAGCTGCTCCAACAAACTGTTCTCCAACTCCTCCTTCTCACACCGCAAACACTCCAATCGGGCCACAGGCCCCACTAGTGACACAGAACCACACACACACAGACACAGACACACACACACACACAGAGAGAGAGATAAACATGTATAAATGTATAAGAATTTGTGGATAAAATTACTATGAGATTATTTATAATCAAACGACTACACTATACAACCACATCTTCCTTTTATTTACATATTATACAGACATTTAGAGATATTTACATTTTATTTACCCGCGTGCGTCTCTCTTCTCCAAGGTAGCGGAGAGATATGAAAGGATAAAAGGGGAAAAGAATAAAATGCACGTCGGTTTTAAATTCGCAGGCTACCTGCGCTGAAGGCGTGGAAAACGAGCACGTGACGGAAAGGCTTCCGTACCCGATGGGTCCAAATCACATGCCCAGCAAAGTAGCCTTAAACCTGGACACACAATGGAGACCATTTGACCCTTTAAAATCATACTACAACCAGACTTCCAGGCCCAAGAGGTCACACAGTCATGCCCAGCAAGGATGCTTTAAACGTGGGCACACTTCAGACCGTTTCACTCTTTAAATCATTCAAAGCACCACATTTCAAGGCCCAAGAGGTCACAGAATCATGCCCATCAAAGTAGCTCTGGGCCTGGGTACACTTCATGCAGTTTGACCCTTTAAATAATACTACAACCAGACACATACAGGTGCGCACATATACACAGATACACATTCTGTTTAATTTCTTCACATCTGCAGACTAGAGTAAGCTGAGGGTATAGTGTTAAACCAGGTACTACATAAACAGTATATAGTATATATACAGAGGATATAATGTTAAACCAGGTACTACATACAGAGTATATAGTTTGACCAAAAGATCGTGCTGATCTTTGATCTCCTGGTTCTTCATCTCCAGCGCCACTTTCAGACTCATAATGTCCTCCTCTATGGGCTGGTATAACACACACACGAATCATCACTACAGCCAGTACAATGGAAAGGTGGGAATGTGTACTGAATGTGTACTGACGTTATAAGTGAAAGGTGGAGCTACTGGTGGATGTGTACTGACACTATAAGGGATCTCTACCTGCAGTGACAGTCTGAGCTTCTCAAGTCCTTCCTCCAGAGATTTCTTCTCCTGTTCACAGGCCATTTTCATATCTGCCAGAGCAAGTATCATTACTGCTGGATATAACACAGATTGTATATACTACATAATTACTACTGAATATATAAAATATAATATATATAGTACTATACATATATTAGTATCACTTTTATTGGAGCCTAAAGGCTAACATTCATTATTAGTTATGTTAGTATTATTGCATTTCCATAGTACTTACTCTTGATGGACCTGTTATGCTCCTCCTCCTCCTGCTGTTTCTGCAGGAGCTCTGTCTCCTCCTGCTGCTTGTGTTTCAGCATCTCCTGAAGAACCTGCAGCTCCTTCTGCTTCTGCAACCTCAACTCCTTCAGCTGCTCCAACAAATTGTTCTCCAACTCCTCCTTCTCACACCGCAAACACTCCAATCGGGCCACAGGCCCCACTAGTGACACAGAACCACACACACACACACACAGAGAGAGATAAACATGTATAAATGTATAAGAATTTGTGGATAAAATTATTATGAGATTATTTATAATGAAACGACTACACTACACAACCACTTCTTCCTTTTATTTACATATTATACAGATATTTAGAGATATTTACATTTTATTTACCCGCGTGCGTCTCTCTTCTCCAAGGTAGCGGAGAGATATGAAAGGATAAAAGGGGAAAAGAATAAAATGCACGTCGGTTTTAAATTCGCAGGCTACCTGCGCTGAAGGCGTGGAAAACGAGCACGTGGCGGAAAGGCTTCCGTACCCGATGGGTCCAAATCACATGCCAAGCAAAGTAGCCTTAAACCTGGACACACAATGGAGACCATTTGACCCTTTAAAATCATACTACAACCAGACTTCCAGGCCCAAGAGGTCACACAGTCATGCCCAGCAAAGTAGCTCTGGGCCTGGGCACACTTCACGCAGTTTGACCGTTTAAATAAAAGTAGAAACAGACTTCCTGGCCCAAGAGGTCACACAGTCATGCCCAGCAAGGATGCTTTAAACGTGGGCACACTTCAGACCGTTTCACTCTTTAAATCATTCAAAGCACCACATTTCAAGGCCCAAGAGGTCACAGAATCATGCCCATCAAAGTAGCTCTGGGCCTGGGCACACTTCATGCAGTTTGACCCTTTAAATAATACTACAACCAGACACATACAGGTGCGCACATATACACAGATACACATTCTGTTTAATTTATTCACATCTGCAGACTAGAGTAAGCTGAGGGTATAGTGTTAAACCAGGTACTACATAAACAGTATATAGTATATATACAGAGGATATAATGTTAAACCAGGTACTACATACAGAGTATATAGTTTGACCAAAAGATCGTGCTGATCTTTGATCTCCTGGTTCTTCATCTCCAGCGCCACTTTCAGACTCATAATGTCCTCCTCTATGGGCTGGTATAACACACACACGAATCATCACTACAGCCAGTACAATGGAAAGGTGGGAATGTGTACTGAATGTGTACTGACGTTATAAGTGAAAGGTGGAGGTACTGGTGGATGTGTACTGACACTATAAGGGATCTCTACCTGCAGTGACAGTCTGAGCTTCTCAAGTTCTTCCTCCAGAGATTTCTTCTCCTGTTCACAGGCCATTTTCATATCTGCCAGAGCAAGTATCATTACTGCTGGATATAACACAGATTGTATATACTACATAATTACTACTGAATATATAAAATATAATATATATAGTACTATACATATATTAGTATCACTTTTATTGGAGCCTAAAGGCTAACATTCATTATTAGTTATGTTAGTATTATTGCATTTCCATAGTACTTACTCTTGATGGACCTGTTATGCTCCTCTTCCTCCTGCTGTTTCTGCAGGAGCTCTGTCTCCTCCTGCTGCTTGTGTTTCAGCATCTCCTGAAGAACCTGCAGCTCCTTCTGCTTCTGCAACCTCAACTCCTTCAGCTGCTCCAACAAACTGTTCTCCAACTCCTCCTTCTCACACCGCAAACACTCCAATCGGGCCACAGGCCCCACTAGTGACACAGAACCACACACACACACACACAGACACACACACACACACACACACAAAGAGAGAGATAAACATGTATAAATGTATAAGAATTTGTGGATAAAATTATTATGAGATTATTTATAATGAAACGACTACACTACACAACCACTTCTTCCTTTTATTTACATATTATACAGATATTTAGAGATATTTACATTTTATTTACCCGCGTGCGTCTCTCTTCTCCAAGGTAGCGGAGAGATATGAAAGGATAAAAGGGGAAAAGAATAAAATGCACGTCGGTTTTAAATTCGCAGGCTACCTGCGCTGAAGGCGTGGAAAACGAGCACGTGACGGAAAGGCTTCCGTACCCGATGGGTCCAAATCACATGCCCAGCAAAGTAGCCTTAAACCTGGACACACAATGGAGACCATTTGACCCTTTAAATAATACTACAACCAGACACATACAGGTGCGCACATATACACAGATACACATTCTGTTTAAATTTCTTCACATCTGCAGACTAGAGTAAGCTGAGGGTATAGTGTTAAACCAGGAACTACATAAACAGTATATAGTATATATACAGAGGATATAGTGTTAAACCAGGTACTACATACAGAGTATATAGTATACATACAGAGTATATAGTTTGACCAAAAGATCGTGCTGATCTTTGATCTCCTGGTTCTTCATCTCCAGCGCCACTTTCAGACTCATAAAGTCCTCCTCTATGGGCTGGTATAACACACAGACGAATCATATCTACAGCCAGTACAATGGAAAGGTGGGAATGTGTACTGAATGTGTACTGACGTTATAAGTGAAAGGTGGAGGTACTGGTGGATGTGTACTGACACTATAAGGGATCTCTACCTGCAGTGACAGTCTGAGCTTCTCAAGTTCTTCCTCCAGAGATTTCTTCTCCTGTTCACAGGCCATTTTCATATCTGCCAGAGCAAGTATCATTACTGCTGGATATAACACAGATTGTATATACTACATAATTACTACTGAATATATAAAATATAATATATATAGTACTATACATATATTAGTATCACTTTTATTGGAGCCTAAAGGCTAACATTCATTATTAGTTATGTTAGTATTATTGCATTTCCATAGTACTTACTCTTGATGGACCTGTTATGCTCCTCCTCCTCCTGCTGTTTCTGCAGGAGCTCTGTCTCCTCCTGCTGCTTGTGTTTCAGCATCTCCTGAAGAACCTGCAGCTCCTTCTGCTTCTGCAACCTCAACTCCTTCAGCTGCTCCAACAAATTGTTCTCCAACTCCTCCTTCTCACACCGCAAACACTCCAATCGGGCCACAGGCCCCACTAGTGACACAGAACCACACACACACACACAGAGAGAGAGATAAACATGTATAAATGTATAAGAATTTGTGGATAAAATTATTATGAGAATATTTATAATCAAACGACTACACTACACAACCACATCTTCCTTTTATTTACATATTATACAGATATTTAGAGATATTTACATTTTATTTACCCGTGTGCGTCTCTCTTCTCCAAGGTAGCGGAGAGATATGAAAGGATAAAAGGGGAAAAGAATAAAATGCACGTCGGTTTTAAATTCGCAGGCTACCTGCGCTGAAGGCGTGGAAAACGAGCACGTGACGGAAAGGCTTCCGTACCCGATGGGTCCAAATCACATGCCCAGCAAAGTAGCCTTAAACCTGGACACACAATGGAGAGCATTTGACCCTTTAAAATCATACTACAACCAGACTTCCAGGCCCAAGAGGTCACACAGCCATGCCCAGCAAAGTAGCTCTGGGCCTGGGCACACTTCACGCAGTTTGACCGTTTAAATAAAACTAGAAACAGACTTCCTGGCCCAAGAGGTAACAGTCATACCCAGCAAAGTACGTTTAAACCTGGAAACAAATCAGATCCTTTCTGTCATTCAAAGGAATGGGCCTGCAACTCACAACCACATCCCCAGTGAAGCGCACCGTCACCCAGCCACACTACCCCACCTTGCCCGTCCTGGAACAACCACACCTCCAGGGCACCACATGCCAATCTCTCATGCCCAGCAAACTGCAACCTCACGCAGCCAGGCCACACACTGTCTCCCCTTGTACAGTCCAAGGACGAACTCCTCCACAAACCTGGTGTTCACGCGCACACACGCAATTACAACGAATTGGTGGAGAACTTTGAAACAAACGTGCTGACTTTGAAAACTCACATCTAGGCTGGGCCAGGTCCAAATGGCCTGCAGCTCGGTGCGCATTAACTGCTTGACTGTCCGTCACGAACGCCACCTGCCAAGCGTTCGTTCCGTCCCTGGCGGATTTTAAAAAATCGTAGCGTGAGAACGATGGGTCCGATCCGCGTGCCGCTTAAAGGCGATTACAGGGGAGATGCAACCCTTTCCAAAGAACCATGAAAAGACTTTCTACTCCCAAGGAAACGAGATATTAAGCCGCAATGACATCCGACGCGCGCATTTTCTCCGCCGCGCAACACATTTAAAAAAAATCGTAGCGTGAAAACCGTGGGTTCGATCCGCGTGCCGCTTAAAGGCGATTACAGGGGAGATGCAGCCCTTTCCAAAGAGCCATGAAAAGACTTTCTACTCCCAAGGAGACAAGAGATATTAAGCCGAAATGACGTCCGACGCGCGCATTTCCTCCGCCGCTCACCACATTTAAAAAAATCATAGCGTGAAAACCGTGGGTTCGATCCGCGTGCCGCTCGAAGGCGATTACAGGGGAGATGCAGCCCTTTCCAAAGAGCCATGAACAGACTTTCTACTCCCAATGAGACAAGAGATATCAAGCCGCAAATACGTCCGGCGCGCGTCTATTCTCCGCCGCGCAACACATTTAAAAAAAAATCGTAGCGTGAAAACCGTGGGTTCGATCCGCGTGCCGCTTAAAGGCGATTACAGGGGAGATGCAGCCCTTTCCAAAGAGCCATGAAAAGACTTTCTACTCCCAAGGAGACAAGAGATATTACGCGCATTTTCTCCGACGCGCACCACGTTTAAAAAATCGTAGCGTGAGAACGGTGGGTCCGATCCGCGTGCCGCTTAAAGGCGATTACAGGGGAGATGCATCCCTTTCCAAAGAGCCATGAACAGACTTTCTACTCCCAAGGAGACCAGAGATATTAACAGATAAAGCGTTACGCTCCAGTCGGATGAGAGAGAAACGCTTGTACAATTGCAACGAATTGGAGGAGAAAGTTTAAACAAACGCACTGACTTTGAAGGCTCACATCTAGGCCGGGCCAGGTCCAAATGGCCTGCAACTCGGTCCGCATCACGTCCATGACTTTTCCTAACGAACGCCACCTGCCAAGCTTTCGGCCCGTCCCTGTCGGCATTAAAAAATCGTAGCGTGATAACGATGGTTCCGATCCGCGTGCCGCGAGAAGGCGATTACAGGGGAGATGCAGCCCTTTCCAAAGAACCATGAAAAGACTTTCTACTCCCAAGGAGACAAGAGATATTAAGCCGCAATGACGTCCGACGCGCGCATTTTTTCCGCCGCGCAGCACATTTAAAAAAATCATAGCGTGAAAACCGTGGGTTCGATCCACGTGCCGCTCGAAGGCGATTACAGGGGAGATGCAGCCCTTTCCAAAGAGGCATGAACAGACTTCCTACTCCCAAGGAGCCCAAAGATATTAAGCCGCAAATACGTCCTACGCGCGTCTTTTCTACGCCGCGCACCACATTTAAAAAATCGTATCGGAAGAACGGTGGGTCCAATCCGCGTGCCGCTTAAAGGCGATTACAAGGGAGATGCAAACCTTTCCAAAGAGCCATGAAAAGACTTTCTACTCCCAAGGAGACAATAGATATTAAGCCGAAATGACGTCCGACGCGCGCATTTTCTCCGACGCGCAACACATTTAAAAAAATCATAGCGTGAAAACCGTGGGTTCGATCCGCGTGCCGCTCGAAGGCTATTACAGCGGAGATGCAGCCCTTTCCAAAGAGGCATGAACAGACTTCCTACTCCCAAGGAGCCCAAAGATATTAAGCCGCAAATACGTCCTACGCGCGTCTTTTCTACGCCGCGCACCACATTTAAAAAATCGTATCGGAAGAACGGTGGGTCCAATCCGCGTGCCGCTTAAAGGCGATTACAAGGGAGATGCAAACCTTTCCAAAGAACCATGAAAAGACTTTCTACTCCCAAGGAGACAATAGATATTAAGCCGAAATGACGTCCGACGCGCGCATTTTCTCCGACGCGCACCACATTTAAAAAAATCATAGCGTGAAAACCGTGGGTTCGATCCGCGTGCCGCTCGAAGGCGATTACAGCGGAGATGCAGCCCTTTCCAAAGAGCCATGAAAAGACTTTCTACTCCCAAGGAGACAAGAGATATTAAGCCGAAATGACGTCCGACGCGCGCATTTCCTCCGCCGCGCACCACATTTAAAAAAATCATAGCGTGAAAACCGTGGGTTCGATCCGCGTGCCGCTCGAAGGCGATTACAGGGGAGATGCAGCCCTTTCCAAAGAGCCATGAACAGACTTTCTACATCCAATGAGACAAGAGATATTAAGCCGCAAATACGTCCGGCGCGCGTCTTTTCTCCGCCGCGCAACACATTTAAAAAAAATCGTAGCGTGAAAAACGTGGGTTCGATCCGCGTGCCGCTCGAAGGCGATTACAGGGGAGATACAGCCCTTTCCAAAGAGCCATGAACAGACTTTCTACTCCCAAGGAGACAAGAGATATTACGCGCATTTTCTCCGACGCGCACCACGTTTAAAAAATCGTAGCGTGAGAACGGTGGGTCCGATCCGCGTGCCGCTTAAAGGCGATTACAGGGGAGATGCATCCCTTTCCAAAGAGCCATGAACAGACTTTCTACTCCCAAGGAGACCAGAGATATTAACAGATAAAGCGTTACGCTCCAGTCGGATGAGCGAGAAACGCTTGTACAATTGCAACGAATTGGAGGAGAAAGTTTAAACAAACGCGCTGACTTTGAAGGCTCACATCTAGGCCGGGCCAGGTCCAAATGGCCTGCAACTCGGTCCGCATCACGTCCATGACTTTTCCTAACGAACGCCACCTGCCAAGCTTTCGGCCCGTCCCTGTCGGCATTAAAAAATCGTAGCATGATAACGATGGTTCCGATCCGCGTGCCGCGCGAAGGCGATTACAGGGGAGATGCAGCCCTTTCCAAAGAGCTATGAACAGACTTTCTACTCCCAAGGAGCCCAAAGATATTAAGCCGCAAATAAGTCCTACGCGCGTCTTTTCTACGCCGCGCACCACATTTAAAAAATCGTAGCGTAAGAACGGTGTGTCCGATCCGCGTGCCGCTTAAAGGCGATTACAGGGGAGATGCAACCCTTTCCAAAGAACCATGAAAAGACTTTCTACTCCCAAGGAGACCAGAGATATTAACAGATAAAGCGTTACGCTCCAGTCGGATGAGCGAGAAACGCTTGTACAATTGCAACGAATTGGAGGAGAAAGTTTAAACAAACGCGCTGACTTTGAACGCTCACATCTAGGCCGGGCCAGATCCAAATGGCCTGCAACTCGGTGCGCATCACCTCCATGACGGTCCCTAACGAACGCCACCTGCCAAGCTTTCGGCCCGTCCCTGGCGGCATTAAAAAATCGTAGCGTGATAACGATGGTTCCGATGCGCGTGCCGCGCGAAGGCGATTACAGGGGAGATGCAGCCCTTTCCAAAGAGCAATGAACAGACTTTCTACTCACAAGGAGACAAGAGATATTAAGCCGCAATGATATCCGACGCGCGCATTTTCTCCGCCGCACACCACATTTAAAAAATCGTAGCGTGAGAACGGTGGGTCCGATCCGCATGCCGCTTAAAGGCGATTACAGGGGAGATGCAACCCTTTCCAAAGAGCCATGAAAAGACTTTCTATTCCCAAGGAGACAAGAGATATTAAGCCGCAATGACGTCCGACGCGCGCGCACCACATTTAAAAAAATCATAGCGTGAAAACCGTGGGTTCGATCCGCGTGCCGCTTGAAGGCGATTACAGGGGAGATGCAGCATTTCCAAAGAGCCATGAACAGACTTCCTACTCCCAAGGAGAAAAGAGATATTAAGCAGCAATGATGTCCGACACGCGCATTTTCTCCGCCGCGCACCACATTTAAAAAATCTTAGCGTGAGAACGGTGGGTCCGATCCGCGTGCCGCTTAAAGGCGATTACAGGGGAGATGCAGCCCTTTCCAAAGAGCCATGAACAGACTTTCTACTCCCAATGAGACAAGAGATATCAAGCCGCAAATACGTCCGGCGCGCGTCTATTCTCCGCCGCGCAACACATTTAAAAAAAAATCGTAGCGTGAAAACCGTGGGTTCGATCCGCGTGCCGCTTAAAGGCGATTACAGGGGAGATGCAGCCCTTTCCAAAGAGCCATGAAAAGACTTTCTACTCCCAAGGAGACAAGAGATATTAAGCCGAAATGACGTCCGACGCGCGCATTTCCTCCGCCGCGCACCACATTTAAAAAAATCATAGCGTGAAAACCGTGGGTTCGATCCGCGTGCCGCTCGAAGGCGATTACAGGGGAGATGCAGCCCTTTCCAAAGAGGCATGAACAGACTTCCTACTCCCAAGGAGCACAAAGATATTAAGCCGCAAATACGTCCTACGCGCGTCTTTTCTACGCCGCGCACCACATTTAAAAAATCGTATCGGAAGAACGGTGGGTCCAATCCGCGTGCCGCTTAAAGGCGATTACAAGGGAGATGCAAACCTTTCCAAAGAGCCATGAAAAGACTTTCTACTCCCAAGGAGACAATAGATATTAAGCCGAAATGACGTCCGACGCGCGCATTTTCTACGCCGCGCACCACATTTAAAAAAATCATAGCGTGAAAACCGTGGGTTCGATCCGCGTGCCGCTCGAAGGCGATTACAGCGGAGATGCAGCCCTTTCCAAAGAGCCATGAAAAGACTTTCTACTCCCAAGGAGACAAGAGATATTAAGCCGAAATGACGTCCGACGCGCGCATTTCCTCCGCCGCGCACCACATTTAAAAAAATCATAGCTTGAAAACCGTGGGTTCGATCCGCGTGCCGCTCGAAGGCGATTACAGGGGAGATGCAGCCCTTTCCAAAGAGCCATGAACAGACTTTCTACACCCAATGAGACAAGAGATATTAAGCCGCAAATACGTCCGGCGCGCGTCTTTTCTCCGCCGCGCAACACATTTAAAAAAAATCGTAGCGTGAAAAACGTGGGTTCGATCCGCGTGCCGCTCGAAGGCGATTACAGGGGAGATGCATCCCTTTGAAAAGAGCCATGAACAGACTTTCTACTCCCAAGGAGACCAGAAATATTAACATATAAAGCGTTACGCTCCAGTCGGATGAACGAGAAACGCTTGTACAATTGCAACGAATTGGAGGAGAAAGTTTAAACAAACGCGCTGACTTTGAACGCTCACATCTAGGCCGGGCCAACTCCAAATGGCGTGCAACTCGGTGCGCATCACCTCCATGACTGTCCCTAACGAACGCCACCTGCCACGCTTTCGGCCCGTCCCTGGCGGCATTAAAAAATCGTAGCGTGATAACGATGGTTCCGATGCGCGTGCCGCTCGAAGGCGATTACAGGGGAGATACAGCCCTTTCCAAAGAGCCATGAACAGACTTTCTACTCCCAAGGAGACAAGAGATATTACGCGCATTTTCTCCGACGCGCACCACGTTTAAAAAATCGTAGCGTGAGAACGGTGGGTCCGATCCGCGTGCCGCTTAAAGGCGATTACAGGGGAGATGCATCCCTTTCCAAAGAGCCATGAACAGACTTTCTACTCCCAAGGAGACCAGAGATATTAACAGATAAAGCGTTACGCTCCAGTCGGATGAGAGAGAAACGCTTGTACAATTGCAACGAATTGGAGGAGAAAGTTTAAACAAACGCGCTGACTTTGAAGGCTCACATCTAGGCCGGGCCAGGTCCAAATGGCCTGCAACTCGGTCCGCATCACGTCCATGACTTTTCCTAACGAACGCCACCTGCCAAGCTTTCGGCCCGTCCCTGTCGGCATTAAAAAATCGTAGCATGATAACGATGGTTCCGATCCGCGTGCCGCGCGAAGGCGATTACAGGGGAGATGCAGCCCTTTCCAAAGAGCTATGAACAGACTTTCTACTCCCATGGAGCCCAAAGATATTAAGCCGCAAATAAGTCCTACGCGCGTCTTTTCTACGCCGCGCACCACATTTAAAAAATCGTAGCGTAAGAACGGTGGGTCCGATCCGCGTGCCGCTTAAAGGCGATTACAGGGGAGATGCAACCCTTTCCAAAGAACCATGAAAAGACTTTCTACTCCCAAGGAGACAAGAGATATTAAGCCGCAATGACGTCCGACGCGCGCATTTTCTCCGACGCGCAACACATTTAAAAAAATCATAGCGTGAAAACCGTGGGTTCGATCCGCGTGCCGCTCGAAGGCGATTACAGGGGAGATGCAGCCCTTTCCAAAGAGCCATGAACAGACTTTCTACTCCCAAGGAGACCAGAGATATTAACAGATAAAGCGTTACGCTCCAGTCGGATGAGCGAGAAACGCTTGTACAATTGCAACGAATTGGAGGAGAAAGTTTAAACAAACGCGCTGACTTTGAACGCTCACATCTAGGCCGGGCCAGATCCAAATGGCCTGCAACTCGGTGCGCATCACCTCCATGACGGTCCCTAACGAACGCCACCTGCCAAGCTTTCGGCCCGTCCCTGGCGGCATTAAAAAATCGTAGCGTGATAACGATGGTTCCGATGCGCGTGCCGCGCGAAGGCGATTACAGGGGAGATGCAGCCCTTTCCAAAGAGCAATGAACAGACTTTCTACTCGCAAGGAGACAAGAGATATTAAGCCGCAATGATATCCGACGCGCGCATTTTCTCCGCCGCACACCACATTTAAAAAATCGTAGCGTGAGAACGGTGGGTCCGATCCGCATGCCGCTTAAAGGCGATTACAGGGGAGATGCAACCCTTTCCAAAGAGCCATGAAAAGACTTTCTATTCCCAAGGAGACAAGAGATATTAAGCCGCAATGACGTCCGACGCGCGCATTTTCTCCGCCGCGCACCACATTTAAAAAAATCATAGCGTGAAAACCGTGGGTTCGATCCGCGTGCCGCTTGAAGGCGATTACAGGGGAGATGCAGCATTTCCAAAGAGCCATGAACAGACTTCCTACTCCCAAGGAGAAAAGAGATATTAAGCAGCAATGATGTCCGACACGCGCATTTTCTCCGCCGCGCACCACATTTAAAAAATCTTAGCGTGAGAACGGTGGGTCCGATCCGCGTGCCGCTTAAAGGCGATTACAGGGGAGATGCAGCCCTTTCCAAAGAGCCATGAAAAGACTTTCTACTCCCAAGGAGACAAGAGATATTAAGCCGAAATGACGTCCGACGCGCGCAATTTCTCCGCCGCGCAACACATTTAAAAAAATCATAGCGTGAAAACCGTGGGTTCGATCCGCGTGCCGCTCGAAGGCGATTACAGCGGAGATGCAGCCCTTTCCAAAGAGCCATGAAAAGACTTTCTACTCCCAAGGAGACAAGAGATATTAAGCCGAAATGACGTCCGACGCGCGCGTTTCCTCCGCCGCGCACCACATTTAAAAAAATCATAGCTTGAAAACCGTGGGTTCGATCCGCGTGCCGCTCGAAGGCGATTACAGGGGAGATGCAGCCCTTTCCAAAGAGCCATGAACAGACTTTCTACACCCAATGAGACAAGAGATATTAAGCCGCAAATACGTCCGGCGCGCGTCTTTTCTCTGCCGCGCAACACATTTAAAAAAAATCGTAGCGTGAAAAACGTGGGTTCGATCCGCGTGCCGCTCGAAGGCGATTACAGGGGAGATGCATCCCTTTCAAAAGAGCCATGAACAGACTTTCTACTCCCAAGGAGACCAGAAATATTAACATATAAAGCGTTACGCTCCAGTCGGATGAACGAGAAACGCTTGTACAATTGCAACGAATTGGAGGAGAAAGTTTAAACAAACGCGCTGACTTTGAACGCTCACATCTAGGCCGGGCCAACTCCAAATGGCGTGCAACTCGGTGCGCATCACCTCCATGACTGTCCCTAACGAACGCCACCTGCCACGCTTTCGGCCCGTCCCTGGCGGCATTAAAAAATCGTAGCGTGATAACGATGGTTCCGATGCGCGTGCCGCTCGAAGGCGATTACAGGGGAGATACAGCCCTTTCCAAAGAGCCATGAACAGACTTTCTACTCCCAAGGAGACAAGAGATATTACGCGCATTTTCTCCGACGCGCACCACGTTTAAAAGATCGTAGCGTGAGAACGGTGGGTCCGATCCGCGTGCCGCTTAAAGGCTATTACAGGGGAGATGCATCCCTTTCCAAAGAGCCATGAACAGACTTTCTACTCCCAAGGAGACCAGAGATATTAACAGATAAAGCGTTACGCTCCAGTCGGATGAGCGAGAAACGCTTGTACAATTGCAACGAATTGGAGGAGAAAGTTTAAACAAACGCGCTGACTTTGAAGGCTCACATCTAGGCCGGGCCAGGTCCAAATGGCCTGCAACTCGGTCCGCATCACGTCCATGACTTTTCCTAACGAACGCCACCTGCCAAGCTTTCGGCCCGTCCCTGTTGGCATTAAAAAATCGTAGCGTGATAACGATGGTTCCGATCTGCGTGCCGCGCGAAGGCGATTACAGGGGAGATGCAGCCCTTTCCAAAGAACCATGAAAAGACTTTCTACTCCCAAGGAGACAAGAGATATTAAGCCGCAATGACGTCCGACGCGCTCATTTTCTCCGCCGCGCAGCACATTTAAAAAAATCATAGCGTGAAAACCGTGGGTTCGATCCGCGTGCCGCTCGAAGGCGATTACAGGGGAGATGCAGCCCTTTCCAAAGAGGCATGAACAGACTTCCTACTCCCAAGGAGCCCAAAGATATTAAGCCGCAAATACGTCCTTCGCGCGTCTTTTCTACGCCGCGCAACATTTAAAAAATCGTATCGTAAGAACGGTGGGTCCAATCCGCGTGCCGCTTAAAGGCGATTACAAGGGAGATGCAACCCTTTCCAAAGAGCCTTGAACAGACTTTCTACTCCCAAGGAGACAAGAGATATTAAGCCGCAATGACGTCCGACGCGCGCATTTTCTCCGACGCGCACCACGTTTAAAAAATCGTAGCGTGAGAACGGTGGGTCCGATCCGCGTGCCGCTTAAAGGCGATTACAGGGGAGATGCATCCCTTTCCAAAGAGCCATGAACAGACTTTCTACTCCCAAGGAGACCAGAGATATTAACAGATAAAGCGTTACGCTCCAGTCGGATGAGCGAGAAACGCTTGTACAATTGCAACGAATTGGAGGAGAAAGTTTAAACAAACGCGCTGACTTTGAACGCTCACATCTAGGCCGGGCCAGGTCCAAATGGCCTGCAACTCGGTGCGCATCACCTCCATGACGGTCCCTAACGAACGCCACCTGCCACGCTTTCGGCCCGTCCCTGGCGGCATTAAAAAATCATAGCGTGAAAACCGTGGGTTCGATCCGCGTGCCGCTCGAAGGCGATTACAGCGGAGATGCAGCCCTTTCCAAAGAGCCATGAAAAGACTTTCTACTCCCAAGGAGACAAGAGATATTAAGCCGCAATGACGTCCGACGCGCGCATTTTCTCCGACGCGCAACACATTTAAAAAAATCATAGCGTGAAAACCGTGGGTTCGATCCGCGTGCCGCTCGAAGGCGATTACAGGGGAGATGCAGCCCTTTCCAAAGAGGCATGAACAGACTTCCTACTCCCAAGGAGCCCAAAGATATTAAGCCGCAAATACGTCCTACGCGCGTCTTTTCTACGCCGCGCACCACATTTAAAAAATCGTATCGGAAGAACGGTGGGTCCAATCCGCGTGCCGCTTAAAGGCGATTACAAGGGAGATGCAAACCTTTCCAAAGAGCCATGAAAAGACTTTCTACTCCCAAGGAGACAATAGATATTAAGCCGAAATGACGTCCGACGCGCGCATTTTCTCCGCCGCGCACCACATTTAAAAAAATCATAGCGTGAAAACCGTGGGTTCGATCCGCGTGCCGCTCGAAGGCGATTACAGGGGAGATGCAGCCCTTTCCAAAGAGCCATGAACAGACCTTCTACTCCCAATGAGACAAGAGATATCAAGCCGCAAATACGTCCGGCGCGCGTCTATTCTCCGCCGCGCAACACATTTAAAAAAAATCGTAGCGTGAAAACCGTGGGTTCGATCCGCGTGCCGCTTAAAGGCGATTACAGGGGAGATGCAGCCCTTTCCAAAGAGCCATGAAAAGACTTTCTACTCCCAAGGAGACAAGAGATATTAAGCCGAAATGACGTCCGACGCGCGCATTTCCTCCGCCGCGCAACACATTTAAAAAAATCATAGCGTGAAAACCGTGGGTTCGATCCGCGTGCCGCTCGAAGGCGATTACAGAGGAGATGCAGCCCTTTCCAAAGAGGCATGAACAGACTTCCTACTCCCAAGGAGCCCAAAGATATTAAGCCGCAAATACGTCCTACGCGCGTCTTTTCTACGCCGCGCACCACATTTAAAAAATCGTATCGGAAGAACGGTGGGTCCAATCCGCGTGCGGCTTAAAGGCGATTACAAGGGAGATGCAAACCTTTCCAAAGAGCCATGAAAAGACTTTCTACTCCCAAGGAGACAATAGATATTAAGCCGAAATGACGTCCGACGCGCGCATTTTCTCCGCCGCGCACCACATTTAAAAAAATCATAGCGTGAAAACCGTGGGTTCGATCCGCGTGCCGCTCGAAGGCGATTACAGCGGAGATGCAGCCCTTTCCAAAGAGCCATGAAAAGACTTTCTACTCCCAAGGAGACAAGAGATATTAAGCCGCAATGACGTCCGACGCGCGCATTTTCTCCGACGCGCAACACATTTAAAAAAATCATAGCGTGAAAACCGTGGGTTCGATCCGCGTGCCGCTCGAAGGCGATTACAGGGGAGATGCAGCCCTTTCCAAAGAGCCATGAACAGACTTTCTACTCCCAATGAGACAAGAGATATCAAGCCGCAAATACGTCCGGCGCGCGTCTATTCTCCGCCGCGCAACACATTTAAAAAAAATCGTAGCGTGAAAACCGTGGGTTCGATCCGCGTGCCGCTTAAAGGCGATTACAGGGGAGATGCAGCCCTTTCCAAAGAGCCATGAAAAGACTTTGTACTCCCAAGGAGACAAGAGATATTAAGCCGAAATGACGTCCGACGCGCGCATTTCCTCCGCCGCGCACCACATTTAAAAAAATCATAGCGTTAAAACCGTGGGTTCGATCCGCGTGCCGCTCGAAGGCGATTACAGGGGAGATGCAGCCCTTTCCAAAGAGGCATGAACAGACTTCCTACTCCCAAGGAGCCCAAAGATATTAAGCCGCAAATACGTCCTACGCGCGTCTTTTCTACGCCGCGCACCACATTTAAAAAATCGTATCGGAAGAACGGTGGGTCCAATCCGCGTGCCGCTTAAAGGCGATTACAAGGGAGATGCAAACCTTTCCAAAGAGCCATGAAAAGACTTTCTACTCCCAAGGAGACAATAGATATTAAGCCGAAATGACGTCCGACGCGCGCATTTTCTCCGCCGCGCACCACATTTAAAAAAATCATAGCGTGAAAACCGTGGGTTCGATCCGCGTGCCGCTCGAAGGCGATTACAGCGGAGATGCAGCCCTTTCCAAAGAGCCATGAAAAGACTTTCTACTCCCAAGGAGACCAGAAATATTAACATATAAAGCGTTACGCTCCAGTCGGATGAACGAGAAACGCTTGTACAATTGCAACGAATTGGAGGAGAAAGTTTAAACAAACGCGCTGACTTTGAACGCTCACATCTAGGCCGGGCCAACTCCAAATGGCGTGCAACTCGGTGCGCATCACCTCCATGACTGTCCCTAACGAACGCCACCTGCCACGCTTTCGGCCCGTCCCTGGCGGCATTAAAAAATCGTAGCGTGATAACGATGGTTCCGATGCGCGTGCCGCTCGAAGGCGATTACAGGGGAGATACAGCCCTTTCCAAAGAGCCATGAACAGACTTTCTACTCCCAAGGAGACAAGAGATATTACGCGCATTTTCTCCGACGCGCACCACGTTTAAAAAATCGTAGCGTGAGAACGGTGGGTCCGATCCGCGTGCCGCTTAAAGGCGATTACAGGGGAGATGCATCCCTTTCCAAAGAGCCATGAACAGACTTTCTACTCCCAAGGAGACCAGAGATATTAACAGATAAAGCGTTACGCTCCAGTCGGATGAGCGAGAAACGCTTGTACAATTGCAACGAATTGGAGGAGAAAGTTTAAACAAACGCGCTGACTTTGAAGGCTCACATCTAGGCCGGGCCAGGTCCAAATGGCCTGCAACTCGGTCCGCATCACGTCCATGACTTTTCCTAACGAACGCCACCTGCCAAGCTTTCGGCCCGTCCCTGTCGGCATTAAAAAATCGTAGCGTGATAAGGTTGGTTCCGATCCGCGTGCCGCGCGAAGGCGATTACAGGGGAGATGCAGCCCTTTCCAAAGAACCATGAAAAGACTTTCTACTCCCAAGGAGACAAGAGATATTAAGCCGCAATGACGTCCGACGCGCGCATTTTCTCCGCCGCGCAGCACATTTAAAAAAATCATAGCGTGAAAACCGTGGGTTCGATCCACGTGCCGCTCGAAGGCGATTACAAGGGAGATGCAAACCTTTCCAAAGAGCCATGAAAAGACTTTCTACTCCCAAGGAGACAATAGATATTAAGCCGAAATGACGTCCGACGCGCGCATTTTCTCCGACGCGCACCACATTTAAAAAAATCATAGCGTGAAAACCGTGGGTTCGATCCGCGTGCCGCTCGAAGGCGATTACAGCGGAGATGCAGCCCTTTCCAAAGAGCCATGAACAGACTTTCTACTCCCAAGGAGACCAGAAATATTAACATATAAATCGTTACGCTCCAGTCGGATGAACGAGAAACGCTTGTACAATTGCAACGAATTGGAGGAGAAAGTTTAAACAAACGCGCTGACTTTGAACGCTCACATCTAGGCCGGGCCAACTCCAAATGGCGTGCAACTCGGTGGGCATCACCTCCATGACTGTCGCTAACGAACGCCACCTGCCACGCTTTCGGCCTATCCCTGGCGGCATTAAAAAATCGTAGCGTGATAACGATGGTTCCGATGCGCGTGCCGCTCGAAGGCGATTACAGGGGAGATACAGCCCTTTCCAAAGAGCCATGAACAGACTTTCTACTCCCAAGGAGACCAGAGATATTAACAGATAAAGCGTTACGCTCCAGTCGGATGAGCGAGAAACGCTTGTACAATTGCAACGAATTGGAGGAGAAAGTTTAAACAAACGCGCTGACTTTGAAGGCTCACATCTAGGCCGGGCCAACTCCAAATGGCGTGCAACTCGGTGCGCATCACCTCCATGACTGTCCCTAACGAACGCCACCTGCCACGCTTTCGGCCCGTCCCTGGCGGCATTAAAAAATCGTAGCGTGATAACGATGGTTCCGATGCGCGTGCCGCTCGAAGGCGATTACAGGGGAGATACAGCCCTTTCCAAAGAGCCATGAACAGACTTTCTACTCCCAAGGAGACCAGAGATATTAACAGATAAAGCGTTACGCTCCAGTCGGATGAGCGAGAAACGCTTGTACAATTGCAACGAATTGGAGGAGAAAGTTTAAACAAACGCGCTGACTTTGAAGGCTCACATCTAGGCCGGGCCAGGTCCAAATGGCCTGCAACTCGGTCCGCATCACGTCCATGACTTTTCCTAACGAACGCCACCTGCCAAGCTTTCGGCCCGTCCCTGTCGGCATTAAAAAATCGTAGCGTGAAAACGATGGTTCCGATCCGCGTGCCGCGCGAAGGCGATTACAGGGGAGATGCAGCCCTTTCCAAAGAGGCATGAACAGACTTCCTACTCCCAAGGAGCCCAAAGATATTAAGCCGCAAATACGTCCTACGCGCGTCTTTTCTACGCCGCGCACCACATTTAAAAAATCGTATCGGAAGAACGGTGGGTCCAATCCGCGTGCCGCTTAAAGGCGATTACAAGGGAGATGCAAACCTTTCCAAAGAGCCATGAAAAGACTTTCTACTCCCAAGGAGACAATAGATATTAAGCCGAAATGACGTCCGACGCGCGCATTTTCTCCGACGCGCACCACATTTAAAAAAATCATAGCGTGAAAACCGTGGGTTCGATCCGCGTGCCGCTCGAAGGCGATTACAGCGGAGATGCAGCCCTTTCCAATGAGCCATGAAAAGACTTTCTACTCCCAAGGAGACAAGAGATATTAAGCCGAAATGACGTCCGACGCGCGCATTTCCTCCGCCGCGCACCACATTTAAAAAAATCATAGCGTGAAAACCGTGGGTTCGATCCGCGTGCCGCTCGAAGGCGATTACAGGGGAGATGCAGCCCTTTCCAAAGAGCCATGAACAGACTTTCTACATCCAATGAGACAAGAGATATTAAGCCGCAAATACGTCCGGCGCGCGTCTTTTCTCCGCCGCGCAACACATTTAAAAAAAATCGTAGCGTGAAAAACGTGGGTTCGATCCGCGTGCCGCTCGAAGGCGATTACAGGGGAGATGCATCCCTTTCAAAAGAGCCATGAACAGACTTTCTACTCCCAAGGAGACCAGAAATATTAACATATAAAGCGTTACGCTCCAGTCGGATGAACGAGAAACGCTTGTACAATTGCAACGAATTGGAGGAGAAAGTTTAAACAAACGCGCTGACTTTCAACGCTCACATCTAGGCCGGGCCAACTCCAAATGGCGTGCAACTCGGTGCGCATCACCTCCATGACTGTCGCTAACGAACGCCACCTGCCACGCTTTCGGCCTATCCCTGGCGGCATTAAAAAATCGTAGCGTGATAACGATGGTTCCGATGCGCGTGCCGCTCGAAGGCGATTACAGGGGAGATACAGCCCTTTCCAAAGAGCCATGAACAGACTTTCTACTCCCAAGGAGACAAGAGATATTACGCGCATTTTCTCCGACGCGCACCACGTTTAAAAAATCGTAGCGTGAGAACGGTGGGTCCGATCCGCGTGCCGCTTAAAGGCGATTACAGGGGAGATGCATCCCTTTCCAAAGAGCCATGAACAGACTTTCTACTCCCAAGGAGACCAGAGATATTAACAGATAAAGCGTTACGCTCCAGTCGGATGAGCGAGAAACGCTTGTACAATTGCAACGAATTGGAGGAGAAAGTTTAAACAAACGCGCTGACTTTGAAGGCTCACATCTAGGCCGGGCCAGGTCCAAATGGCCTGCAACTCGGTCCGCATCACGTCCATGACTTTTCCTAACGAACGCCACCTGCCAAGCTTTCGGCCCGTCCCTGTCGGCATTAAAAAATCGTAGCATGATAACGATGGTTCCGATCCGCGTGCCGCGCGAAGGCGATTACAGGGGAGATGCAGCCCTTTCCAAAGAGCTATGAACAGACTTTCTACTCCCAAGGAGCCCAAAGATATTAAGCCGCAAATAAGTCCTACGCGCGTCTTTTCTACGCCGCGCACCACATTTAAAAAATCGTAGCGTAAGAACGGTGGGTCCGATCCGCGTGCCGCTTAAAGGCGATTACAGGGGAGATGCAACCCTTTCCAAAGAACCATGAAAAGACTTTCTACTCCCAAGGAGACAAGAGATATTAAGCCGCAATGACGTCCGACGCGCGCATTTTCTCCGACGCGCAACACATTTAAAAAAATCATAGCGTGAAAACCGTGGGTTCGATCCGCGTGCCGCTCGAAGGCGATTACAGGGGAGATGCAGCCCTTTCCAAAGAGCCATGAACAGACTTTCTACTCCCAAGGAGACCAGAGATATTAAGCCGCAATGACGTCCGACGCGCGCATTTTTTCCGCTGCGCAGCACATTTAAAAAAATCATAGCGTGAAAACCGTGGGTTCGATCCACGTGCCGCTCGAAGGCGATTACAGGGGAGATGCAGCCCTTTCCAAAGAGGCATGAACAGACTTCCTACTCCCAAGGAGCCCAAAGATATTAAGCCGCAAATACGTCCTACGCGCGTCTTTTCTACGCCGCGCACCACATTTAAAAAATCGTATCGGAAGAACGGTGGGTCCAATCCGCGTGCCGCTTAAAGGCGATTACAAGGGAGATGCAAACCTTTCCAAAGAGCCATGAAAAGACTTTCTACTCCCAAGGAGACAATAGATATTAAGCCGAAATGACGTCCGACGCGCGCATTTTCTCCGACGCGCAACACATTTAAAAAAATCATAGCGTGAAAACCGTGGGTTCGATCCGCGTGCCGCTTGAAGGCGATTACAGCGGAGATGCAGCCCTTTCCAAAGAGCCATGAAAAGACTTTCTACTCCCAAGGAGACAAGAGATATTAAGCCGAAATGACGTCCGACGCGCGCATTTCCTCCGCCGCGCACAACATTTAAAAAAATCATAGCGTGAAAACCGTGGGTTCGATCCGCGTGCCGCTCGAAGGCGATTACAGGGGAGATGCAGCCCTTTCCAAAGAGCCATGAACAGACTTTCTACACCCAATGAGACAAGAGATATTAAGCCGCAAATACGTCCGGCGCGCGTCTTTGCTCCGCCGCGCAACACATTTAAAAAAAATCGTAGCGTGAAAAACGTGGGTTCGATCCGCGTGCCGCTCGAAGGCGATTACAGGGGAGATGCATCCCTTTCAAAAGAGCCATGAACAGACTTTCTACTCCCAAGGAGACCAGAAATATTAACATATAAAGCGTTACGCTCCAGTCGGATGAACGAGAAACGCTTGTACAATTGCAACGAATTGGAGGAGAAAATTTAAACAAACGCGCTGACTTTGAACGCTCACATCTAGGCCGGGCCAACTCCAAATGGCGTGCAACTCGGTGCGCATCACCTCCATGACTGTCCCTAACGAACGCCACCTGCCACGCTTTCGGCCCGTCCCTGGCGGCATTAAAAAATCGTAGCGTGATAACGATGGTTCCGATGCGCGTGCCGCTCGAAGGCGATTACAGGGGAGATACAGCCCTTTCCAAAGAGCCATGAACAGACTTTCTACTCCCAAGGAGACCAGAGATATTAACAGATAAAGCGTTACGCTCCAGTCGGATGAGCGAGAAACGCTTGTACAATTGCAACGAATTGGAGGAGAAAGTTTAAACAAACGCGCTGACTTTGAAGGCTCACATCTAGGCCGGGCCAGGTCCAAATGGCCTGCAACTCGGTCCGCATCACGTCCATGACTTTTCCTAACGAACGCCACCTGCCAAGCTTTCGGCCCGTCCCTGTCGGCATTAAAAAATCGTAGCGTGATAACGATGGTTCCGATCCGCGTGCCGCGCGAAGGCGATTACAGGGGAGATGCAGCCCTTTCCAAAGAGGCATGAACAGACTTCCTACTCCCAAGGAGCCCAAAGATATTAAGCCGTAAATACGTCCTACGCGCGTCTTTTCTACGCCGCGCACCACATTTAAAAAATCGTATCGGAAGAACGGTGGGTCCAATCCGCGTGCCGCTTAAAGGCGATTACAAGGGAGATGCAAACCTTTCCAAAGAGCCATGAAAAGACTTTCTACTCCCAAGGAGACAATAGATATTAAGCCGAAATGACGTCCGACGCGAGCATTTTCTCCGACGCGCACCACATTTAAAAAAATCATAGCGTGAAAACCGTGGGTTCGATCCGCGTGCCGCTCGAAGGCGATTACAGCGGAGATGCAGCCCTTTCCAATGAGCCATGAAAAGACTTTCTACTCCCAAGGAGACAAGAGATATTAAGCCGAAATGACGTCCGACGCGCGCATTTCCTCCGCCGCGCACCACATTTAAAAAAATCATAGCGTGAAAACCGTGGGTTCGATCCGCGTGCCGCTCGAAGGCGATTACAGGGGAGATGCAGCCCTTTCCAAAGAGCCATGAACAGACTTTCTACATCCAATGAGACAAGAGATATTAAGCCGCAAATACGTCCGGCGCGCGTCTTTTCTCCGCCGCGCAACACATTTAAAAAAAATCGTAGCGTGAAAAACGTGGGTTCGATCCGCGTGCCGCTCGAAGGCGATTACAGGGGAGATGCATCCCTTTCAAAAGAGCCATGAACAGACTTTCTACTCCCAAGGAGACCAGAAATATTAACATATAAAGCGTTACGCTCCAGTCGGATGAACGAGAAACGCTTGTACAATTGCAACGAATTGGAGGAGAAAGTTTAAACAAACGCGCTGACTTTCAACGCTCACATCTAGGCCGGGCCAACTCCAAATGGCGTGCAACTCGGTGCGCATCACCTCCATGACTGTCGCTAACGAACGCCACCTGCCACGCTTTCGGCCTATCCCTGGCGGCATTAAAAAATCGTAGCGTGATAACGATGGTTCCGATGCGCGTGCCGCTCGAAGGCGATTACAGGGGAGATACAGCCCTTTCCAAAGAGCCATGAACAGACTTTCTACTCCCAAGGAGACAAGAGATATTACGCGCATTTTCTCCGACGCGCACCACGTTTAAAAAATCGTAGCGTGAGAACGGTGGGTCCGATCCGCGTGCCGCTTAAAGGCGATTACAGGGGAGATGCATCCCTTTCCAAAGAGCCATGAACAGACTTTCTACTCCCAAGGAGACCAGAGATATTAACAGATAAAGCGTTACGCTCCAGTCGGATGAGCGAGAAACGCTTGTACAATTGCAACGAATTGGAGGAGAAAGTTTAAACAAACGCGCTGACTTTGAAGGCTCACATCTAGGCCGGGCCAGGTCCAAATGGCCTGCAACTCGGTCCGCATCACGTCCATGACTTTTCCTAACGAACGCCACCTGCCAAGCTTTCGGCCCGTCCCTGTCGGCATTAAAAAATCGTAGCATGATAACGATGGTTCCGATCCGCGTGCCGCGCGAAGGCGATTACAGGGGAGATGCAGCCCTTTCCAAAGAGCTATGAACAGACTTTCTACTCCCAAGGAGCCCAAAGATATTAAGCCGCAAATAAGTCCTACGCGCGTCTTTTCTACGCCGCGCACCACATTTAAAAAATCGTAGCGTAAGAACGGTGGGTCCGATCCGCGTGCCGCTTAAAGGCGATTACAAGGGAGATGCAAACCTTTCCAAAGAGCCATGAAAAGACTTTCTACTCCCAAGGAGACAATAGATATTAAGCCGAAATGACGTCCGACGCGCGCATTTTCTCCGACGCGCAACACATTTAAAAAAATCATAGCGTGAAAACCGTGGGTTCGATCCGCGTGCCGCTCGAAGGCTATTACAGCGGAGATGCAGCCCTTTCCAAAGAGGCATGAACAGACTTCCTACTCCCAAGGAGCCCAAAGATATTAAGCCGCAAATACGTCCTACGCGCGTCTTTTCTACGCCGCGCACCACATTTAAAAAATCGTATCGGAAGAACGGTGGGTCCAATCCGCGTGCCGCTTAAAGGCGATTACAAGGGAGATGCAAACCTTTCCAAAGAACCATGAAAAGACTTTCTACTCCCAAGGAGACAATAGATATTAAGCCGAAATGACGTCCGACGCGCGCATTTTCTCCGACGCGCACCACAATTAAAAAAATCATAGCGTGAAAACCGTGGGTTCGATCCGCGTGCCGCTCGAAGGCGATTACAGCGGAGATGCAGCCCTTTCCAAAGAGCCATGAAAAGACTTTCTACTCCCAAGGAGACAAGAGATATTAAGCCGAAATGACGTCCGACGCGCGCATTTCCTCCGCCGCGCACCACATTTAAAAAAATCATAGCGTGAAAACCGTGGGTTCGATCCGCGTGCCGCTCGAAGGCGATTACAGGGGAGATGCAGCCCTTTCCAAAGAGCCATGAACAGACTTTCTACATCCAATGAGACAAGAGATATTAAGCCGCAAATACGTCCGGCGCGCGTCTTTTCTCCGCCGCGCAACACATTTAAAAAAAATCGTAGCGTGAAAAACGTGGGTTCGATCCGCGTGCCGCTCGAAGGCGATTACAGGGGAGATACAGCCCTTTCCAAAGAGCCATGAACAGACTTTCTACTCCCAAGGAGACAAGAGATATTACGCGCATTTTCTCCGACGCGCACCACGTTTAAAAAATCGTAGCGTGAGAACGGTGGGTCCGATCCGCGTGCCGCTTAAAGGCGATTACAGGGGAGATGCATCCCTTTCCAAAGAGCCATGAACAGACTTTCTACTCCCAAGGAGACCAGAGATATTAACAGATAAAGCGTTACGCTCCAGTCGGATGAGCGAGAAACGCTTGTACAATTGCAACGAATTGGAGGAGAAAGTTTAAACAAACGCGCTGACTTTGAAGGCTCACATCTAGGCCGGGCCAGGTCCAAATGGCCTGCAACTCGGTCCGCATCACGTCCATGACTTTTCCTAACGAACGCCACCTGCCAAGCTTTCGGCCCGTCCCTGTCGGCATTAAAAAATCGTAGCATGATAACGATGGTTCCGATCCGCGTGCCGCGCGAAGGCGATTACAGGGGAGATGCAGCCCTTTCCAAAGAGCTATGAACAGACTTTCTACTCCCATGGAGCCCAAAGATATTAAGCCGCAAATAAGTCCTACGCGCGTCTTTTCTACGCCGCGCACCACATTTAAAAAATCGTAGCGTAAGAACGGTGGGTCCGATCCGCGTGCCGCTTAAAGGCGATTACAGGGGAGATGCAACCCTTTCCAAAGAACCATGAAAAGACTTTCTACTCCCAAGGAGACAAGAGATATTAAGCCGCAATGACGTCCGACGCGCGCATTTTCTCCGACGCGCAACACATTTAAAAAAATCATAGCGTGAAAACCGTGGGTTCGATCCGCGTGCCGCTCGAAGGCGATTACAGGGGAGATGCAGCCCTTTCCAAAGAGCCATGAACAGACTTTCTACTCCCAAGGAGACCAGAGATATTAACAGATAAAGCGTTACGCTCCAGTCGGATGAGCGAGAAACGCTTGTACAATTGCAACGAATTGGAGGAGAAAGTTTAAACAAACGCGCTGACTTTGAACGCTCACATCTAGGCCGGGCCAGATCCAAATGGCCTGCAACTCGGTGCGCATCACCTCCATGACGGTCCCTAACGAACGCCACCTGCCAAGCTTTCGGCCCGTCCCTGGCGGCATTAAAAAATCGTAGCGTGATAACGATGGTTCCGATGCGCGTGCCGCGCGAAGGCGATTACAGGGGAGATGCAGCCCTTTCCAAAGAGCAATGAACAGACTTTCTACTCACAAGGAGACAAGAGATATTAAGCCGCAATGATATCCGACGCGCGCATTTTCTCCGCCGCACACCACATTTAAAAAATCGTAGCGTGAGAACGGTGGGTCCGATCCGCATGCCGCTTAAAGGCGATTACAGGGGAGATGCAACCCTTTCCAAAGAGCCATGAAAAGACTTTCTATTCCCAAGGAGACAAGAGATATTAAGCCGCAATGACGTCCGACGCGCGCATTTTCTCCGCCGCGCACCACATTTAAAAAAATCATAGCGTGAAAACCGTGGGTTCGATCCGCGTGCCGCTTGAAGGCGATTACAGCGGAGATGCAGCCCTTTCCAAAGAGGCATGAACAGACTTCCTACTCCCAAGGAGCCCAAAGATATTAAGCCGCAAATACGTCCTACGCGCGTCTTTTCTACGCCGCGCACCACATTTAAAAAATCGTATCGGAAGAACGGTGGGTCCAATCCGCGTGCCGCTTAAAGGCGATTACAAGGGAGATGCAAACCTTTCCAAAGAACCATGAAAAGACTTTCTACTCCCAAGGAGACAATAGATATTAAGCCGAAATGACGTCCGACGCGCGCATTTTCTCCGACGCGCACCACATTTAAAAAAATCATAGCGTGAAAACCGTGGGTTCGATCCGCGTGCCGCTCGAAGGCGATTACAGCGGAGATGCAGCCCTTTCCAAAGAGCCATGAAAAGACTTTCTACTCCCAAGGAGACAAGAGATATTAAGCCGAAATGACGTCCGACGCGCGCATTTCCTCCGCCGCGCACCACATTTAAAAAAATCATAGCGTGAAAACCGTGGGTTCGATCCGCGTGCCGCTCGAAGGCGATTACAGGGGAGATGCAGCCCTTTCCAAAGAGCCATGAACAGACTTTCTACATCCAATGAGACAAGAGATATTAAGCCGCAAATACGTCCGGCGCGCGTCTTTTCTCCGCCGCGCAACACATTTAAAAAAAATCGTAGCGTGAAAAACGTGGGTTCGATCCGCGTGCCGCTCGAAGGCGATTACAGGGGAGATACAGCCCTTTCCAAAGAGCCATGAACAGACTTTCTACTCCCAAGGAGACAAGAGATATTACGCGCATTTTCTCCGACGCGCACCACGTTTAAAAAATCGTAGCGTGAGAACGGTGGGTCCGATCCGCGTGCCGCTTAAAGGCGATTACAGGGGAGATGCATCCCTTTCCAAAGAGCCATGAACAGACTTTCTACTCCCAAGGAGACCAGAGATATTAACAGATAAAGCGTTACGCTCCAGTCGGATGAGCGAGAAACGCTTGTACAATTGCAACGAATTGGAGGAGAAAGTTTAAACAAACGCGCTGACTTTGAAGGCTCACATCTAGGCCGGGCCAGGTCCAAATGGCCTGCAACTCGGTCCGCATCACGTCCATGACTTTTCCTAACGAACGCCACCTGCCAAGCTTTCGGCCCGTCCCTGTCGGCATTAAAAAATCGTAGCATGATAACGATGGTTCCGATCCGCGTGCCGCGCGAAGGCGATTACAGGGGAGATGCAGCCCTTTCCAAAGAGCTATGAACAGACTTTCTACTCCCATGGAGCCCAAAGATATTAAGCCGCAAATAAGTCCTACGCGCGTCTTTTCTACGCCGCGCACCACATTTAAAAAATCGTAGCGTAAGAACGGTGGGTCCGATCCGCGTGCCGCTTAAAGGCGATTACAGGGGAGATGCAACCCTTTCCAAAGAACCATGAAAAGACTTTCTACTCCCAAGGAGACAAGAGATATTAAGCCGCAATGACGTCCGACGCGCGCATTTTCTCCGACGCGCAACACATTTAAAAAAATCATAGCGTGAAAACCGTGGGTTCGATCCGCGTGCCGCTCGAAGGCGATTACAGGGGAGATGCAGCCCTTTCCAAAGAGCCATGAACAGACTTTCTACTCCCAAGGAGACCAGAGATATTAACAGATAAAGCGTTACGCTCCAGTCGGATGAGCGAGAAACGCTTGTACAATTGCAACGAATTGGAGGAGAAAGTTTAAACAAACGCGCTGACTTTGAACGCTCACATCTAGGCCGGGCCAGATCCAAATGGCCTGCAACTCGGTGCGCATCACCTCCATGACGGTCCCTAACGAACGCCACCTGCCAAGCTTTCGGCCCGTCCCTGGCGGCATTAAAAAATCGTAGCGTGATAACGATGGTTCCGATGCGCGTGCCGCGCGAAGGCGATTACAGGGGAGATGCAGCCCTTTCCAAAGAGCAATGAACAGACTTTCTACTCACAAGGAGACAAGAGATATTAAGCCGCAATGATATCCGACGCGCGCATTTTCTCCGCCGCACACCACATTTAAAAAATCGTAGCGTGAGAACGGTGGGTCCGATCCGCATGCCGCTTAAAGGCGATTACAGGGGAGATGCAACCCTTTCCAAAGAGCCATGAAAAGACTTTCTATTCCCAAGGAGACAAGAGATATTAAGCCGCAATGACGTCCGACGCGCGCATTTTCTCCGCCGCGCACCACATTTAAAAAAATCATAGCGTGAAAACCGTGGGTTCGATCCGCGTGCCGCTTGAAGGCGATTACAGGGGAGATGCAGCATTTCCAAAGAGCCATGAACAGACTTCCTACTCCCAAGGAGAAAAGAGATATTAAGCAGCAATGATGTCCGACACGCGCATTTTCTCCGCCGCGCACCACATTTAAAAAATCTTAGCGTGAGAACGGTGGGTCCGATCCGCGTGCCGCTTAAAGGCGATTACAGGGGAGATGCAGCCCTTTCCAAAGAGCCATGAAAAGACTTTCTACTCCCAAGGAGACAAGAGATATTAAGCCGAAATGACGTCCGACGCGCGCAATTTCTCCGCCGCGCAACACATTTAAAAAAATCATAGCGTGAAAACCGTGGGTTCGATCCGCGTGCCGCTCGAAGGCGATTACAGCGGAGATGCAGCCCTTTCCAAAGAGCCATGAAAAGACTTTCTACTCCCAAGGAGACAAGAGATATTAAGCCGAAATGACGTCCGACGCGCGCGTTTCCTCCGCCGCGCACCACATTTAAAAAAATCATAGCTTGAAAACCGTGGGTTCGATCCGCGTGCCGCTCGAAGGCGATTACAGGGGAGATGCAGCCCTTTCCAAAGAGCCATGAACAGACTTTCTACACCCAATGAGACAAGAGATATTAAGCCGCAAATACGTCCGGCGCGCGTCTTTTCTCTGCCGCGCAACACATTTAAAAAAAATCGTAGCGTGAAAAACGTGGGTTCGATCCGCGTGCCGCTCGAAGGCGATTACAGGGGAGATGCATCCCTTTCAAAAGAGCCATGAACAGACTTTCTACTCCCAAGGAGACCAGAAATATTAACATATAAAGCGTTACGCTCCAGTCGGATGAACGAGAAACGCTTGTACAATTGCAACGAATTGGAGGAGAAAGTTTAAACAAACGCGCTGACTTTGAACGCTCACATCTAGGCCGGGCCAACTCCAAATGGCGTGCAACTCGGTGCGCATCACCTCCATGACTGTCCCTAACGAACGCCACCTGCCACGCTTTCGGCCCGTCCCTGGCGGCATTAAAAAATCGTAGCGTGATAACGATGGTTCCGATGCGCGTGCCGCTCGAAGGCGATTACAGGGGAGATACAGCCCTTTCCAAAGAGCCATGAACAGACTTTCTACTCCCAAGGAGACAAGAGATATTACGCGCATTTTCTCCGACGCGCACCACGTTTAAAAGATCGTAGCGTGAGAACGGTGGGTCCGATCCGCGTGCCGCTTAAAGGCGATTACAGGGGAGATGCATCCCTTTCCAAAGAGCCATGAACAGACTTTCTACTCCCAAGGAGACCAGAGATATTAACAGATAAAGCGTTACGCTCCAGTCGGATGAGCGAGAAACGCTTGTACAATTGCAACGAATTGGAGGAGAAAGTTTAAACAAACGCGCTGACTTTGAAGGCTCACATCTAGGCCGGGCCAGGTCCAAATGGCCTGCAACTCGGTCCGCATCACGTCCATGACTTTTCCTAACGAACGCCACCTGCCAAGCTTTCGGCCCGTCCCTGTCGGCATTAAAAAATCGTAGCATGATAACGATGGTTCCGATCCGCGTGCCGCGCGAAGGCGATTACAGGGGAGATGCAGCCCTTTCCAAAGAGCTATGAACAGACTTTCTACTCCCAAGGAGCCCAAAGATATTAAGCCGCAAATAAGTCCTACGCGCGTCTTTTCTACGCCGCGCACCACATTTAAAAAATCGTAGCGTAAGAACGGTGGGTCCGATCCGCGTGCCGCTTAAAGGCGATTACAGGGGAGATGCAACCCTTTCCAAAGAACCATGAAAAGACTTTCTACTCCCAAGGAGACAAGAGATATTAAGCCGCAATGACGTCCGACGCGCGCATTTTCTCCGACGCGCAACACATTTAAAAAAATCATAGCGTGAAAACCGTGGGTTCGATCCGCGTGCCGCTCGAAGGCGATTACAGGGGAGATGCAGCCCTTTCCAAAGAGGCATGAACAGACTTCCTACTCCCAAGGAGCCCAAAGATATTAAGCCGCAAATACGTCCTTCGCGCGTCTTTTCTACGCCGCGCAACATTTAAAAAATCGTATCGTAAGAACGGTGGGTCCAATCCGCGTGCCGCTTAAAGGCGATTACAAGGGAGATGCAACCCTTTCCAAAGAGCCATGAACAGACTTTCTACTCCCAAGGAGACAAGAGATATTAAGCCGCAATGACGTCCGACGCGCGCATTTTCTCCGACGCGCACCACGTTTAAAAAATCGTAGCGTGAGAACGGTGGGTCCGATCCGCGTGCCGCTTAAAGGCTATTACAGGGGAGATGCATCCCTTTCCAAAGAGCCATGAACAGACTTTCTACTCCCAAGGAGACCAGAGATATTAACAGATAAAGCGTTACGCTCCAGTCGGATGAGCGAGAAACGCTTGTACAATTGCAACGAATTGGAGGAGAAAGTTTAAACAAACGCGCTGACTTTGAAGGCTCACATCTAGGCCGGGCCAGGTCCAAATGGCCTGCAACTCGGTCCGCATCACGTCCATGACTTTTCCTAACGAACGCCACCTGCCAAGCTTTCGGCCCGTCCCTGTTGGCATTAAAAAATCGTAGCGTGATAACGATGGTTCCGATCTGCGTGCCGCGCGAAGGCGATTACAGGGGAGATGCAGCCCTTTCCAAAGAACCATGAAAAGACTTTCTACTCCCAAGGAGACAAGAGATATTAAGCCGCAATGACGTCCGACGCGCTCATTTTCTCCGCCGCGCAGCACATTTAAAAAAATCATAGCGTGAAAACCGTGGGTTCGATCCGCGTGCCGCTCGAAGGCGATTACAGGGGAGATGCAGCCCTTTCCAAAGAGGCATGAACAGACTTCCTACTCCCAAGGAGCCCAAAGATATTAAGCCGCAAATACGTCCTTCGCGCGTCTTTTCTACGCCGCGCAACATTTAAAAAATCGTATCGTAAGAACGGTGGGTCCAATCCGCGTGCCGCTTAAAGGCGATTACAAGGGAGATGCAACCCTTTCCAAAGAGCCTTGAACAGACTTTCTACTCCCAAGGAGACAAGAGATATTAAGCCGCAATGACGTCCGACGCGCGCATTTTCTCCGACGCGCACCACGTTTAAAAAATCGTAGCGTGAGAACGGTGGGTCCGATCCGCGTGCCGCTTAAAGGCGATTACAGGGGAGATGCATCCCTTTCCAAAGAGCCATGAACAGACTTTCTACTCCCAAGGAGACCAGAGATATTAACAGATAAAGCGTTACGCTCCAGTCGGATGAGCGAGAAACGCTTGTACAATTGCAACGAATTGGAGGAGAAAGTTTAAACAAACGCGCTGACTTTGAACGCTCACATCTAGGCCGGGCCAGGTCCAAATGGCCTGCAACTCGGTGCGCATCACCTCCATGACGGTCCCTAACGAACGCCACCTGCCACGCTTTCGGCCCGTCCCTGGCGGCATTAAAAAATCATAGCGTGAAAACCGTGGGTTCGATCCGCGTGCCGCTCGAAGGCGATTACAGCGGAGATGCAGCCCTTTCCAAAGAGCCATGAAAAGACTTTCTACTCCCAAGGAGACAAGAGATATTAAGCCGCAATGACGTCCGACGCGCGCATTTTCTCCGACGCGCAACACATTTAAAAAAATCATAGCGTGAAAACCGTGGGTTCGATCCGCGTGCCGCTCGAAGGCGATTACAGGGGAGATGCAGCCCTTTCCAAAGAGCCATGAACAGACTTTCTACTCCCAATGAGACAAGAGATATCAAGCCGCAAATACGTCCGGCGCGCGTCTATTCTCCGCCGCGCAACACATTTAAAAAAAATCGTAGCGTGAAAACCGTGGGTTCGATCCGCGTGCCGCTTAAAGGCGATTACAGGGGAGATGCAGCCCTTTCCAAAGAGCCATGAAAAGACTTTGTACTCCCAAGGAGACAAGAGATATTAAGCCGAAATGACGTCCGACGCGCGCATTTCCTCCGCCGCGCACCACATTTAAAAAAATCATAGCGTTAAAACCGTGGGTTCGATCCGCGTGCCGCTCGAAGGCGATTACAGGGGAGATGCAGCCCTTTCCAAAGAGGCATGAACAGACTTCCTACTCCCAAGGAGCCCAAAGATATTAAGCCGCAAATACGTCCTACGCGCGTCTTTTCTACGCCGCGCACCACATTTAAAAAATCGTATCGGAAGAACGGTGGGTCCAATCCGCGTGCCGCTTAAAGGCGATTACAAGGGAGATGCAAACCTTTCCAAAGAGCCATGAAAAGACTTTCTACTCCCAAGGAGACAATAGATATTAAGCCGAAATGACGTCCGACGCGCGCATTTTCTCCGCCGCGCACCACATTTAAAAAAATCATAGCGTGAAAACCGTGGGTTCGATCCGCGTGCCGCTCGAAGGCGATTACAGGGGAGATGCAGCCCTTTCCAAAGAGCCATGAACAGACCTTCTACTCCCAATGAGACAAGAGATATCAAGCCGCAAATACGTCCGGCGCGCGTCTATTCTCCGCCGCGCAACACATTTAAAAAAAATCGTAGCGTGAAAACCGTGGGTTCGATCCGCGTGCCGCTTAAAGGCGATTACAGGGGAGATGCAGCCCTTTCCAAAGAGCCATGAAAAGACTTTCTACTCCCAAGGAGACAAGAGATATTAAGCCGAAATGACGTCCGACGCGCGCATTTCCTCCGCCGCGCAACACATTTAAAAAAATCATAGCGTGAAAACCGTGGGTTCGATCCGCGTGCCGCTCGAAGGCGATTACAGAGGAGATGCAGCCCTTTCCAAAGAGGCATGAACAGACTTCCTACTCCCAAGGAGCCCAAAGATATTAAGCCGCAAATACGTCCTACGCGCGTCTTTTCTACGCCGCGCACCACATTTAAAAAATCGTATCGGAAGAACGGTGGGTCCAATCCGCGTGCGGCTTAAAGGCGATTACAAGGGAGATGCAAACCTTTCCAAAGAGCCATGAAAAGACTTTCTACTCCCAAGGAGACAATAGATATTAAGCCGAAATGACGTCCGACGCGCGCATTTTCTCCGCCGCGCACAACATTTAAAAAAATCATAGCGTGAAAACCGTGGGTTCGATCCGCGTGCCGCTCGAAGGCGATTACAGCGGAGATGCAGCCCTTTCCAAAGAGCCATGAAAAGACTTTCTACTCCCAAGGAGACAAGAGATATTAAGCCGCAATGACGTCCGACGCGCGCATTTTCTCCGACGCGCAACACATTTAAAAAAATCATAGCGTGAAAACCGTGGGTTCGATCCGCGTGCCGCTCGAAGGCGATTACAGGGGAGATGCAGCCCTTTCCAAAGAGCCATGAACAGACTTTCTACTCCCAATGAGACAAGAGATATCAAGCCGCAAATACGTCCGGCGCGCGTCTATTCTCCGCCGCGCAACACATTTAAAAAAAATCGTAGCGTGAAAACCGTGGGTTCGATCCGCGTGCCGCTTAAAGGCGATTACAGGGGAGATGCAGCCCTTTCCAAAGAGCCATGAAAAGACTTTGTACTCCCAAGGAGACAAGAGATATTAAGCCGAAATGACGTCCGACGCGCGCATTTCCTCCGCCGCGCACCACATTTAAAAAAATCATAGCGTTAAAACCGTGGGTTCGATCCGCGTGCCGCTCGAAGGCGATTACAGGGGAGATGCAGCCCTTTCCAAAGAGGCATGAACAGACTTCCTACTCCCAAGGAGCCCAAAGATATTAAGCCGCAAATACGTCCTACGCGCGTCTTTTCTACGCCGCGCACCACATTTAAAAAATCGTATCGGAAGAACGGTGGGTCCAATCCGCGTGCCGCTTAAAGGCGATTACAAGGGAGATGCAAACCTTTCCAAAGAGCCATGAAAAGACTTTCTACTCCCAAGGAGACAATAGATATTAAGCCGAAATGACGTCCGACGCGCGCATTTTCTCCGCCGCGCACCACATTTAAAAAA
The DNA here is from genome assembly GCF_041902795.1 of Electrophorus electricus. Lineage (NCBI taxonomy): Eukaryota > Metazoa > Chordata > Actinopteri > Gymnotiformes > Gymnotidae > Electrophorus > Electrophorus electricus. The sequence continues at coordinate 37,494,007 of NC_137501.1, read as the reverse complement.
ATCATAGCGTGAAAACCGTGGGTTCGATCCGCGTGCCGCTCGAAGGCGATTACAGAGGAGATGCAGCCCTTTCCAAAGAGGCATGAACAGACTTCCTACTCCCAAGGAGCCCAAAGATATTAAGCCGCAAATACGTCCTACGCGCGTCTTTTCTACGCCGCGCACCACATTTAAAAAATCGTATCGGAAGAACGGTGGGTCCAATCCGCGTGCCGCTTAAAGGCGATTACAAGGGAGATGCAAACCTTTCCAACGAGCCATGAAAAGACTTTCTACTCCCAAGGAGACAATAGATATTAAGCCGAAATGACGTCCGACGCGCGCATTTTCTCCGCCGCGCACCACATTTAAAAAAATCATAGCGTGAAAACCGTGGGTTCGATCCGCGTGCCGCTCGAAGGCGATTACAGCGGAGATGCAGCCCTTTCCAAAGAGCCATGAAAAGACTTTCTACTCCCAAGGAGACCAGAAATATTAACATATAAAGCGTTACGCTCCAGTCGGATGAACGAGAAACGCTTGTACAATTGCAACGAATTGGAGGAGAAAGTTTAAACAAACGCGCTGACTTTGAACGCTCACATCTAGGCCGGGCCAACTCCAAATGGCGTGCAACTCGGTGCGCATCACCTCCATGACTGTCCCTAACGAACGCCACCTGCCACGCTTTCGGCCCGTCCCTGGCGGCATTAAAAAATCGTAGCGTGATAACGATGGTTCCGATGCGCGTGCCGCTCGAAGGCGATTACAGGGGAGATACAGCCCTTTCCAAAGAGCCATGAACAGACTTTCTACTCCCAAGGAGACAAGAGATATTACGCGCATTTTCTCCGACGCGCACCACGTTTAAAAAATCGTAGCGTGAGAACGGTGGGTCCGATCCGCGTGCCGCTTAAAGGCGATTACAGGGGAGATGCATCCCTTTCCAAAGAGCCATGAACAGACTTTCTACTCCCAAGGAGACCAGAGATATTAACAGATAAAGCGTTACGCTCCAGTCGGATGAGCGAGAAACGCTTGTACAATTGCAACGAATTGGAGGAGAAAGTTTAAACAAACGCGCTGACTTTGAAGGCTCACATCTAGGCCGGGCCAGGTCCAAATGGCCTGCAACTCGGTCCGCATCACGTCCATGACTTTTCCTAACGAACGCCACCTGCCAAGCTTTCGGCCCGTCCCTGTCGGCATTAAAAAATCGTAGCGTGATAAGGTTGGTTCCGATCCGCGTGCCGCGCGAAGGCGATTACAGGGGAGATGCAGCCCTTTCCAAAGAACCATGAAAAGACTTTCTACTCCCAAGGAGACAAGAGATATTAAGCCGCAATGACGTCCGACGCGCGCATTTTCTCCGCCGCGCAGCACATTTAAAAAAATCATAGCGTGAAAACCGTGGGTTCGATCCACGTGCCGCTCGAAGGCGATTACAAGGGAGATGCAAACCTTTCCAAAGAGCCATGAAAAGACTTTCTACTCCCAAGGAGACAATAGATATTAAGCCGAAATGACGTCCGACGCGCGCATTTTCTCCGACGCGCACCACATTTAAAAAAATCATAGCGTGAAAACCGTGGGTTCGATCCGCGTGCCGCTCGAAGGCGATTACAGCGGAGATGCAGCCCTTTCCAAAGAGCCATGAACAGACTTTCTACTCCCAAGGAGACCAGAAATATTAACATATAAATCGTTACGCTCCAGTCGGATGAACGAGAAACGCTTGTACAATTGCAACGAATTGGAGGAGAAAGTTTAAACAAACGCGCTGACTTTGAACGCTCACATCTAGGCCGGGCCAACTCCAAATGGCGTGCAACTCGGTGGGCATCACCTCCATGACTGTCGCTAACGAACGCCACCTGCCACGCTTTCGGCCTATCCCTGGCGGCATTAAAAAATCGTAGCGTGATAACGATGGTTCCGATGCGCGTGCCGCTCGAAGGCGATTACAGGGGAGATACAGCCCTTTCCAAAGAGCCATGAACAGACTTTCTACTCCCAAGGAGACCAGAGATATTAACAGATAAAGCGTTACGCTCCAGTCGGATGAGCGAGAAACGCTTGTACAATTGCAACGAATTGGAGGAGAAAGTTTAAACAAACGCGCTGACTTTGAAGGCTCACATCTAGGCCGGGCCAACTCCAAATGGCGTGCAACTCGGTGCGCATCACCTCCATGACTGTCCCTAACGAACGCCACCTGCCACGCTTTCGGCCCGTCCCTGGCGGCATTAAAAAATCGTAGCGTGATAACGATGGTTCCGATGCGCGTGCCGCTCGAAGGCGATTACAGGGGAGATACAGCCCTTTCCAAAGAGCCATGAACAGACTTTCTACTCCCAAGGAGACCAGAGATATTAACAGATAAAGCGTTACGCTCCAGTCGGATGAGCGAGAAACGCTTGTACAATTGCAACGAATTGGAGGAGAAAGTTTAAACAAACGCGCTGACTTTGAAGGCTCACATCTAGGCCGGGCCAGGTCCAAATGGCCTGCAACTCGGTCCGCATCACGTCCATGACTTTTCCTAACGAACGCCACCTGCCAAGCTTTCGGCCCGTCCCTGTCGGCATTAAAAAATCGTAGCGTGAAAACGATGGTTCCGATCCGCGTGCCGCGCGAAGGCGATTACAGGGGAGATGCAGCCCTTTCCAAAGAGGCATGAACAGACTTCCTACTCCCAAGGAGCCCAAAGATATTAAGCCGCAAATACGTCCTACGCGCGTCTTTTCTACGCCGCGCACCACATTTAAAAAATCGTATCGGAAGAACGGTGGGTCCAATCCGCGTGCCGCTTAAAGGCGATTACAAGGGAGATGCAAACCTTTCCAAAGAGCCATGAAAAGACTTTCTACTCCCAAGGAGACAATAGATATTAAGCCGAAATGACGTCCGACGCGCGCATTTTCTCCGACGCGCACCACATTTAAAAAAATCATAGCGTGAAAACCGTGGGTTCGATCCGCGTGCCGCTCGAAGGCGATTACAGCGGAGATGCAGCCCTTTCCAATGAGCCATGAAAAGACTTTCTACTCCCAAGGAGACAAGAGATATTAAGCCGAAATGACGTCCGACGCGCGCATTTCCTCCGCCGCGCACCACATTTAAAAAAATCATAGCGTGAAAACCGTGGGTTCGATCCGCGTGCCGCTCGAAGGCGATTACAGGGGAGATGCAGCCCTTTCCAAAGAGCCATGAACAGACTTTCTACATCCAATGAGACAAGAGATATTAAGCCGCAAATACGTCCGGCGCGCGTCTTTTCTCCGCCGCGCAACACATTTAAAAAAAATCGTAGCGTGAAAAACGTGGGTTCGATCCGCGTGCCGCTCGAAGGCGATTACAGGGGAGATGCATCCCTTTCAAAAGAGCCATGAACAGACTTTCTACTCCCAAGGAGACCAGAAATATTAACATATAAAGCGTTACGCTCCAGTCGGATGAACGAGAAACGCTTGTACAATTGCAACGAATTGGAGGAGAAAGTTTAAACAAACGCGCTGACTTTCAACGCTCACATCTAGGCCGGGCCAACTCCAAATGGCGTGCAACTCGGTGCGCATCACCTCCATGACTGTCGCTAACGAACGCCACCTGCCACGCTTTCGGCCTATCCCTGGCGGCATTAAAAAATCGTAGCGTGATAACGATGGTTCCGATGCGCGTGCCGCTCGAAGGCGATTACAGGGGAGATACAGCCCTTTCCAAAGAGCCATGAACAGACTTTCTACTCCCAAGGAGACAAGAGATATTACGCGCATTTTCTCCGACGCGCACCACGTTTAAAAAATCGTAGCGTGAGAACGGTGGGTCCGATCCGCGTGCCGCTTAAAGGCGATTACAGGGGAGATGCATCCCTTTCCAAAGAGCCATGAACAGACTTTCTACTCCCAAGGAGACCAGAGATATTAACAGATAAAGCGTTACGCTCCAGTCGGATGAGCGAGAAACGCTTGTACAATTGCAACGAATTGGAGGAGAAAGTTTAAACAAACGCGCTGACTTTGAAGGCTCACATCTAGGCCGGGCCAGGTCCAAATGGCCTGCAACTCGGTCCGCATCACGTCCATGACTTTTCCTACCGAACGCCACCTGCCAAGCTTTCGGCCCGTCCCTGTCGGCATTAAAAAATCGTAGCATGATAACGATGGTTCCGATCCGCGTGCCGCGCGAAGGCGATTACAGGGGAGATGCAGCCCTTTCCAAAGAGCTATGAACAGACTTTCTACTCCCAAGGAGCCCAAAGATATTAAGCCGCAAATAAGTCCTACGCGCGTCTTTTCTACGCCGCGCACCACATTTAAAAAATCGTAGCGTAAGAACGGTGGGTCCGATCCGCGTGCCGCTTAAAGGCGATTACAGGGGAGATGCAACCCTTTCCAAAGAACCATGAAAAGACTTTCTACTCCCAAGGAGACAAGAGATATTAAGCCGCAATGACGTCCGACGCGCGCATTTTCTCCGACGCGCAACACATTTAAAAAAATCATAGCGTGAAAACCGTGGGTTCGATCCGCGTGCCGCTCGAAGGCGATTACAGGGGAGATGCAGCCCTTTCCAAAGAGCCATGAACAGACTTTCTACTCCCAAGGAGACCAGAGATATTAAGCCGCAATGACGTCCGACGCGCGCATTTTTTCCGCTGCGCAGCACATTTAAAAAAATCATAGCGTGAAAACCGTGGGTTCGATCCACGTGCCGCTCGAAGGCGATTACAGGGGAGATGCAGCCCTTTCCAAAGAGGCATGAACAGACTTCCTACTCCCAAGGAGCCCAAAGATATTAAGCCGCAAATACGTCCTACGCGCGTCTTTTCTACGCCGCGCACCACATTTAAAAAATCGTATCGGAAGAACGGTGGGTCCAATCCGCGTGCCGCTTAAAGGCGATTACAAGGGAGATGCAAACCTTTCCAAAGAGCCATGAAAAGACTTTCTACTCCCAAGGAGACAATAGATATTAAGCCGAAATGACGTCCGACGCGCGCATTTTCTCCGACGCGCAACACATTTAAAAAAATCATAGCGTGAAAACCGTGGGTTCGATCCGCGTGCCGCTCGAAGGCGATTACAGCGGAGATGCAGCCCTTTCCAAAGAGCCATGAAAAGACTTTCTACTCCCAAGGAGACAAGAGATATTAAGCCGAAATGACGTCTGACGCGCGCATTTCCTCCGCCGCGCACAACATTTAAAAAAATCATAGCGTGAAAACCGTGGGTTCGATCCGCGTGCCGCTCGAAGGCGATTACAGGGGAGATGGAGCCCTTTCCAAAGAGGCATGAACAGACTTCCTACTCCCAAGGAGCCCAAAGATATTAAGCCGCAAATACGTCCTACGCGCGTCTTTTCTACGCCGCGCACCACATTTAAAAAATCGTAGCGTAAGAACGGTGGGTCCGATCCGCGTGCCGCTTAAAGGCGATTACAGGGGAGATGCAAACCTTTCCAAAGAGCCATGAAAAGACTTTCTACTCCCAAGGAGACAAGAGATATTAAGCCGCAATGACGTCCGACGCGCGCATTTTCTCCGACGCGCAACACATTTAAAAAAAATCATAGCGTGAAAACCGTGGGTTCGATCCGCGTGCCGCTCGAAGGCGATTACAGGGGAGATGCAGCCCTTTCCAAAGAGCCATGAACAGACCTTCTACTCCCAATGAGACAAGAGATATCAAGCCGCAAATACGTCCGGCGCGCGTCTATTCTCCGCCGCGCAACACATTTAAAAAAAATCGTAGCGTGAAAACCGTGGGTTCGATCCGCGTGCCGCTTAAAGCCGATTACAGGGGAGATGCAGCCCTTTCCAAAGAGCCATGAACAGACTTCCTACTCCCAAGGAGACAATAGATATTAAGCCGAAATGACGTCCGACGCGCGCATTTTCTCCGCCGCGCACCACATTTAAAAAAATCATAGCGTGAAAACCGTGGGTTCGATCCGCGTGCCGCTCGAAGGCGATTACAGCGGAGATGCAGCCCTTTCCAAAGAGCCATGAAAAGACTTTCTACTCCCAAGGAGACAAGAGATATTAAGCCGAAATGACGTCCGACGCGCGCATTTCCTCCGCCGCGCACCACATTTAAAAAAATCATAGCGTGAAAACCGTGGGTTCGATCCGCGTGCCGCTCGAAGGCGATTACAGGGGAGATGCAGCCCTTTCCAAAGAGCCATGAACAGACTTTCTACTCCCAATGAGACAAGAGATATCAAGCCGCAAATACGTCCGGCGCGCGTCTATTCTCCGCCGCGCAACACATTTAAAAAAAATCATAGCGTGAAAACCGTGGGTTCGATCCGCGTGCCGCTCGAAGGCGATTACAGGGGAGATGCAGCCCTTTCCAAAGAGCCATGAAAAGACTTTCTACTCCCAAGGAGACAAGAGATATTAAGCCGAAATGACGTCCGACGCGCGCATTTCCTCCGCCGCGCAGCACATTTAAAAAAATCATAGCGTGAAAACCGTGGGTGCGATCCGCGTGCCGCTCGAAGGCGATTACAGGGGAGATGCAGCCCTTTCCAAAGAGGCATGAACAGACTTCCTACTCCCAAGGAGCCCAAAGATATTAAGCCGCAAATACGTCCTACGCGCGTCTTTTCTACGCCGCGCACCATATTTAAAAAATCGTATCGGAAGAACGGTGGGTGCTATCCGCGTGCCGCTTAAAGGCGATTACAAGGGAGATGCAAACCTTTCCAAAGAGCCATGAAAAGACTTTCTACTCCCAAGGAGACAAGAGATATTAAGCCGAAATGACGTCCGACGCGCGCATTTCCTCCGCCGCGCACCACATTTAAAAAAATCATAGCGTGAAAACCGTGGGTGAGATCCGCGTGCCGCCCGAAGGCGATTACAGGGGAGATGCAGCCCTTTCCAAAGAGGCATGAACAGACTTCCTACTCCCAAGGAGCCCAAAGATATTAAGCCGCAAATACGTCCTACGCGCGTCTTTTCTACGCCGCGCACCACATTTAAAAAATCGTATCGGAAGAACGGTGGGTCCAATCCGCGTGCCGCTTAAAGGCGATTATAAGGGAGATGCAAACCTTTCCAAAGAGCCATGAAAAGACTTTCTACTCCCAAGGAGACAATAGATATTAAGCCGAAATGACGTCCGACGCGCGCATTTTCTCCGCCGCGCACCACATTTAAAAAAATCATAGCGTGAAAACCGTGGGTTCGATCCGCGTGCCGCTCGAAGGCGATTACAGCGGAGATGCAGCCCTTTCCAAAGAGCCATGAAAAGACTTCCTACTCCCAAGGAGCCCAAAGATATTAAGCCGCAAATACGTCCTACGCGCGTCTTTTCTACGCCGCGCACCACATTTAAAAAATCGTAGCGTAAGAACGGTGGGTCCGATCCGCGTGCCGCTTAAAGGCGATTACAGGGGAGATGCAAACCTTTCCAAAGAGCCATGAAAAGACTTTCTACTCCCAAGGAGACAAGAGATATTAAGCCGCAATGACGTCCGACGCGCGCATTTTCTCCGACGCGCAACACATTTAAAAAAAATCATAGCGTGAAAACCGTGGGTTCGATCCGCGTGCCGCTCGAAGGCGATTACAGGGGAGATGCAGCCCTTTCCAAAGAGCCATGAACAGACCTTCTACTCCCAATGAGACAAGAGATATCAAGCCGCAAATACGTCCGGCGCGCGTCTATTCTCCGCCGCGCAACACATTTAAAAAAAAATCGTAGCGTGAAAACCGTGGGTTCGATCCGCGTGCCGCTTAAAGCCGATTACAGGGGAGATGCAGCCCTTTCCAAAGAGCCATGAAAAGACTTTCTACTCCCAAGGAGACAAGAGATATTAAGCCGAAATGACGTCCGACGCGCGCATTTCCTCCGCCGCGCACCACATTTAAAAAAATCATAGCGTGAAAACCGTGGGTTCGATCCGCGTGCCGCTCGAAGGCGATTACAGCGGAGATGCAGCCCTTTCCAAAGAGCCATGAACAGACTTTCTACTCCCAAGGAGACCAGAAATATTAACATATAAATCGTTACGCTCCAGTCGGATGAACGAGAAACGCTTGTACAATTGCAACGAATTGGAGGAGAAAGTTTAAACAAACGCGCTGACTTTGAACGCTCACATCTAGGCCGGGCCAACTCCAAATGGCGTGCAACTCGGTGCGCATCACCTCCATGACTGTCGCTAACGAACGCCACCTGCCACGCTTTCGGCCTATCCCTGGCGGCATTAAAAAATCGTAGCGTGATAACGATGGTTCCGATGCGCGTGCCGCTCGAAGGCGATTACAGGGGAGATACAGCCCTTTCCAAAGAGCCATGAACAGACTTTCTACTCCCAAGGAGACAAGAGATATTACGCGCATTTTCTCCGACGCGCACCACGTTTAAAAAATCGTAGCGTGAGAACGGTGGGTCCGATCCGCGTGCCGCTTAAAGGCGATTACAGGGGAGATGCATCCCTTTCCAAAGAGCCATGAACAGACTTTCTACTCCCAAGGAGACCAGAGATATTAACAGATAAAGCGTTACGCTCCAGTCGGATGAGCGAGAAACGCTTGTACAATTGCAACGAATTGGAGGAGAAAGTTTAAACAAACGCGCTGACTTTGAAGGCTCACATCTAGGCCGGGCCAGGTCCAAATGGCCTGCAACTCGGTCCGCATCACGTCCATGACTTTTCCTAACGAACGCCACCTGCCAAGCTTTCGGCCCGTCCCTGTTGGCATTAAAAAATCGTAGCGTGATAACGATGGTTCCGATGCGCGTGCCGCTCAAAGGCGATTACAGGGGAGATACAGCCCTTTCCAAAGAGCCATGAACAGACTTTCTACTCCCAAGGAGACAAGAGATATTACGCGCATTTTCTCCGACGCGCACCACGTTTAAAAAATCGTAGCGTGAGAACGGTGGGTCCGATCTGCGTGCCGCGCGAAGGCGATTACAGGGGAGATGCAGCCCTTTCCAAAGAACCATGAAAAGACTTTCTACTCCCAAGGAGACAAGAGATATTAAGCCGCAATGACGTCCGACGCGCTCATTTTCTCCGCCGCGCAGCACATTTAAAAAAATCATAGCGTGAAAACCGTGGGTTCGATCCGCGTGCCGCTCGAAGGCGATTACAGGGGAGATGCAGCCCTTTCCAAAGAGGCATGAACAGACTTCCTACTCCCAAGGAGCCCAAAGATATTAAGCCGCAAATACGTCCTTCGCGCGTCTTTTCTACGCCGCGCAAAATTTAAAAAATCGTATCGTAAGAACGGTGGGTCCAATCCGCGTGCCGCTTAAAGGCGATTACAAGGGAGATGCAACCCTTTCCAAAGAGCCATGAACAGACTTTCTACTCCCAAGGAGACAAGAGATATTAAGCCGCAATGACGTCCGACGCGCGCATTTTCTCCGACGCGCACCACGTTTAAAAAATCGTAGCGTGAGAACGGTGGGTCCGATCCGCGTGCCGCTTAAAGGCGATTACAGGGGAGATGCATCCCTTTCCAAAGAGCCATGAACAGACTTTCTACTCCCAAGGAGACCAGAGATATTAACAGATAAAGCGTTACGCTCCAGTCGGATGAGCGAGAAACGCTTGTACAATTGCAACGAATTGGAGGAGAAAGTTTAAACAAACGCGCTGACTTTGAAGGCTCACATCTAGGCCGGGCCAGGTCCAAATGGCCTGCAACTCGGTCCGCATCACGTCCATGACTTTTCCTAACGAACGCCACCTGCCAAGCTTTCGGCCCGTCCCTGGCGGCATTAAAAAACCGTGGGTTCGATCCGCGTGCCGCTCGAAGGCGATTACAGCGGAGATGCAGCCCTTTCCAAAGAGCCATGAAAAGACTTTCTACTCCCAAGGAGACAAGAGATATTAAGCCGCAATGACGTCCGACGCGCGCATTTTCTCCGACGCGCAACACATTTAAAAAAATCATAGCGTGAAAACCGTGGGTTCGATCCGCGTGCCGCTCGAAGGCGATTACAGGGGAGATGCAGCCCTTTCCAAAGAGCCATGAACAGACTTTCTACTCCCAATGAGACAAGAGATATCAAGCCGCAAATACGTCCGGCGCGCGTCTATTCTCCGCCGCGCAACACATTTAAAAAAAATCGTAGCGTGAAAACCGTGGGTTCGATCCGCGTGCCGCTTAAAGGCGATTACAGGGGAGATGCAGCCCTTTCCAAAGAGCCATGAAAAGACTTTGTACTCCCAAGGAGACAAGAGATATTAAGCCGAAATGACGTCCGACGCGCGCATTTCCTCCGCCGCGCACCACATTTAAAAAAATCATAGCGTTAAAACCGTGGGTTCGATCCGCGTGCCGCTCGAAGGCGATTACAGGGGAGATGCAGCCCTTTCCAAAGAGGCATGAACAGACTTCCTACTCCCAAGGAGCCCAAAGATATTAAGCCGCAAATACGTCCTACGCGCGTCTTTTCTACGCCGCGCACCACATTTAAAAAATCGTATCGGAAGAACGGTGGGTCCAATCCGCGTGCCGCTTAAAGGCGATTACAAGGGAGATGCAAACCTTTCCAAAGAGCCATGAAAAGACTTTCTACTCCCAAGGAGACAATAGATATTAAGCCGAAATGACGTCCGACGCGCGCATTTTCTCCGCCGCGCACCACATTTAAAAAAATCATAGCGTGAAAACCGTGGGTTCGATCCGCGTGCCGCTCGAAGGCGATTACAGGGGAGATGCAGCCCTTTCCAAAGAGCCATGAACAGACCTTCTACTCCCAATGAGACAAGAGATATCAAGCCGCAAATACGTCCGGCGCGCGTCTATTCTCCGCCGCGCAACACATTTAAAAAAAATCGTAGCGTGAAAACCGTGGGTTCGATCCGCGTGCCGCTCGAAGGCGATTACAGGGGAGATGCAGCCCTTTCCAAAGAGCCATGAACAGACTTTCTACTCCCAATGAGACAAGAGATATCAAGCCGCAAATACGTCCGGCGCGCGTCTATTCTCCGCCGCGCAACACATTTAAAAAAAATCGTAGCGTGAAAACCGTGGGTTCGATCCGCGTGCCGCTTAAAGGCGATTACAGGGGAGATGCAGCCCTTTCCAAAGAGCCATGAAAAGACTTTGTACTCCCAAGGAGACAAGAGATATTAAGCCGAAATGACGTCCGACGCGCGCATTTCCTCCGCCGCGCACCACATTTAAAAAAATCATAGCGTTAAAACCGTGGGTTCGATCCGCGTGCCGCTCGAAGGCGATTACAGGGGAGATGCAGCCCTTTCCAAAGAGGCATGAACAGACTTCCTACTCCCAAGGAGCCCAAAGATATTAAGCCGCAAATACGTCCTACGCGCGTCTTTTCTACGCCGCGCACCACATTTAAAAAATCGTATCGGAAGAACGGTGGGTTCGATCCGCGTGCCGCTCGAAGGCGATTACAGGGGAGATGCATCCCTTTCAAAAGAGCCATGAACAGACTTTCTACTCCCAAGGAGACCAGAAATATTAACATATAAAGCGTTACGCTCCAGTCGGATGAACGAGAAACGCTTGTACAATTGCAACGAATTGGAGGAGAAAGTTTAAACAAACGCGCTGACTTTGAACGCTCACATCTAGGCCGGGCCAACTCCAAATGGCGTGCAACTCGGTGCGCATCACCTCCATGACTGTCCCTAACGAACGCCACCTGCCACGCTTTCGGCCCGTCCCTGGCGGCATTAAAAAATCGTAGCGTGATAACGATGGTTCCGATGCGCGTGCCGCTCGAAGGCGATTACAGGGGAGATACAGCCCTTTCCAAAGAGCCATGAACAGACTTTCTACTCCCAAGGAGACAAGAGATATTACGCGCATTTTCTCCGACGCGCACCACGTTTAAAAAATCGTAGCGTGAGAACGGTGGGTCCGATCCGCGTGCCGCTTAAAGGCGATTACAGGGGAGATGCATCCCTTTCCAAAGAGCCATGAACAGACTTTCTACTCCCAAGGAGACCAGAGATATTAACAGATAAAGCGTTACGCTCCAGTCGGATGAGCGAGAAACGCTTGTACAATTGCAACGAATTGGAGGAGAAAGTTTAAACAAACGCGCTGACTTTGAAGGCTCACATCTAGGCCGGGCCAGGTCCAAATGGCCTGCAACTCGGTCCGCATCACGTCCATGACTTTTCCTAACGAACGCCACCTGCCAAGCTTTCGGCCCGTCCCTGTCGGCATTAAAAAATCGTAGCGTGATAAGGATGGTTCCGATCCGCGTGCCGCGCGAAGGCGATTACAGGGGAGATGCAGCCCTTTCCAAAGAACCATGAAAAGACTTTCTACTCCCAAGGAGACAAGAGATATTAAGCCGCAATGACGTCCGACGCGCGCATTTTCTCCGCCGCGCAGCACATTTAAAAAAATCATAGCGTGAAAACCGTGGGTTCGATCCACGTGCCGCTCGAAGGCGATTACAAGGGAGATGCAAACCTTTCCAAAGAGCCATGAAAAGACTTTCTACTCCCAAGGAGACAATAGATATTAAGCCGAAATGACGTCCGACGCGCGCATTTTCTCCGACGCGCACCACATTTAAAAAAATCATAGCGTGAAAACCGTGGGTTCGATCCGCGTGCCGCTCGAAGGCGATTACAGCGGAGATGCAGCCCTTTCCAAAGAGCCATGAACAGACTTTCTACTCCCAAGGAGACCAGAAATATTAACATATAAATCGTTACGCTCCAGTCGGATGAACGAGAAACGCTTGTACAATTGCAACGAATTGGAGGAGAAAGTTTAAACAAACGCGCTGACTTTGAACGCTCACATCTAGGCCGGGCCAACTCCAAATGGCGTGCAACTCGGTGCGCATCACCTCCATGACTGTCGCTAACGAACGCCACCTGCCACGCTTTCGGCCTATCCCTGGCGGCATTAAAAAATCGTAGCGTGATAACGATGGTTCCGATGCGCGTGCCGCTCGAAGGCGATTACAGGGGAGATACAGCCCTTTCCAAAGAGCCATGAACAGACTTTCTACTCCCAAGGAGACAAGAGATATTACGCGCATTTTCTCCGACGCGCACCACGTTTAAAAAATCGTAGCGTGAGAACGGTGGGTCCGATCCGCGTGCCGCTTAAACGCGATTACAGGGGAGATGCATCCCTTTCCAAAGAGCCATGAACAGACTTTCTACTCCCAAGGAGACCAGAGATATTAACAGATAAAGCGTTACGCTCCAGTCGGATGAGCGAGAAACGCTTGTACAATTGCAACGAATTGGAGGAGAAAGTTTAAACAAACGCGCTGACTTTGAAGGCTCACATCTAGGCCGGGCCAGGTCCAAATGGCCTGCAACTCGGTCCGCATCACGTCCATGACTTTTCCTAACGAACGCCACCTGCCAAGCTTTCGGTCCGTCCCTGTTGGCATTAAAAAATCGTAGCGTGATAACGATGGTTCCGATCCGCGTGCCGCGCGAAGGCGATTACAGGGGAGATGCAGCCCTTTCCAAAGAACCATGAAAAGACTTTCTACTCCCAAGGAGATAAGAGATATTAAGCCGCAATGACGTCCGACGCGCTCATTTTCTCCGCCGCGCAGCACATTTAAAAAAATCATAGCGTGAAAACCATGGGTTCGATCCGCGTGCCGCTCGAAGGCGATTACAGGGGAGATGCAGCCCTTTCCAAAGAGGCATGAACAGACTTCCTACTCCCAAGGAGCCCAAAGATATTAAGCCGCAAATACGTCCTTCGCGCGTCTTTTCTACGCCGCGCAACATTTAAAAAATCGTATCGTAAGAACGGTGGGTCCAATCCGCGTGCCGCTTAAAGGCGATTACAAGGGAGATGCAACCCTTTCCAAAGAGCCATGAACAGACTTTCTACTCCCAAGGGGACAAGAGATATTAAGCCGCAATGACGTCCGACGCGCGCATTTTCTCCGACGCGCACCACGTTTAAAAAATCGTAGCGTGAGAACGGTGGGTCCGATCCGCGTGCCGCTTAAAGGCGATTACAGGGGAGATGCATCCCTTTCCAAAGAGCCATGAACAGACTTTCTACTCCCAAGGAGACCAGAGATATTAACAGATAAAGCGTTACGCTCCAGTCGGATGAGCGAGAAACGCTTGTACAATTGCAACGAATTGGAGGAGAAAGTTTAAACAAACGCGCTGACTTTGAACGCTCACATCTAGGCCGGGCCAGGTCCAAATGGCCTGCAACTCGGTGCGCATCACCTCCATGACGGTCCCTAACGAACGCCACCTGCCACGCTTTCGGCCCGTCCCTGGCGGCATTAAAAAATCGTAGCGTGATAACGATGGTTCCGATCCGCGTGCCGCTCGAAGGCGATAACAGTGGAGATGCAGCTCTTTCCAAAGAGCCATGAACAGACTTTCTACTCCCAAGGAGCCCAAAGATATTAAGCCGCAAATACGTCTTACGCGCGTCTTTTCTACGCCGCTCACCACATTTAAAAAATCGTATCGTAAGAACGGTGGGTCCGATCCGCGTGCCGCTTAAAGGCGATTACAGGGGAGATGCAGCCCTTTCCAAAGAGCCATGAATAGACTTTCTACTCCCAAGGAGACCAGAGATATTAACAGATAAAGCGTTACGCTCCAGTCGGATGAGCGAGAAACGCTTGTACAATTGCAACGAATTGGAGGAGAAAGTTTAAACAAACGTGCTGACTTTGAACGCTCACATCTAGGCCGGGCCAGGTCCAAATGGCCTGCAACTCGGTGCGCATCACCTCCATGACTGTCCCTAACGAACGCCACCTGCCACGCTTTCGGCCCGTCCCTAGAGGCATTAAAAAATCGTAGCGTGCTAACGATGGTTCCGATCCGCGTGCCGCTCGAAGGCGATTACAGGGGAGATGCATCCCTTTCCAAAGAGCCATGAACAGACTTTCTACTCCCAAGGAGCCCAAAGATATTAAGCCGCAAATACGTCCTACGCGCGTCTTTTCTGCGCCGCGCACCACATTTAAAAAATCGTATCGGAAGAACCGTGGGTCCAATCCGCGTGCCGCTTAAAGGCGATTACAAGGGAGATGCAAACCTTTCCAAAGAGCCATGAAAAGACTTTCTATTCCCAAGGAGACAATAGATATTAAGCCGAAATGACGTCCGACACGCGCATTTTCTCCGCCGCGCACCACATTTAAAAAAATCATAGCGTGAAAACCGTGGGTTCGATCCGCGTGCCGCTCGAAGGCGATTACAGCGGAGATGCAGCCCTTTCCAAAGAGCCATGAAAAGACTTTCTACTCCCAAGGAGACAAGAGATATTAAGCCGCAATGACGTCCGACGCGCGCATTTTCTCCGACGCGCAACACATTTAAAAAAATCATAGCGTGAAAACCGTGGGTTCGATCCGCGTGCCGCTCGAAGGCGATTACAGCGGAGATGCAGCCCTTTCCAAAGAGCCATGAAAAGACTTTCTACTCCCAAGGAGACAAGAGATATTAAGCCGCAATGACGTCCGACGCGCGCATTTTCTCTGCCGCGCAGCACATTTAAAAAAATCATAGCGTGAAAACCGTGGGTTCGATCCGCGTGCCGCTCGAAGGCGATTAGAGGGGAGATGCAGCCCTTTCCAAAGAGGCATGAACAGACTTCCTACTCCCAAGGAGACAAGAGATATTAAGCCACAAATACGTCCGGACCGCGTCTTTTCTCCGCAGCTCACCACATTTAAAAAAATCGCAGCGTGAAAACCGTGGGTTCGATATAGTATACATACAGAGTATATAGTTTGACCAAAAGATCGTGCTGATCTTTGATCTCCTGGTTCTTCATCTCCAGCGCCACTTTGAGACTCATAAAGTCCTCCTCTATGGGCTGCTATAACACACACACGAATCATCACTACAGCCAGTACAATGGAAAGGTGGGAATGTGTACTGAATGTGTACTGACGTTATAAGTGAGAGGTGGAGGTACTGGTGGATGTGTACTGACACTATAAGGGATCTCTACCTGCAGTGACAGTCTGAGCTTCTCAAGTTCTTCCTCCAGAGATTTCTTCTCCTGTTCACAGGCCATTTTCATATCTGCCAGAGCAAGTATCATTACTGCTGGATATAACACAGATTGTATATACTACATAATTACTACTGAATATATAAAATATAATATATATAGTACTATACATATATTAGTATCACTTTTATTGGAGCCTAAAGGCTAACATTCATTATTAGTTATGTTAGTATTATTGCATTTCCATAGTACTTACTCTTGATGGACCTGTTATGCTCCTCCTCCTCCTGCTGTTTCTGCAGGAGCTCTGTCTCCTCCTGCTGCTTGTGTTTCAGCATCTCCTGAAGAACCTGCAGCTCCTTCTGCTTCTGCAACCTCAACTCCTTCAGCTGCTCCAACAAACTGTTCTCCAACTCCTCATTCCTCATTCTCACACCGCAAACACTCCAATCGGGCCACAGGCCCCACTAGTGACACAGAACCACACACACACACACACACACACACAAACACACACACAAAGAGAGAGATAAACATGTATAAATGTATAAGTATTTGTGGATAAAATTATTATGAGACTATTTATAATCAAACGACTACACTACACAACCACTTCTTCCTTTTATATACATATTATACAGATATTTACATTTTATTTACCCGCGTGCGTCTCTCTTCTCCAAGGTAGCGGAGAGATATGAAGGGATAAAAGGGGAAAAGAATAAAATGCACGTCGGTTTTAAATTCGCAGGCTACCTGCGCTGAAGGCGTGGAAAACGAGCACGTGACGGAAAGGCTTCCGTACCCGATGGGTCCAAATCACATGCCCAGCAAAGTAGCCTTAAACCTGGACACACAATGGAGACCATTTGACCCTTTAAAATCATACTACAACCAGACTTCCAGGCCCAAGAGGTCACACAGTCATGCCCAGCAAAGTAGCTCTGGGCCTGGGCACACTTCCCGCAGTTTGACCGTTTAAATAATACTACAACCAGACTTCCAGGCACAAGAGGTCACACAGTCATGCCCAGCAAGGTTACTTTAAACGTGGGCACACTTCAGACCGTTTCACTCTTTAAATCATTCAAAGCAGCACATTTCAAGGCCCAAGAGGTCACAGAATCATGCCCATCAAAGTAGCTCTGGGCCTGGGCACACTTCACGCAGTTTGACCCTTTAAATAATACTACAACCAGACGCATACAGGTGCGCACATATACACAGATACACATTCTGTTTAATTTCTTCACATCTGCAGACTAGAGTAAGCTGAGGGTATAGTGTTAAACCAGGTACTACATAAACAGTATATAGTATATATACAGAGGATATAATGTTAAACCAGGTACTACATACAGAGTATATAGTTTGACCAAAAGATCGTGCTGATCTTTGATCTCCTGGATCTTCATCTCCAGCGCCACTTTCAGACTCATAATGTCCTCCTCTATGGGCTGGTATAACACACACACGAATCATCACTACAGCCAGTACAATGGAAAGGTGGGAATGTGTACTGAATGTGTACTGACGTTATAAGTGAAAGGTGGAGGTACTGGTGGATGTGTACTGACACTATAAGGGATCTCTACCTGCAGTGACAGTCTGAGCTTCTCAAGTTCTTCCTCCAGAGATTTCTTCTCCTGTTCACAGGCCATTTTCATATCTGCCAGAGCAAGTATCATTACTGCTGGATATAACATAGATTGTATATACTACATAATTACTACTGAATATATAAAATATAATATATATAGTACTATACATATATTAGTATCACTTTTATTGGAGCCTAATGGCTAGCATTCATTATTATGTTAGTATTATTGCATTTCCATAGTACTTACTCTTGATGGACCTGTTATGCTCCTCCTCCTCCTGCTGTTTCTGCAGGAGCTCTGTCTCCTCCTGCTGCTTGTGTTTCAGCATCTCCTGAAGAACCTGCAGCTCCTTCTGCTTCTGCAACCTCAACTCCTTCAGCTGCTCCAACAAACTGTTCTCCAACTCCTCCTTCTCACACCGCAAACACTCCAATCGGGCCACAGGCCCCACTAGTGACACAGAACCACACACACACACACACACACAAAGAGAGAGATAAACATGTATAAATGTATAAGAATTTGTGGATAAAATTATTATGAGATTATTTATAATCAAACGACTACACTATACAACCACTTCTTCCTTTTATTTAGATATTATACAGATATGTACAGATATTTACATTTTATTTACCCGCGTGCGTCTCTCTTCTCCAAGGTAGCGGAGAGATATGAAAGGATAAAAGGGGAAAAGAATAAAATGCACGTCGGTTTTAAATTCGCAGGCTACCTGCGCTGAAGGCGTGGAAAACGAGCACGTGACGGAAAGGCTTCCGTACCCGATGGGTCCAAATCACATGCCCAGCAAAGTAGCCTTAAACCTGGACACACAATGGAGACCATTTGACCCTTTAAAATCATACTACAACCAGACTTCCAGGCCCAAGAGGTCACACAGTCATGCCCAGCAAAGTAGCTCTGGGCCTGGGCACACTTCACGCAGTTTGACCGTTTAAATAAAACTAGAAACAGACTTCCTGGCCCAAGAGGTCACAGTCATACCCAGCAAAGTACGTTTAAACCTGGAAACAAATCAGATCCTTTCTGTCATTCAAAGGAATGGGCCTGCAACTCACAACCACATCCCCAGTGAAGCGCACCGTCACCCAGCCACACTACGCCACCTTGCCCGTCCTGGAACAACCACACCTCCAGGGCACCACATGCCAATCTCTCATGCCCAGCAAACTGCAACCTCACGCAGCCAGGCCACACACTGTCTCCCCTTGTACCGTCCAGGGACGAACTCCTCCACAAACCTGGTGTTCACGCACACACACGCAATTACAACGAATTGGTGGAGAACTTTGAAACAAACGTGCTGACTTTGAATACTCACATCTAGGCTGGGCCAGGTCCAAACGGCCTGCAGCTCGGTGCCCATCACCTCCATGACTGTCCCTAACGAACGCCACCTGCCACGCTTTCGGCCCGTCCCTGGCGGCATTAAAAAATCGTAGCGTGATAACGATGGTTCCGATCCGCGTGCCGCTCGAAGGCGATTACAGGGGAGATGCAACCCTCTCCAAAGAGCCATGAACATACTTTCTACTCCCAAGGACACAAGAGATATTAAGCCGCAATGACGTCCGACGCGCGCATTTTCTCCGCCGCGCACCACATATAAAAAATCGTAGCGTGAAAACAGTGGGTTCGATCCGCGTGCCGCTCGAAGGCGATTACAGGGGAGATGCATCCCTTTCCAAAGAGCCATGAACAGACTTCCTACTCCCAAGGAGACAAGAGATATTAAGCCGCAATGACGTCCGACGCGCGTCTTTTCTCCGCAGCTCACCACATTTAAAAAAATCGAAGCGTGAAAACCGTGGGTTCGATATAGTATACATACAGAGTATATAGTTTGACCAAAAGATCGTACTGATCTTTGATCTCCTGGTTCTTCATCTCCAGCGCCACTTTCAGACTCAATGTCCTCCTCTATGGGCTGGTATAACACAGACACGAATCATCACTACAGCCAGTACAATGGAAAGGTGGGAATGTGTACTGAATGTGTACTGACGTTATAAGTGAGAGGTGGTGGTACTGCTGGATGTGTACTGACACTATAAGGGATCTCTACCTGCAGTGACAATTTGAGCTTCTCAAGTTCTTCCTCCAGAGATTTCTTCTCCTGTTCACAGGCCATTTTCATATCTGCCAGAGCAAGTATCATTACTGCTGGATATAACACAGATTGTATATACTACATAATTACTACTGAATATATAAAATATAATATATATAGTACTATACATATATTAGTGTCACTTTTATTGGAGCCTAAAGGCTAACATTCATTATTAGTTATGTTAGTATTATTGCATTTCCATAGTACTTACTCTTGATGGACCTGTTATGCTCCTCCTCCTCCTGCTGTTTCTGCAGGAGCTCTGTCTCCTCCTGCTGCTTGTGTTTCAGCATCTCCTGAAGAACCTGCAGCTCCTTCTGCTTCTGCAACCTCAACTCCTTCAGCTGCTCCAACAAACTGTTCTCCAACTCCTCCTTCTCACACCGCAAACACTCCAATCGGGCCACAGGCCCCACTAGTGACACAGAACCACACACACACACACACACACACACACACACACAGAGAGAGAGATAAACATGTATAAATGTATAAGAATATGAGGATAAAATTATTATGAGATTATTTATAATCAAACGACTACACTATACAACCACTTCTTCCTTTTATTTAGATATTATACAGATATGTACAGATATTTACATTTTATTTACCCGCGTGCGTCTCTCTTCTCCAATGTAGCGGAGAGATATGAAAGGATAAAAGGGGAAAAGAATAAAATGCACGTCGGTTTTAAATTCGCAGGCTACCTGTGCTGAAGGCGTGGAAAACGAGCACGTGACGGAAAGGCTTCCGTACCCGATGGGTCCAAATCACATGCCCAGCAAAGTAGCCTTAAACCTGGACACACAATGGAGACCATTTGACCCTTTAAAATCATACTACAACCAGACTTCCAGGCCCAAGAGGTCACACAGTCATGCCCAGCAAAGTAGCTCTGGGCCTGGGCACACTTCACGCAGTTTGACCGTTTAAATAAAACTAGAAACAGACTTCCTGGCCCAAGAGGTCACACAGTCATGCCCAGCAAGGTTGCTTTAAACGTGGGCACACTTCAGACCGTTTCACTCTTTAAATCATTCAATGCACCACATTTCAAGGCCCAAGAGGTCACAGAATCATGCCCATCAAAGTAGCTCTGGGCCTGGGCACACTTTACGGAGTTTGACCCTTTAAATAATACTACAACCAGACACATACAGGTGCGCACATATACACAGATACACATTCTGTTTAATTTCTTCACATCTGCAGACTAGAGTAAGCTGAGGGTATAGTGTTAAACCAGGTGCTACATAAACAGTATATAGTATATATACAGAGGATATAGTGTTAAACCAGGTACTACATACAGAGTATATAGTATACATACAGAGTATATAGTTTGACCAAAAGATCGTGCTGATCTTTGATCTCCTGGTTCTTCATCTCCAGCGCCACTTTCAGACTCATAATGTCCTCCTCTATGGGCTGGTATAACACACACACGAATCATCACTACAGCGAGTACAATGGAAAGGTGGGAATGTGTACTGAATGTGTACTGACGTTATAAGTGAAAGGTGGAGCTACTGGTGGAAGGGATCTCTACCTGCAGTGACAGTCTCAGCTTCTCAAGTTCTTCCTCCAGAGATTTCTTCTCCTGTTCACAGGCCATTTTCATATCTGCCAGAGCAAGTGTCATTACTGCTGGATATAACACAGATTGTATATACTACATAATTACTACTGAATATATAAAATATAATATATATAGTACTATACATATATTAGTATCACTTTTATTGGAGCCTAAAGGCTAACATTCATTATTAGTTATGTTAGTATTATTGCATTTCCATAGTACTTACTCTTGATGGACCTGTTATGCTCCTCCTCCTCCTGCTGTTTCTGCAGGAGCTCTGTCTCCTCTTGCTGCTTGTGTTTCAGCATCTCCTGAAGAACCTGCAGCTCCTTCTGCTTCTGCAACCTCAACTCCTTCAGCTGCTCCAACAAATTGTTCTCCAACTCCTCCTTCTCACACCGCAAACACTCCAATCGGGCCACAGGCCCCACTAGTGACACAGAACCACACACACACACACAGAGAGAGAGATAAACATGTATAAATGTATAAGAATTTGTGGATAAAATTATTATGAGATTATTTATAATCAAACGACTACACTACACAACCACTTCTTCCTTTTATTTACATATTATACAGATATTTACAGATATTTACATTTTATTTACCCGCGTGCGTCTCTCTTCTCCAAGGTAGCGGAGAGATATGAAAGGATAAAAGGGGAAAAGAATAAAATGCACGTCGGTTTTAAATTCGCAGGCTACCTGCGCTGAAGGCGTATAAAACGAGCACTTGAGGGAAAGGCTTCCGTACCCGATGGGTCCAAATCACATGCCCAGCAAACTAGCCTTAAACCTGGACACACAATGGAGACCATTTGACCCTTTAAAATCATACTAAAACCAGACTTCCAGGCCCAAGAGGTCACACAGTCATGCCCAGCAAAGTAGCTCTGGGCCTGGGCACACTTCACGCAGTTTGACCGTTTAAATAAAACTAGAAACAGACTTCCTGGCCCAAGAGGTCACAGAGTCATGCCTGGGTCTGGGCACACTTCACGCAGTTTGACCCTTTAAATAATACTACAACCAGACACATACAGGTGCGCACATATACACAGATACACATTCTGTTTAATTTCTTCACATCTGCAGACTAGAGTAAGCTGAGGGTATAGTGTTAAACCAGGTACTACATAAACAGTATATAATATATATACAGAGGACATAATGTTAAACCAGGTACTACATACAGAGTATATAGTTTTACCAAAAGATCGTGCTGATCTTTGATCTCCTGGTTCTTCATCTCCAGCACCACTTTCAGACTCATGTCCTCCTCTATGGGCTGGTATAACACACACACACACACACACACACACACACACACAAATTAGCAAGCCATATAGTGTAGAAATAGATAGATGTTATTCAGGGACCTCATTTATAAAACTTTGTGGATTCCAAAGTGAAAGTGTGTGTATTCTGCACAAATAACAGGAAATGGCATATACCCCCCAAAAACTTAGATTTCTAAAGCCTCGAGTATGAATTATTGGGAGATAGAGGCGACAATGCAGCGCTAAAGACAAAAAAGGAATTTTAACCACAGGTATGAGTGCCAGCACCAGCAACCGCAGGTGTGAGTGGCATTATATTTACATTTACCCTCCACATCCTTTGTGTCTGTGTATTCGTCCTCGATGCGTCCAGCACACCAGCTCCAGAAACGCCTCATTTTTCCTCTGTCCTCTTCAGTGTCTTTCCACAGACTGATCTGTAAAGGTGTTCATGGGATTCCCCTCACGTGTGACATCGGGCCACAGGACATATGGGGTTCTAAAGTTCCAAGAGCGTAGATGAGTTGTTTTTCTTTGAATTTCCTAATTTCATTGCTGCCATAGCAACAACTGGCAATGCAAACAGACGTGTCATTAATGCAGTGACTCTACCTCAACCTGGATTGATCAACCATGTACGGCTCACCGGAGACTGTGATACGTATAACATCCCAAAGTGTACTTAATTCTGAGCAAAATCTAACTAGCCTCATTACTGCTGAACTATGAGGGGCCATTTAGGGAGAAATCAGGGAAACACTACTTGTACATACATATGAAACATTTTCACATAAATAGCCTACTACTTACATTTGTGTATAATAATTTAAACTCGCATATACACGCACTTGCCCACTCAATCTCTGGTGCGTAAACAAAGAGTTGCACTATGCTTATGTTGGTATGGGGGTGTCTGTGTGTATATAACAATTTTCAGTGCGCCCGGAAGTCATTTCATTGTCATTTCAAGGCAGATATTTAACATGTGTACAGTGCGTATAATAGACAGAGGAAGACTGTTGAACTATTAATATTAGGACGGTTATTGACATCTGTGTAATGAGTAGTGCTTCTCTTAATGACAACTGTAACTGTTTTCCCATATAGAATTGTGTGCCTTATATTGTTTGGAGGAACTTTTTCTTCTCATTTAGAAATATGTGGACTAAGTGCTCAGATTGTCTTATTACTTATTATGCTCAGTCTCACCATTTTTGGCAGATTTCACCACGTTATTACGAACGTGGATACGTTATCTTATAATTATAAGCAGTGTGAGATGTGAAGCTAAGCGAAGCACATGTGCAGAATTTCTAACAATAGTCTGTTTTGTATAGCCTGGCTAACTGACCAATCAGTGAAATTAAATGTGGTTGCTGAGCCTGTTGCAGCTGGGTCAATTTAATTTGATTTCATTGTGTTTAATTTTAAACTCAGCTGCGTGCCATGAGACACAAGTTAATCTGAGCATTTTTTGTTCTAACGCCGACTTAACCTAGCCATGTTTTACAGTTATCTTGAAATAATTGAGGTTCATCGCTAGAGGGTGCTGTTCATCTTTTTTTTTCTTTTTTTCTATTATTGATCAGGAAAAAACGATAAAACAGAGAATTTGTGGATAAAATTATTATGAGATTATTTATAATCAAATGACTACACTACACAACCACTTCTTCCTTTTATTTACATATTATACAGATATTTACATTTTATTTACTCGTGTGCGTCTCTCTTCTCCAATGTAGCGGAGAGATATGAAAGGATAAAAGGGGAAAAGAATAAAATGCACGTCGGTTTTAAATTCGCAGGCTACCTGCGCTGAAGGCGTGGAAAACGAGCACGTGACGGAAAAGCTTCCGTACCCGATGGGTCCAAATCACATGCCCAGCAAAGTAGCCTTAAACCTGGACACACAATGGAGACCATTTGACCCTTTAAAATCATACTACAACCAGACTTCCAGGCACAAGAGGTCACACAGTCATGCCCAGCAAAGTAGGTCTGGGCCTGGGCACACTTCACGCAGTTTGACCGTTTAAATAAAACTAGAAACAGACTTCCTGGCCCAAGAGGTCACACAGTCATGCCCAGCAAAGTAGCTCTGGGCCTGGGCACACTTCAATCACTTTGTGCCTTTAAATCATACTACTACTACCACCAGACTTCCAGGGCCTAGAGGTCACACAGTCATGCACAGCAAAGTAGCTCTGGGCCTGGGCACACTTCATGCAGTTTGACCCTTTAAATAATACTACAACCAGACACATACAGGTGCGCACATATACACAGATACACATTCTGTTTAATTTCTTCACATCTGCAGACTAGAGTAAGCTGAGGGTATAGTGTTAAACCAGGTACTACATAAACAGTATATAGTATATATACAGAGGATATAGTGTTAAACCAGGTACTACATACAGAGTATATAGTATACATACAGAGTATATAGTTTGACCAAAAGATCGTGCTGATCTTTGATCTCCTGGTTCTTCATCTCCAGCGCCACTTTCAGACTCATAATGTCCTCCTCTATGGGCTGGTATAACACACACACGAATCATCACTACAGCCAGTACAATGGAAAGGTGGGAATGTGTACTGAATGTGTACTGACGTTATAAGTGAAAGGTGGAGGTACTGGTGGATGTGTACTGACACTATAAGGGATCTCTACCTGCAGTGACAGTCTGTGCTTCTCAAGTTCTTCCTCCAGAGATTTCTTCTCCTGTTCACAGGCCATTTTCATATCTGCCAGAGCAAGTATCATTACTGCTGGATATAACACAGATAGTATATACTACATAATTCACTTCTTCCTTTTATTTACATATTATACAGATATTTACAGATATTTACATTTTATTTACCCGCGTGCGTCTCTCTTCTCCAAGGTAGCGGAGAGATATGAAAGGATAAAAGGGGAAAAGAATAAAATGCACGTCGGTTTAAAATTCGCAGGCTACCTGCGCTGAAGTCGTGGAAAATGAGCACGTGACGGAAAGGCTTCCGTACCCGATGGGTCCAAATCACATGCCAAGCAAAGTAGCCTTAAACCTGGACACACAATGGAGACCATTTGACCCTTTAAAATCATACTACAACCAGACTTCCAGGCCCAAGAGGTCACACAGTCATGCCCAGCAAAGTAGCTCTGGGCATGGGCACACTTCACGCAGTTTGACCGTTTAAATAAAAGTAGAAACAGACTTCCTGGCCCAAGAGTTCACACAGTCATGCCCAGCAAGGATGCTTTAAACGTGGGCACACTTCAGACCGTTTCACTCTTTAAATCATTCAAAGCACCACATTTCAAGGCCCAAGAGGTCACAGAATCATGCCCATCAAAGTAGCTCTGGGCCTGGGCACACTTCATGCAGTTTGACCCTTTAAATAATACTACAACCAGACACATACAGGTGCGCACATATACACAGATACACATTCTGTTTAATTTCTTCACATCTGCAGAGTAGAGTAAGCTGAGGGTATAGTGTTAAACCAGGTACTACATAAACAGTATATAGTATATATACAGAGGATATAATGTTAAACCAGGTACTACATACAGAGTATATAGTTTGACCAAAAGATCGTGCTGATCTTTGATCTCCTGGTTCTTCATCTCCAGCGCCACTTTCAGACTCATAATGTCCTCCTCTATGGGCTGGTATAACACACACTCGAATCATCACTACAGCCAGTACAATGGAAAGGTGGGAATGTGTACTGAATGTGTACTGACGTTATAAGTGAAAGGTGGAGCTACTGGTGGATGTGTACTGACACTATAAGGGATCTCTACCTGCAGTGACAGTCTGAGCTTCTCAAGTTCTTCCTCCAGAGATTTCTTCTCCTGTTCACAGGCCATTTTCATATCTGCCAGAGCAAGTATCATTACTGCTGGATATAACACAGATTGTATATACTACATAATTACTACTGAATATATAAAATATAATATATATAGTACTATACATATATTAGTATCACTTTTATTGGAGCCTAAAGGCTAACATTCATTATTAGTTATGTTAGTATTATTGCATTTCCATAGTACTTACCCTTGAGGGACCTGTTATGCTCCTCCTCCTCCTGCTGTTTCTGCAGGAGCTCTGTCTCCTCCTGCTGCTTGTGTTTCAGCATCTCCTGAAGAACCTGCAGCTCCTTCTGCTTCTGCAACCTCAACTCCTTCAGCTGCTCCAACAAACTGTTCTCCAACTCCTCCTTCTCACACCGCAAACACTCCAATCGGGCCACAGGCCCCACTAGTGACACAGAACCACACACACACACACAAACACACACACACACACACACACACACACACACACACACACACACAAAGAGAGAGATAAACATGTATAAATGTATAAGAATTTGTGGATAAAATTATTATGAGATTATTCATAATCAAACGACTACACTACACAACCACTTCTTCCTTTTATTTACATATTATACAGATATTTACATTTTATTTACCCGCATGCGTCTCTCTTCTCCAAGGTAGCGGAGAGATATGAAAGGATAAAAGGGGAAAAGAATAAAATGCACGTCGGTTTTAAATTCCCAGGCTACCTGCGCTGAAGGCGTGGAAAACGAGCACGTGACGGAAAGGCTTCCGTACCCGATGGGTCCAAATCACATGCCCAGCAAAGTAGCCTTAAACCTGGACACACAATGGAGACCATTTGACCCTTTAAAATCATACTACAACCAGACTTCCAGGCCCAAGAGGTCACACAGTCATGCCCAGCAAGGATGCTTTAAACGTGGGCACACTTCAGACCGTTTCACTCTTTAAATCATTCAAAGCACCACATTTCAAGACCCAAGAGGTCACAGAATCATGCCCATCAAAGTAGCTCTGCGCCTGGGCACACTTCACGCAGTTTGACCGTTTAAATAAAACTAGAAACAGACTTCCTGGCCCAAGAGGTCACACAGTCATGCCCAGCAAAGTAGCTCTGGGCCTGGGCACACATGACGCAGTTTGACCGTTTAAATAAAACTAAACCAGACACATACAGGTGCGCACATATACACAGATACACATTCTGTTTAATTTCTTCACATCTGCAGACTAGAGTAAGCTGAGGGTATAGTGTTAAACCAGGTACTACATAAACAGTATATAGTATATATACAGAGGATATAGTGTTAAACCAGGTACTACATACAGAGTATATAGTATACATACAGAGTATATAGTTTGACCAAAAGATCGTGCTGATCTTTGATCTCCTGGTTCTTCATCTCCAGCGCTACTTTCAGACTCATAATGTCCTCCTCTATGGGCTGGTATAACACACACACGAATCATCACTACAGCCAGTACAATGGAAAGGTGGGAATGTGTACTGAATGTGTACTGACGTTATAAGTGAAAGGTGGATGTACTGGTGGATGTGTACTGACACTATAAGGGATCTCTACCTGCAGTGACAGTCTGAGCTTCTCAAGTTCTTCCTCCAGAGATTTCTTCTCCTGTTCACAGGCCATTTTCATATCTGCCAGAGCAAGTATCATTACTGCTGGATATAACACAGATTGTATATACTACATAATTACTACTGAATATATAAAATATAATATATATAGTACTATACATATATTAGTATCACTTTTATTGGAGCCTAAAGGCTAACATTCATTATTAGTTATGTTAGTATTATTGCATTTCCATAGTACTTACTCTTGATGGACCTGTTATGCTCCTCCTCCTCCTGCTGTTTCTGCAGGAGCTCTGTCTCCTCTTGCTGCTTGTGTTTCAGCATCTCCTGAAGAACCTGCAGCTCTTTCTGCTTCTGCAACCTCAACTCCTTCAGCTGCTCCAACAAATTGTTCTCCAACTCCTCCTTCTCACACTGCAAACACTCCAATCGGGCCACAGGCCCCACTAGTGACACAGAACCCCACACACACACACAGAGAGATAAACATGTATAAATGTATAAGAATTTGTGGATAAAATTATTATGAGATTATTTATAATCAAACGACTACACTACACAACCACTTCTTCCTTTTATTTACATATTATACAGATATTTACAGATATTTACCCGTGTGCGTCTCTCTTCTCCAAGGTAGCGGAGAGATATGAAAGGATAAAAGGGGAAAAGAATAAAATGCACGTCGGTTTTAAATTCGCAGGCTACCTGCGCTGAAGGCGTGGAAAACGAGCACGTGACGGAAAGGCTTCCGTACCCGATGGGTCCAAATCACATGCCCAGCAAAGTAGCCTTAAACCTGGACACACAATGGAGACCATTTGACCCTTTAAAATCATACTACAACCAGACTTCCAGGCCCAAGAGGTCACACAGTCATGCCCAGCAAAGTAGCTCTGGGCCTGGGCACACTTCACGCAGTTTGACCGTTTAAATAATACTACAACCAGACTTCCAGGCACAAGAGGTCACACAGTCATGCCCAGCAAGGTTACTTTAAACGTGGGCACACTTCAGACCGTTTCACTCTTTAAATCATTCAAAGCACCACATTTCAAGGCCCAAGAGGTCACACAGTCATGCACAGCAAAGTAGCTCTGGGCCTGGGCACACTTCACGCAGTTTGACCGTTTAAATAAAACTAGAAACAGACTTCCTGGCCCAAGAGGTCACAGTCATACCCAGCAAAGTACGTTTAAACCTGGAAACAAATCAGATCCTTTCTGTCATTCAAAGGAATGGGCCTGCAACTCACAACCACATCCCCAGTGAAGCGCACCGTCACCCAGCCACACTACGCCACCTTGCCCGTCCTGGAACAACCACACCTCCAGGGCACCACATGCCAATCTCTCATGCCCAGCAAACTGCAACCTCACGCAGCCAGGCCACACACTGTCTCCCCTTGTACCGTCCAGGGACGAACTCCTCCACAAACCTAGTGTTCACGCACACACACGCAATTACAACGAATTGGTGGAGAACTTTGAAACAAACGTGCTGACTTTGAATACTCACATCTAGGCTGGGACAGGTCCAAACGGCCTGCAGCTCGGTGCGCATCACCTCCATGACTGTCCCTAACGAACGCCACCTGCCACGCTTTCGGCCCGTCCCTGTCGGCATTAAAAAATCGTAGCGTGATAACGATGGTTCCGATCCGCGTGCCGCTCGAAGGCGATTACAGGGGAGATGCAGCCCTTTCCAAAGAGCCATGAACAGACTTTCTACTCCCAAGGAGCCCAAAGATATTAAGCCGGAAATATGTCCTACTCGCGTCTTTTCTACGCCGCGCACCACATTTAAAAAATCGTATCGTAAGAACGGTGGGTCCGATCCGCGTGCCGCTTAAAGGCGATTACAGGGGAGATGCAACCCTCTCCAAAGAGCCATGAACAGACTTCCTACTCCCAAGGAGACAAGAGATATTAAGCCGCAATGACGTCCGACGCGCGTCTTTTCTCCGCAGCTCACCACATTTAAAAAAATCGAAGCGTGAAAACCGTGGGTTCGATATAGTATACATACAGAGTATATAGTTTGACCAAAAGATCGTGCTGATCTTTGATCTCCTGGTTCTTCATCTCCAGCGCCACTTTCAGACTCAATGTCCTCCTCTATGGGCTGGTATAACACACACACGAATCATCACTACAGCGAGTACAATGGAAAGGTGGGAATGTGTACTGAATGTGTACTGACGTTATAAGTGAAAGGTGGAGCTACTGGTGGATGTGTACTGACACTATAAGGGATCTCTACCTGCAGTGACAGTCTGAGCTTCTCAAGTTCTTCCTCCAGAGATTTCTTCTCCTGTTCACAGGCCATTTTCATATCTGCCAGAGCAAGTATCATTACTGCTGGATATAACACAGATTGTATATACTACATAATTACTACTGAATATATAAAATATAATATAAATAGTACTATACATATATTAGTGTCACTTTTATTGGAGCCTAAAGGCTAACATTCATTATTAGTTATGTTAGTATTATTGCATTTCCATAGTACTTACCCTTGAGGGACCTGTTATGCTCCTCCTCCTCCTGCTGTTTCTGCAGGAGCTCTGTCTCCTCCTGCTGCTTGTGTTTCAGCATCTCCTGAAGAACCTGCAGCTCCTTCTGCTTCTGCAACCTCAACTCCTTCAGCTGCTCCAACAAACTGTTCTACAACTCCTCCTTCTCACACCGCAAACACTCCAATCGGGCCACAGGCCCCACTAGTGACACAGAACCACACACACACACACACAGACACAGACACACACACACACACACACACACACACACACACACACACACACACACACACACACACAGAGAGAGATAAACATGTATAAATGTATAAGAATTTGTGGATAAAATTATTATGAGATTATTTATAATCAAACGACTACACTACACAACCACATCTTTTTATTTACATATTATACAGATATTTAGAGATATTTACATTTTATTTACCCGCGTGCGTCTCTCTTCTCCAAGGTAGCGGAGAGATATGAAAGGATAAAAGGGGAAAAGAATAAAATGCACGTCGGTTTTAAATTCGCAGGCTACCTGCGCTGAAGGCGTGGAAAACGAGCACGTAACGGACAGGCTTCCGTACCCGATGGGTCCAAATCACATGCCCAGCAAAGTAGCCTTAAACCTGGACACACAATGGAGACCATTTGACCCTTTAAAATCATACTACAACCAGACTTCCAGGCCCAAGAGGTCACACAGTCATGCCCAGCAAAGTAGCTCTGGGCCTGGGCACACTTCACGCAGTTTGACCCTTTAACCAAAACTAGAAACAGACCTGCAAGCCCAGGAGCTCACAGAATCATACCCAGTAAAGTAGCTAGCTAGCTTTCAGCTCAGTAACCGTAGCTAGCTAGCTAGCTATCAGCTCAGTAAACCATACAATCAAATGTCCACCAAGCATTTAAACCGCAAGCATTTAAACCACTAGATACCGCTAGTTACCGGCTGCACGGTTAACAGTGCAAAGCCATTACCAAGCTACCTAGCTAGCTAGCTAGCTACCGGAAGCACTTTTAACAGTGCAAAGTCAGTAGCTAGCTAGTAGTAGCTACTGTAGCTAGCTAGCTACCGGAAGCACTTTTCACAGTGCAAAGTCAGTAGCTAGCTAGTAGTAGCTACTGTAGCTAGCTAGCTACCGGAAGCACTTTTAACAGTGCAAAGTCAGTAGCTAGCTAGTAGTAGCTACTGTAGCTAGCTAGCTAGCTACTGACTTTGCACTGTTAACCTTGCAGCCGGTAGCTCGCTAGCTAGCTAGCAGCTCAGTAACCGTACAAATTCGCCTGCTGCTGAAAACTGTCAAGTTGTATTTATAGCTTTCGTTTTAGTTCTCTCAGCTTACTTATTTGGTTTTTTTGTGTGTGTGTTTTTTTCAGGGAAGTTTAATAATTTCTTAGAAATCTTGGAACATTTTGCCAGTTGGCATCTAGGAAAGCCTTTCTGCCCACAGACAATAAACACAAGCCAGAATTCCTCAAACAGGAATGAATCTACTAATTTAGTAACATTTCAGGCACATGAGTGGAGGAACTAGCAAATTCTAAATGATGAAATCGAAGCTGATAAAAATCCATGAAAATATAAACTGGTCATGAAAAAATGCTTGTGAATTGAAAATGTAAGTGATAGGATTAAAACAGTCTTGATTTGATATATTTTTAAAAATCAAATATCAAGTTTGATCATTCATGACCAAGGGAGTTTCTATGAAGGTGTAAACAACAAATGCATGTGAACTAAATACTACAGTGGTATATAATTAAATAATTGGAATAACTTTGTGTCACGTCATTTAACGTTTAACTCAAGCCGTTTGTGTTACCGGACTCTTTTATCACTTAACATTAGTAACTGTTTTAGTTGCCTTGTTTATCCAATAACATTCATTAATTAATCAATCCATGGTTTAACCCAAGCAATTTTCGTTACTTCCGCCTCTCGACGCAAAAATGTCAATCAGAACGTTGCGCCCGCAAACTTCAAATAAACGATAAATAAGGCAAGTAATAAAAATGGATAAAGTTGAAAGATAAGTTGATTAAACTTGAGTCAAATAAAACTACTTATCAGTCAAAACGTCAATTCATATGCATTTTATTGACTCAAAATTTAATTTACGTGCATTTTAATCAGCCATATTTTCGGTGTATAGACCTGAGTTTTGTCGTTGAAGAGAATAAAAGAATCCGTCGTGTAAACTTACGCCATCTGCAGGCTGAGATGGTGTTGGGTTGACCCGGATGTGACGTTTGCCAAGCTGATGACATATCACGATATTAATTGTGAGATTTCCTTACCATCTTTGCTCTTCGCAGAAGGGCACAGTGCGGTTTACAGGGCACAGTTTGACCCTTTAAATAATGCTACAACCAGACTTCCAGGCACAAGAGGTCACACAGTCATGCCCAGCAAGGTTGCTTTAAACGTGGGCACACTTCAGACCGTTTCACTCTTTAAATCGTTCAAAGCACCAGATTTCAAGGCCCAAGAGGTCACAGAATCATGCCCAGCAAAGTAGCTCTGGGCCTGGGCACACTTCATGCAGTTTGACCCTTTAAATAATACTACAACCAGACTTCCAGGCACAAGAGGTCACACAGTCATGCCCAGCAAAGTAGCTCTGGGCATGGGCACACTTCATGCAGTTTGACCCTTTAAATAATACTACAACCAGACTTCCAGGCACAAGAGGTCACACAGTCATGCACAGCAAAGTAGTGCTGGGCCAGGGCACACTTAATGTACTTTGTGCCTTTAAATAATACTACAACCAGACTTCCAAGCCGAAGAGGTCACAGAGTCATGCCCAGCAAAGTCGCTATGGGCCTGGGCAGACCATGCAATTTGACCCTTTAACCAAAACTAGAAACAGAACTCAAAGCCCAGGAGGTCACAGAATCATGCCCATCAAAGTAGCTCTGGGCCTGTGTACACTTCAGGCCATTTCACCTTTTATATAATGGAAACACCAGACCTCCAGGCCCAAGAGGTCACACAGTCATGCCCAGAAAAGTAACTCTGGGCCTATACACACTTCACGCAGTTTGACCGTTTAAATAAAACTAGAAACAGACTTCCTGGCCCAAGAGGTCACACAGTCATGCCCAGCAAAGTAGCCTTAAACCTGGACACACAATGGAGACCATTTGACCCTTTAAAATCATACTACAACCAGACTTCCAGGCCCAAGAGGTCACACAGTCATGCCCAGCAAAGTAGCTCTGGGCCTGGGCACACTTCACGCAGTTTGACCGTTTAAATAAAACTAGAAACAGACTTCCTGGCCCAAGAGGTCACACAGTCATGCCCAGCAAAGTAGCCTTAAACCTGGACACACAATGGAGACCATTTGACCCTTTAAAATCATACTACAACCAGACTTCCAGGCCCAAGAGGTCACACAGTCATGCCCAGCAAAGTAGCTCTGGGCCTGGGCACACTTCACGCAGTTTGACCGTTTAAATAAAACTAGAAACAGACTTCCTGGCCCAAGAGGTCACACAGTCATGCCCATCAAAGTAGCTCTGGGCCTAGGCACACTTCACGCAGTTTGACCCTTTAAATAATACTACAACCAGACACATACAGGTGCGCACATATACACAGATACACATTCTGTTTAATTTCTTCACATCTGCAGACTAGAGTAAGCTGAGGGTATAATGTTAAACCAGGTACTATGTAAACAGTATATAGTTTTACCAAAAGATCGTGCTGATCTTTGATCTCCTGGTTCTTTATCTCCAGCCACTTTCAGACTCATGTCCTCCTCTATGGGCTGGTATAACACACACACACACACACACACACACACACACACACACACACACACACACACACACACACACAGACAAACAGAAAGACACACAGACATATGAAATTAGCAAGCCATATAGTGTAGAAATAGATTGATGTTATTCAGGGACCTCATTTATAAAACTTTGTGGATTCCAAAGTGAAAGTGTGTGTATTCTGCACAAATAACAGGAAATGGCATATACCCCCCAAAAACTTAGATTTCTAAAGCCTCGAATATGAATTATTGGGAGATAGAGGCGACAATGCAGCGCTAAAGACAAAAAAGGAATTTTAACCACAGGTATGAGTGCCAGCACCAGCAACCGCAGGTGTGAGTGGCATTATATTTACATTTACCCTCCACATCCTTTGTGTCTGTGTATTCGTCCTCGATGCGTCCAGCACACCAGCTCCAGAAACGCCTCATTTTTCCTCTGTCTTCTTCAGTGTCTTTCCACAGACTGATCTGTAAAGGTGTTCATGGGATTCCCCTCACGTGTGACATCGGGCCACAGGACATATGGGGTTCTAAAGTTCCAAGAGCGTAGATGAGTTGTTTTTCTTTGAATTTCCTAATTTCATTGCTGCCATAGCAACAACTGGCAATGCAAACAGACGTGTCATTAATGCAGTGACTCTACCTCAACCTGGATTGATCAACCATGTACGGCTCACCGGAGACTGTGATACGTATAACATCCCAAAGTGTACTTAATTCTGAGCAAAATCTAACTAGCCTCATTACTGCTGAACTATGAGGGGCCATTTAGGGAGAAATCAGGGAAACACTACTTGTACATACATATGAAACATTTTCACATAAATAGCCTACTACTTACATTTGTGTATAATAATTTAAACTCGCATATACACGCACTTGCCCACTCAATCTCTGGTGCGTAAACAAAGAGTTGCACTATGCTTATGTTGGTATGGGGGTGTCTGTGTGTATATAACAATTTTCAGTGCGCCCGGAAGTCATTTCATTGTCATTTCAAGGCAGATATTTAACATGTGTACAGTGCGTATAATAGACAGAGGAAGACTGTTGAACTATTAATATTAGGACGGTTATTGACATCTGTGTAATGAGTAGTGCTTCTCTTAATGACAACTGTAACTGTTTTCCCATATAGAATTGTGTGCCTTATATTGTTTGGAGGAACTTTTTCTTCTCATTTAGAAATATGTGGACTAAGTGCTCAGATTGTCTTATTACTTATTATGCTCAGTCTCACCATTTTTGGCAGATTTCACCATGTTATTACGAACGTGGATACGTTATCTTATAATTATAAGCAGTGTGAGATGTGAAGCTAAGCGAAGCACATGTGCAGAATTTCTAACAATAGCCTGTTTTGTATAGCCTGGCTAACTGACCAATCAGTGAAATTAAATGTGGTTGCTGAGCCTGTTGCAGCTGGGTCAATTTAATTTGATTTCATTGTGTTTAATTTTAAACTCAGCTGCGTGCCATGAGACACAAGTTAATCTGAGCATTTTTTGTTCTAACGCCGACTTAACCTAGCCATGTTTTACAGTTATCTTGAAATAATTGAGGTTCATCGCTAGAGGGTGCTGTTCATCTTTTTTTTTTCTTTTCTTCTATTATTGATCAGGAAAAAACGATAAAATAGAGAATTTGTGGATAAAATTATTATGAGATTATTTATAATCAAACGACTACACTACACAACCACTTCTTCCTTTTATTTACATATTATACAGATATTTACATTTTATTTACCCGCGTGCGTCTCTATTCTCCAAGGTAGCGGAGAGACATGAAAGGATAAAAGGGGAAAAGAATAAAATGCACGTCGGTTTTAAATTCGCAGGCTACCTGCGCTGAAGGCGTGGAAAACGAGCACGTGACGGAAAGGCTTCCGTACCCGATGGGTCCAAATCACATGCCCAGCAAAGTAGCCTTAAACCTGGACACACAATGGAGACCATTTGACCCTTTAAAATCATACTACAACCAGACTTCCAGGCCCAAGAGGTCACACAGTCATGCCCAGCAAAGTAGCTCTGGGCCTGGGCACACTTCACGCAGTTTGATCATTTAAATAAAACTAGAAACAGACTTCCTGGCCCAAGAGGTCACACAGTCATGCCCATCAAAGTAGCTCTGGGCCTGGGCACACTTCACGCAGTTTGACCCTTTAAATAATACTACAACCAGACACATACAGGTGCGCACATATACACATTCTTTTTAATTTCTTCACATCTGCAGACTAGAGTAAGCTGAGGGTATAGTGTTAAACCATGTACTACATAAACAGTATATAGTATATATACAGCGGATATAATGTTAAACCAGGTACTACATACAGAGTATATAGTTTGACCAAAAGTTCGTGCTGATCTTTGATCTCCTGGTTCTTCATCTCCAGCGCCACTTTCAGACTCATAATGTCCTCCTCTATGGGCTGGTATAACACACACACGAATCATCACTACAGCCAGTACAATGGAAAGGTGGGAATTTGTACTGAATGTGTACTGACGTTATAAGTGAAAGGTGGAGCTACTGGTGGATGTGTACTGACACTATAAGGGATCTCTACCTGCAGTGACAGTCTGAGCTTCTCAAGTTCTTCCTTCAGAGATTTCTTCTCCTGTTCACAGGCCATTTTCATATCTGCCAGAGCGAGTATCATTACTCCTGGATATAACACAGATTGTATATACTACATAATTACTACTGAATATATAAAATATAATATATATAGTACTATACATATATTAGTATCACTTTTATTGGAGCCTAAAGGCTAACATTCATTATTAGTTATGTTAGTATTATTGCATTTCCATAGTACTTACTCTTGATGGACCTGTTATGCTCCTCCTCCGCCTGCTGTTTCTGCAGGAGCTCTGTCTCCTCCTGCTGCTTGTGTTTCAGCATCTCCTGAAGAACCTGCAGCTCCTTCTGCTTCTGCAACCTCAACTCCTTCGGCTGCTCCAACAAACTGTTCTCCAACTCCTCCTTCTCACACCGCAAACACTCCAATCGGACCACAGGCCCCACTAGTGACACAGAACCACACACACACACAGACACACACACACACACACACACACACACAGAGATAAACATGTATAAATGTATAAGAATTTGTGGATAAAATTATTATGAGATTATTCATAATCAAACGACTACACTACCCAACCACTTCTTCCTTTTATTTACATATTATACAGATATTTAGAGATATTTACATTTTATTTACCCGCGTGCGTCTCTCTTCTCCAAGGTAGCGGAGAGATATGAAGGGATAAAAGGGGAAAAGAATAAAATGCACGTCGGTTTTAAATTCGCAGGCTACCTGCGCTGAAGGCGTGGAAAACGAGCACGTGACGGAAAGGCTTCCGTACCCGATGGGTCCAAATCACATGCCCAGCAAAGTAGCCTTAAACCTGGACACACAATGGAGACCATTTGACCCTTTAAAATCATACTACAACCAGACTTCCAGGCCCAAGAGGTCACACAGTCATGCCCAGCAAAGTAGCTCTGGGTCTGGGCACACTTCACGCAGTTTGACCGTTTAAATAAAACTAGAAACAGACTTCCTGGCCCAAGAGGTCACAGTCATACCCAGCAAAGTACGTTTAAACCTGGAAACAAATCAGATCCTTTCTGTCATTCAAAGGAATGGGCCTGCAACTCACAACCACATCCCCAGTGAAGCGCACCGTCACCCAGCCACACTACCCCACCTTGCCCGTCCTGGAACAACCACACCTCCAGGGCACCACATGCCAATCTCTCATGCCCAGCAAACTGCAACCTCACGCAGCCAGGCCACACACTGTCTCCCCTTGTACCGTCCAGGGACGAACTCCTCCACAAACCTGGTGTTCACGCGCACACACGCAATTACAACGAATTGGTGGAGAACTTTGAAACAAACGTGCTGACTTTGAATACTCACATCTAGGCTGGGCCAGGTCCAAATGGCCTGCAGCTCGGTGCGCATTAACTGCTTGACTGTCCGTCACGAACGCCACCTGCCAAGCGTTCGTTCCGTCCCTGGCGGATTTTAAAAAATCGTAGCGTGAGAACGATGGTTCCGATCCGCGTGCCGCTTAAAGTCGATTACAGTGGAGATGCAACCCTTTCCAAAGAGCCATGAAAAGACTTTCTACTCCCAAGGAGACAAGAGATATTAAGCCGCAATGACGTCCTACGCGCGTCTTTTCTACGCCGCGCACCACATTTAAAAAATCGTAGCGTAAGAACGGTGGGTCCGATCCGCGTGCCGCTTAAAGGCGATTACAGGGGAGATGCAACCCTTTCCAAAGAGCCATGAAAAGACTTTCTACTCCCAAGGAGACAAGAGATATTAAGCCGCAATGACGTCCGACGCGCGCATTTTCTCCGACGCGCGACACATTTAAAAAAATCATAGCGTGAAAACCGTGGGTTCGATCCGCGTGCCGCTCGAAGGCGATTACAGGGGAGATGCAGCCCTTTCAAAAGAGCCATGAACAGACTTTCTACTCCCAAGGAGACCAGAAATATTAACATATAAAGCGTTACGCTCCAGTCGGATGAGCGAGAAACGCTTGTACAATTGCAACGAATTGGAGGAGAAAGTTTAAACAAACGCGCTGAATTTGAACGCTCACATCTAGGCCGGGCCAGGTCCAAATGGCCTGCAACTCGGTGTGCATCACCTCCATGACTGTCCCTAACGAACGCCACCTGCCACGCTTTCGGCCCGTCCCTAGAGGCATTAAAAAATCGTAGCGTGCTAACGATGGTTCCGATCCGCGTGCCGCTCGAAGGCGATTACAGGGGAGATGCATCCCTTTCCAAAGAGCCATGAACAGACTTTCTACTCCCAAGGAGCCCAAAGATATTAATCCGCAAATACGTCCTACGCGCGTCTTTTCTACGCCGCGCACCACATTTAAAAAATCGTATCGTAAGAACGGTGGGTCCGATCCGCGTGCCGCTTAAAGGCGATTACAGGGGAGATGCAGCCCTTTCCAAAGAGCCTTGAACAGACTTTCTACTCCCAAGGAGCCCAAAGATATTAAGCCGCAAATACGTCCTACGCGCGTCTTTTCTACGCCGCGCACCACATTTAAAAAATCGTATCGGAAGAACGGTGGGTCCAATCCGCGTGCCGCTTAAAGGCGATTACAAGGGAGATGCAAACCTTTCCAAAGAGCCATGAAAAGACTTTCTACTCCCAAGGAGACAATAGATATTAAGCCGAAATGACGTCCGACGCGCGCATTTTCTCCGCCGCGCACCACATTTAAAAAAATCATAGCGTGAAAACCGTGGGTTCGATCCGCGTGCCGCTCGAAGGCGATTACAGCGGAGATGCAGCCCTTTCCAAAGAGCCATGAAAAGACTTTCTACTCCCAAGGAGACAAGAGATATTAAGCCGCAATGACGTCCGACGCGCGCATTTTCTCCGACGCGCAACACATTTAAAAAAATCATAGCGTGAAAACCGTGGGTTCGATCCGCATGCCGCTCGAAGGCGATTACAGGGGAGATGCAGCCCTTTCCAAAGAGCCATGAACAGACTTTCTACTCCCAATGAGACAAGAGATATCAAGCCGCAAATACGTCCGGTGCGCGTCTATTCTCCGCCGCGCAACACATTTAAAAAAAATCGTAGCGTGAAAACCGTGGGTTCGATCCGCGTGCTGCTTAAAGGCGATTACAGGGGAGATGCAGCCCTTTCCAAAGAGCCATGAAAAGACTTTCTACTCCCAAGGAGACAAGAGATATTAAGCCGAAATGACGTCCGACGCGCGCATTTCCTCCGCCGCGCACCACATTTAAAAAAATCATAGCGTTAAAACCGTGGGTTCGATCCGCGTGCCGCTCGAAGGCGATTACAGGGGAGATGCAGCCCTTTCCAAAGAGGCATGAACAGACTTCCTACTCCCAAGGAGCCCAAAGATATTAAGCCGCAAATACGTCCTACGCGCGTCTTTTCTACGCCGCGCACCACATTTAAAAAATCGTATCGGAAGAACGGTGGGTCCAATCCGCGTGCCGCTTAAAGGCGATTACAAGGGAGATGCAAACCTTTCCAAAGAGCCATGAAAAGACTTTCTATTCCCAAGGAGACAATAGATATTAAGCCGAAATGACGTCCGACGCGCGCATTTTCTCCGCCGCGCACCACATTTAAAAAAATCATAGCGTGAAAACCGTGGGTTCGATCCGCGTGCCGCTCGAAGGCGATTACAGCGGAGATGCAGCCCTTTCCAAAGAGCCATGAAAAGACTTTCTACTCCCAAGGAGACAAGAGATATTAAGCCGAAATGACGTCCGACGCGCGCATTTCCTCCGCCGCGCAACACATTTAAAAAAAATCGTAGCGTGAAAACCGTGGGTTCGATCCGCGTGCCGCTCGAAGGCGATTACAGGGGAGATGGAGCCCTTTCCAAAGAGGCATGAACAGACTTCCTACTCCCAAGGAGCCCAAAGATATTAAGCCGCAAATACGTCCTACGCGCGTCTTTTCTACGCCGCGCACCACATTTAAAAAATCGTAGCGTAAGAACGGTGGGTCCGATCCGCGTGCCGCTTAAAGGCGATTACAGGGGAGATGCAAACCTTTCCAAAGAGCCATGAAAAGACTTTCTACTCCCAAGGAGACAAGAGATATTAAGCCGCAATGACGTCCGACGCGCGCATTTTCTCCGACGCGCAACACATTTAAAAAAATCATAGCGTGAAAACCGTGGGTTCGATCCGCGTGCCGCTCGAAGGCGATTACAGGGGAGATGCAGCCCTTTCAAAAGAGCCATGAACAGACTTTCTACTCCCAAGGAGACCAGAAATATTAACATATAAAGCGTTACGCTCCAGTCGGATGAGCGAGAAACGCTTGTACAATTGCAACGAATTGGAGGAGAAAGTTTAAACAAACGCGCTGAATTTGAACGCTCACATCTAGGCCGGGCCAACTCCAAATGGCGTGCAACTCGGTGTGCATCACCTCCATGACTGTCCCTAACGAACGCCACCTGCCACGCTTTCGGCCTATCCCTGGCGGCATTAAAAAATCGTAGCGTGATAACGATGGTTCCGATGCGCGTGCCGCTCAAAGGCTATTACAGAGGAGATACAGCCCTTTCCAAAGAGCCATGAACAGACTTTCTACTCCCAAGGAGACAAGAGATATTACGCGCATTTTCTCCGACGCGCACCACGTTTAAAAAATCGTAGCGTGAGAACGGTGGGTCCGATCCGCGTGCGGCTTAAAGGCGATTACAGGGGAGATGCAACCCTTTCCAAAGAACCATGAAAAGACTTTCTACTCCCAAGGAGACAATAGATATTAAGCCGAAATGACGTCCGACGCGCGCATTTCCTCCGCCGCGCACCACATTTAAAAAAATCATAGCGTGAAAACCGTGGGTTCGATCCGCGTGCCGCTCGAAGGCGATTACAGAGGAGATGCAGCCCTTTCCAAAGAGGCATGAACAGACTTCCTACTCCCAAGGAGCCCAAAGATATTAAGCCGCAAATACGTCCTACGCGCGTCTTTTCTACGCCGCGCACCACATTTAAAAAATCGTATCGGAAGAACGGTGGGTCCAATCCGCGTGCCGCTTAAAGGCGATTACAAGGGAGATGCAAACCTTTCCAAAGAGCCATGAAAAGACTTTCTACTCCCAAGGAGACAATAGATATTAAGCCGAAATGACGTCCGACGCGCGCATTTTCTCCGCCGCGCACCACATTTAAAAAAATCATAGCGTGAAAACCGTGGGTTCGATCCGCGTGCCGCTCGAAGGCGATTACAGCGGAGATGCAGCCCTTTCCAAATAGCCATGAAAAGACTTTCTACTCCCAAGGAGACAAGAGATATTAAGCCGCAATGACGTCCGACGCGCGCATTTTCTCCGACGCGCAACACATTTAAAAAAATCATAGCGTGAAAACCGTGGGTTCGATCCGCGTGCCGCTCGAAGGCGATTACAGGGGAGATGCAGCCCTTTCCAAAGAGGCATGAACAGACTTCCTACTCCCAAGGAACCCAAAGATATTAAGCCGCAAATACGTCCTACGCGCGTCTTTTCTACGCCGCGCACCACATTTAAAAAATCGTAGCGTAAGAACGGTGGGTCCGATCCGCGTGCCGCTTAAAGGCGATTACAGGGGAGATGCAAACCTTTCCAAAGAGCCATGAAAAGACTTTCTACTCCCAAGGAGACAAGAGATATTAAGCCGCAATGACGTCCGACGCGCGCATTTTCTCCGACGCGCAACACATTTAAAAAAAATCATAGCGTGAAAACCGTGGGTTCGATCCGCGTGCCGCTCGAAGGCGATTACAGGGGAGATGCAGCCCTTTCCAAAGAGCCATGAACAGACCTTCTACTCCCAATGAGACAAGAGATATCAAGCCGCAAATACGTCCGGCGCGCGTCTATTCTCCGCCGCGCAACACATTTAAAAAAAATCGTAGCGTGAAAACCGTGGGTTCGATCCGCGTGCCGCTTAAAGGCGATTACAGGGGAGATGCAGCCCTTTCCAAAGAGCCATGAAAAGACTTTCTACTCCCAAGGAGACAAGAGATATTAAGCCGCAATGACGTCCGACGCGCGCATTTTCTCCGACGCGCAACACATTTAAAAAAATCATAGCGTGAAAACCGTGGGTTCGATCCGCGTGCCGCTCGAAGGCGATTACAGGGGAGATGCAGCCCTTTCCAAAGAGCCATGAACAGACTTTCTACTCCCAATGAGACAAGAGATATCAAGCCGCAAATACGTCCGGCGCGCGTCTATTCTCCGCCGCGCAACACATTTAAAAAAAATCGTAGCGTGAAAACCGTGGGTTCGATCCGCGTGCCGCTTAAACGCGATTACAGGGGAGATGCAGCCCTTTCCAAAGAGCCATGAAAAGACTTTCTACTCCCAAGGAGACAATAGATATTAAGCCGAAATGACGTCCGACGCGCGCATTTTCTCCGCCGCGCACCACATTTAAAAAAATCATAGCGTGAAAACCGTGGGTTCGATCCGCGTGCCGCTCGAAGGCGATTACAGGGGAGATGCAGCCCTTTCCAAAGAGGCATGAACAGACTTCCTACTCCCAAGGAGCCCAAAGATATTAAGCCGCAAATACGTCCTACGCGCGTCTTTTCTACGACGCGCACCACATTTAAAA
Organism: Electrophorus electricus; assembly: GCF_041902795.1. Classification (NCBI taxonomy): domain Eukaryota; kingdom Metazoa; phylum Chordata; class Actinopteri; order Gymnotiformes; family Gymnotidae; genus Electrophorus; species Electrophorus electricus. The sequence goes on along the minus strand of NC_137501.1, from coordinate 37,450,541 downwards.
AATCGTATCGGAAGAACGGTGGGTCCAATCCGCGTGCCGCTTAAAGGCGATTACAAGGGAGATGCAAACCTTTCCAAAGAGCCATGAAAAGACTTTCTACTCCCAAGGAGACAATAGATATTAAGCCGAAATGACGTCCGACGCGCGCATTTCCTCCGCCGCGCACCACATTTAAAAAAATCATAGCGTGAAAACCGTGGGTTCGATCCGCGTGCCGCTCGAAGGCGATTACAGGGGAGATGCAGCCCTTTCCAAAGAGCCATGAACAGACTTTCTACACCCAATGAGACAAGAGATATCAAGCCGCAAATACGTCCGGCGCGCGTCTATTCTCCGCCGCGCAACACATTTAAAAAAAATCGTAGCGTGAAAACCGTGGGTTCGATCCGCGTGCCGCTTAAAGGCGATTACAGGGGAGATGCAGCCCTTTCCAAAGAGCCATGAAAAGACTTTCTACTCCCAAGGAGACAAGAGATATTAAGCCGAAATGACGTCCGACGCGCGCATTTCCTCCGCCGCGCACCATATTTAAAAAAATCATAGCGTGAAAACCGTGGGTTCGATCCGCGTGCCGCTCGAAGGCGATTACAGGGGAGATGCAGCCCTTTCCAAAGAGGCATGAACAGACTTCCTACTCCCAAGGAGACAATAGATATTAAGCCGAAATGACGTCCGACGCGCGCATTTTCTCCGCCGCGCACCACATTTAAAAAAAATCATAGCGTGAAAACCGTGGGTTCGATCCGCGTGACGCTCGAAGGCGATTACAGGGGAGATGCAGCCCTTTCCAAAGAGCCATGAACAGACCTTCTACTCCCAATGAGACAAGAGATATCAAGCCGCAAATACGTCCGGCGCGCGTCTATTTTCCGCCGCGCAACACATTTAAAAAAAATCGTAGCGTGAAAACCGTGGGTTCGATCCGCGTGCCGCTTAAAGGCGATTACAGGGGAGATGCAGCCCTTTCCAAAGAGCCATGAAAAGACTTTCTACTCCCAAGGAGACAAGAGATATTAAGCCGAAATGACGTCCGACGCGCGCATTTCCTCCGCCGCGCACCACATTTAAAAAAATCATAGCGTGAAAACCGTGGGTTCGATCCGCGTGCCGCTCGAAGGCGATTACAGAGGAGATGCAACCCTTTCCAAAGAGGCATGAACAGACTTCCTACTCCCAAGGAGCCCAAAGATATTAAGCCGCAAATACGTCCTACGCGCGTCTTTTCTACGCCGCGCACCACATTTAAAAAATCGTAGCGTAAGAACGGTGGGTCCGATCCGCGTGCCGCTTAAAGGCGATTACAGGGGAGATGCAGCCCTTTCCAAAGAGGCATGAACAGACTTCCTACTCCCAAAGAGCCCAAAGATATTAAACCGCAAATACGTCCTACGCGCGTCTTTTCTACGCCGCGCACCACATTTAAAAAATCGTAGCGTAAGAACGGTGGGTCCGATCCGCGTGCCGCTTAAAGTCGATTACAGGGGAGATGCAAACCTTTCCAAAGAGCCATGAACAGACTTTCTACTCCCAATGAGACAAGAGATATCAAGCCGCAAATACGTCCGGCGCGCGTCTATTCTCCGCCGCGCAACACATTTAAAAAAAATCGTAGCGTGAAAACCGTGGGTTCGATCCGCGTGCCGCTTAAAGGCGATTACAGGGGAGATGCAAACCTTTCCAAAGAGCCATGAAAAGACTTTCTACTCCCAAGGAGACAAGAGATATTAAGCCGAAATGACGTCCGACGCGCGCATTTCCTCCGCCGCGCACCACATTTAAAAAAATCATAGCGTGAAAACCGTGGGTTCGATCCGCGTGCCGCTCGAAGGCGATTACAGGGGAGATGCAGCCCTTTCCAAAGAGGCATGAACAGACTTTCTACTCCCAAGGAGACCAGAGATATTAACAGATAAAGCGTTACGCTCCAGTCGGATGAGCGAGAAACGCTTGTACAATTGCAACGAATTGGAGGAGAAAGTTTAAACAAACGCGCTGACTTTGAAGGCTCACATCTAGGCCGGGCCAGGTCCAAATGGCCTGCAACTCGGTCCGCATCACGTCCATGACTTTTCCTAACGAACGCCACCTGCCAAGCTTTCGGCCCGTCCCTGGCGGCATTAAAAAATCGAAGCGTGATAACGATGGTTCCGATCCGCGTGCCGCTCGAAGGCGATTACAGGGGAGATGCAGCCCTTTCCAAAGAGCCATGAACAGACTTTCTACTCCCAAGGAGCCCAAAGATATTAAGCCGCAAATATGTCCTACGCGCGTCTTTTCTACGCCGCGCACCACATTTAAAAAATCGTAGCGTAAGAACGGTGGGTCCGATCCGCGTGCCGCTTATAGGCGATTACAGGGGAGATGCAACCCTTTCCAAAGAGCCATGAATAGACTTTCTACTCCCAAGGAGCCCAAAGATATTAAGCCGCAAATACGTCCTACGCGCGTCTTTTCTACGCCGCGCACCACATTTAAAAAATCGTATCGTAAGAACGGTGGGTCCGATCCGCGTGCCACTTAAAGGCGATTACAGGAGAGATGCAGCCCTTTCCAAAGAGCCATGAATAGACTTTCTACTCCCAAGGAGACCAGAGATATTAACAGATAAAGCATTACGCTCCAGTCGGATGAGCGAGAAACGCTTGTACAATTGCAACGAATTGGAGGAGAAAGTTTAAACAAACGCGCTGACTTTGAACGCTCACATCTAGGCCGGGCCAGGTCCAAATGGCCTGCAACTCGGTGCGCATCACCTCCATGACGGTCCCTAACGAACGCCACCTGCCACGCTTTCGGCCCGTCCCTGTCGGCATTAAAAAATCGTAGCGTGATAACGATGGTTCCGATCCGCGTGCCGCGCGAAGGCGATTACAGGGGAGATGCAGCCCTTTCCAAAGAGCCATGAACAGACTTCTACTCCCAAGGAGCCCAAAGATATTAAGCCGCAATGATGTCCGACGCGCGCATTTATTGCGCCGCGCACCACATTTAAAAAATCGTAGCGTGAGAACGGTGGGTCCGATCCGCGTGCCGCTTAAAGGCGATTACAGGGGAGATGCAGCCCTTTCCAAAGAGCCATGAACAGACTTTCTACTCCCAAGGAGACAAGAGATATTAAGCCGCAATGACGTCCGACGCGCGCATTTTCTCCGCCGCGCACCACATTTAAAAAAATCATAGCGTGAAAACCGTGGGTTCGATCCGCGTGCCGCTCCAAGGCGATTACAGGGGAGATGCATCCCTTTCAAAGGAGCCATGAACAGACTTTCTACTCCCAAGGAGACAAGAGATATTAAGCCACAATGACGTCCGACGCGCGCATTTTCTCCGACACGCACCACGTTTAAAAGATCGTAGCGTGAGAACGGTGGGTCCGATCCGCGTGCCGCTTAAAGGCGATTACAGGGGAGATGCATCCCTTTCCAAAGAGCCATGAACAGACTTCCTACTCCCAAGGAGACAAGAGATATTAACATATAAAGCGTTACGCTCCAGTCGGATGAACGAGAAACGCTTGAGCAGTTGCAACGAATTGGAGGAGAAAGTTTAAACAAACGCGCTGACTTTGAACGCTCACATCTAGGTCTGGCCAAGTCCAAATGGCGTGCAACTCGGTGCGCATCACCTCCATGACTGTCCCTAACGAACGCCACCTGCCACGCTTTCGGCCCGTCCCTGGCGGCTTTAAAAAATCGTAGCGTGATAACAGTGGGTCCAATCCGCTTGAAGCTCGAAGGCGATTAGAGGGGAGATGCAGCCCTTTCCAAAGAGCCATGAACAGACTTCCTACTCCCAAGGAGACAAGAGATATTAAGCCACAAATACGTCCGGACCGCGTCTTTTCTCCGCAGCTCACCACATTTAAAAAAATCGTAGCGTGAAAACCGTGGGTTCGATATAGTATACATACAGAGTATATAGTTTGACCAAAAGATCGTGCTGATCTTTGATCTCCTGGTTCTTCATCTCCAGCGCCACTTTCAGACTCATAATGTCCTCCTCTATGGGCTGGTATAACACAGACACGAATCATCACTACAGCCAGTACAATGGAAAGGTGGGAATGTGTACTGAATGTGTACTGACGTTATAAGTGAGAGGTGGTGGTACTGGTGGATGTGTACTGACACTATAAGGGATCTCTACCTGCAGTGACAGTTTGAGCTTCTCAAGTTCTTCCTCCAGAGATTTCTTCTCCTGTTCACAGGCCATTTTCATATCTGCCAGAGCAAGTATCATTACTGCTGGATATAACACAGATTGTATATACTACATAATTACTGCTGAATATATAAAATATAATATATATAGTACTATACATATATTAGTGTCACTTTTATTGGAGCCTAAAGGCTAACATTCATTATTAGTTATGTTAGTATTATTGCATTTCCATAGTACTTACTCTTGATGGACCTGTTATGCTCCTCCTCCTCCTGCTGTTTCTGCAGGAGCTCTGTCTCCTCCTGCTGCTTGTGTTTCAGCATCTCCTGAAGAACCTGCAGCTCCTTCTGCTTCTGCAACCTCAACTCCTTCAGCTGCTCCAAGAAACTGTTATCCAACTCCTCCTTCTCACACCGCAAACACTCCAATCGGGCCACAGGCCCCACTAGTGATACAGAACCACACACACACACACACACACACAAAGAGAGAGATAAACATGTATAAATGTATAAGAATTTGTGGATAAAATTATTATGAGATTATTTATAATCAAACGACTACACTACACAACCACATCTTCCTTTTATTTACATATTATACAGATATTTAGAGATATTTACATTTTATTTACCCGCGTGCGTCTCTCTTCTCCAAGGTAGCGGAGAGATATGAAAGGATAAAAGGGGAAAAGAATAAAATGCACGTCGGTTTTAAATTCGCAGGCTACCTGCGCTGAAGGCGTGGAAAACGAGCACGTGACGGAAAGGCTTCCGTACCCGATGGGTCCAAATCACATGCCCAGCAAAGTAGCCTTAAACCTGGACACACAATGGAGACCATTTGACCCTTTAAATAATACTACAACCAGACACATACAGGTGCGCACATATACACAGATACACATTCTGTTTAAATTTCTTCACATCTGCAGACTAGAGTAAGCTGAGGGTATAGTGTTAAACCAGGAACTACATAAACAGTATATAGTATATATACAGAGGATATAGTGTTAAACCAGGTACTACATACAGAGTATATAGTATACATACAGAGTATATAGTTTGACCAAAAGATCGTGCTGATCTTTGATCTCCTGGTTCTTCATCTCCAGCGCCACTTTCAGACTCATAATGTCCTCCTCTATGGGCTGGTATAACCCACACACACGAATCATCACTACAGCCAGTACAATGGAAAGGTGGGAATGTGTACTGAATGTGTACTGACGTTATAAGTGAAAGGTGGAGGTACTGGTGGATGTGTACTGACACTATAAGGGATCTCTACCTGCAGTGACAGTCTGAGCTTCTCAAGTTCTTCCTCCAGAGATTTCTTCTCCTGTTCACAGGCCATTTTCATATCTGCCAGAGCAAGTATCATTACTGCTGGATATAACATAGATTGTATATACTACATAATTACTACTGAATATATAAAATATAATATATATAGTACTATACATATATTAGTATCACTTTTATTGGAGCCTAAAGGCTAGCATTCATTATTATGTTAGTATTATTGCATTTCCATAGTACTTACTCTTGATGGACCTGTTATGCTCCTCCTCCTCCTGCTGTTTCTGCAGGAGCTCTGTCTCCTCCTGCTGCTTGTGTTTCAGCATCTCCTGAAGAACCTGCAGCTCCTTCTGCTTCTGCAACCTCAACTCCTTCAGCTGCTCCAACAAACTGTTCTCCAACTCCTCCTTCTCACACCGCAAACACTCCAATCGGGCCACAGGCCCCACTAGTGACACAGAACCACACACACACACACACAGACACACACACACACACACACACACACACACACACACACACACACACACACACACACACAGAGAGATAAACATGTATAAATGTATAATAATTTGTGGATAAAATTATTATGAGATTATTTATAATCAAACGACTACACTACACAACCACTTCTTCCTTTTATTTACATATTATACAGATATTTACAGATATTTACATTTTATTTACCCGCGTGCGTCTCTCTTCTCCAAGGTAGCGGAGAGATATGAAAGGATAAAAGGGGAAAAGAATAAAATGCACGTCGGTTTTAAATTCGCAGGCTACCTGCGCTGAAGGCGTGGAAAACGAGCACGTGACGGAAAGGCTTCCGTACCCGATGGGTCCAAATCACATGCCCAGCAAAGTAGCCTTAAACCTGGACACACAGTGGAGACCATTTGACCCTTTAAAATCATACTACAAGCAGACTTCCAGGCCCAAGAGGTCACACAGTCATGCCCAGCAAAGTACCTCTGGGCCTGGGCACACTTCACGCAGTTTGACCGTTTAAATAAAACTAGAAACAGACTTCCTGGCCCAAGAGGTCACACAGTCATGCCCAGCAAGGTTGCTTTAAACGTGGGCACGTTATAAGTGAGAGGTGGAGGTACTGGTGGATGTGTACTGACACTATAAGGGATCTCTACCTGCAGTGACAGTCTGAGCTTCTCAAGTTCTTCCTCCAGAGATTTCTTCTCCTGTTCACAGGCCATTTTCATATCTGCCAGAGCAAGTATCATTACTGCTGGACATAACACAGATTGTATATACTACATAATTACTACTGAATATATAAAATATAATATATATAGTACTATACATATATTAGTATCACTTTTATTGGAGCCTAAAGGCTAACATTCATTATTAGTTATGTTAGTATTATTGCATTTCCATAGTACTTACTCTTGATGGACCTGTTATGCTCCTCCTCCTCCTGCTGTTTCTGCAGGAGCTCTGTCTCCTCCTGCTGCTTGTGTTTCAGCATCTCCTGAAGAACCTGCAGCTCCTTCTGCTTCTGCAACCTCAACTCCTTCGGCTGCTCCAACAAACTGTTCTCCAACTCCTCCTTCTCACACCGCAAACACTCCAATCGGACCACAGGCCCCACTAGTGACACAGAACCACACACACACACAGACACACACACACACACACACACACACACACAGAGAGATAAACATGTATAAATGTATAAGAATTTGTGGATAAAATTATTATGAGATTATTTATAATCAAACGACTACACTACACAACCACTTCTTCCTTTTATTTACATATTATACAGATATTTACATTTTATTTACCCGCGTGCGTCTCTCTTCTCCAAGGTAGCGGAGAGATATGAAAGGATAAAAGGGGAAAAGAATAAAATGCACGTCGGTTTTAAATTCGCAGGCTACCTGCGCTGAAGGCGTGGAAAACGAGCACGTGACGGAAAGGCTTCCGTACCCGATGGGTCCAAATCACATGCCCAGCAAAGTAGCCTTAAACCTGGACACACAATGGAGACCATTTGACCCTTTAAAATCATATTACAACCAGACTTCCAGGCCCAAGAGGTCACACAGTCATGCCCAGCAAAGTAGCTCTGGGCCTGGGCACACTTCACGCAGTTTTACCGTTTAAATAAAACTAGAAACAGACACATACAGGTGCGCACATATACACATAAACACATTCTGTTTAATTTCTTCACATCTGCAGAATAGAGTAAGCTGAGGGTATAGTGTTAAACCAGGAACTACATAAACAGTATATAGTATATATACAGAGGATATAGTGTTAAACCAGGTACTACATACAGAGTATATAGTATACATACAGAGTATATAGTTTGACCAAAAGATCGTGCTGATCTTTGATCTCCTGGTTCTTCATCTCCAGCGCCACTTTCAGACTCATAAAGTCCTCCTCTATGGGCTGGTATAACACACACACGAATCATATCTACAGCCAGTACAATGGAAAGGTGGGAATGTGCACTGTATGTGTACTGACGTTATAAGTGAAAGGTGGAGGTACTGGTGGATGTGTACTGACACTATAAGGGATCTCTACCTGCAGTGACAGTCTGAGGTTCTCAAGTTCTTCCTCCAGAGATTTCTTCTCCTGTTCACAGGCCATTTTCATATCTGCCAGAGCAAGTATCATTACTGCTGGATATAACACAGATTGTATATACTACATAATTACTACTGAATATATAAAATATAATATATATAGTACTATACATATATTAGTATCACTTTTATTGGAGCCTAAAGGCTAACATTCATTATTAGTTATGTTAGTATTATTGCATTTCCATAGTACTTACTCTTAATGGACCTGTTATGCTCCTCCTCCTCCTGCTGTTTCTGCAGGAGCTCTGTCTCCTCCTGCTGCTTGTGTTTCAGCATCTCCTGAAGAACCTGCAGCTCCTTCTGCTTCTGCAACCTCAACTCCTTCAGCTGCTCCAACAAACTGTTCTCCAACTCCTCCTTCTCACACCGCAAACACTCCAATCGGGCCACAGGCCCCACTAGTGACACAGAACCACACACACACACACACAGAGAGAGATAAACATGTATAAATGTATAAGAATTTGTGGATAAAATTATTATGAGATTATTTATAATCAAACGACTACACTACACAACAACATCTTCCTTTTATTTACATATTATACAGATATTTAGAGATATTTACATTTTATTTACCCGCGTGCGTCTCTCTTCTCCAAGGTAGCGGAGAGATATGAAAGGATAAAAGGGGAAAAGAATAAAATGCACGTCGGTTTTAAATTCGCAGGCTACCTGCGCTGAAGGCGTGGAAAACGAGCACGTGACGGAAAGGCTTACGTACCCGATGGGTCCAAATCACATGCCCAGCAAAGTAGCCTTAAACCTGGAGACACAATGGAGAGCATTTGACCCTTTAAAATCATACTACAACCAGACTTCCAGGCCCAAGAGGTCACACAGTCATGCCCAGCAAAGTAGCTCTGGGCCTGGGCACACTTCACGCAGTTTGACCGTTTAAATAAAACTAGAAACAGACTTCCTGGCCTAAGAGGTCACAGTCATACCCAGCAAAGTACGTTTAAACCTGGAAACAAATCAGATCCTTTCTGTCATTCAAAGGAATGGGCCTGCAACTCACAACCACATCCCCAGTGAAGCGCACCGTCACCCAGCCACACTACCCCACCTTGCCCGTCCTGGAACAACCACACCTCCAGGGCACCACATGCCAATCTCTCATGCCCAGCAAACTGCAACCTCACGCAGCCAGGCCACACACTGTCTCCCCTTGTACAGTCCAAGGACGAACTCCTCCACAAACCTGGTGTTCACGCGCACACACGCAATTACAACGAATTGGTGGAGAACTTTGAAACAAACGTGCTGACTTTGAATACTCACATCTAGGCTGGGCCAGGTCCAAATGGCCTGCAGCTCGGTGCGCATTAACTGCTTGACTGTCCGTCACGAACGCCACCTGCCAAGCGTTCGTTCCGTCCCTGGCGGATTTTAAAAAATCGTAGCGTGAGAACGATGGGTCCGATCCGCGTGCCGCTTAAAGGCGATTACAGGGAAGATGCAACCCTTTCCAAAGAACCATGAAAAGACTTTCTACTCCCAAGGAAACGAGATATTAAGCCGCAATGACATCCGACGCGCGCATTTTCTCCGCCGCGCAGCACATTTAAAAAAATCATAGCGTGAAAACCGTGGGTTCGATCCGCATGCCGCTTAAAGGCGATTACAGGGGAGATGCAGCCCTTTCCAAAGAGCCATGAACAGACTTTCTACACCCAATGAGACAAGAGATATTAAGCCGCAAATACGTCCGGCGCGCGTCTTTTCTCCGCCGCGCAACACATTTAAAAAAAATCGTAGCGTGAAAAACGTGGGTTCGATCCGCGTGCCGCTCGAAGGCGATTACAGGGGAGATGCATCCCTTTCAAAAGAGCCATGAACAGACTTTCTACTCCCAAGGAGACCAGAAATATTAACATATAAAGCGTTACGCTCCAGTCGGATGAACGAGAAACGCTTGTACAATTGCAACGAATTGGAGGAGAAAGTTTAAACAAACGCGCTGACTTTGAACGCTCACATCTAGGCCGGGCCAACTCCAAATGGCGTGCAACTCGGTGTGCATCACCTCCATGACTGTCCCTAACGAACGCCACCTGCCACGCTTTCGGCCTATCCCTGGCGGCATTAAAAAATCGTAGCATGATAACGATGGTTCCGATCCGCGTGCCGCTCGAAGGCGATTACAGGGGAGATGGAGCCCTTTCCAAAGAGGCATGAACAGACTTCCTACTCCCAAGGAGCCCAAAGATATTAAGCCGCAAATACGTCCTACGCGCGTCTTTTCTACGCCGCGCACCACATTTAAAAAATCGTAGCGTAAGAACGGTGGGTCCGATCCGCGTGCCGCTTAAAGGCGATCACAGGGGAGATGCAAACCTTTCCAAAGAGCCATGAAAAGACTTTCTACTCCCAAGGAGACAAGAGATATTAAGCCGCAATGACGTCCGACGCGCGCATTTTCTCCGACGCGCAACACATTTAAAAAAATCATAGCGTGAAAACCGTGGGTTCAATCCGCGTGCCGCTCGAAGGCGATTACAGGGGAGATGCAGCCCTTTCCAAAGAGCCATGAACAGACTTTCTACACCCAATGAGACAAGAGATATTAAGCCGCAAATACGTCCGGCGCGCGTCTTTTCTCCGCCGCGCAACAAATTTAAAAAAAATCGTAGCGTGAAAAACGTGGGTTCGATCCGCGTGCCGCTCGAAGGCGATTACAGGGGAGATGCATCCCTTTCAAAAGAGCCATGAACAGACTTTCTACTCCCAAGGAGACCAGAAATATTAACATATAAAGCGTTACGCTCCAGTCGGATGAACGAGAAACGCTTGTACAATTGCAACGAATTGGAGGAGAAAGTTTAAACAAACGCGCTGACTTTGAACGCTCACATCTAGGCCGGGCCAACTCCAAATGGCGTGCAACTCGGTGTGCATCACCTCCATGACTGTCCCTAACGAACGCCACCTGCCACGCTTTCGGCCTATCCCTGGCGGTATTAAAAAATCGTAGCGTGATAACGATGGTTCCGATGCGCGTGCCGCTCGAAGGCGATTACAGGGGAGATACAGCCCTTTCCAAAGAGCCATGAACAGACTTTCTACTCCCAAGGAGACAAGAGATATTACGCGCATTTTCTCCGACGCGCACCACGTTTAAAAAATCGTAGCGTGAGAACGGTGGGTCCGATCCGCGTGCCGCTTAAAGGCGATTACAGGGGAGATGCAACCCTTTCCAAAGAACCATGAAAAGACTTTCTACTCCCAAGGAGACAAGAGATATTAAGCCGCAATGACGTCCGACGCGCGCATTTTCTCCGCCGCGCAGCACATTTAAAAAAATCATAGCGTGAAAACCGTGGGTTCGATCCGCGTGCCGCTCGAAGGCGATTACAGGGGAGATGGAGCCCTTTCCAAAGAGGCATGAACAGACTTCCTACTCCCAAGGAGCCCAAAGATATTAAGCCGCAAATATGTCCTACGCGCGTCTTTTCTACGCCGCGCACCACATTTAAAAAATCGTATCGGAAGAACGGTGGGTCCAATCCGCGTGCCGCTTAAAGGCGATTACAAGGGAGATGCAAACCTTTCCAAAGAGCCATGAAAAGACTTTCTACTCCCAAGGAGAAAAGAGATATTAAGCCGAAATGACGTCCGACGCGCGCATTTCCTCCGCCGCGCACCACATTTAAAAAAATCATAGCGTGAAAACCGTGGGTTCGATCCGCGTGCCGCTCGAAGGCGATTACAGGGGAGATGCAGCCCTTTCCAAAGAGGCATGAACAGACTTCCTACTCCCAAGGAGCCCAAAGATATTAAGCCGCAAATACGTCCTACGAGCGTCTTTTCTACGCCGCGCACCACATTTAAAAAATCGTATCGGAAGAACGGTGGGTCCAATCCGCGTGCCGCTTAAAGGCGATTACAAGGGAGATGCAAACCTTTCCAAAGAGCCATGAAAAGACTTTCTACTCCCAAGGAGACAAGAGATATTAAGCCGCAATGACGTCCGACGCGCGCATTTTCTCCGCCGCGCAGCACATTTAAAAAAATCATAGCGTGAAAACCGTGGGTTCGATCCGCGTGCCGCTCGAAGGCGATTACAGGGGAGATGCAGCCCTTTCCAAAGATCCATGAACAGCCTTCCTACTCCCAAGGAGACAAGAGATATTAACATATAAAGCGTTACGCTCCAGTCGGATGAGCGAGAAACGCTTGAGCAGTTGCAACGAATTGGAGGAGAAAGTTTAAACAAACGCGCTGACTTTGAACGCTCACATCTAGGTCTGGCCATGTCCAAATGGCGTGCAACTCGGTGCGCATCACCTCCATGACTGTCCCTAACGAACGCCACCTGCCAAGCTTTCGGCCCGTCCCTGGCGGCTTTAAAAAATCGTAGCGTGATAACCGTGGGTCCAATCCGCTTGAAGCTCGAAGGCGATTAGAGGGGAGATGCAGCCCTTTCCAAAGAGCCATGAACAGACTTCCTACTCCCAAGGAGACAAGAGATATTAAGCCACAAATACGTCCGGACCGCGTCTTTTCTCCGCAGCTCACCACATTTAAAAAAATCGTAGCGTGAAAACCGTGGGTTCGATATAGTATACATACAGAGTATATAGTTTGACCAAAAGATCGTGCTGATCTTTGATCTCCTGGTTCTTCATCTCCAGCGCCACTTTCAGACTCATAATGTCCTCCTCTATGGGCTGGTATAACCCACACATACGAATCATCACTACAGCCAGTACAATGGAAAGGTGGGAATGTGTACTGAATGTGTACTGACGTTATAAGTGAAAGGTGGAGGTACTGGTGGATGTGTACTGACACTATAAGGGATCTCTACCTGCAGTGACAGTCTGAGCTTCTCAAGTTCTTCCTCCAGAGATTTCTTCTCCTGTTCACAGGCCATTTTCATATCTGCCAGAGCAAGTATCATTACTGCTGGATATAACATAGATTGTATATACTACATAATTACTACTGAATATATAAAATATAATATATATAGTACTATACATATATTAGTATCACTTTTATTGGAGCCTAAAGGCTAGCATTCATTATTAGTTATGTTAGTATTATTGCATTTCCATAGTACTTACTCTTGATGGACCTGTTATGCTCCTCCTCCTCCTGCTGTTTCTGCAGGAGCTCTGTCTCCTCATGCTGCTTGTGTTTCAGCATCTCCTGAAGAACCTGCAGCTCCTTCTGCTTCTGCAACCTCAACTCCTTCAGCTGCTCCAACAAACTGTTCTCCAACTCCTCCTTCTCACACCGCAAACACTCCAATCGGGCCACAGGCCCCACTAGTGACACAGAACCACACACACACACACACACACACACACACACACACACACACACACAGAGAGAGATAAACATGTATAAATGTATAAGAATTTGTGGATAAAATTATTATGAGATTATTTATAATGAAACGACTACACTACACAACCACTTCTTCCTTTTATTTACATATTATACAGATATTTAGAGATATTTACATTTTATTTACCCGCGTGCGTCTCTCTTCTCCAAGGTAGCGGAGAGATATGAAAGGATAAAAGGGGAAAAGAATAAAATGCACGTCGGTTTTAATTTCGCAGGCTACCTGCGCTGAAGGCGTGGAAAACGAGCACGTGACGGAAAGGCTTCCGTACCCGATGGGTCCAAATCACATGCCCAGCAAAGTAGCCTTAAACCTGGACACACAATGGAGACCATTTGACCCTTTAAAATCATATTACAACCAGACTTCCAGGCCCAAGAGGTCACACAGTCATGCACAGCAAAGTAGCTCTGGGCCTGGGCACACTTCACGCAGTTTGACCGTTTAAATAAAAGTAGAAACAGACTTCCTGGCCCAAGAGGTCACACAGTCATGCCCAGCAAGGATGCTTTAAACGTGGGCACACTTCAGACCGTTTCACTCTTTAAATCATTCAAAGCACCACATTTCAAGGCCCAAGAGGTCACAGAATCATGCCCATCAAAGTAGCTCTGCGCCTGGGCACACTTCACGCAGTTTGACCCTTTAAATAATACTACAACCAGACACATACAGGTGCGCACATATACACAGATACACATTCTGTTTAATTTCTTCACATCTGCAGACTAGAGTAAGCTGAGGGTATAGTGTTAAACCAGGTACTACATAAACAGTATATAGTATATATACAGAGGATATAGTGTTAAACCAGGTACTATATAGAGAGTATATAGTTTGACCAAAAGATCGTGCTGATCTTTGATCTCCTGGTTCTTCATCTCCAGTGCCACTTTCAGACTCATAATGTCCTCCTCTATGGGCTGGTATAACACACACACGAATCATCACTACAGCCAGTACAATGGAAAGGTGGGAATGTGTACTGAATGTGTACTGACGTTATAAGTGAAAGGTGGAGCTACTGGTGGATGTGTACTGACACTATAAGGGATCTCTACCTGCAGTGACAGTCTGAGCTTCTCAAGTTCTTCCTCCAGAGATTTCTTCTCCTGTTCACAGGCCATTTTCATATCTGCCAGAGCAAGTATCATTACTGCTGGATATAACACAGATTGTATATACTACATAATTACTACTGAATATATAAAATATAATATATATAGTACTATACATATATTAGTATCACTTTTATTGGAGCCTAAAGGCTAACATTCATTATTAGTTATGTTAGTATTATTGCATTTCCATAGTACTTACTCTTGATGGACCTGTTATGCTCCTCCTCCTCCTGCTGTTTCTGCAGGAGCTCTGTCTCCTCCTGCTGCTTGTGTTTCAGCATCTCCTGAAGAACCTGCAGCTCCTTCTGCTTCTGCAACCTCAACTCCTTCAGCTGCTCCAACAAACTGTTCTCCAACTCCTCCTTCTCACACCGCAAACACTCCAATCGGGCCACAGGCCCCACTAGTGACACAGAACCACACACACACACACACACACACACACACACACACAAAGAGAGAGATAAACATGTATAAATGTATAAGAATTTGTGGATAAAATTATTATGAGATTATTTATAATCAAACGACTACACTACACAACCACATCTTCCTTTTATTTACATATTATACAGATATTTAGAGATATTTACATTTTATTTACCCGCGTGCGTCTCTCTTCTCCAAGGTAGCAGAGAGATATGAAAGGATAAAAGGGGAAAAGAATAAAATGCACGTCGGTTTTAAATTCGCAGGCTACCTGCGCTGAAGGCGTGGAAAACGAGCACGTGACGGAAAGGCTTCCGTACCCGATGGGTCCAAATCACATGCCCAGCAAAGTAGCCTTAAACCTGGACACACAATGGAGACCATTTGACCCTTTAAATAATACTACAACCAGACACATACAGGTGCGCACATATACACAGATACACATTCTGTTTAAATTTCTTCACATCTGCAGACTAGAGTAAGCTGAGGGTATAGTGTTAAACCAGGAACTACATAAACAGTATATAGTATATATACAGAGGATATAGTGTTAAACCAGGTACTACATACAGAGTATATAGTATACATACAGAGTATATAGTTTGACCAAAAGATCGTGCTGATCTTTGATCTCCTGGTTCTTCATCTCCAGCGCCACTTTCAGACTCATAATGTCCTCCTCTATGGGCTGGTATAACCCACACACACGAATCATCACTACAGCCAGTACAATGGAAAGGTGGGAATGTGTACTGAATGTGTACTGACGTTATAAGTGAAAGGTGGAGGTACTGGTGGATGTGTACTGACACTATAAGGGATCTCTACCTGCAGTGACAGTCTGAGCTTCTCAAGTTCTTCCTCCAGAGATTTCTTCTCCTGTTCACAGGCCATTTTCATATCTGCCAGAGCAAGTATCATTACTGCTGGATATAACATAGATTGTATATACTACATAATTACTACTGAATATATAAAATATAATATATATAGTACTATACATATATTAGTATCACTTTTATTGGAGCCTAAAGGCTAGCATTCATTATTATGTTAGTATTATTGCATTTCCATAGTACTTACTCTTGATGGACCTGTTATGCTCCTCCTCCTCCTGCTGTTTCTGCAGGAGCTCTGTCTCCTCCTGCTGCTTGTGTTTCAGCATCTCCTGAAGAACCTGCAGCTCCTTCTGCTTCTGCAACCTCAACTCCTTCAGCTGCTCCAACAAACTGTTCTCCAACTCCTCCTTCTCACACCGCAAACACTCCAATCGGGCCACAGGCCCCACTAGTGACACAGAACCACACACACACACAGACACACACACACACACACACACACACACACACACACACACACACACAGAGAGATAAACATGTATAAATGTATAATAATTTGTGGATAAAATTATTATGAGATTATTTATAATCAAACGACTACACTACACAACCACTTCTTCCTTTTATTTACATATTATACAGATATTTACAGATATTTACATTTTATTTACCCGCGTGCGTCTCTCTTCTCCAAGGTAGCGGAGAGATATGAAAGGATAAAAGGGGAAAAGAATAAAATGCACGTCGGTTTTAAATTCGCAGGCTACCTGCGCTGAAGGCGTGGAAAACGAGCACGTGACGGAAAGGCTTCCGTACCCGATGGGTCCAAATCACATGCCCAGCAAAGTAGCCTTAAACCTGGACACACAGTGGAGACCATTTGACCCTTTAAAATCATACTACAAGCAGACTTCCAGGCCCAAGAGGTCACACAGTCATGCCCAGCAAAGTACCTCTGGGCCTGGGCACACTTCACGCAGTTTGACCGTTTAAATAAAACTAGAAACAGACTTCCTGGCCCAAGAGGTCACACAGTCATGCCCAGCAAGGTTGCTTTAAACGTGGGCACGTTATAAGTGAGAGGTGGAGGTACTGGTGGATGTGTACTGACACTATAAGGGATCTCTACCTGCAGTGACAGTCTGAGCTTCTCAAGTTCTTCCTCCAGAGATTTCTTCTCCTGTTCACAGGCCATTTTCATATCTGCCAGAGCAAGTATCATTACTGCTGGACATAACACAGATTGTATATACTACATAATTACTACTGAATATATAAAATATAATATATATAGTACTATACATATATTAGTATCACTTTTATTGGAGCCTAAAGGCTAACATTCATTATTAGTTATGTTAGTATTATTGCATTTCCATAGTACTTACTCTTGATGGACCTGTTATGCTCCTCCTCCTCCTGCTGTTTCTGCAGGAGCTCTGTCTCCTCCTGCTGCTTGTGTTTCAGCATCTCCTGAAGAACCTGCAGCTCCTTCTGCTTCTGCAACCTCAACTCCTTCGGCTGCTCCAACAAACTGTTCTCCAACTCCTCCTTCTCACACCGCAAACACTCCAATCGGACCACAGGCCCCACTAGTGACACAGAACCACACACACACACAGACACACACACACACACACACACACACACACAGAGAGATAAACATGTATAAATGTATAAGAATTTGTGGATAAAATTATTATGAGATTATTTATAATCAAACGACTACACTACACAACCACTTCTTCCTTTTATTTACATATTATACAGATATTTACATTTTATTTACCCGCGTGCGTCTCTCTTCTCCAAGGTAGCGGAGAGATATGAAAGGATAAAAGGGGAAAAGAATAAAATGCACGTCGGTTTTAAATTCGCAGGCTACCTGCGCTGAAGGCGTGGAAAACGAGCACGTGACGGAAAGGCTTCCGTACCCGATGGGTCCAAATCACATGCCCAGCAAAGTAGCCTTAAACCTGGACACACAATGGAGACCATTTGACCCTTTAAAATCATATTACAACCAGACTTCCAGGCCCAAGAGGTCACACAGTCATGCCCAGCAAAGTAGCTCTGGGCCTGGGCACACTTCACGCAGTTTTACCGTTTAAATAAAACTAGAAACAGACACATACAGGTGCGCACATATACACATAAACACATTCTGTTTAATTTCTTCACATCTGCAGAATAGAGTAAGCTGAGGGTATAGTGTTAAACCAGGAACTACATAAACAGTATATAGTATATATACAGAGGATATAGTGTTAAACCAGGTACTACATACAGAGTATATAGTATACATACAGAGTATATAGTTTGACCAAAAGATCGTGCTGATCTTTGATCTCCTGGTTCTTCATCTCCAGCGCCACTTTCAGACTCATAAAGTCCTCCTCTATGGGCTGGTATAACACACACACGAATCATATCTACAGCCAGTACAATGGAAAGGTGGGAATGTGTACTGTATGTGTACTGACGTTATAAGTGAAAGGTGGAGGTACTGGTGGATGTGTACTGACACTATAAGGGATCTCTACCTGCAGTGACAGTCTGAGGTTCTCAAGTTCTTCCTCCAGAGATTTCTTCTCCTGTTCACAGGCCATTTTCATATCTGCCAGAGCAAGTATCATTACTGCTGGATATAACACAGATTGTATATACTACATAATTACTACTGAATATATAAAATATAATATATATAGTACTATACATATATTAGTATCACTTTTATTGGAGCCTAAAGGCTAACATTCATTATTAGTTATGTTAGTATTATTGCATTTCCATAGTACTTACTCTTAATGGACCTGTTATGCTCCTCCTCCTCCTGCTGTTTCTGCAGGAGCTCTGTCTCCTCCTGCTGCTTGTGTTTCAGCATCTCCTGAAGAACCTGCAGCTCCTTCTGCTTCTGCAACCTCAACTCCTTCAGCTGCTCCAACAAACTGTTCTCCAACTCCTCCTTCTCACACCGCAAACACTCCAATCGGGCCACAGGCCCCACTAGTGACACAGAACCACACACACACACACACAGAGAGAGATAAACATGTATAAATGTATAAGAATTTGTGGATAAAATTATTATGAGATTATTTATAATCAAACGACTACACTACACAACAACATCTTCCTTTTATTTACATATTATACAGATATTTAGAGATATTTACATTTTATTTACCCGCGTGCGTCTCTCTTCTCCAAGGTAGCGGAGAGATATGAAAGGATAAAAGGGGAAAAGAATAAAATGCACGTCGGTTTTAAATTCGCAGGCTACCTGCGCTGAAGGCGTGGAAAACGAGCACGTGACGGAAAGGCTTACGTACCCGATGGGTCCAAATCACATGCCCAGCAAAGTAGCCTTAAACCTGGAGACACAATGGAGAGCATTTGACCCTTTAAAATCATACTACAACCAGACTTCCAGGCCCAAGAGGTCACACAGTCATGCCCAGCAAAGTAGCTCTGGGCCTGGGCACACTTCACGCAGTTTGACCGTTTAAATAAAACTAGAAACAGACTTCCTGGCCTAAGAGGTCACAGTCATACCCAGCAAAGTACGTTTAAACCTGGAAACAAATCAGATCCTTTCTGTCATTCAAAGGAATGGGCCTGCAACTCACAACCACATCCCCAGTGAAGCGCACCGTCACCCAGCCACACTACCCCACCTTGCCCGTCCTGGAACAACCACACCTCCAGGGCACCACATGCCAATCTCTCATGCCCAGCAAACTGCAACCTCACGCAGCCAGGCCACACACTGTCTCCCCTTGTACAGTCCAAGGACGAACTCCTCCACAAACCTGGTGTTCACGCGCACACACGCAATTACAACGAATTGGTGGAGAACTTTGAAACAAACGTGCTGACTTTGAATACTCACATCTAGGCTGGGCCAGGTCCAAATGGCCTGCAGCTCGGTGCGCATTAACTGCTTGACTGTCCGTCACGAACGCCACCTGCCAAGCGTTCGTTCCGTCCCTGGCGGATTTTAAAAAATCGTAGCGTGAGAACGATGGGTCCGATCCGCGTGCCGCTTAAAGGCGATTACAGGGAAGATGCAACCCTTTCCAAAGAACCATGAAAAGACTTTCTACTCCCAAGGAAACGAGATATTAAGCCGCAATGACATCCGACGCGCGCATTTTCTCCGCCGCGCAGCACATTTAAAAAAATCATAGCGTGAAAACCGTGGGTTCGATCCGCATGCCGCTTAAAGGCGATTACAGGGGAGATGCAGCCCTTTCCAAAGAGCCATGAACAGACTTTCTACACCCAATGAGACAAGAGATATTAAGCCGCAAATACGTCCGGCGCGCGTCTTTTCTCCGCCGCGCAACACATTTAAAAAAAATCGTAGCGTGAAAAACGTGGGTTCGATCCGCGTGCCGCTCGAAGGCGATTACAGGGGAGATGCATCCCTTTCAAAAGAGCCATGAACAGACTTTCTACTCCCAAGGAGACCAGAAATATTAACATATAAAGCGTTACGCTCCAGTCGGATGAACGAGAAACGCTTGTACAATTGCAACGAATTGGAGGAGAAAGTTTAAACAAACGCGCTGACTTTGAACGCTCACATCTAGGCCGGGCCAACTCCAAATGGCGTGCAACTCGGTGTGCATCACCTCCATGACTGTCCCTAACGAACGCCACCTGCCACGCTTTCGGCCTATCCCTGGCGGCATTAAAAAATCGTAGCATGATAACGATGGTTCCGATCCGCGTGCCGCTCGAAGGCGATTACAGGGGAGATGGAGCCCTTTCCAAAGAGGCATGAACAGACTTCCTACTCCCAAGGAGCCCAAAGATATTAAGCCGCAAATACGTCCTACGCGCGTCTTTTCTACGCCGCGCACCACATTTAAAAAATCGTAGCGTAAGAACGGTGGGTCCGATCCGCGTGCCGCTTAAAGGCGATCACAGGGGAGATGCAAACCTTTCCAAAGAGCCATGAAAAGACTTTCTACTCCCAAGGAGACAAGAGATATTAAGCCGCAATGACGTCCGACGCGCGCATTTTCTCCGACGCGCAACACATTTAAAAAAATCATAGCGTGAAAACCGTGGGTTCAATCCGCGTGCCGCTCGAAGGCGATTACAGGGGAGATGCAGCCCTTTCCAAAGAGCCATGAACAGACTTTCTACACCCAATGAGACAAGAGATATTAAGCCGCAAATACGTCCGGCGCGCGTCTTTTCTCCGCCGCGCAACAAATTTAAAAAAAATCGTAGCGTGAAAAACGTGGGTTCGATCCGCGTGCCGCTCGAAGGCGATTACAGGGGAGATGCATCCCTTTCAAAAGAGCCATGAACAGACTTTCTACTCCCAAGGAGACCAGAAATATTAACATATAAAGCGTTACGCTCCAGTCGGATGAACGAGAAACGCTTGTACAATTGCAACGAATTGGAGGAGAAAGTTTAAACAAACGCGCTGACTTTGAACGCTCACATCTAGGCCGGGCCAACTCCAAATGGCGTGCAACTCGGTGTGCATCACCTCCATGACTGTCCCTAACGAACGCCACCTGCCACGCTTTCGGCCTATCCCTGGCGGTATTAAAAAATCGTAGCGTGATAACGATGGTTCCGATGCGCGTGCCGCTCGAAGGCGATTACAGGGGAGATACAGCCCTTTCCAAAGAGCCATGAACAGACTTTCTACTCCCAAGGAGACAAGAGATATTACGCGCATTTTCTCCGACGCGCACCACGTTTAAAAAATCGTAGCGTGAGAACGGTGGGTCCGATCCGCGTGCCGCTTAAAGGCGATTACAGGGGAGATGCAACCCTTTCCAAAGAACCATGAAAAGACTTTCTACTCCCAAGGAGACAAGAGATATTAAGCCGCAATGACGTCCGACGCGCGCATTTTCTCCGCCGCGCAGCACATTTAAAAAAATCATAGCGTGAAAACCGTGGGTTCGATCCGCGTGCCGCTCGAAGGCGATTACAGGGGAGATGGAGCCCTTTCCAAAGAGGCATGAACAGACTTCCTACTCCCAAGGAGCCCAAAGATATTAAGCCGCAAATATGTCCTACGCGCGTCTTTTCTACGCCGCGCACCACATTTAAAAAATCGTATCGGAAGAACGGTGGGTCCAATCCGCGTGCCGCTTAAAGGCGATTACAAGGGAGATGCAAACCTTTCCAAAGAGCCATGAAAAGACTTTCTACTCCCAAGGAGCCCAAAGATATTAAGCCGCAAATACGTCCTACGAGCGTCTTTTCTACGCCGCGCACCACATTTAAAAAATCGTATCGGAAGAACGGTGGGTCCAATCCGCGTGCCGCTTAAAGGCGATTACAAGGGAGATGCAAACCTTTCCAAAGAGCCATGAAAAGACTTTCTACTCCCAAGGAGACAAGAGATATTAAGCCGCAATGACGTCCGACGCGCGCATTTTCTCCGCCGCGCAGCACATTTAAAAAAATCATAGCGTGAAAACCGTGGGTTCGATCCGCGTGCCGCTCGAAGGCGATTACAGGGGAGATGCAGCCCTTTCCAAAGATCCATGAACAGCCTTCCTACTCCCAAGGAGACAAGAGATATTAACATATAAAGCGTTACGCTCCAGTCGGATGAGCGAGAAACGCTTGAGCAGTTGCAACGAATTGGAGGAGAAAGTTTAAACAAACGCGCTGACTTTGAACGCTCACATCTAGGTCTGGCCATGTCCAAATGGCGTGCAACTCGGTGCGCATCACCTCCATGACTGTCCCTAACGAACGCCACCTGCCAAGCTTTCGGCCCGTCCCTGGCGGCTTTAAAAAATCGTAGCGTGATAACCGTGGGTCCAATCCGCTTGAAGCTCGAAGGCGATTAGAGGGGAGATGCAGCCCTTTCCAAAGAGCCATGAACAGACTTCCTACTCCCAAGGAGACAAGAGATATTAAGCCACAAATACGTCCGGACCGCGTCTTTTCTCCGCAGCTCACCACATTTAAAAAAATCGTAGCGTGAAAACCGTGGGTTCGATATAGTATACATACAGAGTATATAGTTTGACCAAAAGATCGTGCTGATCTTTGATCTCCTGGTTCTTCATCTCCAGCGCCACTTTCAGACTCATAATGTCCTCCTCTATGGGCTGGTATAACCCACACATACGAATCATCACTACAGCCAGTACAATGGAAAGGTGGGAATGTGTACTGAATGTGTACTGACGTTATAAGTGAAAGGTGGAGGTACTGGTGGATGTGTACTGACACTATAAGGGATCTCTACCTGCAGTGACAGTCTGAGCTTCTCAAGTTCTTCCTCCAGAGATTTCTTCTCCTGTTCACAGGCCATTTTCATATCTGCCAGAGCAAGTATCATTACTGCTGGATATAACATAGATTGTATATACTACATAATTACTACTGAATATATAAAATATAAAATATATAGTACTATACATATATTAGTATCACTTTTATTGGAGCCTAAAGGCTAGCATTCATTATTAGTTATGTTAGTATTATTGCATTTCCATAGTACTTACTCTTGATGGACCTGTTATGCTCCTCCTCCTCCTGCTGTTTCTGCAGGAGCTCTGTCTCCTCATGCTGCTTGTGTTTCAGCATCTCCTGAAGAACCTGCAGCTCCTTCTGCTTCTGCAACCTCAACTCCTTCAGCTGCTCCAACAAACTGTTCTCCAACTCCTCCTTCTCACACCGCAAACACTCCAATCGGGCCACAGGCCCCACTAGTGACACAGAACCACACACACACACACACACACACACACACACACACACACACACAGAGAGAGATAAACATGTATAAATGTATAAGAATTTGTGGATAAAATTATTATGAGATTATTTATAATGAAACGACTACACTACACAACCACTTCTTCCTTTTATTTACATATTATACAGATATTTAGAGATATTTACATTTTATTTACCCGCGTGCGTCTCTCTTCTCCAAGGTAGCGGAGAGATATGAAAGGATAAAAGGGGAAAAGAATAAAATGCACGTCGGTTTTAATTTCGCAGGCTACCTGCGCTGAAGGCGTGGAAAACGAGCACGTGACGGAAAGGCTTCCGTACCCGATGGGTCCAAATCACATGCCCAGCAAAGTAGCCTTAAACCTGGACACACAATGGAGACCATTTGACCCTTTAAAATCATATTACAACCAGACTTCCAGGCCCAAGAGGTCACACAGTCATGCACAGCAAAGTAGCTCTGGGCCTGGGCACACTTCACGCAGTTTGACCGTTTAAATAAAAGTAGAAACAGACTTCCTGGCCCAAGAGGTCACACAGTCATGCCCAGCAAGGATGCTTTAAACGTGGGCACACTTCAGACCGTTTCACTCTTTAAATCATTCAAAGCACCACATTTCAAGGCCCAAGAGGTCACAGAATCATGCCCATCAAAGTAGCTCTGCGCCTGGGCACACTTCACGCAGTTTGACCCTTTAAATAATACTACAACCAGACACATACAGGTGCGCACATATACACAGATACACATTCTGTTTAATTTCTTCACATCTGCAGACTAGAGTAAGCTGAGGGTATAGTGTTAAACCAGGTACTACATAAACAGTATATAGTATATATACAGAGGATATAGTGTTAAACCAGGTACTATATAGAGAGTATATAGTTTGACCAAAAGATCGTGCTGATCTTTGATCTCCTAGTTCTTCATCTCCAGTGCCACTTTCAGACTCATAATGTCCTCCTCTATGGGCTGGTATAACACACACACGAATCATCACTACAGCCAGTACAATGGAAAGGTGGGAATGTGTACTGAATGTGTACTGACGTTATAAGTGAAAGGTGGAGCTACTGGTGGATGTGTACTGACACTATAAGGGATCTCTACCTGCAGTGACAGTCTGAGCTTCTCAAGTTCTTCCTCCAGAGATTTCTTCTCCTGTTCACAGGCCATTTTCATATCTGCCAGAGCAAGTATCATTACTGCTGGATATAACACAGATTGTATATACTACATAATTACTACTGAATATATAAAATATAATATATATAGTACTATACATATATTAGTATCACTTTTATTGGAGCCTAAAGGCTAACATTCATTATTAGTTATGTTAGTATTATTGCATTTCCATAGTACTTACTCTTGATGGACCTGTTATGCTCCTCCTCCTCCTGCTGTTTCTGCAGGAGCTCTGTCTCCTCCTGCTGCTTGTGTTTCAGCATCTCCTGAAGAACCTGCAGCTCCTTCTGCTTCTGCAACCTCAACTCCTTCAGCTGCTCCAACAAACTGTTCTCCAACTCCTCCTTCTCACACCGCAAACACTCCAATCGGGCCACAGGCCCCACTAGTGACACAGAACCACACACACACACACACACACACACACACACACAAAGAGAGAGATAAACATGTATAAATGTATAAGAATTTGTGGATAAAATTATTATGAGATTATTTATAATCAAACGACTACACTACACAACCACATCTTCCTTTTATTTACATATTATACAGATATTTAGAGATATTTACATTTTATTTACCCGCGTGCGTCTCTCTTCTCCAAGGTAGCAGAGAGATATGAAAGGATAAAAGGGGAAAAGAATAAAATGCACGTCGGTTTTAAATTCGCAGGCTACCTGCGCTGAAGGCGTGGAAAACGAGCACGTGACGGAAAGGCTTCCGTACCCGATGGGTCCAAATCACATGCCCAGCAAAGTAGCCTTAAACCTGGACACACAATGGAGACCATTTGACCCTTTAAATAATACTACAACCAGACACATACAGGTGCGCACATATACACAGATACACATTCTGTTTAAATTTCTTCACATCTGCAGACTAGAGTAAGCTGAGGGTATAGTGTTAAACCAGGAACTACATAAACAGTATATAGTATATATACAGAGGATATAGTGTTAAACCAGGTACTACATACAGAGTATATAGTATACATACAGAGTATATAGTTTGACCAAAAGATCGTGCTGATCTTTGATCTCCTGGTTCTTCATCTCCAGCGCCACTTTCAGACTCATAATGTCCTCCTCTATGGGCTGGTATAACCCACACACACGAATCATCACTACAGCCAGTACAATGGAAAGGTGGGAATGTGTACTGAATGTGTACTGACGTTATAAGTGAAAGGTGGAGGTACTGGTGGATGTGTACTGACACTATAAGGGATCTCTACCTGCAGTGACAGTCTGAGCTTCTCAAGTTCTTCCTCCAGAGATTTCTTCTCCTGTTCACAGGCCATTTTCATATCTGCCAGAGCAAGTATCATTACTGCTGGATATAACATAGATTGTATATACTACATAATTACTACTGAATATATAAAATATAATATATATAGTACTATACATATATTAGTATCACTTTTATTGGAGCCTAAAGGCTAGCATTCATTATTATGTTAGTATTATTGCATTTCCATAGTACTTACTCTTGATGGACCTGTTATGCTCCTCCTCCTCCTGCTGTTTCTGCAGGAGCTCTGTCTCCTCCTGCTGCTTGTGTTTCAGCATCTCCTGAAGAACCTGCAGCTCCTTCTGCTTCTGCAACCTCAACTCCTTCAGCTGCTCCAACAAACTGTTCTCCAACTCCTCCTTCTCACACCGCAAACACTCCAATCGGGCCACAGGCCCCACTAGTGACACAGAACCACACACACACACAGACACACACACACACACACACACACACACAGAGAGATAAACATGTATAAATGTATAAGAATTTGTGGATAAAATTATTATGAGATTATTTATAATCAAACGACTACACTACACAACCACTTCTTCCTTTTATTTACATATTATACAGATATTTACATTTTATTTACCCGCGTGCGTCTCTCTTCTCCAAGGTAGCGGAGAGATATGAAAGGATAAAAGGGGAAAAGAATAAAATGCACGTCGGTTTTAAATTCGCAGGCTACATGCGCTGAAGGCGTGGAAAACGAGCACGTGACGGAAAGGCTTCCGTACCCGATGGGTCCAAATCACATGCCCAGCAAAGTAGCCTTAAACCTGGACACACAATGGAGACCATTTGACCCTTTAAAATCATACTACAACCAGACTTCCAGGCCCAAGAGGTCACACAGTCATGCACAGCAAAGTAGCTCTGGGCCTGGGCACACTTCACGCAGTTTGACCGTTTAAATAAAAGTAGAAACAGACTTCCTGGCCCAAGAGGTCACACAGTCATGCCCAGCAAGGATGCTTTAAACGTGGGCACACTTCAGACCGTTTCACTCTTTAAATCATTCAAAGCACCACATTTCAAGGCCCAAGAGGTCACAGAATCATGCCCATCAAAGTAGCAATGCGCCTGGGCACACTTCACGCAGTATGAACCTTTAAATAATACTACAACCAGACACATACAGGTGCGCACATATACACAGATACACATTCTGTTTAATTTCTTCACATCTGCAGACTAGAGTAAGCTGAGGGTATAGTGTTAAACCAGGTACTACATAAACAGTATATAGTATATATACAGAGGATATAGTGTTAAACCAGGTACTACATACAGAGTATATAGTATACATACAGAGTATATAGTTTGACCAAAAGATCGTGCTGATCTTTGATCTCCTGGTTCTTCATCTCCAGTGCCACTTTCAGACTCATAATGTCCTCCTCTATGGGCTGGTATAACACACACACGAATCATCACTACAGCCAGTACAATGGAAAGGTGGGAATGTGTACTGAATGTGTACTGACGTTATAAGTGAAAGGTGGAGGTACTGGTGGATGTGTACTGACACTAGAAGGGATCTCTACCTGCAGTGACAGTCTGAGCTTCTCAAGTTCTTCCTCCAGAGATTTCTTCTCCTGTTCACTGGCCATTTTCATATCTGCCAGAGCAAGTATCATTACTGCTGGATATAACACAGATTGTATATACTACATAATTACTACTGAATATATAAAATATAATATATATAGTACTATACATATATTAGTATCACTTTTATTGGAGCCTAAAGGCTAACATTCATTATTAGTTATGTTAGTATTATTGCATTTCCATAGTACTTACTCTTGATGGACCTGTTATGCTCCTCCTCCTCCTGCTGTTTCTGCAGGAGCTCTGTCTCCTCCTGCTGCTTGTGTTTCAGCATCTCCTGAAGAACCTGCAGCTCCTTCTGCTTCTGCAACCTCAACTCCTTCAGCTGCTCCAACAAACTGTTCTCCAACTCCTCATTCCTCATTCTCACACCGCAAACACTCCAATCGGGCCACAGGCCCCACTAGTGACACAGAACCACACACACACACACACACACACACACACACACACACACACACAAAGAGAGAGATAAACATGTATAAATGTATAAGAATTTGTGGATAAAATTATTATGAGATTATTTATAATCAAACGACTACACTACACAACCACATCTTCCTTTTATTTACATATTATACAGATATTTACAGATATTTACATTTTATTTACCCGCGTGCGTCTCTCTTCTCCAAGGTAGCGGAGAGATATGAAAGGATAAAAGGGGAAAAGAATAAAATGCACGTCGGTTTTAAATTCGCAGGCTACCTGCGCTGAAGGCGTGGAAAACGAGCACGTGACGGAAAGGCTTCCGTACCCGATGGGTCCAAATCACATGCCCAGCAAAGTAGCCTTAAACCAGGACACACAATGGAGACCATTTGACCCTTTAAAATCATACTACAACCAGACTTCCAGGCCCAAGAGGTCACACAGTCATGCCCAGCAAAGTAGCTCTGGGCCTGGGCACACTTCACGCAGTTTGACCGTTTAAATAAAACTAGAAACAGACTTCCTGGCCCAAGAGGTCACACAGTCATGCCCAGCAAGGTTGCTTTAAACGTGGGCACACTTCAGACCGTTTCACTCTTTAAATCATTCAAAGCACCACATTTCAAGGCCCAAGAGGTCACAGAATCATGCCCATCAAAGTAGCTCTGGGCCAGGGCACACTTTACGGAGTTTGACCCTTTAAATAATACTACAACCAGACACATACAGGTGCGCACATATACACAGATACACATTCTGTTTAATTTCTTCACATCTGAAGACTAGAGTAAGCTGAGGGTATAGTGTTAAACCAGGTACTACATAAACAGTATATAGTATATATACAGAGGATATAGTGTTAAACCAGGTACTACATACAGAGTATATAGTATACATACAGAGTATATAGTTTGACCAAAAGATCGTGCTGATCTTTGATCTCCTGGTTCTTCATCTCCAGCGCCACTTTCAGACTCATAATGTCCTCCTCTATGGGCTGGTATAACCCACACAGACGAATCATCACTACAGCCAGTACAATGGAAAGGTGGGAATGTGTACTGAATGTGTAATGACGTTATAAGTGAAAGGTGGAGGTACTGGTGGATGTGTACTGACACTATAAGGGATCTCTACCTGCAGTGACAGTCTGAGCTACTCAAGTTCTTCCTCCAGAGATTTCTTCTCCTGTTCACAGGCCATTTTCATATCTGCCAGAGCAAGTATCATTACTGCTGGATATAACACAGATTGTATATACTACATAATTACTACTGAATATATAAAATATAATATATATAGTACTATACATATATTAGTATCACTTTTATTGGAGCCTAAAGGCTAACATTCATTATTAGTTATGTTAGTATTATTGCATTTCCATAGTACTTACTCTTGATGGACCTGTTATGCTCCTCCTCCTCCTGCTGTTTCTGCAGGAGCTCTGTCTCCTCCTGCTGCTTGTGTTTCAGCATCTCCTGAAGAACCTGCAGCTCCTTCTGCTTCTGCAACCTCAACTCCTTCAGCTGCTCCAACAAATTGTTCTCCAACTCCTCCTTCTCACACCGCAAACACTCCAATCGGGCCACAGGCCCCACTAGTGACACAGAACCACACACACACACACAGAGAGAGAGATAAACATGTATAAATGTATAAGAATTTGTGGATAAAATTATTATGAGATTATTTATAATCAAACGACTACACTACACAACCACATCTTCCTTTTATTTACATATTATACAGATATTTAGAGATATTTACATTTTATTTTCCCGCGTGCGTCTCTCTTCTCCAAGGTAGCGGAGAGATATGAAAGGATA
Source organism: Electrophorus electricus (assembly GCF_041902795.1). Classification (NCBI taxonomy): domain Eukaryota; kingdom Metazoa; phylum Chordata; class Actinopteri; order Gymnotiformes; family Gymnotidae; genus Electrophorus; species Electrophorus electricus. The sequence goes on along the minus strand of NC_137501.1, from coordinate 37,420,598 downwards.
AAAGGGGAAAAGAATAAAATGCACGTCGGTTTTAAATTCGCAGGCTACCTGCGCTGAAGGCGTGGAAAACGAGCACGTGACGGAAAGGCTTCCGTACCCGATGGGTCCAAATCACATGCCCAGCAAAGTAGCCTTAAACCTGGACACACAATGGAGACCATTTGACCCTTTAAAATCATACTACAACCAGACTTCCAGGCCCAAGAGGTCACACAGTCATGCCCAGCAAAGTAGCTCTGGGCCTGGGCACACTTCACGCAGTTTGACCGTTTAAATAAAACTAGAAACAGACTTCCTGGCCCAAGAGGTCACACAGTCATGCCCAGCAAGGTTGCTTTAAACGTGGGCACACTTCAGACCGTTTCACTCTTTAAATCATTCAAAGCACCACATTTCAAGGCCCAAGAGGTCACAGAATCATGCCCATCAAAGTAGCTCTGGGCCTGGGCACACTTTACGGAGTTTGACCCTTTAAATAATACTACAACCAGACACATACAGGTGCGCACATATACACAGATACACATTCTGTTTAATTTCTTCACATCTGCAGACTAGAGTAAGCTGAGGGTATAGTGTTAAACCAGGTACTACATAAACAGTATATAGTATATATACAGAGGATATAGTGTTAAACCAGGTACTACATACAGAGTATATAGTATACATACAGAGTATATAGTTTGACCAAAAGATCGTGCTGATCTTTGATCTCCTGGTTCTTCATCTCCAGCGCCACTTTCAGACTCATAATGTCCTCCTCTATGGGCTGGTATAACCCACACACACGAATCATCACTACAGCCAGTACAATGGAAAGGTGGGAATGTGTACTGAATGTGTACTGACGTTATAAGTGAAAGGTGGAGGTACTGGTGGATGTGTACTGACACTATAAGGGATCTCTACCTGCAGTGACAGTCTGAGCTTCTCAAGTTCTTCCTCCAGAGATTTCTTCTCCTGTTCACAGGCCATTTTCATATCTGCCAGAGCAAGTATCATTACTGCTGGATATAACAGATTGTATATACTACATAATTACTACTGAATATATAAAATATAATATATATAGTACTATACATATATTAGTATCACTTTTATTGGAGCCTAAAGGCTAGCATTCATTATTAGTTATGTTAGTATTATTGCATTTCCATAGTACTTACTCTTGATGGACCTGTTATGCTCCTCCTCCTCCTGCTGTTTCTGCAGGAGCTCTGTCTCCTCCTGCTGCTTGTGTTTCAGCATCTCCTGAAGAACCTGCAGCTCCTTCTGCTTCTGCAACCTCAACTCCTTCAGCTGCTCCAACAAATTGTTCTCCAACTCCTCCTTCTCACACCGCAAACACTCCAATCGGGCCACAGGCCCCACTAGTGACACAGAACCACACACACACACACACAGAGAGAGAGATAAACATGTATAAATGTATAAGAATTTGTGGATAAAATTATTATGAGATTATTTATAATCAAACGACTACACTACACAACCACATCTTCCTTTTATTTACATATTATACAGACATTTAGAGATATTTACATTTTATTTACCCGCGTGCGTCTCTCTTCTCCAAGGTAGCGGAGAGATATGAAAGGATAAAAGGGGAAAAGAATAAAATGCACGTCGGTTTTAAATTCGCAGGCTACCTGCGCTGAAGGCGTGGAAAACGAGCACGTGACGGAAAGGCTTCCGTACCCGATGGGTCCAAATCACATGCCCAGCAAAGTAGCCTTAAACCTGGACACACAATGGAGACCATTTGACCCTTTAAAATCATACTACAAGCAGACTTCCAGGCCCAAGAGGTCACAAAGTCATGCCCAGCAAAGTAGCTCTCGGCCTGGGCACACTTCACGCAGTTTGACCGTTTAAATAAAACTAGAAACAGACTTCCTGGCCCAAGAGGTCACACAGTCATGCCTGGGTCTGGGCACACTTCACGCAGTTTGACCCTTTAAATAATACTACAACCAGACACATACAGGTGCGCACATATACACAGATACACATTCTGTTTAATTTCTTCACATCTGCAGACTAGAGAAAGCTGAGGGTATAGTGTTAAACCAGGTACTACATAAACAGTATATAGTATATATACAGAGGATATAGTGTTAAACCAGGTACTACATACAGAGTATATAGTATACATACAGAGTATATAGTTTGACCAAAAGATCGTGCTGATCTTTGATCTCCTGGTTCTTCATCTCCAGCGCCACTTTCAGACTCATAATGTCCTCCTCTATGGGCTGGTATAACCCACACACACGAATCATCACTAAAGCCAGTACAATGGAAAGGTGGGAATGTGTACTGAATGTGTATTGACATTATAAGTGAAAGGTGGAGGTACTGGTGGATGTGTACTGACACTATAAGGGATCTCTACCTGCAGTGACAGTCTGAGCTTCTCAAGTTCTTCCTCCAGAGATTTCTTCTCCTGTTCACAGGCCATTTTCATATCTGCCAGAGCAAGTATCATTACTGCTGGATATAACACAGATTGTATATACTACATAATTACTACTGAATATATAAAATATAATATATATAGTACTATACATATATTAGTATCACTTTTATTGGAGCCTAAAGGCTAACATTCATTATTAGTTATGTTAGTATTATTGCATTTCCATAGTACTTACTCTTGATGGACCTGTTATGCTCCTACTCCTCCTGCTGTTTCTGCAAGAGCTCTGTCTCCTCCTGCTGCTTGTGTTTCAGCATCTCCTGAAGAACCTGCAGCTCCTTCTGCTTCTGCAACCTCAACTCCTTCAGCTGCTCCAACAAACTGTTCTCAAACTCCTTCTCACACCGCAAACACTCCAATCGGGCCACAGGCCCCACTAGTGACACAGAACCACACACACACACACACAGACACACACACAGACACACACACAGACACACACACAAAGAGAGAGATAAACATGTATAAATGTATAAGAATTTGTGGATAAAATTATTATGAGATTATTCATAATCAAACGACTACACTACACAACCACTTCTTCCTTTTATTTACATGTTATACAGATATTTACAGATATTTACATTTTATTTACCCGCGTGCGTCTCTCTTCTCCAAGGTAGCGGAGAGATATGAAAGGATAAAAGGGGAAAAGAATAAAATGCACGTCGGTTTTAATTTCGCAGGCTACCTGCGCTGAAGGCGTGGAAAACGAGCACGTGACGGAAAGGCTTCCGTACCCGATGGGTCCAAATCACATGCCCAGCAAAGTAGCCTTAAACCTGGACACACAATGGAGACCATTTGACCCTTTAAAATCATACTACAACCAGACTTCCAGGCCCAAGAGGTCACACAGTCATGCACAGCAAAGTAGCTCTGGGCCTGGGCACACTTCACGCAGTTTGACCGTTTAAATAAAAGTAGAAACAGACTTCCTGGCCCAAGAGGTCACACAGTCATGCCCAGCAAGGATGCTTTAAACGTGGGCACACTTCAGACCGTTTCACTCTTTAAATCATTCAAAGCACCACATTTCAAGGCCCAAGAGGTCACAGAATCATGTCCATCAAAGTAGCTCTGGGCCTGGGCACACTTCACGCAGTTTGACCCTTTAAATAATACTACAACCAGACACATACAGATGCGCACATATACACAGATACACATTCTGTTTAAATTTCTTCACATCTAAAGACTAGAGTAAGCTGAGGGTATAGTGTTAAACCAGGTACTACATAAACAGTATATAGTATATATACAGAGGATATAGTGTTAAACCAGGTACTACATACAGAGTATATAGTATACATACAGAGTATATAGTTTGACCAAAAGATCGTGCTGATCTTTGATCTCCTGGTTCTTCATCTCCAGCGCCACTTTCAGACTCATAAAGTCCTCCTCTATGGGCTGGTATAACACACACACGAATCATCACTACAGCCAGTACAATGGAAAGGTGGGAATGTGTACTGAATGTGTACTGACGTTATAAGTGAGAGGTGGAGGTACTGGTGGATGTGTACTGACACTATAAGGGATCTCTACCTGCAGTGACAGTCTGAGCTTCTCAAGTTCTTCCTCCAGAGATTTCTTCTCCTGTTCACAGGCCATTTTCATATCTGCCAGAGCAAGTATCATTACTGCTGGATATAACACAGATTGTATATACTACATAATTACTACTGAATATATAAAATATAATATATATAGTACTATACATATATTAATATCACTTTTATTGGAGCCTAAAGGCTAACATTCATTATTAGTTATGTTAGTATTATTGCATTTCCATAGTACTTACTCTTGATGGACCTGTTATGCTCCTCCTCCTCCTGCTGTTTCTGCAGGAGCTCTGTCTCCTCCTGCTGCTTGTGTTTCAGCATCTCCTGAAGAACCTGCAGCTCCTTCTGCTTCTGCAACCTCAACTCCTTCAGCTGCTCCAACAAATTGTTCTCCAACTCCTCCTTCTCACACCGCAAACACTCCAATCGGGCCACAGGCCCCACTAGTGACACAGAACCACACACACACACACAGAGAGAGAGATAAACATGTATAAATGTATAAGAATTTGTGGATAAAATTATTATGAGATTATTTATAATCAAACGACTACACTACACAACCACATCTTCCTTTTATTTACATATTATACAGACATTTAGAGATATTTACATTTTATTTACCCGCGTGCGTCTCTCTTCTCCAAGGTAGCGGAGAGATATGAAAGGATAAAAGGGGAAAAGAATAAAATGCACGTCGGTTTTAAATTCGCAGGCTACCTGCGCTGAAGGCGTGGAAAACGAGCACGTGACGGAAAGGCTTCCGTACCCGATGGGTCCAAATCACATGCCCAGCAAAGTAGCCTTAAACCTGGACACACAATGGAGACCATTTGACCCTTTAAAATCATACTACATGCAGACTTCCAGGCCCAAGAGGTCACAAAGTCATGCCCAGCAAAGTAGCTCTGGGCCTGGGCACACTTCACGCAGTTTGACCGTTTAAATAAAACTAGAAACAGACTTCCTGGCCCAAGAGGTCACACAGTCATGCCTGGGTCTGGGCACACTTCACGCAGTTTGACCCTTTAAATAATACTACAACCAGACACATACAGGTGCGCACATATACACAGATACACATTCTGTTTAATTTCTTCACATCTGCAGACTAGAGAAAGCTGAGGGTATAGTGTTAAACCAGGTACTACATAAACAGTATATAGTATATATACAGAGGATATAGTGTTAAACCAGGTACTACATACAGAGTATATAGTATACATACAGAGTATATAGTTTGACCAAAAGATCGTGCTGATCTTTGATCTCCTGGTTCTTCATCTCCAGCGCCACTTTCAGACTCATAATGTCCTCCTCTATGGGCTGGTATAACCCACACACACGAATCATCACTAAAGCCAGTACAATGGAAAGGTGGGAATGTGTACTGAATGTGTATTGACGTTATAAGTGAAAGGTGGAGGTACTGGTGGATGTGTACTGACACTATAAGGGATCTCTACCTGCAGTGACAGTCTGAGCTTCTCAAGTTCTTCCTCCAGAGATTTCTTCTCCTGTTCACAGGCCATTTTCATATCTGCCAGAGCAAGTATCATTACTGCTGGATATAACACAGATTGTATATACTACATAATTACTACTGAATATATAAAATATAATATATATAGTACTATACATATATTAGTATCACTTTTATTGGAGCCTAAAGGCTAACATTCATTATTAGTTATGTTAGTATTATTGCATTTCCATAGTACTTACTCTTGATGGACCTGTTATGCTCCTACTCCTCCTGCTGTTTCTGCAAGAGCTCTGTCTCCTCCTGCTGCTTGTGTTTCAGCATCTCCTGAAGAACCTGCAGCTCCTTCTGCTTCTGCAACCTCAACTCCTTCAGCTGCTCCAACAAACTGTTCTCAAACTCCTTCTCACACCGCAAACACTCCAATCGGGCCACAGGCCCCACTAGTGACACAGAACCACACACACACACACACAGACACACACACAGACACACACACAAAGAGAGAGATAAACATGTATAAATGTATAAGAATTTGTGGATAAAATTATTATGAGATTATTCATAATCAAACGACTACACTACACAACCACTTCTTCCTTTTATTTACATGTTATACAGATATTTACAGATATTTACATTTTATTTACCCGCGTGCGTCTCTCTTCTCCAAGGTAGCGGAGAGATATGAAAGGATAAAAGGGGAAAAGAATAAAATGCACGTCGGTTTTAATTTCGCAGGCTACCTGCGCTGAAGGCGTGGAAAACGAGCACGTGACGGAAAGGCTTCCGTACCCGATGGGTCCAAATCACATGCCCAGCAAAGTAGCCTTAAACCTGGACACACAATGGAGACCATTTGACCCTTTAAAATCATATTACAACCAGACTTCCAGGCCCAAGAGGTCACACAGTCATGCACAGCAAAGTACCTCTGGGCCTGGGCACACTTCACGCAGTTTGACCGTTTAAATAAAAGTAGAAACAGACTTCCTGGCCCAAGAGGTCACACAGTCATGCCCAGCAAGGATGCTTTAAACGTGGGCACACTTCAGACCGTTTCACTCTTTAAATCATTCAAAGCACCACATTTCAAGGCCCAAGAGGTCACAGAATCATGCCCATCAAAGTAGCTCTGCGCCTGGGCACACTTCACGCAGTTTGACCCTTTAAATAATACTACAACCAGACACATACAGGTGCGCACATATACACAGATACACATTCTGTTTAATTTCTTCACATCTGCAGACTAGAGTAAGCTGAGGGTATAGTGTTAAACCAGGTACTACATAAACAGTATATAGTATTTATACAGAGGATATAGTGTTAAACCAGGTACTATATAGAGAGTATATAGTTTGACCAAAAGATCGTGCTGATATTTGATCTCCTGGTTCTTCATCTCCAGTGCCACTTTCAGACTCATAATGTCCTCCTCTATGGGCTGGTATAACACACACACGAATCATCACTACAGCCAGTACAATGGAAAGGTGGGAATGTGTACTGAATGTGTACTGACGTTATAAGTGAAAGGTGGAGCTACTGGTGGATGTGTACTGACACTATAAGGGATCTCTACCTGCAGTGACAGTCTGAGCTTCTCAAGTTCTTCCTCCAGAGATTTCTTCTCCTGTTCACAGGCCATTTTCATATCTGCCAGAGCAAGTATCATTACTGCTGGATATAACACAGATTGTATATACTACATAATTACTACTGAATATATAAAATATAATATATATAGTACTATACATATATTAGTATCACTTTTATTGGAGCCTAAAGGCTAACATTCATTATTAGTTATGTTAGTATTATTGCATTTCCATAGTACTTACTCTTGATGGACCTGTTATGCTCTTCCTCCTCCTGCTGTTTCTGCAGGAGCTCTGTCTCCTCCTGCTGCTTGTGTTTCAGCATCTCCTGAAGAACCTGCAGCTCCTTCTGCTTCTGCAACCTCAACTCCTTCAGCTGCTCCAACAAACTGTTCTCCAACTCCTCCTTCTCACACCGCAAACACTCCAATCGGACCACAGGCCCCACTAGTGACACAGAACCACACACACACACACACACACGCACACACAGAGAGAGATAAACATGTATAAATGTATAAGAATTTGTGGATAAAATTATTATAAGATTATTTATAATCAAACGACTACACTACACAACCACTTCTTCCTTTTATATACATATTATACAGATATTTACATTTTATTTACCCGCGTGCGTCTCTCTTCTCCAAGGTAGCGGAGAGATATGAAAGGATAAAAGGGGAAAAGAATAAAATGCACGTCGGTTTTAAATTCGCAGGCTACCTGCGCTGAAGGCGTGGAAAACGAGCACGTGACGGAAAGGCTTCCGTACCCGATGGGTCCAAATCACATGCCCAGCAAAGTTGCCTTAAACCTGGACACACAATGGAGACCATTTGACCCTTTAAAATCATACTACAACCAGACTTCCAGGCCCAAGAGGTCACACAGTCATGCCCAGCAAAGTAGCTCTGGGCCTGGGCACACTTCACGCAGTTTGACCGTTTAAATAATTCTACAACCAGACTTCCAGGCACAAGAGGTCACACAGTAATGCCCAGCAAGGTTACTTTAAACGTGGGCACACTTCAGACCGTTTCACTCTTTAAATCATTCAAAGCACCACATTTCAAGGCCCAAGAGGTCACACAGTCATGCACAGCAAAGTAGCTCTGGGCCTGGGCACACTTCACGCAGTTTGACCGTTTAAATAAAACTAGAAACAGACTTCCTAGCCCAAGAGGTCACAGTCATACCCAGCAAAGTACGTTTAAACCTGGAAACAAATCAGATCCTTTCTGTCATTCAAAGGAATGGGCCTGCAACTCACAACCACATCCCCAGTGAAGCGCACCGTCACCCAGCCACACTACGCCACCTTGCCCGTCCTGGAACAACCACACCTCCAGGGCACCACATGCCAATCTCTCATGCCCAGCAAACTGCAACCTCACGCAGCCAGGCCACACACTGTCTCCCCTTGTACCGTCCAGGGACGAACTCCTCCACAAACCTAGTGTTCACGCACACACACGCAATTACAACGAATTGGTGGAGAACTTTGAAACAAACGTGCTGACTTTGAATACTCACATCTAGGCTCGGCCAGGTCCAAACGGCCTGCAGCTCGGTGCGCATCACCTCCATGACTGTCCCTAACGAACGCCACCTGCCACGCTTTCGGCCCGTCCCTGGCGGCATTAAAAAATCGTAGCGTGATAACGATGGTTCCGATCCTCGTGCCGCTCGAAGGCGATTACAGGGGAGATGCAGCCCTTTCCAAAGAGCCATGAACAGACTTTCTACTCCCAAGGAGCCCAAAGATATTAAGCCGGAAATATGTCCTACTCGCGTCTTTTCTACGCCGCGCACCACATTTAAAAAATCGTATCGTAAGAACGGTGGGTCCGATCCGCGTGCCGCTTAAAGGCGATTACAGGGGAGATGCAACCCTCTCCAAAGAGCCATGAACAGACTTTCTACTCCCAAGGACACAAGAGATATTAAGCCGCAATGACGTCCGACGCGCGCATTTTCTCCGCCGCGCACCACATATAAAAAATCGTAGCGTGAAAACAGTGGGTTCGATCCGCGTGCCGCTCGAAGGCGATTACAGGGGAGATGCATCCCTTTCCAAAGAGCCATGAACAGACTTCCTACTCCCAAGGAGACAAGAGATATTAAGCCGCAATGACGTCCGACGCGCGTCTTTTCTCCGCAGCTCACCACATTTAAAAAAATCGAAGCGTGAAAACCGTGGGTTCGATATAGTATACATACAGAGTATATAGTTTGACCAAAAGATCGTGCTGATCTTTGATCTCCTGGTTCTTCATCTCCAGCGCCACTTTCAGACTCAATGTCCTCCTCTATGGGCTGGTATAACACAGACACGAATCATCACTACAGCCAGTACAATGGAAAGGTGGGAATGTGTACTGAATGTGTACTGACGTTATAAGTGAGAGGTGGTGGTACTGGTGGATGTGTACTGACACTATAAGGGATCTCTACCTGCAGTGACAGTTTGAGCTTCTCAAGTTCTTCCTCCAGAGATTTCTTCTCCTGTTCACAGGCCATTTTCATATCTGCCAGAACAAATATCATTACTGCTGGATATAACACAGATTGTATATACTACATAATTACTACTGAATATATAAAATATAATATATATAGTACTATACATATATTAGTGTCACTTTTATTGGAGCCTAAAGGCTAACATTCATTATTAGTTATTTTAGTATTATTGCATTTCCATAGTACTTACTCTTGATGGACCTGTTATGCTCCTCCTCCTCCTGCTGTTTCTGCAGGAGCTCTGTCTCCTCCTGCTGCTTGTGTTTCAGCATCTCCTGAAGAACCTGCAGCTCCTTCTGCTTCTGCAACCTCAACTCCTTCAGCTGCTCCAACAAACTGTTCTCCAACTCCTCCTTCTCACACCGCAAACACTCCAATCGGGCCACAGGCCCCACTAGTGACACAGAACCACACACACACACACACACACACACACACACACACACACACACAAAGAGAGAGATAAACATGTATAAATGTATAAGAATTTGTGGATAAAATTATTATGAGATTATTTATAATCAAACGACTACACTACACAACCACATCTTCCTTTTATTTACATATTATACAGATATTTAGAGATATTTACATTTTATTTACCCGGGTGCGTCTCTCTTCTCCAAGGTAGCGGAGAGATATGAAAGGATAAAAGGGGAAAAGAATAAAATGCACGTCGGTTTTAAATTCGCAGGCTACCTGCGCTGAAGGCGTGGAAAACGAGCACGTGACGGAAAGGCTTCCGTACCCGATGGGTCCAAATCACATGCCCAGCAAAGTAGCCTTAAACCTGGACACACAATGGAGACCATTTGACCCTTTAAAATCATACTACAACCAGACTTCCAGGCCCAAGAGGTCACACAGTCATGCCCAGCAAAGTAGCTCTGGGCCTGGGCACACTTCACGCAGTTTGACCGTTTAAATAATACTACAACCAGACTTCCAGGCACAAGAGGTCACACAGTAATGCCCAGCAAGGTTACTTTAAACGTGGGCACACTTCAGACCGTTTCACTCTTTAAATCATTCAAAGCACCACATTTCAAGGCCCAAGAGGTCACACAGTCATGCACAGCAAAGTAGCTCTGGGCCTGGGCACACTTCACGCAGTTTGACCGTTTAAATAAAACTAGAAACAGACTTCCTAGCCCAAGAGGTCACAGTCATACCCAGCAAAGTACGTTTAAACCTGGAAACAAATCAGATCCTTTCTGTCATTCAAAGGAATGGGCCTGCAACTCACAACCACATCCCCAGTGAAGCGCACCGTCACCCAGCCACACTACGCCACCTTGCCCGTCCTGGAACAACCACACCTCCAGGGCACCACATGCCAATCTCTCATGCCCAGCAAACTGCAACCTCACGCAGCCAGGCCACACACTGTCTCCCCTTGTACCGTCCAGGGACGAACTCCTCCACAAACCTAGTGTTCACGCACACACACGCAATTACAACGAATTGGTGGAGAACTTTGAAACAAACGTGCTGACTTTGAATACTCACATCTAGGCTCGGCCAGGTCCAAACGGCCTGCAGCTCGGTGCGCATCACCTCCATGACTGTCCCTAACGAACGCCACCTGCCACGCTTTCGGCCCGTCCCTGGCGGCATTAAAAAATCGTAGCGTGATAACGATGGTTCCGATCCGCGTGCCGCTCGAAGGCGATTACAGGGGAGATGCAGCCCTTTCCAAAGAGCCATGAACAGACTTTCTACTCCCAAGGAGCCCAAAGATATTAAGCCGGAAATATGTCCTACTCGCGTCTTTTCTACGCCGCGCACCACATTTAAAAAATCGTATCGTAAGAACGGTGGGTCCGATCCGCGTGCCGCTTAAAGGCGATTACAGGGGAGATGCAACCCTCTCCAAAGAGCCATGAACAGACTTTCTACTCCCAAGGACACAAGAGATATTAAGCCGCAATGACGTCCGACGCGCGCATTTTCTCCGCCGCGCACCACATATAAAAAATCGTAGCGTGAAAACAGTGGGTTCGATCCGCGTGCCGCTCGAAGGCGATTACAGGGGAGATGCATCCCTTTCCAAAGAGCCATGAACAGACTTCCTACTCCCAAGGAGACAAGAGATATTAAGCCGCAATGACGTCCGACGCGCGTCTTTTCTCCGCAGCTCACCACATTTAAAAAAATCGAAGCGTGAAAACCGTGGGTTCGATATAGTATACATACAGAGTATATAGTTTGACCAAAAGATCGTGCTGATCTTTGATCTCCTGGTTCTTCATCTCCAGCGCCACTTTCAGACTCAATGTCCTCCTCTATGGGCTGGTATAACACAGACACGAATCATCACTACAGCCAGTACAATGGAAAGGTGGGAATGTGTACTGAATGTGTACTGACGTTATAAGTGAGAGGTGGTGGTACTGGTGGATGTGTACTGACACTATAAGGGATCTCTACCTGCAGTGACAGTTTGAGCTTCTCAAGTTCTTCCTCCAGAGATTTCTTCTCCTGTTCACAGGCCATTTTCATATCTGCCAGAACAAATATCATTACTGCTGGATATAACACAGATTGTATATACTACATAATTACTACTGAATATATAAAATATAATATATATAGTACTATACATATATTAGTGTCACTTTTATTGGAGCCTAAAGGCTAACATTCATTATTAGTTATTTTAGTATTATTGCATTTCCATAGTACTTACTCTTGATGGACCTGTTATGCTCCTCCTCCTCCTGCTGTTTCTGCAGGAGCTCTGTCTCCTCCTGCTGCTTGTGTTTCAGCATCTCCTGAAGAACCTGCAGCTCCTTCTGCTTCTGCAACCTCAACTCCTTCAGCTGCTCCAACAAACTGTTCTCCAACTCCTCCTTCTCACACCGCAAACACTCCAATCGGGCCACAGGCCCCACTAGTGACACAGAACCACACACACACACACACACACACACACACACACACACACAAAGAGAGAGATAAACATGTATAAATGTATAAGAATTTGTGGATAAAATTATTATGAGATTATTTATAATCAAACGACTACACTACACAACCACATCTTCCTTTTATTTACATATTATACAGATATTTAGAGATATTTACATTTTATTTACCCGGGTGCGTCTCTCTTCTCCAAGGTAGCGGAGAGATATGAAAGGATAAAAGGGGAAAAGAATAAAATGCACGTCGGTTTTAAATTCGCAGGCTACCTGCGCTGAAGGCGTGGAAAACGAGCACGTGACGGAAAGGCTTCCGTACCCGATGGGTCCAAATCACATGCCCAGCAAAGTAGCCTTAAACCTGGACACACAATGGAGACCATTTGACCCTTTAAATAATACTACAACCAGACACATACAGGTGCGCACATATACACAGATACACATTCTGTTTAAATTTCTTCACATCTGCAGACTAGAGTAAGCTGAGGGTATAGTGTTAAACCAGGAACTACATAAACAGTATATAGTATATATACAGAGGATATAGTGTTAAACCAGGTACTACATACAGAGTATATAGTATACATACAGAGTATATAGTTTGACCAAAAGATCGTGCTGATCTTTGATCTCCTGGTTCTTCATCTCCAGCGCCACTTTCAGACTCATAATGTCCTCCTCTATGGGCTGGTATAACCCACACACACGAATCATCACTACAGCCAGTACAATGGAAAGGTGGGAATGTGTACTGAATGTGTACTGACGTTATAAGTGAAAGGTGGAGGTACTGGTGGATGTGTACTGACACTATAAGGGATCTCTACCTGCAGTGACAGTCTGAGCTTCTCAAGTTCTTCCTCCAGAGATTTCTTCTCCTGTTCACAGGCCATTTTCATATCTGCCAGAGCAAGTATCATTACTGCTGGATATAACATAGATTGTATATACTACATAATTACTACTGAATATATAAAATATAATATATATAGTACTATACATATATTAGTATCACTTTTATTGGAGCCTAAAGGCTAGCATTCATTATTATGTTAGTATTATTGCATTTCCATAGTACTTACTCTTGATGGACCTGTTATGCTCCTCCTCCTCCTGCTGTTTCTGCAGGAGCTCTGTCTCCTCCTGCTGCTTTTGTTTCAGCATCTCCTGAAGAACCTGCAGCTCCTTCTGCTTCTGCAACCTCAACTCCTTCAGCTGCTCCAACAAACTGTTCTCCAACTCCTCCTTCTCACACCGCAAACACTCCAATCGGGCCACAGGCCCCACTAGTGACACAGAACCACACACACACAGACACAGACACACACACACACACAGAGAGAGAGATAAACATGTATAAATGTATAAGAATTTGTGGATAAAATTACTATGAGATTATTTATAATCAAACGACTACACTATACAACCACATCTTCCTTTTATTTACATATTATACAGACATTTAGAGATATTTACATTTTATTTACCCGCGTGCGTCTCTCTTCTCCAAGGTAGCGGAGAGATATGAAAGGATAAAAGGGGAAAAGAATAAAATGCACGTCGGTTTTAAATTCGCAGGCTACCTGCGCTGAAGGCGTGGAAAACGAGCACGTGACGGAAAGGCTTCCGTACCCGATGGGTCCAAATCACATGCCCAGCAAAGTAGCCTTAAACCTGGACACACAATGGAGACCATTTGACCCTTTAAAATCATACTACAACCAGACTTCCAGGCCCAAGAGGTCACACAGTCATGCCCAGCAAGGATGCTTTAAACGTGGGCACACTTCAGACCGTTTCACTCTTTAAATCATTCAAAGCACCACATTTCAAGACCCAAGAGGTCACAGAATCATGCCCATCAAAGTAGCTCTGCGCCTGGGCACACTTCACGCAGTTTGACCCTTTAAATAATACTACAACCAGACACATACAGGTGCGCACATATACACAGATACACATTCTGTTTAATTTATTCACATCTGCAGACTAGAGTAAGCTGAGGGTATAGTGTTAAACCAGGTACTACATAAACAGTATATAGTATATATACAGAGGATATAATGTTAAACCAGGTACTACATACAGAGTATATAGTTTGACCAAAAGATCGTGCTGATCTTTGATCTCCTGGTTCTTCATCTCCAGCGCCACTTTCAGACTCATAATGTCCTCCTCTATGGGCTGGTATAACCCACACACACGAATCATCACTACAGCCAGTACAATGGAAAGGTGGGAATGTGTACTGAATGTGTACTGACGTTATAAGTGAAAGGTGGAGGTACTGGTGGATGTGTACTGACACTATAAGGGATCTCTACCTGCAGTGACAGTCTGAGCTTCTCAAGTTCTTCCTCCAGAGATTTCTTCTCCTGTTCACAGGCCATTTTCATATCTGCCAGAGCAAGTATCATTACTGCTGGATATAACATAGATTGTATATACTACATAATTACTACTGAATATATAAAATATAATATATATAGTACTATACATATATTAGTATCACTTTTATTGGAGCCTAAAGGCTAGCATTCATTATTATGTTAGTATTATTGCATTTCCATAGTACTTACTCTTGATGGACCTGTTATGCTCCTCCTCCTCCTGCTGTTTCTGCAGGAGCTCTGTCTCCTCCTGCTGCTTTTGTTTCAGCATCTCCTGAAGAACCTGCAGCTCCTTCTGCTTCTGCAACCTCAACTCCTTCAGCTGCTCCAACAAACTGTTCTCCAACTCCTCCTTCTCACACCGCAAACACTCCAATCGGGCCACAGGCCCCACTAGTGACACAGAACCACACACACACACACACAGACACACACACACACACAGAGAGAGAGATAAACATGTATAAATGTATAAGAATTTGTGGATAAAATTACTATGAGATTATTTATAATCAAACGACTACACTATACAACCACATCTTCCTTTTATTTACATATTATACAGACATTTAGAGATATTTACATTTTATTTACCCGCGTGCGTCTCTCTTCTCCAAGGTAGCGGAGAGATATGAAAGGATAAAAGGGGAAAAGAATAAAATGCACGTCGGTTTTAAATTCGCAGGCTACCTGCGCTGAAGGCGTGGAAAACGAGCACGTGACGGAAAGGCTTCCGTACCCGATGGGTCCAAATCACATGCCCAGCAAAGTAGCCTTAAACCTGGACACACAATGGAGACCATTTGACCCTTTAAAATCATACTACAACCAGACTTCCAGGCCCAAGAGGTCACACAGTCATGCCCAGCAAGGATGCTTTAAACGTGGGCACACTTCAGACCGTTTCACTCTTTAAATCATTCAAAGCACCACATTTCAAGACCCAAGAGGTCACAGAATCATGCCCATCAAAGTAGCTCTGCGCCTGGGCACACTTCACGCAGTTTGACCCTTTAAATAATACTACAACCAGACACATACAGGTGCGCACATATACACAGATACACATTCTGTTTAATTTATTCACATCTGCAGACTAGAGTAAGCTGAGGGTATAGTGTTAAACCAGGTACTACATAAACAGTATATAGTATATATACAGAGGATATAATGTTAAACCAGGTACTACATACAGAGTATATAGTTTGACCAAAAGATCGTGCTGATCTTTGATCTCCTGGTTCTTCATCTCCAGCGCCACTTTCAGACTCATAATGTCCTCCTCTATGGGCTGGTATAACACACACACAAATCATCACTACAGCCAGTACAATGGAAAGGTGGGAATGTGTACTGAATGTGTACTGACGTTATAAGTGAAAGGTGGAGCTACTGGTGGATGTGTACTGACACTATAAGGGATCTCTACCTGCAGTGACAGTCTGAGCTTCTCAAGTTCTTCCTCCAGAGATTTCTTCTCCTGTTCACAGGCCATTTTCATATCTACCAGAGCAAGTATCATTACTGCTGGATATAACACAGATTGTATATACTACATAATTACTACTGAATATATAAAATATAATATATATAGTACTATACATATATTAGTATCACTTTTATTGGAGCCTAAAGGCTAACATTCATTATTAGTTATGTTAGTATTATTGCATTTCCATAGTACTTACTCTTGATGGACCTGTTATGCTCCTCCTCCTCCTGCTGTTTCTGCAGGAGCTCTGTCTCCTCTTGCTGCTTGTGTTTCAGCATCTCCTGAAGAACCTGCAGCTCTTTCTGCTTCTGCAACCTCAACTCCTTCAGCTGCTCCAACAAATTGTTCTCCAACTCCTCCTTCTCACACCGCAAACACTCCAATCGGGCCACAGGCCCCACTAGTGACACAGAACCACACACACACACACACAGACACACACACACACACACACACACAGAGAGAGAGATAAACATGTATAAATGTATAAGAATTTGTGGATAAAATTACTATGAGATTATTTATAATCAAACGACTACACTATACAACCACATCTTCCTTTTATTTACATATTATACAGACATTTAGAGATATTTACATTTTATTTACCCGCGTGCGTCTCTCTTCTCCAAGGTAGCGGAGAGATATGAAAGTATAAAAGGGGAAAAGAATAAAATGCACGTCGGTTTTAAATTCGCAGGCTACCTGCGCTGAAGGCGTGGAAAACGAGCACGTGACGGAAAGGCTTCCGTACCCGATGGGTCCAAATCACATGCCAAGCAAAGTAGCCTTAAACCTGGACACACAATGGAGACCATTTGACCCTTTAAAATCATACTACAACCAGACTTCCAGGCCCAAGAGGTCACACAGTCATGCCCAGCAAAGTAGCTCTGGGCATGGGCACACTTCACACAGTTTGACCGTTTAAATAAAAGTAGAAACAGACTTCCTGGCCCAAGAGGTCACACAGTCATGCCCAGCAAGGATGCTTTAAACGTGGGCACACTTCAGACCGTTTCACTCTTTAAATCATTCAAAGCACCACATTTCAAGGCCCAAGAGGTCACAGAATCATGCCCATCAAAGTAGCTGTGGGCCTGGGTACACTTCATGCAGTTTGACCCTTTAAATAATACTACAACCAGACACATACAGGTGCGCACATATACACAGATACACATTCTGTTTAATTTCTTCACATCTGCAGACTAGAGTAAGCTGAGGGTATAGTGTTAAACCAGGTACTACATAAACAGTATATAGTATATATACAGAGGATATAATGTTAAACCAGGTACTACATACAGAGTATATAGTTTGACCAAAAGATCGTGCTGATCTTTGATCTCCTGGTTCTTCATCTCCAGCGCCACTTTCAGACTCATAATGTCCTCCTCTATGGGCTGGTATAACACACACACGAATCATCACTACAGCCAGTACAATGGAAAGGTGGGAATGTGTACTGAATGTGTACTGACGTTATAAGTGAAAGGTGGAGCTACTGGTGGATGTGTACTGACACTATAAGGGATCTCTACCTGCAGTGACAGTCTGAGCTTCTCAAGTCCTTCCTCCAGAGATTTCTTCTCCTGTTCACAGGCCATTTTCATATCTGCCAGAGCAAGTATCATTACTGCTGGATATAACACAGATTGTATATACTACATAATTACTACTGAATATATAAAATATAATATATATAGTACTATACATATATTAGTATCACTTTTATTGGAGCCTAAAGGCTAACATTCATTATTAGTTATGTTAGTATTATTGCATTTCCATAGTACTTACTCTTGATGGACCTGTTATGCTCCTCCTCCTCCTGCTGTTTCTGCAGGAGCTCTGTCTCCTCCTGCTGCTTGTGTTTCAGCATCTCCTGAAGAACCTGCAGCTCCTTCTGCTTCTGCAACCTCAACTCCTTCAGCTGCTCCAACAAATTGTTCTCCAACTCCTCCTTCTCACACCGCAAACACTCCAATCGGGCCACAGGCCCCACTAGTGACACAGAACCACACACACACACACACAGACACACACACACACACACACACAAAGAGAGAGATAAACATGTATAAATGTATAAGAATTTGTGGATAAAATTATTATGAGATTATTTATAATGAAACGACTACACTACACAACCACTTCTTCCTTTTATTTACATATTATACAGATATTTAGAGATATTTACATTTTATTTACCCGCGTGCGTCTCTCTTCTCCAAGGTAGCGGAGAGATATGAAAGGATAAAAGGGGAAAAGAATAAAATGCACGTCGGTTTTAAATTCGCAGGCTACCTGCGCTGAAGGCGTGGAAAACGAGCACGTGACGGAAAGGCTTCCGTACCCGATGGGTCCAAATCACATGCCAAGCAAAGTAGCCTTAAACCTGGACACACAATGGAGACCATTTGACCCTTTAAATAATACTACAACCAGACACATACAGGTGCGCACATATACACAGATACACATTCTGTTTAAATTTCTTCACATCTGCAGACTAGAGTAAGCTGAGGGTATAGTGTTAAACCAGGAACTACATAAACAGTATATAGTATATATACAGAGGATATAGTGTTAAACCAGGTACTACATACAGAGTATATAGTATACATACAGAGTATATAGTTTGACCAAAAGATCGTGCTGATCTTTGATCTCCTGGTTCTTCATCTCCAGCGCCACTTTCAGACTCATAAAGTCCTCCTCTATGGGCTGGTATAACACACAGACGAATCATATCTACAGCCAGTACAATGGAAAGGTGGGAATGTGTACTGAATGTGTACTGACGTTATAAGTGAAAGGTGGAGGTACTGGTGGATGTGTACTGACACTATAAGGGATCTCTACCTGCAGTGACAGTCTGAGCTTCTCAAGTTCTTCCTCCAGAGATTTCTTCTCCTGTTCACAGGCCATTTTCATATCTGCCAGAGCAAGTATCATTACTGCTGGATATAACACAGATTGTATATACTACATAATTACTACTGAATATATAAAATATAATATATATAGTACTATACATATATTAGTATCACTTTTATTGGAGCCTAAAGGCTAACATTCATTATTAGTTATGTTAGTATTATTGCATTTCCATAGTACTTACTCTTGATGGACCTGTTATGCTCCTCCTCCTCCTGCTGTTTCTGCAGGAGCTCTGTCTCCTCCTGCTGCTTGTGTTTCAGCATCTCCTGAAGAACCTGCAGCTCCTTCTGCTTCTGCAACCTCAACTCCTTCAGCTGCTCCAACAAATTGTTCTCCAACTCCTCCTTCTCACACCGCAAACACTCCAATCGGGCCACAGGCCCCACTAGTGACACAGAACCACACACACACACACAGAGAGAGAGATAAACATGTATAAATGTATAAGAATTTGTGGATAAAATTATTATGAGAATATTTATAATCAAACGACTACACTACACAACCACATCTTCCTTTTATTTACATATTATACAGATATTTAGAGATATTTACATTTTATTTACCTGCGTCCGTCTCTCTTCTCCAAGGTAGCGGAGAGATATGAAAAGATAAAAGGGGAAAAGAATAAAATGCACGTCGGTTTTAAATTCGCAGGCTACCTGCGCTGAAGGCGTGGAAAACGAGCACGTGACGGAAAGGCTTCCGTACCCGATGGGTCCAAATCACATGCCAAGCAAAGTAGCCTTAAACCTGGACACACAATGGAGACCATTTGACCCTTTAAAATCATACTACAACCAGACTTCCAGGCCCAAGAGGTCACACAGTCATGCCCAGCAAAGTAGCTCTGGGCATGGGCACACTTCACGCAGTTTGACCGTTTAAATAAAAGTAGAAACAGACTTCCTGGCCCAAGAGGTCACACAGTCATGCCCAGCAAGGATGCTTTAAACGTGGGCACACTTCAGACCGTTTCACTCTTTAAATCATTCAAAGCACCACATTTCAAGGCCCAAGAGGTCACAGAATCATGCCCATCAAAGTAGCTCTGGGCCTGGGCACACTTCATGCAGTTTGACCCTTTAAATAATACTACAACCAGACACATACAGGTGCGCACATATACACAGATACACATTCTGTTTAATTTATTCACATCTGCAGACTAGAGTAAGCTGAGGGTATAGTGTTAAACCAGGTACTACATAAACAGTCTATAGTATATATACAGAGGATATAATGTTAAACCAGGTACTACATACAGAGTATATAGTTTGACCAAAAGATCGTGCTGATCTTTGATCTCCTGGTTCTTCATCTCCAGCGCCACTTTCAGACTCATAATGTCCTCCTCTATGGGCTGGTATAACCCACACATACGAATCATCACTACAGCCAGTACAATGGAAAGGTGGGAATGTGTACTGAATGTGTACTGACGTTATAAGTGAAAGGTGGAGGTACTGGTGGATGTGTACTGACACTATAAGGGATCTCTACCTGCAGTGACAGTCTGAGCTTCTCAAGTTCTTCCTCCAGAGATTTCTTCTCCTGTTCACAGGCCATTTTCATATCTGCCAGAGCAAGTATCATTACTGCTGGATATAACATAGATTGTATATACTACATAATTACTACTGAATATATAAAATATAATATATATAGTACTATACATATATTAGTATCACTTTTATTGGAGCCTAAAGGCTAGCATTCATTATTAGTTATGTTAGTATTATTGCATTTCCATAGTACTTACTCTTGATGGACCTGTTATGCTCCTCCTCCTCCTGCTGTTTCTGCAGGAGCTCTGTCTCCTCCTGCTGCTTGTGTTTCAGCATCTCCTGAAGAACCTGCAGCTCCTTCTGCTTCTGCAACCTCAACTCCTTCAGCTGCTCCAACAAACTGTTATCCAACTCCTCCTTCTCACACCGCAAACACTCCAATCGGGCCACAGGCCCCACTAGTGACACAGAACCACACACACACACACACAGACACACACACACACACACACACACACACACACACAAAGAGAGAGATAAACATGTATAAATGTATAAGAATTTGTGGATAAAATTATTATGAGATTATTTATAATCAAACGACTACACTACACAACCACTTCTTCCTTTTATTTACATATTATACAGATATTTACAGATATTTACATTTTATTTACCCGCGTGCGTCTCTCTTCTCCAAGGTAGCGGAGAGATATGAAAGGATAAAAGGGGAAAAGAATAAAATGCACGTCGGTTTTAAATTCGCAGGCTACCTGCGCTGAAGGCGTGGAAAACGAGCACGTGACGGAAAGGCTTCCGTACCCGATGGGTCCAAATCACATGCCCAGCAAAGTAGCCTTAAACCTGGACACACAATGGAGACCATTTGACCCTTTAAATAATACTACAACCAGACACATACAGGTGCGCACATATACACAGATACACATTCTGTTTAAATTTCTTCACATCTGCAGACTAGAGTAAGCTGAGGGTATAGTGTTAAACCAGGAACTACATAAACAGTATATAATATATATACAGAGGATATAGTGTTAAACCAGGTACTACATACAGAGTATATAGTATACATATAGAGTATATAGTTTGACCAAAAGATCGTGCTGATCTTTGATCTCCTGGTTCTTCATCTCCAGCGCCACTTTCAGACTCATAATGTCCTCCTCTATGGGCTGGTATAACACACACACGAATCATATCTACAGCCAGTACAATGGAAAGGTGGGAATGTGTACTGAATGTGTACTGATGTTATAAGTGAAAGGTGGAGGTACTGGTGGATGTGTACTGACACTATAAGGGATCTCTACCTGCAGTGACAGTCTGAGCTTCTCAAGTTCTTCCTCCAGAGATTTCTTCTCCTGTTCACAGGCCATTTTCATATCTGCCAGAGCAAGTATCATTACTGCTGGATATAACACAGATTGTATATACTACATAATTACTACTGAATATATAAAATATAATATATATAGTACTATACATATATTAGTATCACTTTTATTGGAGCCTAAAGGCTAACATTCATTATTAGTTATGTTAGTATTATTGCATTTCCATAGTACTTACTCTTGATGGACCTGTTATGCTCCTCCTCCTCCTGCTGTTTCTGCAGGAGCTCTGTCTCCTCCTGCTGCTTGTGTTTCAGCATCTCCTGAAGAACCTGCAGCTCCTTCTGCTTCTGCAACCTCAACTCCTTCAGCTGCTCCAACAAACTGTTATCCAACTCCTCCTTCTCACACCGCAAACACTCCAATCGGGCCACAGGCCCCACTAGTGACACAGAACCACACACACACACACACACACACACACACACACACACACACACAGAGAAAGAGAGAGATAAACATGTATAAATGTATAAGAATTTGTGGATAAAATTATTATGAGATTATTTATAATGAAACGACTACACTACACAACCACTTCTTCCTTTTATTTACATATTATACAGATATTTAGAGATATTTACATTTTATTTACCCGCGTGCGTCTCTCTTCTCCAAGGTAGCGGAGAGATATGAAGGGATAAAAGGGGAAAAGAATAAAATGCACGTCGGTTTTAAATTCGCAGGCTACCTGCGCTGAAGGCGTGGAAAACGAGCACGTGACGGAAAGGCTTCCGTACCCGATGGGTCCAAATCACATGCCCAGCAAAGTAGCCTTAAACCTGGACACACAATGGAGACCATTTGACCCTTTAAAATCATACTACAACCAGACTTCCAGGCCCAAGAGGTCACACAGTCATGCCCAGCAAAGTAGCTCTGGGCCTGGGCACACTTCACGCAGTTTGACCGTTTAAATAAAACTAGAAACAGACTTCCTGGCCCAAGAGGTCACACAGTCATGCCCAGCAAGGTTGCTTTAAACGTGGGCACACTTCAGACCGTTTCACTCTTTAAATCATTCAAAGCACCACATTTCAAGGCCCAAGAGGTCACAGAATCATGCCCATCAAAGTAGCTCTGGGCCTGGGCACACTTCACGCAGTTTGACCCTTTAAATAATACTACAACCAGACACATACAGGTGCGCACATATACACAGATACACATTCTGTTTAATTTCTTCACATCTGCAGACTAGAGTAAGCTGAGGGTATAGTGTTAAACCAGGTACTACATAAACAGTATATAGTATATATACAGAGGATATAGTGTTAAACCAGGTACTACATACAGAGTATATAGTATACATACAGAGTATATAGTTTGACCAAAAGATCGTGCTGATCTTTGATCTCCTGGTTCTTCATCTCCAGCGCCACTTTCAGACTCATAATGTCCTCCTCTATGGGCTGGTATAACCCACACACACGAATCATCACTACAGCCAGTACAATGGAAAGGTGGGAATGTGTACTGAATGTGTACTGACGTTATAAGTGAAAGGTGGAGGTACTGGTGGATGTGTACTGACACTATAAGGGATCTCTACCTGCAGTGACAGTCTGAGCTTCTCAAGTTCTTCCTCCAGAGATTTCTTCTCCTGTTCACAGGCCATTTTCATATCTGCCAGAGCAAGTATCATTACTGCTGGATATAACATAGATTGTATATACTACATAATTACTACTGAATATATAAAATATAATATATATAGTACTATACATATATTAGTATCACTTTTATTGGAGCCTAAAGGCTAGCATTCATTATTAGTTATGTTAGTATTATTGCATTTCCATAGTACTTACTCTTGATGGACCTGTTATGCTCCTCCTCCTCCTGCTGTTTCTGCAGGAGCTCTGTCTCCTCCTGCTGCTTGTGTTTCAGCATCTCCTGAAGAACCTGCAGCTCCTTCTGCTTCTGCAACCTCAACTCCTTCAGCTGCTCCAACAAACTGTTCTCCAACTCCTCCTTCTCACACCGCAAACACTCCAATCGGGCCACAGGCCCCACTAGTGACACAGAACCACACACACACACAGACACAGACACACACCCACACACACACACACACTCACACACACACACACACACACACACACACACACACAGAGAGAGATGAACATGTATAAATGTATAAGAATTTGTGGATAAAATTATTATGAGATTATTTATAATCAAACGACTACACTACACAACCACTTCTTCCTTTTATTTACATATTATACAGATATTTACAGATATTTACATTTTATTTACCCGCATGCGTCTCTCTTCTCCAAGGTAGCGGAGAGATATGAAAGGATAAAAGGGGAAAAGAATAAAATGCACGTCGGTTTTAAATTCGCAGGCTACCTGCGCTGAAGGCGTGGAAAACGAGCACGTGACGGAAAGGCTTCCGTACCCGATGGGTCCAAATCACATGCCCAGCAAAGTAGCCTTAAACCTGGACACACAATGGAGACCATTTGACCCTTTAAAATCATACTACAAGCAGACTTCCAGGCCCAAGAGGTCACACAGTCATGCCCAGCAAAGTACCTCTGGGCCTGGGCACACTTCACGCAGTTTGACCGTTTAAATAAAACTAGAAACAGACTTCCTGGCCCAAGAGGTCACACAGTCATGCCCAGCAAGGTTGCTTTAAACGTGGGCACACTTCAGACCGTTTCACTCTTTAAATCATTCAAAGCACCACATTTCAAGGCCCAAGAGGTCACAGAATCATGCCCATCAAAGTAGCTCTGGGCCTGGGCACACTTCACGCAGTTTGACCCTTTAAATAATACTACAACCAGACACATACAGGTGCGCACATATACACAGATACACATTCTGTTTAAATTTCTTCACATCTGCAGACTAGAGTAAGCTGAGGGTATAGTGTTCAACCAGGTACTACATAAACAGTATATAGTATATATACAGAGGATATAGTGTTAAACCAGGTACTACATACAGAGTATATAGTATACATACAGAGTATATAGTTTGACCAAAAGATCGTGCTGATCTTTGATCTCCTGGTTCTTCATCTCCAGCGCCACTTTCAGACTCATAATGTCCTCCTCTATGGGCTGGTATAACCCACACACACGAATCATCACTACAGCCAGTACAATGGAAAGGTGGGAATGTGTACTGAATGTGTACTGACGTTATAAGTGAAAGGTGGAGGTACTGGTGGATGTGTACTGACACTATAAGGGATCTCTACCTGCAGTGACAGTCTGAGCTTCTCAAGTTCTTCCTCCAGAGATTTCTTCTCCTGTTCACAGGCCATTTTCATATCTGCCAGAGCAAGTATCATTACTGCTGGATATAACACAGATTGTATATACTACATAATTACTACTGAATATATAAAATATAATATATATAGTACTATACATATATTAGTATCACTTTTATTGGAGCCTAAAGGCTAACATTCATTATTAGTTATGTTAGTATTATTGCATTTCCATAGTGCTTACTCTTGATGGACCTGTTATGCTCCTCCTCCTCCTGCTGTTTCTGCAGGAGCTCTGTCTCCTCCTGCTGCTTGTGTTTCAGCATCTCCTGAAGAACCTGCAGCTCCTTCTGCTTCTGCAACCTCAACTCCTTCAGCTGCTCCAACAAACTGTTCTCCAACTCCTCCTTCTCACACCGCAAACACTCCAATCGGGCCACAGGCCCCACTAGTGACACAGAACCACACACACACACACAAACACACACACACACACACACACACACAAAGAGAGATATAAACATGTATAAATGTATAAGAATTTGTGGATAAAATTATTATGAGATTATTCATAATCAAACGACTACACTACACAACCACTTCTTCCTTTTATTTACATATTATACAGATATTTACAGATATTTACATTTTATTTACCCGCATGCATCTCTCTTCTCCAAGGTAGCGGAGAGATATGAAAGGATAAAAGGGGAAAAGAATAAAATGCACGTCGGTTTTAAATTCGCAGGCTACCTGCACTGAAGGCGTGGAAAACGAGCACGTGACGGAAAGGCTTCCGTACCCGATGGGTCCAAACCACATGCCCAGCAAAGTAGCCTTAAACCTGGACACACAATGGAGACCATTTGACCCTTTAAAATCATACTACAACCAGACTTCCAGGCCCAAGAGGTCACACAGTCATGCCCAGCAAGGATGCTTTAAACGTGGGCACACTTCAGACCGTTTCACTCTTTAAATCATTCAAAGCACCACATTTCAAGACCCAAGAGGTCACAGAATCATGCCCATCAAAGTAGCTCTGCGCCTGGGCACACTTCACGCAGTTTGACCCTTTAAATAATACTACAACCAGACACATACAGGTGCGCACATATACACAGATACACATTCTGTTTAATTTCTTCACATCTGCAGACTAGAGTAAGCTGAGGGTATAGTGTTAAACCAGGTACTACATAAACAGTATATAGTATATATACAGAGGATATAATGTTAAACCAGGTACTACATACAGAGTATATAGTTTGACCAAAAGATCGTGCTGATCTTTGATCTCCTGGTTCTTCATCTCCAGCGCCACTTTCAGACTCATAATGTCCTCCTCTATGGGCTGGTATAACACAGACACGAATCATCACTACAGCCAGTACAATGGAAAGGTGGGAATGTGTACTGAATGTGTACTGACGTTATAAGTGAGAGGTGGTGGTACTGGTGGATGTGTACTGACACTATAAGGGATCTCTACCTGCAGTGACAGTTTGAGCTTCTCAAGTTCTTCCTCCAGAGATTTCTTCTCCTGTTCACAGGACATTTTAATATCTGCCAGAGCAAGTATCATTACTGCTGGATATAACACAGATTGTATATACTACATAATTACTACTGAATATATAAAATCTAATATATATAGTACTATACATATATTAGTGTCACTTTTATTGGAGCCTAAAGGCTAACATTCATTATTAGTTATGTTAGTATTATTGCATTTCCATAGTACTTACTCTTGATGGACCTGTTATGCTCCTCCTCCTCCTGCTGTTTCTGCAGGAGCTCTGTCTCCTCCTGCTGCTTGTGTTTCAGCATCTCCTGAAGAACCTGCAGCTCCTTCTGCTTCTGCAACCTCAACTCCTTCAGCTGCTCCAACAAACTGTTCTCCAACTCCTCCTTCTCACACCGCAAACACTCCAATCGGGCCACAGGCCCCACTAGTGACACAGAACCACACACACACACACACACACACAAAGAGAGAGATAAACATGTATAAATGTATAAGAATTTGTGGATAAAATTATTATGAGATTATTTATAATCAAACGACTACACTACACAACCACATCTTCCTTTTATTTACATATTATACAGATATTTAGAGATATTTACATTTTATTTACCCGTGTGCGTCTCTCTTCTCCAAGGTAGCGGAGAGATATGAAAGGATAAAAGGGGAAAAGAATAAAATGCACGTCGGTTTTAAATTCGCAGGCTACCTGCGCTGAAGGCGTGGAAAACGAGCACGTGACGGAAAGGCTTCCGTACCCGATGGGTCCAAATCACATGCCCAGCAAAGTAGCCTTAAACCTGGACACACAATGGAGAGCATTTGACCCTTTAAAATCATACTACAACCAGACTTCCAGGCCCAAGAGGTCACACAGCCATGCCCAGCAAAGTAGCTCTGGGCCTGGGCACACTTCACGCAGTTTGACCGTTTAAATAAAACTAGAAACAGACTTCCTGGCCCAAGAGGTAACAGTCATACCCAGCAAAGTACGTTTAAACCTGGAAACAAATCAGATCCTTTCTGTCATTCAAAGGAATGGGCCTGCAACTCACAACCACATCCCCAGTGAAGCGCACCGTCACCCAGCCACACTACCCCACCTTGCCCGTCCTGGAACAACCACACCTCCAGGGCACCACATGCCAATCTCTCATGCCCAGCAAACTGCAACCTCACGCAGCCAGGCCACACACTGTCTCCCCTTGTACAGTCCAAGGACGAACTCCTCCACAAACCTGGTGTTCACGCGCACACACGCAATTACAACGAATTGGTGGAGAACTTTGAAACAAACGTGCTGACTTTGAAAACTCACATCTAGGCTGGGCCAGGTCCAAATGGCCTGCAGCTCGGTGCGCATTAACTGCTTGACTGTCCGTCACGAACGCCACCTGCCAAGCGTTCGTTCCGTCCCTGGCGGATTTTAAAAAATCGTAGCGTGAGAACGATGGGTCCGATCCGCGTGCCGCTTAAAGGCGATTACAGGGGAGATGCAACCCTTTCCAAAGAACCATGAAAAGACTTTCTACTCCCAAGGAAACGAGATATTAAGCCGCAATGACATCCGACGCGCGCATTTTCTCCGCCGCGCAACACATTTAAAAAAAATCGTAGCGTGAAAACCGTGGGTTCGATCCGCGTGCCGCTTAAAGGCGATTACAGGGGAGATGCAGCCCTTTCCAAAGAGCCATGAAAAGACTTTCTACTCCCAAGGAGACAAGAGATATTAAGCCGAAATGACGTCCGACGCGCGCATTTCCTCCGCCGCTCACCACATTTAAAAAAATCATAGCGTGAAAACCGTGGGTTCGATCCGCGTGCCGCTCGAAGGCGATTACAGGGGACATGCAGCCCTTTCCAAAGAGCCATGAACAGACTTTCTACTCCTAATGAGACAAGAGATATCAAGCCGCAAATACGTCCGGCGCGCGTCTATTCTCCGCCGCGCAACACATTTAAAAAAAAATCGTAGCGTGAAAACCGTGGGTTCGATCCGCGTGCCGCTTAAAGGCGATTACAGGGGAGATGCAGCCCTTTCCAAAGAGCCATGAAAAGACTTTCTACTCCCAAGGAGACAAGAGATATTAAGCCGAAATGACGTCCGACGCGCGCATTTCCTCCGCCGCGCACCACATTTAAAAAAATCATAGCGTGAAAACCGTGGGTTCGATCCGCGTGCCGCTCGAAGGCGATTACAGGGGAGATGCAGCCCTTTCCAAAGAGGCATGAACAGACTTCCTACTCCCAAGGAGCACAAAGATATTAAGCCGCAAATACGTCCTACGCGCGTCTTTTCTACGCCGCGCACCACATTTAAAAAATCGTATCGGAAGAACGGTGGGTCCAATCCGCGTGCCGCTTAAAGGCGATTACAAGGGAGATGCAAACCTTTCCAAAGAGCCATGAAAAGACTTTCTACTCCCAAGGAGACAATAGATATTAAGCCGAAATGACGTCCGACGCGCGCATTTTCTACGCCGCGCACCACATTTAAAAAAATCATAGCGTGAAAACCGTGGGTTCGATCCGCGTGCCGCTCGAAGGCGATTACAGCGGAGATGCAGCCCTTTCCAAAGAGCCATGAAAAGACTTTCTACTCCCAAGGAGACAAGAGATATTAAGCCGAAATGACGTCCGACGCGCGCATTTCCTCCGCCGCGCACCACATTTAAAAAAATCATAGCTTGAAAACCGTGGGTTCGATCCGCGTGCCGCTCGAAGGCGATTACAGGGGAGATGCAGCCCTTTCCAAAGAGCCATGAACAGACTTTCTACACCCAATGAGACAAGAGATATTAAGCCGCAAATACGTCCGGCGCGCGTCTTTTCTCCGCCGCGCAACACATTTAAAAAAAATCGTAGCGTGAAAAACGTGGGTTCGATCCGCGTGCCGCTCGAAGGCGATTACAGGGGAGATGCATCCCTTTGAAAAGAGCCATGAACAGACTTTCTACTCCCAAGGAGACCAGAAATATTAACATATAAAGCGTTACGATCCAGTCGGATGAACGAGAAACGCTTGTACAATTGCAACGAATTGGAGGAGAAAGTTTAAACAAACGCGCTGACTTTGAACGCTCACATCTAGGCCGGGCCAACTCCAAATGGCGTGCAACTCGGTGCGCATCACCTCCATGACTGTCCCTAACGAACGCCACCTGCCACGCTTTCGGCCCGTCCCTGGCGGCATTAAAAAATCGTAGCGTGATAACGATGGTTCCGATGCGCGTGCCGCTCGAAGGCGATTACAGGGGAGATACAGCCCTTTCCAAAGAGCC
This sequence comes from Electrophorus electricus, assembly GCF_041902795.1. Lineage (NCBI taxonomy): Eukaryota > Metazoa > Chordata > Actinopteri > Gymnotiformes > Gymnotidae > Electrophorus > Electrophorus electricus. The sequence continues at coordinate 37,390,216 of NC_137501.1, read as the reverse complement.
ATGAACAGACTTTCTACTCCCAAGGAGACAAGAGATATTACGCGCATTTTCTCCGACGCGCACCACGTTTAAAAAATCGTAGCGTGAGAACGGTGGGTCCGATCCGCGTGCCGCTTAAAGGCGATTACAGGGGAGATGCATCCCTTTCCAAAGAGCCATGAACAGACTTTCTACTCCCAAGGAGACCAGAGATATTAACAGATAAAGCGTTACGCTCCAGTCGGATGAGAGAGAAACGCTTGTACAATTGCAACGAATTGGAGGAGAAAGTTTAAACAAACGCGCTGACTTTGAAGGCTCACATCTAGGCCGGGCCAGGTCCAAATGGCCTGCAACTCGGTCCGCATCACGTCCATGACTTTTCCTAACGAACGCCACCTGCCAAGCTTTCGGCCCGTCCCTGTCGGCATTAAAAAATCGTAGCGTGATAACGATGGTTCCGATCCGCGTGCCGCGCGAAGGCGATTACAGGGGAGATGCAGCCCTTTCCAAAGAACCATGAAAAGACTTCCTACTCCCAAGGAGCCCAAAGATATTAAGCCGCAAATACGTCCTACGCGCGTCTTTTCTACGCCGCGCACCACATTTAAAAAATCGTATCGGAAGAACGGTGGGTCCAATCCGCGTGCCGCTTAAAGGCGATTACAAGGGAGATGCAAACCTTTCCAAAGAGCCATGAAAAGACTTTCTACTCCCAAGGAGACAATAGATATTAAGCCGAAATGACGTCCGACGCGCGCATTTTCTCCGACGCGCAACACATTTAAAAAAATCATAGCGTGAAAACCGTGGGCTCGATCCGCGTGCCGCTCGAAGGCTATTACAGCGGAGATGCAGCCCTTTCCAAAGAGGCATGAACAGACTTCCTACTCCCAAGGAGCCCAAAGATATTAAGCCGCAAATACGTCCTACGCGCGTCTTTTCTACGCCGCGCACCACATTTAAAAAATCGTATCGGAAGAACGGTGGGTCCAATCCGCGTGCCGCTTAAAGGCGATTACAAGGGAGATGCAAACCTTTCCAAAGAGCCATGAAAAGACTTTCTACTCCCAAGGAGACAATAGATATTAAGCCGAAATGACGTCCGACGCGCGCATTTTCTACGCCGCGCACCACATTTAAAAAAATCATAGCGTGAAAACCGTGGGTTCGATCCGCGTGCCGCTCGAAGGCGATTACAGCGGAGATGCAGCCCTTTCCAAAGAGCCATGAAAAGACTTTCTACTCCCAAGGAGACAAGAGATATTAAGCCGAAATGACGTCCGACGCGCGCATTTCCTCCGCCGCGCACCACATTTAAAAAAATCATAGCTTGAAAACCGTGGGTTCGATCCGCGTGCCGCTCGAAGGCGATTACAGGGGAGATGCAGCCCTTTCCAAAGAGCCATGAACAGACTTTCTACACCCAATGAGACAAGAGATATTAAGCCGCAAATACGTCCGGCGCGCGTCTTTTCTCCGCCGCGCAACACATTTAAAAAAAATCGTAGCGTGAAAAACGTGGGTTCGATCCGCGTGCCGCTCGAAGGCGATTACAGGGGAGATGCATCCCTTTGAAAAGAGCCATGAACAGACTTTCTACTCCCAAGGAGACCAGAAATATTAACATATAAAGCGTTACGCTCCAGTCGGATGAACGAGAAACGCTTGTACAATTGCAACGAATTGGAGGAGAAAGTTTAAACAAACGCGCTGACTTTGAACGCTCACATCTAGGCCGGGCCAACTCCAAATGGCGTGCAACTCGGTGCGCATCACCTCCATGACTGTCCCTAACGAACGCCACCTGCCACGCTTTCGGCCCGTCCCTGGCGGCATTAAAAAATCGTAGCGTGATAACGATGGTTCCGATGCGCGTGCCGCTCGAAGGCGATTACAGGGGAGATACAGCCCTTTCCAAAGAGCCATGAACAGACTTTCTACTCCCAAGGAGACAAGAGATATTACGCGCATTTTCTCCGACGCGCACCACGTTTAAAAAATCGTAGCGTGAGAACGGTGGGTCCGATCCGCGTGCCGCTTAAAGGCGATTACAGGGGAGATGCATCCCTTTCCAAAGAGCCATGAACAGACTTTCTACTCCCAAGGAGACCAGAGATATTAACAGATAAAGCGTTACGCTCCAGTCGGATGAGAGAGAAACGCTTGTACAATTGCAACAAATTGGAGGAGAAAGTTTAAACAAACGCGCTGACTTTGAAGGCTCACATCTAGGCCGGGCCAGGTCCAAATGGCCTGCAACTCGGTCCGCATCACGTCCATGACTTTTCCTAACGAACGCCACCTGCCAAGCTTTCGGCCCGTCCCTGTCGGCATTAAAAAATCGTAGCGTGATAACGATGGTTCCGATCCGCGTGCCGCGCGAAGGCGATTACAGGGGAGATGCAGCCCTTTCCAAAGAACCATGAAAAGACTTTCTACTCCCAAGGAGACAAGAGATATTAAGCCGCAATGACGTCCGACGCGCGCATTTTTTCCGCCGCGCAGCACATTTAAAAAAATCATAGCGTGAAAACCGTGGGTTCGATCCACGTGCCGCTCGAAGGCGATTACAGGGGAGATGCAGCCCTTTCCAAAGAGGCATGAACAGACTTCCTACTCCCAAGGAGCCCAAAGATATTAAGCCGCAAATACGTCCTACGCGCGTCTTTTCTACGCCGCGCACCACATTTAAAAAATCGTATCGGAAGAACGGTGGGTCCAATCCGCGTGCCGCTTAAAGGCGATTACAAGGGAGATGCAAACCTTTCCAAAGAGCCATGAAAAGACTTTCTACTCCCAAGGAGACAATAGATATTAAGCCGAAATGACGTCCGACGCGCGCATTTTCTCCGACGCGCAACACATTTAAAAAAATCATAGCGTGAAAACCGTGGGTTCGATCCGCGTGCCGCTCGAAGGCTATTACAGCGGAGATGCAGCCCTTTCCAAAGAGGCATGAACAGACTTCCTACTCCCAAGGAGCCCAAAGATATTAAGCCGCAAATACGTCCTACGCGCGTCTTTTCTACGCCGCGCACCACATTTAAAAAATCGTATCGGAAGAACGGTGGGTCCAATCCGCGTGCCGCTTAAAGGCGATTACAAGGGAGATGCAAACCTTTCCAAAGAACCATGAAAAGACTTTCTACTCCCAAGGAGACAATAGATATTAAGCCGAAATGACGTCCGACGCGCGCATTTTCTCCGACGCGCACCACATTTAAAAAAATCATAGCGTGAAAACCGTGGGTTCGATCCGCGTGCCGCTCGAAGGCGATTACAGGGGAGATACAGCCCTTTCCAAAGAGCCATGAACAGACTTTCTACTCCCAAGGAGACAAGAGATATTACGCGCATTTTCTCCGACGCGCACCACGTTTAAAAAATCGTAGCGTGAGAACGGTGGGTCCGATCCGCGTGCCGCTTAAAGGCGATTACAGGGGAGATGCATCCCTTTCCAAAGAGCCATGAACAGACTTTCTACTCCCAAGGAGACCAGAGATATTAACAGATAAAGCGTTACGCTCCAGTCGGATGAGCGAGAAACGCTTGTACAATTGCAACGAATTGGAGGAGAAAGTTTAAACAAACGCGCTGACTTTGAAGGCTCACATCTAGGCCGGGCCAGGTCCAAATGGCCTGCAACTCGGTCCGCATCACGTCCATGACTTTTCCTAACGAACGCCACCTGCCAAGCTTTCGGCCCGTCCCTGTCGGCATTAAAAAATCGTAGCATGATAACGATGGTTCCGATCCGCGTGCCGCGCGAAGGCGATTACAGGGGAGATGCAGCCCTTTCCAAAGAGCTATGAACAGACTTTCTACTCCCAAGGAGCCCAAAGATATTAAGCCGCAAATAAGTCCTACGCGCGTCTTTTCTACGCCGCGCACCACATTTAAAAAATCGTAGCGTAAGAACGGTGGGTCCGATCCGCGTGCCGCTTAAAGGCGATTACAGGGGAGATGCAACCCTTTCCAAAGAACCATGAAAAGACTTTCTACTCCCAAGGAGACAAGAGATATTAAGCCGCAATGACGTCCGACGCGCGCATTTTCTCCGACGCGCAACACATTTAAAAAAATCATAGCGTGAAAACCGTGTGTTCGATCCGCGTGCCGCTCGAAGGCGATTACAGGGGAGATGCAGCCCTTTCCAAAGAGCCATGAACAGACTTTCTACTCCCAAGGAGACCAGAGATATTAACAGATAAAGCGTTACGCTCCAGTCGGATGAGCGAGAAACGCTTGTACAATTGCAACGAATTGGAGGAGAAAGTTTAAACAAACGCGCTGACTTTGAACGCTCACATCTAGGCCGGGCCAGATCCAAATGGCCTGCAACTCGGTGCGCATCACCTCCATGACGGTCCCTAACGAACGCCACCTGCCAAGCTTTCGGCCCGTCCCTGGCGGCATTAAAAAATCGTAGCGTGATAACGATGGTTCCGATGCGCGTGCCGCGCGAAGGCGATTACAGGGGAGATGCAGCCCTTTCCAAAGAGCAATGAACAGACTTTCTACTCCCAAGGAGACAAGAGATATTACGCGCATTTTCTCCGACGCGCACCACGTTTAAAAAATCGTAGCGTGAGAACGGTGGGTCCGATCCGCGTGCCGCTTAAAGGCGATTACAGGGGAGATGCATCCCTTTCCAAAGAGCCATGAACAGACTTTCTACTCCCAAGGAGACCAGAGATATTAACAGATAAAGCGTTACGCTCCAGTCGGATGAGAGAGAAACGCTTGTACAATTGCAACGAATTGGAGGAGAAAGTTTAAACAAACGCGCTGACTTTGAAGGCTCACATCTAGGCCGGGCCAGGTCCAAATGGCCTGCAACTCGGTCCGCATCACGTCCATGACTTTTCCTAACGAACGCCACCTGCCAAGCTTTCGGCCCGTCCCTGTCGGCATTAAAAAATCGTAGCGTGATAACGATGGTTCCGATCCGCGTGCCGCGCGAAGGCGATTACAGGGGAGATGCAGCCCTTTCCAAAGAACCATGAAAAGACTTTCTACTCCCAAGGAGACAAGAGATATTAAGCCGCAATGACGTCCGACGCGCGCATTTTTTCCGCCGCGCAGCACATTTAAAAAAATCATAGCGTGAAAACCGTGGGTTCGATCCACGTGCCGCTCGAAGGCGATTACAGGGGAGATGCAGCCCTTTCCAAAGAGGCATGAACAGACTTCCTACTCCCAAGGAGCCCAAAGATATTAAGCCGCAAATACGTCCTACGCGCGTCTTTTCTACGCCGCGCACCACATTTAAAAAATCGTATCGGAAGAACGGTGGGTCCAATCCGCGTGCCGCTTAAAGGCGATTACAAGGGAGATGCAAACCTTTCCAAAGAGCCATGAAAAGACTTTCTACTCCCAAGGAGACAATAGATATTAAGCCGAAATGACGTCCGACGCGCGCATTTTCTCCGACGCGCAACACATTTAAAAAAATCATAGCGTGAAAACCGTGGGTTCGATCCGCGTGCCGCTCGAAGGCTATTACAGCGGAGATGCAGCCCTTTCCAAAGAGGCATGAACAGACTTCCTACTCCCAAGGAGCCCAAAGATATTAAGCCGCAAATACGTCCTACGCGCGTCTTTTCTACGCCGCGCACCACATTTAAAAAATCGTATCGGAAGAACGGTGGGTCCAATCCGCGTGCCGCTTAAAGGCGATTACAAGGGAGATGCAAACCTTTCCAAAGAGCCATGAAAAGACTTTCTACTCCCAAGGAGACAATAGATATTAAGCCGAAATGACGTCCGACGCGCGCATTTTCTACGCCGCGCACCACATTTAAAAAAATCATAGCGTGAAAACCGTGGGTTCGATCCGCGTGCCGCTCGAAGGCGATTACAGCGGAGATGCAGCCCTTTCCAAAGAGCCATGAACAGACTTTCTACACCCAATGAGACAAGAGATATTAAGCCGCAAATACGTCCGGCGCGCGTCTTTTCTCCGCCGCGCAACACATTTAAAAAAAATCGTAGCGTGAAAAACGTGGGTTCGATCCGCGTGCCGCTCGAAGGCGATTACAGGGGAGATGCATCCCTTTGAAAAGAGCCATGAACAGACTTTCTACTCCCAAGGAGACCAGAAATATTAACATATAAAGCGTTACGCTCCAGTCGGATGAACGAGAAACGCTTGTACAATTGCAACGAATTGGAGGAGAAAGTTTAAACAAACGCGCTGACTTTGAACGCTCACATCTAGGCCGGGCCAACTCCAAATGGCGTGCAACTCGGTGCGCATCACCTCCATGACTGTCCCTAACGAACGCCACCTGCCACGCTTTCGGCCCGTCCCTGGCGGCATTAAAAAATCGTAGCGTGATAACGATGGTTCCGATGCGCGTGCCGCTCGAAGGCGATTACAGGGGAGATACAGCCCTTTCCAAAGAGCCATGAACAGACTTTCTACTCCCAAGGAGACAAGAGATATTACGCGCATTTTCTCCGACGCGCACCACGTTTAAAAAATCGTAGCGTGAGAACGGTGGGTCCGATCCGCGTGCCGCTTAAAGGCGATTACAGGGGAGATGCATCCCTTTCCAAAGAGCCATGAACAGACTTTCTACTCCCAAGGAGACCAGAGATATTAACAGATAAAGCGTTACGCTCCAGTCGGATGAGAGAGAAACGCTTGTACAATTGCAACGAATTGGAGGAGAAAGTTTAAACAAACGCGCTGACTTTGAAGGCTCACATCTAGGCCGGGCCAGGTCCAAATGGCCTGCAACTCGGTCCGCATCACGTCCATGACTTTTCCTAACGAACGCCACCTGCCAAGCTTTCGGCCCGTCCCTGTCGGCATTAAAAAATCGTAGCGTGATAACGATGGTTCCGATCCGCGTGCCGCGCGAAGGCGATTACAGGGGAGATGCAGCCCTTTCCAAAGAACCATGAAAAGACTTTCTACTCCCAAGGAGACAAGAGATATTAAGCCGCAATGACGTCCGACGCGCGCATTTTTTCCGCCGCGCAGCACATTTAAAAAAATCATAGCGTGAAAACCGTGGGTTCGATCCACGTGCCGCTCGAAGGCGATTACAGGGGAGATGCAGCCCTTTCCAAAGAGGCATGAACAGACTTCCTACTCCCAAGGAGCCCAAAGATATTAAGCCGCAAATACGTCCTACGCGCGTCTTTTCTACGCCGCGCACCACATTTAAAAAATCGTATCGGAAGAACGGTGGGTCCAATCCGCGTGCCGCTTAAAGGCGATTACAAGGGAGATGCAAACCTTTCCAAAGAGCCATGAAAAGACTTTCTACTCCCAAGGAGACAATAGATATTAAGCCGAAATGACGTCCGACGCGCGCATTTTCTCCGACACGCAACACATTTAAAAAAATCATAGCGTGAAAACCGTGGGTTCGATCCGCGTGCCGCTCGAAGGCTATTACAGCGGAGATGCAGCCCTTTCCAAAGAGGCATGAACAGACTTCCTACTCCCAAGGAGCCCAAAGATATTAAGCCGCAAATACGTCCTACGCGCGTCTTTTCTACGCCGCGCACCACATTTAAAAAATCGTATCGGAAGAACGGTGGGTCCAATCCGCGTGCCGCTTAAAGGCGATTACAAGGGAGATGCAAACCTTTCCAAAGAACCATGAAAAGACTTTCTACTCCCAAGGAGACAATAGATATTAAGCCGAAATGACGTCCGACGCGCGCATTTTCTCCGACGCGCACCACATTTAAAAAAATCATAGCGTGAAAACCGTGGGTTCGATCCGCGTGCCGCTCGAAGGCGATTACAGCAGAGATGCAGCCCTTTCCAAAGAGCCATGAAAAGACTTTCTACTCCCAAGGAGACAAGAGATATTAAGCCGAAATGACGTCCGACGCGCGCATTTCCTCCGCCGCGCACCACATTTAAAAAAATCATAGCTTGAAAACCGTGGGTTCGATCCGCGTGCCGCTCGAAGGCGATTACAGGGGAGATGCAGCCCTTTCCAAAGAGCCATGAACAGACTTTCTACACCCAATGAGACAAGAGATATTAAGCCGCAAATACGTCCGGCGCGCGTCTTTTCTCCGCCGCGCAACACATTTAAAAAAAATCGTAGCGTGAAAAACGTGGGTTCGATCCGCGTGCCGCTCGAAGGCGATTACAGGGGAGATGCATCCCTTTGAAAAGAGCCATGAACAGACTTTCTACTCCCAAGGAGACCAGAAATATTAACATATAAAGCGTTACGCTCCAGTCGGATGAACGAGAAACGCTTGTACAATTGCAACGAATTGGAGGAGAAAGTTTAAACAAACGCGCTGACTTTGAACGCTCACATCTAGGCCGGGCCAACTCCAAATGGCGTGCAACTCGGTGCGCATCACCTCCATGACTGTCCCTAACGAACGCCACCTGCCACGCTTTCGGCCCGTCCCTGGCGGCATTAAAAAATCGTAGCGTGATAACGATGGTTCCGATGCGCGTGCCGCTCGAAGGCGATTACAGGGGAGATACAGCCCTTTCCAAAGAGCCATGAACAGACTTTCTACTCCCAAGGAGACAAGAGATATTACGCGCATTTTCTCCGACGCGCACCACGTTTAAAAAATCGTAGCGTGAGAACGGTGGGTCCGATCCGCGTGCCGCTTAAAGGCGATTACAGGGGAGATGCATCCCTTTCCAAAGAGCCATGAACAGACTTTCTACTCCCAAGGAGACCAGAGATATTAACAGATAAAGCGTTACGCTCCAGTCGGATGAGAGAGAAACGCTTGTACAATTGCAACGAATTGGAGGAGAAAGTTTAAACAAACGCGCTGACTTTGAAGGCTCACATCTAGGCCGGGCCAGGTCCAAATGGCCTGCAACTCGGTCCGCATCACGTCCATGACTTTTCCTAACGAACGCCACCTGCCAAGCTTTCGGCCCGTCCCTGTCGGCATTAAAAAATCGTAGCGTGATAACGATGGTTCCGATCCGCGTGCCGCGCGAAGGCGATTACAGGGGAGATGCAGCCCTTTCCAAAGAACCATGAAAAGACTTCCTACTCCCAAGGAGCCCAAAGATATTAAGCCGCAAATACGTCCTACGCGCGTCTTTTCTACGCCGCGCACCACATTTAAAAAATCGTATCGGAAGAACGGTGGGTCCAATCCGCGTGCCGCTTAAAGGCGATTACAAGGGAGATGCAAACCTTTCCAAAGAGCCATGAAAAGACTTTCTACTCCCAAGGAGACAATAGATATTAAGCCGAAATGACGTCCGACGCGCGCATTTTCTCCGACGCGCAACACATTTAAAAAAATCATAGCGTGAAAACCGTGGGCTCGATCCGCGTGCCGCTCGAAGGCTATTACAGCGGAGATGCAGCCCTTTCCAAAGAGGCATGAACAGACTTCCTACTCCCAAGGAGCCCAAAGATATTAAGCCGCAAATACGTCCTACGCGCGTCTTTTCTACGCCGCGCACCACATTTAAAAAATCGTATCGGAAGAACGGTGGGTCCAATCCGCGTGCCGCTTAAAGGCGATTACAAGGGAGATGCAAACCTTTCCAAAGAGCCATGAAAAGACTTTCTACTCCCAAGGAGACAATAGATATTAAGCCGAAATGACGTCCGACGCGCGCATTTTCTACGCCGCGCACCACATTTAAAAAAATCATAGCGTGAAAACCGTGGGTTCGATCCGCGTGCCGCTCGAAGGCGATTACAGCGGAGATGCAGCCCTTTCCAAAGAGCCATGAAAAGACTTTCTACTCCCAAGGAGACAAGAGATATTAAGCCGAAATGACGTCCGACGCGCGCATTTCCTCCGCCGCGCACCACATTTAAAAAAATCATAGCTTGAAAACCGTGGGTTCGATCCGCGTGCCGCTCGAAGGCGATTACAGGGGAGATGCAGCCCTTTCCAAAGAGCCATGAACAGACTTTCTACACCCAATGAGACAAGAGATATTAAGCCGCAAATACGTCCGGCGCGCGTCTTTTCTCCGCCGCGCAACACATTTAAAAAAAATCGTAGCGTGAAAAACGTGGGTTCGATCCGCGTGCCGCTCGAAGGCGATTACAGGGGAGATGCATCCCTTTGAAAAGAGCCATGAACAGACTTTCTACTCCCAAGGAGACCAGAAATATTAACATATAAAGCGTTACGCTCCAGTCGGATGAACGAGAAACGCTTGTACAATTGCAACGAATTGGAGGAGAAAGTTTAAACAAACGCGCTGACTTTGAACGCTCACATCTAGGCCGGGCCAACTCCAAATGGCGTGCAACTCGGTGCGCATCACCTCCATGACTGTCCCTAACGAACGCCACCTGCCACGCTTTCGGCCCGTCCCTGGCGGCATTAAAAAATCGTAGCGTGATAACGATGGTTCCGATGCGCGTGCCGCTCGAAGGCGATTACAGGGGAGATACAGCCCTTTCCAAAGAGCCATGAACAGACTTTCTACTCCCAAGGAGACAAGAGATATTACGCGCATTTTCTCCGACGCGCACCACGTTTAAAAAATCGTAGCGTGAGAACGGTGGGTCCGATCCGCGTGCCGCTTAAAGGCGATTACAGGGGAGATGCATCCCTTTCCAAAGAGCCATGAACAGACTTTCTACTCCCAAGGAGACCAGAGATATTAACAGATAAAGCGTTACGCTCCAGTCGGATGAGAGAGAAACGCTTGTACAATTGCAACGAATTGGAGGAGAAAGTTTAAACAAACGCGCTGACTTTGAAGGCTCACATCTAGGCCGGGCCAGGTCCAAATGGCCTGCAACTCGGTCCGCATCACGTCCATGACTTTTCCTAACGAACGCCACCTGCCAAGCTTTCGGCCCGTCCCTGTCGGCATTAAAAAATCGTAGCGTGATAACGATGGTTCCGATCCGCGTGCCGCGCGAAGGCGATTACAGGGGAGATGCAGCCCTTTCCAAAGAACCATGAAAAGACTTCCTACTCCCAAGGAGCCCAAAGATATTAAGCCGCAAATACGTCCTACGCGCGTCTTTTCTACGCCGCGCACCACATTTAAAAAATCGTATCGGAAGAACGGTGTGTCCAATCCGCGTGCCGCTTAAAGGCGATTACAAGGGAGATGCAAACCTTTCCAAAGAGCCATGAAAAGACTTTCTACTCCCAAGGAGACAATAGATATTAAGCCGAAATGACGTCCGACGCGCGCATTTTCTCCGACGCGCAACACATTTAAAAAAATCATAGCGTGAAAACCGTGGGCTCGATCCGCGTGCCGCTCGAAGGCTATTACAGCGGAGATGCAGCCCTTTCCAAAGAGGCATGAACAGACTTCCTACTCCCAAGGAGCCCAAAGATATTAAGCCGCAAATACGTCCTACGCGCGTCTTTTCTACGCCGCGCACCACATTTAAAAAATCGTATCGGAAGAACGGTGGGTCCAATCCGCGTGCCGCTTAAAGGCGATTACAAGGGAGATGCAAACCTTTCCAAAGAGCCATGAAAAGACTTTCTACTCCCAAGGAGACAATAGATATTAAGCCGAAATGACGTCCGACGCGCGCATTTTCTACGCCGCGCACCACATTTAAAAAAATCATAGCGTGAAAACCGTGGGTTCGATCCGCGTGCCGCTCGAAGGCGATTACAGCGGAGATGCAGCCCTTTCCAAAGAGCCATGAAAAGACTTTCTACTCCCAAGGAGACAAGAGATATTAAGCCGAAATGACGTCCGACGCGCGCATTTCCTCCGCCGCGCACCACATTTAAAAAAATCATAGCTTGAAAACCGTGGGTTCGATCCGCGTGCCGCTCGAAGGCGATTACAGGGGAGATGCAGCCCTTTCCAAAGAGCCATGAACAGACTTTCTACACCCAATGAGACAAGAGATATTAAGCCGCAAATACGTCCGGCGCGCGTCTTTTCTCCGCCGCGCAACACATTTAAAAAAAATCGTAGCGTGAAAAACGTGGGTTCGATCCGCGTGCCGCTCGAAGGCGATTACAGGGGAGATGCATCCCTTTGAAAAGAGCCATGAACAGACTTTCTACTCCCAAGGAGACCAGAAATATTAACATATAAAGCGTTACGCTCCAGTCGGATGAACGAGAAACGCTTGTACAATTGCAACGAATTGGAGGAGAAAGTTTAAACAAACGCGCTGACTTTGAACGCTCACATCTAGGCCGGGCCAACTCCAAATGGCGTGCAACTCGGTGCGCATCACCTCCATGACTGTCCCTAACGAACGCCACCTGCCACGCTTTCGGCCCGTCCCTGGCGGCATTAAAAAATCGTAGCGTGATAACGATGGTTCCGATGCGCGTGCCGCTCGAAGGCGATTACAGGGGAGATACAGCCCTTTCCAAAGAGCCATGAACAGACTTTCTACTCCCAAGGAGACAAGAGATATTACGCGCATTTTCTCCGACGCGCACCACGTTTAAAAAATCGTAGCGTGAGAACGGTGGGTCCGATCCGCGTGCCGCTTAAAGGCGATTACAGGGGAGATGCATCCCTTTCCAAAGAGCCATGAACAGACTTTCTACTCCCAAGGAGACCAGAGATATTAACAGATAAAGCGTTACGCTCCAGTCGGATGAGAGAGAAACGCTTGTACAATTGCAACGAATTGGAGGAGAAAGTTTAAACAAACGCGCTGACTTTGAAGGCTCACATCTAGGCCGGGCCAGGTCCAAATGGCCTGCAACTCGGTCCGCATCACGTCCATGACTTTTCCTAACGAACGCCACCTGCCAAGCTTTCGGCCCGTCCCTGTCGGCATTAAAAAATCGTAGCGTGATAACGATGGTTCCGATCCGCGTGCCGCGCGAAGGCGATTACAGGGGAGATGCAGCCCTTTCCAAAGAACCATGAAAAGACTTTCTACTCCCAAGGAGACAAGAGATATTAAGCCGCAATGACGTCCGACGCGCGCATTTTTTCCGCCGCGCAGCACATTTAAAAAAATCATAGCGTGAAAACCGTGGGTTCGATCCACGTGCCGCTCGAAGGCGATTACAGGGGAGATGCAGCCCTTTCCAAAGAGGCATGAACAGACTTCCTACTCCCAAGGAGCCCAAAGATATTAAGCCGCAAATACGTCCTACGCGCGTCTTTTCTACGCCGCGCACCACATTTAAAAAATCGTATCGGAAGAACGGTGGGTCCAATCCGCGTGCCGCTTAAAGGCGATTACAAGGGAGATGCAAACCTTTCCAAAGAGCCATGAAAAGACTTTCTACTCCCAAGGAGACAATAGATATTAAGCCGAAATGACGTCCGACGCGCGCATTTTCTCCGACACGCAACACATTTAAAAAAATCATAGCGTGAAAACCGTGGGTTCGATCCGCGTGCCGCTCGAAGGCTATTACAGCGGAGATGCAGCCCTTTCCAAAGAGGCATGAACAGACTTCCTACTCCCAAGGAGCCCAAAGATATTAAGCCGCAAATACGTCCTACGCGCGTCTTTTCTACGCCGCGCACCACATTTAAAAAATCGTATCGGAAGAACGGTGGGTCCAATCCGCGTGCCGCTTAAAGGCGATTACAAGGGAGATGCAAACCTTTCCAAAGAACCATGAAAAGACTTTCTACTCCCAAGGAGACAATAGATATTAAGCCGAAATGACGTCCGACGCGCGCATTTTCTCCGACGCGCACCACATTTAAAAAAATCATAGCGTGAAAACCGTGGGTTCGATCCGCGTGCCGCTCGAAGGCGATTACAGCGGAGATGCAACCCTTTCCAAAGAGCCATGAAAAGACTTTCTACTCCCAAGGAGACAAGAGATATTAAGCCGAAATGACGTCCGACGCGCGCATTTCCTCCGCCGCGCACCACATTTAAAAAAATCATAGCTTGAAAACCGTGGGTTCGATCCGCGTGCCGCTCGAAGGCGATTACAGGGGAGATGCAGCCCTTTCCAAAGAGCCATGAACAGACTTTCTACACCCAATGAGACAAGAGATATTAAGCCGCAAATACGTCCGGCGCGCGTCTTTTCTCCGCCGCGCAACACATTTAAAAAAAATCGTAGCGTGAAAAACGTGGGTTCGATCCGCGTGCCGCTCGAAGGCGATTACAGGGGAGATGCATCCCTTTGAAAAGAGCCATGAACAGACTTTCTACTCCCAAGGAGACCAGAAATATTAACATATAAAGCGTTACGCTCCAGTCGGATGAACGAGAAACGCTTGTACAATTGCAACGAATTGGAGGAGAAAGTTTAAACAAACGCGCTGACTTTGAACGCTCACATCTAGGCCGGGCCAACTCCAAATGGCGTGCAACTCGGTGCGCATCACCTCCATGACTGTCCCTAACGAACGCCACCTGCCACGCTTTCGGCCCGTCCCTGGCGGCATTAAAAAATCGTAGCGTGATAACGATGGTTCCGATGCGCGTGCCGCTCGAAGGCGATTACAGGGGAGATACAGCCCTTTCCAAAGAGCCATGAACAGACTTTCTACTCCCAAGGAGACAAGAGATATTACGCGCATTTTCTCCGACGCGCACCACGTTTAAAAAATCGTAGCGTGAGAACGGTGGGTCCGATCCGCGTGCCGCTTAAAGGCGATTACAGGGGAGATGCATCCCTTTCCAAAGAGCCATGAACAGACTTTCTACTCCCAAGGAGACCAGAGATATTAACAGATAAAGCGTTACGCTCCAGTCGGATGAGAGAGAAACGCTTGTACAATTGCAACGAATTGGAGGAGAAAGTTTAAACAAACGCGCTGACTTTGAAGGCTCACATCTAGGCCGGGCCAGGTCCAAATGGCCTGCAACTCGGTCCGCATCACGTCCATGACTTTTCCTAACGAACGCCACCTGCCAAGCTTTCGGCCCGTCCCTGTCGGCATTAAAAAATCGTAGCGTGATAACGATGGTTCCGATCCGCGTGCCGCGCGAAGGCGATTACAGGGGAGATGCAGCCCTTTCCAAAGAACCATGAAAAGACTTTCTACTCCCAAGGAGACAAGAGATATTAAGCCGCAATGACGTCCGACGCGCGCATTTTTTCCGCCGCGCAGCACATTTAAAAAAATCATAGCGTGAAAACCGTGGGTTCGATCCACGTGCCGCTCGAAGGCGATTACAGGGGAGATGCAGCCCTTTCCAAAGAGGCATGAACAGACTTCCTACTCCCAAGGAGCCCAAAGATATTAAGCCGCAAATACGTCCTACGCGCGTCTTTTCTACGCCGCGCACCACATTTAAAAAATCGTATCGGAAGAACGGTGGGTCCAATCCGCGTGCCGCTTAAAGGCGATTACAAGGGAGATGCAAACCTTTCCAAAGAGCCATGAAAAGACTTTCTACTCCCAAGGAGACAATAGATATTAAGCCGAAATGACGTCCGACGCGCGCATTTTCTCCGACACGCAACACATTTAAAAAAATCATAGCGTGAAAACCGTGGGTTCGATCCGCGTGCCGCTCGAAGGCTATTACAGCGGAGATGCAGCCCTTTCCAAAGAGGCATGAACAGACTTCCTACTCCCAAGGAGCCCAAAGATATTAAGCCGCAAATACGTCCTACGCGCGTCTTTTCTACGCCGCGCACCACATTTAAAAAATCGTATCGGAAGAACGGTGGGTCCAATCCGCGTGCCGCTTAAAGGCGATTACAAGGGAGATGCAAACCTTTCCAAAGAACCATGAAAAGACTTTCTACTCCCAAGGAGACAATAGATATTAAGCCGAAATGACGTCCGACGCGCGCATTTTCTCCGACGCGCACCACATTTAAAAAAATCATAGCGTGAAAACCGTGGGTTCGATCCGCGTGCCGCTCGAAGGCGATTACAGCGGAGATGCAGCCCTTTCCAAAGAGCCATGAAAAGACTTTCTACTCCCAAGGAGACAAGAGATATTAAGCCGAAATGACGTCCGACGCGCGCATTTCCTCCGCCGCGCACCACATTTAAAAAAATCATAGCGTGAAAACCGTGGGTTCGATCCGCGTGCCGCTCGAAGGCGATTACAGGGGAGATGCAGCCCTTTCCAAAGAGCCATGAACAGACTTTCTACATCCAATGAGACAAGAGATATTAAGCCGCAAATACGTCCGGCGCGCGTCTTTTCTCCGCCGCGCAACACATTTAAAAAAAATCGTAGCGTGAAAAACGTGGGTTCGATCCGCGTGCCGCTCGAAGGCGATTACAGGGGAGTTACAGCCCTTTCCAAAGAGCCATGAACAGACTTTCTACTCCCAAGGAGACAAGAGATATTACGCGCATTTTCTCCGACGCGCACCACGTTTAAAAAATCGTAGCGTGAGAACGGTGGGTCCGATCCGCGTGCCGCTTAAAGGCGATTACAGGGGAGATGCATCCCTTTCCAAAGAGCCATGAACAGACTTTCTACTCCCAAGGAGACCAGAGATATTAACAGATAAAGCGTTACGCTCCAGTCGGATGAGCGAGAAACGCTTGTACAATTGCAACGAATTGGAGGAGAAAGTTTAAACAAACGCGCTGACTTTGAAGGCTCACATCTAGGCCGGGCCAGGTCCAAATGGCCTGCAACTCGGTCCGCATCACGTCCATGACTTTTCCTAACGAACGCCACCTGCCAAGCTTTCGGCCCGTCCCTGTCGGCATTAAAAAATCGTAGCATGATAACGATGGTTCCGATCCGCGTGCCGCGCGAAGGCGATTACAGGGGAGATGCAGCCCTTTCCAAAGAGCTATGAACAGACTTTCTACTCCCAAGGAGCCCAAAGATATTAAGCCGCAAATAAGTCCTACGCGCGTCTTTTCTACGCCGCGCACCACATTTAAAAAATCGTAGCGTAAGAACGGTGGGTCCGATCCGCGTGCCGCTTAAAGGCGATTACAGGGGAGATGCAACCCTTTCCAAAGAACCATGAAAAGACTTTCTACTCCCAAGGAGACAAGAGATATTAAGCCGCAATGACGTCCGACGCGCGCATTTTCTCCGACGCGCAACACATTTAAAAAAATCATAGCGTGAAAACCGTGTGTTCGATCCGCGTGCCGCTCGAAGGCGATTACAGGGGAGATGCAGCCCTTTCCAAAGAGCCATGAACAGACTTTCTACTCCCAAGGAGACCAGAGATATTAACAGATAAAGCGTTACGCTCCAGTCGGATGAGCGAGAAACGCTTGTACAATTGCAACGAATTGGAGGAGAAAGTTTAAACAAACGCGCTGACTTTGAACGCTCACATCTAGGCCGGGCCAGATCCAAATGGCCTGCAACTCGGTGCGCATCACCTCCATGACGGTCCCTAACGAACGCCACCTGCCAAGCTTTCGGCCCGTCCCTGGCGGCATTAAAAAATCGTAGCGTGATAACGATGGTTCCGATGCGCGTGCCGCGCGAAGGCGATTACAGGGGAGATGCAGCCCTTTCCAAAGAGCAATGAACAGACTTTCTACTCCCAAGGAGACAAGAGATATTACGCGCATTTTCTCCGACGCGCACCACGTTTAAAAAATCGTAGCGTGAGAACGGTGGGTCCGATCCGCGTGCCGCTTAAAGGCGATTACAGGGGAGATGCATCCCTTTCCAAAGAGCCATGAACAGACTTTCTACTCCCAAGGAGACCAGAGATATTAACAGATAAAGCGTTACGCTCCAGTCGGATGAGAGAGAAACGCTTGTACAATTGCAACGAATTGGAGGAGAAAGTTTAAACAAACGCGCTGACTTTGAAGGCTCACATCTAGGCCGGGCCAGGTCCAAATGGCCTGCAACTCGGTCCGCATCACGTCCATGACTTTTCCTAACGAACGCCACCTGCCAAGCTTTCGGCCCGTCCCTGTCGGCATTAAAAAATCGTAGCGTGATAACGATGGTTCCGATCCGCGTGCCGCGCGAAGGCGATTACAGGGGAGATGCAGCCCTTTCCAAAGAACCATGAAAAGACTTTCTACTCCCAAGGAGACAAGAGATATTAAGCCGCAATGACGTCCGACGCGCGCATTTTTTCCGCCGCGCAGCACATTTAAAAAAATCATAGCGTGAAAACCGTGGGTTCGATCCACGTGCCGCTCGAAGGCGATTACAGGGGAGATGCAGCCCTTTCCAAAGAGGCATGAACAGACTTCCTACTCCCAAGGAGCCCAAAGATATTAAGCCGCAAATACGTCCTACGCGCGTCTTTTCTACGCCGCGCACCACATTTAAAAAATCGTATCGGAAGAACGGTGGGTCCAATCCGCGTGCCGCTTAAAGGCGATTACAAGGGAGATGCAAACCTTTCCAAAGAGCCATGAAAAGACTTTCTACTCCCAAGGAGACAATAGATATTAAGCCGAAATGACGTCCGACGCGCGCATTTTCTCCGACGCGCAACACATTTAAAAAAATCATAGCGTGAAAACCGTGGGTTCGATCCGCGTGCCGCTCGAAGGCTATTACAGCGGAGATGCAGCCCTTTCCAAAGAGGCATGAACAGACTTCCTACTCCCAAGGAGCCCAAAGATATTAAGCCGCAAATACGTCCTACGCGCGTCTTTTCTACGCCGCGCACCACATTTAAAAAATCGTATCGGAAGAACGGTGGGTCCAATCCGCGTGCCGCTTAAAGGCGATTACAAGGGAGATGCAAACCTTTCCAAAGAGCCATGAAAAGACTTTCTACTCCCAAGGAGACAATAGATATTAAGCCGAAATGACGTCCGACGCGCGCATTTTCTACGCCGCGCACCACATTTAAAAAAATCATAGCGTGAAAACCGTGGGTTCGATCCGCGTGCCGCTCGAAGGCGATTACAGCGGAGATGCAGCCCTTTCCAAAGAGCCATGAACAGACTTTCTACACCCAATGAGACAAGAGATATTAAGCCGCAAATACGTCCGGCGCGCGTCTTTTCTCCGCCGCGCAACACATTTAAAAAAAATCGTAGCGTGAAAAACGTGGGTTCGATCCGCGTGCCGCTCGAAGGCGATTACAGGGGAGATGCATCCCTTTGAAAAGAGCCATGAACAGACTTTCTACTCCCAAGGAGACCAGAAATATTAACATATAAAGCGTTACGCTCCAGTCGGATGAACGAGAAACGCTTGTACAATTGCAACGAATTGGAGGAGAAAGTTTAAACAAACGCGCTGACTTTGAACGCTCACATCTAGGCCGGGCCAACTCCAAATGGCGTGCAACTCGGTGCGCATCACCTCCATGACTGTCCCTAACGAACGCCACCTGCCACGCTTTCGGCCCGTCCCTGGCGGCATTAAAAAATCGTAGCGTGATAACGATGGTTCCGATGCGCGTGCCGCTCGAAGGCGATTACAGGGGAGATACAGCCCTTTCCAAAGAGCCATGAACAGACTTTCTACTCCCAAGGAGACAAGAGATATTACGCGCATTTTCTCCGACGCGCACCACGTTTAAAAAATCGTAGCGTGAGAACGGTGGGTCCGATCCGCGTGCCGCTTAAAGGCGATTACAGGGGAGATGCATCCCTTTCCAAAGAGCCATGAACAGACTTTCTACTCCCAAGGAGACCAGAGATATTAACAGATAAAGCGTTACGCTCCAGTCGGATGAGAGAGAAACGCTTGTACAATTGCAACGAATTGGAGGAGAAAGTTTAAACAAACGCGCTGACTTTGAAGGCTCACATCTAGGCCGGGCCAGGTCCAAATGGCCTGCAACTCGGTCCGCATCACGTCCATGACTTTTCCTAACGAACGCCACCTGCCAAGCTTTCGGCCCGTCCCTGTCGGCATTAAAAAATCGTAGCGTGATAACGATGGTTCCGATCCGCGTGCCGCGCGAAGGCGATTACAGGGGAGATGCAGCCCTTTCCAAAGAACCATGAAAAGACTTTCTACTCCCAAGGAGACAAGAGATATTAAGCCGCAATGACGTCCGACGCGCGCATTTTTTCCGCCGCGCAGCACATTTAAAAAAATCATAGCGTGAAAACCGTGGGTTCGATCCACGTGCCGCTCGAAGGCGATTACAGGGGAGATGCAGCCCTTTCCAAAGAGGCATGAACAGACTTCCTACTCCCAAGGAGCCCAAAGATATTAAGCCGCAAATACGTCCTACGCGCGTCTTTTCTACGCCGCGCACCACATTTAAAAAATCGTATCGGAAGAACGGTGGGTCCAATCCGCGTGCCGCTTAAAGGCGATTACAAGGGAGATGCAAACCTTTCCAAAGAGCCATGAAAAGACTTTCTACTCCCAAGGAGACAATAGATATTAAGCCGAAATGACGTCCGACGCGCGCATTTTCTCCGACACGCAACACATTTAAAAAAATCATAGCGTGAAAACCGTGGGTTCGATCCGCGTGCCGCTCGAAGGCTATTACAGCGGAGATGCAGCCCTTTCCAAAGAGGCATGAACAGACTTCCTACTCCCAAGGAGCCCAAAGATATTAAGCCGCAAATACGTCCTACGCGCGTCTTTTCTACGCCGCGCACCACATTTAAAAAATCGTATCGGAAGAACGGTGGGTCCAATCCGCGTGCCGCTTAAAGGCGATTACAAGGGAGATGCAAACCTTTCCAAAGAACCATGAAAAGACTTTCTACTCCCAAGGAGACAATAGATATTAAGCCGAAATGACGTCCGACGCGCGCATTTTCTCCGACGCGCACCACATTTAAAAAAATCATAGCGTGAAAACCGTGGGTTCGATCCGCGTGCCGCTCGAAGGCGATTACAGCAGAGATGCAGCCCTTTCCAAAGAGCCATGAAAAGACTTTCTACTCCCAAGGAGACAAGAGATATTAAGCCGAAATGACGTCCGACGCGCGCATTTCCTCCGCCGCGCACCACATTTAAAAAAATCATAGCTTGAAAACCGTGGGTTCGATCCGCGTGCCGCTCGAAGGCGATTACAGGGGAGATGCAGCCCTTTCCAAAGAGCCATGAACAGACTTTCTACACCCAATGAGACAAGAGATATTAAGCCGCAAATACGTCCGGCGCGCGTCTTTTCTCCGCCGCGCAACACATTTAAAAAAAATCGTAGCGTGAAAAACGTGGGTTCGATCCGCGTGCCGCTCGAAGGCGATTACAGGGGAGATGCATCCCTTTGAAAAGAGCCATGAACAGACTTTCTACTCCCAAGGAGACCAGAAATATTAACATATAAAGCGTTACGCTCCAGTCGGATGAACGAGAAACGCTTGTACAATTGCAACGAATTGGAGGAGAAAGTTTAAACAAACGCGCTGACTTTGAACGCTCACATCTAGGCCGGGCCAACTCCAAATGGCGTGCAACTCGGTGCGCATCACCTCCATGACTGTCCCTAACGAACGCCACCTGCCACGCTTTCGGCCCGTCCCTGGCGGCATTAAAAAATCGTAGCGTGATAACGATGGTTCCGATGCGCGTGCCGCTCGAAGGCGATTACAGGGGAGATACAGCCCTTTCCAAAGAGCCATGAACAGACTTTCTACTCCCAAGGAGACAAGAGATATTACGCGCATTTTCTCCGACGCGCACCACGTTTAAAAAATCGTAGCGTGAGAACGGTGGGTCCGATCCGCGTGCCGCTTAAAGGCGATTACAGGGGAGATGCATCCCTTTCCAAAGAGCCATGAACAGACTTTCTACTCCCAAGGAGACCAGAGATATTAACAGATAAAGCGTTACGCTCCAGTCGGATGAGAGAGAAACGCTTGTACAATTGCAACGAATTGGAGGAGAAAGTTTAAACAAACGCGCTGACTTTGAAGGCTCACATCTAGGCCGGGCCAGGTCCAAATGGCCTGCAACTCGGTCCGCATCACGTCCATGACTTTTCCTAACGAACGCCACCTGCCAAGCTTTCGGCCCGTCCCTGTCGGCATTAAAAAATCGTAGCGTGATAACGATGGTTCCGATCCGCGTGCCGCGCGAAGGCGATTACAGGGGAGATGCAGCCCTTTCCAAAGAACCATGAAAAGACTTCCTACTCCCAAGGAGCCCAAAGATATTAAGCCGCAAATACGTCCTACGCGCGTCTTTTCTACGCCGCGCACCACATTTAAAAAATCGTATCGGAAGAACGGTGGGTCCAATCCGCGTGCCGCTTAAAGGCGATTACAAGGGAGATGCAAACCTTTCCAAAGAGCCATGAAAAGACTTTCTACTCCCAAGGAGACAATAGATATTAAGCCGAAATGACGTCCGACGCGCGCATTTTCTCCGACGCGCAACACATTTAAAAAAATCATAGCGTGAAAACCGTGGGCTCGATCCGCGTGCCGCTCGAAGGCTATTACAGCGGAGATGCAGCCCTTTCCAAAGAGGCATGAACAGACTTCCTACTCCCAAGGAGCCCAAAGATATTAAGCCGCAAATACGTCCTACGCGCGTCTTTTCTACGCCGCGCACCACATTTAAAAAATCGTATCGGAAGAACGGTGGGTCCAATCCGCGTGCCGCTTAAAGGCGATTACAAGGGAGATGCAAACCTTTCCAAAGAGCCATGAAAAGACTTTCTACTCCCAAGGAGACAATAGATATTAAGCCGAAATGACGTCCGACGCGCGCATTTTCTACGCCGCGCACCACATTTAAAAAAATCATAGCGTGAAAACCGTGGGTTCGATCCGCGTGCCGCTCGAAGGCGATTACAGCGGAGATGCAGCCCTTTCCAAAGAGCCATGAAAAGACTTTCTACTCCCAAGGAGACAAGAGATATTAAGCCGAAATGACGTCCGACGCGCGCATTTCCTCCGCCGCGCACCACATTTAAAAAAATCATAGCTTGAAAACCGTGGGTTCGATCCGCGTGCCGCTCGAAGGCGATTACAGGGGAGATGCAGCCCTTTCCAAAGAGCCATGAACAGACTTTCTACACCCAATGAGACAAGAGATATTAAGCCGCAAATACGTCCGGCGCGCGTCTTTTCTCCGCCGCGCAACACATTTAAAAAAAATCGTAGCGTGAAAAACGTGGGTTCGATCCGCGTGCCGCTCGAAGGCGATTACAGGGGAGATGCATCCCTTTGAAAAGAGCCATGAACAGACTTTCTACTCCCAAGGAGACCAGAAATATTAACATATAAAGCGTTACGCTCCAGTCGGATGAACGAGAAACGCTTGTACAATTGCAACGAATTGGAGGAGAAAGTTTAAACAAACGCGCTGACTTTGAACGCTCACATCTAGGCCGGGCCAACTCCAAATGGCGTGCAACTCGGTGCGCATCACCTACATGACTGTCCCTAACGAACGCCACCTGCCACGCTTTCGGCCCGTCCCTGGCGGCATTAAAAAATCGTAGCGTGATAACGATGGTTCCGATGCGCGTGCCGCTCGAAGGCGATTACAGGGGAGATACAGCCCTTTCCAAAGAGCCATGAACAGACTTTCTACTCCCAAGGAGACAAGAGATATTACGCGCATTTTCTCCGACGCGCACCACGTTTAAAAAATCGTAGCGTGAGAACGGTGGGTCCGATCCGCGTGCCGCTTAAAGGCGATTACAGGGGAGATGCATCCCTTTCCAAAGAGCCATGAACAGACTTTCTACTCCCAAGGAGACCAGAGATATTAACAGATAAAGCGTTACGCTCCAGTCGGATGAGAGAGAAACGCTTGTACAATTGCAACGAATTGGAGGAGAAAGTTTAAACAAACGCGCTGACTTTGAAGGCTCACATCTAGGCCGGGCCAGGTCCAAATGGCCTGCAACTCGGTCCGCATCACGTCCATGACTTTTCCTAACGAACGCCACCTGCCAAGCTTTCGGCCCGTCCCTGTCGGCATTAAAAAATCGTAGCGTGATAACGATGGTTCCGATCCGCGTGCCGCGCGAAGGCGATTACAGGGGAGATGCAGCCCTTTCCAAAGAACCATGAAAAGACTTCCTACTCCCAAGGAGCCCAAAGATATTAAGCCGCAAATACGTCCTACGCGCGTCTTTTCTACGCCGCGCACCACATTTAAAAAATCGTATCGGAAGAACGGTGGGTCCAATCCGCGTGCCGCTTAAAGGCGATTACAAGGGAGATGCAAACCTTTCCAAAGAGCCATGAAAAGACTTTCTACTCCCAAGGAGACAATAGATATTAAGCCGAAATGACGTCCGACGCGCGCATTTTCTCCGACGCGCAACACATTTAAAAAAATCATAGCGTGAAAACCGTGGGCTCGATCCGCGTGCCGCTCGAAGGCTATTACAGCGGAGATGCAGCCCTTTCCAAAGAGGCATGAACAGACTTCCTACTCCCAAGGAGCCCAAAGATATTAAGCCGCAAATACGTCCTACGCGCGTCTTTTCTACGCCGCGCACCACATTTAAAAAATCGTATCGGAAGAACGGTGGGTCCAATCCGCGTGCCGCTTAAAGGCGATTACAAGGGAGATGCAAACCTTTCCAAAGAGCCATGAAAAGACTTTCTACTCCCAAGGAGACAATAGATATTAAGCCGAAATGACGTCCGACGCGCGCATTTTCTACGCCGCGCACCACATTTAAAAAAATCATAGCGTGAAAACCGTGGGTTCGATCCGCGTGCCGCTCGAAGGCGATTACAGCGGAGATGCAGCCCTTTCCAAAGAGCCATGAAAAGACTTTCTACTCCCAAGGAGACAAGAGATATTAAGCCGAAATGACGTCCGACGCGCGCATTTCCTCCGCCGCGCACCACATTTAAAAAAATCATAGCTTGAAAACCGTGGGTTCGATCCGCGTGCCGCTCGAAGGCGATTACAGGGGAGATGCAGCCCTTTCCAAAGAGCCATGAACAGACTTTCTACACCCAATGAGACAAGAGATATTAAGCCGCAAATACGTCCGGCGCGCGTCTTTTCTCCGCCGCGCAACACATTTAAAAAAAATCGTAGCGTGAAAAACGTGGGTTCGATCCGCGTGCCGCTCGAAGGCGATTACAGGGGAGATGCATCCCTTTGAAAAGAGCCATGAACAGACTTTCTACTCCCAAGGAGACCAGAAATATTAACATATAAAGCGTTACGCTCCAGTCGGATGAACGAGAAACGCTTGTACAATTGCAACGAATTGGAGGAGAAAGTTTAAACAAACGCGCTGACTTTGAACGCTCACATCTAGGCCGGGCCAACTCCAAATGGCGTGCAACTCGGTGCGCATCACCTCCATGACTGTCCCTAACGAACGCCACCTGCCACGCTTTCGGCCCGTCCCTGGCGGCATTAAAAAATCGTAGCGTGATAACGATGGTTCCGATGCGCGTGCCGCTCGAAGGCGATTACAGGGGAGATACAGCCCTTTCCAAAGAGCCATGAACAGACTTTCTACTCCCAAGGAGACAAGAGATATTACGCGCATTTTCTCCGACGCGCACCACGTTTAAAAAATCGTAGCGTGAGAACGGTGGGTCCGATCCGCGTGCCGCTTAAAGGCGATTACAGGGGAGATGCATCCCTTTCCAAAGAGCCATGAACAGACTTTCTACTCCCAAGGAGACCAGAGATATTAACAGATAAAGCGTTACGCTCCAGTCGGATGAGAGAGAAACGCTTGTACAATTGCAACGAATTGGAGGAGAAAGTTTAAACAAACGCGCTGACTTTGAAGGCTCACATCTAGGCCGGGCCAGGTCCAAATGGCCTGCAACTCGGTCCGCATCACGTCCATGACTTTTCCTAACGAACGCCACCTGCCAAGCTTTCGGCCCGTCCCTGTCGGCATTAAAAAATCGTAGCGTGATAACGATGGTTCCGATCCGCGTGCCGCGCGAAGGCGATTACAGGGGAGATGCAGCCCTTTCCAAAGAACCATGAAAAGACTTTCTACTCCCAAGGAGACAAGAGATATTAAGCCGCAATGACGTCCGACGCGCGCATTTTTTCCGCCGCGCAGCACATTTAAAAAAATCATAGCGTGAAAACCGTGGGTTCGATCCACGTGCCGCTCGAAGGCGATTACAGGGGAGATGCAGCCCTTTCCAAAGAGGCATGAACAGACTTCCTACTCCCAAGGAGCCCAAAGATATTAAGCCGCAAATACGTCCTACGCGCGTCTTTTCTACGCCGCGCACCACATTTAAAAAATCGTATCGGAAGAACGGTGGGTCCAATCCGCGTGCCGCTTAAAGGCGATTACAAGGGAGATGCAAACCTTTCCAAAGAGCCATGAAAAGACTTTCTACTCCCAAGGAGACAATAGATATTAAGCCGAAATGACGTCCGACGCGCGCATTTTCTCCGACACGCAACACATTTAAAAAAATCATAGCGTGAAAACCGTGGGTTCGATCCGCGTGCCGCTCGAAGGCTATTACAGCGGAGATGCAGCCCTTTCCAAAGAGGCATGAACAGACTTCCTACTCCCAAGGAGCCCAAAGATATTAAGCCGCAAATACGTCCTACGCGCGTCTTTTCTACGCCGCGCACCACATTTAAAAAATCGTATCGGAAGAACGGTGGGTCCAATCCGCGTGCCGCTTAAAGGCGATTACAAGGGAGATGCAAACCTTTCCAAAGAACCATGAAAAGACTTTCTACTCCCAAGGAGACAATAGATATTAAGCCGAAATGACGTCCGACGCGCGCATTTTCTCCGACGCGCACCACATTTAAAAAAATCATAGCGTGAAAACCGTGGGTTCGATCCGCGTGCCGCTCGAAGGCGATTACAGCGGAGATGCAGCCCTTTCCAAAGAGCCATGAAAAGACTTTCTACTCCCAAGGAGACAAGAGATATTAAGCCGAAATGACGTCCGACGCGCGCATTTCCTCCGCCGCGCACCACATTTAAAAAAATCATAGCGTGAAAACCGTGGGTTCGATCCGCGTGCCGCTCGAAGGCGATTACAGGGGAGATGCAGCCCTTTCCAAAGAGCCATGAACAGACTTTCTACATCCAATGAGACAAGAGATATTAAGCCGCAAATACGTCCGGCGCGCGTCTTTTCTCCGCCGCGCAACACATTTAAAAAAAATCGTAGCGTGAAAAACGTGGGTTCGATCCGCGTGCCGCTCGAAGGCGATTACAGGGGAGTTACAGCCCTTTCCAAAGAGCCATGAACAGACTTTCTACTCCCAAGGAGACAAGAGATATTACGCGCATTTTCTCCGACGCGCACCACGTTTAAAAAATCGTAGCGTGAGAACGGTGGGTCCGATCCGCGTGCCGCTTAAAGGCGATTACAGGGGAGATGCATCCCTTTCCAAAGAGCCATGAACAGACTTTCTACTCCCAAGGAGACCAGAGATATTAACAGATAAAGCGTTACGCTCCAGTCGGATGAGCGAGAAACGCTTGTACAATTGCAACGAATTGGAGGAGAAAGTTTAAACAAACGCGCTGACTTTGAAGGCTCACATCTAGGCCGGGCCAGGTCCAAATGGCCTGCAACTCGGTCCGCATCACGTCCATGACTTTTCCTAACGAACGCCACCTGCCAAGCTTTCGGCCCGTCCCTGTCGGCATTAAAAAATCGTAGCATGATAACGATGGTTCCGATCCGCGTGCCGCGCGAAGGCGATTACAGGGGAGATGCAGCCCTTTCCAAAGAGCTATGAACAGACTTTCTACTCCCAAGGAGCCCAAAGATATTAAGCCGCAAATAAGTCCTACGCGCGTCTTTTCTACGCCGCGCACCACATTTAAAAAATCGTAGCGTAAGAACGGTGGGTCCGATCCGCGTGCCGCTTAAAGGCGATTACAGGGGAGATGCAACCCTTTCCAAAGAACCATGAAAAGACTTTCTACTCCCAAGGAGACAAGAGATATTAAGCCGCAATGACGTCCGACGCGCGCATTTTCTCCGACGCGCAACACATTTAAAAAAATCATAGCGTGAAAACCGTGGGTTCGATCCGCGTGCCGCTCGAAGGCGATTACAGGGGAGATGCAGCCCTTTCCAAAGAGCCATGAACAGACTTTCTACTCCCAAGGAGACCAGAGATATTAACAGATAAAGCGTTACGCTCCAGTCGGATGAGCGAGAAACGCTTGTACAATTGCAACGAATTGGAGGAGAAAGTTTAAACAAACGCGCTGACTTTGAACGCTCACATCTAGGCCGGGCCAGATCCAAATGGCCTGCAACTCGGTGCGCATCACCTCCATGACGGTCCCTAACGAACGCCACCTGCCAAGCTTTCGGCCCGTCCCTGGCGGCATTAAAAAATCGTAGCGTGATAACGATGGTTCCGATGCGCGTGCCGCGCGAAGGCGATTACAGGGGAGATGCAGCCCTTTCCAAAGAGCAATGAACAGACTTTCTACTCACAAGGAGACAAGAGATATTAAGCCGCAATGATATCCGACGCGCGCATTTTCTCCGCCGCACACCACATTTAAAAAATCGTAGCGTGAGAACGGTGGGTCCGATCCGCATGCCGCTTAAAGGCGATTACAGGGGAGATGCAACCCTTTCCAAAGAGCCATGAAAAGACTTTCTATTCCCAAGGAGACAAGAGATATTAAGCCGCAATGACGTCCGACGCGCGCATTTTCTCCGCCGCGCACCACATTTAAAAAAATCATAGCGTGAAAACCGTGGGTTCGATCCGCGTGCCGCTTGAAGGCGATTACAGGGGAGATGCAGCATTTCCAAAGAGCCATGAACAGACTTCCTACTCCCAAGGAGAAAAGAGATATTAAGCAGCAATGATGTCCGACACGCGCATTTTCTCCGCCGCGCACCACATTTAAAAAATCTTAGCGTGAGAACGGTGGGTCCGATCCGCGTGCCGCTTAAAGGCGATTACAGGGGAGATGCAGCCCTTTCCAAAGAGCCATGAAAAGACTTTCTACTCCCAAGGAGACAAGAGATATTAAGCCGAAATGACGTCCGACGCGCGCAATTTCTCCGCCGCGCAACACATTTAAAAAAATCATAGCGTGAAAACCGTGGGTTCGATCCGCGTGCCGCTCGAAGGCGATTACAGCGGAGATGCAGCCCTTTCCAAAGAGCCATGAAAAGACTTTCTACTCCCAAGGAGACAAGAGATATTAAGCCGAAATGACGTCCGACGCGCGCGTTTCCTCCGCCGCGCACCACATTTAAAAAAATCATAGCTTGAAAACCGTGGGTTCGATCCGCGTGCCGCTCGAAGGCGATTACAGGGGAGATGCAGCCCTTTCCAAAGAGCCATGAACAGACTTTCTACACCCAATGAGACAAGAGATATTAAGCCGCAAATACGTCCGGCGCGCGTCTTTTCTCTGCCGCGCAACACATTTAAAAAAAATCGTAGCGTGAAAAACGTGGGTTCGATCCGCGTGCCGCTCGAAGGCGATTACAGGGGAGATGCATCCCTTTCAAAAGAGCCATGAACAGACTTTCTACTCCCAAGGAGACCAGAAATATTAACATATAAAGCGTTACGCTCCAGTCGGATGAACGAGAAACGCTTGTACAATTGCAACGAATTGGAGGAGAAAGTTTAAACAAACGCGCTGACTTTGAACGCTCACATCTAGGCCGGGCCAACTCCAAATGGCGTGCAACTCGGTGCGCATCACCTCCATGACTGTCCCTAACGAACGCCACCTGCCACGCTTTCGGCCCGTCCCTGGCGGCATTAAAAAATCGTAGCGTGATAACGATGGTTCCGATGCGCGTGCCGCTCGAAGGCGATTACAGGGGAGATACAGCCCTTTCCAAAGAGCCATGAACAGACTTTCTACTCCCAAGGAGACAAGAGATATTACGCGCATTTTCTCCGACGCGCACCACGTTTAAAAGATCGTAGCGTGAGAACGGTGGGTCCGATCCGCGTGCCGCTTAAAGGCGATTACAGGGGAGATGCATCCCTTTCCAAAGAGCCATGAACAGACTTTCTACTCCCAAGGAGACCAGAGATATTAACAGATAAAGCGTTACGCTCCAGTCGGATGAGCGAGAAACGCTTGTACAATTGCAACGAATTGGAGGAGAAAGTTTAAACAAACGCGCTGACTTTGAAGGCTCACATCTAGGCCGGGCCAGGTCCAAATGGCCTGCAACTCGGTCCGCATCACGTCCATGACTTTTCCTAACGAACGCCACCTGCCAAGCTTTCGGCCCGTCCCTGTCGGCATTAAAAAATCGTAGCATGATAACGATGGTTCCGATCCGCGTGCCGCGCGAAGGCGATTACAGGGGAGATGCAGCCCTTTCCAAAGAGCTATGAACAGACTTTCTACTCCCAAGGAGCCCAAAGATATTAAGCCGCAAATAAGTCCTACGCGCGTCTTTTCTACGCCGCGCACCACATTTAAAAAATCGTAGCGTAAGAACGGTGGGTCCGATCCGCGTGCCGCTTAAAGGCGATTACAGGGGAGATGCAACCCTTTCCAAAGAACCATGAAAAGACTTTCTACTCCCAAGGAGACAAGAGATATTAAGCCGCAATGACGTCCGACGCGCGCATTTTCTCCGACGCGCAACACATTTAAAAAAATCATAGCGTGAAAACCGTGGGTTCGATCCGCGTGCCGCTCGAAGGCGATTACAGGGGAGATGCAGCCCTTTCCAAAGAGGCATGAACAGACTTCCTACTCCCAAGGAGCCCAAAGATATTAAGCCGCAAATACGTCCTTCGCGCGTCTTTTCTACGCCGCGCAACATTTAAAAAATCGTATCGTAAGAACGGTGGGTCCAATCCGCGTGCCGCTTAAAGGCGATTACAAGGGAGATGCAACCCTTTCCAAAGAGCCATGAACAGACTTTCTACTCCCAAGGAGACAAGAGATATTAAGCCGCAATGACGTCCGACGCGCGCATTTTCTCCGACGCGCACCACGTTTAAAAAATCGTAGCGTGAGAACGGTGGGTCCGATCCGCGTGCCGCTTAAAGGCGATTACAGGGGAGATGCATCCCTTTCCAAAGAGCCATGAACAGACTTTCTACTCCCAAGGAGACCAGAGATATTAACAGATAAAGCGTTACGCTCCAGTCGGATGAGCGAGAAACGCTTGTACAATTGCAACGAATTGGAGGAGAAAGTTTAAACAAACGCGCTGACTTTGAAGGCTCACATCTAGGCCGGGCCAGGTCCAAATGGCCTGCAACTCGGTCCGCATCACGTCCATGACTTTTCCTAACGAACGCCACCTGCCAAGCTTTCGGCCCGTCCCTGTTGGCATTAAAAAATCGTAGCGTGATAACGATGGTTCCGATCTGCGTGCCGCGCGAAGGCGATTACAGGGGAGATGCAGCCCTTTCCAAAGAACCATGAAAAGACTTTCTACTCCCAAGGAGACAAGAGATATTAAGCCGCAATGACGTCCGACGCGCTCATTTTCTCCGCCGCGCAGCACATTTAAAAAAATCATAGCGTGAAAACCGTGGGTTCGATCCGCGCGCCGCTCGAAGGCGATTACAGGGGAGATGCAGCCCTTTCCAAAGAGGCATGAACAGACTTCCTACTCCCAAGGAGCCCAAAGATATTAAGCCGCAAATACGTCCTTCGCGCGTCTTTTCTACGCCGCGCAACATTTAAAAAATCGTATCGTAAGAACGGTGGGTCCAATCCGCGTGCCGCTTAAAGGCGATTACAAGGGAGATGCAACCCTTTCCAAAGAGCCATGAACAGACTTTCTACTCCCAAGGAGACAAGAGATATTAAGCCGCAATGACGTCCGACGCGCGCATTTTCTCCGACGCGCACCACGTTTAAAAAATCGTAGCGTGAGAACGGTGGGTCCGATCCGCGTGCCGCTTAAAGGCGATTACAGGGGAGATGCATCCCTTTCCAAAGAGCCATGAACAGACTTTCTACTCCCAAGGAGACCAGAGATATTAACAGATAAAGCGTTACGCTCCAGTCGGATGAGCGAGAAACGCTTGTACAATTGCAACGAATTGGAGGAGAAAGTTTAAACAAACGCGCTGACTTTGAACGCTCACATCTAGGCCGGGCCAGGTCCAAATGGCCTGCAACTCGGTGCGCATCACCTCCATGACGGTCCCTAACGAACGCCACCTGCCACGCTTTCGGCCCGTCCCTGGCGGCATTAAAAAATCATAGCGTGAAAACCGTGGGTTCGATCCGCGTGCCGCTTAAAGGCGATTACAGGGGAGATGCAACCCTTTCCAAAGAACCATGAAAAGACTTTCTACTCCCAAGGAGACAAGAGATATTAAGCCGCAATGACGTCCGACGCGCGCATTTTCTCCGCCGCGCAGCACATTTAAAAAAATCATAGCGTGAAAACCGTGGGTTCGATCCGCGTGCCGCTCGAAGGCGATTACAGGGGAGATGCAGCCCTTTCCAAAGAGGCATGAACAGACTTCCTACTCCCAAGGAGCCCAAAGATATTAAGCCGCAAATACGTCCTACGCGCGTCTTTTCTACGCCGCGCACCACATTTAAAAAATCGTATCGGAAGAACGGTGGGTCCAATCCGCGTGCCGCTTAAAGGCGATTACAAGGGAGATGCAAACCTTTCCAAAGAGCCATGAAAAGACTTTCTACTCCCAAGGAGACAATAGATATTAAGCCGAAATGACGTCCGACG
This sequence comes from Electrophorus electricus, assembly GCF_041902795.1. Taxonomy (NCBI): domain Eukaryota; kingdom Metazoa; phylum Chordata; class Actinopteri; order Gymnotiformes; family Gymnotidae; genus Electrophorus; species Electrophorus electricus. Next base: position 37,357,929 of record NC_137501.1, on the reverse strand, counting down.
CGCGCATTTTCTCCGACGCGCACCACATTTAAAAAAATCATAGCGTGAAAACCGTGGGTTCGATCCGCGTGCCGCTCGAAGGCGATTACAGCGGAGATGCAGCCCTTTCCAAAGAGCCATGAAAAGACTTTCTACTCCCAAGGAGACAAGAGATATTAAGCCGAAATGACGTCCGACGCGCGCATTTCCTCCGCCGCGCACCACATTTAAAAAAATCATAGCGTGAAAACCGTGGGTTCGATCCGCGTGCCGCTCGAAGGCGATTACAGGGGAGATGCAGCCCTTTCCAAAGAGCCATGAACAGACTTTCTACTCCCAAGGAGACCAGAAATATTAACTTATAAAGCGTTACGCTCCAGTCGGATGAACGAGAAACGCTTGTACAATTGCAACGAATTGGAGGAGAAAGCTTAAAGAAACGCGCTGACTTTGAACGCTCACATCTAGGCCGGGCCAACTCCAAATGGCGTGCAACTCGGTGTGCATCACCTCCATGACTGTCCCTAACGAACGCCACCTGCCACGCTTTCGGCCTATCCCTGGCGGCATTAAAAAATCGTAGCGTGATAACGATGGTTCCGATGCGCGTGCCGCTCGAAGGCGATTACAGGGGAGATACAGCCCTTTCCAAAGAGCCATGAACAGACTTTCTACTCCCAAGGAGACAAGAGATATTACGCGCATTTTCTCCGACGCGCACCACGTTTAAAAAATCGTAGCGTGAGAACGGTGGGTCCGATCCGCGTGCCGCTTAAAGGCGATTACAGGGGAGATGCAACCCTTTCCAAAGAGGCATGAACAGACTTCCTACTCCCAAGGAGACAAGAGATATTAAGCCGCAATGACGTCCGACGCGCGCATTTTCTCCGCCGCGCAGCACATTTAAAAAAATCATAGCGTGAAAACCGTGGGTTCGATCCGCGTGCCGCTCGAAGGCGATTACAGGGGAGATGGAGCCCTTTCCAAAGAGGCATGAACAGACTTCCTACTCCCAAGGAGCCCAAAGATATTAAGCCGCAAATACGTCCTACGCGCGTCTTTTCTACGCCGCGCACCACATTTAAAAAATCGTAGCGTAAGAACGGTGGGTCCGATCCGCGTGCCGCTTAAAGGCGATTACAGGGGAGATGCAAACCTTTCCAAAGAGCCATGAAAAGACTTTCTACTCCCAAGGAGACAAGAGATATTAAGCCGCAATGACGTCCGACGCGCGCATTTTCTCCGACGCGCAACACATTTAAAAAAATCATAGCGTGAAAACCGTGGGTTCGATCCGCGTGCCGCTCGAAGGCGATTACAGGGGAGATGCAGCCCTTTCCAAAGAGCCATGAAAAGACTTTCTACTCCCAAGGAGACAAGAGATATTAAGCCGAAATGACGTCCGACGCGCGCATTTCCTCCGCCGCGCACCACATTTAAAAAAATCATAGCGTGAAAACCGTGGGTTCGATCCGCGTGCCGCTCGAAGGCGATTACAGGGGAGATGCAGCCCTTTCCAAAGAGGCATGAACAGACTTCCTACTCCCAAGGAGCCCAAAGATATTAAGCCGCAAATACGTCCTACGCGCGTCTTTTCTACGCCGCGCACCACATTTAAAAAATCGTATCGGAAGAACGGTGGGTCCAATCCGCGTGCCGCTTAAAGGCGATTACAAGGGAGATGCAAACCTTTCCAAAGAGCCATGAAAAGACTTTCTACTCCCAAGGAGACAATAGATATTAAGCCGAAATGACGTCCGACGCGCGCATTTTCTCCGCCGCGCACCACATTTAAAAAAATCATAGCGTGAAAACCGTGGGTTCGATCCGCGTGCCGCTCGAAGGCGATTACAGCGGAGATGCAGCCCTTTCCAAAGAGCCATGAAAAGACTTTCTACTCCCAAGGAGACAAGAGATATTAAGCCGAAATGACGTCCGACGCGCGCATTTCCTCCGCCGCGCACCACATTTAAAAAAATCATAGCGTGAAAACCGTGGGTTCGATCCGCGTGCCGCTCGAAGGCGATTACAGGGGAGATGCAGCCCTTTCCAAAGAGCCATGAACAGACTTTCTACACCCAATGAGACAAGAGATATTAAGCCGCAAATACGTCCGGCGCGCGTCTTTTCTCCGCCGCGCAACACATTTAAAAAAAATCGTAGCGTGAAAAACGTGGGTTCGATCCGCGTGCCGCTCGAAGGTGATTACAGGGGAGATGCAGCCCTTTCCAAAGAGCCATGAACAGACTTTCTACTCCCAAGGAGCCCAAAGATATTAAGCCGCAAATAAGTCCTACGCGCGTCTTTTCTACGCCTCGCACCACATTTAAAAAATCGTAGCGTAAGAACGGTGGGTCCGATCCGCGTGCCGCTTAAAGGCGATTACAGGGGAGATGCAAACCTTTCCAAAGAGCCATGAACAGACTTTCTACTCCCAATGAGACAAGAGATATCAAGCCGCAAATACGTCCGGCGCGCGTCTATTCTCCGCCTCGCAACACATTTAAAAAAAATCGTAGCGTGAAAACCGTGGGTTCGATCCGCGTGCCGCTTAAAGGCGATTACAGGGGAGATGCAGCCCTTTCCAAAGAGCCATGAAAAGACTTTCTACTCCCAAGGAGACAAGAGATATTAAGCCGAAATGACGTCCGACGCGCGCATTTCCTCCGCCGCGCACCACATTTAAAAAAATCATAGCGTGAAAACCGTGGGTTCGATCCGCGTGCCGCTCGAAGGCGATTACAGGGGAGATGCAGCCCTTTCCAAAGAGGCATGAACAGACTTCCTACTCCCAAGGAGCCCAAAGATATTAAGCCGCAAATACGTCCTACGCGCGTCTTTTCTACGCCGCGCACCACATTTAAAAAATCGTATCGGAAGAACGGTGGGTCCAATCCGCGTGCCGCTTAAAGGCGATTACAAGGGAGATGCAAACCTTTCCAAAGAGCCATGAAAAGACTTTCTATTCCCAAGGAGACAATAGATATTAAGCCGAAATGACGTCCGACGCGCGCATTTCCTCCGCCGCGCACCACATTTAAAAAAATCATAGCGTGAAAACCGTGGGTTCGATCCGCGTGCCGCTCGAAGGCGATTACAGCGGAGATGCAGCCCTTTCCAAAGAGCCATGAAAAGACTTTCTACTCCCAATGAGACAAGAGATATTAAGCCGCAAATACGTCCGGCGCGCGTCTTTTCTCCGCCGCGCAACACATTTAAAAAACATCGTAGCGTGAAAAACGTGGGTTCGATCCGCGTGCCGCTCGAAGGCGATTACAGGGGAGATGCATCCCTTTCAAAAGAGCCATGAACAGACTTTCTACTCCCAAGGAGACCAGAAATATTAACATATAAATCGTTACGCTCCAGTCGGATGAACGAGAAACGCTTGTACAATTGCAACGAATTGGAGGAGAAAGTTTAAACAAACGCGCTGACTTTGAACGCTCACATCTAGGCCGGGCCAACTCCAAATGGCGTGCAACTCGGTGCGCATCACCTCCATGACTGTCGCTAACGAACGCCACCTGCCACGCTTTCGGCCTATCCCTGGCGGCATTAAAAAATCGTAGCGTGATAACGATGGTTCCGATGCGCGTGCCGCTCGAAGGCGATTACAGGGGAGATACAGCCCTTTCCAAAGAGCCATGAACAGACTTTCTACTCCCAAGGAGACAAGAGATATTACGCGCATTTTCTCCGACGCGCACCACGTTTAAAAAATCGTAGCGTGAGAACGGTGGGTCCGATCCGCGTGCCGCTTAAAGGCGATTACAGGGGAGATGCATCCCTTTCCAAAGAGCCATGAACAGACTTTCTACTCCCAAGGACACCAGAGATATTAACAGATAAAGCGTTACGCTCCAGTCGGATGAGCGAGAAACGCTTGTACAATTGCAACGAATTGGAGGAGAAAGTTTAAACAAACGCGCTGACTTTGAAGGCTCACATCTAGGCCGGGCCAGGTCCAAATGGCCTGCAACTCGGTCCGCATCACGTCCATGACTTTTCCTAACGAACGCCACCTGCCAAGCTTTCGGCCCGTCCCTGTCGGCATTAAAAAATCGTAGCGTGATAACGATGGTTCCGATCCGCGTGCCGTGCGAAGGCGATTACAGGGGAGATGCAGCCCTTTCCAAAGAGCCATGAACAGACTTTCTACTCCCAAGGAGCCCAAAGATATTAAGCCGCAAATAAGTCCTACGCGCGTCTTTTCTACGCCGCGCACCACATTTAAAAAATCGTAGCGTAAGAACGGTGGGTCCGATCCGCGTGCCGCTTAAAGGCGATTACAGGGGAGATGCAACCCTTTCCAAAGAGCCATGAAAAGAGTTTCTACTCCCAAGGAGACAAGAGATTTAAGCCGAAATGACGTCCGACGCGCGCATTTTCTCCGACGCGCAACACATTTAAAAAAATCATAGCGGGAAAACCGTGGGTTCGATCCGCGTGCCGCTCGAAGGCGAATACAGGGGAGATGCAGCCCTTTCCAAAGATCCATGAACAGACTTCCTACTCCCAAGGAGACAAGAGATATTAACATATAAAGCGTTACGCTCCAGTCGGATGAGCGAGAAACGCTTGAGCAGTTGCAACGAATTGGAGGAGAAACTTTAAACAAACGCGCTGACTTTGAACGCTCACATCTAGGTCTGGCCAAGTCCAAATGGCGTGCAACTCGGTGCGCATCACCTCCATGACTGTCCCTAACGAACGCCACCTGCCACGCTTTCGGCCCGTCCCTGGCGGCTTCAAAAAATCGTAGCGTGATAACCGTGGGTCCAATCCGCTTGAAGCTCGAAGGCGATTAGAGGGGAGATGCAGCCCTTTCCAAAGAGCCATGAACAGACTTCCTACTCCCAAGGAGACAAGAGATATTAAGCCACAAATACGTCCGGACCGCGTCTTTTCTCCGCAGCTCACCACATTTAAAAAAATCGTAGCATGAAAACCGTGGGTTCGATATAGTATACATACAGAGTATATAGTTTGACCAAAAGATCGTGCTGATCTTTGATCTCCTGGTTCTTCATCTCCAGCGCCACTTTCAGACTCATAATGTCCTCCTCTATGGGCTGGTATAACACAGACACGAATCATCACTACAGCCAGTACAATGGAAAGGTGGGAATGTGTACTGAATGTGTACTGACGTTATAAGTGAGAGGTGGTGGTACTGGTGGATGTGTACTGACACTATAAGGGATCTCTACCTGCAGTGACAGTTTGAGCTTCTCAAGTTCTTCCTCCAGAGATTTCTTCTCCTGTTCACAGGCCATTTTCATATCTGCCAGAGCAAGTATCATTACTGCTGGATATAACACAGATTGTATATACTACATAATTACTGCTGAATATATAAAATATAATATATATAGTACTATACATATATTAGTGTCACTTTTATTGGAGCCTAAAGGCTAGCATTCATTATTAGTTATGTTAGTATTATTGCATTTCCATAGCACTTACTCTTGATGGACCTGTTATGCTCCTCCTCCTCCTGCTGTTTCTGCAGGAGCTCTGTCTCCTCCTGCTGCTTGTGTTTCAGCATCTCCTGAAGAACCTGCAGCTCCTTCTGCTTCTGCAACCTCAACTCCTTCAGCTGCTCCAACAAACTGTTCTCCAACTCCTCCTTCTCACACCGCAAACACTCCAATCGGGCCACAGGCCCCACTAGTGACACAGAACCACACACACACACACACACACAAAGAGAGAGATAAACATGTATAAATGTATAAGAATTTGTGGATAAAATTATTATGAGATTATTTATAATCAAACGACTACACTACACAACCACATCTTCCTTTTATTTACATATTATACAGATATTTAGAGATATTTACATTTTATTTACCCGCGTGCGTCTCTCTTCTCCAAGGTAGCGGAGAGATATGAAAGGATAAAAGGGGAAAAGAATAAAATGCACGTCGGTTTTAAATTCGCAGGCTACCTGCGCTGAAGGCGTGGAAAACGAGCACGTGACGGAAAGGCTTCCGTACCCGATGGGTCCAAATCACATGCCCAGCAAAGTAGCCTTAAACCTGGACACGCAATGGAGAGCATTTGACCCTTTAAAATCATATTACAACCAGACTTCCAGGCCCAAGAGGTCACACAGCCATGCCCAGCAAAGTAGCTCTGGGCCTGGGCACACTTCACGCAGTTTGACCGTTTAAATAAAACTAGAAACAGACTTCCTGGCCCAAGAGGTCACAGTCATACCCAGCAAAGTACGTTTAAACCTGGAAACAAATCAGATCCTTTCTGTCATTCAAAGGAATGGGCCTGCAACTCACAACCACATCCCCAGTGAAGCGCACCGTCACCCAGCCACACTACCCCACCTTGCCCGTCCTGGAACAACCACACCTCCAGGGCACCACATGCCAATCTCTCATGCCCAGCAAACTGCAACCTCACGCAGCCAGGCCACACACTGTCTCCCCTTGTACAGTCCAAGGACGAACTCCTCCACAAACCTGGTGTTCACGCGCACACAAGCAATTACAACGAATTGGTGGAGAACTTTGAAACAAACGTGCTGACTTTGAATACTCACATCTAGGCTGGGCCAGGTCCAAATGGCCTGCAGCTCGGTGCGCATTAACTGCTTCACTGTCCGTCACGAACGCCACCTGCCAAGCGTTCGTTCCGTCCCTGGCGGATTTTAAAAAATCGTAGCGTGAGAACGATGGGTCCGATCCGCGTGCCGCTTAAAGGCGATTACAGGGGAGATGCAACCCTTTCCAAAGAACCATGAAAAGACTTTCTACTCCCAAGGAAACGAGATATTAAGCCGCAATGACATCCGACGCGCGCATTTTCTCCGCCGCGCAGCACATTTAAAAAAATCATAGCGTGAAAACCGTGGGTTCGATCCGCGTGCCGCTCGAAGGCGATTACAGGGGAGATGCAGCCCTTTCCAAAGAGGCATGAACAGACTTCCTACTCCCAAGGAGCCCAAAGATATTAAGCCGCAAATACGTCCTACGCGCGTCTTTTCTACGCCGCGCACCACATTTAAAAAATCGTATCGGAAGAACGGTGGGTCCAATCCGCGTGCCGCTTAAAGGCAATTACAAGGGAGATGCAAACCTTTCCAAAGAGCCATGAAAAGACTTTCTACTCCCAAGGAGACAAGAGATATTACGCGCATTTTCTCCGACGCGCACCACGTTTAAAAAATCGTAGCGTGAGAACGGTGGGTCCGATCCGCGTGCCGCTTAAAGGCGATTACAGGGGAGATGCATCCCTTTCCAAAGAGCCATGAACAGACTTTCTACTCCCAAGGAGACCAGAAATATTAACTTATAAAGCGTTACGCTCCAGTCGGATGAACGAGAAACGCTTGTACAATTGCAACGAATTGGAGGAGAAAGTTTAAACAAACGCGCTGACTTTGAAGGCTCACATCTAGGCCGGGCCAGGTCCAAATGGCCTGCAACTCGGTCCGCATCACGTCCATGACTTTTCCTAACGAACGCCACCTGCCAAGCTTTCGGCCCGTCCCTGTCGGCATTAAAAAATCGTAGCGTGATAACGGTGGTTCCGATCCGCGTGCCGCGCGAAGGCGATTACAGGGGAGATGCAGCCCTTTCCAAAGAGCCATGAACAGACTTTCTACTCCCAAGGAGCCCAAAGATATTAAGCCGCAAATAAGTCCTACGCGCGTCTTTTCTACGCCGCGCACCACATTTAAAAAATCGTTCCGTAAGAACGGTGGGTCCGATCCGCGTGCCGCTTAAAGGCGATTACAGGGGAGATGCAACCCTTTCCAAAGAGCCATAAAAAGACTTTCTATTCCCAAGGAGACAAGAGATATTAAGCCGCAATGACGTCCGACGCGCGCATTTTCTCCGCCGCGCACCACATTTAAAAAAATCATAGCGTGAAAACCGTGGGTTCGATCCGCGTGCCGCTCGAAGGCGATTACAGGGGAGATGCAGCCCTTTCCAAAGAGCCATGAACAGACTTCCTACTCCCAAGGAGACAAGAGATATTAAGCAGCAATGATGTCCGACACGCGCATTTTCTCCGCCGCGCACCACATTTAAAAAATCTTAGCGTGAGAACGGTGGGTCCGATCCGCGTGCCGCTTAAAGGCGATTACAGGGGAGATGCAGCCCTTTCCAAAGAGCCATGAAAAGACTTTCTACTCCCAAGGAGACAAGAGATATTAAGCCGAAATGACGTCCGACGCGCGCATTTTCTCCGCCGCGCACCACATTTAAAAAAATCATAGCGTGAAAACCGTGGGTTCGATCCGCGTGCCGCTCGAAGGCGATTACAGGGGAGATGCAGCCCTTTCCAAAGATCCATGAACAGACTTCCTACTCCCAAGGAGACAAGAGATATTAACATATAAAGCGTTACGCTCCAGTCGGATGAGCGAGAAACGCTTGAGCAGTTGCAACGAATTGGAGGAGAAAGTTTAAACAAACGCGCTGACTTTGAACGCTCACATCTAGGTCTGGCCAAGTCCAAATGCCGTGCAACTCGGTGCGCATCACCTCCATGACTGTCCCTAACGAACGCCACCTGCCACGCTTTCGGCCTATCCCTGGCGGCATTAAAAAATCGTAGCGTGATAACGATGGTTCCGATGCGCGTGCCGCTCGAAGGCGATTACAGGGGAGATACAGCCCTTTCCAAAGAGCCATGAACAGACTTTCTACTCCCAAGGAGACAAGAGATATTACGCGCATTTCCTCCGACGCGCACCACGTTTAAAAAATCGTAGCGTGAGAACGGTGGGTCCGATCCGCGTGCCGCTTAAAGGCGATTACAGGGGAGATGCAACCCTTTCCAAAGAACCATGAAAAGACTTTCTAATCCCAAGGAGACAAGTGATATTAAGCCGCAATGACGTCCGACGCGCGCATTTTCTCCGCCGCGCACCACATTTAAAAAAATCATAGCGTGAAAACCGTGGGTTCGATCCGCGTGCCGCTCAAAGGCGATTACAGGGGAGATGGAGCCCTTTCCAAAGAGGCATGAACAGACTTCCTACTCCCAAGGAGCCCAAAGATATTAAGCCGCAAATACGTCCTACGCGCGTCTTTTCTACGCCGCGCACCACATTTAAAAAATCGTAGCGTAAGAACGGTGGGTCCGATCCGCGTGCCGCTTAAAGGCGATTACAGGGGAGTTGCAAACCTTTCCAAAGAGCCATGAAAAGACTTTCTACTCCCAAGGAGACAAGAGATATTAAGCCGAAATGACGTCCGACGCGCGCATTTCCTCCGCCGCGCACCACATTTAAAAAAATCATAGCGTGAAAACCGTGGGTTCGATCCGCGTGCCGCTCGAAGGCGATTACAGGGGAGATGCAGCCCTTTCCAAAGAGGCATGAACAGACTTCCTACTCCCAAGTAGCCCAAAGATATTAAGCAGCAAATACGTCCGGCGCGCGTCTTTTCTCCGCCGCGCAACACATTTAAAAAAAATCGTAGCGTGAAAAACGTGGGTTCGATCCGCGTGCCGCTCGAAGGCGATAACAGGGGAGATGCATCCCTTTCAAAAGAGCCATGAACAGACTTTCTACTCCCAAGGAGACCAGAAATATTAACATATAAAGCGTTACGCTCCAGTCGGATGAACGAGAAACGCTTGTACAATTGCAACGAATTGGAGGAGAAAGTTTAAACAAACGCGCTGACTTTGAACGCTCACATCTAGGCCGGGCCAACTCCAAATGGCGTGCAACTCGGTGCGCATCACCTCCATGACTGTCGCTAACGAACGCCACCTGCCACGCTTTCGGCCCGTCCCTGGCGGCATTAAAAAATCGTAGCGTGATAACGATGGTTCCGATGCGCGTGCCGCTCGAAGGCGATTACAGGGGAGATGCAGCCCTTTCCAAAGAGCCATGAACAGACTTTCTACTCCCAAGGAGACAAGAGATATTACGCCGCAATGACGTCCGACGCGCGCATTTTCTCCGCCGCGCACCACATTTAAAAAATCGTATCGTGAGAACGGTGGGTCCGATCCGCGTGCCGCTTAAAGGCAATTACAGGGGAGATGCAGCGCTTTCCAAAGAGCCATGAACAGACTTTCTACTCCCAAGGAGCCCAAAGATATTAAGCCGCAAATACGTCCTACGCGCGTCTTTTCTACGCCGCGCACCACATTTAAAAAATCGTAGCGTAAGAACGGTGGGTCCGATCCGCGTGCCGCTTAAAGGCGATTACAGGGGAGATGCAGCCCTTTCCAAAGAGCCATGAAAAGACTTTCTACTCCCAAGGAGACAAGATATATTAAGCCGAAATGACGTCCGACGCGCGCATTTCCTCCGCCGCGCACCACATTTAAAAAATCATAGCGTGAAAACCGTGGGTTCGATCCGCGTGCCGCTCGAAGGCGATTACAGGGGAGATACAGCCCTTTCCAAAGAGCCATGAACAGACTTTCTACTCCCAAGGAGACAAGAGATATTACGCGCATTTTCTCCGACGCGCACCACGTTTAAAAAATCGTAGCGTGAGAACGGTGGGTCCGATCCGCGTGCCGCTTAAAGGCGATTACAGGGGAGATGCATCCCTTTCCAAAGAGCCATGAACAGACTTTCTACTCCCAAGGAGACCAGAGATATTAACAGATAAAGCGTTACGCTCCAGTCGGATGAGCGAGAAACGCTTGTACAATTGCAACGAATTGGAGGAGAAAGTTTAAACAAACGCGCTGACTTTGAAGGCTCACATCTAGGCCGGGCCAGGTCCAAATGGCCTACAACTCAGTCCGCATCACGTCCATGACTTTTCCTAACGAACGCCACCTGCCAAGCTTTCGGCCCGTCCCTGTCGGCATTAAAAAATCGTAGCGTGATAACGATGGTTCCGATCCGCGTGCCGCGCGAAGGCGATTACAGGGGAGATGCAGCCCTTTCCAAAGAGCCATGAACAGACTTTCTACTCCCCAGGAGCCCAAAGATATTAAGCCGCAAATAAGTCCTACGCGCGTCTTTTCTACGCCTCGCACCACATTTAAAAAATCGTAGCGTAAGAACGGTGGGTCCGATCCGCGTGCCGCTTAAAGGCAATTACAGGGGAGATGCAACCCTTTCCAAAGAACCATGAAAACACTTTCTACTCCCAAGGAGACAAGAGATATTAAGCCGCAATGACGTCCGACGCGCGCATTTTCTCCGCCGCAGCACATTTAAAAAAATCATAGCGTGAAAACCGTGGGTTCGATCCGCGTGCCGCTCGAAGGCGATTACAGGGGAGATGGATCCCTTTCCAAAAAGGCATGAACAGACTTCCTACTCCCAAGGAGCCCAAAGATATTAAACCGCAAATACGTCCTACGCGCGTCTTTTCTACGCCGCGCACCACATTTAAAAAATCGTATCGGAAGAACGGTGGGTCCAATCCGCGTGCCGCTTAAAGGCGATTACAAGGGAGATGCAAACCTTTCCAAAGAGCCATGAAAAGACTTTCTACTCCCAAGGAGACAAGAGATATTAAGCCGAAATGACGTCCGACGCGCGCATTTTCTCCGCCGCGCACCACATTTTAAAAAATCATAGCGTGAAAACCGTGGGTTCGATCCGCGTGCCGCTCGAAGGCGATTACAGCGGAGATGCAGCCCTTTCCAAAGAGCCATGAACAGACTTTCTACTCCCAAGGAGACAAGAGATATTACGCCGCAATGACGTCCGACGCGCGCATTTTCTCCGCCGCGCACCACATTTAAAAAATCGTATCGTGAGAACGGTGGGTCCGATCCGCGTGCCGCTTAAAGGCAATTACAGGGGAGATGCAGCGCTTTCCAAAGAGCCATGAACAGACTTTCTACTCCCAAGGAGCCCAAAGATATTAAGCCGCAAATACGTCCTACGCGCGTCTTTTCTACGCCGCGCACCACATTTAAAAAATCGTAGCGTAAGAACGGTGGGTCCGATCCGCGTGCCGCTTAAAGGCGATTACAGGGGAGATGCAGCCCTTTCCAAAGAGCCATGAAAAGACTTTCTACTCCCAAGGAGACAAGAGATATTAAGCCGAAATGACGTCCGACGCGCGCATTTCCTCCGCCGCGCACCACATTTAAAAAATCATAGCGTGAAAACCGTGGGTTCGATCCGCGTGCCGCTCGAAGGCGATTACAGGGGAGATACAGCCCTTTCCAAAGAGCCATGAACAGACTTTCTACTCCCAAGGAGACAAGAGATATTACGCGCATTTTCTCCGACGCGCACCACGTTTAAAAAATCGTAGCGTGAGAACGGTGGGTCCGATCCGCGTGCCGCTTAAAGGCGATTACAGGGGAGATGCATCCCTTTCCAAAGAGCCATGAACAGACTTTCTACTCCCAAGGAGACCAGAGATATTAACAGATAAAGCGTTACGCTCCAGTCGGATGAGCGAGAAACGCTTGTACAATTGCAACGAATTGGAGGAGAAAGTTTAAACAAACGCGCTGACTTTGAAGGCTCACATCTAGGCCGGGCCAGGTCCAAATGGCCTACAACTCAGTCCGCATCACGTCCATGACTTTTCCTAACGAACGCCACCTGCCAAGCTTTCGGCCCGTCCCTGTCGGCATTAAAAAATCGTAGCGTGATAAAGATGGTTCCGATCCGCGTGCCGCGCGAAGGCGATTACAGGGGAGATGCAGCCCTTTCCAAAGAGCCATGAACAGACTTTCTACTCCCCAGGAGCCCAAAGATATTAAGCCGCAAATAAGTCCTACGCGCGTCTTTTCTACGCCTCGCACCACATTTAAAAAATCGTAGCGTAAGAACGGTGGGTCCGATCCGCGTGCCGCTTAAAGGCGATTACAGGGGAGATGCAACCCTTTCCAAAGAACCATGAAAACACTTTCTACTCCCAAGGAGACAAGAGATATTAAGCCGCAATGACGTCCGACGCGCGCATTTTCTCCGCCGCAGCACATTTAAAAAAATCATAGCGTGAAAACCGTGGGTTCGATCCGCGTGCCGCTCGAAGGCGATTACAGGGGAGATGGAGCCCTTTCCAAAAAGGCATGAACAGACTTCCTACTCCCAAGGAGCCCAAAGATATTAAACCGCAAATACGTCCTACGCGCGTCTTTTCTACGCCGCGCACCACATTTAAAAAATCGTATCGGAAGAACGGTGGGTTCAATCCGCGTGCCGCTTAAAGGCGATTACAAGGGAGATGCAAACCTTTCAAAAGAGCCATGAAAAGACTTTCTACTCCCAAGGAGACAAGAGATATTAAGCCGAAATGACGTCCGACGCGCGCATTTTCTCCGCCGCGCACCACATTTTAAAAAATCATAGCGTGAAAACCGTGGGTTCGATCCGCGTGCCGCTCGAAGGCGATTACAGCGGAGATGCAGCCCTTTCCAAAGAGCCATGAAAAGACTTTCTACTCCCAAGGAGACAAGAGATATTAAGCCGAAATGACGTCCGACGCGCGCATTTCCTCCGCCGCGCACCACATTTAAAAAAATCATAGCGTGAAAACCGTGGGTTCGATCCGCGTGCCGCTCGAAGGCGATTACAGGGGAGATGCAGCCCTTTCCAAAGAGCCATGAACAGACTTTCTACTCCCAAGGAGACCAGAAATATTAACTTATAAAGCGTTACGCTCCAGTCGGATGAACGAGAAACGCTTGTACAATTGCAACGAATTGGAGGAGAAAGCTTAAACAAACGCGCTGACTTTGAACGCTCACATCTAGGCCGGGCCAACTCCAAATGGCGTGCAACTCGGTGTGCATCACCTGCATGACTGTCCCTAACGAACGCCACCTGCCACGCTTTCGGCATATCCCTGGCGGCATTAAAAAATCGTAGCGTGATAACGATGGTTCCGATGCGCGTGCCGCTCGAAGGCGATTACAGGGGAGATACAGCCCTTTCCAAAGAGCCATGAACAGACTTTCTACTCCCAAGGAGACAAGAGATATTACGCGCATTTTCTCCGACGCGCACCACGTTTAAAAAATCGTAGCGTGAAAACCGTGGGTTCGATCCGCGTGCCGCTCGAAGGCGATTACAGGGGAGATGCAGCCCTTTCCAAAGAGCCATGAACAGACTTTCTACTCCCAATGAGACAAGAGATATCAAGCCGCAAATACGTCCGGCGCGCGTCTATTCTCCGCCGCGCAACACATTTAAAAAAATCGTAGCGTGAAAACCGTGGGTTCGATCCGCGTGCCGCTTAAAGGCGATTACAGGGGAGATGCAGCCCTTTCCAAAGAGCCATGAAAAGACTTTCTACTCCCAAGGAGACAAGAGATATTAAGCCGAAATGACGTCCGACGCGAGCATTTCCTCCGCCGCGCACCACATTTAAAAAAATCATAGCGTGAAAACCGTGGGTTCGATCCGTGTGCCGCTCGAAGGCGATTACAGGGGAGATGCAGCCCTTTCCAAAGAGGCATGAACAGACTTCCTACTCCCAAGGAGCCCAAAGATATTAAGCCGCAAATACGTCCTACGCGCGTCTTTTCTACGCCGCGCACCACATTTAAAAAATCGTATCGGAAGAACGGTGGGTCCAATCCGCGTGCCGCTTAAAGGCGATTACAAGGGAGATGCAAACCTTTCCAAAGAGCCATGAAAAGACTTTCTACTCCCAAGGAGACAATAGATATTAAGCCGAAATGACGTCCGACGCGCGCATTTTCTCCGACGCGCACCACATTTAAAAAAATCATAGCGTGAAAACCGTGGGTTCGATCCGCGTGCCGCTCGAAGGCGATTACAGCGGAGATGCAGCCCTTTCCAAAGAGCCATGAAAAGACTTTCTACTCCCAAGGAGACAATAGATATTAAGCCGAAATGACGTCCGACGCGCGCATTTTCTCCGACGCGCACCACATTTAAAAAAATCATAGCGTGAAAACCGTGGGTTCGATCCGCGTGCCGCTCGAAGGCGATTACAGGGGAGATGCAGCCCTTTCCAAAGAGCCATGAACAGACTTTCTACTCCCAAGGAGACCAGAAATATTAACTTATAAAGCGTTACGCTCCAGTCGGATGAACGAGAAACGCTTGTACAATTGCAACGAATTGGAGGAGAAAGTTTAAACAAACGCGCTGACTTTGAAGGCTCACATCTAGGCCGGGCCAGGTCCAAATGGCCTGCAACTCGGTCCGCATCACGTCCATGACTTTTCCTAACGAACGCCACCTGCCAAGCTTTCGGCCCGTCCCTGTCGGCATTAAAAAATCGTAGCGTGATAACGATGGTTCCGATCCGCGTGCCGCGCGAAGGCGATTACAGGGGAGATGCAGCCCTTTCCAAAGAGCCATGAACAGACTTTCTACTCCCAAGGAGCCCAAAGATATTAAGCCGCAAATAAGTCCTACGCGCGTCTTTTCTACGCCGCGCACCACATTTAAAAAATCGTAGCGTAAGAACGGTGGGTCCGATCCGCGTGCCGCTTAAAGGCGATTACAGGGGAGATGCAACCCTTTCCAAAGAGCCATGAAAAGACTTTCTACTCCCAAGGAGACAAGAGATTTAAGCCGAAATGACGTCCGACGCGCGCATTTTCTCCGACGCGCAACACATTTAAAAAAATCATAGCGTGAAAACCGTGGGTTCGATCCGCGTGCCGCTCGAAGGCGATTACAGGGGAGATGCAGCCCTTTCCAAAGATCCATGAACAGACTTCCTACTCCCAAGGAGACAAGAGATATTAACATATAAAGCGTTACGCTCCAGTCGGATGAGCGAGAAACGCTTGAGCAGTTGCAACGAATTGGAGGAGAAAGTTTAAACAAACGCGCTGACTTTGAACGCTCACATCTAGGTCTGGCCAAGTCCAAATGGCGTGCAACTCGGTGCGCATCACCTCCATGACTGTCCCTAACGAACGCCACCTGCCACGCTTTCGGCCCGTCCCTGGCGGCTTTAAAAAATCGTAGCGTGATAACCGTGGGTCCAATCCGCTTGAAGCTCGAAGGCGATTAGAGGGGAGATGCAGCCCTTTCCAAAGAGCCATGAACAGACTTCCTACTCCCAAGGAGACAAGAGATATTAAGCCACAAATACGTCCGGACCGCGTCTTTTCTCCGCAGCTCACCACATTTAAAAAAATCGTAGCGTGAAAATCGTGGGTTCGATATAGTATACATACAGAGTATATAGTTTGACCAAAAGATCGTGCTGATCTTTGATCTCCTGGTTCTTCATCTCCAGCGCCACTTTCAGACTCATAATGTCCTCCTCTATGGGCTGGTATAACACAGACACGAATCATCACTACAGCCAGTACAATGGAAAGGTGGGAATGTGTACTGAATGTGTACTGACGTTATAAGTGAGAGGTGGTGGTACTGGTGGATGTGTACTGACACTATAAGGGATCTCTACCTGCAGTGACAGTTTGAGCTTCTCAAGTTCTTCCTCCAGAGATTTCTTCTCCTGTTCACAGGCCATTTTCATATCTGCCAGAGCAAGTATCATTACTGCTGGATATAACACAGATTGTATATACTACATAATTACTGCTGAATATATAAAATATAATATATATAGTACTATACATATATTAGTGTCACTTTTATTGGAGCCTAAAGGCTAGCATTCATTATTAGTTATGTTAGTATTATTGCATTTCCATAGCACTTACTCTTGATGGACCTGTTATGCTCCTCCTCCTCCTGCTGTTTCTGCAGGAGCTCTGTCTCCTCCTGCTGCTTGTGTTTCAGCATCTCCTGAAGAACCTGCAGCTCCTTCTGCTTCTGCAACCTCAACTCCTTCAGCTGCTCCAACAAACTGTTCTCCAACTCCTCCTTCTCACACCGCAAACACTCCAATCGGGCCACAGGCCCCACTAGTGACACAGAACCACACACACACACACACACACACAAAGAGAGAGATAAACATGTATAAATGTATAAGAATTTGTGGATAAAATTATTATGAGATTATTTATAATCAAACAACTACACTACACAACCACATCTTCCTTTTATTTACATATTATACAGATATTTAGAGATATTTACATTTTATTTACCCGCGTGCGTCTCTCTTCTCCAAGGTAGCGGAGAGATATGAAAGGATAAAAGGGGAAAAGAATAAAATGCACGTCGGTTTTAAATTCGCAGGCTACCTGCGCTGAAGGCGTGGAAAACGAGCACGTGACGGAAAGGCTTCCGTACCCGATGGGTCCAAATCACATGCCCAGCAAAGTAGCCTTAAACCTGGACACGCAATGGAGAGCATTTGACCCTTTAAAATCATACTACAACCAGACTTCCAGGCCCAAGAGGTCACACAGCCATGCCCAGCAAAGTAGCTCTGGGCCTGGGCACACTTCACGCAGTTTGACCGTTTAAATAAAACTAGAAACAGACTTCCTGGCCCAAGAGGTCACAGTCATACCCAGCAAAGTACGTTTAAACCTGGAAACAAATCAGATCCTTTCTGTCATTCAAAGGAATGGGCCTGCAACTCACAACCACATCCCCAGTGAAGCGCACCGTCACCCAGCCACACTACCCCACCTTGCCCGTCCTGGAACAACCACACCTCCAGGGCACCACATGCCAATCTCTCATGCCCAGCAAACTGCAACCTCACGCAGCCAGGCCACACACTGTCTCCCCTTGTACAGTCCAAGGACGAACTCCTCCACAAACCTGGTGTTCACGCGCACACACGCAATTACAACGAATTGGTGGAGAACTTTGAAACAAAAGTGCTGACTTTGAATACTCACATCTAGGCTGGGCCAGGTCCAAATGGCCTGCAGCTCGGTGCGCATTAACTGCTTGACTGTCCGTCACGAACGCCACCTGCCAAGCGTTCGTTCCGTCCCTGGCGGATTTTAAAAAATCGTAGCGTGAGAACGATGGGTCCGATCCGCGTGCCGCTTAAAGGCGATTACAGGGGAGATGCAACCCTTTCCAAAGAACCATGAAAAGACTTTCTACTCCCAAGGAGACAAGAGATATTAAGACGCAATGACGTCCGACGCGCGCATTTTCTCCGCCGCGCAGCTCATTTAAAAAAATCATAGCGTGAAAACCGTGGGTTCGATCCGCGTGCCGCTCGAAGGCGATTACAGGGGAGATGGAGCCCTTTCCAAAGAGGCATGAACAGACTTCCTACTCCCAAGGAGCCCAAAGATATTAAGCCGCAAATACGTCCTACGCGCGTCTTTTCTACGCCGCGCACCACATTTAAAAAATCGTAGCGTAAGAACGGTGGGTCCGATCCGCGTGCCGCTTAAAGGCGATTACAGGGGAGATGCAAACCTTTCCAAAGAGCCATGAAAAGACTTTCTACTCCCAAGGAGACAAGAGATATTAAGCCGCAATTACGTCCGACGCGCGCATTTTCTCCGACGCGCAACACATTTAAAAAAATCATAGCGTGAAAACCGTGGGTTCGATCCGCGTGCCGCTCGAAGGCGATTACAGGGGAGATGCAGCCCTTTCCAAAGAGCCATGAACAGACTTTCTACTCCCAATGAGACAAGAGATATCAAGCCGCAAATACGTCCGGCGCGCGTCTATTCTCCGCCGCGCAACACATTTAAAAAAAATCGTAGCGTGAAAACCGTGGGTTCGATCCGCGTGCCGCTTAAAGGCGATTACAGGGGAGATGCAGCCCTTTCAAAAGAGCCATGAACAGACTTTCTACTCCCAAGGAGACCAGAAATATTAACATATAAAGCGTTACGCTCCAGTCGGATGAACGAGAAACGCTTGTACAATTGCAACGAATTGGAGGAGAAAGTTTAAACAAACGCGCTGACTTTGAACGCTCACATCTAGGCCGGGCCAACTCCAAATGGCGTGCAACTCGGTGCGCATCACCTCCATGACTGTCCCTAACGAACGCCACCTGCCACGCTTTCGGCCCGTCCCTGGCGGCATTAAAAAATCGTAGCGTGATAACGATGGTTCCGATGCGCGTGCCGCTCGAAGGCGATTACAGGGGAGATACAGCCCTTTCCAAAGAGCCATGAACAGACTTTCTACTCCCAAGGAGACCAGAGATATTAACAGATAAAGCGTTACGCTCCAGTCGGATGAGCGAGAAACGCTTGTACAATTGCAACGAATTGGAGGAGAAAGTTTAAACAAACGCGCTGACTTTGAAGGCTCACATCTAGGCCGGGCCAGGTCCAAATGGCCTGCAACTCGGTCCGCATCACGTCCATGACTTTTCCTAACGAACGCCACCTGCCAAGCTTTCGGCCCGTCCCTGTCGGCATTAAAAAATCGTAGCGTGATAACGATGGTTCCGATCCGCGTGCCGCGCGAAGGCGATTACAGGGGAGATGCAGCCCTTTCCAAAGAGGCATGAACAGACTTCCTACTCCCAAGGAGCCCAAAGATATTAAGCCGCAAATACGTCCTACGCGCGTCTTTTCTACGCCGCGCACCACATTTAAAAAATCGTATCGGAAGAACGGTGGGTCCAATCCGCGTGCCGCTTAAAGGCGATTACAAGGGAGATGCAAACCTTTCCAAAGAGCCATGAAAAGACTTTCTACTCCCAAGGAGACAATAGATATTAAGCCGAAATGACGTCCGACGCGCGCATTTTCTCCGACGCGCACCACATTAAAAAAATCATAGCGTGAAAACCGTGGGTTCGATCCGCGTGCCGCTCGAAGGCGATTACAGCGGAGATGCAGCCCTTTCCAAAGAGCCATGAAAAGACTTTCTACTCCCAAGGAGACAAGAGATATTAAGCCGAAATGACGTCCGACGCGCGCATTTCCTCCGCCGCGCACCACATTTAAAAAAATCATAGCGTGAAAACCGTGGGTTCGATCCGCGTGCCGCTCGAAGGCGATTACAGGGGAGATGCAGCCCTTTCCAAAGAGCCATGAACAGACTTTCTACACCCAATGAGACAAGAGATATTAAGCCGCAAATTCGTCCGGCGCGCGTCTTTTCTCCGCCGCGCAACACATTTAAAAAAAATCGTAGCGTGAAAAACGTGGGTTCGATCCGCGTGCCGCTCGAAGGCGATTACAGGGGAGATGCATCCCTTTTAAAAGAGCCATGAACAGACTTTCTACTCCCAAGGAGACCAGAAATATTAACATATAAATCGTTACGCTCCAGTCGGATGAACGAGAAACGCTTGTACAATTGCAACGAATTGGAGGAGAAAGTTTAAACAAACGCGCTGACTTTGAACGCTCACATCTAGGCCGGGCCAACTCCAAATGGCGTGCAACTCGGTGCGCATCACCTCCATGACTGTCGCTAACGAACGCCACCTGCCACGCTTTCGGCCTATCCCTGGCGGCATTAAAAAATCGTAGCGTGATAACGATGGTTCCGATGCGCGTGCCGCTCGAAGGCGATTACAGGGGAGATACAGCCCTTTCCAAAGAGCCATGAACAGACTTTCTACTCCCAAGGAGACAAGAGATATTACGCGCATTTTCTCCGACGCGCACCACGTTTAAAAAATCGTAGCGTGAGAACGGTGGGTCCGATCCGCGTGCCGCTTAAAGGCGATTACAGGGGAGATGCATCCCTTTCCAAAGAGCCATGAACAGACTTTCTACTCCCAAGGAGACCAGAGATATTAACAGATAAAGCGTTACGCTCCAGTCGGATGAGCGAGAAACGCTTGTACAATTGCAACGAATTGGAGGAGAAAGTTTAAACAAACGCGCTGACTTTGAAGGCTCACATCTAGGCCGGGCCAGGTCCAAATGGCCTGCAACTCGGTCCGCATCACGTCCATGACTTTTCCTAACGAACGCCACCTGCCAAGCTTTCGGCCCGTCCCTGTCGGCATTAAAAAATCGTAGCATGATAACGATGGTTCCGATCCGCGTGCCGCGCGAAGGCGATTACAGGGGAGATGCAGCCCTTTCCAAAGAGCTATGAACAGACTTTCTACTCCCAAGGAGCCCAAAGATATTAAGCCGCAAATAAGTCCTACGCGCGTCTTTTCTACGCCGCGCACCACATTTAAAAAATCGTAGCGTAAGAACGGTGGGTCCGATCCGCGTGCCGCTTAAAGGCGATTACAGGGGAGATGCAACCCTTTCCAAAGAGCCATGAAAAGACTTTCTACTCCCAAGGAGACAAGAGATTTAAGCCGCAATGATATCCGACGCGCGCATTTTCTCCGCCGCACACCACATTTAAAAAATCGTAGCGTGAGAACGGTGGGTCCGATCCGCATGCCGCTTAAAGGCGATTACAGGGGAGATGCAACCCTTTCCAAAGAGCCATGAAAAGACTTTCTATTCCCAAGGAGACAAGACATATTAAGCCGCAATGACGTCCGACGCGCGCATTTTCTCCGCCGCGCACCACATTTAAAAAAATCATAGCGTGAAAACCGTGGGTTCGATCCGCGTGCCACTTGAAGGCGATTACAGGGGAGATGCAGCATTTCCAAAGAGCCATGAACAGACTTCCTACTCCCAAGGAGAAAAGAGATATTAAGCAGCAATGATGTCCGACACGCGCATTTTCTCCGCCGCGCACCACATTTAAAAAATCTTAGCGTGAGAACGGTGGGTCCGATCCGCGTGCCGCTTAAAGGCGATTACAGGGGAGATGCACCCCTTTCCAAAGAGCCATGAAAAGACTTTCTACTCCCAAGGAGACAAGAGATATTAAGCCGAAATGACGTCCGAGGCGCGCAATTTCTCCGCCGCGCAACACATTTAAAAAAATCATAGCGTGAAAACCGTGGGGTCGATCTGCGTGCCGCTCGAAGGCGATTACAGGGGAGATGCAGCCCTTTCCAAAGATCCATGAACAGACTTCCTACTCCCAAGGAGACAAGAGATATTAACATATAAAGCGTTACGCTACAGTCGGATGAGCCAGAAACGCTTGAGCAGTTGCAACGAATTGGAGGAGAAAGTTTAAACAAACGCGCTGACTTTGAACGCTCACATCTAGGTCTGGCCAAGTCCAAATGGCTTGCAACTCGGTGCGCATCACCTCCATGACTGTCCCTAACGAACGCCACCTGCCACGCTTTCGGCCCGTCCCTGGCGGCTTTAAAAAATCGTAGCGTGATAACCGTGGGTCCAATCCGCTTGAAGCTCGAAGGCGATTAGAGGGGAGATGCAGCCCTTTCCAAAGAGCCATGAACAGACTTCCTACTCCCAAGGAGACAAGAGATATTAAGCCACAAATACGTCCGGACCGCGTCTTTTCTCCGCAGCTCACCACATTTAAAAAAATCGTAGCGTGAAAACCGTGGGTTCGATATAGTATACATACAGAGTATATAGTTTGACCAAAAGATCGTGCTGATCTTTGATCTCCTGGTTCTTCATCTCCAGCGCCACTTTCAGACTCATAATGTCCTCCTCTATGGGCTGGTATAACACAGACACGAATCATCACTACAGCCAGTACAATGGAAAGGTGGGAATGTGTACTGAATGTGTACTGACGTTATAAGTGAGAGGTGGTGGTACTGGTGGATGTGTACTGACACTATAAGGGATCTCTACCTGCAGTGACAGTTTGAGCTTCTCAAGTTCTTCCTCCAGAGATTTCTTCTCCTGTTCACAGGCCATTTTCATATCTGCCAGAGCAAGTATCATTACTGCTGGATATAACACAGATTGTATATACTACATAATTACTGCTGAATATATAAAATATAATATATATAGTACTATACATATATTAGTGTCACTTTTATTGGAGCCTAAAGGCTAACATTCATTATTAGTTATGTTAGTATTATTGCATTTCCATAGTACTTACGCTTGATGGACCTGTTATGCTCCTCCTCCTCCTGCTGTTTCTGCAGGAGCTCTGTCTCCTCCTGCTGCTTGTGTTTCAGCATCTCCTGAAGAACCTGCAGCTCCTTCTGCTTCTGCAACCTCAACTCCTTCAGCTGCTCAAACAAACTGTTCTCCAACTCCTCCTTCTCACACTGCAAACACTCCAATCGGGCCACAGGCCCCACTAGTGACACAGAACCACACACACACACACACAAAGAGAGAGATAAACATGTATAAATGTATAAGAATTTGTGGATAAAATTATTATGAGATTATTTATAATCAAACGACTACACTACACAACCACATCTTCCTTTTATTTACATATTATACAGATATTTAGAGATATTTACATTTTATTTACCCGCGTGCGTCTCTCTTCTCCAAGGTAGCGGAGAGATATGAAAGGATAAAAGGGGAAAAGAATAAAATGCACGTCGGTTTTAAATTCGCAGGCTACCTGCGCTGAAGGCGTGGAAAACGAGCACGTGACGGAAAGGCTTCCGTACCCGATGGGTCCAAATCACATGCCCAGCAAAGTAGCCTTAAACCTGGACACACAATGGAGAGCATTTGACCCTTTAAAATCATACTACAACCAGACTTCCAGGCCCAAGAGGTCACACAGTCATGCCCAGCAAAGTAGCTCTGGGCCTGGGCACACTTCACGCAGTTTGACCGTTTAAATAAAACTAGAAACAGACTTCCTGGCCCAAGAGGTCACATAGTCATGCCCAGCAAGGTTGCTTTAAACGTGGGCACACTTCAGACCGTTTCACTCTTTAAATCATTCAAAGCACCACATTTCAAGGCCCAAGAGGTCACAGAATCATGCCCATCAAAGTAGCTCTGGGCCTGGGCACACTTTACGGAGTTTGACCCTTTAAATAATACTACAACCAGACACATACAGGTGCGCACATATACACAGATACACATTCTGTTTAATTTCTTCACATCTGCAGACTAGAGTAAGCTGAGGGTATAGTGTTAAACCAGGAGCTACATAAACAGTATATAGTATATATAAAGAGGATATAGTGTTAAACCAGGTACTACATACAGAGTATATAGTATACATACAGAGTATATAGTTTGACCAAAAGATCGTGCTGATCTTTGATCTCCTGGTTTTTCATCTCCAGCGCCACTTTCAGACTCATAATGTCCTCCTCTATGGGCTGGTATAACCCACACATACGAATCATCACTACAGCCAGTACAATGGAAAGGTGGGAATGTGTACTGAATGTGTACTGACGTTATAAGTGAAAGGTGGAGGTACTGGTGGATGTGTACTGACACTATAAGGGATCTCTACCTGCAGTGACAGTCTGAGCTTCTCAAGTTCTTCCTCCAGAGATTTCTTCTCCTGTTCACAGGCCATTTTCATATCTGCCAGAGCAAGTATCATTACTGCTGGATATAACATAGA
This sequence comes from Electrophorus electricus, assembly GCF_041902795.1. Taxonomy (NCBI): domain Eukaryota; kingdom Metazoa; phylum Chordata; class Actinopteri; order Gymnotiformes; family Gymnotidae; genus Electrophorus; species Electrophorus electricus. Next base: position 37,333,811 of record NC_137501.1, on the reverse strand, counting down.
TTGTATATACTACATAATTACTACTGAATATATAAAATATAATATATATAGTACTATACATATATTAGTATCACTTTTATTGGAGCCTAAAGGCTAGCATTCATTATTAGTTATGTTAGTATTATTGCATTTCCATAGTACTTACTCTTGATGGACCTGTTATGCTCCTCCTCCTCCTGCTGTTTCTGCAGGAGCTCTGTCTCCTCATGCTGCTTGTGTTTCAGCATCTCCTGAAGAACCTGCAGCTCCTTCTGCTTCTGCAACCTCAACTCCTTCAGCTGCTCCAACAAACTGTTCTCCAACTCCTCCTTCTCACACCGCAAACACTCCAATCGGGCCACAGGCCCCACTAGTGACACAGAACCACACACACACACACACAGACACACACACACACACACACACACAGAGAGAGATAAACATGTATAAATGTATAAGAATTTGTGGATAAAATTATTATGAGATTATTTATAATCAAACGACTACACTACACAACCACATCTTCCTTTTATTTACATATTATACAGATATTTAGAGATATTTACATTTTATTTACCCGCGTGCGTCTCTCTTCTCCAAGGTAGCGGAGAGATATGAAAGGATAAAAGGGGAAAAGAATAAAATGCACGTCGGTTTTAAATTCGCAGGCTACCTGCGCTGAAGGCGTGGAAAACGAGCACGTGACGGAAAGGCTTCCGTACCCGATGGGTCCAAATCACATGCCCAGCAAAGTAGCCTTAAACCTGGACACACAATGGAGAGCATTTGACCCTTTAAAATCATACTACAACCAGACTTCCAGGCCCAAGAGGTCACACAGTCATGCCCAGCAAAGTAGCTCTGGGCCTGGGCACACTTCACGCAGTTTGACCGTTTAAATAAAACTAGAAACAGACTTCCTGGCCCAAGAGGTCACACAGTCATGCCCAGCAAGGTTGCTTTAAACGTGGGCACACTTCAGACCGTTTCACTCTTTAAATCATTCAAAGCACCACATTTCAAGGCCCAAGAGGTCACAGAATCATGCCCATCAAAGTAGCTCTGGGCCTGGGCACACTTTACGGAGTTTGACCCTTTAAATAATACTACAACCAGACACATACAGGTGCGCACATATACACAGATACACATTCTGTTTAATTTCTTCACATCTGCAGACTAGAGTAAGCTGAGGGTATAGTGTTAAACCAGGAGCTACATAAACAGTATATAGTATATATAAAGAGGATATAGTGTTAAACCAGGTACTACATACAGAGTATATAGTATACATACAGAGTATATAGTTTGACCAAAAGATCGTGCTGATCTTTGATCTCCTGGTTCTTCATCTCCAGCGCCACTTTCAGACTCATAATGTCCTCCTCTATGGGCTGGTATAACACACACACGAATCATCACTACAGCCAGTACAATGGAAAGGTGGGAATGTGTACTGAATGTGTACTGACGTTATAAGTGAAAGGTGGAGCTACTGGTGGATGTGTACTGACACTATAAGGGATCTCTACCTGCAGTGACAGTCTGAGCTTCTCAAGTTCTTCCTCCAGAGATTTCTTCTCCTGTTCACAGGCCATTTTCATATCTGCCAGAGCAAGTATCATTACTGCTGGATATAACATAGATTGTATATACTACATAATTACTACTGAATATATAAAATATAATATATATAGTACTATACATATATTAGTATCACTTTTATTGGAGCCTAAAGGCTAACATTCATTATTAGTTATGTTAGTATTATTGCATTTCCATAGTACTTACTCTTGATGGACCTGTTATGCTCCTCCTCCTCCTGCTATTTCTGCAGGAGCTCTGTCTCCTCCTGCTGCTTGTGTTTCAGCATCTCCTGAAGAACCTGCAGCTCCTTCTGCTTCTGCAACCTCAACTCCTTCAGCTGCTCAAACAAACTGTTCTCCAACTCCTCCTTCTCACACCGCAAACACTCCAATCGGGCCACAGGCCCCACTAGTGACACAGAACCACACACACACACACACACAGACACACACACACACACACACACAGAGAGAGATAAACATGTATAAATGTATAAGAATTTGTGGATAAAATTATTATGAGATTATTTATAATCAAACGACTACACTACACAACCACATCTTCCTTTTATTTACATATTATACAGATATTTAGAGATATTTACATTTTATTTACCCGCGTGCGTCTCTCTTCTCCAAGGTAGCGGAGAGATATGAAAGGATAAAAGGGGAAAAGAATAAAATGCACGTCGGTTTTAAATTCGCAGGCTACCTGCGCTGAAGGCGTGGAAAACGAGCACGTGACGGAAAGGCTTCCGTACCCGATGGGTCCAAATCACATGCCCAGCAAAGTAGCCTTAAACCTGGACACACAATGGAGAGCATTTGACCCTTTAAAATCATACTACAACCAGACTTCCAGGCCCAAGAGGTCACACAGTCATGCCCAGCAAAGTAGCTCTGGGCCTGGGCACACTTCACGCAGTTTGACCGTTTAAATAAAACTAGAAACAGACTTCCTGGCCCAAGAGGTCACACAGTCATGCCCAGCAAGGTTGCTTTAAACGTGGGCACACTTCAGACCGTTTCACTCTTTAAATCATTCAAAGCACCACATTTCAAGGCCCAAGAGGTCACAGAATCATGCCCATCAAAGTAGCTCTGGGCCTGGGCACACTTTACGGAGTTTGACCCTTTAAATAATACTACAACCAGACACATACAGGTGCGCACATATACACAGATACACATTCTGTTTAATTTCTTCACATCTGCAGACTAGAGTAAGCTGAGGGTATAGTGTTAAACCAGGAGCTACATAAACAGTATATAGTATATATAAAGAGGATATAGTGTTAAACCAGGTACTACATACAGAGTATATAGTATACATACAGAGTATATAGTTTGACCAAAAGATCGTGCTGATCTTTGATCTCCTGGTTCTTCATCTCCAGCGCCACTTTCAGACTCATAATGTCCTCCTCTATGGGCTGGTATAACCCACACATACGAATCATCACTACAGCCAGTACAATGGAAAGGTGGGAATGTGTACTGAATGTGTACTGACGTTATAAGTGAAAGGTGGAGGTACTGGTGGATGTGTACTGACACTATAAGGGATCTCTACCTGCAGTGACAGTCTGAGCTTCTCAAGTTCTTCCTCCAGAGATTTCTTCTCCTGTTCACAGGCCATTTTCATATCTGCCAGAGCAAGTATCATTACTGCTGGATATAAAATAGATTGTATATACTACATAATTACTACTGAATATATAAAATATAATATATATAGTACTATACATATATTAGTATCACTTTTATTGGAGCCTAAAGGCTAGCATTCATTATTAGTTATGTTAGTATTATTGCATTTCCATAGTACTTACTCTTGATGGACCTGTTATGCTCCTCCTCCTCCTGCTGTTTCTGCAGGAGCTCTGTCTCCTCCTGCTGCTTGTGTTTCAGCATCTCCTGAAGAACCTGCAGCTCCTTCTGCTTCTGCAACCTCAACTCCTTCAGCTGCTCCAACAAACTGTTCTCCAACTCCTCCTTCTCACACCGCAAACACTCCAATCGGGCCACAGGCCCCACTAGTGACACAGAACCACACACACACACACACACACACACACACACACACACACACACATACACACACAGAGATAAACATGTATAAATGTATAAGAATTTGTGGATAAAATTATTATGAGATTATTTATAATGAAACGACTACACTACACAACCACTTCTTCCTTTTATTTACATATTATACAGATATTTAGAGATATTTACGTTTTATTTACCCGCGTGCGTCTCTCTTCTCCAAGGTAGCGGAGAGATATGAAGGGATAAAAGGGGAAAAGAATAAAATGCACGTCGGTTTTAAATTCGCAGGCTACCTGCGCTGAAGGCGTGGAAAACGAGCACGTGACGGAAAGGCTTCCGTACCCGATGGGTCCAAATCACATGCCCAGCAAAGTAGCCTTAAACCTGGACACACAATGGAGACCATTTGACCCTTTAAAATCATACTACAACCAGACTTCCAGGCCCAAGAGGTCACACAGTCATGCCCAGCAAAGTAGCTCTGGGCCTGGGCACACTTCACGCAGTTTGACCGTTTAAATAAAACTAGAAACAGACTTCCTGGCCCAAGAGGTCACACAGTCATGCCCAGCAAGGTTGCTTTAAACGTGGGCACACTTCAGACCGTTTCACTCTTTAAATCATTCAAAGCACCACATTTCAAGGCCCAAGAGGTCACAGAATCATGCCCATCAAAGTAGCTCTGGGCCTGGGCACACTTCACGCAGTTTGACCCTTTAAATAATACTACAACCAGACACATACAGGTGCGCACATATACACAGATACACATTCTGTTTAATTTCTTCACATCTGCAGACTAGAGTAAGCTGAGGGTATAGTGTTAAACCAGGTACTACATAAACAGTATATAGTATATATACAGAGGATATAGTGTTAAACCAGGTACTACATACAGAGTATATAGTATACATACAGAGTATATAGTTTGACCAAAAGATCGTGCTGATCTTTGATCTCCTGGTTCTTCATCTCCAGCGCCACTTTCAGACTCATAATGTCCTCCTCTATGGGCTGGTATAACACACACACGAATCATCACTACAGCCAGTACAATGGAAAGGTGGGAATGTGTACTGAATGTGTACTGACGTTATAAGTGAAAGGTGGAGCTACTGGTGGATGTGTACTGACACTATAAGGGATCTCTACCTGCAGTGACAGTCTGAGCTTCTCAAGTTCTTCCTCCAGAGATTTCTTCTCCTGTTCACAGGCCATTTTCATATCTGCCAGAGCAAGTATCATTACTGCTGGATATAACATAGATTGTATATACTACATAATTACTACTGAATATATAAAATATAATATATATAGTACTATACATATATTAGTATCACTTTTATTGGAGCCTAAAGGCTAACATTCATTATTAGTTATGTTAGTATTATTGCATTTCCATAGTACTTACTCTTGATGGACCTGTTATGCTCCTCCTCCTCCTGCTGTTTCTGCAGGAGCTCTGTCTCCTCCTGCTGCTTGTGTTTCAGCATCTCCTGAAGAACCTGCAGCTCCTTCTGCTTCTGCAACCTCAACTCCTTCAGCTGCTCCAACAAACTGTTCTCCAACTCCTCCTTCTCACACCGCAAACACTCCAATCGGGCCACAGGCCCCACTAGTGACACAGAACCACACACACACACACACACACACACACACACACACACACACACACACAGAGAGATAAACATGTATAAATGTATAAGAATTTGTGGATAAAATTATTATGAGATTATTTATAATGAAACGACTACACTACACAACCACTTCTTCCTTTTATTTACATATTATACAGATATTTAGAGATATTTACATTTTCTTTACCCGCGTGCGTCTCTCTTCTCCAAGGTAGCGGAGAGATATGAAGGGATAAAAGGGGAAAAGAATAAAATGCACGTCGGTTTTAAATTCGCAGGCTACCTGCGCTGAAGGCGTGGAAAACGAGCACGTGACGGAAAGGCTTCCGTACCCGATGGGTCCAAATCACATGCCCAGCAAAGTAGCCTTAAACCTGGACACACAATGGAGACCATTTGACCCTTTAAAATCATACTACAACCAGACTTCCAGGCCCAAGAGGTCACACAGTCATGCCCAGCAAAGTAGCTCTGGGCCTGGGCACACTTCACGTAGTTTGACCGTTTAAATAAAACTAGAAACAGACTTCCTGGCCCAAGAGGTCACACAGTCATGCCCAGCAAGGTTGCTTTAAACGTGGGCACACTTCAGACCGTTTCACTCTTTAAATCATTCAAAGCACCACATTTCAAGGCCCAAGAGGTCACAGAATCATGCCCATCAAAGTAGCTCTGGGCCTGGGCACACTTCACGCAGTTTGACCCTTTAAATAATTCTACAACCAGACACATACAGGTGCGCACATATACACAGATACACATTCTGTTTAATTTCTTCACATCTGCAGACTAGAGTAAGCTGAGGGTATAGTGTTAAACCAGGTACTACATAAACAGTATATAGTATATATACAGAGGATATAGTGTTAAACCAGGTACTACATACAGAGTATATAGTATACATACAGAGTATATAGTTTGACCAAAAGATCGTGCTGATCTTTGATCTCCTGGTTCTTCATCTCCAGCGCCACTTTCAGACTCATAATGTCCTCCTCTATGGGCTGGTATAACACACACACGAATCATCACTACAGCCAGTACAATGGAAAGGTGGGAATGTGTACTGAATGTGTACTGACGTTATAAGTGAAAGGTGGAGCTACTGGTGGATGTGTACTGACACTATAAGGGATCTCTACCTGCAGTGACAGTCTGAGCTTCTCAAGTTCTTCCTCCAGAGATTTCTTCTCCTGTTCACAGGCCATTTTCATATCTGCCAGAGCAAGTATCATTACTGCTGGATATAACATAGATTGTATATACTACATAATTACTACTGAATATATAAAATATAATATATATAGTACTATACATATATTAGTATCACTTTTATTGGAGCCTAAAGGCTAACATTCATTATTAGTTATGTTAGTATTATTGCATTTCCATAGTACTTACTCTTGATGGACCTGTTATGCTCCTCCTCCTCCTGCTGTTTCTGCAGGAGCTCTGTCTCCTCCTGCTGCTTGTGTTTCAGCATCTCCTGAAGAACCTGCAGCTCCTTCTGCTTCTGCAACCTCAACTCCTTCAGCTGCTCCAACAAACTGTTCTCCAACTCCTCCTTCTCACACCGCAAACACTCCAATCGGGCCACAGGCCCCACTAGTGACACAGAACCACACACACACACACACAAAGAGAGAGATAAACATGTATAAATGTATAAGAATTTGTGGATAAAATTATTATGAGATTATTTATAATCAAACGACTACACTACACAACCACATCTTCCTTTTATTTACATATTATACAGATATTTAGAGATATTTACATTTTATTTACCCGCGTGCGTCTCTCTTCTCCAAGGTAGCGGAGAGATATGAAAGGATAAAAGGGGAAAAGAATAAAATGCACGTCGGTTTTAAATTCGCAGGCTACCTGCGCTGAAGGCGTGGAAAACGAGCACGTGACGGAAAGGCTTCCGTACCCGATGGGTCCAAATCACATGCCCAGCAAAGTAGCCTTAAACCTGGACACACAATGGAGAGCATTTGACCCTTTAAAATCATACTACAACCAGACTTCCAGGCCCAAGAGGTCACACAGCCATGCCCAGCAAAGTAGCTCTGGGCCTGGGCACACTTCACGCAGTTTGACCGTTTAAATAAAACTAGAAACAGACTTCCTGGCCCAAGAGGTCACAGTCATACCCAGCAAAGTACGTTTAAACCTGGAAACAAATCAGATCCTTTCTGTCATTCAAAGGAATGGGCCTGCAACTCACAACCACATCCCCAGTGAAGCGCACCGTCACCCAGCCACACTACCCCACCTTGCCCGTCCTGGAACAACCACACCTCCAGGGCACCACATGCCAATCTCTCATGCCCAGCAAACTGCAACCTCACGCAGCCAGGCCACACACTGTCTCCCCTTGTACAGTCCAAGGACGAACTCCTCCACAAACCTGGTGTTCACGCGCACACACGCAATTACAACGAATTGGTGGAGAACTTTGAAACAAACGTGCTGACTTTGAATACTCACATCTAGGCTGGGCCAGGTCCAAATGGCCTGCAGCTCGGTGCGCATTAACTGCTTGACTGTCCGTCACGAACGCCACCTGCCAAGCGTTCGTTCCGTCCCTGGCGGATTTTAAAAAATCCTAGCGTGAGAACGATGGGTCCGATCCGCGTGCCGCTTAAAGGCGATTACAGGGGAGATGCAACCCTTTCCAAAGAACCATGAAAATACTTTCTACTCCCAAGGAAACGAGATATTAAGCCGCAATGACATCCGACGCGCGCATTTTCTCCGCCGCGCAACACATTTAAAAAAATCATAGCGTGAAAACCGTGGGTTCGATCCGCGTGCCGCTCGAAGGCGATTACAGGGGAGATGCAGCCCTTTCCAAAGAGGCATGAACAGACTTCCTACTCCCAAGGAGCCCAAAGATATTAAGCCGCAAATACGTCCTACGCGCCTTTTCTACGCCGCGCACCACATTTAAAAAATCGTATCGGAAGAACGGTGGGTCCAATCCGCGTGCCGCTTAAAGGCGATTACAAGGGAGATGCAAACCTTTCCAAAGAGCCATGAAAAGACTTTCTACTCCCAAGGAGACAATAGATATTAAGCCGAAATGACGTCCGACGCGCGCATTTCCTCCGCCGCGCACCACATTTAAAAAAATCATAGCTTGAAAACCGTGGGTTCGATCCGCGTGCCGCTCGAAGGCGATTACAGGGGAGATGCAGCCCTTTCCAAAGAGCCATGAACAGACTTTCTACACCCAATGAGACAAGAGATATTAAGCCGCAAATACGTCCGGCGCGCGTCTTTTCTCCGCCGCGCAACACATTTAAAAAAAATCGTAGCGTGAAAAACGTGGGTTCGATCCGCGTGCCGCTCGAAGGTGATTACAGGGGAGATGCATCCCTTTCAAAAGAGCCATGAACAGACTTTCTACTCCCAAGGAGACCAGAAATATTAACATATAAAGCGTTACGCTCCAGTCGGATGAACGAGAAACGCTTGTACAATTGCAACGAATTGGAGGAGAAAGTTTAAACAAACGCGCTGACTTTGAAGGCTCACATCTAGGCCGGGCCAACTCCAAATGGCCTGCAACTCGGTCCGCATCACGTCCATGACTTTTCCTAACGAACGCCACCTGCCAAGCTTTCGGCCCGTCCCTGTCGGCATTAAAAAATCGTAGCGTGATAACGATGGTTCCGATCCGCGTGCCACTCGAAGGCGATTACAGGGGAGATACAGCCCTTTCCAAAGAGACATGAACAGACTTTCTACTCCCAAGGAGACAAGAGATATTACGCGCATTTTCTCGGACGCGCACCACGTTTAAAAAATCGTAGCGTGAGAACGGTGGGTCCGATCCGCGTGCCGCTTAAAGGCGATTACAGGGGAGATGGAGCCCTTTCCAAAAAGGCATGAACAGACTTCCTACTCCCAAGGAGACAAGAGATATTAAGCCGCAATGACGTCCGACGCGCGCATTTTCTCCGACGCGCAACACATTTAAAAAAATCATAGCGTCAAAACCGTGGGTTCGATCCGCGTGCCGCTCGAAGGCGATTACAGGGGAGATGCAGCCCTTTCCAAAGAGCCATGAACAGACTTTCTACACCCAATGAGACAAGAGATATTAAGCCGCAAATACGTCCGGCGCGCGTCTTTTCTCCGCCGCGCAACACATTTAAAAAAAATCGTAGCGTGAAAACCGTGGGTTCGATCCGCGTGCCGCTCGAAGACGATTACAGGGGAGATGCAGCCCTTTCCAAAGAGCCATGAACAGACTTTCTACTCCCAATGAGACAAGAGATATCAAGCCGCAAATACGTCCGGCGCGCGTCTATTCTCCGCCGCGCAACACATTTAAAAAAAATCGTAGCGTGAAAACCGTGGGTTCGATCCGCGTGCCGCTTAAAGGCGATTACAGGGGAGATGCAGCCCTTTCCAAAGAGCCATGAAAAGACTTTCTACTCCCAAGGAGACAAGAGATATTAAGCCGAAATGACGTCCGACGCGCGCATTTCCTCCGCCGCGCACCACATTTAAAAAAATCATAGCGTGAAAACCGTGGGTTCGATCCGCGTGCCGCTCGAAGGCGATTACAGGGGAGATGCAGCCCTTTCCAAAGAGGCATGAACAGACTTCCTACTCCCAAGGAGCCCAAAGATATTAAGCCGCAAATACGTCCTACGCGCGTCTTTTCTACGCCGCGCACCACATTTAAAAAATCGTATCGGAAGAACGGTGGGTCCAATCCGCGTGCCGCTTAAAGGCGATTACAAGGGAGATGCAAACCTTTCCAAAGAGCCATGAAAAGACTTTCTACTCCCAAGGAGACAATAGATATTAAGCCGAAATGACGTCCGACGCGCGCATTTTCTCCGCCGCGCACCACATTTAAAAAAATCATAGCGTGAAAACCGTGGGTTCGATCCGCGTGCCGCTCGAAGGCGATTACAGGGGAGATACAGCCCTTTCAAAAGAGCCATGAACAGACTTTCTACACCCAATGAGACAAGAGATATTAAGCCGCAAATACGTCCGGCGCGCGTCTTTTCTCCGCCGCGCAACACATTTAAAAAAAATCGTAGCGTGAAAAACGTGGGTTCGATCCGCGTGCCGCTCGAAGGCGATTACAGGGGAGATGCATCCCTTTCAAAAGAGCCATGAACAGACTTTCTACTCCCAAGGAGACCAGAAATATTAACATATAAAGCGTTACGCTCCAGTCGGATGAACGAGAAACGCTTGTACAATTGCAACGAATTGGAGGAGAAAGTTTAAACAAACGCGCTGACTTTGAACGCTCACATCTAGGCCGGGCCAACTCCAAATGGCGTGCAACTCGGTGTGTATCACCTCCATGACTGTCCCTAACGAACGCCACCTGCCACGCTTTCGGCCCGTCCCTGGCGGCATTAAAAAATCGTAGCGTGATAACGATGGTTCCGATGCGCGTGCCGCTCGAAGGCGATTACAGGGGAGATACAGCCCTTTCCAAAGAGCCATGAACAGACTTTCTACTCCCAAGGAGACAAGAGATATTACGCGCATTTTCTCCGACGCGCACCACGTTTAAAAAATCGTAGCGTGAGAACGGTGCGTCCGATCCGCGTGCCGCTTAAAGGCGATTACAGGGGAGATGCATCCCTTTCCAAAGAGCCATGAACAGACTTTCTACTCCCAAGGAGACCAGAGATATTAACAGATAAAGCGTTACGCTCCAGTCGGATGAGCGAGAAACGCTTGTACAATTGCAACGAATTGGAGGAGAAAGTTTAAACAAACGCGCTGACTTTGAAGGCTCACATCTAGGCCGGGCCAGGTCCAAATGGCGTGCAACTCGGTCCGCATCACGTCCATGACTTTTCCTAACGAACGCCACCTGCCAAGCTTTCGGCCCGTCCCTGTCGGCATTAAAAAATCGTAGCGTGATAACGATGGTTCCGATCCGCGTGCCGCGCGAAGGCGATTACAGGGGAGATGCAGCCCTTTCCAAAGAACCATGAAAAGACTTTCTACTCCCAAGGAGACAAGAGATATTAAGCCGCAATGACGTCCGACGCGCGCATTTTCTCCGCCGCGCAGCACATTTAAAAAAATCATAGTGTGAAAACCGTGGGTTCGATCCACGTGCCGCTCGAAGGCGATTACAGGGGAGATGCAGCCCTTTCCAAAGAGCCATGAACAGACTTCCTACTCCCAAGGAGCCCAAAGATATTAAGCCGCAAATACGTCCTACGCGCGTCTTTTCCACGCCGCGCACCACATTTAAAAAATCGTATCGGAAGAACGGTGGGTCCAATCCGCGTGCCGCTTAAAGGCGATTACAAGGGAGATGCAAACCTTTCCAAAGAGCCATGAAAAGACTTTCTACTCCCAAGGAGACAATAGATATTAAGCCGAAATGAAGTCCGACGCGCGCATTTTCTCCGTCGCGCACCACATTTAAAAAAATCATAGCGTGAAAACCGTGGGTTCGATCCGCGTGCCGCTCGAAGGCGATTACAGAGGAGATGCAGCCCTTTCCAAAGAGCCATGAAAAGACTTTCTACTCCCAAGGAGACAAGAGATATTAAGCCGAAATGACGTCCGACGTGCGCATTTCCTCCGCCGCGCACCACATTTAAAAAAATCATAGCGTGAAAACCGTGGGTTCGATCCGCGTGCCGCTCGAAGGCGATTACAGGGGAGATGCAGCCCTTTCCAAAGAGCCATGAACAGACTTTCTACACCCAATGAGACAAGAGATATTAAGCCGCAAATACGTCCGGCGCGCGTCTTTTCTCCGCCGCGCAACACATTTAAAAAAAATCGTAGCGTGAAAAACGTGGGTTCGATCCGCGTGCCGCTCGAAGGCGATTACAGGGGAGATGCATCCCTTTCAAAAGAGCCATGAACATACTTTCTACTCCCAAGGAGACCAGAAATATTAACATATAAAGCGTTACGCTCCAGTCGGATGAACGAGAAACGCTTGTACAACTGCAACGAATTGGAGGAGAAAGTTTAAACAAACGCGCTGACTTTGAACGCTCACATCTAGGCCGGGCCAACTCCAAATGGCGTGCAACTCGGTGTGCATCACCTCCATGACTGTCCCTAACGAACGCCACCTGCCACGCTTTCGGCCTATCCCTGGCGGCATTAAAAAATCGTAGCGTGATGGTTCCGATGCGCGTGCCGCTCGAAAGCGATTACAGGGGAGATACAGCCCTTTCCAAAGAGCCATGAACAGACTTTCTACTCCCAAGGAGACAAGAGATATTACGCGCATTTTCTCCGACGCGCACCACGTTTAAAAAATCGTAGCGTGATGGTTCCGATGCGCGTGCCGCTCGAAGGCGATTACAGGGGAGATACAGCCCTTTCCAAAGAACCATGAAAAGACTTTCTACTCCCAAGGAGACAAGAGATATTAAGCCGCAATGACGTCCGACGCGCGCATTTTCTCCGACGCGCAACACATTTAAAAAAATCATAGCGTGAAAACCGTGGGTTCGATCCGCGTGCCGCTCGAAGGCGATTACAGGGGAGATGCAGCCCTTTCCAAAGAGCCATGAACAGACTTTCTACTCCCAATGAGACAAGAGATATCAAGCCGCAAATACGTCCGGCGCGCGTCTATTCTCCGCCGCGCAACACATTTAAAAAAAATCGTAACGTGAAAACCGTGGGTTCGATCCGCGTGCCGCTTAAAGGCGATTACAGGGGAGATGCAGCCCTTTCCAAAGAGCCATGAAAAGACTTTCTACTCCCAAGGAGACAAGAGATATTAAGCCGAAATGACGTCCTACGCGCGTCTTTTCTACGCCGCGCACCACATTTAAAAAATCGTATCGGAAGAACGGTGGGTCCAATCCGCGTGCCGCTTAAAGGCGATTACAACGGAGATGCAAACCTTTCCAAAGAGCCATGAACAGACTTTCTACACCCAATGAGACAAGAGATATTAAGCCGCAAATACGTCCGGCGCGCGTCTTTTCTCCGCCGCGCAACACATTTAAAAAAAATCGTAGCGTGAAAAACGTGGGTTCGATCCGCGTGCCGCTCGAAGGCGATTACAGGGGAGATGCATCCCTTTCAAAAGAGCCATGAACAGACTTTCTACTCCCAAGGAGACAAGAGATATTACGCGCATTTTCTCCGACGCGCACCACGTTTAAAAAATCGTAGCGTGAGAACGGTGGGTCCGATCCGCGTGCCGCTTAAAGGCGATTACAGGGGAGATGCATCCCTTTCCAAAGAGCCATGAACAGACTTTCTACTCCCAAGGAGACCAGAGATATTAACAGATAAAGCGTTACGCTCCAGTCGGATGAGCGAGAAACGCTTGTACAATTGCAACGAATTGGAGGAGAAAGTTTAAACAAACGCGCTGACTTTGAAGGCTCACATCTAGGCCGGGCCAGGTCCAAATGGCCTGCAACTCGGTCCGCATCACGTCCATGACTGTCCCTAACGAACGCCACCTGCCACGCTTTCGGCCTATCCCTGGCGGCATTAAAAAATAGTAGCGTGATAACGATGGTTCCGATGCGCGTGCCGCTCGAAGGCGATTACAGGGGAGATACAGCCCTTTCCAAAGAGCCATGAACAGACTTTCTACTCCCAAGGAGACAAGAGATATTACGCGCATTTTCTCCGACGCGCACCACGTTTAAAAAATCGTAGCGTGAGAACGGTGGGTCCGATCCGCGTGCCGCTTAAAGGCGATTACAGGGGAGATGCAACCCTTTCCAATGAACCATGAAAAGACTTTCTACTCCCAAGGAGACAAGAGATATTAAGCCGCAATGACGTTCGACGCGCGCATTTTCTCCGCCGCGCAGCACATTTAAAAAAATCATAGCGTGAAAACCGTGGGTTCGATCCGCGTGCCGCTCGAAGGCGATTACAGGGGAGATGCCGCCCTTTCCAAAGAGCCATGAAAAGACTTTCTACTCCCAAGGAGACAAGAGATATTAAGCCGAAATGACGTCCGACGCGCGCATTTTCTCCGCCGCGCACCACATTTAAAAAAATCATAGCGTGAAAACCGTGGGTTCGATCCGCGTGCCGCTCGAAGGCGATTACAGCGGAGATGCAGCCCTTTCCAAAGAGCCATGAAAAGACTTTCTACTCCCAAGGAGACAAGAGATATTAAGCCGAAATGACGTCCGACGCGCGCATTTCCTCCGCCGCGCACCACATTTAAAAAAATCATAGCGTGAAAACCGTGGGTTCGATCCGCGTGCCGCTCGAAGGCGATTACAGGGGAGATGCAGCCCTTTCAAAAGAGCCATGAACAGACTTTCTACACCCAATGAGACAAGAGATATTAAGCCGCAAATACGTCGGGCGCGCGTCTTTTCTCCGCCGCGCAACACATTTAAAAAAAATCGTAGCGTGAAAAACGTGGGTTCGATCCGCGTGCCGCTCGAAGGCGATTACAGGGGAGATGCATCCCTTTCAAAAGAGCCATGAACAGACTTTCTACTCCCAAGGAGACCAGAAATATTAACATATAAAGCGTTACGCTCCAGTCGGATGAACGAGAAACGCTTGTACAATTGCAACGAATTGGAGGAGAAAGTTTAAACAAACGCGCTGACTTTGAAGGCTCACATCTAGGCCGGGCCAGGTCCAAATGGCCTGCAACTCGGTCCGCATCACGTCCATGACTTTTCCTAACGAACGCCACCTGCCAAGCTTTCGGCCCGTCCCTGTCGGCATTAAAAAATCGTAGCGTGATAACGATGGTTCCGATCCGCGTGCCGCGCGAAGGCGATTACAGGGGAGATGCAGCCCTTTCCAAAGAGCCATGAACAGACTTTCTACTCCCAATGAGACAAGAGATATCAAGCCGCAAATACGTCCGGCGCGCGTCTATTCTCCGCCGCGCAACACATTTAAAAAAAATCGTAGCGTGAAAACCGTGGGTTCGATCCGCGTGCCGCTTAAAGGCGATTACAGGGGAGATGCAGCCCTTTCCAAAGAGCCATGAAAAGACTTTCTACTCCCAAGGAGACAAGAGATATTAAGCCGAAATGACGTCCGACGCGCGCATTTCCTCCGCCGCGCACCACATTTAAAAAAATCATAGCGTGAAAACCGTGGGTTCGATCCGCGTGCCGCTCGAAGGCGATTACAGGGGAGATGCAGCCCTTTCCAAAGAGGCATGAACAGACTTCCTACTCCCAAGGAGCCCAAAGATATTAAGCCGCAAATACGTCCTACGCGCGTCTTTTCTACGCCGCGCACCACATTTAAAAAATCGTATCGGAAGAACGGTGGGTCCAATCCGCGTGCCGATTAAAGGCGATTACAAGGGAGATGCAAACCTTTCCAAAGAGCCATGAAAAGACTTTCTACTCCCAAGGAGACAATAGATATTAAGCCGAAATGACGTCCGACGCGCGCATTTTCTCCGCCGCGCACCACATTTAAAAAAATCATAGCGTGAAAACCGTGGGTTCGATCCGCGTGCCGCTCGAAGGCGATTACAGCGGAGATGCAGCCCTTTCCAAAGAGCCATGAAAAGACTTTCTACTCCCAAGGAGACAAGAGATATTAAGCCGAAATGACGTCCGACGCGCGCATTTCCTCCGCCGCGCAACACATTTAAAAAAAATCGTAGCGTGAAAAACGTGGGTTCGATCCGCGTGCCGCTCGAAGGCGATTACAGGGGAGATGCATCCCTTTCAAAAGAGCCATGAACAGACTTTCTACTCCCAAGGAGACCAGAAATATTAACATATAAAGCGTTACGCTCCAGTCGGATGAACGAGAAACGCTTGTACAATTGCAACGAATTGGAGGAGAAAGTTTAAACAAACGCGCTGACTTTGAACGCTCACATCTAGGCCGGGCCGACTCCAAATGGCGTGCAACTCTGTGTGCATCACCTCCATAACTGTCCCTAACGAACGCCACCTGCCACGCTTTCGGCCTATCCCTGGCGGCATTAAAAAATCGTAGCGTGATAACGATGGTTCCGATGCGCGTGCCGCTCGAAGGCGATTACAGGGGAGATACAGCCCTTTCCAAAGAGCCATGAACAGACTTTCTACTCCCAAGGAGACAAGAGATATTATGCGCATTTTCTCCGACGCGCACCACGTTTAAAAAATAGTAGCGTGAGAACGGTGGGTCCGATCCGCGTGCCGCTTAAAGGCGATTACAGGGGAGATGCAACCCTTTCCAAAGAACCATGAAAAGACTTTCTACTCCCAAGGAGACAAGAGATATTAAGCCGCAATGACGTCCGACGCGCGCATTTTCTCCGCCGCGCAGCACATTTAAAAAAATCATAGCGTGAAAACCGTGGGTTCGATCCGCGTGCCGCTCGAAGGCGATTACAGGGGAGATGGAGCCCTTTCCAGAGAGGCATGAACAGACTTCCTACTCCCAAGGAGCCCAAAGATATTAAGCCGCAAATACGTCCTACGCGCGTCTTTTCTACGCCGCGCACCACATTGAAAAAATCGTATCGGAAGAACGGTGGGTCCGATCCGCGTGCCGCTTAAAGGCGATTACAAGGGAGATGCAAACCTTTCCAAAGAGCCATGAAAAGACTTTCTACTCCCAAGGAGACAATAGATATTAAGCCGAAATGACGTCCGACGCGCGCATTTTCTCCGCCGCGCACCACATTTAAAAAAATCATAGCGTGAAAACCATGGGTTCGATCCGCGTGCCGCTCGAAGGCGATTACAGCGGAGATGCAGCCCTTTGCAAAGAGCCATGAAAAGACTTTCTACTCCCAAGGAGACAAGAGATATTAAGCCGAAATGACGTCCGACGCGCGCATTTCCTCCGCCGCGCACCACATTTAAAAAAATCATAGCGTGAAAACCGTGGGTTCGATCCGCGTGCCGCTCGAAGGCGATTACAGGGGAGATGCATCCCTTTCAAAAGAGCCATGAACAGACTTTCTACTCCCAAGGAGACCAGAAATATTAACATATAAAGCGTTACGCTCCAGTCGGATGAACGAGAAACGCTTGTACAATTGCAACGAATTGGAGGAGAAAGTTTAAACAAACGCGCTGACTTTGAAGGCTCACATCTAGGCCGGGCCAGGTCCAAATGGCCTGCAACTCGGTCCGCATCACGTCCATGACTTTTCCTAACGAACGCCACCTGCCAAGCTTTCGGCCCGTCCCTGTCGGCATTAAAAAATCGTAGCGTGATAACGATGGTTCCGATCCGCGTGCCGCGCGAAGGCGATTACAGGGGAGATGCAGCCCTTTCCAAAGAGCCATGAACAGACTTTCTACTCCCAATGAGACAAGAGATATCAAGCCGCAAATACGTCCGGCGCGCGTCTATTCTCCGCCGCGCAACACATTTAAAAAAAATCGTAGCGTGAAAACCGTGGGTTCGATCCGCGTGCCGCTTAAAGGCGATTACAGGGGAGATGCAGCCCTTTCCAAAGAGCCATGAAAAGACTTTCTACTCCCAAGGAGACAAGAGATATTAAGCCGAAATGACGTCCGACGCGCGCATTTCCTCCGCCGCGCACCACATTTAAAAAAATCATAGCGTGAAAACCGTGGGTTCGATCCGCGTGCCGCTCGAAGGCGATTACAGGGGAGATGCAGCCCTTTCCAAAGAGGCATGAACAGACTTCCTACTCCCAAGGAGCCCAAAGATATTAAGCCGCAAATACGTCCTACGCGCGTCTTTTCTACGCCGCGCACCACATTTAAAAAATCGTATCGGAAGAACGGTGGGTCCAATCCGCGTGCCGCTTAAAGGCGATTACAAGGGAGATGCAAACCTTTCCAAAGAGCCATGAAAAGACTTTCTACTCCCAAGGAGACAAGAGATATTAAGCCGAAATGACGTCCACGCGCGCATTTCCTCCGCCGCGCACCACATTTAAAAAAATCATAGCGTGAAAACCGTGGGTTCGATCCGCGTGCCGCTCGAAGGCGATTACAGGGGAGATGCAGCCCTTTCAAAAGAGCCATGAACAGACTTTCTACTCCCAAGGAGACCAGAAATATTAACATATAAATCGTTACGCTCCAGTCGGATGAACGAGAAACGCTTGTACAATTGCAACGAATTGGAGGAGAAAGTTTAAACAAACGCGCTGACTTTGAACGCTCACATCTAGGCCGGGCCAACTCCAAATGGCGTGCAACTCGGTGCGCATCACCTCCATGACTGTCGCTAACGAACGCCACCTGCCACGCTTTCGGCCTATCCCTGGCGGCATTAAAAAATCGTAGCGTGATAACGATGGTTCCGATGCGCGTGCCGCTCGAAGGCGATTACAGGGGAGATACAGCCCTTTCCAAAGAGCCATGAACAGACTTTCTACTCCCAAGGAGACAAGAGATATTACGCGCATTTTCTCCGACGCGCACCACGTTTAAAAAATCGTAGCGTGAGAACGGTGGGTCCGATCCGCGTGCCGCTTAAAGGCGATTACAGGGGAGATGCATCCCTTTCCAAAGAGCCATGAACAGACTTTCTACTCCCAAGGAGACCAGAGATATTAACAGATAAAGCGTTACGCTCCAGTCGGATGAGCGAGAAACGCTTGTACAATTGCAACGAATTGGAGGAGAAAGTTTAAACAAACGCGCTGACTTTGAAGGCTCACATCTAGGCCGGGCCAGGTCCAAATGGCCTGCAACTCGGTCCGCATCACGTCCATGACTTTTCCTAACGAACGCCACCTGCCAAGCTTTCGGCCCGTCCCTGGCGGCATTAAAAAATCGTAGCGTGATAACGATGGTTCCGATGCGCGTGCCGCTCGAAGGCGATTACAGGGGAGATACAGCCCTTTCCAAAGAGCCATGAACAGACTTTCTACTCCCAAGGAGACAAGAGATATTACGCGCACTTTCTCCGACGCGCACCACGTTTAAAAAATCGTAGCGTGAGAACGGTGGGTCCGATCCGCGTGCCGCTTAAAGGCGATTACAGGGGAGATGCATCCCTTTCCAAAGAGCCATGAACAGACTTTCTACTCCCAAGGAGACCAGAGATATTAACAGATAAAGCGTTACGCTCCAGTCGGATGAGCGAGAAACGCTTGTACAATTGCAACGAATTGGAGGAGAAAGTTTAAACAAACGCGCTGACTTTGAAGGCTCACATCTAGGCCGGGCCAGGTCCAAATGGCCTGCAACTCGGTCCGCATCACGTCCATGACTTTTCCTAACGAACGCCACCTGCCAAGCTTTCGGCCCGTCCCTGTCGGCATTAAAAAATCGTAGCGTGATAACGGTGGTTCCGATCCGCGTGCCGCGCGAAGGCGATTACAGGGGAGATGCAGCCCTTTCCAAAGAGCCATGAACAGACTTTCTACTCCCAAGGAGCCCAAAGATATTAAGCCGCAAATAAGTCCTACGCGCGTCTTTTCTACGCCGCGCACCACATTTAAAAAATCGTTCCGTAAGAACGGTGGGTCCGATCCGCGTGCCGCTTAAAGGCGATTACAGGGGAGATGCAACCCTTTCCAAAGAGCCATAAAAAGACTTTCTATTCCCAAGGAGACAAGAGATATTAAGCCGCAATGACGTCCGACGCGCGCATTTTCTCCGCCGCGCACCACATTTAAAAAAATCATAGCGTGAAAACCGTGGGTTCGATCCGCGTGCCGCTCGAAGGCGATTACAGGGGAGATGCAGCCCTTTCCAAAGAGCCATGAACAGACTTTCTACACCCAATGAGACAAGAGATATTAAGCAGCAAATACGTCCGGCGCGCGTCTTTTCTCCGCCGCGCAACACATTTAAAAAAAATCGTAGCGTGAAAAACGTGGGTTCGATCCGCGTGCCGCTCGAAGGCGATTACAGGGGAGATGCATCCCTTTCAAAAGAGCCATGAACAGACTTTCTACTCCCAAGGAGACCAGAAATATTAACATATAAAGCGTTACGCTCCAGTCGGATGAACGAGAAACGCTTGTACAATTGCAACGAATTGGAGGAGAAAGTTTAAACAAACGCGCTGACTTTGAACGCTCACATCTAGGCCGGGCCAACTCCAAATGGCGTGCAACTCGGTGCGCATCACCTCCATGACTGTCGCTAACGAACGCCACCTGCCACGCTTTCGGCCAGTCCCTGGCGGCATTAAAAAATCGTAGCGTGATAACGATGGTTCCGATGCGCGTGCCGCTCGAAGGCGATTACAGGGGAGATACAGCCCTTTCCAAAGAGCCATGAACAGACTTTCTACTCCCAAGGAGACAAGAGATATTACGCGCATTTTCTCCGACGCGCACCACGTTTAAAAAATCGTAGCGTGAGAACGGTGGGTCCGATCCGCGTGCCGCTCGAAGGAGATTACAGGGGAGATGCAGCGCTTTCCAAAGAGCCATGAACAGACTTTCTACTCCCAAGGAGACAAGAGATATTAAGCCGCAATGACGTCCGACGCGCGCATTTTCTCCGCCGCGCACCACATTTAAAAAATCGTATCGTGAGAACGGTGGGTCCGATCCGCGTGCCGCTTAAAGGCAATTACAGGGGAGATGCAGCGCTTTCCAAAGAGCCATGAACAGACTTTCTACTCCCAAGGAGCCCAAAGATATTAAGCCGCAAATACGTCCTACGCGCGTCTTTTCTACGCCGCGCACCACATTTAAAAAATCGTAGCGTAAGAACGGTGGGTCCGATCCGCGTGCCGCTTAAAGGCGATTACAGGGGAGATGCAGCCCTTTCCAAAGAGCCATGAAAAGACTTTCTACTCCCAAGGAGACAAGAGATATTAAGCCGAAATGACGTCCGACGCGCGCATTTCCTCCGCCGCGCACCACATTTAAAAAAATCATAGCGTGAAAACCGTGGGTTCGATCCGCGTGCCGCTCGAAGGCGATTACAGGGGAGATACAGCCCTTTCCAAAGAGCCATGAACAGACTTTCTACTCCCAAGGAGACAAGAGATATTACGCGCATTTTCTCCGACGCGCACCACGTTTAAAAAATCGTAGCGTGAGAACGGTGGGTCCGATCCGCGTGCCGCTTAAAGGCGATTACAGGGGAGATGCATCCCTTTCCAAAGAGCCATGAACAGACTTTCTACTCCCAAGGAGACCAGAGATATTAACAGATAAAGCGTTACGCTCCAGTCGGATGAGCGAGAAACGCTTGTACAATTGCAACGAATTGGAGGAGAAAGTTTAAACAAACGCGCTGACTTTGAAGGCTCACATCTAGGCCGGGCCAGGTCCAAATGGCCTACAACTCGGTCCGCATCACGTCCATGACTTTTCCTAACGAACGCCACCTGCCAAGCTTTCGGCCCGTCCCTGTCGGCATTAAAAAATCGTAGCGTGATAACGATGGTTCCGATCCGCGTGCCGCGCGAAGGCGATTACAGGGGAGATGCAGCCCTTTCCAAAGAGCCATGAACAGACTTTCTACTCCCAAGGAGCCCAAAGATATTAAGCCGCAAATAAGTCCTACGCGCGTCTTTTCTACGCCTCGCACCACATTTAAAAAATCGTAGCGTAAGAACGGTGGGTCCGATCCGCGTGCCGCTTAAAGGCGATTACAGGGGAGATGCAACCCTTTCCAAAGAACCATGAAAACACTTTCTACTCCCAAGGAGACAAGAGATATTAAGCCGCAATGACGTCCGACGCGCGCATTTTCTCCGCCGCAGCACATTTAAAAAAATCATAGCGTGAAAACCGTGGGTTCGATCCGCGTGCCGCTCGAAGGCGATTACAGGGGAGATGGAGCCCTTTCCAAAAAGGCATGAACAGACTTCCTACTCCCAAGGAGCCCAAAGATATTAAGCCGCAAATACGTCCTACGCGCGTCTTTTCTACGCCGCGCACCAAATTTAAAAAATCGTATCGTAAGAACGGTGGGTCCGATCCGCGTGCCGCTTAAAGGCGATTACAGGGGAGATGCAGCCCTTTCCAAAGAGCCATGAAAAGACTTTCTACTCCCAAGGAGACAAGAGATATTAAGCCGAAATGACGTCCGACGCGCGCATTTTCTCCGCCGCGCACCACATTTTAAAAAATCATAGCGTGAAAACCGTGGGTTCGATCCGCGTGCCGCTCGAAGGCGATTACAGCGGAGATGCAGCCCTTTCCAAAGAGCCATGAAAAGACTTTCTACTCCCAAGGAGACAAGAGATATTAAGCCGAAATGACGTCCGACGCGCGCATTTCCTCCGCCGCGCACCACATTTAAAAAAATCATAGCGTGAAAACCGTGGGTTCGATCCGCGTGCCGCTCGAAGGCGATTACAGGGGAGATGCAGCCCTTTCCAAAGAGCCATGAACAGACTTTCTACACCCAATGAGACAAGAGATATTAAGCCGCAAATACGTCCGGCGCGCGTCTTTTCTCCGCCGCGCAACACATTTAAAAAAAATCGTAGCGTGAAAAAAGTGGGTTCGATCCGCGTGCCGCTTAAAGGCGATTACAGGGGAGATGCAGCCCTTTCCAAAGAGCCATGAAAAGACTTTCTACTCCCAAGGAGACAAGAGATATTAAGCCGAAATGACGTCCGACGCGCGCATTTTCTCCGCCGCGCACCACATTTTAAAAAATCATAGCGTGAAAACCGTGGGTTCGATCCGCGTGCCGCTCGAAGGCGATTACAGCGGAGATGCAGCCCTTTCCAAAGAGCCATGAAAAGACTTTCTACTCCCAAGGAGACAAGAGATATTAAGCCGAAATGACGTCCGACGCGCGCATTTCCTCCGCCGCGCACCACATTTAAAAAAATCATAGCGTGAAAACCGTGGGTTCGATCCGCGTGCCGCTCGAAGGCGATTACAGGGGAGATGCAGCCCTTTCCAAAGAGCCATGAACAGACTTTCTACACCCAATGAGACAAGAGATATTAAGCCGCAAATACGTCCGGCGCGCGTCTTTTCTCCGCCGCGCAACACATTTAAAAAAAATCGTAGCGTGAAAAAAGTGGGTTCGATCCGCGTGCCGCTCGAAGGCGATTACAGGGGAGATGCAGCCCTTTCCAAAGAGGCATGAACAGACTTCCTACTCCCAAGGAGCCCAAAGATATTAAGCCGCAAATACGTCCGGCGCGCGTCTTTTCTCCGCCGCGCAACACATTTAAAAAAAATCGTAGCGTGAAAAAAGTGGGTTCGATCCGCGTGCCGCTCGAAGGCGATTACAGGGGAGATGCAGCCCTTTCCAAAGATCCATGAACAGACTTCCTACTCCCAAGGAGACAAGAGATATTAACATATAAAGCGTTACGCTCCAGTCGGATGAGCGAGAAACGCTTGAGCAGTTGCAACGAATTGGAGGAGAAAGTTTAAACAAACGCGCTGACTTTGAACGCTCACATCTAGGCCGGGCCAGGTCCAAATGGCCTGCAACTCGGTGCGCATCACCTCCATGACGGTCCCTAACGAACGCCACCTGCCACGCTTTCGGCCCGTCCCTGGCGGCATTAAAAAATCGTAGCGTGATAACGATGGTTCCGATGCGCGTGCCGCGCGAAGGCGATTACAGGGGAGATGCAGCCCTTTCCAAAGAGCCATGAACAGACTTTCTACTCACAAGGAGACAAGAGATATTAAGCCGCAATGATATCCGACGCGCGCATTTTCTCCGCCGCACACCACATTTAAAAAATCGTAGCGTGAGAACGGTGGGTCCGATCCGCATGCCGCTTAAAGGCGATTAGAGGGGAGATGCAACCCTTTCCAAAGAGCCATGAAAAGACTTTCTATTCCCAAGGAGACAAGAGATATTAAGCCGCAATGACGTCCGACGCGCGCATTTTCTCCGCCGCGCACCACATTTAAAAAAATCATAGCGTGAAAACCGTGGGTTCGATCCGCGTGCCGCTCGAAGGCGATTACAGGGGAGATGCAGCCCTTTCCAAAGAGCCATGAACAGACTTCCTACTCCCAAGGAGACAAGAGATATTAAGCAGCAATGATGTCCGACACGCGCATTTTCTCCGCCGCGCACCACATTTAAAAAATCTTAGCGTGAGAACGGTGGGTCCGATCCGCGTGCCGCTTAAAGGCGATTACAGGGGAGATGCAGCCCTTTCCAAAGAGCCATGAAAAGACTTTCTACTCCCAAGGAGACAAGAGATATTAAGCCGAAATGACGTCCGACGCGCGCATTTTCTCCGCCGCGCACCACATTTAAAAAAAATCATAGCGTGAAAACAGTGGGTTCGATCCGCGTGCCGCTCGAAGGCGATTACAGGGGAGAGGCAGCCCTTTCCAAAGATCCATGAACAGACTTCCTACTCCCAAGGAGACAAGAGATATTAACATATAAAGCGTTACGCTCCAGTCGGATGAGCGAGAAACGCTTGAGCAGTTGCAACGAATTGGAGGAGAAAGTTTAAACAAACGCGCTGACTTTGAACGCTCACATCTAGGTCTGGCCAAGTCCAAATGGCGTGCAACTCGGTGCGCATCACCTCCATGACTATCCCTAACGAACGCCACCTGCCACGCTTTCGGCCCGTCCCTGGCGGCTTTAAAAAATCGTAGCGTGATAACCGTGGGTCCAATCCGCTTGAAGCTCGAAGGCGATTAGAGGGGAGATGCAGCCCTTTCCAAAGAGCCATGAACAGACTTCCTACTCCCAAGGAGACAAGAGATATTAAGCCACAAATACGTCCGGACCGCGTCTTTTCTCCGCAGCTCACCACATTTAAAAAAATCGTAGCGTGAAAACCGTGGGTTCGATATAGTATACATACAGAGTATATAGTTTGACCAAAAGATCGTGCTGATCTTTGATCTCCTGGTTCTTCATCTCCAGCGCCACTTTCAGACTCATAATGTCCTCCTCTATGGGCTGGTATAACACACACACGAATCATCACTACAGCCAGTACAATGGAAAGGTGGGAATGTGTACTGAATGTGTACTGACGTTATAAGTGAGAGGTGGTGGTACTGGTGGATGTGTACTGACACTATAAGGGATCTCTACCTGCAGTGACAGTTTGAGCTTCTCAAGTTCTTCCTCCAGAGATTTCTTCTCCTGTTCACAGGCCATTTTCATATCTGCCAGAGCAAGTATCATTACTGCTGGACATAACACAGATTGTATATACTACATAATTACTGCTGAATATATAAAATATAATATATATAGTACTATACATATATTAGTGTCACTTTTATTGGAGCCTAAAGGCTAACATTCATTATTAGTTATGTTAGTATTATTGCATTTCCATAGTACTTACTCTTGATGGACCTGTTATGCTCCTCCTACTCCTGCTATTTCTGCAGGAGCTCTGTCTCCTCCTGCTGCTTGTGTTTCAGCATCTCCTGAAGAACCTGCAGCTCCTTCTGCTTCTGCAACCTCAACTCCTTCAGCTGCTCAAACAAACTGTTCTCCAACTCCTCCTTCTCACACCGCAAACACTCCAATCAGGCCACAGGCCCCACTAGTGACACAGAACCACACACACACACACACAGACACACACACACACACACACACACAGAGAGAGATAAACATGTATAAATGTATAAGAATTTGTGGATAAAATTATTATGAGATTATTTATAATCAAACGACTACACTACACAACCACATCTTCCTTTTATTTACATATTATACAGATATTTAGAGATATTTACATTTTATTTACCCGCGTGCGTCTCTCTTCTCCAAGGTAGCGGAGAGATATGAAAGGATAAAAGGGGAAAAGAATAAAATGCACGTCGGTTTTAAATTCGCAGGCTACCTGCGCTGAAGGCGTGGAAAACGAGCACGTGACGGAAAGGCTTCCGTACCCGATGGGTCCAAATCACATGCCCAGCAAAGTAGCCTTAAACCTGGACACACAATGGAGAGCATTTGACCCTTTAAAATCATACTACAACCAGACTTCCAGGCCCAAGAGGTCACACAGTCATGCCCAGCAAAGTAGCTCTGGGCCTGGGCACACTTCACGCAGTTTGACCGTTTAAATAAAACCAGAAACAGACTTCCTGGCCCAAGAGGTCACATAGTCATGCCCAGCAAGGTTGCTTTAAACGTGGGCACACTTCAGACCGTTTCACTCTTTAAATCATTCAAAGCACCACATTTCAAGGCCCAAGAGGTCACAGAATCATGCCCATCAAAGTAGCTCTGGGCCTGGGCACACTTTACGGAGTTTGACCCTTTAAATAATACTACAACCAGACACATACAGGTGCGCACATATACACAGATACACATTCTGTTTAATTTCTTCACATCTGCAGACTAGAGTAAGCTGAGGGTATAGTGTTAAACCAGGAGCTACATAAACAGTATATAGTATATATAAAGAGGATATAGTGTTAAACCAGGTACTACATACAGAGTATATAGTATACATACAGAGTATATAGTTTGACCAAAAGATCGTGCTGATCTTTGATCTCCTGGTTTTTCATCTCCAGCGCCACTTTCAGACTCATAATGTCCTCCTCTATGGGCTGGTATAACCCACACATACGAATCATCACTACAGCCAGTACAATGGAAAGGTGGGAATGTGTACTGAATGTGTACTGACGTTATAAGTGAAAGGTGGAGGTACTGGTGGATGTGTACTGACACTATAAGGGATCTCTACCTGCAGTGACAGTCTGAGCTTCTCAAGTTCTTCCTCCAGAGATTTCTTCTCCTGTTCACAGGCCATTTTCATATCTGCCAGAGCAAGTATCATTACTGCTGGATATAACATAGATTGTATATACTACATAATTACTACTGAATATATAAAATATAATATATATAGTACTATACATATATTAGTATCACTTTTATTGGAGCCTAAAGGCTAGCATTCATTATTAGTTATGTTAGTATTATTGCATTTCCATAGTACTTACTCTTTATGGACCTGTTATGCTCCTCCTCCTCCTGCTGTTTCTGCAGGAGCTCTGTCTCCTCATGCTGCTTGTGTTTCAGCATCTCCTGAAGAACCTGCAGCTCCTTCTGCTTCTGCAACCTCAACTCCTTCAGCTGCTCCAACAAACTGTTCTCCAACTCCTCCTTCTCACACCGCAAACACTCCAATCGGGCCACAGGCCCCACTAGTGACACAGAACCACACACACACACACACAGACACACACACACACACACACACAGAGAGAGATAAACATGTATAAATGTATAAGAATTTGTGGATAAAATTATTATGAGATTATTTATAATCAAACGACTACACTACACAACCACATCTTCCTTTTATTTACATATTATACAGATATTTAGAGATATTTACATTTTATTTACCCGCGTGCGTCTCTCTTCTCCAAGGTAGCGGAGAGATATGAAAGGATAAAAGGGGAAAAGAATAAAATGCACGTCGGTTTTAAATTCGCAGGCTACCTGCGCTGAAGGCGTGGAAAACGAGCACGTGACGGAAAGGCTTCCGTACCCGATGGGTCCAAATCACATGCCCAGCAAAGTAGCCTTAAACCTGGACACACAATGGAGAGCATTTGACCCTTTAAAATCATACTACAACCAGACTTCCAGGCCCAAGAGGTCACACAGTCATGCCCAGCAAAGTAGCTCTGGGCCTGGGCACACTTCACGCAGTTTGACCGTTTAAATAAAACTAGAAACAGACTTCCTGGCCCAAGAGGTCACACAGTCATGCCCAGCAAGGTTGCTTTAAACGTGGGCACACTTCAGACCGTTTCACTCTTTAAATCATTCAAAGCACCACATTTCAAGGCCCAAGAGGTCACAGAATCATGCCCATCAAAGTAGCTCTGGGCCTGGGCACACTTTACGGAGTTTGACCCTTTAAATAATACTACAACCAGACACATACAGGTGCGCACATATACACAGATACACATTCTGTTTAATTTCTTCACATCTGCAGACTAGAGTAAGCTGAGGGTATAGTGTTAAACCAGGAGCTACATAAACAGTATATAGTATATATAAAGAGGATATAGTGTTAAACCAGGTACTACATACAGAGTATATAGTATACATACAGAGTATATAGTTTGACCAAAAGATCGTGCTGATCTTTGATCTCCTGGTTCTTCATCTCCAGCGCCACTTTCAGACTCATAATGTCCTCCTCTATGGGCTGGTATAACACACACACGAATCATCACTACAGCCAGTACAATGGAAAGGTGGGAATGTGTACTGAATGTGTACTGACGTTATAAGTGAAAGGTGGAGCTACTGGTGGATGTGTACTGACACTATAAGGGATCTCTACCTGCAGTGACAGTCTGAGCTTCTCAAGTTCTTCCTCCAGAGATTTCTTCTCCTGTTCACAGGCCATTTTCATATCTGCCAGAGCAAGTATCATTACTGCTGGATATAACATAGATTGTATATACTACATAATTACTACTGAATATATAAAATATAATATATATAGTACTATACATATATTAGTATCACTTTTATTGGAGCCTAAAGGCTAACATTCATTATTAGTTATGTTAGTATTATTGCATTTCCATAGTACTTACTCTTGATGGACCTGTTATGCTCCTCCTCCTCCTGCTATTTCTGCAGGAGCTCTGTCTCCTCCTGCTGCTTGTGTTTCAGCATCTCCTGAAGAACCTGCAGCTCCTTCTGCTTCTGCAACCTCAACTCCTTCAGCTGCTCAAACAAACTGTTCTCCAACTCCTCCTTCTCACACCGCAAACACTCCAATCGGGCCACAGGCCCCACTAGTGACACAGAACCACACACACACACACACAGACACACACACACACACACACACAGAGAGAGATAAACATGTATAAATGTATAAGAATTTGTGGATAAAATTATTATGAGATTATTTATAATCAAACGACTACACTACACAACCACATCTTCCTTTTATTTACATATTATACAGATATTTAGAGATATTTACATTTTATTTACCCGCGTGCGTCTCTCTTCTCCAAGGTAGCGGAGAGATATGAAAGGATAAAAGGGGAAAAGAATAAAATGCACGTCGGTTTTAAATTCGCAGGCTACCTGCGCTGAAGGCGTGGAAAACGAGCACGTGACGGAAAGGCTTCCGTACCCGATGGGTCCAAATCACATGCCCAGCAAAGTAGCCTTAAACCTGGACACACAATGGAGAGCATTTGACCCTTTAAAATCATACTACAACCAGACTTCCAGGCCCAAGAGGTCACACAGTCATGCCCAGCAAAGTAGCTCTGGGCCTGGGCACACTTCACGCAGTTTGACCGTTTAAATAAAACTAGAAACAGACTTCCTGGCCCAAGAGGTCACACAGTCATGCCCAGCAAGGTTGCTTTAAACGTGGGCACACTTCAGACCGTTTCACTCTTTAAATCATTCAAAGCACCACATTTCAAGGCCCAAGAGGTCACAGAATCATGCCCATCAAAGTAGCTCTGGGCCTGGGCACACTTTACGGAGTTTGACCCTTTAAATAATACTACAACCAGACACATACAGGTGCGCACATATACACAGATACACATTCTGTTTAATTTCTTCACATCTGCAGACTAGAGTAAGCTGAGGGTATAGTGTTAAACCAGGAGCTACATAAACAGTATATAGTATATATAAAGAGGATATAGTGTTAAACCAGGTACTACATACAGAGTATATAGTATACATACAGAGTATATAGTTTGACCAAAAGATCGTGCTGATCTTTGATCTCCTGGTTCTTCATCTCCAGCGCCACTTTCAGACTCATAATGTCCTCCTCTATGGGCTGGTATAACCCACACATACGAATCATCACTACAGCCAGTACAATGGAAAGGTGGGAATGTGTACTGAATGTGTACTGACGTTATAAGTGAAAGGTGGAGGTACTGGTGGATGTGTACTGACACTATAAGGGATCTCTACCTGCAGTGACAGTCTGAGCTTCTCAAGTTCTTCCTCCAGAGATTTCTTCTCCTGTTCACAGGCCATTTTCATATCTGCCAGAGCAAGTATCATTACTGCTGGATATAAAATAGATTGTATATACTACATAATTACTACTGAATATATAAAATATAATATATATAGTACTATACATATATTAGTATCACTTTTATTGGAGCCTAAAGGCTAGCATTCATTATTAGTTATGTTAGTATTATTGCATTTCCATAGTACTTACTCTTGATGGACCTGTTATGCTCCTCCTCCTCCTGCTGTTTCTGCAGGAGCTCTGTCTCCTCCTGCTGCTTGTGTTTCAGCATCTCCTGAAGAACCTGCAGCTCCTTCTGCTTCTGCAACCTCAACTCCTTCAGCTGCTCCAACAAACTGTTCTCCAACTCCTCCTTCTCACACCGCAAACACTCCAATCGGGCCACAGGCCCCACTAGTGACACAGAACCACACACACACACACACACACACACACACACACACACACACACACACACACACAGAGATAAACATGTATAAATGTATAAGAATTTGTGGATAAAATTATTATGAGATTATTTATAATGAAACGACTACACTACACAACCACTTCTTCCTTTTATTTACATATTATACAGATATTTAGAGATATTTACGTTTTATTTACCCGCGTGCGTCTCTCTTCTCCAAGGTAGCGGAGAGATATGAAGGGATAAAAGGGGAAAAGAATAAAATGCACGTCGGTTTTAAATTCGCAGGCTACCTGCGCTGAAGGCGTGGAAAACGAGCACGTGACGGAAAGGCTTCCGTACCCGATGGGTCCAAATCACATGCCCAGCAAAGTAGCCTTAAACCTGGACACACAATGGAGACCATTTGACCCTTTAAAATCATACTACAACCAGACTTCCAGGCCCAAGAGGTCACACAGTCATGCCCAGCAAAGTAGCTCTGGGCCTGGGCACACTTCACGCAGTTTGACCGTTTAAATAAAACTAGAAACAGACTTCCTGGCCCAAGAGGTCACACAGTCATGCCCAGCAAGGTTGCTTTAAACGTGGGCACACTTCAGACCGTTTCACTCTTTAAATCATTCAAAGCACCACATTTCAAGGCCCAAGAGGTCACAGAATCATGCCCATCAAAGTAGCTCTGGGCCTGGGCACACTTCACGCAGTTTGACCCTTTAAATAATACTACAACCAGACACATACAGGTGCGCACATATACACAGATACACATTCTGTTTAATTTCTTCACATCTGCAGACTAGAGTAAGCTGAGGGTATAGTGTTAAACCAGGTACTACATAAACAGTATATAGTATATATACAGAGGATATAGTGTTAAACCAGGTACTACATACAGAGTATATAGTATACATACAGAGTATATAGTTTGACCAAAAGATCGTGCTGATCTTTGATCTCCTGGTTCTTCATCTCCAGCGCCACTTTCAGACTCATAATGTCCTCCTCTATGGGCTGGTATAACACACACACGAATCATCACTACAGCCAGTACAATGGAAAGGTGGGAATGTGTACTGAATGTGTACTGACGTTATAAGTGAAAGGTGGAGCTACTGGTGGATGTGTACTGACACTATAAGGGATCTCTACCTGCAGTGACAGTCTGAGCTTCTCAAGTTCTTCCTCCAGAGATTTCTTCTCCTGTTCACAGGCCATTTTCATATCTGCCAGAGCAAGTATCATTACTGCTGGATATAACATAGATTGTATATACTACATAATTACTACTGAATATATAAAATATAATATATATAGTACTATACATATATTAGTATCACTTTTATTGGAGCCTAAAGGCTAACATTCATTATTAGTTATGTTAGTATTATTGCATTTCCATAGTACTTACTCTTGATGGACCTGTTATGCTCCTCCTCCTCCTGCTGTTTCTGCAGGAGCTCTGTCTCCTCCTGCTGCTTGTGTTTCAGCATCTCCTGAAGAACCTGCAGCTCCTTCTGCTTCTGCAACCTCAACTCCTTCAGCTGCTCCAACAAACTGTTCTCCAACTCCTCCTTCTCACACCGCAAACACTCCAATCGGGCCACAGGCCCCACTAGTGACACAGAACCACACACACACACACACACACACACACACACACACACACACACACACACACACACACACACACACACACAGAGAGATAAACATGTATAAATGTATAAGAATTTGTGGATAAAATTATTATGAGATTATTTATAATGAAACGACTACACTACACAACCACTTCTTCCTTTTATTTACATATTATACAGATATTTAGAGATATTTACATTTTCTTTACCCGCGTGCGTCTCTCTTCTCCAAGGTAGCGGAGAGATATGAAGGGATAAAAGGGGAAAAGAATAAAATGCACGTCGGTTTTAAATTCGCAGGCTACCTGCGCTGAAGGCGTGGAAAACGAGCACGTGACGGAAAGGCTTCCGTACCCGATGGGTCCAAATCACATGCCCAGCAAAGTAGCCTTAAACCTGGACACACAATGGAGACCATTTGACCCTTTAAAATCATACTACAACCAGACTTCCAGGCCCAAGAGGTCACACAGTCATGCCCAGCAAAGTAGCTCTGGGCCTGGGCACACTTCACGTAGTTTGACCGTTTAAATAAAACTAGAAACAGACTTCCTGGCCCAAGAGGTCACACAGTCATGCCCAGCAAGGTTGCTTTAAACGTGGGCACACTTCAGACCGTTTCACTCTTTAAATCATTCAAAGCACCACATTTCAAGGCCCAAGAGGTCACAGAATCATGCCCATCAAAGTAGCTCTGGGCCTGGGCACACTTCACGCAGTTTGACCCTTTAAATAATTCTACAACCAGACACATACAGGTGCGCACATATACACAGATACACATTCTGTTTAATTTCTTCACATCTGCAGACTAGAGTAAGCTGAGGGTATAGTGTTAAACCAGGTACTACATAAACAGTATATAGTATATATACAGAGGATATAGTGTTAAACCAGGTACTACATACAGAGTATATAGTATACATACAGAGTATATAGTTTGACCAAAAGATCGTGCTGATCTTTGATCTCCTGGTTCTTCATCTCCAGCGCCACTTTCAGACTCATAATGTCCTCCTCTATGGGCTGGTATAACACACACACGAATCATCACTACAGCCAGTACAATGGAAAGGTGGGAATGTGTACTGAATGTGTACTGACGTTATAAGTGAAAGGTGGAGCTACTGGTGGATGTGTACTGACACTATAAGGGATCTCTACCTGCAGTGACAGTCTGAGCTTCTCAAGTTCTTCCTCCAGAGATTTCTTCTCCTGTTCACAGGCCATTTTCATATCTGCCAGAGCAAGTATCATTACTGCTGGATATAACATAGATTGTATATACTACATAATTACTACTGAATATATAAAATATAATATATATAGTACTATACATATATTAGTATCACTTTTATTGGAGCCTAAAGGCTAACATTCATTATTAGTTATGTTAGTATTATTGCATTTCCATAGTACTTACTCTTGATGGACCTGTTATGCTCCTCCTCCTCCTGCTGTTTCTGCAGGAGCTCTGTCTCCTCCTGCTGCTTGTGTTTCAGCATCTCCTGAAGAACCTGCAGCTCCTTCTGCTTCTGCAACCTCAACTCCTTCAGCTGCTCCAACAAACTGTTCTCCAACTCCTCCTTCTCACACCGCAAACACTCCAATCGGGCCACAGGCCCCACTAGTGACACAGAACCACACACACACACACACAAAGAGAGAGATAAACATGTATAAATGTATAAGAATTTGTGGATAAAATTATTATGAGATTATTTATAATCAAACGACTACACTACACAACCACATCTTCCTTTTATTTACATATTATACAGATATTTAGAGATATTTACATTTTATTTACCCGCGTGCGTCTCTCTTCTCCAAGGTAGCGGAGAGATATGAAAGGATAAAAGGGGAAAAGAATAAAATGCACGTCGGTTTTAAATTCGCAGGCTACCTGCGCTGAAGGCGTGGAAAACGAGCACGTGACGGAAAGGCTTCCGTACCCGATGGGTCCAAATCACATGCCCAGCAAAGTAGCCTTAAACCTGGACACACAATGGAGAGCATTTGACCCTTTAAAATCATACTACAACCAGACTTCCAGGCCCAAGAGGTCACACAGCCATGCCCAGCAAAGTAGCTCTGGGCCTGGGCACACTTCACGCAGTTTGACCGTTTAAATAAAACTAGAAACAGACTTCCTGGCCCAAGAGGTCACAGTCATACCCAGCAAAGTACGTTTAAACCTGGAAACAAATCAGATCCTTTCTGTCATTCAAAGGAATGGGCCTGCAACTCACAACCACATCCCCAGTGAAGCGCACCGTCACCCAGCCACACTACCCCACCTTGCCCGTCCTGGAACAACCACACCTCCAGGGCACCACATGCCAATCTCTCATGCCCAGCAAACTGCAACCTCACGCAGCCAGGCCACACACTGTCTCCCCTTGTACAGTCCAAGGACGAACTCCTCCACAAACCTGGTGTTCACGCGCACACACGCAATTACAACGAATTGGTGGAGAACTTTGAAACAAACGTGCTGACTTTGAATACTCACATCTAGGCTGGGCCAGGTCCAAATGGCCTGCAGCTCGGTGCGCATTAACTGCTTGACTGTCCGTCACGAACGCCACCTGCCAAGCGTTCGTTCCGTCCCTGGCGGATTTTAAAAAATCCTAGCGTGAGAACGATGGGTCCGATCCGCGTGCCGCTTAAAGGCGATTACAGGGGAGATGCAACCCTTTCCAAAGAACCATGAAAATACTTTCTACTCCCAAGGAAACGAGATATTAAGCCGCAATGACATCCGACGCGCGCATTTTCTCCGCCGCGCAGCACATTTAAAAAAATCATAGCGTGAAAACCGTGGGTTCGATCCGCGTGCCGCTCGAAGGCGATTACAGGGGAGATGCAGCCCTTTCCAAAGAGGCATGAACAGACTTCCTACTCCCAAGGAGCCCAAAGATATTAAGCCGCAAATACGTCCTACGCGCCTTTTCTACGCCGCGCACCACATTTAAAAAATCGTATCGGAAGAACGGTGGGTCCAATCCGCGTGCCGCTTAAAGGCGATTACAAGGGAGATGCAAACCTTTCCAAAGAGCCATGAAAAGACTTTCTACTCCCAAGGAGACAATAGATATTAAGCCGAAATGACGTCCGACGCGCGCATTTCCTCCGCCGCGCACCACATTTAAAAAAATCATAGCTTGAAAACCGTGGGTTCGATCCGCGTGCCGCTCGAAGGCGATTACAGGGGAGATGCAGCCCTTTCAAAAGAGCCATGAACAGACTTTCTACTCCCAAGGAGACCAGAAATATTAACATATAAAGCGTTACGCTCCAGTCGGATGAACGAGAAACGCTTGTACAATTGCAACGAATTGGAGGAGAAAGTTTAAACAAACGCGCTGACTTTGAAGGCTCACATCTAGGCCGGGCCAACTCCAAATGGCCTGCAACTCGGTCCGCATCACGTCCATGACTTTTCCTAACGAACGCCACCTGCCAAGCTTTCGGCCCGTCCCTGTCGGCATTAAAAAATCGTAGCGTGATAACGATGGTTCCGATCCGCGTGCCGCGCGAAGGCGATTACAGGGGAGATGCAGCCCTTTCCAAAGAGCCATGAACAGACTTTCTACTCCCAAGGAGCCCAAAGATATTAAGCCGCAAATAGGTCCTACGCGCGTCTTTTCTACGCCGCGCACCACATTTAAAAAATCGTAGCGTAAGAACGGTGGGTCCGATCCGCGTGCCGCTTAAAGGCGATTACAGGGGAGATGCAAACCTTTCCAAAGAGCCATGAAAAGACTTTCTACTCCCAAGGAGACAAGAGATATTAAGCCGCAATGACGTCCGACGCGCGCATTTTCTCCGACGCGCAACACATTTAAAAAAATCATAGCGTGAAAACCGTGGGTTCGATCCGCGTGCCGCTCGAAGGCGATTACAGCGGAGATGCAGCCCTTTCCAAAGAGCCATGAAAAGACTTTCTACTCCCAAGGAGACAAGAGATATTAAGCCGAAATGACGTCCGACGCGCACCACATTTAAAAAAATCATAGCGTGAAAACCGTGGGTTCGATCCGCGTGCCGCTCGAAGGCGATTACAGCGGAGATGCAGCCCTTTCCAAAGAGCCATGAACAGACTTCCTACTCCCAATGAGACAAGAGATATCAAGCCGCAAATACGTCCGGCGCGCGTCTATTCTCCGCCGCGCAACACATATAAAAAAATCGTAGCGTGAAAACCGTGGGTTCGATCCGCGTGCCGCTTAAAGGCGATTACATGGGAGATGCAGCCCTTTCCAAAGAGCCATGAAAAGACTTTCTACTCCCAAGGAGACAAGAGATATTAAGCCGAAATGACATCCGACGCGCGCATTTCCTCCGCCGCGCACCACATTTTAAAAAATCATAGCGTGAAAACCGTGGGTTCGATCCGCGTGCCGCTCGAAGGCGATTACAGCGGAGATGCAGCCCTTTCCAAAGAGCCATGAAAAGACTTTCTACTCCCAAGGAGACAAGAGATATTAAGCCGAAATGACGTCCGACGCGCGCATTTCCTCCGCCGCGCACCACATTTAAAAAAATCATAGAGTGAAAACCGTGGGTTCGATCCGCGTGCCGCTCGAAGGCGATTACAGGGGAGATGCAGCCCTTTCCAAAGAGCCATGAACAGACTTTCTACACCCAATGAGACAAGAGATATTAAGCCGCAAATACGTCCGGCGCGCGTCTTTTCTCCGCCGCGCAACACATTTAAAAAAAATCGTAGCGTGAAAAACGTGGGTTCGATCCGCGTGCCGCTCGAAGGCGATTACAGGGGAGATGCATCCCTTTCAAAAGAGCCATGAACAGACTTTCTACTCCCAAGGAGACCAGAAATATTAACATATAAAGCGTTACGCTCCAGTCGGATGAACGAGAAACGCTTGTACAATTGCAACGAATTGGAGGAGAAAGTTTAAACAAACGCGCTGATTTTGAACGCTCACATCTAGGCCGGGCCAACTCCAAATGGCGTGCAACTCGGTGTGCATCACCTCCATGACTGTCCCTAACGAACGCCACCTGCCACGCTTTCGGCCTATCCCTGGCGGCATTAAAAAATCGTAGCGTGATAACGATGGTTCCGATGCGCGTGCCACTCGAAGGCGATTACAGGGGAGATACAGCCCTTTCCAAAGAGACATGAACAGACTTTCTACTCCCAAGGAGACAAGAGATATTACGCGCATTTTCTCGGACGCGCACCACGTTTAAAAAATCGTAGCGTGAGAACGGTGGGTCCGATCCGCGTGCCGCTTAAAGGCGATTACAGGGGAGATGGAGCCCTTTCCAAAAAGGCATGAACAGACTTCCTACTCCCAAGGAGACAAGAGATATTAAGCCGCAATGACGTCCGACGCGCGCATTTTCTCCGACGCGCAACACATTTAAAAAAATCATAGCGTCAAAACCGTGGGTTCGATCCGCGTGCCGCTCGAAGGCGATTACAGGGGAGATGCAGCCCTTTCCAAAGAGCCATGAACAGACTTTCTACACCCAATGAGACAAGAGATATTAAGCCGCAAATACGTCCGGCGCGCGTCTTTTCTCCGCCGCGCAACACATTTAAAAAAAATCGTAGCGTGAAAACCGTGGGTTCGATCCGCGTGCCGCTCGAAGACGATTACAGGGGAGATGCAGCCCTTTCCAAAGAGCCATGAACAGACTTTCTACTCCCAATGAGACAAGAGATATCAAGCCGCAAATACGTCCGGCGCGCGTCTATTCTCCGCCGCGCAACACATTTAAAAAAAATCGTAGCGTGAAAACCGTGGGTTCGATCCGCGTGCCGCTTAAAGGCGATTACAGGGGAGATGCAGCCCTTTCCAAAGAGCCATGAAAAGACTTTCTACTCCCAAGGAGACAAGAGATATTAAGCCGAAATGACGTCCGACGCGCGCATTTCCTCCGCCGCGCACCACATTTAAAAAAATCATAGCGTGAAAACCGTGGGTTCGATCCGCGTGCCGCTCGAAGGCGATTACAGGGGAGATGCAGCCCTTTCCAAAGAGGCATGAACAGACTTCCTACTCCCAAGGAGCCCAAAGATATTAAGCCGCAAATACGTCCTACGCGCGTCTTTTCTACGCCGCGCACCACATTTAAAAAATCGTATCGGAAGAACGGTGGGTCCAATCCGCGTGCCGCTTAAAGGCGATTACAAGGGAGATGCAAACCTTTCCAAAGAGCCATGAAAAGACTTTCTACTCCCAAGGAGACAATAGATATTAAGCCGAAATGACGTCCGACGCGCGCATTTTCTCCGCCGCGCACCACATTTAAAAAAATCATAGCGTGAAAACCGTGGGTTCGATCCGCGTGCCGCTCGAAGGCGATTACAGGGGAGATGCAGCCCTTTCAAAAGAGCCATGA
The DNA here is from genome assembly GCF_041902795.1 of Electrophorus electricus. Lineage (NCBI taxonomy): Eukaryota > Metazoa > Chordata > Actinopteri > Gymnotiformes > Gymnotidae > Electrophorus > Electrophorus electricus. The sequence goes on along the minus strand of NC_137501.1, from coordinate 37,295,308 downwards.
ACAGACTTTCTACACCCAATGAGACAAGAGATATTAAGCCGCAAATACGTCCGGCGCGCGTCTTTTCTCCGCCGCGCAACACATTTAAAAAAAATCGTAGCGTGAAAAACGTGGGTTCGATCCGCGTGCCGCTCGAAGGCGATTACAGGGGAGATGCATCCCTTTCAAAAGAGCCATGAACAGACTTTCTACTCCCAAGGAGACCAGAAATATTAACATATAAAGCGTTACGCTCCAGTCGGATGAACGAGAAACGCTTGTACAATTGCAACGAATTGGAGGAGAAAGTTTAAACAAACGCGCTGACTTTGAACGCTCACATCTAGGCCGGGCCAACTCCAAATGGCGTGCAACTCGGTGTGTATCACCTCCATGACTGTCCCTAACGAACGCCACCTGCCACGCTTTCGGCCCGTCCCTGGCGGCATTAAAAAATCGTAGCGTGATAACGATGGTTCCGATGCGCGTGCCGCTCGAAGGCGATTACAGGGGAGATACAGCCCTTTCCAAAGAGCCATGAACAGACTTTCTACTCCCAAGGAGACAAGAGATATTACGCGCATTTTCTCCGACGCGCACCACGTTTAAAAAATCGTAGCGTGAGAACGGTGCGTCCGATCCGCGTGCCGCTTAAAGGCGATTACAGGGGAGATGCATCCCTTTCCAAAGAGCCATGAACAGACTTTCTACTCCCAAGGAGACCAGAGATATTAACAGATAAAGCGTTACGCTCCAGTCGGATGAGCGAGAAACGCTTGTACAATTGCAACGAATTGGAGGAGAAAGTTTAAACAAAGGCGCTGACTTTGAAGGCTCACATCTAGGCCGGGCCAGGTCCAAATGGCCTGCAACTCGGTCCGCATCACGTCCATGACTTTTCCTAACGAACGCCACCTGCCAAGCTTTCGGCCCGTCCCTGTCGGCATTAAAAAATCGTAGCGTGATAACGATGGTTCCGATCCGCGTGCCGCGCGAAGGCGATTACAGGGGAGATGCAGCCCTTTCCAAAGAACCATGAAAAGACATTCTACTCCCAAGGAGACAAGAGATATTAAGCCGCAATGACGTCCGACGCGCGCATTTTCTCCGCCGCGCAGCACATTTAAAAAAATCATAGTGTGAAAACTGTGGGTTCGATCCACGTGCCGCTCGAAGGCGATTACAGGGGAGATGCAGCCCTTTCCAAAGAGCCATGAACAGACTTCCTACTCCCAAGGAGCCCAAAGATATTAAGCCGCAAATACGTCCTACGCGCGTCTTTTCCACGCCGCGCACCACATTTAAAAAATCGTATCGGAAGAACGGTGGGTCCAATCCGCGTGCCGCTTAAAGGCGATTACAAGGGAGATGCAAACCTTTCCAAAGAGCCATGAAAAGACTTTCTACTCCCAAGGAGACAATAGATATTAAGCCGAAATGAAGTCCGACGCGCGCATTTTCTCCGTCGCGCACCACATTTAAAAAAATCATAGCGTGAAAACCGTGGGTTCGATCCGCGTGCCGCTCGAAGGCGATTACAGAGGAGATGCAGCCCTTTCCAAAGAGCCATGAAAAGACTTTCTACTCCCAAGGAGACAAGAGATATTAAGCCGAAATGACGTCCGACGTGCGCATTTCCTCCGCCGCGCACCACATTTAAAAAAATCATAGCGTGAAAACCGTGGGTTCGATCCGCGTGCCGCTCGAAGGCGATTACAGGGGAGATGCAGCCCTTTCCAAAGAGCCATGAACAGACTTTCTACACCCAATGAGACAAGAGATATTAAGCCGCAAATACGTCCGGCGCGCGTCTTTTCTCCGCCGCGCAACACATTTAAAAAAAATCGTAGCGTGAAAAACGTGGGTTCGATCCGCGTGCCGCTCGAAGGCGATTACAGGGGAGATGCATCCCTTTCAAAAGAGCCATGAACATACTTTCTACTCCCAAGGAGACCAGAAATATTAACATATAAAGCGTTACGCTCCAGTCGGATGAACGAGAAACGCTTGTACAACTGCAACGAATTGGAGGAGAAAGTTTAAACAAACGCGCTGACTTTGAACGCTCACATCTAGGCCGGGCCAACTCCAAATGGCGTGCAACTCGGTGTGCATCACCTCCATGACTGTCCCTAACGAACGCCACCTGCCACGCTTTCGGCCTATCCCTGGCGGCATTAAAAAATCGTAGCGTGATGGTTCCGATGCGCGTGCCGCTCGAAGGCGATTACAGGGGAGATACAGCCCTTTCCAAAGAGCCATGAACAGACTTTCTACTCCCAAGGAGACAAGAGATATTACGCGCATTTTCTCCGACGCGCACCACGTTTAAAAAATCGTAGCGTGATGGTTCCGATGCGCGTGCCGCTCGAAGGCGATTACAGGGGAGATACAGCCCTTTCCAAAGAGCCATGAAAAGACTTTCTACTCCCAAGGAGACAAGAGATATTAAGCCGCAATGACGTCCGACGCGCGCATTTTCTCCGACGCGCAACACATTTAAAAAAATCATAGCGTGAAAACCGTGGGTTCGATCCGCGTGCCGCTCGAAGGCGATTACAGGGGAGATGCAGCCCTTTCCAAAGAGCCATGAACAGACTTTCTACTCCCAATGAGACAAGAGATATCAAGCCGCAAATACGTCCGGCGCGCGTCTATTCTCCGCCGCGCAACACATTTAAAAAAAATCGTAACGTGAAAACCGTGGGTTCGATCCGCGTGCCGCTTAAAGGCGATTACAGGGGAGATGCAGCCCTTTCCAAAGAGCCATGAAAAGTCTTTCTACTCCCAAGGAGACAAGAGATATTAAGCCGAAATGACGTCCTACGCGCGTCTTTTCTACGCCGCGCACCACATTTAAAAAATCGTATCGGAAGAACGGTGGGTCCAATCCGCGTGCCGCTTAAAGGCGATTACAACGGAGATGCAAACCTTTCCAAAGAGCCATGAACAGACTTTCTACACCCAATGAGACAAGAGATATTAAGCCGCAAATACGTCCGGCGCGCGTCTTTTCTCCGCCGCGCAACACATTTAAAAAAAATCGTAGCGTGAAAAACGTGGGTTCGATCCGCGTGCCGCTCGAAGGCGATTACAGGGGAGATGCATCCCTTTCAAAAGAGCCATGAACAGACTTTCTACTCCCAAGGAGACCAGAAATATTAACATATAAAGCGTTACGCTCCAGTCGGATGAACGAGAAACGCTTGTACAATTGCAACGAATTGGAGGAGAAAGTTTAAACAAACGCGCTGACTTTGAACGCTCACATCTAGGCCGGGCCAACTCCAAATGGCGTGCAACTCGGTGCGCATCACCTCCATGACTGTCCCTAACGAACGCCACCTGCCACGCTTTCGGCCCGTCCCTGGCGGCATTAAAAAATCGTAGCGTGATAACGATGGTTCCGATGCGCGTGCCGCTCGAAGGCGATTACAGGGGAGATACAGCCCTTTCCAAAGAGCCATGAACAGACTTTCTACTCCCAAGGAGACAAGAGATATTACGCGCATTTTCTCCGACGCGCACCACGTTTAAAAAATCGTAGCGTGAGAACGGTGGGTCCGATCCGCGTGCCGTTTAAAGGCGATTACAGGGGAGATGCATCCCTTTCCAAAGAGCCATGAACAGACTTTCTACTCCCAAGGAGACCAGAGATATTAACAGATAAAGCGTTACGCTCCAGTCGGATGAGCGAGAAACGCTTGTACAATTGCAACGAATTGGAGGAGAAAGTTTAAACAAACGCGCTGACTTTGAAGGCTCACATCTAGGCCGGGCCAGGTCCAAATGGCCTGCAACTCGGTCCGCATCACGTCCATGACTTTTCCTAACGAACGCCACCTGCCAAGCTTTCGGCCCGTCCCTGTCGGCATTAAAAAATCGTAGCGTGATAACGATGGTTCCGATCCGCGTGCCGCGCGAAGGCGATTACAGGGGAGATGCAGCCCTTTCCAAAGAACCATGAAAAGACTTTCTACTCCCAAGGAGACAAGAGATATTAAGCCGCAATGACGTCCGACGCGCGCATTTTCTCCACCGCGCAGCACATTTAAAAAAATCATAGCGTGAAAACCGTGGGTTCGATCCACGTGCCGCTCGAAGGCGATTACAGGGGAGATGCAGCCCTTTCCAAAGAGCCATGAACAGACTTTCTACTCCCAAGGAGACCAGAAATATTAACATATAAAGCGTTACGCTCCAGTCGGATGAACGAGAAACGCTTGTACAACTGCAACGAATTGGAGGAGAAAGTTTAAACAAACGCGCTGACTTTGAACGCTCACATCTAGGCCGGGCCAACTCCAAATGGCGTGCAACTCGGTGTGCATCACCTCCATGACTGTCCCTAACGAACGCCACCTGCCACGCTTTCGGCCTATCCCTGGCGGCATTAAAAAATAGTAGCGTGATAACGATGGTTCCGATGCGCGTGCCGCTCGAAGGCGATTACAGGGGAGATACAGCCCTTTCCAAAGAGCCATGAACAGACTTTCTACTCCCAAGGAGACAAGAGATATTACGCGCATTTTCTCCGACGCGCACCACGTTTAAAAAATCGTAGCGTGAGAACGGTGGGTCCGATCCGCGTGCCGCTTAAAGGCGATTACAGGGGAGATGCAACCCTTTCCAATGAACCATGAAAAGACTTTCTACTCCCAAGGAGACAAGAGATATTAAGCCGCAATGACGTCCGACGCGCGCATTTTCTCCGCCGCGCAGCACATTTAAAAAAATCATAGCGTGAAAACCGTGGGTTCGATCCGCGTGCCGCTCGAAGGCGATTACAGGGGAGATGCCGCCCTTTCCAAAGAGCCATGAAAAGACTTTCTACTCCCAAGGAGACAAGAGATATTAAGCCGAAATGACGTCCGACGCGCGCATTTTCTCCGCCGCGCACCACATTTAAAAAAATCATAGCGTGAAAACCGTGGGTTCGATCCGCGTGCCGCTCGAAGGCGATTACAGCGGAGATGCAGCCCTTTCCAAAGAGCCATGAAAAGACTTTCTACTCCCAAGGAGACAAGAGATATTAAGCCGAAATGACGTCCGACGCGCGCATTTCCTCCGCCGCGCACCACATTTAAAAAAATCATAGCGTGAAAACCGTGGGTTCGATCCGCGTGCCGCTCGAAGGCGATTACAGGGGAGATGCAGCCCTTTCAAAAGAGCCATGAACAGACTTTCTACACCCAATGAGACAAGAGATATTAAGCCGCAAATACGTCCGGCGCGCGTCTTTTCTCCGCCGCGCAACACATTTAAAAAAAATCGTAGCGTGAAAAACGTGGGTTCGATCCGCGTGCCGCTCGAAGGCGATTACAGGGGAGATGCATCCCTTTCAAAAGAGCCATGAACAGACTTTCTACTCCCAAGGAGACCAGAAATATTAACATATAAAGCGTTACGCTCCAGTCGGATGAACGAGAAACGCTTGTACAATTGCAACGAATTGGAGGAGAAAGTTTAAACAAACGCGCTGACTTTGAAGGCTCACATCTAGGCCGGGCCAGGTCCAAATGGCCTGCAACTCGGTCCGCATCACGTCCATGACTTTTCCTAACGAACGCCACCTGCCAAGCTTTCGGCCCGTCCCTGTCGGCATTAAAAAATCGTAGCGTGATAACGATGGTTCCGATCCGCGTGCCGCGCGAAGGCGATTACAGGGGAGATGCAGCCCTTTCCAAAGAACCATGAAAAGACTTTCTACTCCCAAGGAGACAAGAGATATTAAGCCGCAATGACGTCCGACGCGCGCATTTTCTCCGCCGCGCAGCACATTTAAAAAAATCATAGTGTGAAAACCGTGGGTTCGATCCACGTGCCGCTCGAAGGCGATTACAGGGGAGATGCAGCCCTTTCCAAAGAGCCATGAACAGACTTCCTACTCCCAAGGAGCCCAAAGATATTAAGCCGCAAATACGTCCTACGCGCGTCTTTTCCACGCCGCGCACCACATTTAAAAAATCGTATCGGAAGAACGGTGGGTCCAATCCGCGTGCCGCTTAAAGGCGATTACAAGGGAGATGCAAACCTTTCCAAAGAGCCATGAAAAGACTTTCTACTCCCAAGGAGACAATAGATATTAAGCCGAAATGAAGTCCGACGCGCGCATTTTCTCCGACGCGCACCACATTTAAAAAAATCATAGCGTGAAAACCGTGGGTTCGATCCGCGTGCCGCTCGAAGGCGATTACAGCGGAGATGCAGCCCTTTCCAAAGAGCCATGAAAAGACTTTCTACTCCCAAGGAGACAAGAGATATTAAGCCGAAATGACGTCCGACGTGCGCATTTCCTCCGCCGCGCACCACATTTAAAAAAATCATAGCGTGAAAACCGTGGGTTCGATCCGCGTGCCGCTCGAAGGCGATTACAGGAGAGATGCAGCCCTTTCCAAAGATCCATGAACAGACTTCCTACTCCCAAGGAGACAAGAGATATTAACATATAAAGCGTTACGCTCCAGTCGGATGAGCGAGAAACGCTTGAGCAGTTGCAACGAATTGGAGGAGAAAGTTTAAACAAACGCGCTGAATTTGAACGCTCACATCTAGGTCTGGCCAAGTCCAAATGGCGTGCAACTCGGTGCGCATCACCTCCATGACTGTCCCTAACGAACGCCACCTGCCACGCTTTCGGCCCGTCCCTGGCGGCTTTAAAAAATCGTAGCGTGATAACCGTGGGTCCAATCCGCTTGAAGCTCGAAGGCGATTAGAGGGGAGATGCAGCCCTTTCCAAAGAGCCATGAACAGACTTCCTACTCCCAAGGAGACAAGAGATATTAAGCCACAAATACGTCCGGACCGCGTCTTTTCTCCGCAGCTCACCACATTTAAAAAAATCGTAGCGTGAAAACCGTGGGTTCGATATAGTATACATACAGAGTATATAGTTTGACCAAAAGATCGTGCTGATCTTTGATCTCCTGGTTCTTCATCTCCAGCGCCACTTTCAGACTCATAATGTCCTCCTCTATGGGCTGGTATAACACACACACGAATCATCACTACAGCCAGTACAATGGAAAGGTGGGAATGTGTACTGAATGTGTACTGACGTTATAAGTGAAAGGTGGAGCTACTGGTGGATGTGTACTGACACTATAAGGGATCTCTACCTGCAGTGACAGTCTGAGCTTCTCAAGTTCTTCCTCCAGAGATTTCTTCTCCTGTTCACAGGCCATTTTCATATCTGCCAGAGCAAGTATCATTACTGCTGGATATAACATAGATTGTATATACTACATAATTACTACTGAATATATAAAATATAATATATATAGTACTATACATATATTAGTATCACTTTTATTGGAGCCTAAAGGCTAACATTCATTATTAGTTATGTTAGTATTATTGCATTTCCATAGTACTTACTCTTGATGGACCTGTTATGCTCCTCCTCCTCCTGCTGTTTCTGCAGGAGCTCTGTCTCCTCCTGCTGCTTGTGTTTCAGCATCTCCTGAGGAACCTGCAGCTCCTTCTGCTTCTGCAACCTCAACTCCTTCAGCTGCTCCAACAAACTGTTCTCCAACTCCTCCTTCTCACACCGCAAACACTCCAATCGGGCCACAGGCCCCACTAGTGACACAGAACCACACACACACACACACACACACAGAGAGAGATAAACATGTATAAATGTATAAGAATTTGTGGATAAAATTATTATGAGATTATTTATAATCAAACGACTACACTACACAACCACATCTTCCTTTTATTTACATATTATACAGATATTTAGAGATATTTACATTTTATTTACCCGCGTGCGTCTCTCTTCTCCAAGGTAGCGGAGAGATATGAAAGGATAAAAGGGGAAAAGAATAAAATGCACGTCGGTTTTAAATTCGCAGGCTACCTGCGCTGAAGGCGTGGAAAACGAGCACGTGACGGAAAGGCTTCCGTACCCGATGGGTCCAAATCACATGCCCAGCAAAGTAGCCTTAAACCTGGACACACAATGGAGACCATTTGACCCTTTAAAATCATTCTACAACCAGACTTCCAGGCCCAAGAGGTCACACAGTCATGCCCAGCAAAGTAGCTCTGGGCCTGGGCACACTTCACGCAGTTTGACCGTTTAAATAATACTACAACCAGACTTCCAGGCCCAAGAGGTCACACAGTCATGCCCAGCAAGGTTACTTTAAACGTGGGCACACTTCAGACCGTTTCACTCTTTAAATCATTCAAAGCACCACATTTCAAGGCCCAAGAGGTCACAGAATCATGCCCATCAAAGTAGCTCTGGGCCTGGGCACACTTCACGCAGTTTGACCCTTTAAATAATACTACAACCAGACGCATACAGGTGCGCACATATACACAGATACACATTCTGTTTAATTTCTTCACATCTGCAGACTAGAGTAAGCTGAGGTTATAGTGTTAAACCAGGTACTACATAAACAGTATATAGTATATATACAGAGGATATAGTGTTAAACCAGGTACTACATACAGAGTATATAGTATACATACAGAGTATATAGTTTGACCAAAAGATCGTGCTGATCTTTGATCTCCTGGTTCTTCATCTCCAGCGCCACTTTCAGACTCATAATGTCCTCCTCTATGGGCTGGTATAACACACACACGAATCATCACTACAGCCAGTACAATGGAAAGGTGGGAATGTGTACTGCATGTGTACTGACGTTATAAGTGAAAGGTGGAGGTACTGGTGGATGTGTACTGACACTATAAGAGATCTCTACCTGCAGTGACAGTCTGAGCTTCTCAAGTTCTTCCTCCAGAGATTTCTTCTCCTGTTCACAGGCCATTTTCATATCTGCCAGAGCAAGTATCATTACTGCTGGATATAACAGATTGTATATACTACATAATTACTACTGAATATATAAAATATAATATATATAGTACTATACATATATTAGTATCACTTTTATTGGAGCCTAAAGGCTAACATTCATTATTAGTTATGTTAGTATTATTGCATTTCCATAGTACTTACTCTTGATGGACCTGTTATGCTCCTCCTCCTCCTGCTGTTTCTGCAGGAGCTCTGTCTCCTCCTGCTGCTTGTGTTTCAGCATCTCCTGAAGAACCTGCAGCTCCTTCTGCTTCTGCAACCTCAACTCCTTCAGCTGCTCCAACAAATTGTTCTCCAACTCCTCCTTCTCACACCGCAAACACTCCAATCGGGCCACAGGCCCCACTAGTGACACAGAACCACACACACACACACACACACACACACACACACACACACACACACACACACACAGACAAAGAGAGAGATAAACATGTATAAATGTATAAGAATTTGTGGATAAAATTATTATGAGATTATTTATAATGAAACGACTACACTACACAACCACTTCTTCCTTTTATTTACATATTATACAGATATTTAGAGATATTTACATTTTATTTACCCGCGTGCGTCTCTCTTCTCCAAGGTAGCGGAGAGATATGAAGGGATAAAAGGGGAAAAGAATAAAATGCACGTCGGTTTTAAATTCGCAGGCTACCTGTGCTGAAGGCGTGGAAAACGAGCACGTGACGGAAAGGCTTCCGTACCCGATGGGTCCAAATCACATGCCCAGCAAAGTAGCCTTAAACCTGGACACACAATGGAGACCATTTGACCCTTTAAAATCATACTACAACCAGACTTCCAGGCCCAAGAGGTCACACAGTCATGCCCAGCAAAGTAGCTCTGGGCCTGGGCACACTTCACGCAGTTTGACCGTTTAAATAAAACCAGAAACAGACTTCCTGGCCCAAGAGGTCACACAGTCATGCCCAGCAAGGTTGCTTTAAACGTGGGCACACTTCAGACCGTTTCACTCTTTAAATCATTCAAAGCACCACATTTCAAGGCCCAAGAGGTCACAGAATCATGCCCATCAAAGTAGCTCTGGGCCTGGGCACACTTCACGCAGTTTGACCCTTTAAATAATACTACAACCAGACACATACAGGTGCGCACATATACACAGATACACATTCTGTTTAAATTTCTTCACATCTGCAGACTAGAGTAAGCTGAGGGTATAGTGTTAAACCAGGTACTACATAAACAGTATATAGTATATATACAGAGGATATAGTGTTAAACCAGGTACTACATACAGAGTATATAGTATACATACAGAGTATATAGTTTGACCAAAAGATCGTGCTGATCTTTGATCTCCTGGTTCTTCATCTCCAGCGCCACTTTCAGACTCATAATGTCCTCCTCTATGGGCTGGTATAACACACACACGAATCATCACTACAGCCAGTACAATGGAAAGGTGGGAATGTGTACTGAATGTGTACTGACGTTATAAGTGAAAGGTGGAGGTACTGGTGGATGTGTACTGACACTATAAGGGATCTCTACCTGCAGTGACAGTCTGAGCTTCTCAAGTTCTTCCTCCAGAGATTTCTTCTCCTGTTCACAGGCCATTTTCATATCTGCCAGAGCAAGTATCATTACTGCTGGATATAACACAGATTGTATATACTACATAATTACTACTGAATATATAAAATATAATATAAATAGTACTATACATATATTAGTATCACTTTTATTGGAGCCTAAAGGCTAACATTCATTATTAGTTATGTTAGTATTATTGCATTTCCATAGTACTTACCCTTGAGGGACCTGTTATGCTCCTCCTCCTCCTGCTGTTTCTGCAGGAGCTCTGTCTCCTCCTGCTGCTTGTGTTTCAGCATCTCCTGAAGAACCTGCAGCTCCTTCTGCTTCTGCAACCTCAACTCCTTCAGCTGCTCCAACAAACTGTTCTCCAACTCCTCCTTCTCACACCGCAAACACTCCAATCGGGCCACAGGCCCCACTAGTGACACAGAACCACACACACACACACAGACACACACACAGACACACACACAGACACACACAAAGAGAGAGATAAACATATATAAATGTATAAGAATTTGTGGATAAAATTATTATGAGATTATTCATAATCAAACGACTACACTACACAACCACTTCTTCCTTTTATTTACATGTTATACAGATATTTACAGATATTTACATTTTATTTACCCGCGTGCGTCTCTCTTCTCCAAGGTAGCGGAGAGATATGAAAGGATAAAAGGGGAAAAGAATAAAATGCACGTCGGTTTTAATTTCGCAGGCTACCTGCGCTGAAGGCGTGGAAAACGAGCACGTGACGGAAAGGCTTCCGTACCCGATGGGTCCAAATCACATGCCCAGCAAAGTAGCCTTAAACCTGGACACACAATGGAGACCATTTGACCCTTTAAAATCATACTACAACCAGACTTCCAGGCCCAAGAGGTCACACAGTCATGCACAGCAAAGTAGCTCTGGGCCTGGGCACACTTCACGCAGTTTGACCGTTTAAATAAAAGTAGAAACAGACTTCCTGGCCCAAGAGGTCACACAGTCATGCCCAGCAAGGATGCTTTAAACGTGGGCACACTTCAGACCGTTTCACTCTTTAAATCATTCAAAGCACCACATTTCAAGGCCCAAGAGGTCACAGAATCATGCCCATCAAAGTAGCTCTGCGCCTGGGCACACTTCACGCAGTTTGACCCTTTAAATAATACTACAACCAGACACATACAGGTGCGCACATATACACAGATACACATTCTGTTTAATTTCTTCACATCTGCAGACTAGAGTAAGCTGAGGGTATAGTGTTAAACCAGGTACTACATAAACAGTATATAGTATATATACAGAGGATATAGTGTTAAACCAGGTACTACATACAGAGTATATAGTTTGACCAAAAGATCGTGCTGATCTGTGATCTCCTGGTTCTTCATCTCCAGCGCCAATTTCAGACTCATAATGTCCTCCTCTATGGGCTGGTATAACACACACACGAATCATCACTACAGCCAGTACAATGGAAAGGTGGGAATGTGTACTGAATGTGTACTGACGTTATAAGTGAAAGGTGGAGGTACTGGTGGATGTCTATTGACACTATAAGGGATCTCTACCTGCAGTGACAGTCTGAGCTTCTCAAGTTCTTCCTCCAGAGATTTCTTCTCCTGTTCACAGGCCATTTTCATATCTGCCAGAGCAAGTATCATTACTGCTGGATATAACACAGATTGTATATACTACATAATTACTACTGAATATATAAAATATAATATATATAGTACTATACATCTATTAGTATCACTTTTATTGGAGCCTAAAGGCTAACATTCATTATTAATTATGTTAGTATTATTGCATTTCCATAGTACTTACTCTTGATGGACCTGTTATGCTCCTCCTCCTCCTGCTGTTTCTGCAGGAGCTCTGTCTCCTCCTGCTGCTTGTGTTTCAGCATCTCCTGAAGAACCTGCAGCTCCTTCTGCTTCTGCAACCTCAACTCCTTCAGCTGCTCCAACAAATTGTTCTCCAACTCCTCCTTCTCACACCGCAAACACTCCAATCGGGCCACAGGCCCCACTAGTGACACAGAACCACACACACACACACACACACACACAAACACACACACAGAGAGAGATAAACATGTATAAATGTATAAGAATTTGTGGATAAAATTATTATGAGATTATTTATAATCAAACGACTACACTACACAACCACTTCTTCCTTTTATTTACATATTATACAGATATTTACATTTTATTTACCCGCGTACGTCTCTCTTCTCCAAGGTAGCGGAGAGATATGAAGGGATAAAAGGGGAAAAGAATAAAATGCACGTCGGTTTTAAATTCGCAGGCTACCTGCGCTGAAGGCGTGGAAAACTAGCACATGATGGAAAGGCTTCCGTACCCGATGGGTCCAAATCACATGCCCAGCAAAGTAGCCTTAAACCTGGACACACAATGGAGACCATTTGACCCTTTAAAATCATTCTACAACCAGACTTCCAGGCCCAAGAGGTCACACAGTCATGCACAGCAAAGTAGCTCTGGGCCTGGGCACACTTCACGCAGTTTGACCGTTTAAATAATACTACAACCAGACTTCCAGGCACAAGAGGTCACACAGTCATGCCCAGCAAGGTTACTTTAAACGTGGGCACACTTCAGACCGTTTCACTCTTTAAATCATTCAAAGCACCACATTTCAAGGCCCAAGAGGTCACAGAATCATGCCCATCAAAGTAGCTCTGGGCCTGGGCACACTTCACGCAGTTTGACCCTTTAAATAATACTACAACCAGACGCATACAGGTGCGCACATATACACAGATACACATTCTGTTTAATTTCTTCACATCTGCAGACTAGAGTAAGCTGAGGTTATAGTGTTAAACCAGGTACTACATAAACAGTATATAGTATATATACAGAGGATATAGTGTTAAACCAGGTACTACATACAGAGTATATAGTATACATACAGAGTATATAGTTTGACCAAAAGATCGTGCTGATCTTTGATCTCCTGGTTCTTCATCTCCAGCGCCACTTTCAGACTCATAATTTCCTCCTCTATGGGCTGGTATAACACACACACGAATCATCACTACAGCCAGTACAATGGAAAGGTGGGAATGTGTACTGAATGTGTACTGACGTTATAAGTGAAAGGTGGAGGTACTGGTGGATGTCTATTGACACTATAAGGGATCTCTACCTGCAGTGACAGTCTGAGCTTCTCAAGTTCTTCCTCCAGAGATTTCTTCTCCTGTTCACAGGCCATTTTCATATCTGCCAGAGCAAGTATCATTACTGCTGGATATAACACAGATTGTATATACTACATAATTACTACTGAATATATAAAATATAATATATATAGTACTATACATCTATTAGTATCACTTTTATTGGAGCCTAAAGGCTAACATTCATTATTAATTATGTTAGTATTATTGCATTTCCATAGTACTTACTCTTGATGGACCTGTTATGCTCCTCCTCCTCCTGCTGTTTCTGCAGGAGCTCTGTCTCCTCCTGCTGCTTGTGTTTCAGCATCTCGTGAAGAACCTGCAGCTCCTTCTGCTTCTGCAACCTCAACTCCTTCAGCTGCTCCAACAAACTGTTCTCCAACTCCTCCTTCTCACACCGCAAACACTCCAATCGGGCCACAGGCCCCACTAGTGACACAGAACAACACACACACACACACACAGACACACACACAGACACACACACACACAAAGAGAGAGATAAACATGTATAAATGTATAAGAATTTGTGGATAAAATTATTATGAGATTATTCATAATCAAACGACTACACTACACAACCACTTCTTCCTTTTATTTACATGTTATACAGATATTTACAGATATTTACATTTTATTTACCCGCGTGCGTCTCTCTTCTCCAAGGTAGCGGAGAGATATGAAAGGATAAAAGGGGAAAAGAATAAAATGCATGTCGGTTTTAATTTCGCAGGCTACCTGCGCTGAAGGCATGGAAAACGAGCACGTGACGGAAAGGCTTCCGTACCCGATGGGTCCAAATCACATGCCCAGCAAAGTAGCCTTAAACCTGGACACACAATGGAGACCATTTGACCCTTTAAAATCATATTACAACCAGACTTCCAGGCCCAAGAGGTCACACAGTCATGCACAGCAAAGTAGCTCTGGGCCTGGGCACACTTCACGCAGTTTGACCGTTTAAATAAAAGTAGAAACAGACTTCCTGGCCCAAGAGGTCACACAGTCATGCCCAGCAAGGATGCTTTAAACGTGGGCACACTTCAGACCGTTTCACTCTTTAAATCATTCAAAGCACCACATTTCAAGGCCCAAGAGGTCACAGAATCATGCCCATCAAAGTAGCTCTGCGCCTGGGCACACTTCACGCAGTTTGACCCTTTAAATAATACTACAACCAGACACATACAGGTGCGCACATATACACAGATACACATTCTGTTTAATTTCTTCACATCTGCAGACTAGAGTAAGCTGAGGGTATAGTGTTAAACCAGGTACTACATAAACAGTATATAGTATTTATACAGAGGATATAGTGTTAAACCAGGTACTATATAGAGAGTATATAGTTTGACCAAAAGATCGTGCTGATATTTGATCTCCTGGTTCTTCATCTCCAGTGCCACTTTCAGACTCATAATGTCCTCCTCTATGGGCTGGTATAACACACACACGAATCATCACTACAGCCAGTACAATGGAAAGGTGGGAATGTGTACTGAATGTGTACTGACGTTATAAGTGAAAGGTGGAGCTACTGGTGGATGTGTACTGACACTATAAGGGATCTCTACCTGCAGTGACAGTCTGAGCTTCTCAAGTTCTTCCTCCAGAGATTTCTTCTCCTGTTCACAGGCCATTTTCATATCTGCCAGAGCAAGTATCATTACTGCTGGATATAACACAGATTGTATATACTACATAATTACTACTGAATATATAAAATATAATATATATAGTACTATACATATATTAGTATCACTTTTATTGGAGCCTAAAGGCTAACATTCATTATTAGTTATGTTAGTATTATTGCATTTCCATAGTACTTACTCTTGATGGACCTGTTATGCTCTTCCTCCTCCTGCTGTTTCTGCAGGAGCTCTGTCTCCTCCTGCTGCTTGTGTTTCAGCATCTCCTGAAGAACCTGCAGCTCCTTCTGCTTCTGCAACCTCAACTCCTTCAGCTGCTCCAACAAACTGTTCTCCAACTCCTCCTTCTCACACCGCAAACACTCCAATCGGGCCACAGGCCCCACTAGTGACACAGAACCACACACACACACACACACAGAGAGAGATAAACATGTATAAATGTATAAGAATTTGTGGATAAAATTATTATGAGATTATTTATAATGAAACGACTACACTACACAACCACTTCTTCCTTTTATTTACATATTATACAGATATTTAGAGATATTTACATTTTATTTACCCGCGTGCGTCTCTCTTCTCCAAGGTAGCGGAGAGATATGAAAGGATAAAAGGGGAAAACAATAAAATGCACGTCGGTTTTAAATTCGCAGGCTACCTGCGCTGAAGGCGTGGAAAACGAGCACGTGACGGAAAGGCTTCCGTACCCGATGGGTCCAAATCACATGCCAAGCAAAGTAGCCTTAAACCTGGACACACAATGGAGACCATTTGACCCTTTAAAATCATACTACAACCAGACTTCCAGGCCCAAGAGGTCACACAGTCATGCCCAGCAAAGTAGCTCTGGGCCTGGGCACACTTCACGCAGTTTGACCGTTTAAATAAAACTAGAAACAGACTTCCTGGCCCAAGAGGTCACACAGTCATGCCCAGCAAAGTAGCTCTGGGCCTGGGCACACTTCAATCACTTTGTGCCTTTAAATCATACTACTACTACCACCAGACTTCCAGGGCCTAGAGGTCACACAGTCATGCACAGCAAAGTAGCTCTGGGCCTGGGCACACTTCATGCAGTTTGACCCTTTAAATAATACTACAACCAGACACATACAGGTGCGCACATATACACAGATACACATTCTGTTTAATTTCTTCACATCTGCAGACTAGAGTAAGCTGAGGGTATAGTGTTAAACCAGGTACTACATAAACAGTATATAGTATATATACAGAGGATATAGTGTTAAACCAGGTACTACATACAGAGTATATAGTATACATACAGAGTATATAGTTTGACCAAAAGATCGTGCTGATCTTTGATCTCCTGTTTCTTCATCTCCAGCGCCACTTTCAGACTCATAATGTCCTCCTCTATGGGCTGGTATAACACACACTCGAATCATCACTACAGCCAGTACAATGGAAAGGTGGGAATGTGTACTGAATGTGTACTGACGTTATAAGTGAAAGGTGGAGCTACTGGTGGATGTGTACTGACACTATAAGGGATCTCTACCTGCAGTGACAGTCTGAGCTTCTCAAGTTCTTCCTCCAGAGATTTCTTCTCCTGTTCACAGGCCATTTTCATATCTGCCAGAGCAAGTATCATTACTGCTGGATATAACACAGATTGTATATACTACATAATTACTACTGAATATATAAAATATAATATATATAGTACTATACATATATTAGTATCACTTTTATTGGAGCCTAAAGGCTAACATTCATTATTAGTTATGTTAGTATTATTGCATTTCCATAGTACTTACCCTTGAGGGACCTGTTATGCTCCTCCTCCTCCTGCTGTTTCTGCAGGAGCTCTGTCTCCTCCTGCTGCTTGTGTTTCAGCATCTCCTGAAGAACCTGCAGCTCCTTCTGCTTCTGCAACCTCAACTCCTTCAGCTGCTCCAACAAACTGTTCTCCAACTCCTCCTTCTCACACCGCAAACACTCCAATCGGGCCACAGGCCCCACTAGTGACACAGAACCACACACACGCACACACAGACACACACACACACACACACACACACACACACAAAGAGAGAGATAAACATGTATAAATGTATAAGAATTTGTGGATAAAATTATTATGAGATTATTTATAATGAAACGACTACACTACACAACCACTTCTTCCTTTTATTTACATATTATACAGATATTTACAGATATTTACATTTTATTTCCCAGCGTGCGTCTCTCTTCTCCAAGGTAGCGGAGAGATATGAAAGGATAAAAGGGGAAAAGAATAAAATGCACGTCGGTTTTAAATTCGCAGGCTACCTGCGCTGAAGGCGTGGAAAACGAGCACGTGACGGAAAGGCTTCCGTACCCGATGGGTCCAAATCACATGCCCAGCAAAGTAGCCTTAAACCTGGACACACAATGGAGACCATTTGACCCTTTAAATAATACTACAACCAGACACATACAGGTGCGCACATATACACAGATACACATTCTGTTTAAATTTCTTCAAATCTGCAGACTAGAGTAAGCTGAGGGTATAGTGTTAAACCAGGAACTACATAAACAGTATATAGTATATATACAGAGGATATAGTGTTAAACCAGGTACTACATACAGAGTATATAGTATACATACAGAGTATATAGTTTGACCAAAAGATCGTGCTGATCTTTGATCTCCTGGTTCTTCATCTCCAGCGCCACTTTCAGACTCATAATGTCCTCCTCTATGGGCTGGTATAACCCACACACACGAATCATCACTACAGCCAGTACAATGGAAAGGTGGGAATGTGTACTGAATGTGTACTGACGTTATAAGTGAAAGGTGGAGGTACTGGTGGATGTGTACTGACACTATAAGGGATCTCTACCTGCAGTGACAGTCTGAGCTTCTCAAGTTCTTCCTCCAGAGATTTCTTCTCCTGTTCACAGGCCATTTTCATATCTGCCAGAGCAAGTATCATTACTGCTGGATATAACATAGATTGTATATACTACATAATTACTACTGAATATATAAAATATAATATATATAGTACTATACATATATTAGTATCACTTTTATTGGAGCCTAAAGGCTAGCATTCATTATTAGTTATGTTAGTATTATTGCATTTCCATAGTACTTACTCTTGATGGACCTGTTATGCTCCTCCTCCTCCTGCTGTTTCTGCAGGAGCTCTGTCTCCTCCTGCTGCTTGTGTTTCAGCATCTCCTGAAGAACCTGCAGCTCCTTCTGCTTCTGCAACCTCAACTCCTTCAGCTGCTCCAACAAACTGTTCTCCAACTCCTCATTCCTCATTCTCACACCGCAAACACTCCAATCGGGCCACAGGCCCCACTAGTGACACAGAACCACACACACACACACACACACACAAAGAGAGAGATAAACATGTATAAATGTATAAGAATTTGTGGATAAAATTATTATGAGATTATTTATAATCAAACGACTACACTACACAACCACATCTTCCTTTTATTTACATATTATACAGATATTTAGAGATATTTACATTTTATTTACCCGCGTGCGTCTCTCTTCTCCAAGGTAGCGGAGAGATATGAAAGGATAAAAGGGGAAAAGAATAAAATGCACGTCGGTTTTAAATTCGCAGGCTACCTGCGCTGAAGGCGTGGAAAACGAGCACGTGACGGAAAGGCTTCCGTACCCGATGGGTCCAAATCACATGCCCAGCAAAGTAGCCTTAAACCTGGACACACAATGGAGACCATTTGACCCTTTAAAATCATACTACAACCAGACTTCCAGGCCCAAGAGGTCACACAGTCAATTCCCAGCAAAGTAGCTCTGGGCCTGGGCACACATGACGCAGTTTGACCGTTTAAATAAAACTAAACCAGACACATACAGGTCGGCACATATACACAGATACACATTCTGTTTAATTTCTTCACATCTGCAGACTAGAGTAAGCTGAGGGTATAGTGTTAAACCAGGTACTACATAAACAGTATATAGTATATATTCAGAGGATATAGTGTTAAACCAGGTACTACATACAGAGTATATAGTATACATACAGAGTATATAGTTTGACCAAAAGATCGTGCTGATCTTTGATCTCCTGGTTCTTCATCTCCAGCGCTACTTTCAGACTCATAATGTCCTCCTCTATGGGCTGGTATAAAACACACACGAATCATCACTACAGCCAGTACAATGGAAAGGTGGGAATGTGTACTGAATGTGTACTGACGTTATAAGTGAAAGGTGGAGCTACTGGTGGATGTGTACTGACACTATAAGGGATCTCTACCTGCAGTGACAGTCTGAGCTTCTCAAGTTCTTCCTCCAGAGATTTCTTCTCCTGTTCACAGGCCATTTTCATATCTGCCAGAGCAAGTATCATTACTGCTGGATATAACACAGATTGTATATACTACATAATTACTACTGAATATATAAAATATAATATATATAGTACTATACATATATTAGTGTCACTTTTATTGGAGCCTAAAGGCTAACATTCATTATTAGTTATGTTAGTATTATTGCATTTCCATAGTACTTACTCTTGATGGACCTGTTATGCTCCTCCTCCTCCTGCTGTTTCTGCAGGAGCTCTGTCTCCTCCTGCTGCTTGTGTTTCAGCATCTCCTGAAGAACCTGCAGCTCCTTCTGCAACCTCAACTCCTTCAGCTGCTCCAACAAACTGTTCTCCAACTCCTCCTTCTCACACCGCAAACACTCCAATCGGGCCACAGGCCCCACTAGTGACACAGAACCACACACACACACACACAGACACACACGCACACACACAGAGAGAGATAAACATGTATAAATGTATAAGAATTTGTGGATAAAATTACTATGAGATTATTTATAATCAAACGACTACACTATACAACCACATCTTCCTTTTATTTACATATTATACAGACATTTAGAGATATTTACATTTTATTTACCCACGTGCGTCTCTCTTCTCCAAGGTAGCAGAGAGATATTAAAGGATAAAAGGGGAAAAGAATAAAATGCACGTCGGTTTTAAATTCGCAGGCTACCTGCGCTGAAGGCGTGGAAAACGAGCACGTGACGGAAAGGCTTCCGTACCCGATGGGTCCAAATCACATGCCCAGCAAAGTAGCCTTAAACCTGGACACACAATGGAGACCATTTGACCCTTTAAAATCATACTACAACCAGACTTCCAGGCCCAAGAGGTCACATAGTCATTCCCAGCAAAGTAGCTCTGGGCCTGGGCACACTTCACGCAGTTTGACCCTTTAAATAATACTACAACCAGACACATACAGGTGGGCACATATACACAGATACACATTCTGTTTAATTTCTTCACATCTGCAGACTAGAGTAAGCTGAGGGTATAGTGTTAAACCAGGTACTACATAAACAGTATATAGTATATATACAGAGGATATAGTGTTAAACCAGGTACTACATACAGAGTATATAGTATACATACAGAGTATATAGTTTGACCAAAAGATCGTGCTGATCTTTGATCTCCTGGTTCTTCATCTCCAGCGCTACTTTCAGACTCATAATGTCCTCCTCTATGGGCTGGTACAAAACACACACGAATCATCACTACAGCCAGTACAATGGAAAGGTGGGAATGTGTACTGAATGTGTACTGACGTTATAAGTGAAAGGTGGAGCTACTGGTGGATGTGTACTGACACTATAAGGGATCTCTACCTGCAGTGACAGTCTGAGCTTCTCAAGTTCTTCCTCCAGAGATTTCTTCTCCTGTTCACAGGCCATTTTCATATCTGCCAGAGCAAGTATCATTACTGCTGGATATAACACAGATTGTATATACTACATAATTACTACTGAATATATAAAATATAATATATATAGTACTATACATATATTAGTGTCACTTTTATTGGAGCCTAAAGGCTAACATTCATTATTAGTTATGTTAGTATTATTGCATTTCCATAGTACTTACTCTTGATGGACCTGTTATGCTCCTCCTCCTCCTGCTGTTTCTGCAGGAGCTCTGTCTCCTCCTGCTGCTTGTGTTTCAGCATCTCCTGAAGAACCTGCAGCTCCTTCTGCAACCTCAACTCCTTCAGCTGCTCCAACAAACTGTTCTCCAACTCCTCCTTCTCACACCGCAAACACTCCAATCGGGCCACAGGCCCCACTAGTGACACAGAACCACACACACACACACACACACACACACACAGAAAGAGAGAGATAAACATGTATAAATGTATAAGAATTTGAGGATAAAATTATTATGAGATTATTTATAATCAAACGACTACACTATACAACCACTTCTTCCTTTTATTTAGATATTATACAGATATGTACAGATATTTACATTTTATTTACCCGCGTGCGTCTCTCTTCTCCAAGGTAGCGGAGAGATATGAAAGGATAAAAGGGGAAAAGAATAAAATGCACGTCGGTTTTAAATTCGCAGGCTACCTGCGCTGAAGGCGTGGAAAACGAGCACGTGACGGAAAGGCTTCCGTACCCGATGGGTCCAAATCACATGCCCAGCAAAGTAGCCTTAAACCTGGACACACAATGGAGACCATTTGACCCTTTAAAATCATACTACAACCAGACTTCCAGGCCCAAGAGGTCACACAGTCATGCCCAGCAAAGTAGCTCTGGGCCTGGGCACACATGACGCAGTTTGACCGTTTAAATAAAACTAAACCAGACACATACAGGTGCGCACATATACACAGATACACATTCTGTTTAATTGCTTCACATCTGCAGACTAGAGTAAGCTGAGGGTATAGTGTTAAACCAGGTACTACATAAACAGTATATAGTATATATACAGAGGATATAGTGTTAAACCAGGTACTACATACAGAGTATATAGTATACATACAGAGTATATAGTTTGACCAAAAGATCGTGCTGATCTTTGATCTCCTGGTTCTTCATCTCCAGCGCTACTTTCAGACTCATAATGTCCTCCTCTATGGGCTGGTATAACACACACACGAATCATCACTACAGCCAGTACAATGGAAAGGTGGGAATGTGTACTGAATGTGTACTGACGTTATAAGTGAAAGGTGGAGGTACTGGTGGATGTGTACTGACACTATAAGGGATCTCTACCTGCAGTGACAGTCTGAGCTTCTCAAGTTCTTCCTCCAGAGATTTCTTCTCCTGTTCACAGGCCATTTTCATATCTGCCAGAGCAAGTATCATTACTGCTGGATATAACACAGATTGTATATACTACATAATTACTACTGAATATATAAAATATAATATATATAGTACTATACATATATTAGTATCACTTTTATTGGAGCCTAAAGGCTAACATTCATTATTAGTTATGTTAGTATTATTGCATTTCCATAGTACTTACTCTTGATGGACCTGTTATGCTCCTCCTCCTCCTGCTGTTTCTGCAGGAGCTCTGTCTCCTCTTGCTGCTTGTGTTTCAGCATCTCCTGAAGAACCTGCAGCTCTTTCTGCTTCTGCAACCTCAACTCCTTCAGCTGCTCCAACAAATTGTTCTCCAACTCCTCCTTCTCACACTGCAAACACTCCAATCGGGCCACAGGCCCCACTAGTGACACAGAACCACACACACACACACACAGACACACACACACACACAGAGAGAGAGATAAACATGTATAAATGTATAAGAATTTGTGGATAAAATTACTATGAGATTATTTATAATCAAACGACTACACTATACAACCACATCTTCCTTTTATTTACATATTATACAGACATTTAGAGATATTTACATTTTATTTACCCGCGTGCGTCTCTCTTCTCCAAGGTAGCAGAGAGATATGAAAAGATAAAAGGGGAAAAGAATAAAATGCACGTCGGTTTTAAATTCGCAGGCTACCTGCGCTGAAGGCGTGGAAAACCAGCACGTGACGGAAAAGCTTCCGTACCCGATGGGTCCAAATCACATGCCCAGCAAAGTAGCCTTAAACCTGGACACACAATGGAGACCATTTGACCCTTTAAAATCATACTACAACCAGACTTCCAGGCCCAAGAGGTCACATAGTCATTCCCAGCAAAGTAGCTCTGGGCCTGGGCACACTTCACGCAGTTTGACCCTTTAAATAATACTACAACCAGACACATACAGGTGGGCACATATACACAGATACACATTCTGTTTAATTTCTTCACATCTGCAGACTAGAGTAAGCTGAGGGTATAGTGTTAAACCAGGTACTACATAAACAGTATATAGTATATATACAGAGGATATAGTGTTAAACCAGGTACTACATACAGAGTATATAGTATACATACAGAGTATATAGTTTGACCAAAAGATCGTGCTGATCTTTGATCTCCTGGTTCTTCATCTCCAGCGCCACTTTCAGACTCAATGTCCTCCTCTATGGGCTGGTATAACACACACAAAAATCATCACTACAGCCAGTACAATGGAAAGGTGGGAATGTGTACTGAATGTGTACTGACGTTATAAGTGAAAGGTGGAGCTACTGGTGGATGTGTACTGACACTATAAGGGATCTCTACCTGCAGTGACAGTCTGAGCTTCTCAAGTTCTTCCTCCAGAGATTTCTTCTCCTGTTCACAGGCCATTTTCATATCTGCCAGAGCAAGTATCATTACTGCTGGATATAACACAGATTGTATATACTACATAATTACTACTGAATATACAAAATATAATATATATAGTACTATACATATATTAGTATCACTTTTATTGGAGCCTAAAGGCTAACATTCATTATTAGTTATGTTAGTATTATTGCATTTCCATAGTACTTACTCTTGATGGACCTGTTATGCTCCTCCTCCTCCTGCTGTTTCTGCAGGAGCTCAGTCTCCTCCTGCTGCTTGTGTTTCAGCATCTCCTGAAGAACCTGCAGCTCCTTCTGCTTCTGCAACCTCAACTCCTTCAGCTGCTCCAACAAATTGTTCTCCAACTCCTCCTTCTCACACCGCAAACACTCCAATCGGGCCACAGGCCCCACTAGTGACACAGAACCCCACACACACACACAGAGAGATAAACATGTATAAATGTATAAGAATTTGTGGATAAAATTATTATGAGATTATTTATAATCAAACGACTACACTACACAACCACTTCTTCCTTTTATTTACATATTATACAGATATTTACAGATATTTACCCGTGTGCGTCTCTCTTCTCCAAGGTAGCGGAGAGATATGAAAGGATAAAAGGGGAAAAGAATAAAATGCACGTCGGTTTTAAATTCGCAGGCTACCTGCGCTGAAGGCGTGGAAAACGAGCACGTAACGGACAGGCTTCCGTACCCGATGGGTCCAAATCACATGCCCAGCAAAGTAGCCTTAAACCTGGACACACAATGGAGACCATTTGACCCTTTAAAATCATACTACAACCAGACTTCCAGGCCCAAGAGGTCACACAGTCATGCCCAGCAAAGTAGCTCTGGGCCTGGGCACACTTCACGCAGTTTGACCCTTTAACCAAAACTAGAAACAGACCTGCAAGCCCCGGAGCTCACAGAATCATACCCAGTAAAGTAGCTAGCTAGCTTTCAGCTCAGTAACCGTAGCTAGCTAGCTAGCTATCAGCTCAGTAAACCATACAATCAAATGTCCACCAAGCATTTAAACCGCAAGCATTTAAACCACTAGATACCGCTAGTTACCGGCTGCACGGTTAACAGTGCAAAGCCATTACCAAGCTACCTAGCTAGCTAGCTAGCTACCGGAAGCACTTTTAACAGTGCAAAGTCAGTAGCTAGCTAGTAGTAGCTACTGTAGCTAGCTAGCTACCGGAAGCACTTTTAACAGTGCAAAGTCAGTAGCTAGCTAGTAGTAGCTACTGTAGCTAGCTAGCTAGCTACTGACTTTGCACTGTTAACCTTGCAGCCGGTAGCTCGCTAGCTAGCTAGCAGCTCAGTAACCGTACAAATTCGCCTGCTGCTGAAAACTGTCAAGTTGTATTTATAGCTTTCGTTTTAGTTCTCTCAGCTTACTTATTTGGTTTTTTTGTGTGTGTGTTTTTTTCAGGGAAGTTTAATAATTTCTTAGAAATCTTGGAACATTTTGCCAGTTGGCATCTAGGAAAGCCTTTCTGCCCACAGACAATAAACACAAGCCAGAATTCCTCAAACAGGAATGAATCTACTAATTTAGTAACATTTCAGGCACATGAGTGGAGGAACTAGCAAATTCTAAATGATGAAATCGAAGCTGATAAAAATCCATGAAAATATAAACTGGTCATGAAAAAATGCTTGTGAATTGAAAATGTAAGTGATAGGATTAAAACAGTCTTGATTTGATATATTTTTAAAAATCAAATATCAAGTTTGATCATTCATGACCAAGGGAGTTTCTATGAGGGTGTAAACAACAAATGCATGTGAACTAAATACTACAGTGGTATATAATTAAATAATTGGAATAACTTTGTGTCACGTCATTTAACGTTTAACTCAAGCCGTTTGTGTTACCGGACTCTTTTATCACTTAACATTAGTAACTGTTTTAGTTGCCTTGTTTATCCAATAACATTCATTAATTAATCAATCCATGGTTTAACCCAAGCAATTTTCGTTACTTCCGCCTCTCGACGCAAAAATGTCAATCAGAACGTTGCGCCCGCAAACTTCAAATAAACGATAAATAAGGCAAGTAATAAAAATGGATAAAGTTGAAAGATAAGTTGATTAAACTTGAGTCAAATAAAACTACTTATCAGTCAAAACGTCAATTCATATGCATTTTATTGACTCAAAATTTAATTTACGTGCATTTTAATCAGCCATATTTTTGGTGTATAGACCTGAGTTTTGTCGTTGAAGAGAATAAAAGAATCCGTCGTGTAAACTTACGCCATCTGCAGGCTGAGATGGTGTTGGGTTGACCCGGATGTGACGTTTGCCAAGCTGATGACATATCACGATATTAATTGTGAGATTTCCTTACCATCTTTGCTCTTCGCAGAAGGGCACAGTGCGGTTTACAGGGCACAGTTTGACCGTTTAAATAATACTACAACCAGACTTCCAGGCACAAGAGGTCACACAGTCATGCCCAGCAAGGTTGCTTTAAACGTGGGCACACTTCAGACCGTTTCACTCTTTAAATCGTTCAAAGCACCAGATTTCAAGGCCCAAGAGGTCACAGAATCATGCCCAGCAAAGTAGCTCTGGGCCTGGGCACACTTCATGCAGTTTGACCCTTTAAATAATACTACAACCAGACTTCCAGGCACAAGAGGTCACACAGTCATGCCCAGCAAAGTAGCTCTGGGCATGGGCACACTTCATGCAGTTTGACCCTTTAAATAATACTACAACCAGACTTCCAGGCACAAGAGGTCACACAGTCATGCACAGCAAAGTAGTGCTGGGCCAGGGCACACTTCATGTACTTTGTGCCTTTAAATAATACTACAACCAGACTTCCAAGCCGAAGAGGTCACAGAGTCATGCCCAGCAAAGTCGCTATGGGCCTGGGCAGACCATGCAATTTGACCCTTTAACCAAAACTAGAAACAGAACTCAAAGCCCAGGAGGTCACAGAATCATGCCCATCAAAGTAGCTCTGGGCCTGTGTACACTTCAGGCCATTTCACCTTTTATATAATGGAAACACCAGACCTCCAGGCCCAAGAGGTCACACAGTCATGCCCAGAAAAGTAACTCTGGGCCTATACACACTTCACGCAGTTTGACCGTTTAAATAAAACTAGAAACAGACTTCCTGGCCCAAGAGGTCACACAGTCATGCCCAGCAAAGTAGCCTTAAACCTGGACACACAATGGAGACCATTTGACCCTTTAAAATCATACTACAACCAGACTTCCAGGCCCAAGAGGTCACACAGTCATGCCCAGCAAAGTAGCTCTGGGCCTGGGCACACTTCACGCAGTTTGACCGTTTAAATAAAACTAGAAACAGACTTCCTGGCCCAAGAGGTCACACAGTCATGCCCAGCAAAGTAGCCTTAAACCTGGACACACAATGGAGACCATTTGACCCTTTAAAATCATACTACAACCAGACTTCCAGGCCCAAGAGGTCACACAGTCATGCCCAGCAAAGTAGCTCTGGGCCTGGGCACACTTCACGCAGTTTGACCGTTTAAATAAAACTAGAAACAGACTTCCTGGCCCAAGAGGTCACACAGTCATGCCCATCAAAGTAGCTCTGGGCCTGGGCACACTTCACGCAGTTTGACCCTTTAAATAATACTACAACCAGACACATACAGGTGCGCACATATACACAGATACACATTCTGTTTAATTTCTTCACATCTGGAGACTAGAGTAAGCTGAGGGTATAATGTTAAACCAGGTACTATGTAAACAGTATATAGTTTTACCAAAAGATCGTGCTGATCTTTGATCTCCTGGTTCTTTATCTCCAGCCACTTTCAGACTCATGTCCTCCTCTATGGGCTGGTATAACACACACACACACACACACACACACACACACACACACACACACACACACACACACACACACACACAGACAAACAGAAAGACACACAGACATATGAAATTAGCAAGCCATATAGTGTAGAAATAGATTGATGTTATTCAGGGACCTCATTTATAAAACTTTGTGGATTCCAAAGTGAAAGTGTGTGTATTCTGCACAAATAACAGGAAATGGCATATACCCCCCAAAAACTTAGATTTCTAAAGCCTCGAATATGAATTATTGGGAGATAGAGGCGACAATGCAGCGCTAAAGACAAAAAAGGAATTTTAACCACAGGTATGAGTGCCAGCACCAGCAACCGCAGGTGTGAGTGGCATTATATTTACATTTACCCTCCACATCCTTTGTGTCTGTGTATTCGTCCTCGATGCGTCCAGCACACCAGCTCCAGAAACGCCTCATTTTTCCTCTGTCCTCTTCAGTGTCTTTCCACAGACTGATCTGTAAAGGTGTTCATGGGATTCCCCTCACGTGTGACATCGGGCCACAGGACATATGGGGTTCTAAAGTTCCAAGAGCGTAGATGAGTTGTTTTTCTTTGAATTTCCTAATTTCATTGCTGCCATAGCAACAACTGGCAATGCAAACAGACGTGTCATTAATGCAGTGACTCTACCTCAACCTGGATTGATCAACCATGTACGGCTCACCGGAGACTGTGATACGTATAACATCCCAAAGTGTACTTAATTCTGAGCAAAATCTAACTAGCCTCATTACTGCTGAACTATGAGGGGCCATTTAGGGAGAAATCAGGGAAACACTACTTGTACATACATATGAAACATTTTCACATAAATAGCCTACTACTTACATTTGTGTATAATAATTTAAACTCGCATATACACGCACTTGCCCACTCAATCTCTGGTGCGTAAACAAAGAGTTGCACTATGCTTATGTTGGTATGGGGGTGTCTGTGTGTATATAACAATTTTCAGTGCGCCCGGAAGTCATTTCATTGTCATTTCAAGGCAGATATTTAACATGTGTACAGTGCGTATAATAGACAGAGGAAGACTGTTGAACTATTAATATTAGGACGGTTATTGACATCTGTGTAATGAGTAGTGCTTCTCTTAATGACAACTGTAACTGTTTTCCCATATAGAATTGTGTGCCTTATATTGTTTGGAGGAACTTTTTCTTCTCATTTAGAAATATGTGGACTAAGTGCTCAGATTGTCTTATTACTTATTATGCTCAGTCTCACCATTTTTGGCAGATTTCACCACGTTATTACGAACGTGGATACGTTATCTTATAATTATAAGCAGTGTGAGATGTGAAGCTAAGCGAAGCACATGTGCAGAATTTCTAACAATAGCCTGTTTTGTATAGCCTGGCTAACTGACCAATCAGTGAAATTAAATGTGGTTGCTGAGCCTGTTGCAGCTGGGTCAATTTAATTTGATTTCATTGTGTTTAATTTTAAACTCAGCTGCGTGCCATGAGACACAAGTTAATCTGAGCATTTTTTGTTCTAACGCCGACTTAACCTAGCCATGTTTTACAGTTATCTTGAAATAATTGAGGTTCATCGCTAGAGGGTGCTGTTCATCTTTTTTTCTCTTTTTTTCTATTATTGATCAGGAAAAAACGATAAAACAGAGAATTTGTGGATAAAATTATTATGAGATTATTTATAATCAAATGACTACACTACACAACCACTTCTTCCTTTTATTTACATATTATACACATATTTACATTTTATTTACTCGTGTGCGTCTCTCTTCTCCAATGTAGCGGAGAGATATGAAAGGATAAAAGGGGAAAAGAATAAAATGCACGTCGGTTTTAAATTCGCAGGCTACCTGCGCTGAAGGCGTGGAAAACGAGCACGTGACGGAAAAGCTTCCGTACCCGATGGGTCCAAATCACATGCCCAGCAAAGTAGCCTTAAACCTGGACACACAATGGAGACCATTTGACCCTTTAAAATCATACTACAACCAGACTTCCAGGCACAAGAGGTCACACAGTCATGCCCAGCAAAGTAGCTCTGGGCCTGGGCACACTTCATGCAGTTTGACCCTTTAAATAAAACTACAACCAGACACATACAGGTGCGCACATATACACAGATACACATTCTGTTTAATTTCTTCACATCTGCAGACTAGAGTAAGCTGAGGGTATAGTGTTAAACCAGGTACTACATAAACAGTATATAGTATATATACAGAGGATATAGTGTTAAACCAGGTACTACATACAGAGTATATAGTATACATACAGAGTATATAGTTTGACCAAAAGATCGTGCTGATCTTTGATCTCCTGGTTCTTCATCTCCAGCGCCACTTTCAGACTCATAATGTCCTCCTCTATGGGCTGGTATAACACACACACGAATCATCACTACAGCCAGTACAATGGAAAGGTGGGAATGTGTACTGAATGTGTACTGACGTTATAAGTGAAAGGTGGAGGTACTGGTGGATGTGTACTGACACTATAAGGGATCTCTACCTGCAGTGACAGTCTGAGCTTCTCAAGTTCTTCCTCCAGAGATTTCTTCTCCTGTTCACAGGCCATTTTCATATCTGCCAGAGCAAGTATCATTACTGCTGGATATAACACAGATAGTATATACTACATAATTCACTTCTTCCTTTTATTTACATATTATACAGATATTTACAGATATTTACATTTTATTTACCCGCGTGCGTCTCTCTTCTCCAAGGTAGCGGAGAGATATGAAAGGATAAAAGGGGAAAAGAATAAAATGCACGTCGGTTTAAAATTCGCAGGCTACCTGCGCTGAAGGCGTGGAAAATGAGCACGTGACGGAAAGGCTTCCGTACCCGATGGGTCCAAATCACATGCCAAGCAAAGTAGCCTTAAACCTGGACACACAATGGAGACCATTTGACCCTTTAAAATCATACTACAACCAGACTTCCAGGCCCAAGAGGTCA